>NC_135234.1:468958777-470172564 GCF_051348905.1 Ranitomeya variabilis | reverse complement strand
CACACACATAAACAAGTGTATACTAGCGCATGGCCATGCGAACCATTTATAGCTGCAGCAACTTCAGGACCTTCCTAGAGGACCAATGAGAACTGATACAGTAGCTGAGCAGCTCCAGGACCTTCCTAGAGGACCAATAGGAGCTACTGCAGTACCTGAGCATGTGACCCCAGACCTCCACTGATAGGTCTTCCTTTGGGCATGCTCAGAAGGGGAAAAGCAGGACTTAGTCCCAGAGACGTCTGCTTGCCGCTGATCAGTACAGGCTACAATGGCAGAGCCTGGAAAGGCAGCCGTAACACTTTGCACAGAATCAGACTGAGTGAGACGCTGGGACCAATGTCTCTGCTGAGGAGGCTCCACTGCGGCTGATACAGAATGAGAGACCGCAGCAGGCATGGTTCGAGATTCCCCCTGTGCAGCGGTGGGAACTCGACTCCTAACACGCTACTTGCAAAAAAATTCTGAAGAGTACAATAATTTTTTTAGACACACTACTCACAAAAAAAATGCTGCAGAGTATAATAATATTATACACAAACAACTAGCAAAAAAATGCTGCAGGGTACAATTATTTATTAACCACACTATTCGTATAGACACAACGTTACAGTAATCATTGGTTTAGCCTATAAATAGCAACAAGACAGCTGATGCCAATTGTTTATATCCCAGACTACTAAAAAACACATACCGGTCCACGTAAATTACCTCTTTGGCCTATAAATTGCAAAGAGATGGCTGATGCCAGTTATTTATTTGCAACACTACTAGAAATCACACAGCAGTCCTGAAAACATATTTATTTGGCCTATAAATGGAAACAAGATGACTGATGCCAATTATTTATTTCCCAGACTACTAAAAAACAAACACCAGTCCAGAAATTTTTTTGGGGGGGCCTACAAATGGCAATGAGATAACTGATCTGATGCAAATTATTTATTTGCCACACTACTAGAAAAGACACATCGGTACTCAAAAATTATTTCTTAGGCTTACAAATGACAACTAGATGACTGATGCCAATTATTTATTTCACTGATTAGTAAAAAACAGACACCGGTCCAGAAATTTTTTTCTTTGGACCTAGAAATGGCAACGAGATGACTGATAAGATATATTTATTTGCAAAACTACTAGAAAACACACAGCAGTCCTGAAGCATTATTTATTTGGACTAATAATGGCAGTGAGATGGCTGATGCCAATTATTTGTTTCTCAGACTACTAGAAAACATACACCGGCTTAAAGGAGAGACACACCACTATAACTCCTCATCCTCCTACAGAAGGTTCAGGTGGGGTATATCTGTTTTATTTTATTTTAACCCTTACTATCCACCTTTACGGCTCATAATGACATCTAAGCCTCAGGTGTCTACGTTCATAAGATGGATCATTAGTGCCAGCTCCAGACAAACAACTATATATTTTTTTTATTTTTTAACTTTTTTAAACCAAAAACCACTATATAAATACCTATACTGCTCATAAAAATATTGACATGTCGATCTTCTCATTAAGCCCTGCGGGACCCATGGCTCCCGCTCGCATAATCCATGTCGCTTCTCGCCTTAGTAATAAATTATGATGGTCACCTCCTTTTTTTGGTATTTTAACCCGCTCTATGCCAGCAAAGGTCATTACCCCTGAATTTCCATCATGCATTTCACGTATATGGCTAATTAGTCTTGGTACCCCTTTTCCTGTTGTAATGGATCTACAGTGTTCCCTAAAACGTATATTTAGACATCGGGCACCAAATGACATAGACAACATATTCAGTTTGACAAGTAATGAATTGCGTAACTTTGTGTGTATCCGGTCCAATATGTAGAATCCTATCTGTTATATGATATCTACAGTATGCACAGTGCCCGCATCAATAATTACCTTGGGGGGTAGTACGCTCCAACCAATTACTGGTTCTATTATCGGTAATCCGATTCTGCACCAGTATGTCCCTTATCCGGGTGCTTCTTCTATTCGAAATTAGGGGACCCCTAGCAACCACTTCAGCTAGTTCTCTGTCCCTATCCAATAAATGCCAGTTGTTTCTAATTGCTGCCCTGATCTGTTGGTCCATGGGGCCATACTGGAAACAGAACGTAAATCTTTTACCTACAGAATTGTCCGTACTCCCCATTTTACTAGTTTGAATATTCATTTTCCTCCGTGCTCCCTGCCAAATCTGGTCGGGGTACCCTCTATATTTTAATCTTTGTTCTAGCTCACAGGACTGTCTAGAAAACCCTTCTTGTGTGATGTTGGCCCTTCTTGTTCTAACTAATTGGCCGTACGGTAATGCACGTTTAGTGTGACTAGGGTGATAGCTATCAAAGTGCATAAGTGCATTAGTGGCTACCGATTTCCGATACAGTGAAGTATTAATCTCTCGATCTATTATATCAATAGCCACATCTAAAAAGTCTAAATGCAGCCCCCCAAAAACTGAGGTGAAGGCCATCCCCATAGTGTTGTCATTCAAAAGGGTAACAAAATCCCCAAAGCTTTCTTCCGTTCCGTCCCACACAATAAACATATCATCGACGTAACGTAAGTACATCCTGATATGTTTAAGGAATACATTCCTAGTTGAGTATAGATAGAGCTCTTCAAAATGACCTAAATACAGGTTTGCGAATGTGCATGCTGCCGGAGTCCCCATAGCAGTGCCAACTATCTGGAGGTACCAGAGGTCCATGAACGTAAATGCGTTATGTGTCAAGATAAATTTAAGGCTACTACAGACAAAATCTATTACATTAATCTCCTTGTATGTGGTACTCAAAATCTGGCGTATCGAGTCAACTCCTTGTTCTTGTGGAATGCGCGTGTATAGATTTGTTACATCAACCGACGCCAGCCTAAAGCTGGGTTGCCAAATGAACTGCTGAATCTGCGCCAAAAACGCACCGGTGTCTTTGATATACGACGGGATGTGTGCTAGTAATGGACGGAGTAGCCAGTCTACATATTTGGAGAGCGGTTCTGTAAGAGACCCCACCCCCGACACAATCGGTCGGCCTGGTGGGTTGTCAATGGCCTTGTGAATTTTCGGGACATGGTACCAGTGTGGCTTCATGGGGAACTCCGGCAGCAGCTTTTCCGTGCTGTTACACGAAAGAACCCCAGTCTCCACTGCTTGTCTCAGCAGCGATCTCAATTCACCTCTATATTTACTGGTGGGGTCGCCCGGCAGTTTCATATAGGTTTTATCATCCTCCAATTGTCTAAGAGTTTCCTTAATGTAAATTTCCCTAGGGATAAGTACGTTTTTTCCCCCCTTATCGGCGGGTCGAATTACAGTATCCCTCCATCCTGTTATCTCTTTTAAAGCCTTAGGGTACCGTCACACATTGAAATTTTCATCGCTGCGACGGCACGATTCGTGACGTCGCAGCGTCGTATAATCATCGCTCCAGCGTCGTAGACTGCGGTCACACGTTGCAATCACGGCGCTGGAGCGATGCCGAAGTCCCCGGGTAACCAGGGTAAACATCGGGTAACTAAGCGCAGGGCCGCGCTTAGTAACCCGATGTTTACCCTGGTTACCAGCGTAAATGTAAAAAAACAAACCGTACATGCTCACCCGTCGGTGTCCTTCAGGTCCCTTGCCGTCTGCTTCCTGCTCTGAGTGCAGCCGTACAGTGAGAGCAGATCGCAGCACCGCTGTGATCTGCTCTCACTTTCCGGCCGGCACTCAGAGCAGGAAGCAGACGGCAAGGGACCTGAAGGACACCGACGGGTGAGCATGTACGGTTTGTTTTTTTACGTTTACGCTTGTAACCAGGGTAAACATCGGGTTACTAAGCGCGGCCCTGCGCTTAGTTACCCGATGTTTACCCTGGTTACAAGCGAAGACATCGCTGGATCGCTGTCACACACAACGATCCAGCGATGTCAGCGGGTGATCAAGCGACGAAAGAAAGTTCCAAACGATCTGCTACGACATACGATTCTCAGCAGGGTGTCTGATCGCAGTAGCGTGTCAGACACAGCGATATCGTAACGATATCGCTAGAACGTCACGAATCGTAACGTCGTAGCGATGGAAATTTCAATGTGTGACAGTACCCTTACTCTCTTCGGATGTAAGATTTGGTGGAGCTTTAGGATAAATTAAGGCTTCTACATCTCTAAGTACTTGTGTCTCGAACAGATCGATGGCATTGCCAGGAGAAACTGGGGGCATGTATCTAGATGTTACTCCCCCTTTAAATGATGTGATGGGCGCTGTATGGTATACTGGGGCATGCGATGCCTCATCAGCGAGGCTAAGCAACAGCTCTGCCTCACTGTAGGTATCTGCTAATACCTGTAACCCCGCCCCTGCCATAAAGCCTAGGGGTCCTATTCTGCATGGTCGTTCCCCCTCTACAGTATTCTGGGCTGCCGGACTATTAAGAAAATGTTTGAACAAGTGGATCTTTCGGACCGATTTAAATAGATCTATTCTAAATTCTGTGAGGTCAAAGTCATTAGGGATGCAGTAGTTAAGACCCTTCGCAAGCAGTGATAGATGTGCAGCATTCAATGTATGATTAGTCAAATTCACCACATGCTGCTCGTGGAGTTCTCTCAGCGCCTCTGTCTCCACGACACGCATTTCCTTTTGCGCTCCTGCATGAGTCTACCTCCTCTTGCCTCCTCGGCGCATCCGTCTCCTCCTAAAGGGAGATCCCCATCATATGCTCCTGCTGCTGTCAGACCTTCCGCAGAGCTCAATGAAGCGGCCACCCCCTCACTTTGGCTCGAATCAGACTCGGTGGTAACATAGTCCCTCCTCTGAAAGGTATTGCGTTTTCTAAATCTCCTTTTGTATCGACCAGGTTTTTCTGAATCATAGTTACGCTTTCCATCAGCTGTCTGCTGTTTATGCCAGGTAAACACCTGTCCCAGATCAAAGTCTTTTTTGTCTCGTATGAATTTGTCACGCTTTCTCTGCTTAATGTCAGCTTGGATAGGAATAAGTTTCGTCTCCATTTTCTTAGGCCGCTTTCACATTTGCGGTTGTGTCCGCAGCGTTTCTTCCGCAAATATCTGCATGCGTTGTGTATTCCTATCTTTAACATTATCGACGCATGCGTTTTTCTATGTTCGCGTTTTGCCGCGTTTGACGACGCATGCGTCGTCTAGCCGTCTGCGTCTTGGCGCGGAAATGCAACATGTAGTAATTTTTAGAGGCGTCAATTTGCCGCCTGGAAACGCATGCGGCTGATTGCGCAAGGTTTGCGCCCAAAAAACGCATTGTAGTCTATGTAAACGCATGCGTTTTCCAGTACATGCGTTTGCTTGCGTTTGCCGACGCATGCGTCTCAATTGAGAAAAACATGTCTAGACACTGATAAGCCACCCCCCACATAGAAGGTGATAAAGGGAGGAAGTGGACATTTGCAGGTCACTAGTCAGCAGACTGCCTTGCAGACGAGACGCCCCACAGCCCCTTGGATCAGCAAACAAGCCTCAGAACTATGTGAGTATATCCTATCCAATGCATTTCTTTTCTATAATCTGTGTCTATGTGCCCTAATTTCTGTCATTCCTTTCTTTCTGCACACATCAGAATGTCTTCTGCTTCTGATGAGGAAACGCCTGGGCCTGCACAAGGGGAACATGTCAGCGAAGTGAGTATTCACCTCCTCAGATTGGTAAGTATTCACTGTCACATCTACACATATGACAATGTATATTTTCCCTTTTTCAGACCACTTCTTCTACAGCGGAAGAGACTGGGCAGGAGACTGGGCAGGAGCAGCGTAGTCACGGCCGGGCAACACGGCGGCATCGTGTAAGTATAGCTGGCTGAATGTGTATTGTATCCTCACTTTATAATTCTGGAATCTTCATTTCTTTCTACTTCTCTCTTTCTTTCCCTTTGGCTTCAGCACCAGTGTTTTTTTTTATTTCAATATTCATGCCATTCCTCTGATTCTGTTTTCTGTCTTCCGTATGTGAATGCCTCCAATATTAATGTCCTTTTTGTTGTTAGGTTCCAGAGGAGGATGAGGACCTAATTGAGAATGAACACCTCATCTCCCTGGTTCACGAGCGAGTCGCATTGTGGGACACCAGGGATCCACTGCACGCCAACAATGTGACGATCCGGAGGCTTTGGAATGAGGTGGCCGCAGCGTTGTGGGATGGCTGGGCCAATGCCCCGGCTCGGGTCCGTTCTGCATTTGGTAAGTATCGCAATGCAGTGTGATGTAGTCAATACCTTGGCCATGCTCACACAACTGTGTATGATGTCAGAAAGTCATTACTTTTTCACAGCACATACAGTTGTGTGACCATGGTCAAAAGACCATTGTCCTAACTATTATGTTTTGTTTTGCCAACAGTGTCAAAAGTGAAAACACGTTGGAGATCGATGAAGGACCGCTTCAACAAGGACCTGCGCCAAGAGAGCCGGCTTCCAAGTGGTTCTGCAGCAAGGATACGCAAATACAAGTACCACCGCATCCTTGCGTTTTTGAGACCAGTCCTTGCACGAAGAACGTAAGTATATTGGTTAAAAAAGAAAAAAAAATGGTGTATAATGCAATTTGTTGTTGGTCATTATTTCCCATCAGTATTTGTAATCCGAAACCTTGATTGATTGATAGATGCAGCAGTGGGGTACGTGTTCTTTGAATACTTTCCCTCACATAGTTCCTCTCCAGGTTTTGGCATACCAATACTGATTTGAAATACTGATCAAATACTGAGAGTGTGATGGCAGCCTGCACAACAGATCTATACTCAGCAAGTTAGGTGTCAGAAATAATGAATTCAGGATGCCAATGGCTCATCAATTCATTTTTCCTGACACTTGTCCTGGTGAGTATACAGGTGGCTTGTATGTCCTCTGTCGTCAATTCGTATTTCCCATCAGTATTTGTAATCCGAAACCTTGATTGATTGATAGATGCAGCAGTGGGGTACGTGTTCTTTGAATACTTTCCCTCACATAGTTCCTCTCCAGGTTTTGGCATACCAATACTGATTTGAAATACTGATCAAATACTGAGAGTGTGATGGCAGCCTGCACAACAGATCTATACTCAGCAAGTTAGGTGTCAGAAATAATGAATTCAGGATGCCAATGGCTCATCAATTCATTTTTCCTGACACTTGTCCTGGTGAGTATACAGGTGGCTTGTATGTCCTCTGTCGTCAATTCGTATTTCCCATCAGTATTTGTAATCCGAAACCTTGATTGATTGATAGATGCAGCAGTGGGGTACGTGTTCTTTGAATACTTTCCCTCACATAGTTCCTCTCCAGGTTTTGGCATACCAATACTGATTTGAAATACTGATCAAATACTGAGAGTGTGACGGCAGCCTGCACAACAGATCTATACTCAGCAAGTTAGGTGTCAGAAATAATGAATTCAGGATGCCAATGGCTCATCAATTCATTTTTCCTGACACTTGTCCTGGTGAGTATACAGGTGGCTTGTATGTCCTCTGTCGTCAATTCGTATTTCCCATCAGTATTTGTAATCCGAAACCTTGATTGATTGATAGATGCAGCAGTGGGGTACGTGTTCTTTGAATACTTTCCCTCACATAGTTCCTCTCCAGGTTTTGGCATACCAATACTGATTAGAAATACTGATCAAATACTGAGAGTGTGATGGCAGCCTGCACAACAGATCTATACTCAGCAAGTTAGGTGTCAGAAATAATGAATTCAGGATGCCAATGGCTCATCAATTCATTTTTCCTGACACTTGTCCTGGTGAGTATACAGGTGGCTTGTATGTCCTCTGTCGTCAATTCGTATTTCCCATCAGTATTTGTAATCCGAAACCTTGATTGATTGATAGATGCAGCAGTGGGGTACGTGTTCTTTGAATACTTTCCCTCACATAGTTCCTCTCCAGGTTTTGGCTTACCAATACCTTGTATAGAGATATGGCTTGTATTGCCTCCATCGTCTCTTCATAGTTTACATCAGTTTTTGTAATCCCCAAGGACTGGTCGATGCATGCAGAAGTATAGCATGTTGTTTTATGAAACTTTTATTCCTACTGTTGAACTCCTGGCTTGCAAATTCTGATGTAAAATTCACTACAAATAGTAGTGTGACCTTTCCCTATCTGAATGTGTATCTAACTGTTCAGTTATCTTTTTGTAAATGTTTTGTAATATTTTTTTTTTTTTTTTCCGCAGCACTTGGAGCTCCACTGTTGGCCCAGGTTCTGGAGCGGTCCTTCATCAGTCAGCCACGGACCCGTCCCAGCCATCCTCCAGCGCTGCAGCAAGTGGGCCTGCCACACAACCTGGAGACCAGGAAGCTGGTCCATCAGATGTTCCCCTTCCCCAGTCCTCTGCCTCTAGCCAATTTTTTATGGGCTCCTCCCGGCAGCGGCAGAGGGCCGCGGACAGGTCACTCATGCCCGAGTTTTTGCACTTGAGCTCGGTCTTCCATGAGGGACTCAAGGCGATGGGTGACCGACTGGATACTGCCATTCGTCATATGAGCACATGTATCCAGGAGGTAACCACAGCCCTTGCCCAAGTGAAAGCCGACCTCCAGAGGCCAGCACATCATTTTTTTAATCAGATAGAACAGGGCATGTCGGAACACCTTAGTCCTGAGCTCCAGATTACTATTATGCAGGCCTGCAATGCTGCTTACGTGCAGGCTATGCAGCAGAGTCGGTATTTTCAGCAGACAGTGGGGGCATTTCCAACAGTGCCCACACTGTCACGCTTTACATCAATGCCGACATCTGCTGCATACCACTGCACGGCCACCTCCATTCCAAACACTTCCGGACCGTATTATAGCACCACCACCATGCCCAGTGCAGTGGGTCAGCCCACCGCCACCACCATGACAACTGCTGCTCCTGCTTGGGCCTCCTCCACTGCCACCAGCATGCTGCCGCCGCCGGACCCTGCCCTGGTGTTTCCTGGCACCACCACTACCAGACTGCCGCCGCCGGACCCTGCCCTGGTGTTTCCTGGCACCACCACTACCAGACTGCCGCCGCCGGACCCTGCCCTGGCGTTCTCTGGCACCACCACTACCAGACTGCCGTTGCCGGACCCTGCCCTGGCGCTCTCTGGCACCACCACTACCAGACTGCCATTGCCGGACACTGCCCTGGCGTTCTCTGGCACCACCACTACCAGACTGCCATTGCCGGACCCTGCCCTGGCGTTTCCTGGCACCACCACCACCAGACTGCCGTTGACGGACCCTGCCCTGGCGTTTCCTGGCACCACCACCACCAGACTGCCGTTGACGGACCCTGCCCTGGCGTTCCCTGCCACCACGACAACGTGCCCGCGCAAAACAAGAAAGGGGAAAGGCAAAAAAAAACAAAAAACCATAGCTATCCCTCCCCCCTCACCTCCCAATGTGTCTGTAATGTCTGGTTTGTCTCACCCTTCCAGTGTGTCTCAACCCTCTCATGTGTCTAGCCCTATCCCTGAATATCCTGACCCCAGTAGTTTCATAGCGCCTTCTCCTGCCACCCCTATGTCGGCTACAGTAATAAGCCAGACCTCACTACTCAACACCCCACAATATCGGCACTCAACCCCAAGCAGGCGCAGTTAATTTTTTGGTTTGTGTGTGTTTAATAAACCTGTGTTTTTTGCCCCAATAAGGTTTGGTTAATTGTGTATTTCGCCACCGTCACCACACAGCCTGCGCCAATAACAAATTATGCGTCAAACACATTTTTGGGGGCCACCTCCAACCTCCAGTACCTACTTAGCAGAACACTGAAGCTTGGTGTGTTTGGTTGAGAGATATGAGGTTGCCCCCAAAAATAACACTTGTATTTTCTCCAAAAACAGTTCTTTCTGTTTACTCCGTGACTTTTGGTCGCACACAGAAGACAAAATGGTGGTAATACACAGCACAACTATACTCAACAGGTCCTTTCTTATCCGAAACATTATTTATGACCCCTGACCTGCTGATTTTAGAAATGCATTGTATTACCTCCATTTTATCTTATTGGTACATATACATATATTTCACACAAAGTGAAGGAACAATGTACATGGCATATCTATACTCACCCGGACAAGTGTCAGGAAAAATGAATTCAAGAGCAAATAGCATCATGAATTCATTAGTTCAGACACGTGACTTGATGACTATAGATCTCTGGTGTAGGCTGCCATCACACTGTCAGTATTCGCTCTGTATTTTACAGCACTATTTGTAAGCCTAAACCTGGAGTGGAACTATGTGAGGAAAAGTACATTAAACAGATATGCACCACTAAAAGCATTTAACTACCGCTCCTGGTTTAGGCTTACAAATACTGATGTTAAGTACTGGACAAATACTGCGACAATAACGGACATCGTCTATACAGTCTGCGGCAAAAAGCTAATGGTGAACCAAGACAGGACTCACGTCAACAACCTAAGCCCAAAAACCCAAAGTGGTTTGTTAAGGAAATAGATAGGAGACATGGTGAAGAAAGTAAAACACAATTATTTTATTTGAAAAAACATTAACATTCCAAACATAAATTTGCAGACCCGAAACCAGCAGTACATTTTACACCATATTGTCCTGCCATGGTACACGTCCAATGTCAGAATCAAAAAACGCTGCAAATTGGTCCCGCATGTGGCCTACTTCAACTGTTGACCGCAGCGGATGATGACGGTAATCAGGCAAAGGGTTGGCAACAGGTTCATCAAGTTCTATGGTGGGTCGCTCCTTAGCCAGAATGAAATTGTGGAGAACCACACAGGCTTTAACTACCTCATCCACTGTCTCCATTTTTAGATTTATTGCAGTTGCTAGAATGCGCCATTTGGACACCATAATCCCAAAGGCACACTCTACTGTTCTGCGTGCCCTGGTTAGTCTGTAGTTGTAGATCCGTTTTGTGCGGTTCAAGTCCCGACTTGAATAGGGCTTCAGGAGATTTTCACTCATCTGAAAGGCCTCATCCCCAACCATTACAAATGGCAGCGGTGGGCCTTGAGTGTAGGGGAGTGGTCGTGGCTGTGGGAGATTAAAATTTTTGCCATAAACACGTCGGCCCATATCAGAGGTTTTAAAAGTCTGTGAATCGTTGCCACGGCCAAAAGCACCAATGTCCACAGCAATGAAGCGACAGTCCGCATCGGCTATTGCCATAAGAACTACAGAAAAATATTTTTTGTAGTTGAAGAACTGTGATCCCGTTCTGGCTGGTTTGGTAATCCGGATGTGCTTCCCATCCACCGCACCCAAACAGTTGGGAAAATCACAAACAGTCCAAAATTTGTCAGCAATTTCTTTCCACATGTCCTCCGTGGGTATGGGTATAAATTCCTCACGGAGAATGGTCCATAAAGCCCGGCAGGTTTCAAAAACAATTCCGGACAGCGTGGAAATCCCAAGGCGGTACTGGAAATGAAGGGATGACAAGCTCTCTCCAGTTGCAAGAAATCTGTAGTAAGAATAAATAATTTACAAAATAGGCAAAAAAACATCAGACCTGCAAAAAATTTTGGTTAGCTTTTGTTTAGAATTATTACGTACCTTAAGGTAACCAGGAGACGTTCCGCTGGTGGAATGGCTCTACGGAGCTGTGTGTCCTGTCTCCGGATGGCTCCTTGGACACGATCAAGCAAATCCCGGAAAGAGTCTTGTGACATCCTGGTATATTCTGGGAATTTTTCTGGGTTCTCATTGAGCTCGCCATACAGGGTGTGATATGTACCACGGCTCTCCCGCAGTTCTACAATGGGGTGTTGCCAAAACCGCCTACGCCTTGTCCTTCTCTGTCTTTCCCGGTTTCGGTGTTGCTCCCAAGCAAACGCACATGCCAGAAAAATCTTGATGCTCAGATCCAGTTTAAAGTAATAGCTATCCATGTGAAGATCCATCTTCTCACAGGACACAGGAGCAAAATCTGAAGATTTCAGCTGTCCTAGGGTCTATATATAGATTTCACATAATACACGCCCTCTGTAGTCCCATTGGCTGGTTCTTGCATCTAGAATTTTTCTCTGGTGAAATTTTGCGCCATGCGCACAAAAAACGCAAACGCATAGAAAATGCAAGCAAAAGCATGTAAACGCTGCGTTTTAATGACGCATGCGGTAACCGTAAGCGTTTTAAAAACGCTGCGTTTACACGCGTTTTCATGCGTTTTTCGTGTCCTTGCGTTTGCGGATTAAACGCTGCAGATTCAAACGCTAATGTGAAAGTAGCCTTATTCAGTTGTGTCCATTGATTTTCGGTGAGTCTTGTTTGCAATTCAGCTTTTGTTTTTTGTATGTCAGACTCAATTGACTCATAATTCTGGATATTGGATGTTAATACTAGTTGCAACAACTCTTGAGAGCACTTGAGCATTATCTGCTCCCATTGCGTCCGGAAGCCGGGGTCGTTTGAAAAATGAGATATGTCCTTCCAGACCCTCAACCCCCGTGGGACTCGCCCGCTCTCAACATATGAAGTTAGCGAGCTGTTGGTCCAGAAAGGATTAAAGGATAGTACTGCCACAGGCAGGGGGTGCAGAGTACACATAGCAGCTTTTAGCACCGTACTAACACAGTATTCCCACAGATATAGGTTGCAGAGTAAGCACAGCACTTTTTGCACAGTCACAATCTCTCCCTCACTCCAGCTGTATACTATCCCTACACTTAAGAGGGCATAATGGCTTTGGTTACAATCGTGATCTGACCTTGGCCTTTATACAGACTGGGTCACATGATGCGCCTGCTAATTAAAGCCATGACAATACTTGTCATGGCTGTGATGACTCCGGAAGTGCCCACAGTCTAAAAGCATGTTAACTGGCTGCTTTATTAGTCTGTTGAACCCGAACAGAAAAATGGATATACAGTAAAAAGTCTGTTTTCGGGGTTCAGTAACAGACACTAGGTGTCTGGTATGAACCACAACCTTTGCAGTTCGGGTTCGCTCATCCCTATTAGGCACAACTCATGGGCAGATGTGGTCATGTTTCAGGAAGAAATAAGCTGTTTTTGTAATCATACTCTTTAAGGAAGTCCTGAAGTTAGTTTAGCTCTGTTTTCCCTTATGGTATTGGTTTTCCTTCAAAGGGCTTTCCTGCTGATTTGAAAAACTGAGAACGGCAAGTCACGGCAATAAAAGAAGAATAGAAGGTATACATAATAGAAATCTTGTGGCCACTCCAGTGCCACCATTATCCATGAAGTCATGACCACCTGTCACTTGACCACTGTGGCCAATGATTAGATGCAGGATTTGGAGACTGGTGATCGGTAAGTCGCAGACAAGTATCTTTATAGAAGATTTGAATAAGACAATTTGGCCACTCTAAAGGGTACCTAGTCAATTTAATGAGATCCATAACATTCAAAGGATGAGGCTAATAAAATAACAGAAGACATCTGTGGTTTGGGGAGAAGAAAACTCTTGGTCCCAGTTGAGTCTGACAGATGTCAGATTTCAATAAAAATATGTTGGAAAAAATTAATGCAACTTTATTAAGTAAAAGTTGTAGCTTAAAAGTTCAACTTTCTCTTTCACTTACTATTCAATAGATCCCCACCAGCATAAATACATAATTATTTAAAAAAGAGTGTTTTAAGCTCTCAGTGGATAATGGCTTTGCATTTACCATACTGTTAGTGAGCAAATTCCTTAATGTTTGACTCTTGTTATAAACAAATCTAATTATATTCCACGTGGTTGCACAACTCTGTGGGAATTGAGTCCTTTAGAGAATCATCAAGCTTTAATGTTATCAAAGATTTTACATTCTGCTTTAAAAACAACTAACTAGTCTAGATGCCAGTATTGTTCAACAGCAGTGATGATCATTCTGTATCTGCTTTAAAGAAAATTTGTGATCAGGCAGACATTTTTGTTTCTGGGCATCTTGGATGCTACAACACTACTGATAGAATAGTAGCCGCTGAACACACGGGGTCAGGTTAGGGTGCTCCATGAACCATACAGTATATGCATGCCAGTCTCTTAAAGCACCACTGGAGCATTTTTTTAATTTCAGCGCTGGAATGATGCTACTAATATAAAGTCCCTGCACCACCCACCATTCTTCAGCTCTTCCCGGCACCACACTGGTCCCGCTGCGCCATCTTGTGACTGCAACTTCTGACTGACCAGAAATCAGACATAATGGTCACACAAGCTCTTAATTCATTGTATAGTAAAAAACAATTTTGCAACATAATTCTCTATGTAAGTACAATTACAGAGATTCCATACTTACAAAGCTTTTTTTATTCAAGTGGTGAAAAAATGAAGTTGGAAAAAAAATGTTGTTTTGTATCCACATTTTACTAGACCCATAATGTTTTTCATTTTATCTCAATAAGGCCAGTCTCACACGTCCAGATAATTCCGTTACCGGAAAAATCAGTACCGGAGTTATCCGTGTCCGTGCGCTCACGTGGCACATCAGTGTGGCACACGTGCGGCAGCCATGTGCCCCCAGTGTGCTGACTGAGGACCACACGGACCATGCAGGAGACAGCGCTAGAGTTAAGCGCTGTCCCCTGCTTTTGGTGCTGAAGCCGGCATTTATTCCTTCTCCCCAGCAGCGTTCGCTGGAGAGAAGGAATGAAAAATCAAGGTTTTTTTTTTTGGGGTGTTTAAAATAAAGTTTGTGGGAGGTGGAGCCGCATATTCATCCCTGTAAAGAGCGGCACCGCGTGACCGCTTACACAGGACAAGCTGCCGGCGCTGAGAGGAAGCATCGCGGGAGCTGGGTGAGTATTTTAATGCAAGCGGGTGGGCGCACAGGGGGTGGGAGGCGGGAGGTGACCACAAACTTTATTTTAAACACAGACACGAAAAAAAACCTTGATTTTTCATTCCTTCTCTCCAGCAAACGCTGCTGGGGAGAAGGAATGAAGGCCGGCTTCAGCACCACACGCAGGGGGGACAGCGCTTAACTCTAGCGCTGTTTCTCCTGCAGCGGTACGTTCACATGGAGGAGAGCGCACACTGTTCTCCGTGTGCACGTGTGTGGGACGCTTTGCGGACCGTGCTGCCGGAGGCACGTAGACATGTCTTCAAGTTTTGCACACGGACACACGGTCCGTGAAAACACGCTGACATGTGCAGAGACACATTTACTTTAATGTGTCTACGTGAGTCAGTGTCTCCGGTACGTGAGGAAACTGTCACCACAGGTACCGAAGCCACTGACATGTGAAAGCGGTCTGATGCTGACTAAAGGCTTGTGTTTTCATGGTGAGTTGATGGTTTGAGGTGCAAATGACATGTTGATCACTTTTTTATAGCATTTCTTTTAAAGAGGTGTTTGTGACAAAAAAAAGCACAATTCTGGCATTTTACTTTTTTTCTTGTTACAAACTTTACTGCATGGGTTAAGTAATTTTATATTTCGATAAGCTGAACTTTTATGAACACAGTGATACCTAATACGTTTGTTGCTAAAATTTCTTTACTTCTAATGGGTGAAAAAGTGGGTGATTAAGATATATTTTTAATATATTTTGTAATGCTTTTTTTTATATTTATTTACTTTTTTATTCCTTTTAGGGGACTTCAATTTATGAGCCATTATCCTATGTTCTACCATACCATATTACTGCGGCATATATGGTAATGAATATTGTGGTTCACCATGTAGCTTTACCTGAGGCTGAGCTTCCCCCAGCTGCTGTGGTAACCCATCTGTGCGACGTGATCCTGCTGCAAGTGGTTGATAGAAGCTGATGCATGTGTGCAATGGTTCCATTTAAGTGCCGCTGTCAGAGATTGACAGCAGCAAATAAATGGTTTACAGCAGCGATTAGAGCATGACTGGCATTTACCAAGTGTGGAGACAGTTCAGCTCCTGAGCCCCCCCTCACACACGATAACCCCTAGGCCAGGGTCACACTAGCGAGTGTAAAGGTACCTTCACACTAAACGATATCGCTAGCGATCCGTGACGTTGCAGCGTCCTGGCTAGCGATATCGTTGAGTTTGACAGGCAGCAGCGATCAGGATCCTGCTGTGATATCGCTGGTCATTGGTTAAAGTTCAGAAATTTATTATTATATTCGCCGTGTATCGTTGTGTTTGACAGCCAAAGCAACGATACCAGCGATGTTTTACAATGGTAACCAGAGTAAACATCGGGTTACTAAGCACGGCCCTGCGCTTAGCAACCCAATGTTTACCCTGGTTACCCGGGGACTTCGGCATCGTTGGTCGCTGGAGAGCTGTCTGTGTGACAGCTCCCCAGCGACCACACAGCGACGCTGCAGCGATCAGCATCATTGTCTGTATCGCTGCAGCGTCGCTTAGTGTGAAGGTACCTAAATACAAGAAACTTGCATCAATACCCGGCACTGCCGCTGGCACTCGGGACCGGAGCGTTCAGCTGCATAGAAATACATGAAGCCGCACACTCTGGTCCCGAGTGCCAGCGGCAGTGCCGGGCATTGATAAGAGAGACTCGTGCGAATTTGGCTACGGTCACACTATCAGTATTTGGTCAGTTTATCACATCAGTATTCGTTAGCCAAAACCAGGAGTCGTTCCAAAATACAGACTTAGTGACGTGTTTGTATTAGAGCTTTCCCCTCTGTTTGTTTCATTTCTGGTTTTGGCTTACAAATACTGATGTAAAATACTGACCACATACTGATAGTGTGACCGTAGCCTTTCTCGTATTACACTCGCAAGTGTTACACCAGTGCTATGCTGATATACATGTATGTTATTTTACACTAAGGGGTTGAGGAACCTGAAAATCACGATCATCCCCAATTTAAAGGAATTTAGCGGAAGAAATATCTGATACATGGTACAGTATGGAAGCTTTATAGTGGAACAAAGATACTTATGGCTTCACAATACAATAGAATGTAAGTCCGCAAGGACAGGGTTCTCTCTCCTCTGTAGCAGTCTGTCACTGTAAACCTGTTTACTGTAAAGGATATCTATAACCCTGTATGTAACCCCTTTCTCATGTACAGCACCATGGAATTAATGGTGCTATATAAATAAATAATAATAATAATAATAATAATAATAATAATACAAAGCTACATATACATCTTGTACCGCTATATGGACTGCAAACCATTCTACTGTGTGCATGATGCCGTAGTCTGTAGAAATTTCCATGTGGAACGGCCCCCAGATGCAGGACCGCGGGGTACTCGAATCCGGGTCTCTCGGTTCTGAGGATGTCACGGTGGCCTGACCCGGTCCGTGGTCCTGCTAAGGGGCGCCCAATAAAAGGTGTAGGTGGTGGTGTAGGTCGCAGTAAGTAACGAGGACACAGGGTTGCAGTCTCTTTACCTCTTTACTGAAGGCTTCGGCATCCGCAATCCAGAGCACTGCTAACAGGGCTGGCTGAGACCGGCCTGTCCAAAGGCACATCCAGAGTTCCCTTTGCAGGTGGAAATCAGTGCCTACCTACTAGCGCCTGGGTGTTGTAGTACTTCCCTGCTGAGCACCACGGGATAGTCCTCACAACTGTCGTGTATGTTTCTGTTCTTTCTCTCCGTCCCCCAGATGATATGGATAGGATGCACCCGTATGACGGGGTAGGCCTGGAGTTATTTTATAGGGACCCTAGAGACGCCCCTCTCCCACAATTGCCTCTGTTGTCTTCATTAGGTGATTAAGGTGAGGCAGCCAACCTAAAATTAACTGCCCTCCCGTTGGTTTGAAGTAATGCGTAGAGCCCAATACTTCCTCGGCGTTCCGGCCACCGGCTACGCGCCTCAGTAGGATGTTGCCGATCTCGGGGCACAACTCCTACTGGTTCTATCGCCTTTGTGCTGTGATCTCGTTTCTCACTTCTCCACAATATACTTCGCTTCGTGTCCTTTCTTAAGATGCCGCCGCAATGAAGTGCAGGCGCGGCTCCGTAACGATCTGTCCTTTCGCTAGGCCTCTTTCAGGATCCCACCTCTGACAGGGACCCCCCTGGATCTTCCCAAGCAACACTCTTCTCTCACTAGATGTTACCTGGGCAAAACCCAGTCAGCTTCTCTCTAACTTCCTATCCAACCCCCAGTTTTACCAGAGTGTGAGGAGTGGCCTAATACATAGAACCCTTTGCTCCCCCTGGTGGCCGGAGTGTGAAGTGTAATGCGTGACTGTGATATCTGGTCAGGTGAACTCCTTTAGTGCCATCAGACGTACCATCACTCCCCTTAGTGGCGGAGCTACAGTACTGCAATGACCAGGACTCTGGGGTGCTGCACTCCCCCCTCGGTTAAATCCAGTACTGGGAAAGAAGAACAGCAATACATGTTAGCAAAAGACATACAAAATTTTGAAATGCAATAAACAAGTAAATTTAACAGTGTTTCCCTTTATGGGAGGTGAGGACATTTGAACGTTACAAACAAAACATATTTACATAGTGCTTAAGATTTTAAATGACACTTATTAAATAACTGACTATAAATAACTATCATTACCCAGCCGGGCATTCTATCTACTAAGTGCAAATTCTGAACAATAATTTAACTTTTCCTTTAAGGGCGTAAGGCAAGTACCCACTAAAGGCATACTACAAGACTAAAAGTGCAAATCAACATTTTCCTGAGCTCTCTTTGTCCTATGCAGGACTCTCTTGTCTACCCCTGCCTACTGCATCTTTCCTTGGCTCTCTATCATTAGTTCCGATAATCACTTTAACTTCAATTTTATTCACATATCATTATCAACATTTCTATTCCTTATCACTATTTTTCTATCAACATACTACTATGTAAAACATTATTACTATCCAACTTTCTTAAGGCAACATTATATCTTGGCTAATTACAACAATGAACATTCCCTTTAAGAGGGACATCTCAAGTCTCTTTGAGGTAGTACAACTCTCAAGTTGCAAGTCTGCAGTAAACAAAAACTTCTGCGCAGTATCCAGGAACAGTCTTTTCAAAAAGCTCTTTCCTTTGTAAAACCAGTAGGGGGCACCTTTAAGAAGGTGCAACTATTTAAAGCAACAGTTTGTGAATCATTCACCGTCCATGATTCGGCAGTCTTTTAAAACAGTGATGAACTTGGTGCAAAACATAAAACAATAGGGAAGCCGGGTAAACAAAGGGATCCCTTTAAGGACTAACCCTGATCGGGTTTAGAGCAGCAAGGAAAACACACAGTTAACTATTTACAGTTTCATTGTTCTGAGGTTTATCTTTACAGTAAGTTGCAAGACACCAGCCGGTAGCGAACACTTCCTGACCGAGGAAGCTCCGACTCCCTGTTTTCCGCTGATGCGGTGTCAGTATCAGTGGTTCGACTCTCAGGCGCGGTTAGGTCACCCGGTGTCTGGATTCGAATGTCAGCCTTGGTTGCAAGTTCGGTAGCAGCAATTACGCACACAGTGGTGATAGTGGTAGAATTTGTCAGGTCAGAGTTAGTTGTAGTCAGGACAGCAGGTGGTGCCACTGCAGGCTCGCATCGTTGGACGTTCCGAGCGCACCATCCTTGCACACTCCGATGGCGAGTGTAGGTCACCTGGTCCCCTTTACATAGTAGTGGATCGCCACATCTGTTGCGGAACGGGGTCTTCACGTTGTAGCTGGTAAAGAAGATTTCAGTCGGCAGTCCCGGTTCTTGTATAGAGCCCCAACCCCGTTTCGGGTGAAAGGCTAGGACAGTCCCCCGTTTTACCAAGTCCTTCTTAGCGTGTGATGCCGCCGCAATGAAGTGCAGGCGCGGCTCTGTAACGATCTGTCCTTTCGCTAGGCCTCTGTCAGGATCCCACCCCTGACAGGGACCCCCCTGGATCTTCCCAAGCAACGCTCTTCTCTCACTAGATGTTACCTGGGCAAAAGCCAGTCAGCTTCTCTCTAACTTCCTATCCAACCCCCAGTTTTACCAGAGTGTGAGGAGTGGCCTAATACATAGAACCCTTTGCTCCCCCTGGTGGCTGGAGTGTGAAGTGTAATGTGTGACTGTGATACTTGGTCAGGTGAACTGCTTTAGTGCCATCAGACATACCATCACTCCCCTTAGTGGCGGAGCGACAGTACTGCAATGACCAGGACTCTGGGGTGCTGCACATGGATAATGCATCAGTAAGGCTGCCGTCACGCTAGTAGTATTTGGTCAGTATTTTACATCAGTATTTGTAAGCCAAAACCAGGAGTGGGTGATAAATGCCGAAGTGGTGCATATGTTTCTGTTATACTTTTCCTCTATTTATTCCACTCCTGGTTTTGGCTTACAAATACTGATGCAAAATACTGACCAAATACTGCTAGTGTGACGGCAGCCTTAGCACTACCTTTTAGTAGGCAAAATTTTAAAATATGGAGGCATGTATTCCTTGGTTGTTAATGTAAATGTTATTCACTATAATTTTCTTAGAAGGAAAACTCCAGTGAAAATTGTTACTTGTTAGACATAGCCTCTGTAAAGTGCTCTCTGCATAGTATATAAAGGAAACTTTAGGCAAACATTCTTTGCATGTGTAATTATTTGCTGTATAATTAGCACAGCAAGCAGTAATTATGTGGCTATGTGGAGGTCTTTGGATGTATAACTCATCTATATTTCTTAATAATTTGTATTTACGGCATGTTGTGAGCGTGCCATAGGCAAGTATTTAACATAAAAAACAGCAGAAATAGTATAAAATTGAAGTAGTTTTCTTGTTATACCATAATTTTGCCATTTTATAGCAGTGTTTTTCTAACACCCTTTAAGAATATAATAAAATTCATTTTGGTTTCACAATTTCAATTAACATTAATTTTGCTTGATTCTGGAAAATGACAGTCTGTGTAATTGAACCACTAAACCTCACTTTTGTGTTGTTGTCAGACATATACTGGTCACTGTTCATTTGAAAAAGGTTGGCTCGTGCCAGGAAGTGAAAAGGAAAGAAATAAAGGAGCAGATTTACTAATATGCCAGAATTCTGTCGCAAAATAAAGCCAGAATTCTGGTGCACATGCTGTGCACCACATTTGTTAATTGTTTTACATGCTTTTTGTGCCTCTATACAGGGCGGGAGTGTGGATAGCAGTGGCATAACTAGAGTCCGATGTTAGTTATATTTATGGGCCTTTGTCGCATTTTAGATCCTATAAAGACACATGTGTTCGCCCCCTTGTAATAATGACCCCACCCTGGCTCCTTCTTTTAATAATATCCCCCATCCTGGACCCCATACTATAACATTTTCACCAACCTAGGCTCCTTCCTGGCATAATGTCTCCCATCCTGGTATAATGTCGCCCATCCTGGTATAATGTCCCAATCCAGGTATAATGTCCCCATTTTGATATAATGTCCCGTCATGGTATAATGTCTAGTGTTGAGCGATACCTTTCCGATATCCAGAAGTATCGGATTGGATCAGCCGATATTCAAAAAATATCGGATATACCCGATACCGATGCAAGTCAATGGGACAAAAATATCGGAATTAAAATAAACCCTTTCTTTCCTTGTAGGTTAATTATACATGAAGGAAAACAACTAAGAATAATGTAGGATGTATTGGGGGACGTGGAGGAGACATTATAGGCATACAGAGACCGTGCAGACAGCCGTGAACGGCGCTGTAAGGCCATAAAAAGCTCTTCTATGTAATCCTATATAGTGTTTTTCCACAATCTAGCAGGATATGGATGGAAAGCCACTAATAGGATAAATTTGAAAAAATGTGCATCAGGCAGCACTAATTGAAAAAAGGACAATGGAACGGTATGAGGCAGTGACGCACCCTGAGCTGACTACAACCGGCTGTGGATGCGGACAGACTACAGAGTAAGCTGCACACACACAGAGACCTTGTAGACAGCTGTGAACAGCGCTGCAAGGCAAAAACAAGGTTCTCACACAGCGGTTGATAAATTAGCCTGGGTAAAGCACAATGAAGCAAATCACTATCTCAAAACTGGCCCTCAGTCAGAACACAGCGTCCTGTCCCTAACTGAATTCACAGCAGAGTGCACCCAAAATGGCAGCGGCAGCTTTTATAGTGCATCATGACATCATTTTAGCAGCCAATCACAGCCATGCCAGTAGTTACATGCCTACCATGCAGAACTTCCGATTCTGGTATCTGATATACTGAAAGTATCGGAACTCGGTTTCGGAATTCCGATACTGCGAATATCGGCCGATACCCAATACTTGCGGTATCGGAATGCTCAACACTAGTAATGTCCCTATTCTGGTAAAATGCCCTCCATGCTGGTATAATGCCCCTAACCTGATATAATGTCACCTATTCAGTTATAATGTCCCCCATGCTGGTAAATCACAAATTCGGGTATAATGTATGTTCCCCATCCTAATAGATTGTGTCCCATGCTGGTATAATGTGTCCCATCTTGGTATACTATAGTATATATAATGTCCCTCATGCTGGTGTAATGTCCCCCATACTGGTATATTGTTCCCCATAGTGGTATAATGTCCCTATTCTAAGTTTAATGTTAAATAATGTCCACATCCTGGTATTATGTCCCCAATACTGGTATTATGCCCCCATTCTGGGTCCTTTCCGTTCTTCTCCTGCACATTTTAATAAGAAACAAATGATGATTTTTACTTTCCTGAACATGAGGCGTCCTCTTCTATAGCCAGCGCAGGAGCTGGCAACTGACTTTGGCATGTCACCATGGGAAGTGCATCAATGCAATGCGCTTCCAGTTACTGGCAAGTCGACTCTGGCTGACGGCTTATGACTGGGGGTTGGTGTGTATTGCAATGCATGATGCCAAGGAGTCTTTGTGCCACAATACATTTCACATGAATGTGTAACCTTTTACCGCCATGATCATTAAGCCCCTGGATAGATAGATGTGTAAATTATAGTATATTTATTAACAGCATGCATCATACTGTTACACTGAGTTGATCATATGCATCTGGCTCACTCTTAATTATCTGACCAAGATGAGCACAGACCACTCCTCTCTGCTTCACACCTGAATGCACTTTCTAGCAAATATATTGCAGACTCTAAGGCTACTTTCACACTAGTCCGTCGGTACGGGCCGTCGCAAACCGTCAGCCTGACGACAGTGTGTTAAAGTAGCTCAACGTGAGCAGCGGATGCAGTTTTACAACGCATCCGCTGCCCATTGTGAGTTCCGGGGAGGAGGGGGTGGAGTTTCAGCCGCCCAAGCGCGGTCAAAAATGGCGAACTCGACGCACAAAAAAAGTTACATGGAATGTTTTTTGTGCCGATGGTCCGCCAAAACATGACGCATCCGTCGCACGACGGATGCGACGTGTGGCAATCCGTCGCAATGCGTCGCTAATGAAAGTCTATGGAGAAAAAACACATCCTGCGGGCAACTTTGCAGGATGCGTTTCTCCACAACGACGCATTGCGATGTGCGTCGAACAACGCTAGTGTGAAAGTAGCCTAAGTCTGCCAAGACATCAGTCTGCCCCGTGTATCACATAAGTGTATCAAACAAGTGTGATGCTCAGAATTAAATCCAGAATTGAACCAGAAGGGAACTGAAGGTAACTGGATACAGTCACTGTAAACAATGTTTTCTCCTCACCACGACAGCACCCACTGAGAGAGGAGATCGGCCCCTAGGAACAGGAAACCCTATGGAGAGATAAAAGGGGTGGTCCCCCTCGCTCCCACACTTGGTTTCCTGTTCCTAAGGGAACTTATGGAGAGAAGAGGATGCCTGGCCTGGATGCCGCTTGCGCGGTTACCTTGAGGACGGCAAGGGCTCCAAAGCTGGAAGCAGCGTCAGGGGTCCTTTCTTCAGCTCCCCCCTCTGCTGGCAGGACACCATGAGGCCAGGATCTTGGGAGTTACCTGGCACATGGAGGATGGGCAGAACGCTCGTTGCCTGCGGGAGGGCAAGGTAAGTGCGCCGCCACCCTGTGTTCAGCGGGCTCACGCGCGAGTGTATAGCCCTGTGAACCTTTCCCCTGTCCCCGTCTATATTTTCTGTCTTAGAGGAGAGCATTCCGGAAACCCGTGTTTATTAAGAGGAAGGATTTTAGGAACCAGGACCGCTGGGCCAACAGAGAGACCAAACAAAAGGGGCATTTTTTGGCACATGTCCATTTAGAATGGAAGACAAACCACGTTAGAACAGACTTACCAGTGGGTGGTAGGTTGTCCTTTTTCTGCCAACAATGGAGAGAAACAACATCCAACTCATGGGCAACTAGACTTGTAACTTCAGGCTTAAAATTTAAATTTGCCCGGGTCCCTCCAGACACCTTCCTGTTGACTTCTCTAAGATCCCAATCTCAGCAGGGGTTTTTGGAGCAGGAAATAAGAAGTCTTTTATCCAAACGGGTTTTAGCAGAAGTCCTGTTTCATCAAAGGGGGGAGGGATTTTACTCCCCTTTATTTTTGTTCCAAAACCAGATGGGTCATATAGAACCATAATAAATCTAAAGAAATTGAATATCTTCTTAGGATACCAGACCTTCAAGATGGAATCTATCTGATCCAATATAAAACTTCTGTTTCCCAGGTGCTTTATGGCGGTCCTCGACCTCAAAGATGTATATTACCATCTACCAATTTATATAGAACATCAACAGTTTCTTCGAGTGGCGGTCATGATGAAAGGACAAGTATGTCATTTCTAATATACAGCAATGCCTATTGGACTGTCAGTGGTTCCCAGAGTCTTCACCAAATTAATGTCAGAGGTGATGTCATACTTGAGGTTAAAAGACATTCTAATAGTCCTATACTTAGACAACCTCCTAGTGGTTGGAAATTCTCCCTCACAGTGTCAGCAACGCCTGATTAATACAATCTCATCTTTGCAGGAATTGGGATGGTTAATCAACTGGGAAAAATCCAGATTGTCCCCGACAACCCGCCAAATATTCCTAGGCCTTCTCCTAGACTCCGTAAGTCTGAAGTGTTTCCTTCCAAGATCTAAACAACTGACAATAATGAATAAAGTACAATCAGTAGTCAACAACCCTACAATTTCCCTCAGGGAAGGCATGTACCTTCTTTGTTCCTTTACATCATGCATTCCGGCTGTCCTATGGGCTCAGTTCCATACTAGACAGCTACAGTATACCATATTGCAGGAAGAAGACAAACAACAGGATTATTTAGGAAGTCGTCTATCCCTACCAGCAGAAGTAATTGAGTCTCTTACCTGATGGCTAGAGCCAGATCATCTCGTAGGTGTGGTTCGTTGGGTAACTAAACCTTCAAAAACAATTTTTACAGATGCCAATCCTAGAGGTTGGGGAGCACATCTAGGAGATCAGATAGTTCAGGGGCAATGGTCTATTAGTGAGTCAAATGATTCCTCCAATGTAAGGGAACTAAAAGCCATCTATCATGCCATATGTAAATTTCTTCCGCAGTTACAAGGAACACACACAAGAGTACTATCAGACAGCATGACATCCGTCGCGTACATAAATCATCAAGGAGGAACGAGATCAAGAGCTCTCATGTCTATAGCAGACGAGATCCTAACAATAGCAGAGAAATATCTCCTATCCTTATCAGCTCTGCATGTCAGGGGAGTAGACAATTCCAAAGCAGATTTCCTCAGCCGTCACACCCTGCACCAAGGAGAGTGGGTACTCAACCGTCACATCTTCAGAATGATAACAGAGAAATGGGGCACACCCGAAATAGACCTTTTTGCAACAAGAAGCAAAAGACAAGTCGAAAAATTTGCTTCTTTGTTTCTGACAGACAACCCCAATATTCTCGATGCCCTCCAAGTCCCATGGACATACCGGCGAGCAAATGCAATTCCTCCAATGATAATCCTAACGGCAGTCATCAGGAAGATAAGGGATGACAGATCAAATGTGATCCTCATAGCACCATTTTGGCCCAAGAGGCCATGGTTCTCCTGGCTCAGAGCCATGTCAATCTCGGATCCGTGGATTCTCCAGGAGGACCAGGATCTCCTGTCCCAGGGTTCCTTCTACCACCCTCATGTGAAGGGCCTACGGCTGACAGCCTGGAATTTAAGAGACAGTTACTAAGACTAAGAGGCTTTTCAGAAAAATTAATTGATACCCTTCTACTGAGCAAGAAAACGACAACAACAACAATATATGTAAGAGTATGGAGGAAATTTCTTAGTTTCCACTCAGCACGTCTATCCAAAGAAATTCCCATTCCTGCTATTTTAGAGCTTCTACAAAAAGGGCGTGTGTTAGGCCTATCAGTCAATACTTTAAAAGTACAAGTATCTGCTCTAGGAGCCTTATATATTCACAATATTGCAGGAGACAGATGGATAGCCCGCTTCATTTCAGCATGTCAAAAGTCAGAACCAGTCCAGATTCCCCATATACCACCATGGGATCTCAACCTAGTCCTCGAAGCCTTAACAGGGGACCCATTCGAGCCACTGCACTCAGCCCAGATAAAATATGTTTCCCTTAAAACAGCCCTTCTGGTTGCACTAGTGTCAGCAAGAAGGGTAGGTGACATTCAGGCATTATCGATTGATCCTCCTTTTCTGTCAATATTCCAGGATAGAATCGTCCTAAAAACAAACCCTTATACTTGCCTAAAGTAGGCACTAAATTCCATAGAAAATGATGAGGAATCCAGCTCAATGACAGCGAGAGTGAAAAAAACCTTTTCTTTATTCACTTGGGAAATTGTTATGACCCCAATGGCAGAGGGTCTCAGGAATAATGCTAAGTCTGTAAATACAGAAAACCAGCTCATAGGGCAGTGGTAACTGGGCTGACCATATAACTAATCCTAACACCACAAATACCAGCAGCCGGGGAACGTTCATACGTTGATCCTAGACGTCTCGCGCCAGCCGGAGAGCTAACTACCCCTAGAAGGGAAAAGAAAGACCTTTCTTGCCTCCAGAGGAAATACCCCAAAAAGTAGGATAGAAGCCCCCCACAAATAATAACGGTGAGGTAAGAGGAAAAGACAAACACAAGAATGAGCTAGGTATTTAGCAAAGAGAGGCCCACTAGCTAATAGCAGAATATAGAAAGATAACTTATATGGTCAGCAAAAAATCCTATCAAAAATATCCACACTGGAAATTCAAGAACCCCCGAACCGTCTAACGGTCCGGGGGGAGAACACCAGCCCCCTAGAGCTTCCAGCAAGGACAGGAATCACATTTAGTACAAGCTGGACAAAAATGATAGCAAACAAATAATCCAAAAAACAAAGAAGCAAGACTTAGCTTAATTTAGCACGAACCAGGACCAGCAAACAGGAGCAAACAGAATGTGTCTGATAACACCGATGCCAGGCACTGGACTAAGGTTCCAGGAGGTTTAAATAGCAACACCCCTGAAGTAACGACCCAGCTTGGTGCAAACAGAGGGAAGGAAATCCCAGAGGCATATCACTAGTAACCACTAGAGGGAGCCAAAAAAGTCTAATTCACAACAGTACCCCCCCCTTAAGGAGGGGTCACCGAACCCTCACCAAGACCACCAGGGTGATCAGGATGAGCAGCGTGAAAGGCACAAACTAAATCGGCCGCATGCACATCAGAGGCAACCACCCAGGAATTATCCTCCTGACCATAACCCTTCCACTTGACCAAATACTGAAGCCTCCGCCTGGAGAGACAAGAATCCAAGATCTTCTCCACCACGTACTCCAACTCGCCCTCAACCAACACCGGAGCAGGAGGCTCAGCAGAAGGAACCACAGGCACAACGTAGCGTCGCAACAAAGACCTATGGAACACGTTGGGAATGGCAAACGAAACCGGAAGATCCAAGCGAAAGGACACTGGATTAAGGATTTCCAATATCTTCTAAGGACCGATGAAGCGAGGCTTAAATTTAGGAGAGGAGACCTTTATAGGAACAAATCGAGAAGACAGCCACACCAAATCCCCAACACAAAGTCGGGGACCCACACCGCGGCGGCGGTTGGCAAAACGCTGAGCCTTCTCCTGTGACAATTTTAAGTTGTCCACCACATGATTCCAGATCTGCTGCAACCTATCCACCACAGAATCTACTCCAGGACAGTCAGAAGGCTCCACATGTCCCGAGGAAAAACGAGGATGGAAACCAGAGTTGCAGAAAAATGGCGAAACCAAAGTAGCGGAACTAGCCCGATTATTTAGGGCAAACTCAGCCAACGGCAAGAAGGTCACCCAATCATCCTGATCTGCCGAAACAAAACACCTCAAGTAAGCTTCCAGAGTCTGATTAGTTCGCTCAGTTTGTCCATTAGTCTGAGGATGAAAGGCAGACGAGAACGATAAATCAATGCCCATCCTAGCACAAAAGGATCGCCAGAACCTGGAAATAAACTGGGATCCTCTGTCAGACACAATATTCTCAGGAATGCCGTGTAAACGAACCACATTCTGAAGGAACACAGGAACCAGATCGGAAGAGGAAGGCAGCTTAGGCAAAGGAACCAAATGGACCATTTTTGAAAAGCGATCACATACCACCCAGATGATAGACATACCCCGAGACACCGGGAGATCAGAAATGAAATCCATGGAAATATGTGTCCAAGGCCTCTTCGGGACAGGCAAGGGCAAGAGCAACCCGCTGGCACGGGAACAGCAAGGCTTAGCTCGAGCACAAGTCCCACAGGACTGCACAAATGACCGTACATCCCGTGACAAGGAAGGCCACCAAAATGACCTAGCCACCAGATCTCTGGTGCCAAAAATTCCCGGATGACCTGCCAACACCGAGGAATGAACCTCGGAAATGACTCTGCTGGTCCACTTATCAGGAACAAACAGTCTGTCAGGTGGACAAGAGTCAGGTCTACCAGCTTGAAATCTCTGCAACACACGTCGCAAATCAGGAGAAATGGCTGACAAAATAACTCCTTCTTTAAGAATACCAACAGGTTCTGTGACTCCAGGAGAGTCAGGCACAAAGCTCCTTGAAAGAGCATCAGCTTTCACATTCTTTGAACCTGGTAAATACGAGACCACAAAGTCAAAACGGGAGAAAAACAATGACCAGCGGGCCTGTCTAGGATTCAAGCGTTTAGCAGACTCGAGATACATCAAATTTTTGTGATCAGTCAAGACCACCACACGATGCCTAGCACCCTCGAGCCAATGACGCCACTCCTCAAATGCCCACTTCATGGCCAGTAATTCCCGATTGCCAACATCATAATTCCGCTCAGCAGGCGAAAACTTCCTAGAGAAGAAAGCACATGGTCTCATTACCGAGCAACCAGGGCCTCTCTGTGACAAAACGGCCCCTGCCCCAATCTCAGAAGCATCCACCTCGACCTGAAAGGGAAGTGAGACATCAGGCTGGCACAAAACAGGCGCCGAAGTAAACCGGCGCTTCAACTCCTGGAACGCCTCCACGGCTGCAGGAGCCCAGTTAGCAACATCAGAACCTTTCTTGGTCATATCCGTCAAAGGTTTAACAACGCTAGAAAAATTAGCGATAAAACGACGGTAGAAGTTAGCAAAACCCAAGAACTTCTGAAGACTCTTAACTGACGTGGGTTGAGTCCACTCATGAATAGCTCGGACCTTGACTGGGTCCATCTCCACAGCAGAAGGGGAAAAAATAAACCCCAAAAAGGGAACTTTCTGTACTCCAAAGAGACACTTTGAGCCTTTAACAAACAAGGCATTCTCACGCAAAACCTGAAACACCATCCTGACCTGCTCCACATGTGAGTCCCAATCTTCAGAGAAAACCAGAATATCGTCCAGATAAACAATCATAAATTTATCTAGATACTTCCGGAAAATATCATGCATAAAGGACTGAAATACTGAGGGAGCATTAGAAAGCCCAAAAGGCATCACCAAGTACTCAAAATGACCTTCGGGCGTATTAAATGCAGTCTTCCATTCATCACCTTGCTTAATGCACACAAGGTTGTACGCACCACGAAGATCTATCTTGGTGAACCACTTGGCACCCTTAATCCGGGCAAACAAGTCCGACAAGAGAGGCAAAGGATACTGAAATTTTACAGTGATTTTATTCAGTAGCCGATAGTCAATACAAGGTCTCAAAGATCCGTCCTTCTTAGCCACAAAAAAGAATCCCGCACCAAGAGGGGAAGAGGATGGACGGATATGCCCCTTCTCCAGAGACTCCTTGATATATGAACGCATTGCGGCATGCTCGGGTACTGACAGATTAAATAATCTTCCCTTAGGAAATTTACTACCTGGAATCAAATCTATGGCGCAGTTACAGTCCCTATGAGGAGGCAGAGCACTGGATCTGGACTCACTGAATACATCCTGATAATCAGACAAATACTCAGGAACTTCCGAAGGAGTAGAGGAAGCAATAGACACCGGCGGGGAATCAGTATGAATTCCCCGACAGCCCCAACTTGACACAGACATTGCCTTCCAATCCAGGACTGGATTGTGGGTCTGTAGCCATGGCAGACCCAAAACGACCAAATCATGCATTTTATGCAGAACAAGAAAACGAATCACCTCCCGATGTTCAGGAGTCATGCACATGGTCACCTGCGTCCAAAACTGCGGTTTATTTTCCGCCAATGGCGTAGCATCAATACCTCTAAGAGGAATAGGATTTACTAACGGTTCAAGAACAAAACCACAGCGCTTGGCAAATGACAGATCCATAAGACTCAGGGCGGCACCTTAATCCACAAACGCCATAGCAAATTAAAGTCACAGACAAAATAAATTTAGGTTGCAAATTACCAATGGTGACAGGACTAACAACCCTTGTTAGGCGTTTAGAGCATGCTGATATAACATGTGTGGAATCACCACAGTAAAAACACAACCCATTCTGACGTCTATGATTTTTCCGTTCATTTCTAGTCTGAATTCTATCACATTGCATTAAATCAGGTGTTTGTTCAGACAACACCACCAGAGGATTAGCGGTTTTGCGCTCCCGCAAACGCCGGTCAATTTGAATAGCAAGCGCCATAGAATCATTCAGACTTGTAGGAATGGGGAAACCCACCATCACATTCTTAATGGCTTCAGAAAGGCCATTTTTGAAATTTGCGGCCAGAGCACACTCATTCCACTGAGTAAGCACGGACCATTTCCGAAATTTTTGGCAATACACTTCAGCTTCATCCTGACCCTGAGAAATAGCCAGCAAGGCTTTTTCTGCCTGAATTTCAAGATTGGGTTCCTCGTAAAGCAATCCGAGCGCCAGAAAAAACGCATCAATATTCGCCAATGCCGGATCTCCTGGTGCTAGCGAGAAAGCCCAATCCTGAGGGTCGCCCCGCAAAAAAGAAATAACAATTTTAACTTGCTGAGCTGAATCTCCAGATGAACGGGGTCTCAGAAAAAGAAACAATTTACAATTATTCTTGAAATTCCTAAACCTAAATCGATCTCCAGAAAACAATTCCGGAATAGGTATTTTAGGTTCAGACATAGGACTACTGGTAACAAAATCTTGTATACCCTGCACACGAGCTGCCAGCTGGTCAACACTTGTAATCAAGGTCTGCACATTCATGTCTGCAGCAAGCACACGCCACTCAAAGGTAAAGGGGAGGAAGAGAAGGGAAAAAAAAAAAAATTCAGAATTTCCTTTCTTATTATCCCACTTCTGCAATGCTTTAAACATTCAATGTTGGCCTGGCATACTGTTATGACCCCAATGGCAGAGGGTCTCAGGAATAATGCTAAGTCTGTAAATACAGAAAACCAGCTCATAGGGCAGTGGTAACTGGGCTGACCATATAACTAATCCTAACACCACAAATACCAGCAGCCGGGGAACGTTCCTACGTTGATCCTAGACGTCTCGCGCCAGCCGGAGAGCTAACTACCCCTAGAAGAGAAAAGAAAGACCTTTCTTGCCTCCAGAGGAAATACCCCAAAAAGTAGGATAGAAGCCCCCCACAAATAATAATGGTGAGGTAAGAGGAAAAGACAAACACAAGAATGAGCTAGGTATTTAGCAAAGAGAGGCCCACTAGCTAATAGCAGAATATAGAAAGATAACTTTTATGGTCAGCAAAAAATCCTATCAAAAATATCCACACTGGAAATTCAAGAACCCCCGAACCGTCTAACGGTCCGGGGGGAGAACACCAGCCCCCTAGAGCTTCCAGCAAGGACAGGAATCACATTTAGTACAAGCTGGACAAAAATGATAGCAAACAAATAATCCAAAAAACAAAGAAGCAAGACTTAGCTTAATTTAGCACGAACCAGGACCAGCAAACAGGAGCAAACAGAATGTGTCTGATAACACCGATGCCAGGCACTGGACTAAGGTTCCAGGAGGTTTAAATAGCAACACCCCTGAAGTAACGACCCAGCTGGGTGCAAACAGAGGGAAGGAAATCCCAGAGGCATATCACTAGTAACCACTAGAGGGAGCCAAAAAAGTCTAATTCACAACAGGAAATGTGTTCAGTGGAGGATAAAAACATCAGCAATTACAGAGAATAAAATGTGATATCAACGCGTTTCTGGTGAACAAGCACCCTTAGTCATTAGTTATCATTGAGCTCGTTGAGCTGGATTCCTCATCATTTTCTTGATTCTTCCACGCCCTGACACAGCGGTTCCGTGCTCCGAGTCTCCAAGGATGTGGACCATGGTGAGCTGGACTTTGTTTGACTAAATTCCATAGGTTTAAGAGATCTTCCTTCGTTCTTTCTATAATAACCCCGCAAATCAGGAAGAAGAAAAATATCATACACTAGATGTGGGAAGGACTATAATAGCTTACTTTTAGACAGAACTAGCCCCTGGAGGAAGAGCAGGTCTCTTTGTTTCCTTCCAGGGTCATAAGAAAGGATCTGGAGTCACGAAAAGTACATTATCCCGGTGGATTCGGGACACAATATGCCTGGCTTATTCATCAAAGGGGAGAATCCACCTTAGGTCGTAAAAGCACACTCTGCTCGGGCCATAGCATCATCTTGGGCTGAAAGAGCGGATGTCCCAATTGAACTAATATGTAAGGCCGCAACTTGGTCGTCTTCTATCTTTTACAGTCACTATAGATTGGGCTTGTCTTCCTCTACCGACTTAACTTTTGGTAGATCAGTTCTAAACACTCTGATCCCCCAAGTGATTGTCTCTGAAAGTCTCTCAGTGGGTGCTGTCGTGGTGAGGAGAAAAAAATGGATTACTTACCGGTAATGCTCTTTTATAGAGCCATGACAGCACCCACTCACTTCCCTCCCTAATAGTTGTTATGCATAGAGCACTGATAAGGGTGTATAGTTCAATTGTTTAGTCATACTTAGTTAAATAAATATAAATAAAAATATTGAATTACCTACTAAAACTGGTGGGCTGTTCCTCTCATTCTCTGTAACCCAACTGTGTGAGCGAGGGGGACCACCTCTTTTATCTCTCCTTAGGGTTTTCTGTTCCTAGGGGCGGATCCCCTCTCTAAGTGGGTGCTGTCGTGGCATCGTTATGTTCTGTTTATGTACTGTGATTTTGTTTAAGTAAACTTTGTTTCTTCATACCTGATGTTATGAGGTGTTATCTAGTTCTTCATGCCACCATCTTGTCCACAAGCTCAGCTGCCACAGACCCTGCTCGCTGCCCTTCCCTAGTCTGGGTATGTCCAGGTTCCCTTCTGTGGTAGCAGATACAAATCATATAGGTACTCCAGCTCCAGTAAAATGGTAAAATTCTTTATTGATCCAACGTAGTCATAAAAGGGATAATCCTTACAGATTTCAGACAGACAAGTGATTGCACAGACTATGGCAACGCGTTTCGATCTCTACGGATCTTACTCATGCCCATGTGAATTCAGAAATGGGTGTTATACATATAGCCCCCATAGACCTATCACAAACCCTTCATTTGTCACATGATTGACTGGGAAGGTCCTGAAAGCACATAAGTCAAAGCGTCCAGATACACTTATAAAACAACACAAAATCCAAACAAATACATCAATATTAAAAGTTAATATTACCCACATTATATTCTGAATACTCGATTCCCCGCAGGTTTGAACAAAAGAAACAAAATATTATATCATTATTGCTAATGTGGGTAATATTAACTTTTAATATTGATGTATTTGTTTGGATTTTGTGTTGTTTTATAAGTGGGGCCCTAGGCAAAATTTAAAGTGGGGCCCCAAATGCTAACATTGTAAAATCACACAAACATTTAGGTTACATTACATGAGCAGGATGCGGATACAGTTGGTGGAGGGGCCTGGAGCCAGTGCTCACACTGTGGCCCCCATATTTAGGGGCCTTATATCGGCCAACAGGTCTGCCACTATTAGCTGTATGCAGGGGCGTTGCTAGGGTCAGAAAAGATTGTGGGCCCAAGCCCCAAGACAAAGAGTTGCCCCCAACCCCCTCTTAATTTTTTTTTTTTTTTAACACCACAGATAATACAGTGATAACTCTCTGAGTACAGATAATTTAGTATATATCACATGCAGTCCTATGTAACACCACAGATATAGCGTTTCAGAGTAAGACTATGTTCACATGCAGCATTTTTTTCAGTAGCCAAAACCTTTTCTATTAGCAGTAAAAACGTTGCGTTCAAAACACCTGTTTTTCAGCTTGTTTTGTGGTGTTCGTCACACTTTTTTCAGCTTTTTTTTGGAGTGAGGATGTTTGCTTTGTCTACAGTATGTTTAAGACCACATTCATATGATCAGTATTTGGTCAGTATTTCACATCAGTATGTGTAAGGCAAAAACAGGAGGGTGAAAAATACAGAAGTGGTGACGTGTTTCTCAGGCTATGTGCACACGCTGCGGATTTTGCTGTTGATCTGCAGCAGTTTTCCATGTGTTGTACAGCACCATGTAAACGTATGGAAAACAAAATCCGCCATACACATGCTGCGGAAAATACCGCGCAGAAACGCTGCGTTGTATTTTCTGCAGGATGTCAATTCTTTGTGCAGATTCCACAACGTTTTACACCTGCTCCATAATAGGAATCCGCAGGGGTAAAAACGCCGTTTTACCTGCAGATTTTTACCAATCTGTGTGGAAAAATCCACAGCAGATTCTGCAATGTGTGCACATAGCCTCATTGCTCCACTGCTGTTTCTGCATTACAAATACTGAACATGTGAACGAGTCCTATTAGTTTAATTCACCAAAACCACTTAAAAAATTGCAATGAAAAATGCCGTTGCAATATCTGCAGCTTTTTTATTCTTTCATTGCTTTCTACGGGTGAAAACACACTGAAAGAAGTGACACGCTACAGATTTAAAAAGTGCTACAGTTCTGAAATTCAGTCAGAAAACAAACAAGCGCCTGCAGGAGATTTCGGAAATCCCATGTGTTTTGCTGGCACTTTGAAAAGCAGCTTTTCGCCATGTTCATAAGCAGAATTTTTGCAGCTGTTTCTTCTGCAAATAAAACGTTTAGAGCATTTTACAGCACAAGCAATAACTGAGATTTCCAGAAATCTCCTGCGCACCCTTTTATTTTCCCCTGACTGGATTTCACAACGGCAGCGTTTTTTAAATCTGCAGCATTTCACTTCTTTCAGCAATTTTTTTCACCCGTCGAAAGCAATGAAAAAGTTAAAAAAATGCTGCAAATGTTGCAACGTTGTTTTTCGCTGCGTTTTTTGTGAATAACACTAACTTTATTAAACATGTACTGTAGACAAAATACATATTGTAAAAAAAAAAAGAAACAGCAAAAGCTCTAAGGGTATGTGTCCACAATCAGAAAATGCTGCAGGTCGGCTGCTGTGTACTTGTGCAGCGTCCAACCCACAGCGGCCAGATGTTACAGTATAGTGGATGGGATTTCAAGAAATTCCATCTCTACTATGCGCGCACCTCACCCGCAGAGACGGACATGTGGCGCGTCTGTCCAGGCTGCAGCATGCCAATTTATCTGGTGTAGACGCGAGTCTCCACCAGATAAATCTCTCCTGTGCAATGTATGGGACGCAGTGATTCCGCGCGGTTCAATGAACACATGCGGAATCACCTGTGTTCAAAACATGGCAGCACTTTGGACGCAGCACATGTCCGCTGCATCCAAAGGGCTGTCATTTCCGGATCCTCTGCACATACACTAAAAAATGGGTGCTTTGAAAGCAGTGTTTTTACTGTCAAGAGAGCATGTTTTGGCTGCAAAAAAAATGCACCAAAAACGCTGATTCATATGCACACCTGTGCTATATATGTGTATGATTTACGCTTATTGTTTCACGTGGGAATTCATTCATTTCTATATGATAAATGCCCTGATTCAGCAGACAATATTCCTGTCTTGTGTCATCCAGACAGTAGTGACATCAGGTCGCCCTGTCAGATTGCAAGCAATGATTCAGTGACTGTGGTCAGAGCCAATGCTGATGGCTGCAGTATGTGACTGTGAAACCTGATCCTACAGCATCAGCACAGAGCTCCGGGACCACATGAGTAAATCACTGCACTGAGGGGGTCTCAAGGGGGGTTTGGGAGACACGTTCTGGGACTACAGAGCAATGCACAGCATTATTTACTGCTGAAAACCCTCTGGGCACTTCATACAGGGGTTGCAGATGCAGGGGGCCCCCTTGTAGGTGGGGCCCTAGGCGTCTGCCTGGTCTGCCTGTGCCAAACGCCGGCCCTGCTGAGATAGGACCATAATGGACAAACTGCGCAACCATAAATCAAACTAGGCAGAAGAACTGCAGTCAAAAGTCCAAATATATACAAAATACAAAAAAAATTATTAATAATAACAACAGGTAGAAAAATGACAAATAGGAACAATCCCGTGCCACCCATAGCACGTACAAGAATAGGGAGGGGGTAGGTACCTGCAGTGTACAACAAGTAAACAAAATGACCATACATAGAACCCAATAATGGAAGGCTAGTTCACATGTCTGCGTATATATATATATGCTCTGAACTAATGTAAGCAGTAAGAACAAACCCACAAAAAGTATACATACCAGTCAACTGTAAAGATTCAAACTGTGCAGGCACCCCACCCCCGTCCACCCTGACGCGCATTTCGGCAAGTGCCTTTCTCAAGGGGTATGCAGATGTAGTACTGGGTCCAGTATATATATGATAAATTAAATAGGGCTTAAGTTAATTATATCCGCCCTACAGAGTACCTTAATTACCGGTTGTCAGTTCACATGGTCACGTAGCGTCGGAAACACACGGGCGCCACAGTGACTGCTGTAGTAAATACTTCGGGAGGATACTAATCTCTGTGGAACATTGTCAAGATTTCCGGAAGACGACGCTACTGTTGAAATGCAATACTGGAACTATGCGTGATGGGACATCCTTATGGACCATGGACATTATCTCCCGTTACTTTTGGACTAGCTATGATATTCATTAGTCTGGGAGGATGGTTAATCATGCCATTGTGGCTGTTTATGCATCTATGTACTGTAATTATATATGTATCTGTATGATAGATGGTTTATCCCTTTTTAATAATATGATAACTTTGCGTTCTAGTAATGTCCTCCTAGACTTTTGCGGTGGTTATTATATTTTTCTTCCCACTTATGAACATGTCACGATTTTCTCTCTTTTTTTCTTTCTTTATATTCTTTTTCCTTATTTCTTTTGGGCGTATATATAAATTTAGGTGTGGACATGTCAGGATTTGTTCCCTGTATATTTAGCCTTATGTGTAGTTATCATTTGGCATAGGTTTTGTTATACGCTATTGCCACTGGGATGGCTGCTTTATTATGTGCATGGAGCATATGGATATGTCCCCCCTATTTTGTTTGCGCAGTATTATTTGGCTATTGCCTTTATTAGGATGGCCGTGCAGCGTTATTTGGCCATCATTTTCACTATGATGGCTGTGTGATATAATTTGCCATATCGAGCCTCACTAAGATGGTCGCGCAGTGCCATTTAGCTTTGGTCTCCATTGAGATGGCTGCGCGGTATAGTCTGCGCATGTCAAGCTATACTAAGATGGCCGCGCAGTGCTATTCAGTTATGGCCTTCATTAAGATGGCCGTGTGGTACGATTTGCGCATGTCGAGCTCCACCAAGATGGCCGCGCAGTCATATTCAGCTATGGCCTTCAATAAGATGGCCGCACGGTACCACCTGTGCATGTTCAGCCACTGTTTGACTGCGCTATGCCCTCGGAACCTTATTTCCGGTCCTATGTATCGCGGTGCCACTTCCTCTGGAACACATGGGGCCCATGTGTTTCCGGCGCTACGTGACCATGTGAACTGACGACCGGTAATTAAGGTACTCTGTAGGGCATATATAATTAACTTTAGCCCTAATTAATTTTTCCTATATATACTGGACCCAGTACTACATCTGCATACCCCTTGAGAAAGGCATTTGCCGAAACGCGCGTCGGGGTGGACGGGGGTGGGGAGCCTGAACAGTTTGTATCTTTACAGTTGACCGGTATGTATACTTTTTGTGGGTTTGTTCTTACTGCTTACATTAGTTCAGAGCATATATATATTGTAGCATTTCACCCACTACGGGTCTTGGGGACACTTGTTTGGCAGCAGAGTCATCATAGACAGGCATGGTTCCTGACACAAATTAGTCCATATGATTTATTCAAACTCCGCATAAACCAGACAGGGTACAGTCCATTTCATTACAGCCATGAAACATTATAAGACATTAGACAGCTCGTGTAGCAGATAGGCTTCTCTGCTGTATGTTATGATCCCCTTGTCTGGGGTTACCTCTCAGGAGTTCCACTCCTCACACTGACTTCACATCAGTCCCAGGTCCTCAACACAGACCGTCCAGGTCTATGGTCTCCAGGTGCTTCCAGGACGACTCCACTCCCAGGAGTCTCCAACACTGACCGTCCAGGACCTTGCACAGGAACAAACAGCTCCATACACAAGAACCTCACAGGACCATGTGACCCACACCCTGGTCACATTATCTACCTGTAACCACTCCCATGGGTGGGAGTGTAATTGTGTGGCTAGTTTGTCCCACCCATCTCACACAACTAGCCTAGTAAGTCTCCCTTGCCTATTATACAACATTACACAAACACTTGAGGGACTACAGGTCCCAGAACAACCACGTTACATCAGACTTACCACGCAGACTCCCTCTGCGACACATATCGGCCATTCACAACACTGTCAATCACTGTTTCATCACAACTATGCCTCCAAGTGCATCTTGAAGTGCACACACAGCGCCCCCTGGCTGTAACATTGGTCGCTGCACCACATACCTCCCCCCTTTGTTCAACCCTATCGGGGTGGACACATGACATAAATCTGGGGTTCCGATACCGGGAACCCACGTCACCTTTGATAGGCCTCCCCCGCCCCCAGCAGTCAGTTTGTCAGCCTTGGGCTTCAACCCTTGAAACAACAGTCTGTGTCAGCAGACCCTTTTTGGAAAACCCACTTACAGTTGAGCTGACTGTCTGGTCTGAGTCTGACCCTTCGCTACTACATCTGCTACCAGGTCTCCCACCTCGGTCACTCAACCCATGAGCTAACAGAGGAACCACTTCTTTGGACTCTTCTATTCTTTAGGGTATCTTTTCGTATCTCCATACCCTGGGTTGGAAGTGGTCGCCATCTTATATTTTGCAGCTGTTTATTAATTTTCAGATGTTCCAGTCTTAGCTGCTCGATCTCCTTTAAATACGTCACCCGGTATTCAAGAAGCACTTGAATGCTCCTAAGGCTATCTACAGAGCCAATTACCGCAAATGGAACCATCCCATCTTCACCAGTTACCTGGACTTCGCCAACATCTGGAATGCTCACTCTTGCCACACCGGATCTATTCACCAGGTCCTGCATCACTTTTCCAAATCTACCAATGACTTTACCCACCAGATTTCTGGGTACTCGAATGGCATCTTCCACAAAGCCCAGCCAACTTTGAGCTTTCCTGGCATGCTCCAAACGTCGAGCCGCTTCCTTGTTCCTCAACAGGATCATTTGCTTTGTGCGAAGACATTGTAGGTGCATATCCTTCAGGATAGCTACCCGCTTTACTGTGACTTCCTTAGTGGACAGTATCACCAACTGTTTCGTCTCTGGTGCCCAGTTCACACTATGCGCTTCCACTGCTTTTCTAAAGGCCTCATGCACACCTTCACTGGTACAGGCTTCTTGCACCTCTTCGGGTACATCAATCACGGTCTTGAAGAGCAAGGTCTCATTCTCTTCATGGATATACCGCTCCCTTTTTGCCTCGGACCTTTCCACGAAGACATCTGCCACGACCGGGTGACTGTCTTGTTCTGCTTTTAGCACCAATTCATCCTCCACTTTACACTCTTCCAGATCCCTGGCCAGGATGGGCACTGGCAGCTTCACCTCGATGCCACTCTGGTACCGCCGCTGTGAGTCTTGGACCAGCATCTTCTTCTCTTGCAGAAGACCACTTAATGCTTCTCTGATCCCTTCCACATCTTCCCTTAAGGCTTTGTTCACACTTTGCCAGGTTGACAGGTGATGTTTGAGCTCAGAGACTTCCTTCTCCAGTTCATCTACCCGGTGCTCAGCTGCTTGTCTCAGATGCCTTAACTCGGCCTGTAAATCTGTTACCTTTTGCTTCTCATGAGACAACTCATTAGCGAGATCCTGGACCTCCTCTTTATCAAGCTTCTCACCAGGTGAAATTTGTTCAGCCCCTTTCCCTCTTTTACGTCTCCGGGAGGAAGACTTGCCACTTGTACTTGAGTCAGCTATACTGCACTCTTTCCCGCTGTCTAAATGGGAGTCACCACCACCCGGTTGGTTATCCTGGAACCCGCAGTCGCCACTTACACAGGTCATATTTTCTGGTATGGCTGCCCCCGCAATCTTGACGTCACCTTGTGGAGCACTGTCGTTCCCCTGTGTCAGTATTTCTGTCAGCACACCATTGTACTCAGTCCTAGTGGTTGCTAATGACAATGACACGTCAGTCACCCCCGGAGTTTGTGTCACATCCCACAGTATGGTGAACCCTCAAGTTCCTTTCTAACAGGGTGTCAGCTTCACAGGTTCTATTTAACAGATCACTGTCAGTCATTTTGGGGTACACGTCAGGTGACATCATGTCGGTAAGTTGGGCAGATGAACCCTTCACACTGGTCACCCCGATGTCTGACCCGCCACTTTTGGGACCCATTACTGACTTAACGTATGCCCCTGCAACAGTAATGAGACTTCCATCCTCCTGCTGTAGAGGAACACCCTCCTCCCACAAGTCTGAGAATAACTTACAGTCCCGGCCTACTATCATCAGAAAAGGTAGGTTAGGAACTATGGGGGCCTCAAGATTTGAATATCCCCTGACCGTCTCAAGGTACACTCGGGTCACTGAATAAACCTTAGTGTCCCCATGGATGCAGGTGACCTCGATCTTTTCAGACCTTACAAATTGATCTTCCACAAACTTTACCAAGGTCACCGAGCTCCCCGAATCGACCAGACAAAATACCTCTTCTACTTCTGCGTTTAACTCCAGAACACACCCACGTAGCCTTTCACCAGGAGGGTAGTTCTTATGGCAGATTGGACATGCATAGTACCATTGTCCCTGGCTACAGTCCAATAATGCATTCACCGCCGCCTCTTTTTTTCACCGCCACCCCTATTTGGGTTACAGCCCCTTTTTGGGACTCTGCCCCCTTTTGGGCAACTACACTCTTTTGGGATACTGCCCCCTTTTGGGACTCCCCCCCTTTTTTAACAACCATCCCTGTTTGGGTTACCGCCACCTTTTTGGGACACCACCCTATTAGGGACACCACCCCTTCCCTGGGGTACACCCTGTGGACTCCCCACAGTACTTTCAGGCACCAGTTCGCACCATGCACCAGAATGTCCCTGGGCTTGCACTGGCCCTTTAAGAATCTGCACAACCTGGAGTACAATTTTTTTTTTCAATACTTCACCAGCTCTTGCTGGCACTGCTACAGCTCCTGCTGCAGTCCCAAATCACTGGCACCTCCGGGTGCTGATCACAAGCTGCTGCTACCGCCACTGCAGCTCCTGCTGCTGCGGAACCTCTTGCTGCAAGCGCGCTGCGCAGCTCAACTGCAGACTTCGTGGACCCACCGATCCACAGCAAGCCACTTGTCACCTTCGTGGACCCGCCGATCCACAGCAAGTTGATTTAAGAAAAAAAAAACACACAGTCTCTCACTGACCCCGGTCAGTATAGCACAGACTCCGATCTGTTACACACTCGGCTTTAACACAGCCCAAACATAGTTTCTCACTGATCCCGATCAGCATAATACACGGTTTTCAGACCATCACCCGTTGGCAACTTTCACAGGTTCCTGGACACCCCTTGGCCTCAGAGGTGCCCAGACACAATGTCTCTCTTTTCCTTTCACTTTGACCCCGGTCAGTACACCATGGATCTCCATCCGTTTCCTGTCATTGCCGCACAGGTTCCTGGGACCCTCTTCTCCTCGAAGGTATCCCACCAACAACAATTCTCACTGACCCCGGTCAGTTTTACACACGGTTGTCAAGATCGTCCACTCTTCTGGCTCAGACCAGCCAGTGCTGCAACATGTGCTCCTTGGATCTTTGCACGCATTCGAAACACCAATTGTAGCATTTCACCCGCTACGGGTCTTGGGGACACTCGCTTGGCAGCTGAATCATCATAGACAGGCACGGTTCCTCACACAAATCAGTCCATATGGTTTATTCAAACTCCGCATAAACCAGACAGGGTACAGTCCATTTCATTACAGCCATGAAACATTATAAGACATCAGACAGCTCGTGTAGCAGATAGGCTTCTCTGCTGTATGTTATGATCCCCTTGTCCAGGGTTACCTCTCAGGAGTTTAACTCCTCACACTGACTTCACATCAGTCCCAGGTCCTCAACACAGACTGTCCAGGTCTATGGTCTCCAGGTGCTTCCAGGACGACTTCACTCCCAGGAGTCTCCAACAATGACCTTCCAGGACCTTGCACAGGAACAAACGGCTCCATACACAGGAACCTCACAGGACCATGTGACCCACACCCTGGTCACATTATCTACCTGTGACAACTCCCATGGGTGGGAGTGTGGTTGTGTGGCTAGTTTGTCCTGCCCATCTCACACAACTAGCCTAGTAAGTCTCCCTTGTCTATTATACAACATTACACAAACACTTGAGGGACTACAGGTCCCAGAACAACCACGTTACATCAGACTTACCACGCAGACTCCCTCTGCGACACATATCGGCCATTCACAACACTGCCAATCACTGTCCAATCACTGTTTCATCACAACTATGCCTCCAAGTGCATCTTGAAGTGCACACACAGCGCCCCCTGGCTGTAACATTGGTCACTGCACCACAATATATACGTAGACATGCGAACTAGCCTTCCATTATTGGGTTCTATGTATGGTCATTTTGTTTACTTGTTGTACACTGCAGGTACCTACCCCCTCCCTATTCTTGTACGTGCCTGCCTAGTTTGATTCCAGCCATAATGTACAGTACAGGGGTTGGCCTGGGTTAGGACAACAGGTGAGGTGGGGACTGGTTGGTGCACAGAAGGCTCAACTTTTTTTGATAGATTTTGTTAGGAGAACTTGCGGCATACAGACACAAAAAGAGGACTTAAAAGATCCTCCAAAAATGTGTCAAAAAGTCACAGAGAAAAAAGCAGAGATGATTACCTGCTCAGGCCTCCAAAACAAATGCACTGGCAGGGTGTAGCGGACCCGATTAATGATGGCTGAAACACAGGTGCAACAATACCGATGAAACAACCACTTTCAATCCAGTGTTGGCTGTTTGGTATTTTAGTGCACAAAAAAGATAAAGGATACTAGTCTGTATGTGGCATTATTCACACAGGCTATGCAGAGTATCTGGTTTACAGCCTAGCACTAACGCACATACAGGCGGGCTGCGCAGTGCTACAAAATGTATGCTGTGTGAATAGAGGCCTACAGTTTACAGAGCCATCTTGGTCCAACTGCACCCTGCAAGATAAAGTGCAAAAAAAAATCAATGTATGTAAGGTATTGGTTTATATTGGGGCCACAATACGTAAGCCGGAGGACTTGTGGCGTAGCGGGAAAACCCGGTGACACCCACTAGGGCCATTGTTGCAGCAAGAGTTAATGTGCTAGCTCCCAGGAATGAGTGTGCCACTCTTGTACAAAGAACATAAGTATAATTCAAGAGAGACTTTCCCCATTATTATAATTGTATAGTTGTATTATTTATTGCTGTTTTGCACTGCTTGATATCATTAACTAACGCCTAACTACTGTAAATTGCCCCATGGTATTTGAAAGAATTAAACCGCACATTGATTGTTCCTGCATCATACCTTCGGTGCTTTGCATTTGGTCACCTGCTTACAAAATAATACAGAGGAAATTTGATTTGAGCAAGTGGGGGAATCCTAGGACTAAGATGGAATGGGAGAAATGTATTTGAAAATGGGAAGGATGCTGAAAAATTAACAGCCTCGGATATTGTTAGAAGAAACTAGGCACAGCACTCTCTGTGATAGTATAAAAAAAACAAGACCTCTGAAGTCTTTGTTCATGATGTAAAACCTGCAACCCCTTCAGCAACCCTGCCTTATTTCGAACCAATGGGATGGACCTGCAGACATTGTGGTCAACACAATCCCCCTGGGTTAGTTGTCATGTGTCCTGTAAATCCTCATGCCCAGGGATAACACCCTGGGAGCATCTGTTCCCCTTGAAGAAAATGAGTCATTTACAGTTTCTACCTCCTCAGATATAAAATAAACTGCTGGTACATGATTCAGCTCATGCATGGCCAATAGAAACAAATCAGCACTGGTCATTGGGTGAGCTCATTGTCCTCATTACCCAGCTCCCAGGCCCAGCTCTCAGACTACCCTCACCCCCCCCAAAAATGAGAATGAGTCTTCAGGGTAATGGCGGCATCACCACCCGGCGCACTCGTACAAGTGTCATGGCCCTGTACAAAACGAGAGGGTCCACTCGCCATCAGGGGTTGGGAGCGCACTTTCTGTAGGTATTCATTTGTATTTGCATGTATAGAGTTGTGAATGCCAATGAAGATGTGAGACTGACATTTCCAGAATCTTCTCCCTGCCCACCGTGTAGCATGATGTGGTCATCTCATCACACTGCAGATGTCATGAATGCGCAGCAAAACACCAGACAATGTGGGTGCAGCAGTCAGGAGACGGTAAGCACTTGTAGAGCTGAAGACATAAGCCTATAGTACACAAAAGATTTTACTATGGAAAGGGGCCAGTATGGGGCTGCCGTAGTACAGCTAGGTCTTTATGGAGATGCTGCAGTATAAGGGATTCAATATGAAGATATTGCAGTATAAGGCAGTTTATTATAAAGATTGGGCAGTACATGGAGCTCTATATAGAGCTCTATTGAAGGGATCTATATAGAGATGGGGCAGTATAGGGGATATTAATGTGAAGAAGGTGCAGTATAGTGCAGCTCTATATAGCGATAGGGCAGTACAGGTGGATTCTGTATAAAGACTGTGCTGGATAGGTGCATTCTGTATGGAAATGGGGCACTATAGGGGGTTCTGTATGGAGCAGCAGAGGACTATGTATGGAGATGGGGCAGGATAGGGGGCTCTATATGGAGATGGCCAGTGATGGGGTCTTTGTATGGAGATGGGGCAGTGTAGGGGGTATCTATATGGAGATGGGGCAGCATGGGGGGTCGATATGGAGATGGGGCAGTGTTGTGGATCACTATGTGGAAATGCAGTAACAAGGTTTTGGTTTTGAACTTTTGGCTTTCAGGCTCCATATCTCACCATCCATTACTGTTTTGAACGTGAGACTACCATCATTTCATAATCAATCATTTTGGCTACCTTATACCTAAATTTCTAAAAATTCTCAAACAGGGCAGTGGAGATGGCTCGAATGTTTCGCAATAGTGAGATCACAGACATCCATGCAAGCTACACAAGTCTAGAAAGGCGGTCCAAAAAAAAGTGAAGAAGCTTCAACTTCAGTAGTCACAAGGACAATATGTTCTGTCTCCACATGAGGCAACTGGAGGTATGGTTGACTAATACGGGTTGTGAGAGATCCTACCTTCCGTTTTTTCGATGCGAGGCAGACAGGACCAATGCTGTTCAGCGTCCGGAGAGATGATGAGCACCAGGGATTGTGCAATCCAGACTTGTTTATTTGTAAATCTTGACATTCAGCGTATGATGGTTATACAGTTCTTTCTCCGGAAATGCAGGTGTAGACAAGGTACAGTAAGATGTAGCACCAAGTATGGCTGCAAGTGTGAGCATCAAGAGGTCGAAAGTCTGATCCCTTCCTAAGCCCGGTACAAGCGTGTCCTCTCACAACAGCAAGTAAACTAAAAATGAAATGGCTGCTAGCAGGAAGAGAAGACGTGACCCCTGAACCAGAAGTGGAAGGCGTGCCCATAAAATTAATGGATAACAAGCTGCCATACGAAAAAAGGCCATTAGGTGGCAGCAGAGTAAATATAACAGATACCATACACAGCATGAAAATAATACATGGAAACTGAAGAGCATAACTTACACGGAACAGCACACTCCCCATCTGAAATTCTGTAAGGGATTTCACTATACTGTACAGTAGAGTTCAACAACCTGGAAAATGAAACCAAACATGCATGTAATGCAATAATAACAACTTTAAACAAGATAAATGAATGTCTTTAAGTCAGTTCCTGAGATTATCCAAAGGAAATCCATCTTCGGATCGGAGAAACCACACTAGGCTAAACTATCTCCGACCTAACTGCAATCCAATAAACAAAGTACTAGTGCAGTGTTCTGTTCATTGTTTATCCTACCAAAATGTCCTCAATCAGTAGTATCAATATGAGCTTGTGCATTGGCCTCTGAAATGTCTTAGGCTCGCCTTTCCTAAGGACCTTCAGCTCCACCTTCCGGACCTTACCGTCTTGACTAGGGAAAGTCTTTGTAATGATTCCCATAGGCCAGTCGATCCTTTGAGCTTGTTGTTCCTTCATTAACACGATGTCTCCTTTCAAGTTTGGTTTACTCTGCTGCCATTTTCTTCTTCCTTGCACAACCACGAAATACTCCTTTATCCACCAGTTCCAGAAGTAATCAGTGAGGTATCGTATGTGTTTCCACTGCTTCTGGTAGAGGTTTCTGTGAGTAAACTCTCCACTGACTGTTAGCGGGTTCCTGGTCTTTTGGGTAAGAAGAGTAGCTGGCGTTAGGTAGGTCAGCATTTAGGGATCCATTGATACTGGGACAAGGGGTCTTGAGTTGATTATGGAAGAAACTTCAGCCAGAAGAGTAACCAAGGTCTCATGCGTAAGTCTTGAAGAGTTTATGTCCATAAGCATAGAGTTCAAGATGTTGCGAGAGATCCCGATCATCCTTTCCCAGGAACCTCCCATGTGAGAACTATGCTGAAGATTAAAGATCCAGGTGCAACCTCTTTCTGCCAGTTGATCTTGAATTGGCTTGATGCCAATATCCAGCTCTCGACATGCACCAATGAAGTTGCTTCCATGGTCAGACCTGAGCTGTTTCACCCGTCCTTTGATCACTAGAAACCGCCAAAGAGCGTTGTTCAGGCTGGATGTGTCCATAGATTCTATCACCTCTATGTGAACAGCACTGACACTCATGCAAGTGAATAGTAGCCCAACGTCTGCTGTTAGCGTGACCGCCTCGAGTTCTGAGTGCAGATACCATCCATGGTCCAAAGACGTCTATGCCAATGTAGGTTAAAGGTGGTTCGGCGCTTAATCTGTCAGAGGGCAGGTCAGCCATTTGTTGATGCACCTGTTTTCCACTGGTTTTGCGACATTGCACACACCGATGTAGTGATCCCGCTACACATCTTTTCATACCTATCATCCAAAGTTCTGCACACCGTAACATGCCCTCTGTGATCTGCCTGCCTTGGTGTTCGAGATCGGTGATGTGATGTTTAGTGGGAATGATGCAAGGATGTTGCTCTGAAACCCCTAGCTTGGCTCGATTTAATCGACCACGGACCCTCAGCAAACCAAAGCTGTCCATTATTGGATTCAAATGGGCAATGGCGCTTTTCAGAGGGATCTGCTGTTTGTGGTATAAGCATTCCCATTCAGTACTGAATACACTCTGCTGGACATAACGTATTATAAGGGACTCGCAATGAGAAATGTCCTCAGCAGAGAGTGGTTTATGGCATACGTGTCAACCGTGACAGTCTTTGTCTCCATGCGAGTTGTGATAAGATCTCGCAATGTGGACTAACCTTGCAATAGTCTTGACGAGTTTCATCCAATTGGAGAAGTGTTTAAAGTGCTGGCAACCGAGGCTGGAGGTTGGGTTAGTGTTCTTGGTGTTCTTGGCCAGAACACTGACCTCGGAGTGGACTTCTGGATCGTCATCCACATCCTGGATGCTGAAGACTTCCTGGAAACATTCACTTCCCTTCTGTTCCAGCAGAAACTTTGGACCTGAAAGCCAAGAAGAGTTAGCAAAAGAATTTATAGACATAGGTCTAGTGGCATGGTTGGCTGGATTAAGTTCGGATGGGATATAGTGCCACTGTTCATGCTTGGAAGACCTCCTTACGCTCTCGATATGGTTACTGACATACACGTAGAAGCGCCTTGTTTGGTTGTAGATGTAACCTAAGATGACCTTACTGTCACTGTAGTATCGTATGTCATCTATGTTGGTGTCCAGCTCATGCTGTATAAAGTCTGTGAGTTCTACTGCAAGCACGGTCCCACAGAGTTCAAGCCTGGGAATAGTGTGGTCAGGCTTGGGAGCCAACTTAGCGTTGCCGAAAACGAACCCAACATGACCTCGATTGTCAGATCCCGTCACTTTCAGATAGGCAACAGATGCAATGGCCTCCATGGACGCATCCGAGAGCACATGGAGTTCCGTCCTAGTGCTAGCAGCAAGTGACATTTCGGCACAGCATCTTGGTATGTGGATTTCATCCAGGGCACACAAAGTCTGCTTCCAGGTTTCCCATTTTGGTTCCTTATCAGAAGGGAGTGGGGCATCCCAGTCCTTGACAGTTTCAGAAAGCTGTCTCAGAAGGGATTTACTTTGTATGGTAATTGGTGCTTCAAATCCCAGTGGATCATGTAGGCTATTTACCACTGACAGAAAACCATGTTTAGTGAATGGTTTGTCTGCACAGTTGATTTGGAAACCGAAGGCGTTGGCTGACAAGTTCCACCTCAGGCCTAAACTTCTCTGCACAGGCGGACAGTCTGGTCGCAGGTCTATGTCCTTGAATCCTGGTGCATGGTCACTTGATTCAAAGGCTCTCATGACAGCCAGACTGTTTGAGGCAATTTTGTGTAGCCTAAGCTTAGCTCGGTACAGCATACCTTGGGTCCTCTTAAGTAGGTCAATCGCCACTTCTGTGGGTAGAGTTTTAGTCCATCATCTACGTAGAAGTCTTTCTCCACAAAGTCTCTAGCGTCTGTTCCATATTCGGACTTTCCTTCAAGTGTGGTTCTCCGCAGGCCATAGGTTGCCATGGAGGGCAAAGGGCTGTTCCCGAATACATGCACCCTCATGCAATACTCCACCATCTCTTTGCTGGGGTCGTTGTCCTTGTGCCACAGGAAACTGAGAAAATTCCTGTGGTCCTCTCTGACTATGAAACAATGGAACATCTGTTCAATGTCGGCTGTGATGGCAATGGGCTTTTTCCTGAACCTCATCATCACTCCTACTAAGTTGTTTGTTAGATTAGGACCCGTGTGGAGGACGTCGTTGAGAGATATGCCTTGATGTTTGGCGCTTGAATCAAAGACAACTCTAATTTGCTTAGGTGATATACTCCGAATGAGGGTAGGTACCAGCACTCCTCGTTTTCCATTATGGGAGGCTCCGTAGGTCTTAAATGAATCGACTAGGGTTGAGCGAAACGGATCGGACAAATTCAAAAATCGCCGAATTTTGGCAAAGTCGGGTTTCGTGAAACCCGACCCGATCCCACTGTGGGAACGGCCATGAGGTCAGCGATATTCGCGCCAAAGTCGCGTTTCGTATGACGCTCTCAGCGCCATTTTTCAGCCAATGAAGGAGGACGCAGAGTGTGGGCAGCGTGATGCCATAGGTCTCTGTCCCCACCATCTTAGAGAAGGGCATAACAGTGATTGGCTTGCTTTCTGCGGCGTCACAGGGTCTATAAAGGGGCGTGCACGCCGACCGCCATCTTACTTCTGCCGATCTCAGCATAGGGAGAGGTTGCTGCAGCTTCGTCAGAAGCAGGGATATAGTTAGGGAGGGAAGATTAACCCCCAAACCGCTTGTGATGTAGCGATTTCCACTGTCCAACACCACCTTTGTTTTGCAGGGATAGTGGAGGCTATATCTTTGTGCATCAGCTCTGTAGCTTATTAGGCTGCCTTTTAAGGCTCCCTGATAGCTGCATTGCTGTTTGCACCGCTGCTGTGCAAACCAACTGCTTTTTTAAAAGCAAAAATCCTGTTGCTCCTTTCTGCAGTTATCTTGTTTATTTGTCCATACTTTTGTGTGCAGCAGTCCTTTTTGTTGCTGCCATACTTGTCCTGAGATCATTGTAGGGAGATTGAAATTGTACTACAGTCCTTGGATTTTTTCAGATATCTTCCAGCCACTTGCTGCCACTTACATTGCGTTGTGTTACACACTGGGCCTGAGTTATGGTGCTGTCTCCCCCCCAAAAAAGGGAGATTCAAATTCTTACAAAGTGGCTATACGTCAGTTCTGTTAGTTTGTCGTATATCAGCCAGCCATGTTCTGCCACTTACATTGTGTTGTAAAATACAGTGGGCCTGAGGTGGGTTCAGTCTCCCCCCAAAAATAGTGAGATTGAAATTCTCACAAAGTGGATATACCTCAGTCCTCTTAGTTTGTGGTGTATCAGCCAGCCACGTGCTGCCACTCACATTGCGTTGTTTTATACACTGGGTCTGAGTTTGGGTTCTGTGTTATAAAATAAAAATTGAGATTGAAATTCTCACAAAGTGGATATACCTCAGTCCTCTTAGTTTGTCGTGTATCAGCCAGCCACTTGCTGCCACTCACATTGCGTTGTTTTATACACTTGGCCTGATTTTGGGTTCTGTGTCCAAAAAAAAAAAGGGAGATTCAAATTCTCAGAGTGGATATACCTCAGTCCTCTTAATTTGTGGTGTATCAGCCAGCCACTTGCTGTCACTTACATTGTGTTGTGTTATACACTGGGCCTGAGTTGTGGTGCAGTCTCCCCCCCAAAAAAGGGAGAATTAAATTCTCAACAAGTTTATATACACCTTCTACCTTGTTTTACAGTACCATATAATGGTTGTTATTTTGGTTAGATTTTCCCAAAAATGAGGAAGTCTGGTGGAAGAGGCCGTGGGCGGTCGTTGCGAGCTGGTACTGATGGTGGTGATGGTGGTGGTGGAGCATCTGGTGGTAGTGGGAAAAGCAAAATAGCAGCTAAGGCTGGAGGTGTTGAGCCAGCGTCATCGTCTGGCTACACAAGGCCTTGAAGGCTCCCTTATCTGGGAGTAGGAAAACCGCTTTTAAAGCCAGAGCAGCAGGAACAAGTTTTGGCTTTCCTTGCTGACTCAGCCTCTAGCTCTTTCGCCTCCTCTTCAGAAAGTTCCAAATTTAAAAGCAGCGAGTCGACAGTGGATGCTCCCGGTCAGGAACAAGTCGCTTCCTTGTGTCCTTCACCCAAACCAACAGTGAAGGATGCGTCAGGCGACACAACAGGTTACTCCATGGAGCTCTTTACACATACCGTGCCTGGGTTAGAAAGGGAAATTGTTAACAGCCCATTACAAGATGAATCGGACATGGAGTGCACTGATGCACAGCCACAGCTAGATTATTATGCTGTTCCATTGACTCAGATCACTACATTGCCCTCGCAGTGTACTGAGCCAGAAACTGACCCTGATGAGACTATGGTGCCCCGTCCCGAACGCTATAGCACCTTACACGGTGACACTGAGAAAGGTGCACATGACACTGAAGAGGAGGTGATAGATGACCCAGTTGTTGACCCAGATTGGCAGCCATTTTTGGGGAAGAGGGTGCCGCTGTCAGTAGCTCAGAAGCGGAGGAGGATGATCCGCAGCAGCCATCTACATCGCAACAGCTTTCATCTGGCAGGCCCGTCTCAGGCCAAAAATGTTTGTCAACAAAAAAACAGTTTTAGGACAGCGTGGCCATCCGGTGAAAGTAGCACAGCGTGCAATGCCTGAAGAGGTATTCCATAGTAGGAATAGTGGAGTGTGGCAATTTTTTAACCAAGATCCGAATAATCAGTGCAAAGTTATCTGTAAGAAATGCTCAAATACCTTTAGCAGAGGGAAGAATCCCCAAAATTTAAATACAACGTGCATGCGTAGACATTTAACCAGCATGCACTTGCAAGCCTGGACTAACTACCAAACGTCCCGTACCGTTGGTGCACCTGCTCAGAATGAAGGTAGTCAGCAACGCTACATTGCTTCCCTCACTGTAAGCCCACCGGTTAGGACACCACCAGCAGCAAATGTGGAGGTATCGTCGCAAGGCCAAAGCAGTCAGGGAATCACAAGGTTTTTGGTAGGAAACACTGTATGTAGGTCAACATGAAGAATACCATCAGCAACTCTCTCTCAATCCCCCATGTCCACCACAACCACCACTGCTTGTTCCACCACATGCAGCTCTCCAGTCCAGCTCACCCTACAAGAGACTCTCGTTAGGACAAGAAAGTACTCATCCTCTCATCCGCGTACACAGGGTTTGAACGCTCACATTGCTAGACTAATCTCGTTAGACATGATGCCCTACTGGTTGGTTGAAAGTGAAGCTTTCAAAGACCTGATGGCCTACGCAGTACCACGCTATGACCTACACAGTCGGCACTTCTTTGTGAGAAGAGCCATCCCAGCCCTCCACCAGCATGTCAAAGACCGCATTGTCCATGCACTGAGGCAATCAGTCAGTAGAAAGGTGCACCTCACAACAGATGCATGGACCAGTAGGCATGGCCAGGGACGTTAAGTGTCCATCACGGCGCACTGGGTTAATGTGGTGGATGCAGGGTCCACAGGGGACAGCCATAGTGGGACAGTTCTGTCTAGCCCACGGTCTAGGAAACAGTTGGCTGTAGGCGTTCACCACCCCTCCTCCTCCTCCCCCTCCTCCTCCAGAAGCCAAAGCTCGTCCACAGAGCGCAGTCGCACGACCACTCCATCCGCAGCTGCCAGTGTTGCACACGAGGTATCCCATTATCGAACAGCTAGAGGTAAGCATCAGCAGGCTGTGTTGCAGATGAAGTGTTTGGGCAACAACAGACACACCGCGGAAGTTCTGGCCGAGTACTTGCAGCAAGAGACTCAGTCATGGCTGGGCAGTGTACATCTTGAGGCAGGCAAGGTAGTCAGTGATAACGGAAGGAATTTTATGGCCGCCATAGCCCTTTCACAACTGAAACACACTGCCCCCTGACGAAACCGACGCGAAACGCGCGTTGGGGCTGCGGCGGTGATCCCCCTGGCATCTGATCCTTTGGGTAAGAACGACTGAACCGACTCTAGCCTTAGTTATGCTGATTGGGTAAAAACGGGCTCCCACTGTGGGTTCAACAGTTTTGGACTGTTATTTATTTGGTTCAAGTTGATCTTTGCCGGTGAATATGCACTATTAGCACTTTATAATGAATATCGTTTCAGTGCCATTGGGGTAGTCGCTGCTGTGACATTTTTCAGTGTTCCCGTTATGTTCCCTTGCTGTCTCATTATTATTTTTTGTGATTATTTGTTATAATGTATTTTTCTATAAATAAAAAACGTGTTTTTTATCTGGTTTACTAAATGGGACGTATACTCCTCTTTTTCTCCGGTTTGCTGAAACACATACCTTGCCTGGCTCACACCTTGAACCTGGTGGTGCAGTGCTTCCTGAAAAATTATCCGGGGTTACCAGCCCTGCTCCTCAAGGTGCGAAGACTTTGCTCGCACATCCGCCGGTCGCCCGTACACTCCAGCCGTATGCTGAACCATCATTGATCGCTGAATCTTCCCCAGCACCGCTTATTAATCGACGTTGCAACAAGGTGGAACTCCACACTGCACATGCTTCAGAGGCTGTGTGAACAGAGGCGTGCTGCAATCTATTTGTGGGAGGATACACATACATGGGCAGGCAGTTGGATGGCAGACATGGAGTTGTCTGGTGTGCAGTGGTCGAAGCTACAAGACCTCTGTCAAGTCCTTCAGTGTTTTGAGGAATGCACACGGCTGGTAAGTGCAGACGACGCCATCATAAGCATGAGCTTCCCACTAATGCGTCTGCTGATGCAAAGTTTGACTCACATTAAGGAGCAGGCGTCTGCAGCTGAGGATGAGGAAAGCCTTGATGACAGTCAGCCATTGTCTGCTCAGGGAACTCTCCTGGACGAGTTGGCAGACGAAGAGGCGGAGGAGGATGATGGGGATGAATATTTATGGGAGGAGGATGCTTCTCAGGGGGCAATAGAAACTGGTGGCGTTGCAAGCTCAGGTACTGGGTTTTTGCGGGACACAAGTGATGTTGATTTGCAAGAAAGTGCTCCTCAACCCAACACAAGCAGTGAATTGACACCTGGAACATTGTCCCACATGGCTGAGTATGCCTTGCGTATCCTAAAAAGGGACCCCCGCATTATCAAAATGATGACCGATGACGATTACTGGTTGGCCTGCCTCCTGGATCCACGATATAAAGGAAAATTACAAAATATCATGCCACATGAGAACCTTGAGCAAATATTGGCTTCCAAACAAGCAACTCTTGTAGACCGTTTGGTTCAGGCATTCCCAGCACACAGCGGCGGTGATGGTTCTAACACGAGGCGTAGTGGGCAACATGGCAGAGGTGTTAGAGGTGCACAAATCCGAAGTGGCGTTGGACAGAGGGGTTTTATGACCAGGTTGTGGAGTGATTTCGCAATGACTGCTGACACGACAGGTACTGCTGCATCGATTCAAAGTGACAGGAGACAGCATTTGTCCAGTATGGTTACAAACTACTTTTCCACCCTTATCGATGTTCTCCCTCACAGGTCATTCCCCTTTGATTACTGGGCATCTAAAATAGACACCTGGCCTGAATTGGCAGAATATGCATTACAGGAGCTCGCTTGCCCTGCTGCTAGTGTACTATCCGAAAGAGTCTTCAGTGCGGCTGGTTCAATACTGACTGAAAAAAGGACAAGTCTGGCTACCCGAAATGTCGATGACCTAACCTTCATTAAAATGAACCAATCATGGATTTCCGATTATTTTTCCCCACCTTCCCCTGCTGACACGTAGCTTGCCTGAAAAATGTCTTGCTTTTGGCCTCCTCTTACTGACTGCTCCAATTCCTCCATTTTCAGCTGCTGAATGTCCACCATAGGCCATTTTTATGCCTCCCTAAATGGGCTGACTCCCCCTACAGGGCCGTGGTCACCACCTGGCGCAAGCACCCGTGCGAGTGCCGTTTGCCTGGACAGGTGGGTGTGCCCACTCTTGGGCAACGGCACTGGCACAGGGTCCCTCATAGTACAATGAAGTGTCTCTGATGGTGGTGGTGCACAACCAACGTCAGACACACTGTCGTAATATGAGGGGCCCTGTGCCAGTACCGCAGCCCACGAGAGAGTGTTCCCCCCAGCTCGAACAGTGCTCTACCACTTGCAATACTTACCTCTCCCTGCTCCACAACTGTGTAGTTTGTGCTGTTAAATCCTTCAATGGCACTGCCAATACAAATTTGTTGAATTGATAGATGAAAGTTAAAATATACAGGGGCCTTGGCCTCCATTTAATACTTTGCGCCTACTACCACTGTCTTTATTATTTGGGCCTATTAACGGTGTCTGCCGCTCCTTGCTTTTCTCCTCCACTGAACAAAGCTGAGCCGCCAGTTTACTCCTGTTTCGAATATTAAACTGCATTTGGCCTACATTTTTGGTTGGGCCTACTAACGGTGTCTGCCGCTCCTTGCTTTTCTCCTCCACTGAACAAAGCTGAGCCGCCAGTTTACCCCTGTTTCGAATATTAAACTGCATTTGGCCTACTTGTTTGGTTGGGCCTACTAACGGTGTCTGCCGCTCCTTGCTTTTTTCCTCCACTGAACAAAGCTGAGCCGCCAGTTTACTCCTGTTTCGAATATTAAACTGCATTTGGCCTACTTGTTTGGTTGGGCCTACTAACGGTGTCTGCCGCTGCTTGTTGTTCTCCTCCACTGAGCAAAGCTGAGCTGCCAGTTTACTCCTGTTTCGAATATTAAACTGCATTTGGCCTACTTGTTTGGTTGGGCCTACTGTTGTGAATTTGGATTCTGGGCTCCCCCGGTGGCCGCTTGTGGAATTGGACTTGTCATCCTCTTTCCTGTTTCACCTGGTTCCATCAGTAGTGGGTGTCGCTATTTAAGCTCATTTCTCTGGTGGTTTCTTGCCGGTCAACAATGTTATCTGATGCCTCTCAGTGCTTGTTCCTGCTTCTGACAACTACTAGATAAGTTGGACTTTTGTCCATGTTTCGTTTTGCCTATTTGTTCCAGTTCACAGCTGAAGTTTTGTTACTGTGTCTGGAAAGCTCTCGTTGATCAGGGATTGCTACTCTGGCGTTATGAGTTAATGCCAGAGTTTAAGGTAATCTCTGGATGGTGTTTTGTTAGTGTTTTTCTGCTGACCATGAAAGTATACTATCTGTCTTCTGCTATCTAGTAAGCGGACCTCAAATTTGCTAAGACTATTTTCCTGCTGCGTTTGTTGTTTCATCTGAACTCACCGTCATTATATGTGGGGGGCTACTGTCTTCTTTGGAATATTTCTCTAGAGGTGAGCCAGGTCTTATATTTCCCTCTGCTAGCTATTTAGGTCTTAGGCCAGAGCTGGGCATCTAGCAATAAATAGGAAATGCTACCTGGCTATTTCTAGTTGCGCGGCAGGCTTAGTTCATGGTCAGTATAGTTCCATCTTCCGAGAGCTTGTCCCTCTATAGGCTTGCTATGATCTCTGCCTGCAGAGATCATGACAGTTTGACCGGCCAATAAAGTGTTAAAGACCCAGGTTGAGAAAGGAGAGTTATAAGAAGTCTGCTGGAATTTTTTTTTTTTTTTTTTTTTTCCTCCAGTTTGCCTTGCTGCAGTCTTTTTTCTCTCTCTCCTCCTAATCTCTGTATTGCTCTGTGGGCACCTGACAATAATGGATCTTCAGAGTGTAACTGCGGGTTTGAATAATCTCATCACGAAAGTACAAAATTTACAAGATTTTGTGGTACATGCTCCAGTATCTGAGCCGAGAATTCCTTTGCCGGAGTTCTTCACAGGGAATAGAGCTAGCTTCCAGAATTTCCGAAATAATTGTAAGCTTTATTTGTCCCTGAAGTCTCATTCAGCTGGAGACCCTGCTCAGCAGGTTAGGATTGTGATTTCCTTGCTCAGGGGTGACCCTCAAGATTGGGCCTTCTCATTGCCAGCAGGGGATCCTGCGTTGCGCGATGTGGATGCGTTTTTTCTGGCCTTGGGCTTGCTTTATGAGGAACCTCATTTGGAACTTCAGGCAGAAAAAACTTTGATGGCACTATCTCAGGGGCAAGACGAAGCTGAGGTTTACTGCCAAAAATTCCGTAAATGGTCTGTGCTTACTCAGTGGAATGAGTGCGCCTTGGCGGCAACTTTCAGAGAAGGTCTCTCTGATGCCGTTAAGGATGTTATGGTGGGGTTCCCTGTGCCTGCAGGTCTGAATGAGTCCATGACAATGGCTATTCAGATTGATAGGCGTCTGCGGGAGCGCAAACCGGTGCACCATCTGGCGGTGTCTATGGAAAAGACGCCAGAAAGTATGCAGTGTGATAGAATTCTGTCCAGGAGCGAGCGACAGAATTTTAGACGGAAGAATGGATTGTGCTTCTATTGTGGGGATTCTACTCATGTTATATCAGCATGCTCTAGGCGTACAAAGAAGCTTGATAAGTCTGTTTCCATTGGCACCATTCAGTCTAAGTTTATTTTGTCTGTAACCCTGATTTGCTCTTTGTCATCCATTGCCACGGACGCCTATGTTGACTCTGGCGCCGCTCTGAGTCTTATGGATTGGTCCTTTGCCAATCGTTGTGGTTTTGATTTAGAGCCTTTGGAGACTCTTATTCCTCTGAAGGGGATTGACTCCACCCCATTGGCTAATAATAAACCACAATACTGGACACAAGTAACCATGCGTATCAATCCGGATCACCAGGAGATTATTCGTTTCCTGGTGCTGTATAATTTACATGACGATTTGGTACTGGGATTGCCATGGTTGCAGTCTCACAATCCAGTCTTGGACTGGAGAGCAATGTCTGTGTTGAGCTGGGGATGTAAGGGTATTCATGGGGACTTACCTTTGGTTTCTATTTCGTCGTCCATTCCCTCTGAAGTCCCTGAGTTCCTCTCTGATTATCAAGACGTCTTTGACGAACCCAAGCTTGGGTCGTTACCTCCGCACCGTGAGTGCGATTGTGCCATAGATTTGATACCGGGTTGCAAATATCCAAAGGGTCGTTTGTTTAATCTGTCTGTGCCGGAACATGCTGCTATGCGGGAATATATAAAGGAGTCTTTGGAAAAGGGACATATTCGTCCATCTTCTTCTCCCTTGGGAGCTGGGTTTTTCTTTGTCTCAAAAAAGGACGGCTCTTTGAGACCATGTATTGATTATCGGCTTCTGAATAAGATCACTGTTAAGTACCAATACCCATTGCCATTGCTTACTGATTTGTTTGCTCGTATAGAGGGTGCTAAGTGGTTCTCTAAAATTGATCTTCGTGGGGCGTATAATTTGGTGCGGATCAGGCAGGGGGATGAGTGGAAGACCGCATTTAATACGCCCGAGGGCCACTTTGAGTATTTGGTCATGCCTTTTGGTCTTTCTAATGCCCCTTCAGTTTTCCAGTCTTTTATGCATGATATTTTCCGCGATTTTCTGGATAAATTTATGATAATATATCTGGATGATATTCTGATTTTTTCTGATGACTGGGACTCTCATGTCCAGCAGGTCAGGAGAGTTTTTCAGGTTCTGCGGTCTAATTCTTTATGTGTGAAGGGGTCTAAGTGCGTTTTTGGGGTCCAGAAAATTTCCTTTTTGGGGTATATTTTTTCTCCCTCTTCCATTGAGATGGATCCCGTCAAGGTGCAAGCTATTTGTGACTGGACTCAGCCCTCCTCTCTTAAGGGTCTTCAGAGATTTTTGGGCTTTGCCAACTTTTACCGCCGATTTATTGCTGGTTTTTCGGATGTCGTTAAACCACTGACTGATTTGACCAGACATGGCGCTGATGTTGCTAATTGGTCCCCTCATGCTGTAGAGGCCTTTCAGGAGCTTAAGCACCGTTTTGCCTCTGCCCCTGTGTTACGTCAGCCTGATGTGAATCTGCCTTTTCAGGTTGAGGTTGACGCTTCGGAGATCGGAGCTGGGGCAGTGTTGTCGCAGAAAGGTTCCGACTGCTCCGTCATTAGGCCTTGTGCTTTCTTTTCTCGCAAATTTTCGCCCGCAGAGCGGAATTATGATGTTGGGAATAGGGAGCTTTTGGCCATGAAGTGGGCGTTTGAGGAGTGGCGCCATTGGCTAGAGGGGGCTAAGCATCAGGTGGTGGTATTGACTGACCACAAAAATTTGATTTATCTTGAGACTGCCAGGCGCCTGAATCCTAGACAGGCGCGCTGGTCTTTATTTTTTTCTCGCTTTAATTTTGTGGTGTCATACCTACCGGGTTCTAAGAATGTTAAGGCAGATGCCCTTTCTAGGAGTTTTGACCCGGACTCTCCTGGTAATGCTGAACCCACAGGTATCCTTAGGGAGGGAGTAATTTTGTCGGCCGTTTCTCCTGATCTGCGGCGGTCCTTGCAAGAGTTTCAGGCGGATAGACCGGATCGTTGTCCGCCTGATAGACTGTTTGTTCCGGATGATTGGACCAGTAGAGTCATCTCTGAGGTACATTCTTCTGCATTGGCAGGTCATCCCGGAATTTTTGGTACCAGGGATTTGGTGGCAAGATCCTTCTGGTGGCCTTCCCTGTCACGAGATGTGCGAGTCTTTGTGCAGTCATGTGACATTTGTGCTCGGGCCAAGTCTTGTAGTTCTCGGGCTAGCGGACTGCTGTTGCCCTTGCCTATTCCTAAGAGGCCTTGGACACACATCTCGATGGATTTTATTTCAGATCTGCCTGTTTCCCAGAAGATGTCTGTCATCTGGGTGGTCTGTGACCGTTTCTCTAAAATGGTCCATTTGGTTCCTCTGCCCAAGTTGCCTTCTTCTTCTGAGTTGGTTCCTCTGTTTTTTCAGAATGTTGTCCGATTGCACGGTATTCCTGAGAATATTGTTTCTGACAGAGGTACCCAATTTGTGTCTAGATTTTGGCGGGCATTCTGTGCTAGGATGGGCATAGATTTGTCTTTTTCATCTGCTTTTCACCCTCAGACTAATGGCCAGACCGAGCGGACTAATCAGACCCTGGAGACATATCTGAGGTGTTTTGTCTCTGCTGACCAGGATGATTGGGTTGCTTTTTTGCCATTGGCAGAGTTCGCCCTCAATAATCGGGCCAGCTCTTCCACCTTGGTGTCCCCGTTTTTCTGTAATTCGGGGTTTCACCCTCGATTTTCCTCCGGTCAGGTGGAATCCTCGGATTGTCCTGGAGTGGATGCGGTGGTGGAGAGATTGCATCACATCTGGGGGCAGGTTATGGACAATTTGAAGTTGTCCCAGGAGAAGACTCAGCGTTTTGCCAACCGTCATCGTCGTGTTGGTTCTCGGCTTTGTGTTGGAGATTTGGTGTGGTTGTCTTCTCGTTTTGTCCCTATGAGGGTCTCTTCTCCTAAGTTTAAACCTCGGTTCATCGGCCCTTATAGAATATTGGAGATTCTTAATCCTGTTTCTTTCCGTTTGGACCTCCCTGCGTCCTTTTCCATTCATAACGTTTTTCATCGGTCGTTATTGCGCAGGTATGAGGTACCTGTTGTACCTTCAGTTGAGCCTCCTGCTCCGGTGTTGGTTGAGGGTGAGTTGGAGTACGTTGTGGAGAAAATTTTGGACTCTCGTGTTTCCAGACGGAGACTCCAGTATCTGGTCAACTGGAAGGGTTACGGCCAGGAGGATAATTCTTGGGTCAATGCATCTGATGTTCATGCTTCTGATCTTGTTCGTGCCTTCCATAGGGCTCATCCTGGTCGCCCTGGTGGATCTGGTGAGGGTTCGGTGCCCCCTCCTTGAGGGGGGGGTACTGTTGTGAATTTGGATTCTGGGCTCCCCCGGTGGCCGCTTGTGGAATTGGACTTGTCATCCTCTTTCCTGTTTCACCTGGTTCCATCAGTAGTGGGTGTCGCTATTTAAGCTCATTTCTCTGGTGGTTTCTTGCCGGTCAACAATGTTATCTGATGCCTCTCAGTGCTTGTTCCTGCTTCTGACAACTACTAGATAAGTTGGACTTTTGTCCATGTTTCGTTTTGCCTATTTGTTCCAGTTCACAGCTGAAGTTTTGTTACTGTGTCTGGAAAGCTCTCGTTGATCAGGGATTGCTACTCTGGCGTTATGAGTTAATGCCAGAGTTTAAGGTAATCTCTGGATGGTGTTTTGTTAGTGTTTTTCTGCTGACCATGAAAGTATACTATCTGTCTTCTGCTATCTAGTAAGCGGACCTCAAATTTGCTAAGACTATTTTCCTGCTGCGTTTGTTGTTTCATCTGAACTCACCGTCATTATATGTGGGGGGCTACTGTCTTCTTTGGAATATTTCTCTAGAGGTGAGCCAGGTCTTATATTTCCCTCTGCTAGCTATTTAGGTCTTAGGCCAGAGCTGGGCATCTAGCAATAAATAGGAAATGCTACCTGGCTATTTCTAGTTGCGCGGCAGGCTTAGTTCATGGTCAGTATAGTTCCATCTTCCGAGAGCTTGTCCCTCTATAGGCTTGCTATGATCTCTGCCTGCAGAGATCATGACAGCCTACTAACGGTGTCTGCCGCTCCTTGTTGTTCTCCTCCACTGAACAAAGCTGAGCTGCCAGTTTACTCCTGTTTCGAATATTAAACTGCATTTGGCCTACTTGTTTGGTTGGGCCTACTAACGGTGTCTGCCGCTCCTTGCTTTTCTCCTCCACTGAACAAAGCTCAGCCGCCAGTTTACTCCTGTTTCGAATATTAAACTGCATTTGGCCTACTTGTTTGGTTGGGCCTACCAACGGTGTATGCCGCTCCTTGCTTTTCTCCTCCACTGAACAAAGCTGAGCCTCCAGTTTACTCCTGTTTCGAATATTAAACTGCATTTGGCCTACTTGTTTGGTTGGGCCTACTAACGGTGTCTGCCGCTGCTTGTTGTTCTCCTCCACTGAGCAAAGCTGAGCCGCCAGTTTACTCCTGTTTTGAATATTAAACTGCATTTGGCCTACTTGTTTGGTTGGGCCTACTAACGGTGTCTGCCACTGCTTGTTCTCCTCCACTGAACAAAGCTGAGCCGCCAGTTTACTCCTGTTTCGAATATTAAACTGCATTTGGCCTACTTGTTTGATTGGGCCTACTAACGGTGTCTGCCGCTCCTTGCTGTTCTCCTCCACTGAACAAAGCAGTGCCGCCTGTTTACTCCTGTTACCAATTTTGAACTGCATTTGGCCCACTTTATTACTTGGGCCTACTAACTGTGTCTGCCACTCATTACAGTTTTCCTCCACTGAACAAAGCAATGCCGCCTGTTTAGTCTTGTTACCAATTTTGAACTGCATTTAGTCTACTTTATTATTTGGGCCTATATCTGTGTTTCCTTCTCATCCTGCCCATTGCCCAGCCACTGCTAGATGAGTCTGCTTGTACATTGACCCAGACCACTACATTCCCCTTGCACTCTACACAGCCAGAATCTGACCCTGCTGAAAGTCAGGTTCCCCTTCCCGCATACTATACCACCTTACACGGGGATAAGCAGGAAGGTGCAGATGAAAGTGCAGGTTCCTTCATCAGGTAGGGGGGCATACTCATTGGCGATGTCACTGGCACAGGGCCCCTCATAGTACGCAAAAGTGTCACCGCCGTCAAACACACCACCGTACTTTGAGGGGCCATGTGCCAGTGCCAATGCGAACGAGTGGGCCCCCCTGCTTGCTCAGGATCACAGCACTTGCAAAGTTTAAATACTTACCTCTCCCTGCTCCACCACCACGACATAGTCCATGTTTCCTGGGCCCACGAAAAACTTGAGCCAGCCATACCCCCCACAACTTTAGCCAAATGACCCCCAATTTTCAATGCCTAACTATTATTATAAGGTAAATTAAGATTGACAAGCTTAAGTAACAAGAAGTGATGTTTTTGGCATTAAAATGGGCACTGTAGGTGTTTTCCTGTCCTCCACTCACTGCTGACTTTGATTCCTCATTGACTTGCATTGGGTTTGTATTTCGGTCGGCCCCCAACTCTTCGCAATAATCGGCCGATTTCACCCGACCCGACTTTTGACAAAGTCGGGTTTCGTGAAACCCGACTCGATCCTAAAAAAGTAAAAGTCGCTCAACTCTAGAATCAACTCCTGTTCGGTCCAAGCATACATTCCCTATGACTACCCACCCCAAGTCGGGTCTCTGGGCATATGGAGCGTAAGAACCATTACATTGTTGGTGGACCTTATGTATCCTCAAATTGTCTCTGCCGAGCAGAAGTAGGATTTCCGCGTCTGTGTCCATAGGTGGAATAATGCTGGCTAGGTGCCTTAAGTGTGGCTGGTGGAATGCATCTTCCGGGGTAGGGATCTCATCCCTTTGGTCAGGTATTTGATCGCATTCGATTAGCGTAGGTAGGGGTATTTCTACGTCTCCGTTGATAGGAGAAGCAATGAAACCTTGTGCCCTTCTGCCGCTAGTCTCTATGCGGCCCGAGCAAGTATTCAGAGTGTAGGGCGTTGCTGTTCCCTTGATTCCAAAGGCTTCTAAGAACTTAGGTCCGGCTAGGGATCGATTGCTCTGATCGTCAATGATGGCATACATTTTTACTGCCTTCTCTGGATGCCCCTCTGGATAAACTCTGATTGGACATATTCTGGCACAGCATTTAGCACCTTGGATCTCCCCCCATACCTCTGAGCATGAGCCAGAGACAGCCGTGGTGGACTTGGTGTGATTCTGTGGCTCCCCGCCATGGCTTGTAGCTGGACTAGAGGTAACTGCGAATGCTGGATCGCTGGTGGCTGAGGTTGGGTGCAAGGCTGATGGGTGTTTGTCACTATGACATTCTTCACACTTAATGGCAGATTTAGAGTCGTTGGCCATGTGTTCTGATGAGGAGCAGCATTTGAAACATACCCCAAGTTCGCTGAGGATTTTCTTGCGCTCCTGCCTGGTTTTGGACCTGAAGCCTCTACATTTGTTCAATAAGTGTGGTTTTTTGTGAATGGCACACTCACGGTTGACAGACTTATCCCTCGACAGAAGTGTACTGTTTTATCGGCAGGTACTGCAGGTGGTGGCAGGTTAGTCTTTCTGACACTAACTCTGTTTCTCAAGTCCTTGCGTCTATGTGTGATGCTTTCATACCTTGATGAAGGTGTTGCTGGAGTTGCAGTGTTAGACTCCAGGAAGTCTAGACTAGGGTCATTCCTCATTTGGGCCTGTTCGTCAATGAAGTTGCAGAACTGAATGAACAGAGGAAATGTGACATCATGTGACCTTTTATACCTAGAGATGCACACTGCCCACTTCTCTTGCAGACTATGTGGCAGCTTTGAGATGATTGGGTTCACCCCATAGGTAGCACAGTCCAGACAGACGAGGGTCTCTTTTAGGAAGCTCCAGCTCCATAAGCAGATCACTTAAGTCCAGAAGCTTGTGGGCTTCCTTAAGGTTGATCCTTGGAACATGCTGCAGTCTCTAGAATAGGGACTTTTCTATGGCTTCAGCGCTGCCATAGGTTCTGTCGAGTCTCTGCCAGGCAGCAGCAAGACCTGCTTCGGCTTGTCCCACATAGACGTCCTTAGACTCTTGATACGGTTTGTGGATTCTGGTCCCAACCATTTGACCATGAGGTCGAGTTCCTGCTCCGCAGATAGGTTGAGGTCAGCAATGGCGGCCTTGAAGGTTGCTTTCCAGGCTCTGTAGTTCTCTGCACGGTCGTCGAATTTTGAGAGACTGGTGTTGATTAGCTCTCTGCTCACCATGAACCTGGCAACCTCAGACATGTCTGATCCTTCACTCCTTGTTACCAAAGCCAGCAATTCTAGTGCCGTGTACTGCAAAATCACTGCAGGAGCCGGCAGGATAGAAGAGATGGATTACATACAGTAAGTACAAATAGAATAGGTAGATATATAGATGTCTGTGACAAATACAATTAGTACAGTGTGTGTGTGAGGCTTACTGTACATGTATTTAATTAATAAAATATTATTTAAAAAAAAAATGGTGTGGGCTCTCTCACAATTTTTGTAACCAGCAGAGGGAAAGCCGACGGCTGGGGGCCGTTGTTTATAGCCTGGGAAGGGGGTTATACATATGGAGCTTCCAAGGCTATTAATATCAGTTCACAGCTGTACAATTAGCCCTTATTGGTTATTAAAATGAGGGACCCCCCAAAAAATGACATGGGGTCTCCCTATAATTAATAACCAGCAAAGGCTATGCAGACCGCTGCGGGCTGATATTAATAACCTAGGAAGGTGCCATGGTTAATGCCCCCCTAGGCTAAAAACATCAGCTCTCAGCCACTCCAGAAAAGGCGCATCTCTAAGATGCGCCAATTCTGGCACTGAGACTCGCTTGCGGTGGCAAGTGGGTTGATAGTTGGATGGGTTGATGTTACCGTTCGGTGACATGAAGCCCCGAGGTTAGTAATGGAGAGGCGTCAATAAGATGTCCCCATTACTAACCCCATAGTCACATTGAAAGAAAACAGACACCCAGAAAAAAGTACTTTAACTGAAAGAAAGACACAGACACCTTTAATATTCTTAAACCATACTGTCATGACTTCGGGTTCTTACCCATCCGTCTCCTCCCTCCGGTGCGTCTCCGACGGGGTCCCTCGCCGCTCCCCACCTGTCTTCTCAGGGTCGCGGCACGTCAGCGCTTCGTGCATGCGCGGTCGCGCATTTCCCACCACTAAGCTCTCTGGGAGGTGCCCATCGGGTATTTCTACTCGGCGTCTGCAAAGGTAAGACGCCTGGTTATCTATAGCAGTGACGCTAGCATTCTTGCTGTCATTCCCCCTTGTTCTCTGGCTCCCTATCTCCGTTTGCCTTTCCTGTGTCTCTGCCGTACCTGCCCCGTGTCTCTGCCATGCCTGCTCTGTGTCTCAGCCGTGCCTGCCCCGTGTCTAAGTCGTGTCTGCCACGCGTCTCTGCCATGTCTGCCTCGTGTCTTTGCCGTGCCAGTCCCATGTCTCAGCCATACCTGCTCTGTGCTTCAGCCATGCCTGTTCTGTGTCTCAGCCGTACCTGTCCTGTCTCTACTCGTGCCTACCAGTTCCGTCTATCCCTGCTAATCATTACCTTTTCCGGTCCTCTCTTGCAGCATCATGCTGCCGCCCATCTCTGGTCCTCCTGGTCCCATCCACCTCCCATATTCCTCAGTTTCCGTTTGTTCTCTGTTCCCATTTACTGTGTCCATACCCCAGTCTCTTCTCTTTCTTGACTTGCCCTTACTCTCCCCTTTGGCTCCAGCCATTGTGGTTCCATCCCCCTTGGGCCTGCCCCTAACGCTCCCTGTATATTGGGTGGTTCCATCAGGTCCACTCGCCTTCGGGGGCTCTAGAGCTACAACCCAGAGAGTCCACTTTCGGGTTTTCCTTCGAGCACTAATACATAATTACAACCTCGTTTATTCCCCCGATGCCCTTGTCACCTGCAAAAGAGGTAAAAAAAACTCCAAACAACAATATTCCTCACCTTTCCGCAGAGATGCTTTTAATTCATTTGCCCCACGAAGTATCCAGCTCTGCTACATGTAGATGGCAGTCTGCATGGTGCGACCATGCAGCCTGTCATCCAGCAGACACACTAAGCACCATGTGCTCAGTGTCTCTCTGTGAACTTCTATTCCCTGTTTGAAGGCACCGCGAGCATGAGAAAGTTCTCCTGCTCGCGGTGCCGTCAGACAGTGAATAGAAGTTCACAGCCAATAAACTTCACATACATCAACCGCTCCGTAGGGCACAAGAATCTCATTAACACAAAACTGAGAATAAAGATTAAGAAACAGCCACAAGACAGATTTCATCAATCAAGGTATCATTTATTCAGTATAACAGTATGTGTAGGTTACTGTGCACAATCCTGCTGACAGGTTCCCTTTAACCCCTATGCTGGGCCTTGAGCTCCTGACGTTGCCAGAATATCTGCCCTGGATTGTGGTATGGCCTCCAACTGCCTTGAATGATAGCTACATGCTGGCCCTAGGGGCCCACTGCACATGAACTTGACCTTGTGACATGGGTTTACCGTGACAGAGAAGAGCCAGAGGACTGCAGCATCTGATTTCTCCTACTCCTCCACTGATTAGAAGCACTTCACCTTCATATTAAACCGTAAGATTCTTTTAGCAGTGCAGGGGTTAATCTGCTCAATTGAGAGCTCCTGGAAGCTTTCCTGCTTTAAAGGGAACCTGTCACCCCCAAAATGGAAGTTGAGCTAAGCCCACCGGCATCAGGGGCTTATCTACAGCATTCTGGAATGCTGTAGATAACCCCCCGATGTATCCTGAAAGATGAGAAAAAGAGGTTAGATTATACTCATCGATGGACGTTCCCGCTGCGGTCCGGTCTGGTGGGTGTTGCGGTCCAGGGCCTCCCATTTTTATAGGATGACATCCTCTTCTTGTCTTCATGCTGCGGCTCCGGCGCAGGCATACTTTGTCTGCCCTGTTGAGGGCAGAGCAAAGTACTGCAGTGCACAGGCGCTGGGCCTCTCTAACCTTTCCCGGTGCCTGCGCACTGCAGTACTTTGCTCTCCCCTCAACAGGGCAGACAAAGTACACCTGCACCGGAGCCGCAGCATGAAGACAAAAAGAGGACGTCATCATAAGAAGATGGAAGGCCCCGGACCTGACCGTGACACCCATCGGATCAGACCGCCCGCCCAGGTGAGTATAATATAACCTCTTTTTCTCATCTTTCAGGTTACATCGGGGGCTTATCTACAGAATTCCAGAATGCTGTAGATAAGCCCCTGATGCCGGTGGACTTAGCTCAACTTTCGTTTTGGGGGTGACAGGTTCCCTTTAAGGCTTAGGGAACAAAGCAAGTTAGGGTGCCCCTAGTGTTAGGGACAGGAAAGGAGCCCATGGTCCTGGGACACCCGACAACAGAGCCGTGACATCTTGTTACTGTACTTCCCTATCTCACCAACACAAAGTGGCTGCTTTTCACTAGCACTAGCCCTCTTCCACTGTGGGTTCATCCCAACATTAACTGTATCATGTCCTTATAGTTTCAGCTAACTACAATTACTACCCTATAACAATATGAACTAAGCCTATTGTCCTTATCTTATGTGCTGTCCTTATACTGCACGCACATTATCCATATTAAACTTCATATTACTGTATTAGCAGTACTTGCACCACTCCATTTCACATTATACACTAGATCTCTAGAAACGCATGACACAGTAGCACAGTCCACCACTCTTACTTACGTTTCAATGAACTTTATTTACAATAAATGAACAAGCTCCTCAACAGATGAACAATTGTCATCTATTTAGTGACATGTACTCTACATAAAAACATTTCCAGAAATGTCCCATCCCTACTTCCTAGTGACTGAATATCAAGGATTTGTGATACTGACACATGAACCTGCCTCGTTCTGCTGAAATAAGCCTGGAGGCTTAATGAGAAACTGAAATCTATTTATAAGTAACGCATTTCGATGACAGATAAATTATTTATTTCTCGTTTTATTTTTAGGAGCTGAGGCTGTCTCCCTTTTTCACAACAGTTTGGTTAATACCACACCGAGGAAACAATTTCTCTTTTCCCAGGGCTGGAAAACACATCTCCTTGCTCCTGCCTACTCATGCTTTGTGTCTGGCCACTGCTTAGCCCTTTCATGTATGCAGCTGCACACATCCTTCAAAACAATTAAATCACCCCGATGTGCTCTGGGACGGCGCACCGGCGAGCATTATGTGAGCAGTTTGCCTCTCCTGCTAACTGTTATAGACAAATCCATCAAAGGCAGTGATGCATTGGCTTCCACCTTCCCGAGAAGGACACTAGGGCAACAGTGACATGCTGTCACCGTGGTAACTGCTGCTAAAGTGAGCAGCCTGCTGGGATAGGTGACCTCTCTTGGCACAACGCCTAGACAAGGTAGCACTGGTGTGGCAGCCATATAACCGAGACCCAGAGGAGCAGCCTTATGCCCTTCCATTGATTCATTAGGCTTTAAAACTATTGATTCCTCCAATTTGCTGGAATTTATAAATTGATTGCAGACTGATTAACATTTTGCACCAGACCGGCTCGATATGTGCTTGTAACAGCCTTTAATGATTAATTGACTTTTATTATTTCATCTCTTCGTTGTCAGAAATCTTCTGAACTGTGGACAGGCTCATTCCCAAGATGCCTCTCAAGTGGCGCGGGGCAGTGATTGAACACCTAGGAAATTAGTGTCCTTGCTGTCCCATTTTATGAGAGATAAATGCTATGACATTTAATTTAGGCCAGATTCTAGAAGATCATTTTGCAATTTAATCATAAACAGGTAAATATTCCAGGCTGTGTGTTTACAAGTGCCGAGACGGGCGGCTTTCCAAAAAGAAATGAGAATAGAAAACGCAAGCAACATTTATTAAAATCTGCTGCTTACCCTTATGCATATTCTGTACGTTCTCATATACAGTGTGATAGCAGGGAATTCATTGTAAGGATTGTATATTGTTTCACTCCCAAATCATGCCTGACTTCTTATAGAACACCTATTTGGTAATTATCCTGGAGGCAAACATTGGCACTGAAGCAATATTCATGTGACTAAAGCTTATCAGGTTACCAAATGCATTAACACCATACAGAGCCTTATTCCCTCTGTACTCAGGCACTAGTGTCACTCGGGCCATGTGTTTTCAAGTACATATGTGTCCATCCTTACCTTATCTCTTGGCTCAATCTATCTCCAAATGATAAAAGAAGACGTGATGTCACATTACTTTGTCGGGCATTGTGAACGCTATATGTTTCTGTCCGAGAATATATCAAGAACTCTGATTTAAAGGGAATATGTCAGTAGGTTTCTGCTATGTAATCTAAAGACTGCATCAGATGAGGTTAAAATACAGATTTCAGCGATGTGTCATTTATTAGGCTGTGTGATGTTTGCTTACAATGAAGCTTTAACCACCAGGATATTATCACTGCCCAGACTACAGCCCCTCCTCTGATTAGCAGCTCACTGTCAATATGCAATGTACATAGAAAGCTATGGTGTGGTTGGGGTCAGATTTCTGAGCTCTGCTTCATGCTAAATCTAAAAGCTCTGTATCACAACTGCTGCACCCAGTAAACTGGGTGATACATCGTTGGAATTGGGGTCTCTTTTCATTATTTACATTATGGTCCTCTCAGATGAGGTACCAAAAACCCGGTGACAGAGTCCCTTTAAGGTAAGTGTGGACAAATCTATAACAGTGCTAAAATTGATTATTTGATTTTTTGATGAGTTACTGGAAGGAAAAGGAAGAATAAATACCTCTCTATGAAAGGACCATTTACTGGAACCCATATTCTTTTGGTGGAAATTGGATGCAAGCCCCATTACCATGATTGCCAATGCACCAGGGCAATCGGGAAGAGCGAAGGCTAAACACCAGAATTGGTGCATCTTATGTGATATTCCATGTCTGGAGCGGCTCTGGGCTGGTGTTTTTAGACTGAGAAGGGTCCAACAACTATGGACCTTCCCAAGCTGACAATATTAGGTTACAGCTGTCTGCTTTACCTTTGCTGGTGTCTTTAAAAAAAAGGGAGAACCCCATCTGTACTATAAACTCTACTCTACTCTAAAGGGTGCAAATTTTAAACATGTAGTGGGGTTGTGAAATTATATATTTGCAGGACATCTATCTATCTTTCTCATATCTATCTCTCTATCTCTCTATCTATTCTGAGGGTTCTGACTGTGAACTTCCTCTGCTTGGCTGCCACAGTTTCCTGGTTCCTTTGAGCCATGTGCGAAAAAAAAATTGGACAGCACACGGATGATCCTTGTGATATCCGTTTTTTTTTCTTGCACCCATTGACTTGCATTTTCGAATCTCGTCTGATGTACGCGCCCATACACAGCATGCTGCAAATTTTTTCCTCAGCCCCATTAAAGCTGAGGGAAAACTCGCAGATCAGCAATGACTCATTGACTAAAAATGGTGTGAGTGCAATGCAAATTTTTCTCGCTTTGCATTCTTCCAATTTATACGCCAGTGTGAGCCAATCCTAATGGGAAGGAGAAGCATGGATTTTTTTTCTATTTAAGATAATCTGATGACTACTGATAGGAAAAACTTGACCCACTAAACAAACACTGAAAATTATTTTTTTTTTCCGTTCATATAGAAAACATGTCCATAGAGATCTATTTGTTCAGAGTGCTTAATTGATAATTTTGGCATTTGCTGAGCTGGTATCAGTGTACCTTTTTCCATTACACTGTAACTTTTATCAACCTGTGTCACCTGTGGGCAATGTATGCAGTGGGAGTACAGTACATTAATGTAAAAGTCAAAAGTCAAATATAAACCTAAATAACAAGATGAATGAAGCCTTTGGGAATTTCTACTAAAGATCTGAGGCATTTCAAATGATAATATTTCCCCAAAAATGCCTTTTCATTTGAGACAAGTACAAAAAGTCCATTTTTTTTTCAAGAAACTGCACTGCTGCTGTCCATTATATGTGTCCCATATAGAACCTCAGAACCATAACCAAAAACGCTCCATGATCAAAAGTAGGCAAAAAGCACAATCCAGCATAGGAGGCAGGTTCTGGATTAAAAATACAAAATTTATTTCACATATAAAACTTTACATATCCCATATGGCCAGCTAAAAAGTTTTATCACATGATCACATCCCCCAAAAAGCACATGTGCTCACTACAATAGATGCCCCATACCAATTTGGTCATCTAATAAAAGAGAAAAAAATATTGATCAACTCACCCAAATGGAGAAAGGATCCGGAGCACGGACTTTTCAGCGGTGCAGCTGCAGCGCCCCAGAGTTCTGGTCGTTGCAGTAACGTCGCTCTGCCCATAAGGGGAGTGATGTTGCGTCTGATTGCACTAGGGGAGTTCACCTGACCAGGTATCACACACTACACTTCACACTCCGGCCACCAGGGGGGGTGGTTCTATCTAGTAGGCCACTCCTCACACTCTGGTAAAACTGGGGGTTGGACAGGGAGACGGAGAGAAGTAACTGGGAAGAGCTAGAGAGAGGACCTGTCAGGGATGGGATCATGGCAGACTCCTAAGAGAACAACGCAACAAGTGAGCAACGGGAATACAGCAAAGAGGCAATAGGACCAGAAGGAGTTGTGCTGTAAGATCGAGGCAACATCCTTCTGAGGTGCAAACAGTCCGTGGCCGGAACGCCGAGAAAGTAAGAGACTTTAAGCATTACTTCAAACCACGGCAGGACAGCCAATTATAGGTTGGCTGTCTCACTTAAACACCTAAGCAGACAACGGAGGCAGCTGTGGGAGAGGGGCGACTCTAGAGTCCCGGAAGAACTCCAGGCCTACCCCGTCATACGGGTGCGTCCTAGCCATATCAACTGGGGGACGGAGAGAGAACGAACATCAGAGGCAGACAGAATCAGTTGTGAGGACTATCCCGGGGTGCTCAGCAGGGAAGGACTACAACACATAGGCGCTAGCAGGTAGACGCTGATTCTCACCTGTCAAGGGAACTCCTAATGTGCCTTTGGACCGGCTGGTCTCAGACAGCCCTGTTAACAGAGCTCTGGATTGACTATCTCAAAGCCTTCAGTAAAGAGGTAAAGAGACTGCAACCTGGTGTCCTCGTTATTTACTGCGACCTGCACCGCACCACCACAACATCATCACCATCCACACCTTTCATTGGACGCCCCTCAGCAGGGTTACGGACCGGGTCTAGCCACCGTGACATCCCCAGAACAGAGACTCAGAGGCCCGGTACCGGGTACCCCTCGGCCCTGCGGCAGTGGGTGCGCTCCAACTTGGCGTCACAAACAGGATCTACTTAAGCCTGAAGAAACAGGTCATGTGTGCCTTGGAACTGTGATTTATTGTGCTTGGACTGTGACTTATTGCAAAGACTGTGCATTGTTATTGCCGCCAAGAGTTCCCGCCACAATTCGCCATCGCCGCGCATGGAGGGAGGAGCCTTAGCTTCGTGGGCGGAACCGGTCAAAAAGAAGCGCGGAACGAGAAAGCGCAGTAAAGTGCCAACCCCGGAAGAGGAACTCCGACCTCCAGCAGGTTACTGGGAGGAAGGGACAGCCATGTCTGAGTCAGGGGGAGCGGAGGCGGTGGTCGCAGCTGTGGACGCAGAGGCAGCTCCGGTTCCCGTAGCGGACGTAGCCGCGGCCCTAATACCACCACCGGTGGCCGCAGAGCCCGCTGCCCCCATCAGCCAGTTGGACACTGCCGCTACCACAAAGGCCATAATGCCCTTCTCTATGCCGTACCTGCCCGGAGCGGCCTGGCTCCCGCGATACTCCGGGGAGTCGCACACATGTACTGATTTTAAAGAAGGAATCTGCAGTCTGCTCGAGTTCTATCCCCTGACGGAGCCTCAGAAGGTTCATATGATAATCGGCCAACTCTTCGGGGCGGCTCTGAGAGAAGTGAAGTCCTGGCCTGCCGCGGATAAGGGAACTGCACAGCAGGTTTTTGCAAAGCTTAAAGCCACCTTCGATACCCGCACTGCTACAGAAATTAAACTGACTTTCTATGGATGCAAACAGAGACCGCAGGATAGCTTACGGGACTATGCCCTTAATCTCCAGGAGGCGCTGCGGGCCATTAAGCAGAGTGACCCCGACAGCATGCAGGATGAGGATAAACTCCTGAAAGAGCGGTTCATTGAGGGGCTCCTGTGAAGTCACCAAAGGGGCCAATAACACTTCCTGGCCATGCAGAATCCAGACTTGACTTTTGCGCAATTCAAGGATAAAGCTATCCAGGCGTTGCAGGAACGACAGCCCAGCCGTGCAGTGCCTCCCAGGCGTCCCGCTCTCACGTACCACCAGCAGGTGGCGTCGGATGCCCCAGTCGCCGCCGAGGCCGATGCCCAGAGCCTAGAGCACGACTCCCCTGCAGGACTCCACCTCCAGATGCAGGAGCTGACCAAGAGCGTTGCTGCCCTGGCCCGGAAGGTGCAGTCCCTACAGGAGGCCCCCAAGGAGAAGATCCAGCTGGCCTCCAGACCAGAGGATGTCCCCTGGATGCGACAGAGGAGGACTCCGCCGACCAGAGGCCGGGACAACGATCGCTTCCATCGGGAGGGACGACCCATCTGCCGCCGCTGTCATCAGGTGGGCCACCTTGCAAGGTACTGTCCTTTAAACGAGCAACCCCTGGGGCAAAGGGCCAACCCTCAGGAGTAGGATGGTCAGGCCTGCAGCATTGGAGAGCCAAATACATTGGAGGGCCACCAGTTCTTCCTGTGTTGGTTGACGGTATCCCCATAAACGCTTTGCTGGACACCGGTTCTCAGGTGACGACTATGCCTTACGCGCTTTATAAACGGTATTGGGAGGACACCGATATTACTCGTGGCCCCGATGACGATTTCACCATAATATCCAGTAATGGTCAGCCGTTGCCACAAGTGGGGTATAAAGAGGTCACCATCAAGGTGGGGCGGGTGGAATTGAAAGCCCAAGGGATTGTGATTGTTGATATTGATCGCCGAGAATGTAATCCCATGATGACTATCGGTACTAACGTTATAGAAAATTGTCTTGCAGAAGTTATTGTTTTGTTGCAACAGGTAGCAGAAACCGCTGGCCACAGTGAACAACGCGCCCTGCAAAAAGAAATCAGAGCTCTGATGCAGAGACAGCAGGTAGAGCTGACTGGTGGTGAGATTGGTCGTGTCACTGTGAGTGATTCAAACTCCATCGCGATACCCCCCAGGAGTGAGATGTTAATATGGTGTCGGGCAGCCATAGGCCTCAGGGGTAAGGACTACCAGGCCTTGGTAGAACCCGTATATTCAGGCAACAGGCCTACTATCCTGACAGCCCGGGGGGTGGTCGACGTCCGCCAGGGAAGGGTGCCCGTATGTGTCCTCAATTGTGGGGAGGAAGAGGTCCACCTCACCAAGTATGCCACGCTCGCCAAACTGTTCGCTGTCAATAATAGTGTGATACAGACACCTGGACCCTTGGTCTTGTCAAACGTGGCGGAGGACAACGGTTCTGCAGGGCACTCGAAAGATTGGTGTCGGGAATTGCATGTGGGCACTGACTCTACCCCAGCCCATCAGAAACAGGGGGCCTACAGGGTGGTTCACGAGTACGAGCAGGTATTCAGCAAACACCCCTTAGATTTTGGACAGGTGAAAGGGATCCAACATCACATCCCCACGGGAGATCACCGACCCATAAAAGAGAGATATCGCCCTGTACCCCCCAGCTCATTACCAGTGTGCCAAGGACATGTTGCGAGAAATGAAGGAGGCTGGGGTGGTGAGAGACAGTCGTAGCCCCTGGGCAGCTCCATTAGTCCTTGTTAAAAAGAAGGATGGTACAATGAGGATGTGTGTTGATTACAGGCAGTTGAATCGCATTACACATAAGGACGCATACCCACTGCCCAGGATAGAGTCTCTGGCTGCCTTAAAATCTGCTAACTACTTCTCTACCTTAGATCTCACCAGTGGGTACTGGCAGGTTCCCGTGGCGGAGGCGGACAAAGAGAAGATGGCCTTCACGACACCGATGGGTCTCTGCGAATTTAACTACATGCCCTTCAGATTGTGCAATTCCCCGGGGACGTTCCAGAGGATGATGGAGTGCTGCCTGGGGCACAAGAACTTTGAAACCGTACTGCTGTATTTGGATGATGTCATTGTCTTCTCTAAGACCTACGAAGACCATCTGAAGCACCTGGCTGAGGTGTTATGATCTGGTGGCCTAGGAGCAGCATAAGACGTACTCTGGAGAAGGTGGTATCTGTACTGACCGCAGACCCTGAACTTAACACCGCAACTAGAAGTAGCCGTGGGATGTACCTACTGATCCTAGACACCTCGACATAGCCGGAGGACTAATTAACCCTATAGATAGAAAAGGGAAAACTATCTCGCCTCAGAGAAAATTCCCAAAGGATAGGCACCCCCCCACAAATATTGACTGTGAGAGCAGAGGAAAAAACATACACAGGCTGAAAACAGGATTTAGCAAAGGAGGCAAATCTAGCTAAATAGGAAAGATAGGACAGAGAACTATGCGGTCAGTATTAAAATAGTAGGAAATATCCACCACAGAAAATACAAAAAACTCCACATCTAACTAAAGACATGGAGGGTATATCTGCCTCTCCAGAGATTCCAGCTTGACTGCATAAATCCTTACACAGATTAAGGTGGACAAGAAAAGACATGAAATGCACTAAACAATGAGGCCCACAAAATGTGGACTGCAAAAACAAGCAGGACTTATCTTGTTGAAAAGAACAGCAAGCAGGAGAGACCAGGACCCTGTGAATCCTCCAGAAACAATGGACAACTGGCACTGGCTAAAGGGTGAAGCCAGACTAAATAGCCCAGTCCAAAGTGGAAACACCTGATGACTGCTGTGAAGGACAGACAGCAGCGCTACCACTTATAACCACCGGAGGGAGCCCAAGAACAGAATTCACAACAGTACCCCCCCCTTGAGGAGGGGTCACCGAACCCTCACCAGAGCCCCCAGGCCGATCAGGACGAGCCAAATGGAAGGCACGAACCAAATCGTCAGCATGAACATCAGAGGCAACAACCCAAGAATTATCCTCCTGGCCATAACCCTTCCACTTGACAAGATACTGAAGCCTCCGCCTTGAAAAACGAGAATCCAAGATCTTCTCAACAACATACTCCAACTCCCCATCAATCAACACCGGGGCAGGAGGATCAACAGAGGGAACGACGGGTACCACATATTTCCGCAACAAAGATCTATGAAAAACATTGTGGATGGAAAAAGAGGCTGGAAGGGCCAAACGAAAAGACACTGGATTGATAATCTCAGAAATCCTATAAGGACCAATAAACCGAGGCTTGAACTTAGGGGAAGAAACCTTCATAGGAAAATGACGGGAAGACAACCAGACCAAATCCCCAACCCGAAGCCGGGAACCCACACGCCGCCGACGGTTATCAAAATGCTGAGCCCCCTCCTGAGACAACACCAAATTGTCCACAACATGAGCCCAAATTTGCTGCAACCTGTCAGCCACAGAGTCCACCCCAGGACAATCAGAAGGCTCAACCTGCCCCGAAGAAAAACGAGGATGAAACCCAGAATTACAAAAGAAAGGTGAAACCAAGGTAGCAGAACTAGCCCGATTATTAAGGGCAAACTCGGCCAATGGCAAGAAAGCCATCCAATCATCCTGATCGGCAGACACAAAGCATCTCAAATAAGTTTCCAAAGTCTGGTTAGTTCGCTCCGTTTGGCCATTTGTCTGAGGATGAAATGCAGAAGAAAAAGACAAATCAATGCCCAGCCTAGCACAAAAGGCCCGCCAAAACCTGGAAACAAACTGGGAACCTCTATCGGACACAATATTCTCCGGAATGCCATGCAAACGAACCACATGCTGAAAAAACAACAGAACCAACTCAGAAGAGGAAGGTAATTTAGGCAAAGGTACCAAATGAACCATCTTAGAAAAACGGTCACAAACCACCCAGATAACCGACATCCTCTGGGAAACCGGAAGATCCGAAATAAAATCCATAGAAATATGCGTCCAAGGCCTCTCAGGGACCGGCAAAGGCAAAAGCAACCCACTGGCGCATGAGCAGCAAGGCTTGGCCCGCGCACAAGTCCCACAGGACTGCACAAAGGAACGCACATCCCGTGACAAAGAAGGCCACCAAAATGACCTACTAACCAAATCTCTGGTACCAAAAATCCCAGGATGGCCAGCCAACACAGAACAGTGAACCTCAGAAATCACTTTGCTAGTCCATCTATCAGGAACAAACAGTTTCCCCACTGGACAGCGGTAAGGTTTATCAGCCTGAAATTCCTGAAGAACCCGTCGTAAATCAGGGGAGATAGCAGAAAGAATCACCCCCTCCTTCAGAATGCCGACCGGCTCAAGGACCCCAGTAGAATCAGGCAAAAAACTCCTAGAGAGGGCATCAGCCTTAACATTCTTAGAACCCGGAAGATACGAGACAACAAAATCAAAACGGGAGAAAAACAGGGACCATCGGGCCTGTCTAGGATTCAGCCGTTTGGCAGACTCGAGGTAAATCAGATTCTTATGATCGGTCAAGACCACAATACGGTGCTTAGCCCCCTCAAGCCAATGTCGCCACTCCTCAAATGCCCACTTCATAGCCAACAACTCACGATTACCGACATCATAATTGCGTTCTGCAGGCGAAAACTTTAGAGAGAAGAAGGCACACGGTTTCATCAAGGAACCATCAGAATTCCTCTGAGACAAAACGGCCCCTGCCCCAATCTCAGAAGCGTCAACCTCAACCTGAAAAGGAAGAGAAACATCCGGCTGACGCAACACAGGAGCAGAAGTAAATCGGCATTTAAGCTCCTGAAAGGCAGAAACGGCCGCAGAGGACCAATTCGTCACATCAGCGCCTTTCTTCGTCAAATCGGTCAGGGGTTTAACCACACTGGAGAAGTTGGCAATGAAACGGCGATAAAAATTAGCAAAGCCCAAAAATTTCTGAAGGCTCTTCACGGATATGGGCTGGATCCAATCATGAATGGCCTGAACCTTAACCGGATCCATTTCTATAGATGAGGGAGAAAAAATGAAGCCCAAAAAAGAAACCTTCTGTACTCCAAAGAGGCACTTAGACCCCTTCACAAACAAGGCATTATCACGAAGGATCTGAAATACCATCCTGACTTGTTTCACATGAGACTCCCAATCATCCGAAAAAATCAAAATATCATCCAAATATACAATCATGAATTTATCAAGATAATTCCAAAATATATCATGCATGAAGGACTGAAACACAGATGGAGCATTAGAGAGTCCGAGTGGCATCACAAGATATTCAAAATGGCCCTCGGGCGTATTAAACGCAGTTTTCCATTCGTCGCCCTGCTTAATACGAACAAGATTATATGCCCCTCGAAGGTCAATCTTAGTAAACCAACTAGCCCCCTTAATCCTGGCAAACAAATCAGAGAGCAAAGGCAAAGGGTATTGGAATTTGACCGTGATCTTATTCAAGAGGCGATAATCAATACAGGGTCTCAAGCAGCCATCCTTCTTGGCAACAAAAAAGAAACCTGCTCCCAATGGAGAAGAAGATGGCCGAATATGCCCCTTCTCCAAAGACTCCTTAACATAACTCCGCATGGCGGCATGTTCTGGCACAGACAGGTTGAAAAGTCGGCCCTTAGGGAACTTACAGCCTGGAATCAAGTCAATAGCACAATCACTGTCCCTATGCGGTGGAAGGGAACTGGACGGGCTCATCAAAAACATCCTGGAAATCTGACAAAAACTCAGGAACTTCAGAAGAGGGGGAGGAGGAAATTGACATCAAAGAAACGTCATCATGAACCCCCTGACAACCCCAACTAGTCACAGACATAGATTTCCAATCCAACACCGGATTATGCACCTGTAACCATGGAAACCCCAGCACAATAGCATCATGCAGATTATGCAACACCAGAAAACGACAATATTCCTGATGGGCTGGCGCCATCCACATGGTTAGCTGAGTCCAAAACTGAGGTTTATTTTTAGCCAATGGTGTAGCATCAATGCCCCTCAAAGGGATAGGACTCTGCAAAGGCTGTAAGGGAAACCCACAACGTCTGGCAAATTCTAAGTCCATTAAATTTAAAGCGGTGCCTGAATCCACAATTGCCATGACAGAAAATGACGATAATGAGCAGATCAGGGTCACAGATAACAGAAATTTAGGTTGTACAGTACTGATGGTAACGGAACTAGCGATTCTCTTGACACGCTTAGGACAATCAGAAATAACATGAGCAGAATCGCCGCAGTAAAAACACAACCTATTCTGACGTCTGAATCCTTGTCGTTCAGCTCTAGACACAATCCTATCACATTGCATAGGCTCAGGACTCCGCTCGGAAGACAACGCCATAGTGTGCACAACTCTGCGCTCACGCAAGCGCCGATCAATTTGAATGGCCAGAGACATAGAATCACTCAGACCAGCAGGCGTGGGGAACCCCACCATAACATCTTTAACGGATTCAGAAAGACCCTTTCTGAAGATTGCTGCCAAGGCACCCTCATTCCATTTAGTCAACACAGACCATTTTCTAAATTTCTGGCAATATGATTCTGCCACTTCTTGACCCTGACACAGGGCCAACAAGGTTTTCTCAGCATGCTCTACAGAGTTAGGTTCATCACACAGTAACCCAAGCGCCTGAAAAAAGGTGTCTACATTAAGCAACGCCGGATTCCCAGGTTCCAGGGCAAATGCCCAATCCTGGGGATCGCGACTCAACAGAGATATGACAATTTTAACCTGCTGGATGGGATCACCAGAGGAACGGGGCTTCAGAGCAAAAAACAGTTTACAGTTATTTTTAAAGCTCAGAAATTTAGACCTGTCCCCAAAAAACAGATCAGGAGTAGGAATTCTAGGCTCTAAAACCGGAGTCTGAACGATATAATCAGAAATACCCTGTACTCTAGCAGCAAGTTGATCCACACGAGAAGCAAGTCCCTGAACATCCATGTCAGCGCCAAACTCCTGAGCCACCCAGAAGTAAAGAGGGAAAAAAAAACACAAGAGTACAGAAAAAAAAATGGCTCAGCACTTTCTTTCCCTTCTTCTGAGATGCGGTTAACTCATTGTTGGCCAGTTGTACTGTTATGATCTGGTGGCCTAGGAGCAGCATAAGACGTACTCTGGAGAAGGTGGTATCTGTACTGACTGCGGACCCTGAACTTAACACCGCAACTAGAAGTAGCCGTGGGATGTACCTACTGATCCTAGACACCTCGACACAGCCGGAGGACTAATTAACCCTATAGATAGAAAAGGGAAAACTATCTCGCCTCAGAGAAAATTCCCAAAGGATAGGCAGCCCCCCACAAATATTGACTGTGAGAGGAGAGGAAAAAACATACACAGGCTGAAAACAGGATTTAGCAAAGGAGGCCAATCTGGCTAAATAGGAAAGATAGGACAGAGAACTATGCGGTCAGTATTAAAATACTAGGAAATATCCACCACAGAAAATACAAAAAACTCCACATCTAACTAAAGACATGGAGGGTATATCTGCCTCTCCAGAGATTCCAGCTTGACTGCATAAATCCTTACACAGATTAAGCTGGACAAGAAAAGACATGAAATGCACTAAACAATGAGGCCCACAAAATGTGGACTGCAAAAACAAGCAGGACTTATCTTGTTGAAAAGAACAGCAAGCAGGAGAGACCAGGACCCTGTGAATCCTCCAGAAACAATGGAAAACTGGCACTGGCTAAAGGGTGAAGCCAGACTAAATAGCCCAGTCCAAAGTGGAAACACCTGATGACTGCTGTGAAGGACAGACAGCAGCGTTACCACTTATAACCACCGGAGGGAGCCCAAGAACAGAATTCACAACACTGAGGTGTTTGAAGCCCTGTCCAACTTGTCCAACTTTGGCTTAAAGGTGAAACCGTCCAAATGTCATCTGCTGAAACCTAAAGTGCAGTACCTGGGCCATGTGCTGAGCGCCGAAGGAGTGGCCCCAGACCCCGACAAGGTCACGGTGATCCAGGATTGGCCAAAGCCCAGCAACCTCCACGAAGTCTGGCAGTTCCTCGGGCTGGTAGGCTATTACCGGAGGTTCATTAAGGACTTCACCAAGAAGGCCGCGCCCTTGCAAGACCTGTTGGTGGGCCAATCAAAGAAGACCAAGGGGAGGAACACCCCATTTGATTGGAACGAGGGGCTGCAGGGATCCTTCACTTGCTTAAAGTCGACACTGACGGGAGAAGAGGTACTGGCCTACCCCGAATACGACCAACCGTTTGTGCTGTACACGGATGCCAGCAATGTAGGATTGGGGGCCGTGCTCTCCCAGGTCCAGAAAGGCCAGGAGAGGGTAATCGCTTACGCCAGCAGGAAGCTTCGTCCCACGGAAAGGAACCCTGACAACTACAGTTCCTTTAAGCTGGAATTCCTTGCCATCGTCTGGGCAGTGACAGAGAGGTTCAAACACTACCTGGCCTCAGCGAAATTCACCGTCTTCACGGATAACAATCCGCTAACGCATCTGGATACCGCCAAACTCGGGGCCTTGGAACAGCGGTGGATGGCCCGGCTGTCCAACTACGACTTCACCATCAAGTACCGGGCAGGGCGCAAGAATGCAAATGCCGATGCCCTGTCCCGAATGCCCAATTTGCCAGAAACGGGAGAAGACCCGGAGGCACTTGAAGAGGTGGAGCTGCCTGCATTCCATCGCCCCAAAGCCACTCAGAACTCCCATCATGTGAAGAACAGGCACAAGAACCAACCGGATGCCATGCTGAATCCCCTGCCCCACCACGGATGGGCGGAGACCCAGGATGGTGACCCCGCGGTCCGTCGGGTGAAAGAGCTCTTGACGCAGGCAGGGTTGCATCCCGGCCCAGATGATCCACAGGAGACCCAGCAGCTGTGGAAAGGGAAAAGCAAACTGTTTATCCATGATGGCAAGCTGTGCCGGAGAAGCATCGACCCACATACTCACGAATTGGTATGGCAGATAGTGCCAAGGCGAGATGCGCCCATGGTTCTGGGTGCCTACCATGATGGAGCCGGACACTTCGGATGGAAGAAGCTGGAGAGGCTACTCCGAGGGAGGTTCTATTGGATTGGCATGAAGAGAGCCATTGAGAAGTGGTGTCAAGAGTGCGGTCCATGTAGCCTACGCAGGAGGGACCGTGGCAGCCAACGGGCTCCCTTGCAGCCTATCATCACCAAGCGGCCGCTCGAACTGGTCGCGCTGGATCATGTGAAGCTGACACCTAGCCGGTCAGGCTATGTCTATGCTCTTACCATCGTGCATCACTACTCCAGATTTTTGGTGGTTGTGCCTGTCAAGGATCTAACGGCCAGGACGGCCGCCAAGGCTTTCCAGCAGTACTTTTGTAGGCCCCATGGCTACCCGGAGAAGGTACTGACCGATCAGGGACCAGCATTCGAAGCGGAAGTGTTCCAAGAGTTCTGCCAAATGTACGGGTGTAAGAAGATCAGAACCACACCGTACCATCCCCAAACCAATGGGATGTGCGAAAAGATGAACCAGGTGGTGATCGACTTACTAAAGACCTTGCCCATAGAGGAACAGAGCCTGTGGCCAACGAAGTTGCCTGACTTGGTGGACATATATAATCACATCCCAGTAAATTCCACCAACTGCACTCCAGCGTACCTGATGCGAGGAAGGTCTAGCAAGTTACCCGTTGATCTGGACATGGGGGTCCTAACCCCCGAAGATACCTCGCCGGATGCCGATTGGGATACCGAGAGGCGGCAAAGGTGCCCCTGCAATTCCCTTGCCACCTGGTGAGCACGTACTCAAACGAAAGAGGAGGCTACACAAACTCGACGACCAATGGGAAGCGGAACCGTATACTGTCCTGCCGTCCGATTTCGACAACACGAAGGTTTGCCTCATCAGCAAGGATGGAGGGGAGACCTCGACGGTGATATCCAGGGACCACCTTAAAGCCTGCCCTGATAAGCTGAGAGCGAGGGAAATGGATCCAGGAACCTCCCCACCTGTAGAAAAGGAGAAGATGTCCACACTGTCCTTGGTGATTTTCCCCAGTCCTGGACTCAGATAAATCAGGCCATCGTGGTACCTGTTCTTACGTTCCACCAGCCGAACCCACCAGAACCAATGGTGGTACCAGATCATCCGGCCCCGCCACCTCAACAAGCCCTACCTGAAGATGCCGTGCCGACCATTGAACTGGCAAATCCTCCCTCTGCTATCGGCGAACCTGCCGTACCCACTGTTGGTAGCAGCAGCCCTGAGAGCTCCAGCCTGCCAGTGCTACCCAGACTCACTAGAAGTGTAACTAGAAGGCAGTACACTACACCAGCAGTAGCAAGCATAGTGGGCCCTGTTAGGCCAGTAGCAACCCCTACGCTGCGAAGGTCGACACGCAGCACCAAGAATCAAATTCCCCTCCGCTACAAAACTTGGAGGTATTAGTGAGGGCTGCTATTTAGTTGAAAATGTTTGTGTGCATATCTTTTGTTACAGGTTTTAAAATGGACAACGGAGTAATGGACAGTGAATTGCTCCAAAAACTTCTAAAAGGGGACCCCTTTGTTTACCCAGGGTCCCCGCTGTTTCAACCACTGAACTGAGAGTCATAAACTGTGCATGACCTAACTTTTGCAATGTTCAAGAGTCCTCACCTCCCATAAAGGGAAGCACTGTTATGTTTTTATGTTTAATTGTTTATGATATTTCAAAATTTTGTATGCTTTCTGTTAACATGTATTGTTGTTCTTATTTTCCCAGTCCGGGAGTACTGGATTTAACCGGGGGGGAGTGCAGCGCCCCAGAGTCCTGGTCGTTGCAGTAACGTCGCTCTGCCGCTAAGGGGAGTGATGTTGCGTCTGATTGCACTAGGGGAGTTCACCTGACCAGGTATCACACACTACACTTCACACTCCGGCCACCAGGGGGGGTGGTTCTATCTAGTAGGCCACTCCTCACACTCTGGTAAAACTGGGGGTTGGACAGGGAGACGGAGAGAAGTAACTGGGAAGAGCTAGAGAGAGGACCTGTCAGGGATGGGATCATGGCAGACTCCTAAGAGAACAACGCAACAAGTGAGCAACGGGAATACAGCAAAGAGGCAATAGGACAAGAAGGAGTCGTGCTGTAAGATCGAGGCAACATCCTTCTGAGGCGCAAACAGTCCGTGGCCGGAACGCCGAGAAAGTAAGAGACTTTAAGCATTACTTCAAACCACGGCAGGACAGCCAATTATAGGTTGGCTGTCTCACTTAAACACCTAAGCAGACAACGGAGGCAGCTGTGGGAGAGGGGCGACTCTAGAGTCCCGGAAGAACTCCAGGCCTACCCCGTCATACGGGTGCGTCCTAGCCATATCACCTGGGGGACGGAGAGAGAACGAACATCAGAGGCAGACAGAATCAGTTGTGAGGACTATCCCGGGGTGCTCAGCAGGGAAGGACTACAACACATAGGCGCTAGCAGGTAGACGCTGATTCTCACCTGTCAAGGGAACTCCTAATGTGCCTTTGGACCGGCTGGTCTCAGACAGCCCTGTTAACAGTGCTCTGTATTGACTATCTCGAAGCCTTCAGTAAAGAGGTAAAGAGACTGCAACCTGGTGTCCTCGTTATTTACTGCGACCTGCACCGCACCACCACAACATCATCACCATCCACACCTTTCATTGGACGCCCCTCAGCAGGGTCACAGACCGGGTCTAGCCGCCGTGACAACCCCAGAGCAGAGACTCAGAGGCCCAGTACCGGGTACCCCTCGGCCCTGCGGCAGTGGGGGCGCTCCACAGCAGGAATACCAATCGAATATCGAGAAGAAATCCAGCTCCAGGAATCCCATAAAAGCTAAATTTATTGACAATTCTTAAAATCTTTTTGGGCTTATGCTGTTTGTGAAGGATTTTAAGAATTTTCAATACATTTTATTTTTATGGCATTCTTTGAGCTGGATTTCTTCTCTATGTTTAATTTGGTCATCTGGTTCAAACATATTTTTTTTTAAAAATGCATACAAGTAGAGCTTAGTAGACCGATCTTGCGAGGATCAACACAAATTTGATCCTCAAGTCATGATGTTCGCCAATGGTATTAGGAGCAACCAGGCACACCTACTTATAATGCTCACATCAGATGATTTAGTGCAGCCAAACAGGGGGCTATAACAGGCAATATAAAATATGGGGGTAGGCCAAGGAGCATGTATGATGTAGGAATAGGAGGTCAGAGCACACAGCGATTGGAAAAGGCCTAATCTGATTGTGGCTGTTCTACTTCAGTCTCAAGCTGATTGGAAATAGGGGTCTCAGTCTGTGATTAATAATCCAAAGATTTAAGTGATACATAGGGGAGTGCTGTACCTGTATAGTTAGTGTGACTGGGAATGTTGGCGGGCCGAGTTCCCACCTCTGCACAGGGGGAATCTCAAATCATCTCCGCTGCGGTCTCCCATTCTTCTCCAGCCACGGTGGAGCCTGCTCAGCGGAGACGTCGGTCCCAGCATCTGGCTTAGCCTGATACGGTGCAGATGATTACTGCTGCCTTTCCAGGCTCAGCCATTGTAGCCAGTACTGGTCAGCAGCGAGCAGCCGTCTCTGGGACTAAGTCCTGCTTTTCCCCTTCTGAGCATGCCCAGGGTAAGACCTCTCATTGGAGGTCGGGGGTCACATGCACTGGTACTGCAGCAGCTCCCATTGGTCCTCTAGGAAGGTCCTGAAGTTGCTCAAGTACTGTAGCAGCTCCCATTGGTCCTCTAGGAAGGTCCTGTAGTTGCTGCAGCTATAAAAGGTTTGCATGGCCGCACGGCCATGCGCTAGTATTAACCTAAATTATGAGCTCAGCACCAGTGTGATCATGCTTGCATGTGGTCAGGGTTTGGCTGAAATAAGCCCCTAGAATACCGGCACCTCCGGGGAGGAGTTTGTGTATGTGGTTTCAAGGTTTGCTTGAAATAAGCCCCTAGAATACCGGCACCTCCGGGGAGAAGTTTGTGTATGTGGTTTCAAGGTTTGCTTGAAATAAGCCCCTAGAATACCGGCACCTCCGGGGAGGAGTTTTGTGTGTGCTATGCTGACTGTATGACCACTGTCGGCTCTATTAGGTAGCTGTTCCTCTGTGTGGTTAACAGGGCACAGCGTTCTCTTTCTCAAGCGAATCTGTTAAGTAACAGAGTTCGCTTATACCGCCATATAGTACTGTCTTTTACAAGCAGCAGGTTCTCTCCTGCGCGGTGGACCCTGGGTTGTGAACGCACCTACTACTCAATATATATATATATAAATATACTCGGTGCGTTCCGCCAACCCTAACAGGGAATCGATTGATCTTAGATATACTGCAGTCACAGCTTTTTTATTCTTCACACATTATTAAATCCCTCAGTGCTGTTTTTGCAACTAAAACAACATCCTGAATCCGAGGCTGTGTCACAGAACGTTTGCTTCCTTCATTGTAAGACAGGCAAGACATTTTATTTACATTCTAAAGAAAGAGCCCCATACACACCACCTGAATACAGGAGCCTATTGCCAGGTCATGCTTTTGGGACCTGAATCTTTCCAGCTTTTCTTGAATATCAGTTTTAATTGTCCAATTTATCAACCATACAAGCATACGTATAGTGTTGCCGCATTTTCATTTCCAGTCAGGAATCTACATGTAGCTACTTCACAATGTAGTATTAGGGTATGTTTCCACATTCAGGAAACGCTGCGTTTCTTACGCTGCATTGAGCCGCAGCGTCAAACATGCAGCATCCAGATGTTACAGCATAGTGGAGGGGATTTCATGAAATCCCGTCTCCACTATGCAGTAAAAGACGCATGCGGCAGACCAGCGAAAACGCACATGCGGTGCGTCTTTTAAGAACGCAGCATGTCCTTGCATTGCTGAAACAGCGCATGAAAAACGCAGGTGACCTGCCAGTGACCTCAGGGGCAGATTTGGCCAGGATTTTACCTGTATAAAATCCTGACCAAATCCTGAGGCAATCCTGAATGTGGACACATACCTTTATGGAGTTTTATAACTTACGTCTCTTTTTTGTTTATTTTGAGGAGATACTTAAAATAAAAAACTGAAAAAAAAAGTTTAAAGTTTGGCAACAGTTTTACTAGTTGCATTTAACAATCGTAGGTGCCACAACAATACTGGTGGTTGTTTGTGCAACTTATTTTCCGTGAGCGTACATACGTAGCGACCTAGTTTTTTAGGGTTAGGCAAAAATGTAAAAGAGTTACATATGTTTCACTTTTTACATAGCCGTTTTAATATTCTAGTTTGACAACGGCATACCACACATCTATGCTGTGGTTTATTGAAGTGTTTAGGTGTTGTTACTACCTTCTCACATTCGTTTTTACATGGTAATTTTTGATCAGTGGGAATTGATGTACTTTAACTCAAAATTTTTAAATCAATTATTACAGTAAATCCAGACATTTAACTGTGCAGATTTGTTTGGCCACACCTTTTAATCGTCAAATTGAAGACGCATACACGCCACACCAATATTAGCAGACTATTTTTGTATTCTGCTTTTTTTTCCATAACGGGAACCCTTCCTAGCATTTCTGCTTGATGTCATATTTTTCGTGGGTTGGCTAAGTGCATTTATAAAGCTTTGGACACAAATTAAACTTATTTATATCAAAAAGTATGTTAAAGGGGTTTTCCCATGAACAAAGTACATTTTAATTAATAGATCTTGGAATAATAATAATTTCCAGAATTGGATGTGTTTAAAAAAATGTTACTGTGCTGAGAAATTCTTATAAATGTGCCCCTGCTGTGTACTGTGTAATGGCTGTGTCTGACCATACAGGAATATGGTCTGATCATACCACAGCTCCTGGGCAGGGGAGGAAGCAAAAAGAGTATACAGACATTATAGCAGGGGATCACAGCTTATTCTTTCTGTGAGATAAAACATTTCTCTTTGTGATTTTAAGCAATGATTTACCTGAAAGAATCATTTGCAATCCCATACTGTCTTGTCTGTATATTCTTTTGCTTCCTCCCCTGCCCAGGAGATGTGGTATGAGCAGAACATGTCCCTACACGGTCAGACACAGCCATCACACAGTACACAGCAGGGGCACATTTATAAGATTATCTCAGCACAGGAACATTTTTTTAGACACATCCAATTGTGGAAATTATTATTATTCCAAGATCTGTTGATTAAAATTAACTTTCTTCATGGGAAAACCCCTTTAAACCAAAATGTGGTAAAGGCAACATAGAGTAGGGTGATGAAAATAGTAGCATGATGGAACAAAAACCCAGGGCTATTAATGGCCTATCCAAAGTATTGGCCATCAATATAAAGTAGCAGACAACTCCTTTAAATTGAAACACTTGGGTTGAGAGTAGAGATGAGCAAGTTTGCTTGGGTTCCCTCTTATTCGGCAAGCTATAGTACTTGCCGAATAAGCTGCAGAGGAAACCTGGATATATGGAGCGCGCCGGCCGATCAGCTGTCCAGCACTGCAGCTGCATGTGTAACGGCTGTCACAGCTGATCGGCTGGCGCAATTCAGGAAGCCGGATTCCCTCTGCAGCTTATTGCGCAAGTACTACAACCCCTGGCAAAAATTATGGAATCAACATGGAGGATGTTCATTCAGTTGTTTAATTTTGTAGAAAAAAAGCAGATCACAGACATGGCACAAAACTAAAGTCATTTTAAATGGCAACTTTCTGGCTTTAAGAAACACTAAAAAAAATCAAGAACAAAAAATGTGGTAGTCAGTAATGGTTACTTTTTTTAACCAAGCATAGGGAAAAAATTATGGAATCACTCAATTCTGAGGAAAAAATTATGGAATCATGAAAAAAGAACAAACGAAAAAACACTTCAAAACATCACTAGTATTTTGTTGCACCACCTTTGGCTTTTATAACAGCTTGCAGTCTCTGACGCATGGACTTAATTAGTGTCAAACAGAACTCTATCAACATAAACTCTTCATCAATCTGGCTCCAACTTTCTCTGATTGCTGTTGCCAGATCAGCTTTGCAGGTTGGAGCCTTGTCATGGATAGTGTTGAGCGATACCGTCCGATACTTGAAAGTATCGGTATCGGAAAGTATCGGCCGATACCGGCAAAGTATCGGATCTAATCCGATACCGATACCCGATACCAATACAAGTCAATGGGACTCAAGTATCGGACGGTATCCTGATGGTTCCCAGGGTCTGAAGGAGAGGAAACTCTCCTTCAGGCCCTGGGATCCATATTAATGTGTAAAATAAAGAATTAAAATAAAAAAATATTGCTATACTCACCTCTCCGACGCAGCCTAGACCTCACCGAGGGAACCGGCAGCGTTGTTTGCTTAAAATGCGCGCTTTTACTTCCTTCCGTGACGTCACGGCTTGTGATTGGTCGCGTGCCGCCCATGTGGCCGCGACGCGACCAATCACAGCAAGTCGTGACGTAATTTTCAGGTCCTGGATGCCTAATTCTAGGCATTCATGATTTTAAAATTACGTTCCGGCTTGTGATTGGTCGCGTCGCGGTCACATGGGCGATGCGACCAATCACAAGCCGTGACGTCACGGGAGGCAGGAGACGCGCGCATTTTTAAAATTACATCACGGCTTGTGATTGGTTGCGTGCCGCCCATGTGACCGCGACGCGACCAATCACAGCAAGCCGTGACGTAATTTCAGGTCCTGAATGCAGAAATAGGCATCAGGACCTGAAATTACGTCACGGCTTGCTGTGATTGGTCGCGTCGCGGTCACATGGGCGGCACGCAACCAATCACAAGCCGTGACGTAATTTTAAAAATGCGCGCGTCTCCTGCCTCCCGTGACGTCACGGCTTGTGATAGGTCGCGTCGCCCATGTGACCCCGACGCGACCAATCACAAGCCGGAACGTAATTTTAAAATCATGAATGCCTAGAATTAGGCATTGAGGACCTGAAAATTACGTCACGGCTTGCTGTGATTGGTCGCGTCGCGGCCACATGGGCGGCACGCGACCAATCACAAGCCGTGACGTCACGGAAGGAAGTAAAAGCGCGCATTTTAAGCAAACAACGCTGCCGGTTCCCTCGGTGAGGTCCAGGCTGCGTTGGAGAGGTGAGTATAGCAATATTTTTTATTTTAATTCTTTATTTTACACATTAATGTTGTTTCGATACCGATACCCGATACCACAAAAGTATTGGATCTCGGTATCGGAATTCCGATACCCGCAAGTATCGGCCGATACCCGATACTTGCGGTATCGGAATGCTCAACACTAGTCATGGACCATTTTCTTCAACTTCCACCAAAGATTTTCAATTGGATTGAGATCCGGACTATTTGCAGACCATGACATTGACCTTATGTGTCTTTTTTCAAGGAATGTTTTCACAGTTTTTGCTCTATGGCAGGATGCATTATCATTAGTGATGAGCGAACGTGTTCACTCGAACCTGGTGTTCGATCGGACATTAGGGCGTTCGAAGGTGTTCGGTATTCGGCCGAACATCTCGCGGTACTCGATTGAAATCTCGTTTTTGTTTTTCTCATTTTTGGCGGTTTTTCAAGGAGCCAATCATGTTAGGTGAGCCTTCTAAGCTACTAGCATGACGTAGGGACATGTACAAGACGAGAGCAGTGAGTGGCTGGCCAGATCAGGTGACCTGACCAGCCAATAGACTGCTTTCATTATGTTCGGCGCTTTCAGCCATTTGCAGTGTGAAAGAGCATAGGGACAGACGTGCTGGGGGGACTGGGAATTGATAGGGACTAGAGCAGGGACAAAGACCAGAATTAATCAGGCAGGCAGGGTGCAGAAATCAACAGCCCTTGTCAGGGCTAATCTACGTTTACTACTACTAGTCCTCTCTTGTATTTGCTGGCTAGCTGTGTGGCAGCTGGGACCAGGAGTGCAGCGGCCGCCATCTTAGCTGCGCACTCACTGTCTCAGTGCCAAGTCTCAATCTCAGTCTCCAAGTCAATCTTTATAGGCATTAGGCATTAGGCAGGGATCGTGTGTGCATTAGGCTGGGCTTTATAGTGCGGCGTCCGCCATTTTGGGCGAACGCCGCACTATTAGAATATCGGCTGCTGGATGTTCCTCAGACTCCATTTAGCCTCCAGCACACGCTGTCTGTAACCTCATTTGTGCTGCTGTCTGGGACTTGTAGTGCCTCAGACTCCAGCACACGCTGTAACCTCATTTGTGCTGCTGTCTGGGACTTGTAGTGCCTCAGACTCCAGCACACGCTGTAACCTCATTTGTGCTGCTGTCTGGGACTTGTAGTGCCTCAGACTCCGTAGAGTGGTACAGCACACGCTGTCACCTCATTTAATAATAATAATATTAATTAATAACAATAATTAATAAATTAAAAAAGGAAATATTTGCGGCCTAAAAATAAAACCGCATAAGATATAAAAATGCATTTTTGAGTGATACAGATATACCACACCTGGCCCAAAAATATTTGTTTAGCGTACACATAAGCGCAGTGTACAGAATACGCAATTCTGCCACATATATAGTATATATATATAGTATAGAATACCCTACATTCTAATCCAAGGTTTTGTGTGTCCAAAAAACCGCATTAGATAAAAATTGCATTTTTATAGCACGCCATATCTAATAGTTAAAGAAATAAAGGGTATTTGATGTGAAGAAATACCACAAATATAAACACAGTTTTATATCTGTTACTGGTACCCAAGTTTTGTGGTTCAAAAATACGCTCTGTATTTAGTGACTAGGCCTGTTGCCAGATTTGTGCACGCCATATCTAATAGTTAAAGAAATAAAGGGTATTTGATGTGAAGAAATACCACAAATATAAACACAGTTTTATATCTGTTACTGGTACCCAAGTTTTGTGGTTCAAAAATACGCTCTGTATTTAGTGACTAGGCCTGTTGCCAGATTTGTGCACGCCATATCTAATAGTTAAAGAAATAAAGGGTATTTGATGTGAAGAAATACCACAAATATAAACACAGTTTTATATCTGTTACTGGTACCCAAGTTTTGTGGTTCAAAAATACGCTCTGTATTTAGTGACTAGGCCTGTTGCCAGATTTGTGCACGCCATATCTAATAGTTAAAGAAATAAAGGGTATTTGATGTGAAGAAATACCACAAATATAAACACAGTTTTATATCTGTTACTGGTACCCAAGTTTTGTGGTCCAAAAATAAGCTCTGTATTTAGTGACTAGGCCTGTGGCCAGATTTGTGCACGCCATATCTAATAGTTACATAAAGAAGGGGTATTTGATCTGAAGAAATACCACAAATATAAAACACAGTTTTATATCTGTTACTGATACACATCAGTTTGCTGTAAACCAAGGTTTGGTTGCATAAAATACGCTCTTTACCGAATAGTCCTTTTTGCAACACGCAATATATCCTCTGTTTGGACAAATAGAGTGTATTTCACCTTCATAACTAGCTTTTCTAGCATAACCTTTACAATGGTGAACCCCAGGGGTAAGGGACGAGGACGAGGACGTGGTCGTGGGCGTCAAAGTGAGGTTGCAGGCAGAGGCCGTAGTCCTGGGCAGGGTGACACAGTACCTGCTTCTGATGGAGCACTGGAACGCCGCAGAGTACCCTTTTCTAGCTTCCTGTCCCAATTTACAGTGTCACGTGGCACACCCCTATTGGATCCCCAGCAGTGCGAACAGGTGATCAACTGGATAGCGGATAATGCATCCAGTAGTTTATCCACCGCCCAGTCTTCCACGCAGTCCACCAACGCTAGCCAAGGGAGTGGACCTCAGGATCTTTCAGCTCAACCTCCTCCCGCCCAGCCTGGCCCCTCCTTGGAAATTAGTGATTCAAATCCTGCATACTCCCAGGAACTGTTTTCCCAACCCTTCCTAGATTCACAAAGCACTGCTGAGCAGCAACCTGACCAGTGGGTCTGTCCCGATGCCCAAAATAGAGAGCTTTCCCAGTCTGTGGGTGATGAAAGTGGGGATTTACAAATAGTCTGTGGAGAGGTGTCTGAGGATGAGACACGGGTGTCAGACAGTGAGGTGCTTGTCAGTGCAGTAATTCCCAGGGGGGAGCAGGCTGATGAATGGGAGGAGGAGGAGCCGGTGGATGATGAGGTGACTGACCCCAGCTGGGTTGTTAGGCCTAGTCAAGAGAGTGCTTCGGAGGGGGAGGCAAGTGTAACATCAGAAAACGTTGCAAGAGGTAGACGTGCGACCAGAGGGAGAGGCAGGGCCAGAGTAATTTCATCAGACAGAGGTTCAACAAGTGAACCAGTTTGGTCGAGGCCTCGGTGTTCTAAAGTCTGGAGCTTCTTTAAAGAAAGTGAGGAGGACCGACGGACTGTGTTGTGCAACCTGTGCCACACCAAGCTCAGTAGGGGAGCCACCACTAGCAACCTAAGCACTACCAGCATGCGCAGGCATATGAGTGCTAAACACCCAACTCATTGGAATCAAGGCCGTTCACCTCCTTCTGGTCGCACCGCTGCTCCTTCCCCTGTGTCACATGCTGGCTCTGCCAGTAACTCCCCAGCCCAGGAGCCCGGCACCAGCGACTCCCGCCATGCAACCACCCCTGCACCTTCACCATCCCCCCCACAATCCACCAATGTGTCCCAGCGCAGTGTTCAGCTGTCTTTGCATGAAACATTTGAGCGCAAGCGCAAATATGCCTCCACCCACCCACATGCACAGGCCTTAAATGTCCACGTCTCCAAACTCCTGAGTTTGGAGATGCTGCCCTACAGGCTGGTGGAGACAGAGGCATTCCGCAACCTGATGGCGGTGGCTGCCCCTCGCTACTCCGTCCCAAGCCGCCACTATTTTTCTCGATGTGCCGTCCCAGCACTACACCAGCACGTGTCTCAGAACATCAACCGTGCCCTGACCAACGCGGTTACAGAAAAGGTCCACTTAACCACGGACACGTGGACCAGTGCTGGGGGGCAGGGACACTATATCTCCCTGACGGCACATTGGATTAATTTGGTTGAGGCTGGGACAGAGTCTGAACCGGGGTCAGCTCATGTGTTGCCCACACCCAGGATTGCGGGGCCTACCTCGGTGACTGTTTCCCAGGATTACTATACTTCTCCCCCCTCCTCCTCCTCCTCCTCCTCCTCCTCCACAAACACCACTTGTAAATTTCCATCCGTGGACACGCCACCTTCAGTCGGCAGCTGCAGTCGCAGCAGGACCGCAGTGGGCAAGCGCCAGCAGGCGGTGCTAAAACTGCTGAGCTTAGGTGACAAGAGGCACACTGCCCAGGAGCTGTTACAGGGCATGACGGCTCAGACGGATCTTTGGCTGGCGCCGCTGAACCTGAAAGCAGGCATGGTCGTGTGTGACAACGGGCGTAATCTGGTGGCGGCTCTGCAACTGGGCAGACTCACACACGTTCCATGCCTTGCCCACGTGTTCAATCTGGTGGTTCAGCGGTTCCTCAAGACCTACCCCAATCTGTCAGATTTGCTCACCAAGGTGAGACGCATCTGTGCCCATTTCCGCAAATCCACCACTGATGCTGCCACCCTGAGGGCAGTGCAACGGCGCTTACAACTGCCAGCTCACCGACTGTTGTGCGACGTGCCAACGAGATGGAATTCCACCCTACACATGTTAAACAGGGTTTACCAGCAGCGCAGAGCCATTGTAGACTGTCAGATGACCACTTCCACCAGAACCGGTAGTCAAGTTAGTCAGCTTCCTCAAATCTACAATGAGGAGTGGACGTGGATGTCTGATATATGTAAGGTGTTAAGCCACTTTGACGAGTCAACACTGATGGTCAGCGGGGATGACGCCATAATCAGCGTCACCATCCCGCTGCTTTGTCTGCTGAAAAAATCATTGCTCAGCATGAAGTCTGAGGCGCATCGATTGTCACAGGAGATGGGGGAAGAAGAGTTGACTGAGAGCCAGAACACCAGCCAGTCTGTTTCTCAGAGTGTAACTGAGGAGGGGGAGGAGGAAGATGAGGATGAAGAGGAGGAGACTGTGGGCGAGACTGAAGACGGTACCCATTCCCTCTTCTCAGTTCAGCGTGTTTGGGCTGAGGAGGAGGAGTTGGAGGAGGAGGAGGAGGAGGAAATGGAGAGTCGGCCTGTTGCGGAGGGGGAATTCTTACGTGTTGGGACTCTGGCGCACATGGCTGACTTCATGTTAGGCTGCCTTTCCCGTGACCCTCGCGTGAGAAAAATATTTTCCACCAGCGATTACTGGGTGTTCACCCTCTTGGACCCCCGGTACAAGCACAACTTTTCCACTCTAATTCCTATAGAGGAAAGGAGTATGAGACTGCATCAATACCAACTGGCCCTGGTGCACAAGCTGAAAATAGCCTTCCCATCTGACACCGCTAGCGGCAGAGGACGTGGTTCTGAGGGCCAACAAGTGAGGGAGAGGAGGGGAGCAGGCAGCTTGTCAAGCGCTGGCAGAGGATCAATCTCCAAGGCCTTTGCCAGTTTTATGTCACCCATGCAAGAGTATGCCACCAATCCACAGTCTAGACAGAGTAGAGGCGAGATTTACAGAAAGATGGTGAAGGACTACCTAGGTGACCATACCAACGTCCTGCATGATCACTCTGCTCCATACAACTACTGGGTTTCAAAGCTGGACACGTGGCCAGAACTGGCACTGTACGCCTTGGAGGTGCTGGCTTGCCCTGCCGCTAGCGTGTTGTCAGAGCGGGTCTTCAGTGCAGCTGGTGGCATCATCACCGATAAGCGTACACGCCTGTCAACTGACAGCGCTGACAGGCTGACGCTTATCAAGATGAATAAAGCATGGATTTCTACAGATTTCCACTCGCCACCGTGTTAAAGCAGCTCAAACTGAAGTCTGTCATGTCACCGTGCCACTCTCCGTGCTGACGCTGCTGACGCCTCCACATGCTGGGTCTTCACTACCTCCAAACTATGTAATTGTGCCACTCTGTGGCCTCAATGTGTAAGGAATGATGCTGCTGCCGCCTCCTCAAGGGTCCGTCACCGTGCCACTCTCCGTGCTGACGCCTCCACATGCTGGGTCTTCGCTACCTCCAAACTATGTAAATGTGCCACTCTGTGGCCTCAATGTGAAAGGAATGATGCTGCTGCCGCCTCCTCAAGGGTCCGTCACCGTGCCACTCTCCATGCTGACGCCTCCACATGCTGGGTCTTCGCTACCTCCAAACTATGTAATTGTGCCACTCTGTGGCCTCAATGTGTAAGGATTAAGGAATGATGCTGCTGCCGCCTCCTCAAGGGTCCGTCACCGTGCCACTCTCCGTGCTGACGCCTCCACATGCTGGGTCTTCGCTACCTCCAAACTATGTAATTGTGCCACTCTGTGGCCTCAATGTGTAAGGAATGATGCTGCTGCCGCCTCCTCAAGGGTCCGTCACTGTGCCGCTCTCCGGCCTGATGCTGCCTCCGCATGCCGTGCCCATAGCTGCCATGCTGTGTCAGGCTCAATTTCGGTGTGTTTCACCTGCTACCTCATCAAAGTGGGTCACTCTGTCACCACAAAGCTGTTGGCCATAATTTGGCGTAATGGTGCATTTGGGCAGCCTCAGAGGCAACTATGCATGCTGCCCCTGCTGTTTCCTGTCCATTCCAGTGTTGTTTCCATCATTTTCTGAGCTTCCCAGGTTTTTAGGCGACCTTCCCTGTGCAGAGCTTTGGTCCCGCTGAAAAATGTTCGAGTCTCCCATTGACTACAATGGGGTTCGTTATTCGAAACGAACACTCGAACATCGGGAGATGTTCGACTCGAACAACGAGCACCCGAACATTTTAGTGTTCGCTCATCACTAATTATCATCTTGAAAAATGATTTCATCATCCCCAAACATCCTTTCAATTGATGTGATAAGAAAAGTGTCCAAAATATCAACATAAACTTGTGCATTTATTGAAGATGTATCTCCCCAGTGCTTTTACCTGACATGCAGACCCATATCATCAATGAATGTGGAAATTTGCATGTTCTCTTCAGTCAGTCATCTTTATAAATCTCATTGGAATGGCACCAAACAAAAGTTCCAGCATCATCACCTTGCCCACAGTTACGCGATTCATCCCTGCATATGACTTTTATCCAGTCATCCACAGTCCACAATTGCATTTTATTAGCCCACTGTAACCTTGTTTTTTCTGTTTAGGTGTTAATGATGGCTTTCATTTAGCTTTTCTGTATGTAAATTACAATTCCTTCAGGCGGTTTCTTACAGTTCGGTCAAACGTTGACTCCAGTTTCCACCAATCAGTTCCTCATTTGTTTTGTTGTGCATTTCCTGTTTTGTAGACATATTGCTTTAAGTTTCCAGTCTTGACGCTTTGATGTCTTCCTTGGTCTACCAGTATGTTTGCCTTTAACAACCTTCCCATGTTGTTTGTATTTGGTTCATATTTTAGACACAGCTGTGAACAACCAACATCTTTTGCAACATTGCGTGATGATTTACCCTCTTTTAAGAGTTTGATAATCCTCTCCTTTGTTTCAATTGACATCTCTTGTGTTGGAGCCATGATTCATGTCAATCCACTTGGTGCAACAGCTCTCCAAGGTGTGATCACTCCTTTTTAGATGCAGACTAATGAGCAGATCTAATTCCATAATTTTTTCCCTATGCTTGGTTAAAAAAGTAACCATTACTGAATACTTGTTGTTGATTTCTTTCAGTGTTTCTTAAAGCCAGAAAGTTGCAATTTGAAGTGACTTTAGTTTTGTGCCATGTCTGTGATCTGCTTTTTTTCTACAAAATTAAACAACTGAATTAACATCCTCCAAGGCCGGTGATTCCGTAATTTTTGCCAGGGGTTGCATAGCTTAAGAGGGAACCCGAACATATTCGCTCAACTCTAGTTGAGATTACTGTAATAGAAACATTCATTATGTTTTCTAATTTAGTAATTTTAGTAACTTAAATCAATCTAGGCACTCTTTCAAATGCTCTGGAGTGTAATAGTAAGTTTTTTCAATGTATAGTGTTTTGATGGCATTGAAACAAGAAGTTATTATCATTATTATTAATATAAGAAAGCACAGGTGTTGTTTGTATTTTTATAAGGAGTGTGCTGCAGTGACCCATGTTACAGCCAGGGGGCGCTGTGTAATTATGATGGTGAAATAGGGACTGGCATTGTTGTAAATGGCTGGTATGTGTCGCAGAGGTGCTCTGCGCTGTAAGCCCAAAATGATATGGTTATACTGGGACTTATAGTTCCACAAGTGTTTGTTGTGTTTACTTATAAGGGAGGGCTTATAGGGCTAGTTTGGAGAGCTGGGCAGGTCAAACTAGCCACATACACCTCCCACCTATGGGAGTGGTTAAAGCTACATAATGTGACCAGGGGTTTGGTCACATGGTGCGAGTGTATGGACCTGGAAGGTTCACAGTGTGAGTCCTGGAATAGCCTGTTTGTTGGAATGTCCTGGGATGGACTGGATTCCTGAAAGCACCTGCTGAGAGTGTGAGTCCTGCAATGGTCAGTGTGTTGGATTGTCCTGGAGTGGACTGGGGTCCAGGAAGCACCTAGTGAGACCATGGACTGATGGCCTGTGTGTGGGAAGTGCCTGGGACTGGACTTCCTGAAAAGCACGGAGAGGCCACAACTGCGGAGCCTGGGATGACTACTGTGTTGGGGAAGCTACAGTTCCTACTGCGGGTCTGGACTATCTGAGGTGCCCTGGTCACAAGGACGGTGATCCCAGTGAGGCAGCTTTCCCCTGGGAACCAGCACTGACAGGAGTCAGTGTGTGGAGCCGGAGCTCCTGTACGGTAACTCCAGATAACAGGGGATTTTGGGCAGAGACGTATCTGCCATTGGAACAGACTGTCGGTGGTTAATGTGTTCCATTGATGTATATAATGAACTGTAATAAACTGTTTGTGATGCGGTTTATGATGTTTAATAAACTGTATAGACTGTTTATGTGGAGAAACCGTGCCTGAGTGCTTTAATCCCGTGCCAAGCGAGTGTCCCCCAACCCACTCAGGTAGCACTATCACCACAGGAGGTACAGGGTAACTATTATAAGAAGTCAAGGGGGAGCGTTAATAAAGGAAGCTCAGGGGAATTATTATAAGGTATCACAAGTTGTGGTTTGTGTAGAGGTGGAAGAATGTGAGTAGGGTTCTGGAAAATCAGTAAAGTGAAGATGTCTGTGTGTTACATTTTATAGGGACGAGTTATGGATGAAATAAGAGGTTATGGTGGTTTGGACTAAATGCAAAGGAAAAGTGAAAATGAATGACAAACAATCAGCGAGACGTCACTGGTGAGAACCTGCACAATACACATATATGGTCTACAGAGCACTAGTGTAAAACTGATATTACCATTATATGATCACTATATGGCGATAATATCAGTCTTAGTACAGTGGTTTTGGTTAAAGTAGTTGTCAAGTTTGAAGATAAAGTCCGCAGTGACTCTATGTGACTGCAGACTTCTGAATCTTCAGAGCTCGAGTGCTGGGAAGATTCTCCGGTGCCGGCGCAGGGAGTTGGTGATCATGTGCAGTGGCGTAACTTGAACAGCAACTCTCTCATCTACTGTAGTTACGCCCCTGGTCATATTACCGCAAGTATAAGATTTGCACACATGTGGTCACCTGCTGACTAGTTGAGCATGGCCTCGCTTAATACAAGTGATGTTAGCGAAGCTGAGTACAATTAGTCGGAATGTGACCAGAGGTGTGTGAATACCATAGTTGTGGTCACATTATGGCTGCTCCCAATGCCTGCACCGGAGAATCCTCACAATGTGCACTATGAGGATTTAGAAGTCTGAAGTTACACAGACTTTAACCTCAACTTCTTTAACAATCAGTATGTTGGTTTTATTAATCTGGTATATGCTGGTAATATTTGGTTAGGGTTTGTTAGTGTTTTCTGTAATCTTGCAACATTATTATTTTGACATTATAATTATTTAATCTTATATAGCAATATTATTGGTATTATTAGAAATATTTTTCTTGTAGTAAATCTTGATTTTCCCCAGGCAGTGTAATATTAGTAATATATCCGCATCTGGTGCTCAGGGGTGGTGACAGTTTGGGCCTGTGTGATTTCAAATGCCAGGGCTGAATTTCAGTCCCAGTCCGTCCCTGATAGGGACACATAATAAGGCAGCAGTGGCTCAACATTGGGATATCAGCAGGATAAGCAGTTTCTGCAGATTTGGAAGTGATGGGGAGGTGCCTGAAATGTGAGAAGTCAGATGTGCCTTTGTTGTAATCTCTGCAGCTGAGTCCTGACAGGAGAAGTTGTCGTGTCGGTCTGGACCAGATGGAAATGGAGGAAAAAGTGAATGACTCCGCCAGAAAGAACATCATCTGTAAGCCACTATCTGTAACTACACTGTAATCTTTTTTTGTTCTGCAGGACTGGTATCTGCCATTACATGGTCACCATATAGCAGCAATATCAGTGTTTGTCTTTGTATAAAGATTTTTATTAGTAAGAGAGCAGTCATCTGCTGATGTCCTCCTACATCCACTATTAGGGTGTGCCACCATAATTGTAATCAAGGTTACCTGGTTAGGGGCCCACTCAGAAGTTTCTGCTTCCCTGAACAAAAGCCCTAGCTATGCCTCTGAGGCTAAGTGCACACGTTGCAGAATTGCCGCGGAAATTTCCGAGACAATTCTGCAACTCCTGCCGTGGGTATATCGCATGCGGAATTAGCATGCATATTCCCGCTAAACACTAGCGTTTTGCAAGCATAATTAGCTTGCAGAATGCTAGCGTTTTACAAGTGATCCGTAGCATCGCTTGGAAAACTGATTGACAGGTTGGTCACACTTGTCAAACATAGTGTTTGACAAGTGTGACCAACTTTTTACTATTGATCCTGCCTATGCAGCATCAATAGTAAAAGATAGAATGTTAAAAATAATAAAAAAATAAAACAAATGGTTATTCTCACCTTCTGATGGCCCCCGATCTCATCAGCAGCTTCCGTTCCTATAGATGCTTTGTGTGCAGGACCTTCGATGACGTTGCGATCACGTGACTGCGACGTCATCGCAGGTCCTTCACACAAAGCATCTATAGGAACGGAAGTGGCCACGTGCACCGGTGAGAGGCGGGAAGACTCCGGGGGCCATCAGAAGGTGAGTATATCACGCGAAAACAACGCAGCATGTGCACAAAAAATGCGGATTGCATTCTATTAAATAGACTTACAGAAAACGTTTGACCTCTGTCATTGCCAACAAAGGATATATTACAAAGTATTGAGATGAAATTTTGTTTCTGACCAAATACTTATTTTCCACCATAATATGCAAATAAAATGATAAAAAAACAGACAATGTGATTTTCTGGATTTTTTTTTCTCAGTTTGTCTCCCATAGTTGAGGTCTACCTATGATGTAAATTACAGATGCCTCTCATCTTTTTAAGTGGTGGAACTTGCACTATTGCTGACTGACTAAATACTTTTTTGCCCCACTGTATATATATATATATATATATATATATATATATATATACACACCATGTTCCAAATTATTATGCTAATTGGATTTAAGTGTCATAAAGATTTAATTGCTTTGTTTTTCAAATAAACTTGTGGATGGTATTGTGTCTCAGGGTTCAATGGATCACTGAAATCAATCTTAAACATATGTGATAATTAGTTTTCCAGGTGATTGTAATTAAAGAAAAACTACTGTTCCACATTATTAAGCAGGCCACAGGTTTCAAGCAATATGGGAAATAAAAAGGATCTCTCTGCTGCTGAAAAGCGTTAAATAGGGTAACGCCTGTTGTGAATTCTGTTCTCGGGCTCCCTCCTGTGGTCATGACTGGTACTGTGTGAGTTCTGTTCTTGGGCTCCCTCTGGTGGCTTTGAGCTATACGGCTGGTCTCTAGCTGGGCTCAGCTGCCTTGTTTTCTGCTAGTCTGGCTCCTATTTAACTCCACCTGGACCTTTACTTGTTGCCTGCTGTCGTTGTATTCAGTACTGGTTCAGAGCTCTCTTGGACTTCCCTTGTGACCTGTCTCCTTCTGGAGAAGCTAAGTTTGCTAGTTCATGTTTGCTCATTATTTCCTTGAAAATGTTTCTCAGCATAAGATGAGTTCAGTCCAGCTTGCTTAAATGTGATTTCCTCGCTCGCTGGAAGCTCTGGGGTGAGGATTTGCGCCCCTCACATCGTGAGTCGGTGTGGGGGGTTTTTGTATTCTCTGCGTGGATAATTTTGATAGTATTTTATACTGACTGCACAGATTCCTTGCTATCTTCTGTCTATTTAGAGTAGTGGGCCTCATTTGCTAAAACCTGTTTTCACTCCTACGTTTGTGTTTTCCCCTTAACTCACCATTATTATTTGTGGGGGGCTGTCTATAACTTTGGGGTAATTTCTCTGAGGCAAGTGAGGCTTTTTTTCTCTCTAGGGGTAGCTAGTTTCTCAGGCTGTGAAGAGGCATCTAGGTTTTCAGGAACGCTCCACGGCTGCCTATAGTTGTGTGTCGATAGGATCAGTGTTGCGGTCAGTATAGTTCCCACATTCCCAGAGCTTGTCTTCATTTTCTAGTTTACCTATCAGGTCAGTTTTGTGATCCTTACCACCAGGATCATAACAAACGCCTTGGACAAGGTATGAAAACATTAGACATTTCACGAAAAATTAAGAGTGATCATCATACTGTGAAGAGATTTGTGACTGAAACAGAGCACAGACAGAGTTCATGCAGATAAAGGCATAATGAGGAAGGTTTCTGCTAGACAAATTCATTGGATTAAGAGAGCAGCTGCCAAAATACCATTACAAAGCAGCAAACAGTTATTTGAAGCTGCTGGTGCCTCTGGAGTCCCTCAAACCTCAAGGTGTAGGATCCTTCAAATGCTTGCTGTGGTGCATAAACCTACTATTCGGCCACCCCTAAACAGAGTTCACAAGCAGAAACGGTTGCAGTGGACCCAGACATACATGAAGACTAATTTTCAAACAGTCTTGTTTACTGATGAGTGTCGAGCTACCCTGGATGGTCCAGATGGATGGAGTAGTGGATGGATGGTTGGTGGATGGCCACCATGCCCCAAGAAGGCTGCGACATCAGCAAGGAGGTGGAGTCATGTTTTGGGCTGGAATCATGGGGAAACAGCTGTAAGGGCCCTTTAAGGTTCCTGAAGGTGTGAAAATGACCTCTGCAAAGTATATAGAGCTTCTGACTGACAACTTTCTTCCATGGTATAAAAACAGAAATGTGCCTTCAGGAGCAAAATTATCTTCATGCATGACAATGCACCATCTCATGTTGCAAAGAATACCTCTGAGTCATTGGCTGCTATGGGCATAAAAGGAGATAAACTCATGGTGTGGCCACCATCTTCCCCTGACCTCAACGCTATAGAGAACCTTTGGAGTATCATAAAGCCAAAGCTCTATGAGGGTGGGTGGCAGTTCACATCAAAACAGCAGCTCTGGGAGGCTATTCTGACTTCATGCAAAGAAATAGAAGCAGAAACTCTCCAAAAACTCACAAGTTCAATGGATGCAAGAATTGTGAAGGTGAAATCAAAGAAGGGTTCCTATGTTAACATGTAACTTGGCCTGTTAGCATCTTTTGGAGTTAAAGGGAACCTGTCACCTGAATTTGGCGGGACAGGTTTGCGGTCATGTGGGCGGGGGTTTCGGGTGTTTGATTCATCCTTTCCTTACCTGCTGGCTGCATGTTGGCCGCAATATTGGATTGAAGTTCATTCTGTGTCCTCCGTAGTACCCGCCTGCGCAAGGCAATCTTGCCTTGCGCAGCTGTGTACTACGGAGGACACAGCATGAACTTCAATCCAATATTGCGGCCAGCATGCAGCCAGCGGGTAAGGAAAGGGTGAATCAAACATCCGAAAACCCCGCCCATATGACCGCAAACCTGACCCGCCAAATTCAGGTGACAGGTTCCCTTTAAATAGCTTTTTTGTTCAGTGAATGTGACCTCCTAATGCTGCAAATTCCACAAATGAGCATTTTCAGTTCTTTAAAACATGCCACATGTTTAGAAATTCTACTGTGCCTAATAATTTGGAACAGTGCATTTTGAGTTTATACTGTTATCATTGGGAGGTTTCTTCAATAAAATCCGCTGTATATTATCAATTTATATGTGATGCATCAGCACTAAATAGTTAAGTTGGTGAATTGAAGTGAGTAAAATATAGGCACAAATTAAATTTATGAGATCAAATGACTAAAAATTGGCATGTGCATATACCCGTTTTGCTATGAATCTCCTAAAAATTTCTAGCGCAAGGAATTACCTTTATAAGTCACATGGTTAGTAAAAGGAAGCCCACCTGCGTGTAATCTAAGTGTCACATGGTCTGTCAGTATAGGCACACCTTTTCTGAAATCCCACAAAGGCTGGAACATCATTAAGGCCGGTTTCACATAAGCGTTTCTGTTCGCAGCGTATAGATCCGCATGCGTCTTGCATACCTATATTTAACATTGTGTACGCAAGGACATGCGTTGAGGCCACACATGTCTAGTCAGCATGTGACCACATGAATGTAAATCGCCAGCACAAGAGAATCCTGACAGTGTGCAGTGCGCACTCTGAGAAGTCAGAAGTCTGCAGTCACAAAGAATGACTGCAGACTCATTACAAACCTGGACATTCCCTTTAATGCTCCTAACATAAATAAAATCATGAGTTAGTTAGTATTACAAATAACATTTACATCCAGGTACCTTATAGATGACGTCGTCTCTGGAGTCGTTCTTCTTCTTTTCTTCATCTTGTCCAGACCCCATGATGAGTTTTCTCATCCACAGCCGTCTCTGCAGACTTCCATCTTCTCCGCTCTTTTGCAGAAAATCTCCACACGATACCCTTAAAGATAGAAGTGTCATTATAATGCTCCTGTATAAAAAAATTGCCCCTCACTATATTGTCTACACAAAATATGACCCCCACACTGTCCCTCTTATGGTATATGCTCTTCACACTGATCTCTCCTTTCCATACCGGCCCCCTCTTCACACTGTCCTCTCATACTGTGTCCCCCTATAGAGCTCAGTATTTATACTGTACTCTCATCACACTCCCCCTCCTTGGTATACTGTCCCCTCCTGGCTGTGCCCTTACACTGTCCCCCCATGCTACGCCCCCACTACTCAGTTTCTATTCTGTGCCCACTCACTTTTCTCCCCCCCATATTGTCTCCTCACACTATTCCCCTCCCACCTCATACTGTCTCCTCTCACATCCCCCTGTTCACCATACTGTCTCCTCATATATTTACCCCCTCACTTTCTACACTGCCTGCTCACCTGACTCTCCATACTGTGTCTGCACACATCCCATCACCCTCACTCACCGTACTCTGTACACATACATTTTTCACATCACTACTCATACTGTGCCACATACATTCCCCCGTTCGCTCCTCATACTGTCTGCACCCATCCCCCATACTGTTTCCTCAGATATGCCGCCATTCCCCAGTACTGTTTCCTCATACATGCCCCCTATTCCCCAGTACTGTTTCCTCATACATGCCCCCAATTCCCCCGTACTGTTTCCTCATATATTCTTCATTATTTTCCTCTACCCCACCCCATCATTGCTCTCTTCACCACCTCCATCTTTGCCTTCTCCACCACCACTATCATTGCTTTCTCCCCACCACCCCATAATTTCCCATTCCACAACCTCCATATTTCCTCCTTCCCCAGCACTCCCATCATTGCCCATTCCACCACCTTCATCATTTCCTCCTTTGCCTTTTCCACCACATCCATCATTTTCTCTTCCCCCACCATCCCCATCATTGCCCTTTCCACCACCATCATCATTGTCCTTTCCACCGCCATCACCATACTTGCCCATTCCACCACCTCTATCATTTTCTCTCCCTCCAATATCATCAGTGTGCTTTCCACCACCACCATCCTTGTCCATTCTACCACCTCCATCATTTCTTCCCCTCCTCATTATTGCCCTTTCCACCACCTCCATGATTTCCTCCTCCCCCACCATCATTGCATTCTCCCCCACCCCCATCATTGCCCATTCCACCACCTCCATCATTTCCTCCCCCCACCCCCATTATTGCCCATTCCACCTCCATCATTGCCACCTCCATCAATGCCCATTCCACCACCTCAATCATTTCCTGCCCCCACCCCCATCATTGCCCATTCCACCTCCATCATTGCCACCTCCATCATTGCCCATTCCACCACATCTATCATTTCCTCCTCCCCCTCCATCCCAATTATTGCCCTCTCCCTATCAGCCCCATCATTGCCCTCGCCTCTCCTCCCCGTACACACACACAAAACCATTTACCTCTCTGCACATTCACCCGCAGCGCTACACATGCACGCATGCACACACAACACACACACAGCACCTCTGACCTATATATATACACACACAACACACACAGCACCTCTCACCTCTATATAAACACACACAACACCTCTCACCTTTATATATACACACACACATACAGCACCTCTCACCTCTATATATACACACAGCACCTCTCACCTCTCTATACAGACACACACAACACACACAGCACCTCTATATATACACACACACACAAAACCTCACCTCTCCACATGCTCTGCCATAGTATCTCATCACCTTCCTCTGACACAGCCAGCCACTGAATGATGACATCATCCAGCAGCGCTGCCTGTGTGAGAGGAAGCGCGGGCAGGAAGACAGATCGCTGCAGTTCCACTGCTATTTTCTCTTTTGTAGGCAGCAGAGCTGCAGGGATTTCTCCCTGCCCGCAGCAGCCACCCTGAAGGGGCCCCTCTCCATCTCCGCCGGACCCCGGTGCAGCTGCACAGGCTGCACATGCGGTATGTCTGTACATGTTGGGAGCTGGTGCGCTGCAGCTTCTCTGTGCCGGCTGTCAGCTTGACAGTCGGCACAGAGAACAGCCGACTCTCAATCCGGGGGTGGCAGAATGCAGCCGCCGGGGAAAACATTGCGGACTGCCGAATTAGGTGGCCCGACTGCACCCCCCTGCCAGCTGCACCCGGGGCACATGCCCCAGCTGCCCCCAGATACGCCACTGGTTTACTGTAAACAAATTTATGATGACAGACTGGTACAGAGGGGAGAGGACCCTGTCCTTGTGGACTTACATTCTATGGGATAATGGGGAAGAGACAGAAGGTCGGTGTTCTGTCCCCACGTGAGGCGAATGGAGGTGTGGTTGACTTATAGGTGTTGTGAGAGAGATTCGTACCTTCAGTTTTCCTCGATGTGAGGCAGACAGGACCAATGCTGTTCAGCGTCCGGAGAGATGATGCACACCAGGGATTGTGCATTGAGTGCACTTGAGTCAAGTACAGCAAGTGTATTTGTAACAGTGAGTGAGCAGCAAGAGGTCGAAAGACTGATGCCTTCCTAAGCCCGGTTCAAGCATGTCCTCTCACAACAGCATGTAAACTGAAAATGAAATGGCTGCCAGAGGAAGCAGAAGACCTGACCCCTGAATTGGACGTGAAAGACATGCCCACAAGAATTAATGAATAACAAGCTGCCATACGGAAAAAAGCCTTTGGGTGGCAGCAGAGTAGAAATGTAAGAACATACATAGCATGAAAAATACAATACATAGAAACTGAAGAATATAATTTACATGGAACAGCACAATCGGGTGTGCAGCAGCTCGGTTGGTGGTGAGGTGGCAGCTCGGGTGGTGGTGAGGCGGCAGAATAGTTATTGCAGGCTGTAAGCTTTCCTGAAGAGATGTGTCTGCAGGTTCCCTCTGAAAGATCCAAGGGTGGTTGATAATCGGACGTGTTGAGGCGTGGAATTCCAGAGGATGGGGATATTCAGGAGAAATTTTGGAGGCGGTTGTGTGAGGAACGAATAAGTGTGGAGGAGAGTAGGAGGTCTTGGGAGGATCGAAGATTATGTGAGGGAAGATATTGGGAGATTAGTACAGAGATATAGGGAGGGGATAGGTTGTGGATGGCTTTGTAGATCAGTGTTAGTAGTTTGAACTGGATTCGTTGGGGAATTGGGAGCCAGTGGAGGGATTTGTAGAGGGGAGAAAAAGGGGAGTAGCAAGGTGGGAGGAGGATTAGTCGGGCAGCAGAGTTGAGGTAAGACTGGAGTGGTGCAAGAGAGTAAGCGGGGAGGCCACAGAGGAGGGTGTTGCATTAATCGAGGCGGGAGATGATGAGGGCATGCACAAGAGTTTTAGTAGATTGAGGGCTGAGGAAGGGACATATTCTGGAAATATTTTTGAGTTGGAGGTGACAGGAGGTGGCAAGAGTTTGGACATGCAGTTTGAGAGACTGAGCAGAGTTGACAGTTACTCTGAGACAGCGGATTTTAGGTGCGGGAGAGAGCGTGATGCCGTTTACCATAATAGATAGGTTGGGTAGGGGAGATACGCGAGATGGAGGAAAGATGATGAGTTCAGTTTTGTCTATATTGAGTTTTAGGAAGCGGTGAAGAAGAAGGATATGACTGATAGACACTCTGTAATTCTGGACAGCAGAGAGGTGATCTGAGTGTCATCCATGTATAGGTGGTACTGGAAGCCATGGGACTTTATGAGTTGTCCTAGGCCAAGGGTATAGATGGAAAAGAGTAGGGGCCCAGGACAGAGCCTTGAGGGACTCCAACAGAGAGAGGGTGGGATGAGGAGGTAGTGTGAGAGTGAGAAACGCTAAATGTGCAGTCGGAAAGGTATGAGGCAATACATGACAGGGCAAGGTCTTTGATGCCATGGGAAGGAAGAATCTGTTGCAGTAGGCAGTGGTCGACTGTGTCGAAGGCAGAGGACAGGTCGATAAGGAAGTGGATGGAGAACTGTCTGTTAGCTTTGGCTGTAAGTCATTAGTAATTTTGGTCAGGGCAGTTTCGGTGGAGTGGCGGGGGCGGAAGCCAGATTGGTGGTTGTCAAGGAGAGAGTTAGATGAGAGATGGGTGGAAAGTTGAGCATGGACATGCTGCTCATGGAATTTGGACGGGAAATGGGAGCAGTGTTATGGGGTGATAGCTGGACATAGCAGTTGGGTCAAGGTTAGGCTTTTTGAGGATGGGTGTGATGGTGGCATGTTTGAAGGCAGGGTGTGAAGGCACCAGAAGATAGCGATAGGTTAAAGAGATGGGTTAGGACTGGAATGAGCATGTTAGGGAAGTTGGGGAGCAGATGGGAAGGGATGAGGTCAAGTGCACAGGTGGTGAGGTGTGATTTGGAAAGGAGGTGAGTAAGCTCTCCTTCAGTGATGATGGAGAGGGAGGTTATTAGGGAAGGGCAGAGATATGGTATATGGAGTGGTTGGGGTGATGGAACAGTAAACGTTTGCCTTGCTTGGTCGATTTTGTTTTTGAAGTAGGTGGCAAAGTCCTCGGCAGAGATTAGGGGAGCTGGAGAAGGCAATGGTGGGCGGATGAGAGAGTTGAATGCTGAACAGTTGTTTTGGGTTGTAGGATAATGAAGATACAAGGTTTGTGAAACACGTCTGCTTAGCAGAAGTGAGGGTTAATTTGAAGGCAAGTGTAGCTTGTTTGAAAGCGGTGAAGTTGTCTGGCAGGCGTGTTTACTTCCAACGCTGCGCCGCAACCCTGGATGCTTGTCGAAGTTTTTTGGTGAGGTTGTTGTGCCAGGGTTGCCTATTGATTTGTCACACTTTGCTGTGCATGAGAGGGGCGACTAGTGAGTCTATAGCTGATGTGAGGGCACCGTTATAGAAAGCGGTGGTGCTGTCCATGTCGTTGAGTAAAGATATGGAGGACAGAGGTAGCAGAGAGTCTGAGAGTTTGTGAATGTCTAGGTGTGCGAGGTTTCTGTGAGAATGTGCTAGTAGCTGGACATGGGGGGAGGGTGAGGAGGACAAGGATGAGAAGGTGAGTAGATGGTGGTCAGATAGGGGGAAGGGAGAGGTTGTGAGATTAGATAGGGAACAGAGGCGGGTGAAGATGAGGTCTAGTGTATGTCCGTCTGTCTGGGTTGCTGTGGAGGACCACTGAGTAAGTCCAAAAGATGAGGTAAGGGACAGGAGTTTGGAGGCTGCTAGCTGGCAAGGTTGTGGGAAATAAAGAGATCGTGGATCATGTGGAGCTTGCTGCAGATGGAGCGGGCATTCCAAAGTGCTCCAGAGAGAGGAAGCATGGGGGTGGGGGTCAGTGGCACAGAATGTAAGTGTGAGGGATTGCGGTAGTTTCTCTTAGTGTGAGAAGTATATGGGTGAGGATTAGTTGGATGTATGAGGCGGGCGTGCCAGGATTGGAGGACATGTCACCATCAGTGAGCAGGAGCAGATAGAGGAAAAGCAGGTGGGTGAAGGAGAGTGATCAGCTTATATTATATTTTAGTTTGAGATGAGGTTAAGGATCATGTCTGCAGATGAAGCTAGGTAGAGAGGTAAGAGAGAGGGGGAGATAGTTATTTGGTTCAAGAGTGCATGGGTTTGGGGATAGCGAAGGAGAGTGAGCATTAGTGGAGCAAAAATGGTGAGGGCAAATGTGAGCATGGTTAAAGAGCAGGATAAGAGAAGAAAAGGTAAGTAAAGATAGAAGAGGTGATTAATCTTACCTGTTGACCGATTTCTGGACTATTTCTGGTATATTTCTGATGTTACACTTTAAAGATGTCACACTTCAAAGGATGTCACATCTGACCATGGTCATATCTTACCTGCTCCATTCAACTTATACCATTCAAGTGTCCATGAAATGAAGCCAGGTGAGAGAAAGAGAGGTGAGAAAGAAGGAGCAGGACAGATCACCGCAGGGAGCAATTAACAGATTGCAGTTAAAAGACCATTTGACTTAGCATCAAAGCTGAGGAAAGAGACAGAATAAGATGGAAGGATAGGGCTAGGTGTGAGGAGCATGTACATATCAATATGCATTCAGTAAATTTGAAGTATGATACATGGAATTAAAAGGAATCTGTCACCCCAAAATTCAAGTATGAGCTGTGGCCACCGGCATCAGGGGCTTATCTATAGCATTCTGTAATGCTGTAGATAAGCCCCCGATGTACCCTAAAAGATAAGAAAAACACGTTAGATTATACTCACCCAGGTGCGGTCCCAGTTCGGTTTGGGTCCGATGGGTCACGGTCCAGGTCTGGCGCCTCCCATCTTCATGCGATGACGTCCTCTTCTTTCCCCTTCTTTAAAGTCAGGGAAAAAGCAGCAGCGTACCAGTTGGAACAGAAGAAGAGGAGTACATGGGATTCTGGGGTGCAGTGGGTATTCTGGATTAAGAGAGAGTTAAGATGTACCAGTTAGAACAGACGAAGAGGAGTACATGGGATTCTGGGGTGCAGTGGGTATTCTGGATTAAGAGGTAGTTCAGACGTACCTGTGGATGAAAGTAGATGGATCAGGACATGACAGCATGAAGGAGAATATACCATGGGTTACAATTCTGGTATATTTCTGAAGTTACACTTGAAAGATGTCACACTTCAAATGATGTCACATCTGACCAAGGTCATACTTACACACAACAACTGTAAGGCTCATTTTGAGTTTGCCCAAAAACACATGGGAGACTCCCCAAACGTATGGAGCAATGTGATGTGGTCTGATGAGACCAAAATTGAACTTTTATGTTATGTCTGTTAATGTTATGACTGGTGCCAAACCAAAGCTCATCACCCCAAGAACATCATCCCCACAATGAAACATGGTGTTGACAACATCATGCTGTGGGGATGTTTTTCCGGAGCAGGACAGAAAAAATGGTCCTACTCGGGGTGAAGATGGATGGTGTTGTGAATTCCGTTCTCGGGCTCCCTCCTGTGGTCATGAGTGGTACTGTGTGAGTTTGTTCTTGGGCTCCCTCTGGTGGCCTTTAGCGATATGGCTGGGCTCAGCTGCTTCATTTCCTGCTATGCTGGGCCTATTTAACTCACCTGGACCTTCATTTGTTGCCTGCTGTCGGTGTATTCAGTCCTGATTCTGAGCTCTCCTGAATATTCCTTGTGACCAGTCTCCTGCTGGAGAAGCTAAGTTTGCTTGTTCATTTTGCTCATTATTTCCTTGAAAACGTTTCTCAGTATATGATGAGTTCAGTCCAGCTTGCTTTTATGTGATTCTTTGCTTGCTGGTTAGTTCTGGGGTGCAGAGTGCGCCCCTCACATCGTGAGTCGGTGTGGGGGTTCTTGTATTCTCTGCGTGGTTAATTTTTGATAGTTTTTGTACTGGCCGCACAGATTCCTATCTATTTTCTGTCTATCTAGTGTTAGCGGGCCTCATTTACTAAACCTGTTTCATTTCTACGTTTGTATTTTCCCCTTAACTCACCGTTATTATTTGTGGGGGGCTGTCTATTACTTTGGGGTTATTTCTCTGAGGCAAGTGAGGTCTTTGCTTTCTCTCTAGGGGCAGTCAATTTCTCAGGCTGTGAAGAGGCGTCTAGGTTTTTAGGTAACGCTCCACGGCTGCCTTTAGTGTGTTGGATAGGATCAGGATTGCGGTCAGTATAGCTTCCACATCCCCAGAACTTGTCCCAATATTCTGGTTATATGTATCAGGTCAGTTTTGAGATCCTACCACCGGATCATAACAGGATGGTGTGAAATACAGGGATATTCTTGAGCAAACCTGTTCCAGTCTGTCAGTGATTTGAGTCAAAATATATAAGGGGTGCTCACTGCTAGAAGAAGGGTGCCCTGGAGAAAAAATACAATATAAATATCAAAAAGAACTCCGGCACACTATAAGTTCCAAATAAATGGTGTAGTTTATTATATGCTTCCAATTAGTGATATATTTCAAAACATATCCCGCGCACGGAAGCCAAACAGGAAGAATGAGTCAGGTATATAGTTCAACGTTTCAGCTTTTTATAAGGCTTTATCAAGAAATACCTATATCTGCAATGACATGAACAATGATTAAATTCTCAACCTTTTGTCAAGAAGGTATACACACAAAAAACAAAATCCATAATTAAACAAACGTAATATCGATTCAAAAAACTTATAAATTACAGCAATTTTTTTTATATATTCGTAAATCGTTAGTGCATTCATCATAATCCACAATACCAGATTCTACATGTCTAAATTGATGTGTCCTAAAAACCATCAGGCTAATTCATAGAATGAAAGGATATATGTATATGTATGATCATCCTAGTCTTTAATTTAATACATATACAAGTGGACAGTGTACCCCTAATAGATATATGCTAATGAAAATAATAGGAGCTGCAACATTGTAACCCCAGGTGAGTGTAAAGGGTAAAAAGGGTACAGCGCGAACAGTACCGCTGATTCCCAGGCGCCGGTATGTGTAAAACTGATGCGGCACATGATTGCCACATGTATGCCACAAGTGTTAAACACATGGACACTGATATCCCCGGTACTGTTTTTTACAGTACAAGAAAGAGCACTAACACACTCTGTAAAATAAGGTCAAGTGAATGCAACCTAAATTTCGTGCAGAAATGTGGCATATTTTACAGCTCCTTTTTATATAGCTAATTTTAATAAATGTCTCATATGGCACACAACTTGTACTCCACTACTTTGGCGCATTTGCTTAGCGAATCTTCCTCATAGTGTTTTTATAACAATCATGTAAAAGACTATGAATGTAGAATTTGGTGATGGGGGATGATTTTGCAGGAGATTAAGCCGTAAGCCTCATACTTCAGCAGAGCTACGTGCAGGGATCTGCATGGAGGTGCACATAGTAATTGCAGCTCAGTGACATTCACAGGTGCTCTGTCTATTACCCTATGGAGCTTTGCACAACACCATATGTCACTGAAATATTTCCCAAGAGCGATGTTGTGTTATTTTTTTTTCTTGTTGGATTTGTACAAAAAGAGTTCCCGTGTCCAAATCTTAAGGCATAAGGAAGTACCCCGTAGCTGCCTGCACCCCTATGGGAGCCCAATCACTGCTTGGAGCAACCGTCTAATGGTCTAAACAGGACAATACACAATAAACAATAAATAAACAATACTAAACAAGCTAAACGTATAGTGAAGAGGTCATCCTCATGTAATTCATACGTTATGTTGTAAAGATTAACACTTTTCTATGGTCTTGTGTACAGATAACTAAAAGGAAAGGAAAACTGAAAAATAATGTGCAAACTTAAAAAAATCTTTGATTACCATTAAAACAAACCACTTATAATCATGGTTCCAATTACGTCGCATGTTTATTGGCTTTGAAATTGTTATTTTCACCTTGATGTTCCTAAGGTTTGGGATTTTATGATTATTATTCTTTCATCATATGGAAGTAACATTGCATTTCATCTTCTTACGGGTTCTTCAATTGTTTATATTTCACCTGCATGGTTATGATTCCCTTTAACTCTTCAGTTTTCCCAAATTATGTGCTTGCTTTGGAAATGGTTTGCCTTTGGCTATATTTACTTTTATGATACCTTCTGTTCAGTTAACTGAATGCAGATAGGACACAAGCACTGGAAACCTCAAAGCTCTTTGCTAATGCTTTCAAATTGAGAACGCAGAAACATAATTGCTTTTGTTGGATCACAATCTAGACTAGCAAAAAGCATTTTAAACATCTGCCTAGCTTTTGATTGGCTTTCTGTCATCTTCCCTTTTGGCCATAGTTTGATGTTCAGAAAAAACCCCTCTTTTACCAAATCAGCAAAAGTCATAGTAAATAGACTTTATGTTGAGAAGCACAACAAGAAAATGATGTTCAGGCCAATTCATCATCTAAGAGTAAATTGTGCAAGTGGATGGCAATAAAAAGAAGTTGTCTCTATTAGGTTTGTGGACATGCCACTTCTAATGCAGCCAGCAAATCAAGTGAGCAATATTAGGCAAATATTTCAGCGTGTAGGCTCAGTACAGGAACTGTTATTATAGCTAAATGCAATGCCTTAGGTGCTAGCCAGTGTGCAACAATGGAAATTATATCACCTCTTTGTCTCTTTAAGAATATGTGCATATTATTTTTTTTTATAATTACCAAGGTTGTAATAAGAGGATCATCACATTTTATGTTGCATTATGAGTAAATTCCATAACTGAATCGAAATTTGTGTCACCTACTTATGTTGCAATAAATAAAGACAGATAACAATTGTATATGTATTTTTTTATATGTGTTGAAATCTCTTGGAGCTTAAAGAACCACTACCATCAAAGTTTTTATCCTCATAATATATTGCAGTCATCATATTATGTAGCACTGTGTACTTATAATTGCTCATTTTGCCTTACTACCCAGCTAAATTTTCTGTTTGCTCTATGTAGAAACAGGAGGTTTCTCTTGACTGCATGAGTCATCTCCCTCTTCAACTTCTGACCCAGTTGCTCCCTCCACCTCTGCCAGAGACTTTTGCACTTATGACTCATGCAGGGAAAATTGACCTCTTGTTTCTACAAAGAGCTTAGAAGCATTCAGCTAGTCAGTTAATCATGTGATGTTGCAGCGCCCCAGGGTCCTGGTCGTTGCAGTAATATCATTCTCCTCTAGGGGGAGTGACGTTACGTTTGGAGGCAATAAAGGAGATCTCTATACCAGGTATTACAAACATGCAACACATTTCATACTCCAGTCCACCAGGGGGAGCTATGCTCCTATTTATTAGGGCACTCTTCATAATTAGGTAAAACTGGTGGCCTGGATAGGAAGTTAGGCAGATGCTGGCTGAGCTTCACTCAGGCAGCTGCTAGCTGAGCTCCGCTCAGGTAGTTGGTCCCTGACAGGGGTGGGATCCTGTCAGAGGCCTAGACGGAAGGTCACGGAGCTGTGCCTACCCCACGTGCGGCAGTTCATAAGAAAGGACACGAAAGCGAACTGTATTGTAGAGGGTGAGAAACAAAGTCATATCAAAAGGAGTGGAAACCAGAAGGAGTTCTGCCCTGCACAGGCTGCCTCCTTCTGAGGCGCAGGAACCAGTAGCCAGAACACTGAGGGAGCAAAAGTCCTTTATGCCTTGCTCCAGAGACAGGCAGGACAGCTAATTTCACATTACTGATCCGCCCCATACCCAGGAGGCAAGGTGGCACCCAAGAGAGGCTGGGGCGTGCTAGAGTCCCTGTAAAAAGCCTCAGGCCACCGGTCATACGGGTTTGTCCTATCCATCAGGGGGACAGAGAAAGAGACTTAACATCTAGAACATCTACAACAGTTGTGAGGACCTTATGAGAGGCTCAGCAATAAGGTACTACAACACCCAGGCGCTAGAGGAAGGCTACTGATTTCCACCTGGATAAGGAGACTCTGGATTTGCCTCCAAACCGGCCGGACTCTGCCTGCCCTGTGATCTGTGCTCTGGACTGTGGATACTAAAGCCTTCAGTAAAGGTAAAGAGACTGCAAACTTGTGTCCTCGTTCTTCACTGCGCCTCTCACCATTAACCATCTACACACTGGGAAGCCCTGGGGACATACTTCAACTGTGGGAAGGTATACCATCTAGCTGCCATAACATCACCCCAGGGGACTCCTTAAAGCAGCGTCAATCACCCTGAAGGAATACCACAGGTGGTGTCACGAATAGGGTTGAGCGACTTTTACTTTTTCAGGATCGAGTCGGGTTTCGCGAAACTCGACTTTGTCAAAAGTCGGGTCGGGTGAAATCGGCCGATTATTGCGAAAAGTCGGGGATCCGACCGAAACACGAAACCCAATGCAAGTCAATGGAGAATCAAAGTCAGCAGTGAGTGGAGGACAGGAAAACACCAACAGAGCCCATTTTAATGCCAAAAACATCAATTCTTGTTACTTAAGCTTGTCAATCTTAATTTACCTTATAATAATAGTTAGCCATTGAAAATTTGGGGGTCATTTGGCAACAGTTGTGGGGGGAGTAGGGCTGGCTCAAGTTTTTCGTAAGCCCAGGAAATGCGGACTACGTCACGGCGGTGGAGCAGGGAGAGGTAAGTATTTCAACTTTGCAAGTGCTGTGATCCTGAGCAAGCAGGGGGGGCACACTCTTCGCAATGCCACTGACACAGGGCCCCTCAAAGTACGGCGTTGTGATTGACGGCGGGGGCGCCTCCCACCGGCACAGACACTTTTGCGTACTATGAGGGGCCCTGTGCTAGTGATGTCGCCAACGAGTATGCCCCCCCACCTGTTGAAGGAACCTGCACTTTCATCTGCACCTTCCTCTTTGTCCCCCGTGTAAGGTGGTATAGTATGCGAGAAGGGGAACCAGACTTTCTGCAGGGTCAGATACTGGCTATGTAGAGTGCAAGGGGAATGTAGTGGTCTGGGTCAATGCACCGGAAGACTCATCTAGCAGTGGCTGGGCAATGGGCAGGATGAGGAGGAAACACAGATATAGGCCCAAAGAATAAAGTAGGCTTAATGCAGTTCAAAATTGGTAACAGGAGTAAACAGGCAGCACTGCTTTGTTCAGTGGAGGAGAACAACAATCAGCGGCAGACACCGTTAGTAGGCCCAACCAAACAAGTAGGCCAAATGCAGTTTCATATTCTAAATAAAGGCCGAAAGCCTGAAGATTGAAGCTCAGCTTTGTGTAGTAGAGGAAAACAAGAGGCAGCAGCAGACAACGTTACTAGGCCCAAACCAAGAACTAGGCCAAATGTAGTTTCATATTGTTGTTACAGGCCGAAAGCCTGAAGCTTCAAGCTCAGCTTTGTTTAGTAGAGGAAAACAAGAGGCGGCAGCAGACAATGTTACTAGGCCCAACCCAACAAGTAGGCCAAATGCAGTTTAATATAAAAAATATTTAAACAAAAGCCTGAAGATTGAAGCGCAAGAAAAATAAACCAGGAGAACACCAAGGAGCGGCAGACACCGTTAGTAGGCCCCAACCCAACAAGTAGGCCAAATGCAGTTTAATATTTGAAACGGGACAACAGTTGAAGTTCAGCTTTGTTCAGTGAAGGAAAAAAAAGAAGCAGCGGCAGACACCGTTATTACGCCCAAATAATAAAGAAAGTGGTAGTAGGCGCAAAGTATTAAATGGAGGCCAGGGCCCCTGTATATTTTAACTATCATCTATCATTTCAAATAATTCATATTGGCAGTGCCATTTAAGGTTTTAACAGCACAGACTACACAGTGGTGGAGCTGGGAGAGGTAGTATTGCTGTGGTAGAGCACTGTTCAAGCTGGGGGGGGGAACACTCTCTCGTGGGCGGCGGTACTAGCATAGGGCCCCTCATATTACGACGGTGTAATATGAGTTGTGGTTCAGTGTCTCCCCCCAAAAAATGAGGAAGTCTGGTGGAAGAGGCCGTGGGCGGGGGTTGCCAGCTGGTACTGATGGTGCTGGTGGTGCTGCATCTCATGGTAGTGGCAAAAGCACAGTAGCACCTAAGGCTGGAGGTGTTCAGCCTGCGTCATCGTCTGGCTACACAAGGCCTCGAAGGCTCCCTTACCTGGGAGTAGGAAAACTGCTTTTAAAGCCGGAGAAGCAGGAAAAAGTGTAGTCTTTCCTTGCTGACTCACCCTCTAGCTCTTTCGCCTCCTCTTCCCAAAGTTCTAAATGTAAGAGCAGCCAGTCGTCAGTGGATGCTCCCGGTCAGGAAAAAGACGTTTCCTTGTGTCCTTCTCCCAAACCAAAAGTGAAGGATGCATCAGGACACTACAGGTTACTCCATGGAGCTCTTTACACATACTGTGCCTGGGTTAGAAAGGGAAATTGTACACTGCCAATGACAAGAAGAATCGGACATGGAGTGCACTGATGCACAGCTACAGCTAGATTGTGATGCTGTTCCATTGACTCTGATCACTACATTGCCCTCGCAGTTTACTGAGCCAGAATGTGACCCTGATGAGACTATGGTGCCCTCTCCCGAACGCTATAGCACCTTACACGGTGACACTGAGGAAGGTGCACATGACATTGAGGAGGAGGTGATAGATGACCCAGTTGTTGACCCAGATTGGCAGCCATTGGGGGAAGAGGGTGCCGCTGCCAGTAGCTCAGAAGCGGAGGAGAATGATCCACAGCAGCCATCTACATTGCAACAGCTGTCATCTGGCAGGCCCGTATCAGGCCAAAAATGTTTGCGAAAAACAAAAACAGTTTTAGGAGAGCGTGGCCATTCGGTGAAAGTAGCACAGCGCACAATGCCTGAAAAGGTTTTCGATAGTAGGCAGAGTGTAGTGTAGCAATTTTTTAACCAAGATCAGAATGATCAGTCAAAAGTTATCTGTAACAAATGCTCAAAGACCTTTAGCAGAGAGAAGAATCTTCAAAATTTAAATACAACGTGCATGCTTAGACATCTAACCAGCATGCACTTGCAAGCCTGGACTAACTACCAAACGTCCCGTACCGTTGGTGCACCTGCTCGGAATGAAGGTAGTCAGCAATGCTACATTGCTTACCTCACTGTAAGCTCACCAGTTAGGACACCACCAGCAGCAAATGTGGAAGTATCGTCGTAAGGCCAAAGCAGTCAGGGAATCGCAAGGTTATTGGTAGGAAAGACTGTATGTAGGCCAACAACAAGAATACCATAACAAACTCTCTCTCAATCTGCCATGTCCACCACCACCACCAGTTCCACCATATGCAGCTCTCCAGTCCAGCTCACCCTACAAGAGACTCTCGTTAGGAAAAGAAAGTACTCATCCTCTCATCCACGTACACAGGATTTGAACGCCCACATTGCTATACTAATCTCATTACAGATGATGCCCTACCATTTGGTTGAAAGCGAAACTTTCAAAGACCTGATGGCCCACGCAGTACCATGCTATGACCTACCCAGTCGCCACTTCTTTGCGAGAAAAGCCATCCCAGCCCTCCACCAGCATGTCAAAGACTGCATTGTCCATGCCTTGAGGCAATCAGTCAGTGGAAAGGTGCACCTCACAACAGATGCATGGACCAGTAGGCATGGCCGGGGACATTACGTGTCCATGACGGCGCACTGGGTTAATGTGTAGGATGCAGGGTCCACAGGGGCAGCCATAGTGGGACAGTTCAGCCTATCCCACAGTGTAAAGAAACAGTTGGCATAAGGCGTTCGCCACTCCTCCTCCCCCATCCAGAAGGGAAAGCTCATGCACAGAGCGCAGTTGCACGACCACTCCATCCGCAGCTACCAGTGTTGCACACGGGGTGTCCCATTATCGAACAGCTAGTGGTAAGCGTCAGCAGGCTGTGTTTCAAATGAAGTGTTTGGGCGACAACAGACACATCGCGGAAGTACTGGTGGAGTACTTGCAGCAACAAACTCAGTCATGGCTGGGCAGTGTACATCTTGAGGCAGGCAAGGTATTCAGTGATAACGGAAGGAATTTTATGGCTGCCATAGCCCTTTCAGAACTGAAACACATACCTTGCCTGGCTCACACCTTTAACCTGGTGGTGCAGGGCTTCCTCAAAAATTTTCCAAAGTTACCAGCCCTGCTCCTGAAGGTGCGAAGACTTTGCTCGCACATCTGCCGGATGCCCATACACTCCAGCCATATGCTGAACCATCAACGATCGCTGAATCTTCCCCAGCACTGCCTAATAATCGACGTTGCAACAAGGTGGAACTCCACACTGCACATGATTCAGAGGCTGTGCGAACAGAGGCGTGCTGTAATTAATTTGTGGGAGGATACACGGGCAGGCACTTGGATGGCAGACATGGAGTTGTCTGGTGTGCAGTGGTCGACGCCATTATAAGCATTAACATTCCACTTATGCGTCTGCTGATGCAAAGTTTGACACACATTAAGGAGCAGGCGTCTGCAGCCGAGGAGGAGGGAAGCCTTGATGACAGTCAGCCATTGTCTGCTCAGGGAACTGTCCAGGACGAATTGGCGGACGAAGAGGATGAGGAGGAGGATGATGGGGATGAATATGTATGGGAGGAGGATGATTCTCAGGTGGCAATAGAAACTGGTGGCATTGCAAGGTCTGGTACAGGTTTATTGCGGGACACTTGTGATGTTGATTTGCAAGAAAGTGGTCCTCAACCCAGCAGAAAAAGTTAATTGACACCTGGAACATTGGCCCACATGGCTGAGTATGCCTTGCGTATCCTAAAAAGGGACCCCCAAATTGTTAAAATGATGACCGATGACCACAACTGGTTGTCCTGCCTCATGGATACAAGATATAAAGGAAAACTGCAAAATATCATGCCACATGAGAACCTAGGTCAAATATTGGCTACCAAACAAGCAACTCTTGTAGACCGTTTGGTTCAGGCATTCCCAGCACACAGCGGCGGTGATGGTTCTCACACGAGCTGCAGGGGGCAACATGGCAGAGGTGCTACAGGTGCAGAAATCCCAAGTGGCGTTGGACAGAGGGGTTTTATGACAAGATTGTGGACTGATTTCGCAATGACTGCTGACACGACAGGGACAGCTGCATCGATTCAAAGTGACAGGAGACAGCATTTGTCCAGTATGGTTACAAACGACTTTTCCGCCCTTATCGATGTTCTCCCTCACAGGTCATTCCCCTTTGATTACTGGGCATCTAAACTAGACACCTGGCCTGAATTGCCAGAATATGGATTACAGGACCTCGATTGCCCTGCTGTCAGTGTGCTTTCAGAAAGAGTGTTCAGTGCTGCTGGTTCAATACTGACCGAAAAAGGACACGTCTGGCTACCAAAAATGTTGATTAGCTAACCTTCATTTAAATTAACCAATCATGGATTTCACATTCTTTTGCCCCACCTTCCCCTGCTGACACGTAGCTTGCCTGAAAGATGACTTGCTTTTGGGGGGAGACACTGAACCCCAACTCTGGCCCTGTGGTATAACACAACACTATGAACGTGGCAGAAAGTGGCTGCCTGATATACGACGCACTAGCAGTACAGCTGAATATACACTGTGTGAGAATTTGAATCTCCATTTTTTTGGGGGAGACACAGAACCCTAACTCTGGCCCTGTGGTATAACACAACACTATGAACGTGGCAGAAAGTGACTGCCTGATATACGACACACTAGCAGTACAGCAGAATATAAACTGTGTGAGAAATACTATCTCACTTTTGGGGGGAGACACTGAACCACAGCTCTGGCCCAGTGGTATAACACAACATTATGAACGTGGCAGAAAGTGGCTGCCTGATATACGACACACTAGCAGTACAGCAGAATATAAACTGTGTGAGAAATACTATCTCACTTTTGGAGGGAGACACTGAACCACAACTCTGGCCCAGTGGTATAACACAACACTATGAACCTGGCAGAAAGTGGCTGCCTGATACATGACACACTAGCAGTACAGCAGAATATAAACTGTGTGAGAAATACTATCTCACTTTTGGGGGGAGACACTGAACCACAGCTCTGGCCCAGTGGTATAACACAACACTATGAACGTGGTAGAAAGTGGCTGCCTGATATACGACACACTAGCAGTACAGCAGAATATAAACTGTGTGATAAATACTATCTCACTTTTGGGGGGGAGACACTGAACCACAGCTCTGGCCCAGTGGTATAACACAACACTATGAACGTGGCAGAAAGTGGCTGCCTGATATACGACACACTAGCAGTACAGCAGAATATAAACTGTGTGAGAAATACTATCTCACTTTTGGAGGGAGACACTGAACCACAACTCTGGCCCAGTGGTATAACACAACACTATGAACGTGGCAGAAAGTGGCTGCCTGATACATGACACACTGGCAGTACAGCAGAATATAAACTGTGTGAGAAATACTATCTCACTTTGGGGGGAGACACTGAACCACAACTCTGGCCCAGTGGTATAACACAACACTATGAACGTGGCAGAAAGTGGCTGCCTGATATATGACACACTAGCAGCACTGCAGAATTTAAACTGTGTGAGAAATACTATCTCACTTTTGGGGGGAGACACTGAACCACAACTCTGGCCCAGTGGTATAACACAACACTATGAACCTGGCAGAAAGTGGCTGCCTGATATACGACACACTAGCAGTACAGCAGAATATAAACTGTGTGAGAAATACTATCTCACTTTTGGGGGGAGACACTGAACCACAGCTCTGGCCCAGTGGTTATAACACAACACTATGAACGTGGCAGAAAGTGGCTGCCTGATATACGACACACTAGCAGTACAGCAGAATATAAACTGTGTGAGAAATACTATCTCACTTTTGGAGGGAGACACTGAACCACAACTCTGGCCCAGTGGTATAACACAACACTATGAACCTGGCAGAAAGTGGCTGCCTGATACATGACACACTAGCAGTACAGCAGAATATAAACTGTGTGAGAAATACTATCTCACTTTTGGGGGGAGACACTGAACCACAGCTCTGGCCCAGTGGTATAACACAACACTATGAACGTGGTAGAAAGTGGCTGCCTGATATACGACACACTAGCAGTACAGCAGAATATAAACTGTGTGATAAATACTATCTCACTTTTGGGGGGGAGACACTGAACCACAGCTCTGGCCCAGTGGTATAACACAACACTATGAACGTGGCAGAAAGTGGCTGCCTGATATACGACACACTAGCAGTACAGCAGAATATAAACTGTGTGAGAAATACTATCTCACTTTTGGAGGGAGACACTGAACCACAACTCTGGCCCAGTGGTATAACACAACACTATGAACCTGGCAGAAAGTGGCTGCCTGATACATGACACACTGGCAGTACAGCAGAATATAAACTGTGTGAGAAATACTATCTCACTTTGGGGGGAGACACTGAACCACAACTCTGGCCCAGTGGTATAACACAACACTATGAACGTGGCAGAAAGTGGCTGCCTGATATATGACACACTAGCAGCACTGCAGAATTTAAACTGTGTGAGAAATACTATCTCACTTTTGGGGGGAGACACTGAAGCACAACTCTGGCCCAGTGGTATAACACAACACTATGAACCTGGCAGAAAGTGGCTGCCTGATATACGACACACTAGCAGTACAGCAGAATATAAACTGTGTGAGAAATACTATCTCACTTTTGGAGGGAGACACTGAACCACAACTCTGGCCCAGTGGTATAACACAACACTATGAACCTGGCAGAAAGTGGCTGCCTGATACATGACACACTGGCAGTACAGCAGAATATAAACTGTGTGAGAAATACTATCTCACTTTGGGGGGAGACACTGAACCACAACTCTGGCCCAGTGGTATAACACAACACTATGAACGTGGCAGAAAGTGGCTGCCTGATATATGACACACTAGCAGCACTGCAGAATTTAAACTGTGTGAGAAATAGTATCTCACTTTTGGGGGGAGACACTGAACCACAACTCTGGCCCAGTGGTATAACACAACACTATGAACCTGGCAGAAAGTGGCTGCCTGATATACGACACACTAGCAGTACAGCAGAATATAAACTGTGTGAGAAATACTATCTCACTTTTGGGGGGAGACACTGAACCACAGCTCTGGCCCAGTGGTTATAACACAACACTATGAACGTGGTAGAAAGTGGCTGCCTGATATACGACACACTAGCAGTACAGCAGAATATAAACTGTGTGATAAATACTATCTCACTTTTGGGGGGGAGACACTGAACCACAGCTCTGGCCCAGTGGTATAACACAACACTATGAACGTGGCAGAAAGTGGCTGCCTGATATACGACACACTAGCAGTACAGCAGAATATAAACTGTGTGAGAAATACTATCTCACTTTTGGAGGGAGACACTGAACCACAACTCTGGCCCAGTGGTATAACACAACACTATGAACCTGGCAGAAAGTGGCTGCCTGATACATGACACACTGGCAGTACAGCAGAATATAAACTGTGTGAGAAATACTATCTCACTTTGGGGGGAGACACTGAACCACAACTCTGGCCCAGTGGTATAACACAACACTATGAACGTGGCAGAAAGTGGCTGCCTGATATATGACACACTAGCAGCACTGCAGAATTTAAACTGTGTGAGAAATACTATCTCACTTTTGGGGGGAGACACTGAACCACAACTCTGGCCCAGTGGTATAACACAACACTATGAACCTGGCAGAAAGTGGCTGCCTGATATACGACACACTAGCAGTACAGCAGAATATAAACTGTGTGAGAAATACTATCTCACTTTTGGGGGGAGACACTGAACCACAGCTCTGGCCCAGTGGTTATAACACAACACTATGAACGTGGCAGAAAGTGGCTGCCTGATATACGACACACTAGCAGTACAGCAGAATATAAACTGTGTGAGAAATACTATCTCACTTTTGGGGGGAGACACTGAACCACAGCTCTGGCCCAGTGGTATAACACAACACTATGAACGTGGCAGAAAGTGGCTGCCTGATATACGTCACACTAGCAGTACAGCAGAATATAAACTGTGAGAAATACTATCTCACTTTTGGGGGGAGACACTGAACCACAACTCTGGCACAGTGGTATAACACAACACTATGAACGTGGCAGAAAGTGGCTGCCTGATATACGACACACTAGCAGTACAGCAGAATATAAACTGTGTGAGAATTACTATCTCACTTTTGGGGGGAGACACTGAACCACAACTCTGGCACAGTGGTATAACACAACACTATGAACGTGGCAGAAAGTGGCTGTAATTATTATAAAAAAATATATATATATATTACTGCAATAACACGCTCCCTACTCCCTACAATGATCTCAGGACAAGTATGGCAGCAATAAAAAGGACTTCAGAACAAAAAAGTGTGGACAAATAAACAAGACAGGTAACTGTGCAGAAAGGAGCAACAAAAAGGTGGTGTGGGACAGTGAAAATCGCTCCAGCACAAGCAGTTTGGGGGTTTATATTTCCTCCCTAACTCTGTCCCTGCTTCTGACTAACTGCAGCAAACTCTCCCTATGCTCAGATCGGCAGAAGTAAGATGGCGGTCGGCGTGCACGCCCCTTTATAGCCCCTGTGACGCCGCAGACAGCAAGCCAATCACTGCCATGCCCTTGTCTAAGATGGTGGGGACAGAGACCTATGTCATCACGCTGCCCACACTTTGCGTCCTCCTTCATTGGATGAAAAACGGCGGTAACAGCGTCATACGAAACGCGACTTTGGCGCTCTGATCGTGTACCGCATGGCCGATCCCACACTAGGATCGGTTCGGGTTTCATGAAACCTGACTTTGCCTAAAAGTCGGCAATTTCTGAAAATGACCGATCCGTTTTGCTCAACCCTAGTCACGAACATTCCCCTTTAAAGACCTTTCCCCATTTACAATGGACCTCCCGAGGGCCATGGACCGGGTCAGCTACCGTGACATCCCCCTTGAGAACCGAAGGACCCGGTACCGAGTACCCCACTGCCCACGGGGGCGCTCCAACCTTTTGGTGTCGCGAACAGGATCTACTTAAGCCTGAAAATCAGCTAATGTGCGCCTAAGAACTGTGCCAGAATCGTTGCTTGAACTGTGATTTGCGAAAGAATTGTGTATTGCAAAAGACCACCAAAATTCCCGCCAAAACCGCCGCCATTACAGCGCCACGAGGAGCGCAGGAGAAGAAGAAGGGCGTGTCAACATGGGAGGAAACTACCGAAGCGGCGCCAAAAGTGGTGACCACCCCCTCCGACTACTGCTACGAGATGAAGACGTGCCCAGTGCCCAAGGAGGTCCGCCCCCTTATTTGCAATGGCGGGAACAAGGAGAAGAAGGAGTCCCGCCCCCAGAAAATGGAGGAGCAGCATGCATGTGTGGCTGCAGACCCAGGAGCGGTACCTGAACGACGACGAAGTGACCCAAGGCCATCCCAGGCGACCGGAGGCAGACTCGAACTCGCCAGTGCTGGAGGATCCGGACTTCCTGGAGTCGCAGGTGGAGGAGCTGAGCCACCAACTCCCGGACGCAGAGCCGACAGCAGTGAAGAAATGGAAGTAGGCCCTGTGCAGGAAAATCACGCTGGAGGAGTCGCAGTCCGTGCGTGCAGCAGCAGACTCCAGCATCCTCATCAGTGGAGCGGACCGGCACCGGTGGAACCACATCAGATGCAGGTACAGAAAACGCCCCTGCCCCACCGACCGACCCTGCTCTATCGACCGCTCTTCCCCCAGCTACTGATTCCACTTTGGTGACCGCTCCTCGCACAGACTGTGACCAAACACCGGCTGTCGCTCCAGTTCCAGTGACTCCCCGCACCACTGATGAGACACCATTCTCGCGCCTAGCGACCGAGGGCATACCGCTGGACGTAAGCCCCGAGGGGGTGATCTTCCGCTGGGACGCCTGTTGTGAATTAGACTTTTTTGGCTCCCTCTTGTGGTCACTAGTGATATGACTCTGGGATTGTCTTTCCTCAGTTTGGCACCCACCTGGGTCGTTAGTCCAGGGGTGTTGCTATATAAACTTCCTGAATTCTCAGTCTGGTGCCTGGCATCGTTATAATCAGTTCCTTTCTGTTTGCTCCTGTCTGCTGGTCCTGGATCTTGCAAAATTAAGCTAAGTCCTGCTTCTTGGTTTTTTGGTTATTTGCATTGCTCTTATTTTTTGTCCAGCTTGTACTAAATGTGATTCCTGATTTTTGCTGGAAGCTCTAGGGGGCTGGTATTCTCCCCCCGGGCCGTTAGATGGTTCGGGGGTTCTTGAATATCCAGCGTGGAAATTTTGATAGGGTTTTTGCTGACCGTATAAGTCATCTTACTATATTCTGCTATTAGTCAGTGGGCCTCTCTTTGCTAAATATCTAGTTCATTCTTACGTTTGTCTTTTCTTCTTACCTCACCGTTATTATTTGTTGGGGGCTTGTATCCAACTTCTGGGGTCTTTTCTCTGGAGGCAAGAAAGGTCTATCTTTTCCCTTCTAGGGTTAGTTAGTTCTCCGGCTGGCGCGAGACGTCTAGAACCAACGTAGGCACGTTCCCCGGCTGCTGCTATTTGTGGTGCTAGGATTAGATATACGGTCAGCCCAGTTACCACTGCCCTATGAGCTGGTTTTTTGTGTTTGCAGACTTGGTATTCACTTTTGAGACCCTCTGCCATTGGGGTCATAACAGACGCCCCAAGAGATGGGTTGAACGGGTCCTATATTGCAATCCGCACCTGGGAGGAGTATAAACAATGCTTGCTCTTACACTGGAAGGACCAGAAGGAGAAGGAGCAGAATGCCCAATGTAAAACGCCGACTGATAGGACCAAACACCATAAACCGCGTCCAGCAATGCGGGGGACTGTAATTGCTTTTCACCCAAAAAGGGGTTGGGGCTTCATTCAGGAACTGGGACTGCAAACAGAAGTCTTTGTTTCCAGCTATAACGTAGAAGCCCATTTCCAGGATGTTCACCCTAACCGGAATTTGTGCAGAGGGTATAATGTGACCTATACCCGCCACTGGAGTGAGCAAGGCTGGTACGCCAAGAACGTTAAACAATGTGCACCTGCAGTAGCACCACCTGCTGCCACAACTGAGACTACCAATGCTACCCCTCTAGTCTATGAACCAGCAGCTCCCCAAACCACCACTACTACTGTGTGCATAATTACTACCACTGGACCTCCCGCTATGGCCGATGCTAAAGCTAACATCCGTACTCAGGCTACACAAACTTTGATACCAGCTAATGACTTGACAATACATGAGAAGCGAACCCATGACGTCTACTTGGAACCAGAAGAAGATCCGGTCACCCACCTTCCCAGGCCAGGAAGTGTTCGATGCCGGCTGGTGCCTTGGAAATTGCTATAATACGATATTAAGAAATCTGAACTGACTGTAAATAGTTCTCAAACTTTCTTTTTGCTATTTTTCCAAGTTTAAACCTGTCCAGGGTTATTCCTTAAAGGGGTCCCGCGTTAAAGGGATCCTCAGTTTGCACTAGTTCCTTGTTGCCTTAAAGAACTGCAGAATCATGAACTATGCATGATCAAAAAACTGTCCTGTAAATAGTTTGCACCTTCTTAAAGGTGCTTTCTACTGGTTTTACAACGGAAGCTTTTACATAGACTGCCTCCAACAGACACTGCTGCTAATCTTGTTGTAAGAATTGCTTTGTTTTTCAGACCTGAAGAAAAACCCGTTGCTGTGGCAGAATTCCGGGTCAGGATACACGTCTTGTAGCTCACCCAAGACCAACGTTGGGGGTTCGTAACGGGTCCCTCGCATCGTTCCTGCTGTTATAATGTTATTATTGACTTGTGTATTGATACTCTGCACTACCTCAGAAAAGACTTGAGTTAACCCTTAAAGGGAATGTTGAATTGTTACACTTAGATAAACTTGTGTTTAAAGGTTGAGTTGTTATGCTAGCCAGTTAGTATACTAAAGAGTTAATGCACTTTAGAATAAAATAAAGAGAATTGCTAAAAGAGGAGCTTGTCGTGGAACATCAGCTAAGGCAGAGCTGGTATGTTAGGAGAATAGCTGAGCAGGCGTGGGAGTCTGTATCTCCTAGTCAAAAGAAGGAACTGAGAATCAATTTAAATTTAGATTAGAATTCTGTTTTACATAGCCGATAGTATGTAGTCAATATTAAGGCCATGTGCACACGTTCAGGATTTTTAGCATTTTTTTCGCGTTTTTTCGCTATAAAAACGTGATAAAAACGCAAAAAAAACGCTAACATATGCCTCCTATTATTTACAAGGTATTCCGCATTTTTTGTGCAAATGTTGCGATTTTTTCCGCGAAAAAATCGCATAGCGGAAAAAAAAGCAACATGTTCATTAAAAATGCGGAATTGCAGGGATTCCGCACACCTAGGGGTCCATTGATCTGCTTACTTCCCGCACGGGGCTGTGCACACCATGCGGGAAGTAAGCAGATTATGTGCGGTTGGCACCCAGGGTGGAGGAGAGGAGACTCTCCTCCACGCACTGGGCACCATATAACTGGTCAAAAAATAAGAAATAAAATAAAAAATAGTCCTATACTCACCCTCGATGTCCCGCGCAGTCTTCCCGCCTCACCGCTGCACGCTGCCGTTCGGTTCCTGTAGCTGGTGTGCGGCGAAGGACCTTGCCGATGACGTCACTGTCCTGTGATTGGTCGTGAGCGGTCATGTGACCGCTCACGTGACCGTGACGTCACGGAAGGCCCTGTGCGCACAGACCAGCTATAGGAAGACGAACGGACGCCGCTTATGAGATGTCTGGGTGAGTATAAGCATTTTTTTATTTTTTTTAAACATTCTATCTTTTACTATAGATGCTGCATAAGCTGCATCTATAGTAACAAGTTGGTCACACTTGTCAAACACTATGTTTGACAAGTGTGACCAACCTGTCAGTCAGTTTTCCAAGCGATGCTACAGATCGCTTGGAAAACTTTAGCATTCTGCAAGCTAATTACGCTTGCAGAATGCTAAAAAAACGCGAAAAAAACGGAAAAAAAACGCAAAAAAAAAAATGCGGATTTCTTGCAGAAAATTTCCGGTTTTCTTCAGGAAATTTCTGCAAGAAATCCGCAACGTGTGCACATGGCCTAAAGAGTTGAAGTTAGATAGTCTGATATGATGTACTTTGAATAAATGGAAGGAAAATGCAGTGAGCCCGGGGGTTGATAGACTGTTAAAGTAAGCCCGTAGGGGTTGGTTAAAATGCTGCACATAGAAGAAAATAATTGTTTTGCACTTAGGAAAGAATAAAGGAAAATGTTGATTTGCACTTTGAAGTTTTACATTAGTATACCCTTAGAGGGTACTTGCACTAAATAGATAGTATACCCATCTGGGTAATTGCATTTCATAGTTAGTAATATACTGTTTGCTAAATTGTTCTACCCCAAAATGTAAATATGTTTTTGTTTGCAACGTTCAAGTGTTCTCACCTCCCATATAGGGAAGCAAAGGTTAAATTAATTTGTCATATAGCATTGTAAAAATTGCATGTCTTTTTGCTAATGTATTATTGTTTTCTCATCCCAGTCCCGGAGTACTGGATTTAACGGGGAGGGAAGTGCAGTGCCCAGGGTCCTGGTCGTTGCAGTAATATCATTCTTCTCTAGGGGGGAGTGATGTTACGTTTGGAGGCAATAAAGGAGATCTCTTTACCAGGTATCACAAACATGCAACGCATTTCATACTCCAGTCCACCAGGGGGAGCTATGCTCCTATTTATTAGGGCACTCTTCACAATTAGGTAAAACTGGTGGCCTGGATAGGAAGTTAGGCAGATGCTGGCTGAGCTTCACTCAGGAAGCTGCTAGCTGAGCTCCCCTCAGGTAGTTGGTCCCTGACAGGGGTGGAATCCTGTCAGAGGCCTAGACGGAAGGTCATGGAGCTGCATCTGCCCCACATGCGGCAGTTCCTAAGAAAGGACACGAAAGCGAACTGTATTGTAGAGGGTGAGAAACAAAGTCATAGCAAAAGGAGTGGAAACCAGAAGGAGTTCTGCCTTGCACAGGCTGCCTCCTTCTGAGGCGCAGGATCCGGTAGCCGGACACACCGAGGGAGCAACAGTCCTTTATGCCTTGCTCCAGAGACCGGCAGGACAGCTAATTTCACGTTACTGATCCGCTCCAAACCCAGGAGGCAAGGTGGCACCCATGAGAGGCCGGGGCATGCTAGAGTCCCTGTAAAAAGCCTCAGGCCACCGGTCATACGGGTTTGTCTTATCCATCAGGGGGACAGAGAAAGAGACATAACATCTAGAACATCTACAACAGTTGTGAGGACCTTATGAGAGGCTCAGCAATAAGGTACTACAACACCCAGGCGCTAGAGGAAGGCTACTGATTTCCACCTGGATAAGGGGATTCTGGATTTGCCTCCAAACCGGCCGGACTCTACCTGCCCTGTGATCTGTGCTCTGGACTGTGGATGCTGAAACCTTCAGTAAAGGTAAAGAGACTGCAACTTTGTGTCCTCGTTCTTCACTGCGCCTCTCACCATTCACCATCTAAGCCCTGGGGACATACTTCACCTGTGGGAAGGTATACCATCTAGCTGCCATAACATCACCCCAGCGGACCCCTTAAAGCAGCATCGGTCACCCTGACCGAATACCACAGGTGGCGTCATGAACATTCCCCTTTAAAGACCTCTCCCCATTTACAACAGTCCTCCCGAGGGCCACGGACTGGGTCAGCCATCGTGACATCCCCCTTGAGAACCGCAGGATCCGGTACCGAGTACCCCACTGCCCACGGGGGCGCTCCAATGTCATAGTAGACCTAATGGGAAAGAAGAATTAACTGGGTAGAAAGGCATAATGAGCAATTGGAAGTACACAGTGCTATATAATATAATTATAATATACTAGTTGGCCCATGCAAATTTTTTGCACACTGGTTGTCGGGGGCGCAGGAAAATCAAGCTGGTCAAATGTAATTGTATTTAATGAGATGATAAACACAGAGAGGTATGTGTCTCACTTACATATATATATAGACTGTATATATGTTTTCATGAATATTTGAGCCCATGGATCCATTATACGTACATTTTGCTAGCCGGCGAGAAAATCTCGCCATACGGATGTCATACGGATGTTACACGGATGCTTACATGCGAGAAAATCGTATCCTCGCACTGCACACAGATGACATACGGATCACTGTTCAGGGAACATTTCTGCGATTCTCGTCCCTGTAAAACGGACTGATTTTTTTATACGTTGTGTGTGACTCCAGCCTAAAGGAGATCCCCCCAACATTAAACATAATGGTATTTTACTTACTGATCAGAACGGGTCTGATTGTCAGGGCCTTGCAAAAGAACAGGGGCAGCAGCATTTTTCCCCTCCACAGCAGCACTACCATCTTTCTGCAGTGTAGGGGAGTGCAACACAGCCCTAGGTATGTGAACGGAGCAGCTCCCTGTAGAGCAGTGCCACTTTGACAGTAAAAATGAGAATTGACCCAATAACTGAGCATATTTACACCATTGTATAATAACTGGGAATATCCCTTTAAAAAAAGTAATATCTGCAGATTATTTTACCTTTTTTTCCCTACAGGTGGATTTTTTTTTCAATTTTTGCAAGGTTATTTCCACCAATCTCTCCCATCAGGAAACAATGTACAGTCTGAGTTATGTCAACGCTGCAGTTTTTTACTTGGAACCAGAGGTGACTCCAGGGCACTAATAAGCTGCAACCTTAGAAGGAAGATAGACTTTTCAATGACTGTCCAATAATATGGAAAATCTGATGGTTCAGAACCTGTCCGGTCCCTTTTAGGCTGCATTCATTTATATCTTCAGTTTTAAAGCTGAAGTCCTAAACAGGTAAAGATTTACTTTTATTCTACTTCCACATACAGTATGTAGCAAATATTTTATATGTACCTGCCTGAAATCGGCTGGGCAAGGAGTTCGGCAAGCTGGAAAACCCCCAAGCCAAATGTTAGGATTTGTTTCAGCTTTGTGGTATTGTGCTTTGATGTAGTGTGGTGCCACCTGCAGGTCATTTTTCCTTACTGTAGTTTTATGAAAATTAATGTTTAAAATGTATTTTGTGATCACATCATGGATGTGTGTTTGTTTGGCCATTTTCATGCTGAAGGGGGCAAGTTTACCTTTCAAATGGTGTATCATTTGTGTGTGTGGGTGCAATATGAATGGAGAAAGGAATCACTGAAAAAGAGTGTTTTGACATAATATAGTAGGATTAAGAGGAGAAAAATTTTAATGAGAGAGCTTCTTTAAATACAAGCCAGATACATACTTACTAGTGATTAGCGAGTGTGCTCGTTACTCGAGTTTTCTGAGCGGGTGTTCTCCGATTATCTTGGGTGTGCTCGTAGATTACGTTTGTGTCCCCTCAGCTGCATGATTTGCGGCTGTTAGACAACCTGAACACATGCAGGGATTGCCTGTTTGTTAGGGAATCTCCACATGTATTCAAGCTATCTAGCAGCCGCAAATCATACAGTTGCGGGGAACCAAACATAATATACAAGCATGCCCAAGATACTCGGAGAACACCTGAGCATGCTTGGAAAACTCGAGTAACGAGCACACTTGCTCATCACTTATATTTACATGTAGACAGATCAATAGAACATAAATAAAAATACAAAACATTTAAATTGCAGGACATATGACTTATTTCATGACATATATGAGCCTACCAGATTCTAAGGGACTGCATTCTTGGGCAAGACGCTGTATTTTGATTGCTACAAGCTCATTCATTTCTTCTTGATCTGTTAGCACACACATGCAGTGTTCACTACTTAACACTAGAGGGCATGCAATGAAAGATTGTCCTGAAACCAGTGCCAGAGTCATGATGTACTTTGTGGGCAGAGTTTGTACGGCCCCCGAAGGATGGTATAAATATCCAAATGGCCCTTGGCAGAAAAAAGATTCCCCACCCATGTTTTAGAGTTTGCAGAAAACTAACTCAATTGACCCACCATGGATGTTCTGCTTGGATATATTAATATTGTAAATTCTAGTGCCTTTATTATGTAGTTGCTTTTAAGAAGCACTCATGAGAAAATATTATTCCCTACAGAGGAGTAAAACCTATGAAAATGTATTAAATACTCAAACAATGCGAGTTAATCTCTTCACACCTTTCTTTTGACCTCTGGATAATGGTTTGAAGGACAATAGTTGTGAACTATATAAAGGGAATATGCCTCTGTAACAAAATATCCAAAGAACCAGAGACTCTTTACAAAACCACAGCTAGGAATACTCTACAGGACAACTGCCAGAACAGCATGGCTCCATCATGAGAGACACACATTTGACAATCTACAGGATGCCAGCTTAAGGGACCATGGCCCCGACTGAAAGAATACAGATCTGCTCCATTGACCATCACTGAACCCATGAATACGTTTGGGGAAGTCAGGATTTAGAACCACCAGTCACCTGAGCTCCATGGATACGTTTGGGAAAGCCAGGATTGGGACCCATCGGTCACCTGGCTCCATGTAGATGTTTGGAGAAGCCAGGCTGTGGCATCGTACCTCAGTGGACTGTCAGACTGTCAGCTTCTTAAGCTTGTCACTACCTCCTCTCTGTGCGTGCCACAGGTAGGGGTGGTTGAACCTGGAAGTCGCAGCTGCTTTAATCCCAGCAAGTTAGCAGAAGGGTGACGCTTTGTAATGTAGCATCATCTTGGGTATTTTGCTGGAACTGTATGCGTACTCAGTGGGATGAGCCATGGTCCATACAGGTCCTGGGAAAGCGGACTAGAGCACCCTCTGACCCCCCCCATGTGTCTCCATGGTAAGCAAAGCATTACATTTGGTAGTTTTGCTATCAGTTTCCACCAGTATACTACCAAAACAAAAGGCACAACTGCACCCCTATTTTGATGTCAAATTGCTAGCGAGCACTTTATGCACAATTTGGGGATTTATCATAGAGTATTATTTTCAAACTTTCTCTCCATAATGATTAAAGACTTTTAGCTAATTCACACCAGCGCTGCCGGTATTACAGCATATTTTCATTATGATTTAGCATATATGTGCACCTAGGCACCTGTTTTTTTCTGACAACTGCAGCCTATAGTTTCTCTTTTACCAAATGCGGGAGTGTTAATGTAGCAGTATAGCTTTTTTTATGTTATTTATATGGCATGGTAAATGGTGCAAAATTTCTAATGTAAAAAACAATGACAAAATTGCCGGTGTTTTTTGTCCATCGCCCTCCAGGAACAATTTATTATATGTACCTTAAATGTTGTCTTCAAAAATATGACCCATTCTACTTAAATAAACCTTTTTATAGCTACTGAATGTCAGTAGGAAAAATATAACAATTACGGAATGTGACAATATAAAAAATAAAAAACCGCTTGGGTTAACATAAGAGTATAGTTTAGAAATCATCTGGAGAACTTAGCTTATTAAAGCTATTCATTTATTTTTTCTGTGTTTAAAGTCAAGGCCCACTTTTGAAATAATTTACTTGTTTTTATGTATATAAAATAAAAATTGAAGCAAATTGCACATCATTTAAATCAAGGACCTTCCGTAGTTTTTTGTATGAAGCTATAATGCAGACCTATGTGTTTTTATGATAACACATTACAAATAAACTGTTTGAAGTCTAATGTAATATGCCATTTATAAACTCTGGTATGTTCCCCTCTGGTAGACGAGTGCTTGAACCCCTCCAGTCGTTGGGGTGTGATCTAACTGCTACTACTGCACTAGCTATAGCTACAATTTTGAAGACATCTGTCCCAAGATGAAGTAATACATTTAGGGATGGGCACTGGAAGCAAAGGGCCCCCATCATGATCCTCACTCATGTGATCACATGCACATTTGCATGGGCATTCCCATTAGGCACAAAAATGAAGTATGCACCTGCTAACAAATTATACAGTAATTAACACATACATACATGTATAGCACATTCATGCACACAATCATATGTAAGATATGGGCATACACATAACAAACTATTTAAGCATGTATGTACACATGGCACATACATATACATGGTAAACATTATATACACATCACACATTTCATATCCCTGTAATATCAAGAAAGAACTCCAGAAAACTCACCATGAATGGAAATTTCCTACAAAGGAGAGAAACCAAAAGAATATTTTCCCTTTCAACATCCTAAATCCAAAGCTACAACAGGCAGAATTTTAGCTATACGTGGTTTTGTTTTACAGTAGATGAGTGGTAGTTTTTTTTGTGCCATTTTATAATTGAAATGGATAGGCAAGATCTATGGAATGTTGGAATATATTAAAGAGGAACTCCCATCAAGTATTTTTTTTCAATAAATCTGTGTATGTGTTGTGACAAAGTCACTGGCAGAGTGTTTGAGGGGAGATACTTTTCAATGAGGCTATTAGCTTCAGTAATTTGTAACCCAGGAGTTTTCTCCAGCACATTGTGTTGATAGGAGTTAAACGGCCATTTTAAGGTCTGGGTTTTTTGTAGACCACCATAGAGTGGGTGGGAGGTTGTCCACCTTATCTACACCCCAGGTTGTGATCGGGGTGTTATATAGTCAGCCTCCAGAGGTTGTCAATGTTCAACTGGAACTCAAGCGTTTTGTGTCCTGAAACGGAGAACCAGTGAATTGTTACTATCCTGAGTGGGCAGATCCCTGCAGATACAGAGACTGTATAGCATTTTTGTTTTGTGTTATCTGTTTTTCACTGAAGGGCTGTGTTTATTTTCACATCGTACTAGTTTATACCACATGTCTAATAAACCAACGGAAGATTTAAAGAGACAGTGGACCTGTGTCTACCTCCGTGTGCAGCCGAGTGAGCCGATCTACCACAATGTGTATATAATGTAGTGTGAGCATATTAATATCCTCACTTATCGATGTTTTCTCCAATATCTAGTTCATTCTGCTCCTCTTCTGATTGATGTCCCTTTTCTTTAGACCATCCTGCTCAGACTGTGCTCTGAATGACCCATAAGTGACTTTTACAATGTAAGACTATGGAGCATCAGAATGAGGTACCGTAGACTTATGCTGTAACAGAGACTTCTGGCTCACACTTAGAGCAAGAAGTGAATCAGATAGTCTAAACTGCGATGACATCACTGAGTAGAAGAGAGGAATGAAGCTGATTACCGAAGAAGACTGCAATAGGTGAATATATTAACACGGAATATATCCCTGATGAAGGAAGCCGCAAGCTTTCAAAACGTATTGGATTACAACAGCCTCTATCAGCCTGACCCTTTACTTGCATATGAGTGACATCACTATCTCGTTCCATCAGCGGTGCATCACGTTCGGGTCAACCGGCAGTGATTCCCTCTGTGCTGACCACCGGCCGGTGCTACCCTAGTCTCTCTGAATCACTACACGGCATTTAGTTATGAGCTTGTCTACGTGGCTACCTGCCACATGTATCCACATTCCGCAGTCCTGCAGGTCTTCCTACCCAGGACCAATATACTATGGCATCTTTGCAGATCTCTCCGACGGATGACTGACGTGAAGGTCCAGAAACATGCACAAGATTGCGTCCTCTCACCAACGTCCGCGGCTTGTTAATGGCTCGTGCAATAGCGCAGGTACTTTGGGCTCTTTCACCCTCATCGCGTGGATCAGCTGAACCCCCAGTGACCCTGCGGCAGGATCAATACCATACTGCATGTCTTCTCATCCCAGCTGAAACCAAGGTATTGGGGTAGCACACTCCACGATTCCCCCACACAGCAACAGGATCAGGCAAAACTCCCAAACACTATTTTTAGTTATCTGCAAATTAGAGACTTCACCGTAGTCTACCACTCTATTTTGTTACCACTTCTTTATACAGATCACCAACCTTTTTTTGCAGGCATTGGCACATTTATAGTACAACTGCACCATGCTACTATACAATTTCATACACGTTATTGCATATTCATATTTCCCTTGGTCCTAAGTGCCATTTGGACACACTTTTAAATTCCTACTCATAACCCTTGACAACAGGTGATGGTTGTCCACCAAACCAGGCAGCTAAGACCAGGTCACGGTGTTGAGTGCCAGTGGTTTTGATACAAGTATTTTAACACACTGACAGTACACTATACACTACATGCACTTATACACATGTTTAGTGGAAAAAAATTTGATGGGAGGGCTTCATTAAGTTGCGGTTACAGGCAGATGAGGTTTTCTTTTGCATATTTTCAAAGTATTAATTGACAGAATCTGCTGAACTCTCTCTGCTGGAAAGTGTCTGGTTAGAGTTCCCAGCTTCCCACTCTCTCCTATGACAGGTCATATGAGGCAATCCAACTGCCAAGGGCGACCTTTACTTCAAAGGACTTGTGAAGGTGTGCACTATGCATACAGTGGCATGTAAAATTTTGGGCACCTCTGGTAAAAATTACTGTTAAGGTGAACAGTTCAGCAAGTTGATGATGAAATGATCTCTAAAAGGGCTAAAGTTAACCCCTTCACCCCCAAGGGTGGTTTGCACGTTAATGACCGGGCCAATTTTTACAATTCTGACCACTGTCCCTTTATGAGGTTATAACTCTGGAACGCTTCAACGGATCTTGGCGATTCTGACATTGTTTTCTCGTGACATATTGTAATTCATGATAGTGGTAAAATTTCTTCAATTTAACTTGCGTTTATTTGTGAAAAAAATGAATATTTGGCGAAAATTTTGCAAATTTCGCAATTTTCCAACTTTGAATTTTTATGCCCTTAAATCACAGACATATGTCACGCAAAAAACTTAATAAGTAACATTTCCCACATGTCTACTTTACATCAGCACAATTTTGGAACCAAAATTTTTTTTTGTGACGGAGTTATAAGGGTTAAAAGTTGACCAGCAATTTCTCATTTTTACAACACCCTTTTTTTTAGGGACCACATCTCATTTGAAGTCATTTTGAGGGGTCTATATGATAGAAAATACCCAAGTGTGACACCATTCTAAAATCTGCACCCCCCAAGGTACTCAAAACCACTTTCAAGAAGTTTATTAACCATTCAGGTGTTTCACAGGAATTTTTGGAATGTTTAAATAAAAATGAACATTTAACTTTTTTTCACACAAAATTTATTTCAGCTCCAATTTGTTTTATTTTACCAAGGGTAACAGGAGAAAATAGACCCCAAAATTTGTTGCACAATTTGTCCTGAGTACGCTGATACCCCATATGTGGGGGTAAACCACTGTTTGGGCGCATGGCAGAGCTCGGAAGGAAAGGAGCGCCATTTGACTTTTCAATGCAAAATTGACTGGAATTGAGATGGGACGCCATGTTGCATTTGGAGAGCCCCTGATGTGCCTAAACATTGAAACCCCCCACAAATGACACCATTTTGGAAAGTAGACCCCCTAAGGATCTTATCTAGATGTGTGGTGAGCACTTTGACCCAACAAGTGCTTCACAGAAGTTTATAATGCAGAGCCGTAAAAATAAAAAATCATATTTTTTCACAAAAATGATCTTTTCGCCCCCAATTTTGTATTTTTCCAAGGGTAAGAGAAGAAATTGGACCCCAAAAATTGTTGTGCAATTTGTCCTGAGTACGCTGATACCCCATATGTGGGTGTAAACCATTGTTTGGGCGCAGGGCAGAGCTCGGAAGGGAAGGAGCGCCATTTGACTTTTCAATGCAAAATTGACTGGAATTGAGATGGGACGCCATGTTGCATTTGGAGAGCCCCTGATGTGCCTAAACATTGAAACCCCCCACAAATGACACCATTTTGGAAAGTAGACCCCTTAAGGAACTTATCTAGATGTGTGTTGAGCACTTTGACCCAACAAGTGCTTCACAGAAGTTTATAATGCAGAGCCGTAAAAATAAAAAATCATATTTTTTCACACAAATGATTTTTTCGCCCCCAATTTTTTATTTTCCCAAGGGTAAGAGAAGAAATTGGACCACAAAAATTGTTGTGCAATTTGTCCTGAGTACGCTGATACCCCATATGTGGGTGTAAACCATTGTTTGGGCGCAGGGCAGAGCTCGGAAGGGAAGGAGCGCCATTTGACTTTTCAATGCAAAATTGACTGGAATTGAGATGGGACGCCATGTTGCATTTGGAGAGCCCCTGATGTGCCTAAACATTGAAACCCCCCACAAATGACACCATTTTGGAAAGTAGACCCCTTAAGGAACTTATCTAGATGTGTGTTGAGCACTTTGACCCAACAAGTGCTTCACAGAAGTTTATAATGCAGAGCCGTAAAAATAAAAAATCATATTTTTTCACAAAAATGATCTTTTCGCCCCATTTTTTTATTTCCCCAAGGGTAAGAGAAGAAATTAGACCACAAAAGTTGTTGTGCAATTTGTCCTGAGTACGAAGATACCCCATATGTGGGGGTAAACCACTGTTTGGGCGCATAGCAGAGCTCGGAAGGGAAGGAGCGCTATTTTACTTTTCAATGCAAAATTGACTGGAATTAAGATGGGATGCCATGTTGCGTTTGGAGAGCCCCTGATGTGCCTAAACATTAAAAACCCCCACAAGTGACACCATTTTGGAAAGTAGACCCCCTAAGGAACTTATCTAGATGTGTTTTGAGAGCTTTGAACCCCCAAGTGTTTCACTACAGTTTATAACGCAGAGCCGTGAAAATAAAAATTATTTTTTTTTTCACAAAAATGATTTTTTTAGCCCCCAGTTTTGTATTTTCACAAGGGTATCAGGATAAATTGGACCCCAAAAGTTGTTGTACAATTTGTCCTGAGTACGCTGATACCCAATATGTGGGGGGGAACCACTGTCTGGGCGCATAACAGAGCTCGGAAGGGAAGGAGCGCCATTTGGAATGCAGACTTAAATGGATTGGTCTGCAGGCGTCACGTTGCATTTGCAGAGCCCCTGATGTACCCAAACAGTACAAACCCCCCACAAGTGACCCAATATTGGAAACTAGACCCTCCAAGGAACTTATCTAGTGGTGTTGTGAGAACTTTGAACCCCCAAGTGTTTCACTACAGTTTATAACGCAGAGCCGTGAAAATAAAAAATCTTTTTTTTTTTCACAAAAAATATTTTTTAGCCCCCAGTTTTGTATTTTCACAAGGGTATCAGGATAAATTGGACCCCAAAAGTTGTTGTCCAATTTGTCCTGAGTACGCTGATACCCCATATGTGGGGGGAACCACTGTTTGGGCGCATGACAGAGCTCGGAAGGGAAGGAGCGCCATTTGGAATGCAGACTTAAATGGATTGGTCTGCAGGCATCACGTTGCATTTGCAGAGCCCCTGATGTACCCAAACAGTACAAACCCCCCACAAGTGACCCCATATCGGAAACTAGACCCCCCAAGGAACTTATCTAGATGTGCTGTGAGAACTTTGAACCCCCAAGTGTTTCACTACAGTTTATAACGCAGAGCCGTGAAAATAAAAATTCTTTTTTTTTCACAAAAATGATTTTTTAGCCCCCAGTTTTGTATTTTCACAAGGGTATCAGGATAAATTGGACCCCAAAAGTTGTTGTCCAATTTGTCCTGAGTACGCTGATACCCCATATGTGGGGGGGAACCACTGTTTGGGCGCATGACAGAGCTCGGAAGGGAAGGAGCGCCATTTGGAATGCAGACTTAAATGGATTGGTCTGCAGGCGTCACGTTGCATTTGCAGAGCCCCTGATGTACCCAAACAGTACAAACCACACACAAGTGACCCCATATCGGAAACTAGACCCCCCACGGAACTTATCTAGATGTGTTGTGAGAACTTTGAACCCCCAAGTGTTTCACTACAGTTTACAACGCAGAGCCGTGAAAATAAAAAATCTTTTTTTTCCCACAAAACTTATTTTTTGGCCCCCAGTTTTGTATTTTCTTAAGGGTAGCAGGAGAAATTGGACCCCAAAAGATGATGTCCAATTTGTCCTGAGTACGCTGATACCCCATATGTTGGTTTAAACCCCTGTTTGGGCACACGGGAGAGCTCTGAAGGGAAGGAGCACTGTTTTCCTTTTTCAACGCAGAATTGGCTGGAATTCAGATCGGATGCCATGTCCCGTTTGGAGAGCCCCTGATGTGCCTAAACAGTGGAAACCCCCCAATTATAACTGAAACCCTAATCCAAATACACCCCTTACCCTAATCCCAACAGTAACCCTAACCACTCCTCTAACCCAGACACACCCAACCCTATTCCCAACTGTAAATGTAATCCAAACCCTAACCCTATCTTTAGCCCCAACCCTAACTGTAGCCCCAACCCTAGCCCCAACCCTAGCCCTAACCCTAGCAATAACCCTAGCCCTATCACTAGCCCTAACACTAACCGTAACACTAGCCCTAACCCTAGCCCTTAACCCTAGCCCCAACCCTAGCCCTAACCCTAGCCCTAACCCTAACCCTAGCCCCAACCATAGCCCTAACCCTAACCCTAGCCCTAACCCTAGCCCTAACCCTAACCCTAACCCTAGCCCTAACTCTAGTCCTAACTCTAGCCCAAACCCTAACCCTAACCCTAATGGGAAAATGGAAATAAATACATTTTTTAATTTTTTTATTTTTCCCTACCTAAGGGGGTGATGAAGGGGGGTTTGATTTACTTTAATAGCGGGTTTTTTAGCGGATTTTTATGATTGGCAGCCGTCATGCACTGAAAGATGCTTTTCATTGCAATAAAAATATTTTTTGCGTTACCACATTTTGAGAGCTGTAATTTTTCCATATTTGAGTCCACAGAGTCATGTGAGATCTTGTTTTTTGCGGGACGAGTTGACGTTTTTATTGGTAACATTTTCGGACACGTGACATTTTTTGATCGCTTTTTATTCCGATTTTTGTGAGGCAGAGTGATAAAAAACAAGCTATTCATGAATTTCTTTTGAGGGAGGCGTTTATACCGTTCCGCATTTGGTAAAATTGATAAAGCAGTTTTATTCTTCAGGTCAGTACGATTACAGCGATATCTCATTTATATCATTTTTTTATGTTTTGGCGCTTTTATACGACAAAAACTATTTTATAGAAAAAATAATTATTTTGGTATCACTTTATTCTCAGGCCTATAACTTTTTTATTTTTTTGCTGATGATGCTGTATGGTGGCTCGATTTTTGCGGGACAAGATGACGTTTTCAGCGGTACCATGGTTATTTATATACGTCTTTTTGATCGTGTGTTATTCCACTTTTTGTTCGGCGGTATGATAATAAAGCGTTTTTTGCCTCGTTTTTTTTTTTTTTCTTACGGTGTTTACTGAAGGGGTTAACTAGTGGGGCAGTTTTATAGGTTGGGTCGTTACGGACGCGGCGATACTAAATATGTGTACTTTTATTGTTTTTTTTATTTTATTTAGCTAAAGAAATGTATTTATGGGAATAATATTTTCTTTTTTTTTTCTTTATTTAGGATATATATATATTTTTTTTTTACACACATGTGGGGATTTTTTTTTAAACTTTTTTACTTTGTCCCGGAGGGGACATTACAGATCATTGATCTGACAGTGTGCACAGCACTCTGTCAGATCGACGATCTGCTGTGCAGGGCTGCAGGCTTACCAGCGCCTGCTCTGAGCAGGCACTCGGTAAGCCACCTCCCTCCCTGCAGGACCCGGATGCCGCGGCCATCTTGGATCCGGGACCTGCGGCGAGGAGGGAGGTAGGAGACCCTCGGAGCAACGCGATCACATCGCGTTGCTCCGGGGGTCTCAGGGAAGCCCGCAGGGAGCCCCCTCCCTGCGCGATGCTTCCCTATACCGCCGGTACACCGCGATCATGTTTGATCGCGGTGTGCCGGGGGATAATGTGCCGGGGGCGGTCCGTGACTGCTCCTGGCACATAGTGCCGGATTTCAGCTGCGATATGCAGCTGACACCCGGCCGCGATCGGCCGCGCTCCCCCTGTGAGCGCGGCCGATCGGCTATGACGTACTATCCCGTCGGTGGTCATACGGGCCCACACCACCTCGACGGGATAGTACGTCAGATGTCAGAAAGGGGTTAAAGATGACACATTTTCTTTGTATTTTTGGCAAAAAAAAATATATATATACTGTACATATTGTCATCTTTTACATTTTAAAAATTACAAAAGTAAAATGGGCACATGCAAACTTTGGGCACCATGAATGGTTAGTATCTAGTAACATAGCACCCCCTTTTGAAAGCATCCCAGCTTTTTGTAGCCAGACAAGAGTCTTTAAGTTCTTATTTGAGAGATTTTCATCCATTCATCATTGGAAAATTCTTCCAGTTATATGAGATGCTTGGGTCGTCTTGCATACAGAGCTATTTTGAGGTCTACCCACAGATTTCCATTGATGTTCGGATGAGGAGACTGTGAGGGCCATTGTAAAACTTTCAGCTTGCACCTTTTGAGGTGGTCTATTATGGATTTTGACTTGTGTTCAGGATCATTATCCGTTTGTAGAAGCCATCCTTTTTTCAACTTCAGCTTTTTTTTACAGATGGTGTTATGTTTGCATCAAGAATTTGCTGAAATTTCATTGAATCCATTCTTCATTATATTCGTGAAATGTTCCTTGTGCCATTGGCTGCAACACAATCCCAAAGCATGATGGATCCACCCCAGTGTTTAAATGATTGGCAAGATGTTCTTTTCCTGAAATTCTGAACCCTTTTTTCTCCACACATACCTTGGATCATTGTGGCCAAAGAGTTCTATTTTAACCTCATCGGACCACAGGACTTGTTACCAAAATGCATCAGGCTTGTTTAGATGTTCTTTTGCATACTTCTAATGCTGAATTTTATGGTGAGGATGCGGGAAAGGTTTCCTTCTGATGACTCTTCCATGACGGCCATATTTGTGCAGGTGTCTCTGTGTAATGACCAGGCCGAGCGTTCCCTGCTATCCACCCCCACACGGTATCCGCAGCCGAAGGAATTATGACACACACCGGTCTCTGGGATAACAGTTGCTTTTATTTCAGCAGGAACAAGAAATATAACTTGGGACAAATAAGGAACAGTCTCTCGTGGGTAGTGCATGGAAAATACAGTTCAAACTTAGATGCTGACACAGAATTTAGGTTCCGGAGCTTTAAGAGCCTATATTAGTTAGAAGCAGTACTTGCAGGTAACTAAAAGAGGGTTGAAAGTCTTTTGTGGCATGTAAGTAGAAAAATAGATATATAATCAAGAGTATTTACAGACCTGGCGTCCTGTATCCATTTCACTGCTTGTCGCTGTCCGTGCAGAAATATACATGAAGTGAATAACGGATAATTTGCAGTGAGGCGGGAGACCCTCTGTATTGACTCTGGATTCCTTGTTCATCTGTGGTGCTTTATTGCCATTTTCCAAGATGGCGTATGCTGCCTCAAATCTGCTCATGTGATCTGACTTCCCTGTTTTTATAAGCCTGGCTTGCTTCATATTCCTTGCTTGTGTATTCTGCCTGAATCCCTGGCTTGTGCTGCAAGAGACTTCCCCTCTTCAGATACTCCAGCTCCGTCTATTCAGCAAACCTTCTCAGCTCTCAGAGGTTCTCCTGCATTACTCTGCATTCTTCTCCTGCCTGCTGGGACATGTAAGCTCAGGGGTGGATTAAGGGTAGCCAGGGCCACGGGCTGTTCAGATACTGTGGGCCCCCCCGGTCATGTGACGGGGGTCATGTGACGGGGGTCATGTGACGGGGGTCATGTTATACCCGAACCAGATTATTCCAGAAAAATGGCTTGGCCCTACTCTACTGTAACCTATTAAATATTTGTTAAAATCTGCAATACAATTTAGGTATATTTTGACCAATAATATCACATACAAGGAACAAATACCACCGCGCCATGACCAGACCACAAATTACAACCACCGTGATTGAATAATATCACATACAAGGAACAAATACCACTGCACCATGTCAAGACCACATATTACCACCACTTGGTGACCAAATAGCACATACAAGGGACAAATACCACAACACCATTTCCTGACCACATATTACCACCACATAGTGACTGAATACTACAATACTGATCAGTAATTAAAAAACAAACAAAAAAAAACACAATACTATCACCATAAGTGCCAGTATTCACAGGAGATCTGTACTTAGTATGCAGTGTCTTTGTAGAGGTAATACAGAGATCACTGGTGACATTGTACACAGGACCTCTGAATATAGTATACAGTGTATAGTGTCAGTGTATAGGTAACACTGACTCACCAGTGACGTCTCTAGGTGAAGTCCTTCATCTTTCATCCAGCACAGACCACCATCATTTCTTCCAGCCAGGACTCGTTTCTGCAGGAAATAACAGTTATCTCGAGTTCTGCTTGCAGAACACATTACTTAATTTTTCCCAACTTCTACATTACACCACATGGAGAAAAAAAGGCGATATAGTGTCACTCTGCACAGTAACAGGACCGCCCCCCCATTTAAAACAGTATACTCAAAAAATAAAATAAATACATCACTGCAGTAATAATATCCCTTAATTAGCCCCTATGGTAATAATATTCCCCACCCTGGCCCCGTGTGTCTCATTCCTGGCTCCAGCCATATGTTCTTCCATCCTGCACTCATGAGTATCCATTCTACACCATATGATCTCCCCATCCTTCCCTGTTGTGAATTCTGTTCTCGAACTCCCTCCTGTGGTTATGAATGGTACTTCGGCGAGTTCTGTTCATGGACTCCCTCTGGTGGCTGTGAGTGGAGCTGCTGGTTCTGAGGTTCCTTCTCCAGCTGATCTCGTTTAGGCCTTGGCTGGCTGCTCTATTTAACTCCACTCAGATCGTTACTTGATGCCAGCTGTCAATGTCCTAGTACTGGTTCAGTTTGCTCTTGGATCTTTCAGATGACCTGTCTACTCCAGCAAAAGCTAAATCCCTGCTAGCTTATTTGTTTACCACTGTTTTCTTGTCCAGCTTGCTATCATGATTCTGCCTGGCTAAGCTGGAAGCTCTGGGATGCAGAGTGGCACCTCCACGCCGTGAGTTGGTGTGGGGTCTCTTTTGCACACTCTGCGTGGTTTTTTGGTAGTTTTTTATGCTGACCGCAAAGATACCTTTTCTATCCTCAAGTCTGTTTAGTTAAAGTCTGGCCTCCTTTGCTGAAACCTATTTCATTCCTGTGTTTGTGACTTCCATCTTAACTCACAGTTAATACGTGTGGGGGGCTGCCTATTTCTTTGGGGAATTTCTCTGAGGCAAGTTAGGCCTTATTTTCTATCTTTAGGGGTAGTTAGCTCTTAGGCTGTGAAGAGGCGTCTAGGCAGAGTCAGGTACGCTCCACGGCTATTTCTAGTTGTTGTGATAGGTTTAGGGGTTGCGGTCAGCAAAGTTCCCACTTCCCAGAGCTTGTCCTGTATTACTAGTTTGCTCATCAGGTCATTCCTAGTGCTCCTAACCATCAGCTCATCATAACACTTCCCCATCTGTCTCCATCGATTTCACTGCATTCAAACAGGCAACACTCACCTTTAAATCTGCTCTCACCTCTGCTAAACAGGCCTACTTCACAACCCTCGTATCTTCCCTATCCTACAACCCCGAACAGTTATTCAAAACCTTTAACTCCCTCCTCCGCCCCCCACTGCCCCCTGCAACCTCCCTCATCTCTGCAAAGGACTTTGCCACACACTTTAAAAATAAGATCGACCAGACAAGGCAAGTCTTCATTGTTCAACCACCACAACCCTTTTGTATACCAGACCAATGCCCAAACCCCATAACATCCCTATCCAACATCACTGAACGGGGCCTTAACTGTCTCCTCTCCATATTACACCTCACCACCTGTGCGCTCGACCCCATCCCATCCCACCTCCTCCCCAACCTTACCACCACACTTATCCCATCCCTAACCCACCTGTTCAACCTATCACTAACTTCTGGCACCTTCCCTTCTGCGTTCAAACATGCCACAATCACGCCTATCCTTAAAAAGCCAACCCTTGATCCAACTGCTATGTCCAGCTATCGCCCAATATCGCTGCTCCCATTCGCTTCCAAACTCCTGGAGCAGCACGTCCACACTGAACTTTCCTCCCACCTCTCATCTAACTTGTTGTTCGACAATCTACAACCTGGTTTCCACCCCCATCACTCAACTGAGACTGCCCTGACCAAAATCACTAACGACATACTTACCGCCAAAGCTACTGGACAATACTCTGTACTCCTCCTTCTAGACCTGTCCTCTGCTTTTGACACAGTTGACCACTGCCTCCTACTACAGATCCTCTCCTACTTTCGTATCAAAGACCTCGCCCTATCCTGGATCGCCTCGTACCTTTCCAACCACACATTCAGTGTCTCCCACTCCCACACTACCTCCTCATCCCACCCTCTCTCTGTTGGAGTCCCCCAAGGCTCTGTTCTAGGACCCCTACTCTTCTCAATCTATACACTTGGCTTGGGACAACTCATAAAGTCCCATGGATTCCAGTACCACCTCTATGCTGATGACACTCAGATCTTCCTCTCTGGCCCAGACGTCACCGCTCTGCTGTCCAGAATCCCAGAGTGCTTATCAGCTATATCCTCCTTCTTCTCCTCTCGCTTCCTCAAACTCAATGTGGACAAATCTGAACTCATCATCTTTCCTTCATCCCACAGATCTTCCTTACCTGACCTATCTATCGCAATCAATGACATCATGCTTTCCCCCGTACCGGAAGTCCGCTGCCTCGGACTAACCTTCGACTCTGCCCTGTCCTTCAAACCACACATCCAAGCTCTTTCCACCTCCTGTCACCTCCAGCTCAAAAATCTCCAGAATCCGTCCCTTCCTCAACCTTCAATCTACTAAAATGCTTGTGCATGCCCTCATCATCTCCCGCCTTGACTACTGCAACATCCTTTTCTGCGGCCTCCCTGCTAACACCCTTGCACCTCTCCAGTCCATCCTTAACTCTGCTGCCCGACTAATCCATCTCTCTCCTCGCTACTCCTCCGCTTCCCCCCTCTGCAAATCTCTTCACTGGTTCCCATTCCCTCAGCGTATCCAGTTCAAATTACTAATACTGACCTACAAAGCCATCCATAACCTGTCTCCTCCATATATCTCTGAACTAATCTCCATATATCTTCCCTCACGTAATCTCCAGTCCTCCCAAGACCTCCTTCTCTCCTCCACACTTATTCGCTCCTCATCCAAGCGCCTCCAAGACTTCTCCCGAATATCACCCATCCTCTGGAATTCTCTGCCCCAACACGTCCGGTTATCCACCACATTCGGATCCTTCAGACGGAACCTGAAAACTCATCTCTTCAGGAAAGCCTACAGCCTGCACTTACCCCGCTGCCTCCTCATCACCACCGAAGCTACCGCCTCACCAACACCGGAGCTCCTGCAACCCCCAACCTATCGTCTCCTTCCCCATAATCCTGCAGAATGTAAGCCCGCGAGGGCAGGGTCCTCGCCCCTCTGTATCAGTCTGTCATTGTAAGTTTGTTTACTGTAAGTGATATCTGTAACTTGTATGTAACCCCTTCTCATGTACAGCACCATGGAATTAATGGTGCTTTATAAATAAATAATAATAATAATCATATCCATCCTGCCCCATGTCTTTCATTCTGCCCCGTGTCTCCAATCATGCCCCGTGTCTACATTCTGCCCATGCCTCCAGTCCTGCCCCCAATGTGTCCAGCAATCTGCCCCAGTGTGTCCAACATATTACCCCCAGTGTGTCCAGCAATCTGCCCCAGTATGTCCAGCATATTGCCCCAGTGTCCAGCAATCTGCCCCAGTGTGTCCAGCATTGCCCCCAGACAGTGTCTCCAGCAATCTGCCCCAGTGTCTGACTCCAGCATATTCCCCCAGTATATCCAGCATTGCCCCCAGACAGTGTGTCCAGCAATCTGCCCCAGTGTGTCCAGCAATCTGCCCCAGTGTGTCCAGCATATTACCACCAGTGTGTCCAGCAATCTGCCCCAGTGTGTCCAGCATTGCCCCCAGACAGTGTCTCCAGCAATCTGCCCCAGTGTCTGACTCCAGCATATTCCCCCAGTATGTCCAGCATTGCCCCCAGACAGTGTGTCCAGAAATCTGCCCCAGTGTGTCCAGCAATCTGCCCCAGTGTGTCCAGCATATTACCACCAGTGTGTCCAGCAATCTGCCCCAGTATGTCCAGCATTGCCCCAGTGTGTCCAGCATATTACCACCAGTGTGTCCAGCAATCTGCCCCAGTATGTCCAATTGTCCAGCATTGCCCACAGTGTGTCCAGCATTGCCCCAGTTTCTCCAGCATTGCCCCAGTGTCTCCAGCATTGCCACAGTGTCTCCAGCATTGCCCCAGTGTCTCCAGCATTGCAGCCAGACAGTGTGTTCAACAATCTGCCCCAGTATGTCCAGCATATTGCCCCAGAGTATCCAGCATTGCCCCCAGTGTGTCCAGCAATCTTCCCCAGTGTCTCCAGCATATTACCCCCAGTGTGTCCAGCAATCTGCCCCAGTATGTCCAGCATTGCCGTCAGTCTGTCCAGCAATCTGCCCCAGTGTCTCCAGCATTGCTCCAGTGTCTCCAGCATTGCCCCAGTGTCTCCAGCATTGCCCCAGTGTGTCCTCCAGCATTGCTCCCAGTGTGTCCAGCAATCTGCCCCAGTGTCTCCAGCATTGCCACAGTGTCTCCAGCAATCTACACCAGTGTGTCCTCCAGCATTGCCCCAGTGTGTCCTCCAGCATTGCCCCAGTGTGTCCTCCAGCATTGCCCCAGTGTCTCCAGCAATCTGCCCCAGTGTCTCCAGCATTGCCCCAGTGTCTCCAGCATTGCCCCAGTGTGTCCAGCATTGCCGTCAGTGTGTCCAGCAATCTGCCCCAGTGTCTCCAGCATTGCCCCAGTGTCTCCAGCATTGCCCCAGTGTCTCCAGCAATCATCTGCCCCAGTGTGTCCAGCAGTCTGCCCCAGTGTGTCCTCCAGCATTGCCCCAGTGTGTCCAGCAGTCTGCCCCAGTGTCTCCAGCATTGCCCCAGTGTCTCCAGCATTGCCCCAGTGTCTCCATCAATCTGCCCCAGTGTGTCCTCCAGCATTGCCCCAGTGTGTCCAGCAATCTGCCCCAGTGTCTCCAGCATTGCTCCAGTGTCTCCAGCAATCTGCCCCAGTGTCTCCAGCATTGCCTCAGTGTCTCCAGCAATCTGCCCCAGTGTCTCCAGAAATCTGCCCCAGTGTCTCCAGCATTGCCCCAGTGTCTCCAGCAATCTGCCCCAGTGTCTCCAGCATTGCCCCCAGTGTGTCCAGCAATCTGCCCCAGTGTCTCCAGCATTGCCCCAGTGTCTCCAGCATTGCCCCCAGTGTGTCCACCGTTAGCTTATCAAAAAACAAAACAAAACAAAAAAAACAAAACAGAGTCCCCTCACCTGACCAGCGCTCCAGGTGGCGAGCTCCCTCCAGCAATGCACACTCGCCGGCGACTGACAATGACGTCAGATGCCGGCGACGTGTGCGCTGCGGCCGACTTCAGCTGCCAGCCTCCAATTGGCTGGCGGCTGTTGTTAACTACTGACGGGCCCCCTCTCTCTGCCCACCGGGTCCGGGAGCACATAAATGCCGGCGGGCATTCACAGTCACACTCGGGCGGATTATCAGAGGGTCAATCTGTGCGGTAGCCCAGGGCCCCCCCACACCACTGGGCCCTGGGCTACCGCCCATATTGACCCTCTGATAATCCGCCCCTGTGTAAGCTCATCCTGCTACAGCTAATCTTGTTTGGTTTCCACTGCTAGTTTATTTGACTGTTTCTGGACTCAAAGCTCTGCACTGCTTTTGGACTCTTTGCTAGTACTGCCAGCCCTGGTTTGAATGGTGTCTTATGATCTGCATTTCCCCAGAAAGTGCTACGCCCATAAGACTTTGCCTGCAGCAGAGCTGCTAATGAACTATTCCTAAGAAGAACCCTGTTTGCAGTCCACTAGAACTGTTGTGCACATACTGCACCCATGTTTGTGCATTTGAATATTGACTTTGCCTACAGCAGAGCTGCAAGGAATTTATCCTGTTTTCACCTTATTTGCTGTGTTTTTGAACTTGCTCACGCATTGCACCAGTGCTTGTTTTTTTAATAATACAGACTTATCACTATACTTGGTTCTGCTGCTTATTTGTCTCAAGCCAAGAGATTCCTGAGTGTTCCACTATAATTGTTACAGGATACACAAGCCAAATAAGGAATCTGCTGAGACAATGGCTACTGAACCTAAGACTGAACAACTGTTTTCTATGATGAGATCTCTGCAAAAAGAGATGGGCAGTCTGCAGAGTAAGGTTGGAGGCTTGGAACATAATCAGCAGGTGTTTGGACAGACTCTGCAGGATCTGAGTACTCGAATGGACGCTCAGGAAAATAAATGTAAAAACATGGAGTATGGACAGGCCTTTCAGGACTTAAGGGCTCAGATGGCCACACAAGTGGTCTTACCTGTTGTGAATTCCGCTCTTGGGCTCCCTCCGGTGGTTGTAAGTAGCATTTTTGTGAATTCTGCTCTTGGGCTCCCTCCTGTGGTTTTGAGTGGTATGGCTCCTTCTTGGATTTAGCATCTGCAGCTGTTTCCACTGATCGTCTTTCTGGCTCGGCTATTTTAGTCTGGCCTTATCCCTCAATCAATGCCAGTTGTCAATTGTCCTAGCTTGGAGTCACGGCTCTTTGGATTTCCCTGACACTCTGACCAGTTCATCAAAGCTAAGTCCTTGCTTGTCCTTTAGCAGTTCACTTCTTGTGGACTTTATTGTTCAGTACTTTCTATGTTTTGCTCATTTGTCCAGCTTATCAGTATGGATCTATTCAGCTAAGCTGGAAGCTCTGGGCAGCAGATTTTGCCCTCCACACCTTTAGTCAGGTGTGGAGATTTTTGCATTTCTCTGCGGTGGACTTTTTCTAGTTTTTATTACTGACCGCACAGTGTCCTATTCTGTACTACCTATCTAGCTAGAGGTGGCCTCCTTTGCTGAATCTTGTTTCATACTACGTATGTCATTTCCTTCTCCTCTCACAGTCATTATTTGTGGGGGGCTGTCCTATCGTTTGGGGATTTTTTCTGAGGCAAGATAGCTTTCCTGTTTCTACCTTTAGGGGTAGCTAGTTCTCCGGCTGTGACGAGGTGTCCAGGGAGTGACAGGAACATCCCACGGCTACTGCTAGTGTTTGTGTTAAGATCAGGAACTGCGGTCTGTATAGTTACCACCCACTCAGAGCTAGTCGCATTTCGCTCCTAAATCACCAGACCATAACAGTACAACTGGCCAAAAATGAGCTGAATGCATCTCAAAAGAAGGAAAAGAAAAAGAGTTCTGAGCCATTTTTTTTTTCTTTAGTCTGTTTTGTCTTTTTCCTTCCTCTTAATCTCTGGGTGGTTCAGGATTTGGATGAGGGCATGGATGTTCAGGGGTTGTTTTCTCATGTGGATCAGCTTGCTGCAAGAGTACAGAGTATTCAAGATTATGTTGTTCAGACTCCGGCCTTAGAGCCTAAAATTCCTACTCCGGATTTGTTTTACGGGGATAGATCTAAGTTTTTGAACTTTAAAAATAACTGCAAATTGTTTTTTGCTCTGAAACCCCGTTCCTCTGGTGACCCCATTCAGCAAGTTAAAATAGTTATTTCTCTGCTGTGTGGTGACCCTCAGGACTGGGCATTCTCCCTTGAGTCAGGGGATCCGGCATTGCTTAATGTAGATGCATTTTTTCAATCGCTCGGATTATTGTATGACGAACCTAACTCTGTGAATCATGCGGAAAAAACCTTGTTGGCCCTGTGTCAGGGTCAGGAAGCAGCAGAATTATACTGCCAGAAATTTAGAAAATGGTCTGTGCTCACTAAATGGAATGAGGACACTCTGGCAGCAATTTTCAGAAAGGGTCTTTCTGAAGCCCTTAAGGATGTTATGGTGGGGTTCCCCATGCCTGTTGGTTTGAGCGAATCTATATCTCTGGCCATTCAGATTGATCAGCGCCTGCGCGAACGCAAGGTGGTGCACCATATGGCAGCGTCCTCTGAGCAGAGTCCTGAGCCTATGCAATGTGATAGGATTTTGACTAGAGCGGAACAGAGGGTATACAGACTTCAGAATGGGCTCTGTTTTTACTGTGGTGATTCTGCTCATGCTATTTCTGATTGCCCTAAGCGTATTAAGAGGGTCGCTAGATCTGTTACCATTAGTACTGTACAGCCTAAGTTTCTCCTGTCTGTGACCCTGATTTGCTCATTGTCATCTTTTTCTGTCATGGCATTTGTTGATTCAGGCGCTGCTCTGAACTTAATGGACTTAGAATTCGCCAGGCGCTGTGGTTTTTCTTTGCAGCCTTTGCAGAGTCATATTCCCTTGAGGGGTATTGATGCTACACCGTTGGCCAAGAATAAACCTCAGTATTGGACTCAGCTGACTATGTGCATGGCTCCAGCACATCAGGAAGATTGCCGTTTTCTGGTGTTGCATAATTTACATGATGTTGTTGTACTGGGTTTTCCATGGTTACAAGTACACAATCCAGTGCTGGATTGGAAATCGATGTCTGTGACTAGTTGGGGTTGTCAAGGGGTACATAGTGACATTCCTTTGATGTCAATTTCCTCTTCCCCCTCTTCTGATGTTCCTGAATTTTTGTCAGATTTCCAGGATGTATTCGATGAGCCCAAGTCCAGTTCCATTCCTCCACATAGGGACTGTGATTGTGCTATTGACTTGATTCCTGGCTGTAAGTTCCCTAAGGGCCGACTTTTCAATCTGTCTGTGCCAGAGCATGCAGCCATGCGGAGCTATGTAAAGGAGTCTTTGGAGAAGGGGCATATTCGGCCGTCCTCGTCACCATTGGGAGCGGTATTTTTTTTTGTTGCCAAGAAGGATGGCTCCTTGAGACCCTGTATTGATTATCGCCTTCTTAATAAGATCATGGTCAAATTCCAATACCCTTTACCTTTGCTCTCTGATTTGTTTGCTCGGATTAAGGGGGCTAGTTGGTTTACCAAGATTGACCTTCGAGGGGCATATAATCTTGTTCGTATTAAACGGGGTGACGAATGGAAAACTGCATTTAATATGCCCGAAGGTCATTTTGAATACCTGGTGATGCCTTTCGGGCTTTCTAATGCTCCTTCTGTATTTCAGTCCTTTATACATGATATTTTCCGCAATTATCTTGATAAATTCTTGATTGTGTATTTGAGTGATATTTAGATTTTTTCCAATGATTGGGAGTCTCATGTGAAGCAGGTCAGGATGGTAGTCCAGATCCTTCGTGATAATGCTCTATTTGTGAAGGGGTCTAAGTGCCTATTTGGAGTTCAGAAGGTCTCTTTTTTGGGGTTTATTTTTTCTCCTTCGTCTATAGAAATGGATCCTGTTAAGGTCCAAGCCATTCATGACTGGATTCAACCCACATCTGTGAAGAGCCTTCAGAAATTTTTATTTTAGGCTTTGCTAATTTTTATCGCCGTTTCATTGCCAACTTCTCTAGTGTGGTTAAACCCCTGACCGATTTGACGAAGAAACGCGCTGATGTGACAAATTGGTCCTCTGAGGCTGTTGAGGCCTTTCAGGAGCTTAAATGCCGATTTACTTCTGCCCCTGTCTTGCGTCAGCCGGATGTTTCTCTTCCTTTTCAGGTTGAGGTTGATGCTTCTGAAATTGGGGCAGGGGCCGTTTTGTCACAGAGGAATTCTGATGGTTCCTTGATGAAGCCATGTGCCTTCTTTTCCCGAAAGTTTTCGCCTGCGGAACGCAATTATGATGTCGGCAATCGGGAGTTGTTGGCTATGAAGTGGGCATTTGAGGAGTGGCGACATTGGCTTGAGGGAGCCAAGCACCGCATTGTGGTCTTGACCGATCATAACAATCTGATTTACCTCGAGTCGGCCAAGCGGCTGAACCCTAGACAGGCTCGGTGGTCCCTGTTTTTCACCCGTTTTGATTTTGTGGTCTCATATCTTCCGGGATCTAAGAATGTTAAAGCGGATGCCCTCTCTAGGAGTTTTTTGCCTGATTCTCCTGGAGTCCTTGAGCCGGTTGGCATTCTTAGGGAAGGGGTGATTCTTTCTGCCATCTGCCCTGATTTGCGGCAGGCGCTTCAGGAATTTCAGGCTGATAAACCTGACCGCTTTCCTGTGGGGAAGCTGTTTGTTCCTGATAGATGGACAAGTAAGGTAATTTCTGAGGTCCATTGTTCTGTGTTGGCCGGTCATCCTGGGATTTTTGGTACCAGAGATTTGATTGCTAGGTCCTTTTGGTGGCCTTCCTTGTCGCGGGATGTGCGTTCTTTTGTGCAGTCCTGTGGGACTTGTGCCCGGGCTAAGCCTTGCTGTTCCCGTGCTAGTGGGTTGCTGTTGCCTTTGCCTGTCCCTGAGAGGCCTTGGACGCATATTTCCATGGATTTTATTTCGGATCTTCCTGTGTCCCAGAGGATGTCTGTTATCTGGGTGGTTTGTGATCGGTTCTCTAAAATGGTCCATTTGGTACCTTTGCCTAAATTGCCTTCCTCCTCTGATTTGGTTCCATTGTTTTTTCAGCATGTGGTTCGTTTGCATGGCATTCCGGAGAATATTGTGTCTGACAGAGGTTCCCAGTTTGTTTCCAGGTTTTGGCGGGCCTTTTGTGCTAAGATGGCCATTAATTTGTCTTTTTCTTCGGTGTTCCATCCTCAGACTAATGGCCAAACTGAGCGAACTAATCAAACCTTGGAAACCTATTTGAGATGCTTTGTGTCTGCTGATCAGGATGATTGGGTGGCTTTCTTGCCGTTGGCCGAGTTTGCCCTTAATAATCGGGCCAGTTCGGCTACTTTGGTTTCGCCTTTCTTTTGTAATTTTGGTTTCCATCCTCGTTTTTCTTCAGGGCAGGTTGAGCCTTCTGATTGTCCTGGTGTAGATTCTGTGATGGACAGGTTACAGCAGATTTGGACTCATGTGGTAGACAATTTGACGTTGTCTCAGGAAAAGGCTCAGCGTTTTGCTAACCACCGTCGGTGTGTTGGTCCTCGGCTTCGTGTGGGGGATTTGGTCTGGTTATCTTCTCGTCATGTTCCTATGAAGGTTTCTTCCCCTAAGTTCAAGCCTCGGTTTATTGGTCCTTATAAGATTTCTGAGATTATCAATCCAGTGTCTTTTTGTTTGGCCCTTCCAGCCTCTTTTGCCATCCACAATGTTTTCCATAGATCTTTGTTGCGGAGATATGTGGTACCCGTTGTTCCATCTGTTGATCCCCCTGCCCCGGTGTTGGTTGAGGGGGAGTTGGAATATGTGGTTGAGAAAATTTTGGATTCTCGTTTTTCGAGGTGGAGGCTTCAGTATCTTGTCAAGTGGAAGGGTTATGGCCAGGAGGATAATTCTTGGGTGGTTGCCTCCGATGTCCATGCCACCGATTTGGTTCGTGCTTTTCATTTGGCTCGTCCTGATCAGCCTGGGGGCTCTGGTGAGGGTTCGGTGACCCCTCCTCAAGGGGGGGGTACTGTTGTGAATTCCGCTCTTGGGCTCCCTCCGGTGGTTGTAAGTAGCATTTTTGTGAATTCTGCTCTTGGGCTCCCTCCTGTGGTTTTGAGTGGTATGGCTGCTTCTTGGATTTAGCATCTGCAGCTGTTTCCACTGATCGTCTTTCTGGCTCGGCTATTTTAGTCTGGCCTTATCCCTCAATCAATGCCAGTTATCAATTGTCCTAGCTTGGAGTCACGGCTCTTTGGATTTCCCTGACACTCTGACCAGTTCATCAAAGCTAAGTCCTTGCTTGTCCTTTTGCAGTTCACTTCTTGTGGACTTTATTGTTCAGTACTTTCTATGTTTTGCTCATTTGTCCAGCTTATCAGTATGGATCTATTCAGCTAAGCTGGAAGCTCTGGGCAGCAGATTTTGCCCTCCACACCTTTAGTCAGGTGTGGAGGTTTTTGCATTTCTCTGCGGTGGACTTTTTCTAGTTTTTATTACTGACCGCACAGTGTCCTATTCTGTACTACCTATCTAGCTAGAGGTGGCCTCCTTTGCTGAATCTTGTTTCATACTATGTATGTCATTTCCTTCTCCTCTCACAGTCATTATTTGTGGGAGCTGTCCTATCCTTTGGGGATTTTCTCTGAGGCAAGATAGCTTTCCTGTTTCTACCTTTAGGGGTAGCTAGTTCTCCGGCTGTGACGAGGTGTCCAGGGAGTGACAGGAACATCCCACGGCTACTGCTAGTGTTTGTGTTAAGATCAGGAACTGCGGTCTGTATAGTTACCACCCGCTCAGAGCTAGTCGCATGTCGCTCCTAAATCACCAGACCATAACACTTACCCCCTGGACAGCCGCAGGCAGTCAGTCCTCCTAAGCTGACGCCATTCTGATACAATGGTGATCGTGATAAATTTCGTGGTTTTGTAAATCAATGTCTGTTATATTTTGATGTGCATGCCGACCACTTTCACACTGATCGATCTAAAGTGTTATGTATTATTATGCTATTGACATCACGATCACTCACCTGGTCAAATCCGATGATCGAGTCTCGTGATCCACGTTTAAATATATTGGATGATTTTTTGGCTGCAATGGCATTAATGTTTGATGACCCTAACCGACGCGCCTCTGCTGAGACCGCCTTACTGTCCTTGCGTCAGTGTAAACGTTCAGTTATTGAATATGCCACTGATTTTAGAAGGCTAGCTGTGGATACTAATTGGGATTGTCATGCACAATTGCCTATTTTCAGGAGAGGTCTATCAAGTGTTATAAAGGATGAACTAGCTCATTCTGAGTCACCACAAGAGCTAGAAACATTTATCCAACATTGTGTACGCATAGATATTCGCCTTACTGAGCGTAGACAGGAGAAACTGGCAGTATTTAATCATTTGTCTAATTATTCCCTTTCTCCCAAAGAACCTGCAGGTGAAACCACTCGGGAGACAGACAGGGAGCAGAAGGAAAATGACTCTCACTACTCACTCCCTATTAAAATCTTATGTTCTGGACAGTGGATCTCTAGCGCAGCCATGATCGATCCCGGCGCAAGGGGTAATTTTATGGACATTGCATTTGCCAAAAAACACGGCATAGAGATTCAGCATAGAGCTTCTCCAATTGCTATGGATACGGTAGATGGCTCACCTTTAATTTCTGGGCCAGTTGATCAGGAGACTGTACCGCTTGTCATTTTGTTGGAACCGGACCATCAGGAGCAACTCTCATTTTAGTAATTTCTTCTCCTCATTTTCCAGTGATTCTAGGCATTCCTTGGCTGTGCTCACAGAATCCAACAATCAACTGGGAGACCAAGGAGATTACGTTCCCAACCAGGAGTGATTCAGTCATAACGGAAACTTTTCTGGAGTCTCTTGATTCGGAACCTCCTGAACCAGTATTTACTTTACCTGCTGCGTATAAGGAATACTCGGACATCTGTGATAAGGCGAAGGCAGACCAGCTTCCCCCACATAGGGATTATGATTGTCCTATTGAATTGCTTTCAGGGGCAGCTATTCCTTTTAGTAATGTCTACTTGTTGGCAGCTCCTGAGCTCCAAGCTTTGAAAGAGTATATTGATGAAAACTTGGCTAAAGCCTTTACATCCTCCCTCCTCACCAGCAGGGGCGCATTTTTTTTTTGTAAAGAAGGATGGGACCCTAAGACCCTGCATTGACTATCGGGAACTCAATAAGGTCACCATCCGGAATCGTTATCCCTTGCCTTTGATCCCAGAACTGTTGGAAAGAATCCGTCATGCCAAGGTATTCTCTAAATTGGATCTTCGCAGGGTATACAATCTGGTACACATCCATCCTGGTGATGAATGGAAGACGGCATTCAGATGTCGGTATGGACATTTTAAGTACTTGGTGATGCCTTTTGGGCTGTGCGATGCCCCTGCAACTTTTCAACATCTCGCCAATGATATTTTTAGAGATTTACTGGACCAGTTTGTTGTAATCTATCTGGATGACATTCTAATTTTTTCTGACTCTCTACAGGAGCATCAAGAACACATCAAATTGGTTTTGAAGCGTTTGCAAGAGAACCATCTTTATATCAAGCCGGAGAAGTGTGAGTTTCATCGTTCTGAAATTCAGTTCTTAGGTTATGTCATCTCTCCTCAGGGGATAAACATGGAATCCAGTAAGATTCAAGCAATCCTAGATTGGCCGGTGCCTAAGAACATTAAGGAGGTTCAATGCTTTATCGACTTGGCAAATTTTTATAGACGTTTCATAAGAAATTTTTCAGAGATTGTCCGTCCCATCACTTCTCTGACTAAGAAGGAGAGATCCTTTAAGTGGTCTTCACAAGCTCAGGAGGCTTTTGATCGGCTTAAGTCTTGTTTTACCTCAGCTCCGCTCTTGATTCATCCAAACCCAGCACTTCCTTTCATTGTGGAGGTGGACGCTTCTGGTTGGGCACTGGGAGCCATTCTCTCAAAGAACTGGAGAGAAGGCTCTATTAAGCCCCCGTCACACTAAGCGAGGTCGCTAGCGAGATCGCTGCTGAGTCACAAGTTTTGTGACGCAACAGCGACCTCAGTAGCGATCTCGCTATGTTTGACACGTAGCAGCGACAAGGCCCCTGCTGTGAGATCGCTGGTCGTGTCGGAATGGCCTGGACCTTTTTTGATCGTTGAGGTCCCGCTGACATCGCTGAATCAGTGTGTGTGACACGGATTCAGCGATGTCTTCACTGGTAACCAGGGTAAACATCGGGTTACTAAGCGCAGGGCCGCGCTTAGTAACCCGATGTTTACCTTGGTTACCATCGTAAATGTAAAAAAAAACAAACAGTACATACTCACATTCCGGTGTCCGTCAGGTCCCTTGCCGTCCGCTTCCTGCACTGACTGACTGCCGGCCGTAAAGTGAAAGCACAGCACAGCGGTGACGTCACCGCTCTGCTGTTAGGGCCGGCGCTCAGTCAGTGCAGGAAGCGGACGCCGGGGGACGTGCGAAGGTGAGTATGTACTGTTTGCTTTTTTACGTTTACGCTGGTAACCAGGGTAAACATCGGGTTACTAAGCGCGGCCCTGCGCTTAGTAACCCGATGTTTACCCTGGTTACCCGGGGACCTCGGCATCGTTGGTCGCTGGAGAGCTGTCTGTGTGACAGCTCCCCAGCGACCACACAGCGACTAAACAGCGACGCTGCAGCGATCGGCATCGTTGTCTGTATCGCTGCAGCATCGCTAAGTGTGACGGGGCCTTTACATCCTTGTGCTTTTTTCCGATCATCACAATTTAGAGTTCCTCAGATCTGCTAAATGTCTGTCTCCATGTCAGGCTCATTGGAATTTATTTTTAAACCAATTTAACTTTATTTCGTACCATCCAGGTTCACTTAATGGGAAGGCTGATGCCTTTTCCCGAATCCATTCTGCAGATTCCGTACCTGGAGCCCTGTTCAAGACCATTCTTTCGGATGCCAACTTCATCGGAGTAATCCATGTTTCAGATCTATGGACAAGGATCAAGGAGGCCTATGATGGTGATGTATTTTTTGCTAACCCGCCTGTGGATATCAATCTTGCCCTTAAGGGAGGCTTGAGGTTCCGTGACCGACGTATCTACATTCCTGAGGCTGTACGTCTGCAGATCCTCAAGTTTGTACTTGACTCCAAGTTGGCTGGTCATAGGGGGGTACAGAAGATGCAAGAATTCCTGAGCCGATTTTTCTGGCGGCCAACTTGCCTGAAGGATACTAAGGACTATGTGCTCTCTTGTGAGGTATGTGCTCGCTATAAGACTCCTCGTGCTTCTCCTACATGTCTACTTCAACCACTACCAGTTTCATCTCGTCCATGGGGTTCAATCTCTATGGACTTCATTGTGGATCTTCCTACTTCTGGTGGCACGAACACGATTCTAGTGGTAGTTGATCGTCTGACTAAGGCTGCTCATTTTGTTCCTTGTGCCGGCCTCCCCTCGGCTAAAGAGACTGTGAACTTAGTAATACAGAATATTTTTTGGCTGCATGTGGTCCCAGATGAAGTTATCTCTGACTGTAGAGTACAGTTCACTTCAAGATTCTGGAAGGGGCTTTGTTCTGCGCTTAATATTGATGTTCGTCTTTCACCCTCAGACGAATGGTCAGACCGAGCGAGCCAATCAGACTCTGGAGCAATATCTACGATACTACGTCTGCCATCTTCAGGATGACTGGTTGGAACTGCTTCCTTTAGCAGAATTCTCCTACAATAATTCTCAGAATGCCTCCACTATGGTACCGCCTTTCTTTGCTAATCTAGGTTATCACCCAAGGATCTTTCCTAGATCTCCAATGGATGTTCCAGTTCCGGCAGTGGAGGAGAGATTGACTGCTATGAGGGAAAATCTAGAAGTCCTTAAGGAATCTTTAACTTCAGCTCAGGAACGTTACAAGAGGTCGGCAGATAGATTCCGAAAGCCGGCGCCCACGGTCAAGGTAGGAGATTCAGTATGGTTATCTATTAAGAATCTAAGACTGAACATTCCTTCACAGAAACTGGGACAGAAGTTCATCGGTCCTTTCAAGATCAACGGTATCATGAGTTCTGTGGCCTGCCGTCTAAAGCTGCCAAAGACTATGAAGGTACACCCAGTATATTGAAGCCTGTTTCTCCCAATAGCTTCTCCCAATAGCTTTCAGGGACGCATTGTGCCCCCTCCATGACCCATACTGGTTGATGGGCAAGAGCAATTCTTGGTAGAGGAAATCATTGATTCAAGGATCCACAGAAATCATCTTCAGTATCTTATAAGATGGCAGGGATATCCACGCCCAAATGACTTTGCCTGCAGCAGACCTGCTAACGAACTATTCCTAAGAAGAACTCTGTTTGCCGTCCACTAGAACTGTTGTGCACGTACTGCACCCACGTTTGTGCATTTGAATATTGACTTTGCCCAGGGGTGGATTAAGGGTAGCCAGGGCCCCGGGCTGTTCAGACACTGTGGGCCCCCCGTCATGTGACGGGGGTCATGTGACGGGGGTCATGTGATGGGGGTCATGTGATGGGAGTCATGTTATACCCGAACCAGATTATTCCAGAAAAATGGCCGGGCCCTACTCTACTGTAACCTATTAAATATTTGTTAAAATCTGCAATACAATTTAGGTATATTTTGACCAAAAATATCACATACAAGGAACAAATACCACCGCGCCATGACCAGACCACAAATTACAACCACAGTGATCGAATAATATCACATACAAGGAACAAATACCACCCCACCATGTCAAGACCACATATTACCACCACTTGGTGACCAAATAGCACATTCAAGGTACAAATACACAATACTATCACCATAAGTTCCAGTATTCACAGGAGATCTGTACTTAGTATGCAGTGTCTGTGTAGAGGTAATACAGAGATCACTGGTGGTATTATACACAGGAGCTCTGTATATAATGTATAGGTAATACAGTGATCACTGGTGACATTGTACACAGGACCTTTGTATATAGTATACAGTGTATAGTGTCAGTGTATAGGTAACACTGACTCACCAGTAACGTCTCTAGGTGAAGTCTTCATATTTCATCCAGCACAGACCGCCACCATTTCTTCCAGCCAGGACTCGTTTCTGTAGGAAATAACACAGTTATCGCGAGCTCTGCTTGCAGAACACATTACTTAATTTTTCCCAACTTCTACATTACACCACATGGAGAAAAAAAGGCGATATAGTGTCACTCTGCACAGTAACAGGACCGCCCCCCCCCATTTAAAACAGTATACTCAAAAAATAAAATAAATACATCACTGCAGTAATAATATCCCTTAATTAGCAACTATGGTAATAATATTCCCACACCCTGGCCCCGTGTGTCTCATTCCTGGCTCCAGCCATATGTTCTCTCATCCTGCACTCATGAGTATCCATTCTACCCCATGTGATCTCCCCATCCTGCCCCATCTGTCTCCATCGTATCCCTCCTGCCCCATGATCCAATCCTGCCCCATGTCTTTCATTCTGCCCCGTGTCTCCAATCATGCCCCGTGTCTACATTCTGCCCATGCCTCCAGTCCTGCCCCCAGTGTGTCCAGCAATCTGCCCCAGTGTGTCCAGCATATTCCCCCCAGTGTGTCCAGCATATTACCCCCAGTGTGTCCAGCAATCTGCCCCAGTATGTCCAGCATATTGCCCCAGTATGTCCAGCAATCTGCCCCAGTGTGTCCAGCATTGCCCCCAGTGTCTCCAGCAATCTGCACCAGTGTCTGACTTCAGCATATTGCCCCCAGTGTGTCCAGCATTGCCCCCAGACAGTGTGTCCAGCAATCTGCCCCAGTGTGTCCAGCATATTACCACCAGTGTGTCCAGCAATCTGCCCCAGTATGTCCAGCATTGCCCCAGTGTGTCCAGCAAATTACCACCAGTGTGTCCAGCAATCTGCCCCAGTATGTCCAATTGTCCAGCATTGCCCACAGTGTGTCCAGCATTGCCCCAGTGTCTCCAGCATTGCCCCCAGACAGTGTGTTCAACAATCTGCCCCAGTATGTCCAGCATATTGCCCCAGAGTATCCAGCATTGCCCCCAGTGTGTCCAGCAATCTGCCCCAGTGTCTCCAGCATATTACCCCCAGTGTGTCCAGCAATCTGCCCCAGTATGTCCAGCATTGCCGTCAGTCTGTCCAGCAATCTGCCCCAGTGTCTCCAGCATTGCTCCAGTGTCTCCAGCATTGCCCCAGTGTCTCCAGCATTGCCCCCAGTGTGTCCTCCAGCATTGCCCCCAGTGTGTCCAGCAATCTGACCCAGTGTCTCCAGCATTGCCCCAGTGTCTCCAGCAATCTACACCAGTGTGTCCTCCAGCATTGCCCCAGTGTGTCCTCCAGCATTGCCCCAGTGTGTCCTCCAGCATTGCCCCAGTGTCTCCAGCAATCTGCCCCAGTGTCTCCAGCATTGCCCCAGTGTCTCCAGAATTGCCCCAGTGTGTCCTCCAGCATTGCCCCAGTGTGTCCAGCAATCTGCCCCAGTGTGTCCTCCAGCATTGCCCCAGTGTGTCCAGCAATCTGCCCCAGTGTCTCCAGCAATCTGCCCCAGTGTCTCCAGCATTGCCCCAGTGTCTCCAGCATTGCCCCAGTGTGTCCAGCATTGCCCCCAGTGTCTCCAGCAATCTGCCCCAGTGTCTCCAGAATTGCCCCAGTGTCTCCAGCATTGCCCCAGTGTCTCCAGCAATCTGCCCCAGTGTGTCCAGCATTGCCCCAGTGTGTCCAGCATTGCCCCCAGTGTCTCCAGCAATCTACCCCAGTGTCTCCAGCATTGCCCCCAGTGTGTCCACCGTTAGCTTATCAAAAAAACAAAAACAAAACAAAAAAAACAAAACATCTCCTCACCTGATCCAGGCGGCGAGCTCCCTCCAGCAGCGCACACTCGCCGGCGACGTGTGCGCTGCGGCCGACTTCAGCTGCCAGCCTCCAATTGGCTGGCGGCTGTTGTTAACTATTGACGTGTGGGCGCGCGCCCGCACGTCAATAGGAAACCGCCGCAGCGCCGGAAGGGGCCCGGTGAGCAGATGAGAAGGGGCCCAATGCGGGCCCCCTCTCTCTGCCCACCGGGTCCAGGGGCACATAAATGCCGGCGCCGGCGGGCATTCACAGTACTCGGGCGGATTATCAGAGGGTCAATTTGTACGGTAGCCCAGGGCCCCCCACACCACTGGGCCCTGGGCTACCGCCCATATTGACCCTCTGATAATCTGCCCCTGACTTTGCCTACAGCAGAGCTGCAAGGAATTTATCCTGTTTTCACCTTATTTGCTGTGTTTTTGAACATGCTCACGCATTGCACCAGTGTTTGGTTTTTTTTAATAATACAGACTTATCACTATAGTTGGTTCTGCTGCTTATTTATCTCAAGCCAAGAGATTCCTTAGTGTTCCGCTATAATTGTTACACCCTCAATTTCCTCAACACGCGGGGCAATAGGTTCTTCTGTGCACTTCAGTGTGACCTAATGCTGGAGAAGAACGGGTAAATCCGGACAGCGCAAGACCAAGGGTTAAAAAGAAAAATTATTATTTATTATTATTATTTATTTATATAGCACCATTAATTCCATGGTGCTGTACATGAGAAAGGGGTTACATACAGAGTTATAGATATCGTTTACAGTAAACAAGTTTACAGTGACAGACTGGTACAGAGGGGAGAGGACCCTGTCCTTGCGGACTTACATTCTATGGGATAGTGGGGAAGAGGTAGAAGGTAGGGGCAATGCGGCGGCGGCTCTGGCAATGGCATGGCGGCAGCTCTGGCGATGGCGAGGCGGCAGAATGGTGGTGGATAGTCGGACGTGTTGAGGCATGGAATTCCAGAGGATGGGGGATATTCGGGAGAAATCTTGGAGGCGGTTGTGTGAGGAATGAATAAGTGTGGAGGAGAGTAGGAGGTCTTGGGAGGATCGGAGATTACGTGAGGGGAGATATTAGGAGAATAGTTCAGAGATATAGGAAGGGGACAGGTTGTGGATGGCTTTGTAGATCAATGTTACTAGTTTGAACTGGATTCGTTGGGGAATTGGGAGCCAGTGGAGGGATTTGCAGAGGGGAGAAGCAGGGCAGTAGCGAGGAGAGAGGTGGATTAGCCAGGTAGCAGAGTTGAGGACAGACTGGAGTGGTGCAAGAGAGTTAGCGGGGAGGCCACAGAGGAGGGTGTTGCAGTAGTCGAGGCGGGAGATGATGAGGGCATGCACAAGAGTTTTGATAGATTGTGGGCTGAGGAAGGAACAGATTCTGGCAATATTTTTGAGTTGGAGGCGACAGAAGGTGGCAAGAGTTTGGACGTGCGGTTTGAAGGACAGGGCAGAGTCGAGAGTTACCCCGAGGCAGCGGATTTCAGGTGCGGGAGAGAGCGTGATGCCATTTACCATAATAGATAGGTCAGGTAGGAGGGATACGTGAGATGGGGGAAAGATGATGAGTTCGGTTTTGTCTACATTGAGTTTTAGGAAGCAAGAGGTGAAGAAGGGGGATATGGCTGACAGACACTTCGGGATTCTGGACAGCAGAGAGGCGACATCTGGGCCAGAGAGGTAGATCTGAGTGTCGTCCGCATACAGGTGGTACTGGAAGCCATGGGATTTTATGAGTTGTCCTAGGCCAAGGGTATAGATGGAAAAAAGTAGGGGCCCTAGGACAGAGCCTTGAGGGACTCCAACAGAGAGAGGGCAAGATGAGGAGGTGGTGTGGGAGTGGGAAATGCTAAATGTGCGGTCGGAAAGGTATGAGGCAATCCAGGACAGGGCAAGGTCTTTGATGCCAAGGGAAGAAAGAATCTGCAGCAGTAGGCAGTGATCGACTGTGTTGAAAGTAGGGGACAGTTCAAGAAGGAGGAGGATGGAGAACTTTCTGTTAGCTTTGGCTGTAAGTCATTAGTAATTTTTGTCAGGGCAGTTTCGGTGGAGTGGTGGGGTGGAAGCCAGATTGGAGGTTGTCAAGGAGAGAGTTAGATGAGAGGTGGGAGGAAATTTGAGCATGGACATGCTGCTCAAGGAGTTTTGAAGCAGAGAGGAGCAGTGATATGGGGCGGTAGCTGGGCATAGCAGTTGGGTCAAGGTTAGTTTTTTTGAGGATGGGTGTGATGGTGGCATGTTTGAAGGCAGAGGGGAAGGTACCAGAAGATAGCGATAGGTTGAAGAGATGGGTTAGGGCTGGAATGAGCATGTTAGTGAGGTTGGGTAGCAGGTGGGAGGAAATGGGGTCAAGTGCACAGGTGGTAAGGTGCGATTTGGAAAAGAGGCGAGTAAGCTCTCCTTCAGTGATGTTGGAGAGGGAGGTTATTAGGGAAGGGCAGAGGTCTGGAATATGGAGTGGTTGGGGTCGTGGAACAGTTAGGGTTTGCCTTGTTTGGTCGATCTTGTTTTTGAAGTAGGTGGCAAAGTCCTCGGAAGAGATGAGGGGAGTTGGAGGTGGCAGTGGTGGGCAGAGGAGGGAGGTAAATGTGCTGAATAGTTGTTTTGGGTTGTAGGATAGTGAAGATACAAGGTTAGTGAAATAGGTCTGTTTAGCGGAGGTGAGGGCTAATTTGAAGTCAAATGTAGCTTGTTTGAAAGCAGTGAAGTCGTCTGACAGGCGTGTTTTCTTCCAACGCCGCTCCGCAACCCTGGATGCTTGTCGACGTTTTTTTCTGAGATTGTTATGCCAAGGTTGCCTATTGGTTTGTCGCGGAGTGAAGATATGGAGGACAGGGGTAGGAGAGAGTCTGAGAGTCTGTGAATGTCTAGATTTGCGAGGTTTCTGCGAGGATGTGGTAATTACTGGACATGAGGGGCAGGTGAGGAGGACAAGGATGAGAAGGTGAGTAGATGGTGGTCAGATAGGGGGAAGGGAGAGGTTGTGAGATTAGATAAGGAACAGAGGCAGGTGAAGATGAGGTCTAGTGTATGTCCGTCTGTGTGGGTGGCTGTGGAGGACCACTGAGTGATTCCAAAGGACGAAGTAAGGGCCAGTAGCTTGGAGGCTGCTGGCTGGCGGGTGTCAGTAGGGATATTAAAGTCACCCATTATGATGGTGGGGATGTCAGCAGAGAGAAAGTGAAGGAGCCAGGTGGAGAATTGGTCGTTGAAGGCAGTGGCTGAGCCCGGTGGTCAGTATATGACAGCCATTTGGACATTGGAGAGAGCGTTGATACGGAAAGAGTGAACCTTGAAAGAAGGGAGGATAAGGGAGGGTGGGGGATGGATAGGGTTGAAGGAACAGTTTTTAGAAAGGATACCCACTCCTCCACCATGTCTGTTGCCAGAGCGAGGAGTGTGGGTAAATTGGAGGCCACCGTAGCTCAGTGCTGCTGGCGAGGCCATGTCAGGGGGTGTCAGCCAGGTCTCAGTGAGGGCCAGGAGGGAAAGGTTGCGGGAAGTAAAGAAATTGTGGATCACGTGGAGCTTGTTGCATATAGAGCGGGCATTCCAAAGTGCCCCAGAGAGAGGAAGCAGGGGGGTGGGAGTCAGTGGCACAGATTTTAAGTGTGAGGGGTTGCGATAGTTTCTCATAGTGTGAGAAGGATAGGGGCGAGGATTAGTGATGAATGAGGCGGGGGGGGGGGCAGGATTAGGGGATGTGTCGCCAGCAGTGAGAATAAGCAGAGAAAGAAGCAGGTGGGTGAAGGAGAGTGATTGGCTTACATTATATTTTGGTGGTAGAGGTCTGAGGTTAGAGAGCAGAAATGTAAAGGTCTTTAGCCATCTTGTCTGTAGATGCCAAGGGAAAAATCCTAGGCCTGGCTGTAAGTCTTTAGATAACATGAAGAGAAGGATTAACCTCCAGGCATGTGTCAAGATTCCCGGGTATTACTGCTGAGGGGAGCGCTGCACAAAGCAGCAAGGGAGCTGAGCAAAGCGCTGGGTTACTAACCAGGTAACAACCAGGACCTGAATCATGTGACAGAGTGGGAGGTGGTCGGGGCGGAGCCAGACGCCAAGATGCAGAGGGGATGATATACACAGAAGAGTAGTCAAACAAGCTAAGATCAGAACCAAGAGATCACGAGGTACCAAAGGGGAGAGACAGAGGATTGTCAGAAGGGAAGCCAGAGGTCAGAAATCCAAAAGAACAAACAAGCAGAGTAAGCATGAAGAGCAAGAAAAACTATTGCAAGCCGAGCACACACTCCAGGTGTCAGGCACACAGAAAAAACAAAAGTATAGCTAACAGGGAATCCTAGTCTGGAGTGAGTATAAATACCCCTCCCAGTTCCAAAGAGAGGCCAGCAAAATGAACCCTGAGAGAACAGGACATTAACCATGTCCTAATCATGACAGCATGTAGCCTGGAGGGGGTGAGGAAACCCCTCAACTGAGGTCTGCTCTGGGTCACATCTTGGACCAGATTCTCTAGGGAACTTTCCAGATCTCTGTCTTGTCTAGACAGAGACTGGAGGTAGCTCCTCCTATTGAATCTTGGTGATAAGTCACTGACCAATAGGATCTATACTCAATTTTGTGTGAGATCGTACATTGAGAATAATATAAATCATGCATTCACCAGCAAATGGTGCTGGAACCCACCACATGAAAAGTGCGCTTAATAGAACACTGAAACACATACCTGAGGAATATATGAGATTAGTGAGTTTTGGATTAATTTAAACCATATAACAGTGAAAGGATAACTGAGAAGTGAGTTGCAGTGTAAAGAATTTACTCACGGTCCAGGGCTACTTAAAAGGACATACACAGTCTGGACCGGATCACTACATCTGAACAGTAGAACAATGTACCACAACTCCGGATTCCCTGCTCCGCCCAAGGTGCCACCCCCTGTTGTACACACGGTGATTCTGGATCTGTTCATTGAACACACGCGGAATCACCACATCATATACATAGACTGGGTTATTTATCTTGCAGCGACGTAGCGTTGCTGCAAGATAAATAGACATGCTGCGGTCTAAAAAGATGCGCCGCATGTCCGGATACACAGGACCGCCTGATGCGGCCATGCACACATATGTCATGGTTCTCAATGGCAAGAGACCGTAGTAAAGCATACAAAAGGACTAGCTCTTGGAAGATGGGAACTCGAGCTGACTGTGAGCTAAACCTACCGCACAACTAACAGTGGCCGGGTAGCGTGCCTACGTTTTATCCCTAGACGCCCAGCGCCAGCCGGAGAACTGACTGACCCTAGCAGAGGAAAATACAGACCTGGCTTACCTCTAGAGAAATTTTCCCCAAATGGCAGACAGTAGCCCCCACATATAATGTCGGTGATTTTAGAGGAAATTGACATACGAAGTATGAAGATAGGTTTAGCAAATTGAGGTCCGCTTACTAGATAGTAGGAAGACAGAAAAGGGAACTACACAGTCAGCTGAAAACCCTTTCAAAACACCATCCTGAAATTACTTTAAGACTCTAATATCAACTCATGACACCAGAGTGGCAATTTCAGCTCACAAGAGCTTCCAGCCTCAGAAATATTCAAACACAGAGAACTGGAACAAAAATGCAAAACAAACTTAGGACTACAAGTCCAACTTAGCTGATAGTAGTCTAGGAGCAGGAACATGCAACAGAAAGGCTTCTGGTAACATTGTTGGCCGGCATAGAAATGACTGAGGAGCAAGGCTAAATAAACAACTCCCACATCCTGATGGAAACAGGTGAACAGAGGCGATGAAGCACACAAGTTCAGTACCACCAGTGACCACCGGGGGAGCCCAGAAACCAAATTCACAACAGTACCCCCCCCTCAAGGAGGGGGCACCGAACCCTCACCAGAACCACCAGGGCGATCAGGATGAGCCCTATGAAAGGCACGGACCAAATCGGAGGCATGAACATCAGAGGCTGTCACCCAAGAATTATCCTCCTGACCGTAGCCCTTCCACTTGACCAGATACTGAAGTCTCCGTCTGGAAACACGGGAGTCCAAGATCTTCTTGACAACGTACTCCAACTCACCCTCAACCAACACCGGAGCAGGAGGCTCAACGGAAGGCGCAACCGGTACCTCATACCTGCGCAACAATGACCGATGGAAGACATTATGAATAGAAAAAGATGCAGGGAGGTCCAAACGAAAGGACACAGGGTTAAGAATCTCCAATATCTTGTACGGGCCGATGAACCGAGGCTTAAACTTAGGAGAAGAAACCTTCATAGGGACAAAACGAGAAGACAACCACACCAAGTCCCCAACACAAAGACGAGGACCAACACGACGACGGCGGTTGGCAAAATGCTGAGTCTTCTCCTGGGACAACTTCAAATTGTCCACCACATGCCCCCAAATCTGATGCAACCTCTCCACCACAGCATCCACTCCAGGACAATCCGAAGACTCCACCTGACCGGAAGAGAAACGAGGATGAAACCCCGAATTACAGAAGAAAGGAGAAACCAAGGTGGCAGAACTAGCCCGATTATTGAGGGCAAACTCCGCCAAGGGCAAAAAGGCAACCCAATCATCCTGATCCGCAGACACAAAACACCTCAAATATGTCTCCAAGGTCTGATTAGTTCGCTCGGTCTGGCCATTAGTCTGAGGATGGAAAGCAGACGAAAAAGACAAATCAATGCCCATCCTAGCACAGAACGCTCGCCAAAATCTAGACACGAATTGGGTTCCCCTGTCAGACACGATATTCTCCGGAATACCATGCAAGCGAACCACATTTTGAAAAAACAGAGGAACCAGCTCGGATGAGGAAGGCAATTTAGGCAAGGGGCACCAAATGGACCAACTTAGAGAAACGGTCACACACCACCCAGATGACAGACATCTTCTGAGAAACAGGGAGATCAGAAATAAAATCCATGGAGATGTGAGTCCAAGGCCTCTTCGGAATAGGCAAAGATAACAACAATCCACTAGCCCGAGAACAACAAGGCTTGGCCCGAGCACAAACATCACAAGACTGCACAAAACCTCGCACATCTCGCGACAGGGAAGGCCACCAGAAGGACCTAGCCACCAAATCCCTGGTACCAAAGATTCCAGGATGACCAGCTAACGCAGAAGAATGGACCTCCGAGATGACTCTACTGGTCCAATCATCAGGAACAAACATTCTACCAGGCGGGCAATGATCAGGTCTATCCGCCTGAAACTCCTGCAAGACCCGTCGCAAGTCTGGGGAAACAGCAGATAATATCACTCCATCCTTAAGGATACCTGTAGGTTCAGAATTACCAGGGGAATAAGGCTCAAAACTCCTAGAAAGGGCATCCGCCTTCACATTTTTAGAACCCGGTAGGTAAGAAACCACAAAATTAAACCGAGAGAAAAATAACGACCAGCGCGCCTGTCTAGGATTCAGGCGCCTGGCAGACTCAAGATAAATCAAATTCTTGTGGTCGGTCAATACCACCACCTGATGTCTAGCCCCCTCAAGCCAATGACGCCACTCCTCAAAAGCCCACTTCATAGCCAAGAGCTCCCGATTACCAATATCACAATTTCGCTCAGCGGGCGAAAATTTACGAGAAAAGAACGCGCAAGGTCTCATCACGGAGCAGTCGGAACTTTTCTGCGACAAAACCGCCCCAGCTCCGATTTCTGAAGCGTCGACCTCAACCTGAAAAGGAAGAGTAACATCAGGCTGACGCAATACAGGGGCGGAAGAAAAGCGGCGCTTAAGCTCCCGAAAGGCCTCCACAGCAGCAGGGGACCAATCAGCAACATCAGCACCCTTCTTAGTCAAATCAGTCAACGGTTTAGCAACATCAGAAAAACCAGTTATAAATCGACGATAAAAATTAGCAAAGCCCAAAAACTTCTGAAGGCTCTTAAGAGAAGAGGGTTGCGTCCAATCACAAATAGCCTGAACCTTGACAGGGTCCATCTCAATGGAAGAGGGGGAAAAAATGTACCCCAAAAACGAAATCTTTTGAACCCCAAAAACGCACTTAGAACCCTTTACACACAAGGAATTAGAGCGCAAAACCTGAAAAACCCTCCTGACCTGTTGGACATGAGAGTCCCAGTCGTCCGAAAAAATCAAAATATCATCCAGATACACAATCATAAATTTATCCAAATATTCACGGAAAATGTCATGCATAAAAGACTGAAAGACTGAAGGGGCATTTGAAAGACCAAAAGGCATTACTAAATACTCAAAATGGCCCTCAGGCGTATTAAATGCGGTTTTCCACTCATCCCCCTGCTTAATTTGCACTAAATTATACGCCCCACGAAGATCAATCTTAGAGAACCACTTGGCCCCCTTTATTCGAGCAAACAAATCAGTAAGCAGTGGCAAAGGATACTGATATTTAACCGTGATTTTATTCAAAAGCCGATAATCAATACACGGCCTCAAAGAGCCATCTTTTTTAGATACAAAGAAAAAACCGGCTCCTAAGGGAGATGACGAAGGACGAATATGTCCCTTTTCCAAGGACTCCTTAATATATTCCCGCATAGCAGCGTGTTCAGGCACAGATAGATTAAATAAACGACCCTTTGGAAACTTACTGCCCGGAATCAGATCTATTGTACAATCGCAATCTCTGTGCGGAGGTAGTGAACCAAGTTTAGGCTCCTCAAAAACGTCACGATAATCAGATAAAAATTCCGGAATCTCAGAGGGAATAGATGACGAAATGGAAACCAAAGGTACGTCCCCATGAGTCCCCTGACATCCCCAGCTTAACACAGACATTGCTTTCCAGTCGAGGACTGGGTTATGAGATTGCAGCCATGGCAATCCAAGCACCAACACATCATGTAGATTATACAACACAAGGAAGCGAATAATCTCCTGGTGATCCGGATTAATACGCATAGTTACTTGTGTCCAGTATTGTGGTTTATTACTAGCCAATGGCGTGGAGTCAATACCCTTCAGAGGTATAGGAACTTCCAGAGGCTCTAAATTAAACCCACAGCGTTTGGCAAAGGACCAATCCATAAGACTCAAAGCGGCGCCAGAGTCGACATAGGCGTCCGCGGTAATAGACGATAAAGAGCAAATCAGGGTCACAGATAGAATAAACTTGGACTGTAAAGTACCAATTGAAACAGACTTATCAACCTTCTTAGTACGTTTAGAGCATGCTGATATAACATGAGTTGAATCGCCACAATAGAAGCATAACCCATTTTTTCGCCTAAAATTCTGTCGTTCGCTTCTGGACAGAATTCTATCACATTGCATAATCTCTGGCGCCTTCTCAGTAGACACCGCCAAATGGTGCACAGGTTTGCGCTCCCGCAAACGCCGATCAATCTGAATAGCCATTGTCATGGACTCATTCAGACCTGCAGGCACAGGGAACCCCACCATAACATCTTTAATGGCATCAGAGAGACCCTCTCTGAAATTCGCCGCCAGGGCGCACTCATTCCACTGAGTAAGCACAGACCACTTACGAAATTTTTGGCAGTATATTTCAGCCTCATCTTGCCCTTGAGACAGGGCCATCAAGGCTTTTTCAGCCTGAATCTCTAAATGAGGTTCCTCATAAAGCAACCCCAAAGCCAGGAAAAACGCATCCACATTGAGCAACGCAGGATCCCCTGGTGCCAAAGCAAATGCCCAATCCTGAGGGTCGCCCCGGAGCAAGGAAATTACAATCCTGACCTGCTGTGCAGGATCTCCAGCGGAGCGAGATCTCAGAGACAAAAATAATTTACAATTATGTTTGAAATTCTGGAAGCGAGATCTATCCCCGGAGAAAAATTCAGGCAAAGGTACTCTAGGTTCAGATATAGGAGCATGAATTACAAAATCCTGTAAACTTTGAACCTTCATAGCGAGATTGTTCAGACCTGTAGCTAAACTCTGAGGATCCATTTTCATCAGGTGAAATCTGAACCATTCAAGGATTAGAAGGAGAGAGAGACGAAGGCTGCAGTAAGCAGAGATGCTAGTGAATCAACTAATGAGCAAACTCAGGAAAAAAAAAAAAAAAAATTCTCTGCAGACTTCTTTTCTCTCCTTTCTTCTGCCAATTATTTTAACCCTTGGCCGGCCAAACTGTCATGGTTCTCAATGGCAAGAGACCGTAGTAAAGCATACAAAAGGACTAGCTCTTGGAAGATGGGAACTCGAGCTGACTGTGAGCTAAACCTACCGCACAACTAACAGTGGCCGGGTAGCGTGCCTACGTTTTATCCCTAGACGCCCAGCGCCAGCCGGAGAACTGACTGACCCTAGCAGAGGAAAATACAGACCTGGCTTACCTCTAGAGAAATTTTCCCCAAAAGGCAGACAGTAGCCCCCACATATAATGTCGGTGATTTTAGAGGAAATTGACATACGAAGTATGAAGATAAGTTTAGCAAATTGAGGTCCGCTTACTAGATAGTAGGAAGACAGAAAAGGGAACTACACAGTCAGCTGAAAACCCTTTCAAAACACCATCCTGAAATTACTTTAGGACTCTAATATCAACTCATGACACCAGAGTGGCAATTTCAGCTCACAAGAGCTTCCAGCCTCAGAAATATTCAAACACAGAGAACTGGAACAAAAATGCAAAACAAACTTAGGACTACAAGTCCAACTTAGCTGATAGTAGTCTAGGAGCAGGAACATGCAACAGAAAGGCTTCTGGTAACATTGTTGGCCGGCATAGAAATGACTGAGGAGCAAGGCTAAATAGACAACTCCCACATCCTGATGGAAACAGGTGAACAGAGGCGATGAAGCATACAAGTTCAGTACCACCAGTGACCACCGGGGCAGCCCAGAAACCAAATTCACAACACACATAGTGGAGATGGAATTTCATAAAATCCCCTTCACTATGCTGTAACATCTGGACGCTGCGGATTGGACACTGCATACAGCTGCATGCAGCGTCCAATCAGCAGCAAATCATGATATAATACGGCATGTGGAAACAAACCCTAATGGAGAATTATTCGGAGGCTCAATATGTTTACAATGAAGAAAATAGCTCTACTCAACACAAAAGATCCATGTGTAACCCGGCACATGACACAGAAGATGTCTGGAGCCATGCTGGAACTTGGGGAAGACTATGATCAGCATTTTCAGAGGCGGACATATCATTGATGCAACCAATGCTGCCACACAGGGGCCCAAGAGTTAACGGAGAACATTTGTACCCCAAAGCAACACATAAAGGGGTGCATTATGATGAACTATTGCAAAGAGTCCATATATTGTTCTGGCATGGGGACCCTCTTCTGTCTGTGGCCACCAACAAGTACTTTTTGAATAGCCTGAAGAAGGCTGCAAACAGCCGAAATGCGATGTGTATATAGGTTTTATCAGTTTGAATAAAATTTTACCTACAAGCAACCTGAAATTTCTGCACCTTGCTTTCTTTCGGTGGCAAATGTAACGCCAGTCCCTGGTCCTCCTGTCTGGCATCTACTTTGTGGGATACTCCTGCTTCAGGGTCCAATCCTTTCTCACCAGGTCGGCAGCAGTCTCTTGCAAATACATCCATACTTCAAGCAGGAGTTGTGCCTCAGTTTGCACAACCGTATCAGGTGAGCAAATTCCTATACATACTCACCCACTCAATTGATTATTTCTCACTACACTTAGATAGCGCGTCACTTTTCTCCTATAGGAACCTCAGCACTATTCAATGAGTATTTTAATACATTTGAATTACATGTTAGCCATAATTAGAATGATTTAGCTAAAATAAAAGTACTGGGCAGTTGGAAGAAAGCATTTCCAGTCACCTTCCTCCTGCACATCTCTACCTGACTGTGACCAGGAAAAAGTGCCCATTAAGAAGTCTTTTTTACACTATTCCTTAACGATGCCAGAAAAAGCGACAATCTCTGCACCTGCTGGTGGTTATCTACTCCGATTATTATGTCAGCTTAGGGCCCCTTCACACTGGTCGATTCTGCTATGATTACGACGCATTTGCGTCATATTCGACATCGCAGTACGAGCTCGTAGCCAGCGGTCACACTCTACGATGTTAACGCTTTTTCTGACGTAGTTGCGATGTGAACGTCACGCGTCGCAATCGTACGCTACCCTTCACACCGCCATAGTCCTACGACTCCGAGCGTGACGTATTACCAGCATGGGCGTGCTAAAACGTCACGCCCAATCAGGAGACAGGTATGCGGAAGCCCAACCCACGTAGTCGCATTACGAGCCGTCACATACTACGATTTCGACCGCCACAGCGAGACATTTACGACGAAAGAAAGTTCTGCTCTTTCTTTCACATCGTACGATGCTGGGCTGCGTCGCAGATCGTAACGCCATGTCACACTTTGCAACCTCGGAACGAGGACGGATAAACGTCACAAATCGAACGCTCGTTCAGACTTTGATTGCACAGTGTGAAGGGGCCCTTAGTATAACAAAATCCAGTCCAGGGATAATAAATTAAATAGCAACTATCTCAGGACTTTTTTTATCACAAAGTAAAACAATGTCACTGATTAAATGTTAAATGAATGCATTGCTTTATAGACATATAAAAGTATATATAATAGTCATGTTATCACAATTCTATAAAGTTTAATTATCTCAGCACTGTTGTAAAGACCAATAGATAGCTGACTTTTGATAAGTTATAAGATATACATTTCTAGCTTTTCTGCTGCCTTGAAATGACACATGGAAGCAGCATGGGCTTGCACTGATGTAATTAGCACCCCTAGGTTCACTGCTTGGGGCTCATCCCTGGTGATGGTAACCCTGCGTTCAGCAGCTTCTTTCATGTACCTCCCCATGGTGCTGGATCCCAGCCATCTAATTTAGCAGTTCCTGTGATGTCATGCTGAGTGTAACCTTGTGCAACCTTTGCAACTACAGAGAAATGAAAACCTCAAGTGGTTTGCATAGTCCCGCTGGGTTATTTTGCTGGCGTCAGGTTAGGTATCACTCCAACAGAAAACTGTATACAAACTTGTTAATTGGTGAAAAACTCCTGTGTAATACTCCAAAAAGTAACAGTGTAGGAAAAGATGAGGCGGAAAAACACAGCAAATTAGCTACATTTACAGGAAATTATTAGATTTCTAAATATTTGTCTGTCATTTACAAATAGAACATTAACTATTGCAGTTCTGTAGCAGTTTGTGTTTAGTGCAATGCTATTTTATTATTCTGCTGTGCATTCTTCATTCTTTAGGCAGGAAAAGTGGCACAAAAATTACTATGGAATTACAGAGAAATAAGTTAACTTGAGTATGTAATTGGAAAGATCTCATGTGTAAAAGAGCTGGGCAGAAGAGTATTTGAATAGTGTCATGATGGTTTATTACATCTACATGAACTGAAGGTTATCTGTATACATAGAATTATTTTTCATTTAGGTTTTGGTCATTTTAATTGCCTGAAAGAAATGTTGTGCATGAAAAATTATTTTAAATAGGGGGTATTTTAATTGTATTCGTACTTTCATTTTAATTCCTTGCTATTTTCAGGATTTCTGCTCATAGTCATTGAATAGAAGTTTTATTATATTATTTTAAGATTTTGAAAGCCTCTGTCAAGACCAAGCTGTCAGGTGACCTGGGACCAAGGGCTACTTCCCTGTCCCTACCACTAGGGGGCGCCCTAGCTCACCCTATTCTCCGGGATACTTCTGAAGGTGAAGATAGCGGGGCCTCCATCCTTGCCTTATCTCTTGAATCAGCCTTCCATGTGTTCTCTTCCCCCACCCAGGGAAGAGAGGTGCTACTGTGCACTGCAGTACACCAACCTAACGAGAAAGGCAACGCAAACAAGGGTAAATTGAAAATGCCAAGCATACAAATATTCACTCACATATAACAGAGGGGAGTGGAGGATGGAGGAATATTCAAACTAAGAGCAGCATAAACTAGCACTGACATAGGTTTGAATCTGGACCCAGATTATAAGGGGATGGGAGTGGCTAACCAAGCTCAGCTGAGAGCTCAGACTCCCAGAGCTCCCAAAATAGCAGATTAACCCCTGTTCTGCCAAAAAAATAAACACTATTTAAATAGAAGGAGTGCTTCTTTTCAGCACAGGAGTAGGAGCAATCAGACACTGCGGTCTTCTGGCTCCTCTGTTGCAGTAACCCCGTGACAGCCTCAGTTTAGGCCAAATCTATGGTACATTTACTTCACAAGGTGGCTTGGTGGTTAGCACTGCAGTGCTGGGGTCCTAGACTCAAATCCCATCATGGACAACGTCTGCAAGACGTTTGTATGTTCTCCCCCTGTTTGAGTGGGTTTCCTCCAGATGATCCGGTTTCCTCCCACATTCCAAAGACATAGTGATAGGAAAGTTAGGTTGTGCGTCCCAATAGGGACAGTGATGATGTATGTAAAGCATTGCGGAATTAATGGCGCTTTATAAATTAGTAAAATATATATAAATAAGGTACACCATCTGCCTCTAGGGATACTCACCCAGTTTTATTCTGTCCACCGAGATGCCAAACACTTTATGATTCTAGCTTTGGGGGTATTGATTTGGGGGTATAATTAATTTGAGTAAAGGTTTTCACCTAAAAAGTTGGAGAAACACTGTTCTAGTGATTAAAGGGAACCTGATAGCAGTTTTGACTATGTAAGGCTGCGAACAGGGGTAGGAGAACAGTATAAATATTCCTGTACGGGAGAGGTGATGGAGCGCTCAGTACAGAGAATAGAGTGTACTTCAGAGCTAGGATCCGTCACTTGAGGGAATGGCAGGCATTGGAGTAAAACTGTATTTCAAAAGTCGTGCAGATCTCCCATTCTTTTATCCTATCCGTCTGCATCTTACCTGGTCAAAACTCTTGTCAGGTTTCCTTTAAAAATCAGCAACAGTTATGTGATGATCATGCAGATACAACAACTCTCCATGTCCCATGAGTCTTCAGTTACCTTCACATGGCATGTAATGTTTGATCTGGGGCAATTCAGACAGATTAACTGCCATGTTATCAGTTTCATATTCTTGGTGCTGAGAGTGACAGGAAAAGAGGCAGATAATCAGAATCTCAACAGTCACTGACCCGTGACACTTACATCTGTAGCACAGGCACCTGACGTGGGAAACAGGGCATCTAGGTCAAGCTGAAAATAATAGGTCACTGATTAATTTACATACAGTGTTGAAAGGCTGGATGACCCCTTTTATTCAGATTCTGGATTTGTTTCTTTGGATTCTGTTCTGTAAGATTTCCGTGGCTCTCTGATAGCAACATCATAGATTGCTGTGCTATTCTGCTCTGTTCTGCAAAACAAACCCCCCCCAAATCTCCTAGATTTATTACACAATGATTCCTCATATCCTTGATGGCTAAAAAATATTGCCAGATTTCCAAATTTGGTAAAGAATTGACCATTTACGAGCTTTTTTATGGTCATTATAGGATTTGCAGTCCTTCCAGGCTCATTGTTTGGTCGACTCTGTGCAATGTCTAATAATATGTAGAATACATTTATTCTACCAATTTGCTGTGTTTAAAAACAAAAAATGGTATTTTTCAGATTTTTGTCATATTAAAAATTAAAAAATATCTGCATACATTAATTGTAAATATTCGGGTTATTCTAGTTTTATCAGATCTCTACCTTAATGCACATTTTATTGAGACCTGCAATATATTTTACATTGCAAACAAAACACAACGCGTGTATGCCATGATCTAACGGCCTGGCTGAAGCATCCGCCACAGGTAGATTATCTCGGAGCTGGTCTCTTGCCATCAACTCTCTATTGCAATTGTGTCGCAACTCGCAAGCTGCCAAACCTTCTAGTAGTTTTCCAAATGTACATCCTGTCCAGTGCACAATTCATGGTCAATTATTCTTGAATGAATTGTGAAGTATTTCATGTCTTATAGCCCTTTGAACTGGGGAGGGACAATAGCCGGCTGGCTTGGCAACTCATACTGCTTTCTGTCTCCAGATCATTGCAGTAAGTGCCAAAACACATGCAATTTGGGTGTATATTGCTGGGTGTATTTGTTATGAAGCAATGCACATATCTTATAGGCGTGATGAAGCATTATGCTGTAATGACATTTCTATGCTGATTCTGATACAAAGAACATAGAGGGCTTTTTTATCCAGTGAAATATCCATTTGGCATGTCAGAAGAGTAGACTTTTACCTCCAACACTGAAAGACAATCCTGTTTTTAATACTTTGCTAGTCTTTGAAAAGATTGTTTGTATCTTTTTAATTTTGAATGGATTATGAAAGTTCTAGTTTCGTCAAGTCTTTATTCTAGATTTATAAATTTATTCTATATTATCCATTGATTTTATATTTATTTATCACCTTCAGAAATGCAAATAAAATTTGATTGGGTAGATTTCATACGTGGCTAGATGATTTTATGCAAAACCTTTAATTTGAAAAATCCACTGAAAATGAAAATACCCAAAAATACCTTGGGTACTCTTTTTTTGTGAGGTTCCCCCAGATTTGAACCCAAAACCTCTATAATTGCATACAACAGCTAAAGCAATGAGACACAGGCTCCAGTGATGTCACTGGGAGTATTTGGTGTACTTGATCTGTATTGCAGGCAGTGACCTCAAAAGCAGATTATACAGCCACTTAGGCCTCTTTCACACTAGCGTCGTGCACTGCACGTCGCTATGCGTCGTTTGGTTGAAAAAACGCATCCTGCAAAAGTGCTTGCAGGATGCGTTTTTTCACCATTGCTTTGCATTAGCGTCGCATTGCGACGCTTTGCCACACGTCGCAACCGTCGTGCGATGGTTGCGCCGTGTTGTGGCGGACCGTTGGCTGCAAAAAAGTTACATGTAACGTTTTTTGCTGCCGACGGACCGCCATTTCCGACCGCGCATGCGCGGCCGGAACTCCGCCCCCACCTCCCAACACCTCACAATGGGGCGGCGGATGCGCTGGAAAAATGCATCCGCTGCCCCCGTTGTGCGGCGCATTCACTGCTAGCGTCGGTATGTCGGCCTGATGCTCTGCGACAGGCCGAGTACGATGCTAGTGTGAAAGTAGCCATAGAGATATATCTGTACATAGCAGTGTATCTCTATGTCCCTGTATTCTAGAGTGAGAATTTTTTCTTCCTCTAAAATTACTAAAAAATCATTAAAAAACATAGAAAAATGTCATTTTTTAAATAAAATAACATGTTTATTTGTGTCCCTGTAATTGTGACAACTTGCACAATACAGCGATCAGGATTATTTATGGTAGTTAGTACATGGCGTAAAAAAATGTTGCGATTGATCTCTTTTTCTCTATCAATCTCATAAAAAATGTAATAAAAATCTAACATTGATGCTGCGTTTTTTCTACTGTTTTTTTTCTACACATTTTTTGTAGGTGTACACACCACATGACGCAATAACAATTTTTTCTGATCTAATCTATTTGATGCTTTTTTAGTACAGATGTGAATTTGTATTTTTAATGCCATTTTAGTACTAAAGAAAAGCTTTGATTCTGCGCTTAAAAATGAAACTGTTTTTTTCCATGTGTTTTTTTCAAGCTCACCAAAAAGACAGATATCATATAGCAAACTTTACATCAAGATGAGAAAGTTCCAACTACTACGACTGTAAATGAACAAAAAATAAATCCATAGGGCCCAACTAGACACATAGATAATTTTACTGTCATGATCCAGGTAGGGGTTTGCTTCTTGCTTTTCTTTCCCCGGCCTGGTTATGGTGGGGTTAACCTTTTTTTTTTGGAAGTGCATTTGAACAGCAAGGTGGCTTGTTGTTGAAGGGAAATAGAGAAAAAAAAAAAAAAAACTATAAATCTTCAGCATAGCGAGTGTGAGCGAGCTGAGTGTGACCTGAGCGTAAGTGTGGACGGCGGTAAGTGTGACTTGTGATTCAGTGAGGAGGTATTTGGAAGGCCTTTAACAAATACCTGTGTGAATTTGTGTGAGTTGCTGAATTGGGAGTAGCTATATTCACAAGGGGTTAACTTAGGGTTAACTTAGGGCGGTCATAATCAAGGGTTTATAAGGGGCAGCTGTTTGGGGCTCAAGTCCTTCTTGGAAGTGTATTTGAACAGCAAGGTGGCTTGTTGTTGAAGGGAAATAGAGAAAAAAAAAAAAACTATAAATCTTCAGCATAGCGAGTGTGAGCGAGCTGAGTGTGACCTGAGCGTAAGTGTGGACGGCGGTAAGTGTGTGACTTGTGATTCAGTGAGGAGGTATTTGGAAGGCCTTTAACAAATACCTGTGTGAATTTGTGTGAGTTGCTGAATTGGGAGTAGCTATATTCACAAGGGGTTAACTTAGGGTTAACTTAGGGCGGTCATAATCAAGGGTTTATAAGGGGCAGCTGTTTGGGGCTTAAGTCCTTTTTGGAAGTGCATTTGAACAGCAAGGTGGCTTGTTGTTGAAGGGAAATAGAGAAAAAAAAAAAACTATAAATCTTCAGCATAGCGAGTGTGAGCGAGCTGAGTGTGACCTGAGCGTAAGTGTGGACGGCGGTAAGTGTGACTTGTGATTCAGTGAGGAGGTATTTGGAAGGCCTTTAACAAATACCTGTGTGAATTTGTGTGAGTTGCTGAATTGGGAGTAGCTATATTCACAAGGGGTTAACTTAGGGTTAACTTAGGGCGGTCATAATCAAGGGTTTATAAGGGGCAGCTGTTTGGGGCTCAAGTCCTTTTTGGAAGTGCATTTGAACAGCAAGGTGGCTTGTTGTTGAAGGGAAATAGAGAAAAAAAAAAAACTATAAATCTTCAGCATAGCGAGTGTGAGCGAGCTGAGTGTGACCTGAGCGTAAGTGTGGACGGCGGTAAGTGTGACTTGTGATTCAGTGAGGAGGTATTTGGAAGGCCTTTAACAAATACCTGTGTGAATTTGTGTGAGTTGCTGAATTGGGAGTAGCTATATTCACAAGGGGTTAACTTAGGGTTAACTTAGGGCGGTCATAATCAAGGGTTTATAAGGGGCAGCTGTTTGGGGCTCAAGTCCTTTTTGGAAGTGCATTTGAACAGCAAGGTGGCTTGTTGTTGAAGGGAAATAGAGAAAAAAAAAAAACTATAAATCTTCAGCATAGCGAGTGTGAGCGAGCTGAGTGTGACCTGAGCGTAAGTGTGGACGGCGGTAAGTGTGACTTGTGATTCAGTGAGGAGGTATTTGGAAGGCCTTTAACAAATACCTGTGTGAATTTGTGTGAGTTGCTGAATTGGGAGTAGCTATATTCACAAGGGGTTAACTTAGGGTTAACTTAGGGCGGTCATAATCAAGGGTTTATAAGGGGCAGCTGTTTGGGGCTCAAGTCCTTTTTGGAAGTGCATTTGAACAGCAAGGTGGCTTGTTGTTGAAGGGAAATAGAGAAAAAAAAAAAACTATAAATCTTCAGCATAGCGAGTGTGAGCGAGCTGAGTGTGACCTGAGCGTAAGTGTGGACGGCGGTAAGTGTGACTTGTGATTCAGTGAGGAGGTATTTGGAAGGCCTTTAACAAATACCTGTGTGAATTTGTGTGAGTTGCTGAATTGGGAGTAGCTATATTCACAAGGGGTTAACTTAGGGTTAACTTAGGGCGGTCATAATCAAGGGTTTATAAGGGGCAGCTGTTTGGGGCTCAAGTCCTTTTTGGAAGTGCATTTGAACAGCAAGGTGGCTTGTTGTTGAAGGGAAATAGAGAAAAAAAAAAAACTATAAATCTTCAGCATAGCGAGTGTGAGCGAGCTGAGTGTGACCTGAGCGTAAGTGTGGACGGCGGTAAGTGTGACTTGTGATTCAGTGACTTTGGAATCAGGGAGATTCCAAGGGAGGAATTGCTGTCTGTTTTTAATTAATACTTTGTATTTATTTTTTATATAACGTTTCTGTGGTGCAATCCCCATTAGGAAATGTGCTCCACTATTGTTAATGCCATCCAGTGCACATCTTGCCTCATGTATGCAGTCCTTGATCAGCCGGTTGAGGGTGCATACTGCTGTGCGAGATGTGAGCACGTTGTGCATTTGGAATCCCAGATTCTGGATCTAAATGTGCAGCTGGCAACACTGAGATTCATAGACAATATGGAGAGGAGTCTTCTGCTCACAGAGCAGACGCTCAATGGGATAGATGAGGAGGGGGATGGTAGGATGGAGCTGCAGGACAGTAAGGCAGTTAGCTGGGTGACAGATAGAAGGCGGGGTAGAGGGAAGAGTGCCAGGGAGGCTAGTCCTGATCTGGCACACCCCAATAAGTTCGCTAAGTTGGCAGATGAGGGGGGTGCCAGTACAGGGGTAGCACTGCTGCAGCCAGGCATGTCCTCTGAAAGCCAGAGGAGTGACTGCTCCAGTAAGGAGGGAAATAGGAGAGCAGGGCAGGCCAGACAGGTGCTGGTAGTGGGGGACTCAATTATTAGGGGAACAGATAGGGCAATCTGTCACAAAGACAGGGATCGTCGAACGGTGTGCTGCCTACCTGGCGCTCGAGTCCGACACATCGCTGATCGGGTGGACAGATTACTGGGAGGGGCTGGTGAGGACCCAGCAGTCATGGTGCACATTGGCACAAATGACAAAATTAGAGGTAGGTGGAAGGTCCTTAAAGATGATTTCAGGGAATTAGGCTGCAAGCTGAAAGCAAGGACCTCCAACGTGGTATTTTCCGAAATACTGCCTGTACCACGTGCCACGCCAGAGAGGCAACGGGAGATTAGGGAGGTTAATAAGTGGCTCAAGAATTGGTGTAGGAAGGAGGGGTTTGGGTTCCTGCAGAACTGGGCCGACTTCTCAGTTGGCTACAGGCTCTACGCTAGGGACGGGCTGCACCTCAATGGGGAAGGTGCAGCTGTGCTGGGGGAGAAAATGGCTAGAAGGTTGGAGGAGTGTTTAAACTAGGGATTGGGGGGAGGGTATTCATTTTATAGGAGGGGAAGATAGTGCAGATAGAGACCTGGGCACAAATAAGGAAGTTGGGGGTGGCGGTGGCATGGGGGGTGGGGTTAGAACAGCTAATAATTTAAGAAAGAATAGAGGTACAGAGAGGAACATCAAGTGCATGTATACTAATGCCAGAAGCCTCGCCAACAAAATGGACAAATTAGAACTAATGTTGTTGGAACATAATTATGACATGGTGGGGATATCTGAAACATGGCTGGATGAGAGCCATGACTGGGCTGTTAACTTGCAGGGCTATAGCCTTTTCAAAAATGACCATACAGATAAGCGAGGGGGAGGGGTGTGTCTGTATGTAAAATCCACCTTAAAACCCATCCTGCGTGATAATATAGGTGAATCTAATGAAAATGTAGAGTCCCTGTGGGTGGAGATAAGGGGAGGGGGAACAAATAATAAATTACTGATAGGGGTTTGTTATAAATCTCCAAAAATAATGGAAGTAATGGAGAATATCCTCGTAAAGCAAATAGATGAAGCTGCGACTCAAGGAGAAGTCATTATTATGGGGGACTTCAACTACCCTGAAATAGATTGGGGAACAGAAACCTGCAGTTCCAGTAAAGGTAATCGGTTTTTGACAACTATGAGAGACAATTACCTTTCACAACAGGTTCAGGACCCAACAAGGAGGGGGGCACTGCTAGACCTAATATTAACCAACAGGCCAGACCGCATATCAAATATAAGGGTTGGGGGTCACTTGGGGAATAGTGATCACAAAATAATAAGTTTTCAGGTCTCCTTTAATAAGATGTGTAGTAGAGGGGTGACAAGGACACTAAACTTCAGGAGGGCAAATTTCCAACGGATGAGAGAAGATCTTGGTGCAATTAACTGGGACTATATCCTGAGACATAAAAGTACACAAAGAAAATGGGAGATGTTTATTAGCATCCTGGATAGGATTTGTGCACAGTATATACCGTATGGGAATAAACATACTAGAAATAGGAGGAAACCAATATGGCTAAATAGAGCTGTAAGGGGCGCAATAAGTGACAAAAAGAAAGCATTTAGAGAATTAAAGGAAGTAGGTAGTGATGAGGCATTAAATAAATATAGAAAATTAAATAAATTCTGTAAAAAGCAAATCAAGGTAGCAAAGATTGAGACAGAGAGACTCATTGCCAGAGAGAGCAAAAATAACCCCAAAATATTCTTTAACTACATAAATAGTAAGAAACTAAAAAATGATAGTGTTGGCCCCCTTAAAAATAGTCTGGGTGAAATGGTGGATGAGGATGAGGAAAAAGCCAATATGCTAAATGACTTTTTTTCATCAGTATTTACAAAAGAAAATCCCATGGCAGCCAATATGACTAGTGATAAAAATTCCCAATTAAATGTTACCTGCTTAACCCAGCAGGAAGTACGGTGGCGTCTAAAAATCACAAAAACTGACAAATCTCCGGGCCCGGATGGGATACACCCCCGAGTACTGCAGGAACTAAGTACAGTCATTGATAGACCGTTATTTTTAATCTTTAAAGAGTCCATAATAACAGGGTCTGTACCACAGGACTGGCGTACAGCAAATGTGGTGCCAATATTTAAAAAGGGGACAAAAACTGAACTCGGAAATTATATGCCAGTAAGCTTAACCTCTACTGTGGGTAAAATCCTGGAGGGCATTCTAAGGGATGCTATACTGGAGTATCTGAAGAGGAATAACCTCATGACCCAGTATCAGCACGGGTTTACTAGGGACCGTTCATGTCAGACTAATTTGATCAGCTTCTATGAAGAGGTAAGTTCCGGACTGGACCAAGGGAGCCCAGTGGATGTAGTGTATATGGACTTTTCAAAAGCTTTTGATACGGTGCCACACAAAAGGTTGATACATAAAATGAGAATAATGGGGATAAGGGAAAATATGTGCAAGTGGGTTGAGAACTGGCTCAGGGATAGTAAACAAAGGGTGGTTATTAATGGAGCACACTCGGACTGGGTCGCAGTTAATAGTGGGGTACCACAGGGGTCAGTATTGGGCCCTCTTCTTTTTAACATATTTATTAATGACCTTGTAGGGGGCATTCAGAGTAGAATTTCAATATTTGCAGATGACACTAAACTCTGCAGGGTAATCAATGCAGAGGAGGACAATTTTATATTACAGGATGATTTATGTAAACTAGAAGCTTGGGCTGATAAATGGCAAATGAGCTTTAATGGGGATAAATGTAAGGTCATGCACTTGGGTAGAAGTAATAAGATGTATAACTATGTGCTTAATTCTAAAACTCTGGGCAAAACCGTCAATGAAAAAGACCTGGGTGTATGGGTGGATGACAAACTCATATTCAGTGGCCAGTGTCAGGCAGCTGCTACAAAGGCAAATAAAATAATGGGATGTATTAAAAGAGGCATAGATGCTCATGAGGAGAACATAATTTTACCTCTATACAAGTCACTAGTGCGACCACACTTAGAATACTGTGCACAGTTCTGGTCTCCGGTGTATAAGAAAGACATAGCTGAACTAGAGCGGGTGCAGAGAAGAGCGAGCAAGGTTATTAGAGGACTGGGGGGTCTGCAATACCAAGATAGGTTATTACACTTGGGGCTATTTAGTTTGGAAAAACGAAGGCTAAGGGGTGATCTTATGTTAATGTATAAATATATGAGGGGACAGTACAAAGACCTTTCTGATGATCTTTTTAATCATAGACCGGTGACAGAGACAAGGGGGCATCCTCTACGTCTGGAGGAAAAAAGGTTTAAGCATAATAACAGACGCGGATTCTTTACTGTAAGAGCAGTGAGACTATGGAACTCTCTGCCATATGATGTTGTAATGAGTGATTCATTACTTAAATTTAAGAGGGGACTAGATACCTTTCTGGAAAAGTATAATGTTACAGGGTATATACACTAGATTCCTTGATAGGGCGTTGATCCAGGGAACTAGTCTGATTGCCGTATGTGGGGTCGGGAAGAAATTTTTTTCCCCATGGTGGAGTTACTCTTACCACATGGGTTTTTTTTGCCTTCCCCTGGATCAACATGTTAGGGCATGTTAGGTTAGGCTATGGGTTGAACTAGATGGACTTAAAGTCTTCCTTCAACCTTAATAACTATGTAACTATGTAACCTTTCCTGCCTCTCTTTGGTCTGTGGATGGCTATTTATTGGTGCCATTTCTGGTAGCATTTGTCAGTGATAGTTTCAGTCTCTGGCTTGAGCAGCTGACCTGTATACCCTAGTGGTCCTTCTGCCTCTGACTACTTGTACTTGTGCCTGACCTATTCCCTATCCCTGACGTAGTGTGTTTGGTGGTTCCCTACAGTGTATGACTCAGCTTGAATTCTGAACCCTGCCTCCTGCTTTCCATCTCTGTTACTACATTTCCCGTCTGGCTTGGCTCGTTCCCTGACTATGTCTTCTGTCTCATGTTTTGGATCCCACGCTCCCATCTGATTCCAATTTCTGGCTTGTCTCTGACCACGTGCATTACTGTGACCTCTGGTACTTTGTCTTTCTGTTTGCTTCTTACCGGCCTGTCTGACTACTCTGCCGCCTTCTAGTGAAGCTCTGCGCTTTGCACTGTGGTGCTACACGGTGAGTGCTACCTGTTTCCCCTTACTTGTGCCCCCTGGGGGAGGTTGCGTGCAACTGCCTTGCAGTTGCATTACAGTCACGCCAGCCTTGGATAATCAAAAGCCATGCCAGGGACGCCGGAAGGGAAGAAATTTGCACTCCCGCCCAGCTGCCAGGGACCACTGGCCTGGAACGAAGTCCCTTGAATCGATTCACTCATCTCTAGTCCAAATGCCCTGGATACAGAAGACTGTACCAGATTAGGATCTACACCCAGCTGTCTTGGGCATTTGCTGAATTTTCCTCATCACCCCTAACGCTCTGACATCTATTTCTGCCAGTGTAGAAAGAAATGGTAAATGGCTGTGGTCAAAATTTGCCACGGCATTCATAATTTGTCCCTCCTTCTGTTCTTGGGAGGTATGGCAGCTCCATGCATTCTCTATGGGGCTGCTGTAAAAAGCCAAACGCGCTCGGTAGCCCCATGGAGAATGAATGAATGAAGCAGCAGTTGGAAATGTGCACTTCTGCTCCATTCTAATGGTGATAAAAGTACTGATGATTGGTATAAAGGTACCCCATTCTGCCGATCAGTGCTGGCCCCATCGGTCAGACCCCCACCTTTCTATAAAATATATTATATATTTTAGCTTTCTTGGCTAGTGGATGTTTTGGGTTGTCATTATGATTTAAAAAAAGAAAACACAGTAGTCTGACAATAAATGGCTTCACCCAACCACGAACCATGAGTGGAGAAAAAGTTTTGGTGTTATCATTTATACTCTCTGAAAAAAGGCCAAGAAAGCAAAAATTCTGCCGGGTATGGAAACTTTTGAGCACAACTGTAAAGAAAGATGTTTGTCTTTGTGTAGGAGATTCTTATTATTGCATCATTAGGAAACATCACCAAGTATTATAAATCAACAATACCTTGCAGAAACCAGAGTAAAGTTGCATTTTATATACACTTGATTTTGCTATGTTTTTCTTCCTAATGATGGATATTTTTTTTTCTGGTTACAATCAAATTATTATTATTATTGTTCAGATTATTTATTTTTACCATTTCTTACTATTTTATGAGAAGCTTCACTGATAGAGAATCTGCTCAATTTATGTGTAATTAAATCACATATTTTCCATTATTACGCTTAAAAAGAAGGTCTTGGAAATATTATCAGAATGTATTCTAGGGGAAATGACATTGCAGTTGTTAAACTGTTCTGCAAGCCGTGTTTTTTCCCTATTGCAGTCAGGATTGCCCATATTAACCGGTCAAACCTTCATCCTGAGTTAATTGCACAAATTGTTTTTTGTGACTATTTTGCAGTCATCACTGTCATATATAATAATGACCTCTATTTCCTCTACACATACATGTTACATAATTGTCAGTAACTACTGGTTCAGACTCCATTTATTTCTCTAGGACATCAATGAAGCTGCAACTTTGATTGAGAGAACAAAGCTACTGTTACAGTCAACTATCACAAAGCAGCAGAGGTTATTGCATTTCTAATATCCCTTTCAACTAGGCCTTCACATCTGTTCCGTAGTCTAATTACAAAATACAAAAAGGCCATAATTCACAATTGCATCATAACAAAGAAAGATTGAAATGATTTAAATTCATGTGCATAGTCTTCATTCATTGAGGCGTACATCTGTTACGTTATTTCTATGTTGAAAATAGAGATCGCAAAGAAAATTACTGGATCTCAATAAAAAAAAAAGTCAGCTTTTTATAAATTTGAGGCTAAGCTTATCGCAAGAAGGTTGTATTACTGGCACACATGATGTTGCAGTTTTGATATGCTGATGACCCTGCTGGTCTTCATTCTTCTTTTTTTTTAAATAGATGCATATATGCTTAGTATTAAAGAAATTAATTTTGTTCAGGCATTATTTGTGTATCACTAAGATAGGCCAAAAATGTCTTATTGGCAAAATTCCTACCACTATGACCTTTCTGACGCAGTATGACTACCTTGTGCATTGTTGCTGTGCCCAGTCTTGCCAAGTTCTACACTATGTCCTGTGACATGAAATTGTCTTCCACAACCTCCATTTTGTAGCAGGGTATGGCTGTTTCTCACCCAGATTTAAGCTTCCTACACAGCTGTTTCTGTTTCAGTTAATGACTCTGCGTCCCCCTAAATAAGAAACTGATAACACAGGTCAACAAAAAAATTTTTTTTTTCTGGTGTCCAAAATATTTTAATGAATTTGGGGTATTTTTGGGGTGCTGATTCTGAATATGCTATCAGTTTTGCCAGATTGGCTCAAGTTTTTGAGATTTTTGGTATCTTATTTATAGCACTTGTTGGTAAATGCGACGCATCATCTCATTAATTTCTTTGGATTAGTACTTGAACTGAGCAGTTCTCAATATAGTTTTGTGTTAATTAGTGTTCTAAAAGTTTGTTCATAGCTTGATTTTTGCACTAACTTTATGTTGTTGTCTGTTTTCCAGTGAAAAGCATGAATTCATCAAGAAGAAGTTGTCTTAACGATCCAGACTCATTCTGTTACATTTGTGGTGAATACACACTGCCAAAACATAGAAGAAACATAACAGACTTCGTAAAAAAAGTGTATTTTGCCTATTTTGGGGTTATGCTTGGGGACCAAGACAAGTTTTGGGCACCACACATAGTGTGCAAAGCATGTATCGAATTATTACGAAAATGGAGCAAAGGACAAAGAAAAAGCTTCAAATTTGGTGTTCCAATGGTGTGGAGAGAGCCAAAAAATCATCATGATGACTGTTATTTCTGTGCAGTGCAAGTGCAAGGATTCAATAAGCATAAGAAACGAAAATGGGAGTAACATGGAATCTGCAAGAAGGCCTGTCCCTCATTGTGAAGATGTGCCTGTACCTGTGTTTACCATAAATAACAGTCATCCTGATGATTTTTTGGCTCTCTCCACACCATTGGAACACCAAATTTGAAGCTTTTTCTTTGTCCTTTGCTCCATTTTGCTCCATCAGCTTTGAGTCCTGGGTTATTTCAGCTGTTATGATTTATCCACTGCCCTCTGGTATAAGTAGTCACTAGAGTTGAGCGACTTTTACTTTTTTTGGATCGAGTCGGGTTTTGCGAAACCCGACTTTGTCAAAAGTCGGGTCGGGGGAAATCGGCCGATTATTGCGAAAAGTCGGGGGCCGACTGAAACACGAAACCCAATGCAAGTCAATGGGGAATCAAAGTCGGCAGTGAGTGGAGGACGGGAAAACACCTACAGTGCCCATTTTAATGCCAAAAACATCAATTCTTATTACTTAAGCTTGTCAATCTTAATTTACTTTATAATAATAGCTATTCATTGAAAACTGGGGGTCATTTGGCTAAAGTTGTGGGGGGGTAGGGCTGGCTCAAGATTTTCGTGGGCACAGGAAACGTGGAATACGTCACGGCGGTGGAGCAGGGAGAGGTAAGTATTTCAACTTTGCAAGTGCTGTGATCCTGAGCAAGCGGGGGGGCCCACTCGTTGGCACTGGCACAGGGCCCCTCATAGTACGGCGGTGTGTTTGACGGCGGGTGGCGCCTCCCACTGGCAGAGATACTTTTGCGTACTATGAGGGGCCCCGTGCCAGTGACATCGCCAATGAGTATGCCCCCCCACCTGATGAAGGAACCTGCACTTTCATCTGCACCTTCCTCTTTGTCCCTGTGTAAGGTGGTATAGTATGCGGGAAGGGGAACCTGACTTTCAGCAGGGTCAGATTGTGGCTGTGTAGAGTGCAAGGGGAATGTAGTGGTCTGGGTCAATGTACCAGCAGACTCATCTAGCAGTGGCTGGGCAATGGGCAGGATGAGGAGGAAACACAGATATAGGTCCAAATAATAAAGTAGGCTAAATGCAGTTCAAAATTGGTAACAGGACTAAACAGGCGGCATTGCTTTGTTCAGTGGAGGAAAACTGTAATGAGTGGCAGACACAGTTAGTAGGCCCAAATAATAAAGTAGGCTAAATGCAGTTCAAATGTGGTAACAGGACTAAACAGGTGGCATTGCTTTGTTCAGTGGAGGAAAACTGTAATGAGTGGCAGACAAAGTTAGTAGGCCCAAATAATAAAGTAGGCTAAATGCAGTGCAAATGTGGTAACAGGACTAAACAGACGGCATTGCTTTGTTCAGTGGAGGAAAACTGTAATGAGTGGCAGACACAGTTAGTAGGCCCAAATAATAAAGTAGGCTAAATGTCTGCCAAAAAATTGTTCATAAACAGGCGACATTGCTTTGCTCAGTGTTGGAAAATTGTAATGAGTAGCAGACTAAGTTAGTAGGCACAAATAATAAAGTGGGCTAAATGTCTGCCAAAAAATTGTTCATAAATAAACAGGTCGCATAGCTAGGTACAGGGGTGGGCTCCTCTGCTGAGTAGTAGACAGTGGTAGTAGGCGCAAAGTATTAACTGATCTAAATGGAGGCCAGGGCCCCTGTATATTTTAACTATCATCTATCATTTCAACAAATTTGTATTGGCAGTGCCATTGAAGAATTTAACAGCACAGACTACACAGTGGTGGAGCAGGGAGAGGTAAGTATTGCAAGTGGTAGAGCACTGTTCGAGCTGGGGGGAAATACTCTCGTGGGCGGCGGTACTGGCACAGGGCCCCTCACATTACAACGGTGTGTTTGACGTTGGTTGTGCACCACCACCCTCAGAGACACTTCATTGTACTATGAGGGACCTTGTGCCAGTGCCGTCGCCCAAGAGTGGGCCCACCCACCTGTCCAAGCAAACTGCACTCGCACGGTTGCTTGCGCCAGGTGGTGACCACGGCCCTGTGAGGGGAGTCAGCCCATTTAGGGAGGTATAAAAATGGCCTATGGTGGACATTCAGCAGCTGCAAATGGAGGAATTGGAGAAATCAGTAAACAAGGTAGAAGGTGTATATAAACATGTTGAGAATTTAAATCTCCCTTTTTTTGGGGGGGAGACTGAACCAAAACTCAGGCCCTGTGCAATAAACAAAACAATGTAAGTGGCAGAAAGTGGCTGGCTGACATACAACAAACTAACAGGACTGAAGTATATCCACTTTGTGAGAATTTGAACCTCACTTTTTTTTGGGGGGAGACTGAACCAAAATTCAGGCCCAGTGTATATAACAATGCAATCTAAGTGGCAGAAAGTGGCTGGCTGACATACGACAAACTAACAGGACTGAAGTATATCCACTTTGTGAGAATTTGAATCTCACTTTTTTTTGGAGACTGAACCAAAACTCATGTAGGATAGCTGCGGAGACACCATCACGCGTTTCTCGACGCAAGCAGTGAATAGCCAGACCTTTCCCCGGGAAGGAACAACCACGGGAAGGGCAGCATCCAATAAAGGAAAACATCCAATACAGGAAAACCACCTATGCCAAGCATGGTATCCATCCACAGACAGCTGTTTCGGGGTGTTTGCCCCTCATCAGTGTGGAGTAGGAATCTGGCTATTAGGAGCAGTGCCTATTAAAAGGCTGTGAAGGAACAGATGATTGGCCTCGGGGAGACCAAAACATCCAACACCGCGGAGACACCATCACGTGTTTCTCAACGCAGTGATCCAGAACACTGCCCCCATCCCTTATGGGAAATATGCAAATGCATGTAGGATAGCTGCGGAGACACCATCACGTGTTTCTCGACGCAAGCAGTGAATAGCCAGACCTTTCCCCGGGAAGGAACAACCACGGGAAGGGCAGCATCCAATAAAGGAAAACATCCAATACAGGAAAACCACCTATGCCAAGCATGGTATCCATCCACAGACAGCTGTTTCGGGGTGTTTGCCCCTCATCAGTGTGGAGTAGGAATCTGGCTATTAGGAGCAGTGCCTAGTAAAAGGCTGTGAAGGAACAGATGATTGGCCTCGGGGAGACCAAAACATCCAACACCGCAGAGACACCATCACGTGTTTCTCAACGCAGTGATCCAGAACACTGCCCCCATCCCTTATGGGAAATATGCAAATGCATGTAGGATAGCTGCGGAGACACCATCACGTGTTTCTCGACGCAAGCAGTGAATAGCCAGACCTTTCCCCGGGAAGGAACAACCACGGGAAGGGCAGCATCCAATAAAGGAAAACATCCAATACAGGAAAACCACCTATGCCAAGCATGGTATCCATCCACAGACAGCTGTTTCGGGGTGTTTGCCCCTCATCAGTGTGGAGTAGGAATCTGGCTATTAGGAGCAGTGCCTATTAAAAGGCTGTGAAGGAACAGATGATTGGCCTCGGGGAGACCAAAACATCCAACACCGCGGAGACACCATCACGTGTTTCTCAACGCAGTGATCCAGAACACTGCCCCCATCCCTTATGGGAAATATGCAAATGCATGTAGGATAGCTGCGGAGACTCCATCACGTGTTTCTCGACGCAAGCAGTGAATAGCCAGACCTTTCCCCGGGAAGGAACAACCACGGGAAGGGCAGCATCCAATAAAGGAAAACATCCAATACAGGAAAACCACCTATGCCAAGCATGGTATCCATCCACAGACAGCTGTTTCGGGGTGTTTGCCCCTCATCAGTGTGGAGTAGGAATCTGGCTATTAGGAGCAGTGCCTAGTAAAAGGCTGTGAAGGAACCAAAATTCAGGCCCAGTGTATATAACAATGCAATCTAAGTGGCAGAAAGTGGCTGGCTGACATACGACAAACTAACAGGACTGAAGTATATCCACTTTGTGAGAATTTGAATCTCACTTTTTTTTTGGAGACTGAACCAAAACTCAGGCCCAGTGTATAAATCAACACAATGTAAGTGGCAGAAAGTGCCTGGAAGATATATGAAAAAATACAAGGACTGTAGTACAATTTCAATCTCCCTATAATGATCTCAGGACAAGTATGGCAGCAATAAAAAGGACTGCTGCACACAAAAGTGTGGACAAATAAACAAGATAACTGTGCAGAAAGAAGCAACAGGATTTTTGCTTTTAAAAAAGCAGTTGGTTTGCACAGCAGCTTGCAAACAGCAATGCAGCTATCAGGAAGCTTTATAAGGCAGCCTAATAAGCTACAGAGCTGATGCACAAAAATATAGCCTCCACTGTCCCTGCAAAAAAAGGTGGTGTTGGACAGTGGAAGTCGCTACAGCACAAGCAGTTTGGGGGTTAATCTTCCCTCCCAAACTATATCCCTTCTTCTGACGAAGCTGCAGCAATCTCTCCCTATGCTGTTGGAGCGCCCCCACACCGCCGCAGGGCCGAGGGGTACCTGGAGCCGGGCCTCTGGGTCTCAGTCCTGGGGTTGTCACGGTGGCTAGACCCGGTCCGTGGCCCTGTCTGTCAGTGGGGGACGTCCGGTGCAATAAGTGGTGTTGTAACGGTGCAGTTGTGAGGTGCAGGTCGCGGTAAATAACAAGGACACCAGGTTGCAGTCTCTTTACCTCTTTACTGAAGGTTTTGGAGACCTCAGTCCAGAGCGCTGTTAACTTGGTTGTCAGAGACCGGCCGGTCCAAAGGCACATCAGAAGTTCTCTTTACAGGTGGGAATCAGTGTCTACCTGCTAGCGCTGGGTGTTGTAGTTCTTCCCTGCTGAGCTCCCGGGATAGTCCTCACAACTGTTTCTGTCTGTCTCTATTGTTCGTTCTCTTCGTCCTCCAGGTGATATGGTAGGACGCACCCGTATGACGGGGTAGGCCTGGAGTTCTTCCGGGACCCTAGAGTCGCCCCTCTCCCACAGCTGCCTCCGTTGTCTGCTTAGGTGTTAAGTGAGACAGCCAACCTGTGATTAGCTGTCCGGCCGTGGTTTGCAGTGTACTTAAAGTCTCTTACTTGCTCGGCGTTCCGGCCACCGACTGTTTGCGCCTCAGAAGGATGTTGCCTCGGTCTAACAGCACGACTCCTTCTGGTCCCAATACTTCTTTACTGTATTCCCGTTGTGCACTGGTTAGTTCTGCTCTGAGGAGTCTGCCAGGATCCCATCCCTGACAGGTCCTCTCACTAGCTCTTCCCAGCTACTTCTCTCTATCTTCCTGTCCAACCCCCAGTTTTACCAGAGTTGTGAGGAGTGGCCTACTAAATAGGACCACCCCCCCTGGTGGCCGGAGTGTGAAGTGTGGTGCGAGTGTACCTGGTCAGAGAAACTCCTTAGTGCAATCAGACGTACCATAGCTCCCCATAGTGGCGGAGCCACAGTAAGGCAACAACCAGGACTCTGGGGTGCTGCACTCCCCCCCGGTTAAATCCAGTACTCCGGGACTGGGAAAACAAGAACAATAATACATGTTAACAGGAAACACACAAATTTTTGAAATAGCATAACAGTTGAACATAACTATGCTTCCCTTTACGGGAGGTGAGGATTCTTGAACGTTGCAAAAGTTAGGTCATGCACAGTTTATGACTCTCAGTTCAGTGGTTGAAACAGCGGGGACCCCGGGTAAACAAAGGGGTCCCCCTTATGAAAGTTTTTGAGCAATTCACCGTCCATTACTCTAGTGTCCATTTAAAAACCTGTAACAAAAAGATATGCATACAAACATTTTCAATTAAATAGCAGCCCTTATCAATACCTCCAAGTTTTGTAGCGGAGGGGAGTTTGATTTTGAGTGCTGCGTGTGGACCTTCGCAGCGCAGGGGTTGCTATTGGCCTAACAGGGCCCGCTATGCTTGCTACCGCTGGTGTAGTGCACTGTCTTTTAACTACACCTCTAGTGAGTCTGGGTAGCACTGGCAGGTTGGGGCTCTCAGAGCTGCGGTTATCAACAGTGGGTACAGCAGATTCACTGATAGCAGAGGGAGGATTTGCCGGCTCAATGGTTGGCATGGCTTCATCAGGTAAGGCTTGTTGAGGTAGCGGGGCCAGATGATCTGGTACCACCATTGGTTCTGGTGGGTCCGGCTGTTGAAACATTAGAACAGGCACCGCGATGGCTTGGTTTATCTGAGTCCAGGATTGGGGAAAGTCACCAAGGACGGTATGGAACATCTTCTCCTTTTCCACCGGCGGGGAGATTTCTGGGGCCGTGCCCCTCTCTTTCAACTTATCGGGGCAGACCTTAAGGTGATCCCTGGATACCGCTGTCGAGGTCTCCCCTCTGTCCTTGCTGATGAGACAGACCTTTGTGTTGTCGAAGTCGGATGGCAGGATGGTATACGGTTCCGCTTCCCATTGGTCATCGAGCTTGTGTAATCTCCTCTTTCGTTTAAGTACTTGCTCACCAGGTGACAGGGGGATCGCAGGAGCATGTTGGTTGTAGTCCCTTTCTTGCTTCTGCCTAGCCTGGGCGAGACTTCTCTCTACACACTCCTGTACTTCGCGGTACCTTCGCTGCCTTTCTGCATCCCAATCTGCATCCGGCGAGGTATCTTCGGGTACTAGGACCCCCATGTCCAGATCAACGGGTAACCGACTAGATCTTCCTCGCATCAGGTACGCTGGAGTACAGTTGGTGGAACTTACTGGGATGTGATTGTACATATCCACCAAGTCAGGCAACTTTGTCGGCCACAGGTTCCGTTCCTCCACGGGTAAGGTCTTCAATAAATCAATTACCACTTGGTTCATCTTCTCGCACATCCCGTTGGTTTGAGGATGGTACGGTGTGGTCCTGATCTTCTTACACCCGTACAGTTGGCAGAATTCTTGGAACACTTCCTCTTCGAATGCAGGTCCCTGATCGGTCAGTACCTTCTCTGGGTAGCCATGGGGCCTACAAAAGTGTTGCTGGAAGGCCCTGGCGGCAGTCCTGGCCGTTAGATCCTTGACAGGCACAACCACCAAAAACCTGGAGTAGTGGTCCACGATGGTAAGGGCGTAGATATAGCCCGACCGGCTAGGTGTCAGCTTCACATGATCCAGCGCGACCAGTTCGAGCGGCCTTTTGGTGATGATAGGCCGCAGGGGAGCCCGCTGACTGTCACGGTCCTTCCTGCGCAGACTACATGGACCACACTCCCGACACCACTTCTCAATGGTTCTCTTCATGCCAATCCAATAGAACCTCCCTCGGAGCAGCTTCTCTAGCTTCCTCCATCCGAAGTGTCCGGCTCCATCATGGTAGGCTCCCAGAACCATGGGCGCATCTCGCCTGGGTACCACTATCTGCCACACCAATTCATGAGTACGTGGGTCAATGCTCCTCCTGCACAGCTTGCCATCATGGATAAACAGCTTGCTTCTCCCCTTCCACAGCTGTTGGGTTTCTTGTGGGTCGTCTGGGCCAGGGTGCAACCCAGCCTGCGTCAAGAGCTCTTTCACCTGACGGACCGCGGGGTCACTATCCTGGGTTTCTGCCCATCCGTGGTGGGGCAGGGGATTCAGCGTGGCATCCGGTTGGTTCTTGTGCCTGTTCTTCACATGGTGAGAGTTCTGAGTGGCTTTGGGGCGATGGAAGGCAGGCAGCTCCACTTCTTCAAGTGCCTCCGGGTCTTCTCCCACTTCTGGTAAATTGGGCATTCGGGACAGAGCATCGGCATTGGCATTCTGGTGTCCTGCCCGATATTTGATGGTGAAATCATAGTTGGACAGCCGGGCCATCCACCGCTGTTCCAAAGCCCCGAGTTTGGCAGTACCCAGATGCGTTAGCGGATTGTTGTCCGTGAAGACGGTGAATTTCGCGGAGGCCAGGTAGTGCTTAAACCTCTCTGTCACTGCCCAGACAAGGGCAAGGAATTCCAGTTTGAAGGAACTGTAGTTGTCAGGGTTCCTTTCCGTGGGACGGAGTTTCCTGCTGGCGTAAGCGATCACTCTTTCCTTGCCTTTCTGGACTTGAGACAGCACGGCTCCTAGTCCCACATTACTGGCATCTGTGTACAGCACAAATGGTTGGTCGTATTCGGGGTAAGCCAGTACCTCTTCTCCCGTCAGTGCCGACTTCAAACAGGTGAAGGATTCCTCCAGCTCTTCGTTCCAATCAAAGGGGGTGTTCCTCCCCTTGGTCTTCTTTGGTTGGCCCACCAACAGGTTTTGCAAGGGTGCGGCCTTCTTGGTGAAGTCCTTAATGAACCTCCGGTAATAGCCTACCAGCCCGAGGAACTGCCGGACTTCGTGGAGGTCACTGGGCTTTGGCCAGTCCTTAATCACTGTGACCTTGTCGGGGTCTGGGGCCACTCCTTCAGCGCTCACCACATGGCCCAGGTACTGCACTTTAGGTTTCAGCAGATGACACTTGGACGGTTTCACCTTTAAGCCAAAGTTGGATAGGGCTTCAAACACCTCGGCCAGGTGCTTCAGGTGGTCTTCGTAGGTCTTAGAGAAGACAATGACATCATCCAAATATAGCAGCACGGTTTCAAAGTTCAGGTGTCCCAGGCAGCACTCCATCATCCTCTGGAACGTTCCGGGAGCATTGCACAATCCGAAGGGCATGTAGTTGAACTCACAGAGACCCATTGGCGTCGTGAAGGCCGTCTTCTCTTTGTCCGCCTCCGCTACAGGAACCTGCCAGTACCCACTGGTGAGATCTAAGGTAGAGAAGTAGTTAGCAGATTTTAAGGCAGCCAGAGACTCCTCTATCCTAGGCATTGGGTATGCGTCCTTATGTGTAATGCGATTCAACTGCCTGTAATCAACACACATCCTCATTGTACCATCTTTCTTTTTAACAAGGACTAACGGAGCTGCCCAGGGGCTACAGCTGTCTCTCACCACCCCAGCCTCCTTCATTTCCCGCAACATGTCCTTGGCACACTGGTAATGAGCTGGGGGTACAGGGCGATATCTCTCTTTTATGGGTCGGTGATCTCCCGTGGGGATGTGATGTTTGATCCCTTTCACCTGCCCAAAATCTGAGGGGTGTTTGCTGAATATCTGCTCGTACTCGTGTACCACCCTGTAGGCCCCCTGTTTTTGATGGGATGGGGTAGAGTCAGTGCCCACATGCAATTCCCGACACCAGTCCTTCGAGGGCTCTGCAGAACCTTTGTTCTCCGCCAAGTTTGACGGGACCAAGGGTTCAGGTGTCTGTATCACATTATTATTGACAGTGAACAATTTGGCGAGCGTGGTATACTTGGTGAGGTGAACCTCTTCCTCCCCACAATTGAGGACACGTACGAGCACTCTCCCCTGACGGACGTCGACCACCCCCCGGGCTGTCAGAACAGTAGGCCTATTGTCTGAATATACGGGTTCTACCAAGGCCTGGTAGTCCTTACCCCTGAGGCCTATGGCTGCTCGACACCATATTAACATTTCACTCTTGGGGGGTATCGCGATGGGGTTTGAATCACTCACAGTGACACGACCAATCTCACCACCAGTCAGCTCTACCTGCTGTCTCTGCATCAGAGCTCTGATTTCCTTCTGCAGGGCACGTTGCTCACTGTGGCCAGCGGTTTCTGCCACCTGTTGCAACAAAACAATCACTTCTGCAAGACAATTTTCTATAACATTAGTACCAAGAGTCATCATGGGATTACATTCTCGGCGATCAATATCAATAATCACAATCCCTTGGGCTTTCAATTCCACCCGCCCCACTTTGATGGTGACCTCCTTATACCCCACTTGTGGCAACGGCTGACCATTACTGGCGATTATGGTGAAATCATCGTCAGGGCCACGAGTAATATCAGCGTCCTCCCAATACCGTTTGTAGAGCACGTAAGGTATAGTCGTCACCTGAGAACCGGTGTCCAGCAAAGCATTCAAGGGGATTCCATCAATCACTACAGGGAGAACTGGTCGTCCTCCAATATACTTGGTTCTTCAATGCTGCGGGCCTGACCGTCCTACTCCTGGGGGTTGGCCCTTTGCCCCAGGGGTTGCTCGTTTAAAGGACAGTACCTTGCAAGATGGCCCACCTGGTGACAGCGGCGGCAGATGGGTCGTCCATCCTGGTGGAAGCGATCGTCGGGCCGGCTCCTGGTCGGCGGAGTCCTCCTCTGTCGCATCCAAGGGACATCCTCCGGGCTGGAAGCCAACTGGATCTTCTCTTTGGGGGCCTCCTGTAGGGACTGCACCGTCCGGGCCAGGGCAGCAACGCTCTTGGTTAGCTCTTGCATCTGGAGACGGAGTCCTGCAGGGGAGTCGTCCTCGAAGCTCTGGGCGTCGGCCTCCGCGGCAACTGGGGTATCCGATGCCACCTCCTGGTGGTATGTGAGAGCGGGGCGCCTGGGTGGTACTGCGCGGCTGGGCTGTCGCTCCTGCAATGCCTGGATAGCTTTATCTTTAAACTGCGCAAAAGTCAAGTCTGGATTTTGCATGGCCAGGAAGTGCAATTGGCCCCGCTGGTGACTGCACAGGAGCCCCTCAATGAACCGCTCCTTCAGGATTTTATCCTCATCCTGCATGCTGCCGGGGTCACTCTGCTTAATGGCCCGCATCGCTTCCTGGAGATTAAGGGCATAATCCCGTAAGCTATCCTGTGGCCTTTGTTTGCATCCATAAAAAGTCAGTTTAATTTCCGTAGCAGTGCGAGTATCAAAGGTGGCTTTAAGCTTGGCAAAAATCTGTTGTGCAGTTTCTTTATCCTCAGCGGGCCAGGATTTCAATTCTCTCAGAGCCGCCCCAAAGAGTTGGCCGGTTATCATATGGACCTTCTGAGGCTCGGTTAGGGGATAGAACTCGAGCAGGCTGCAGAGCCCTTCCTTAAAGTCAGTGAACGTATGCGACTCCCCAGAGTATCGCGGAAGCCAAGCCACTCCGGGCAGGTACGGCATAGAGAAGGGCATTATGGCTTTTGTGTTAGCGGCAGCGTCCGGCTGGTTGGGAGGAACAGCGGGTTCTGCGGCTACCGGTGGTGGTATTAGGGCCGCGGCTCCGTCCGCTGTGGGGACCGGAGCTGCCCCTGCGTCCGCGGCTGCGACCGCCACCTCCTCTCCTCCCGACTCAGACATGGCTGTCCCTTCCTCCCACGAACCTGCTGGAGGTCGGAGTTCCTCTTCCGGGATTGGCGCCTTACCGCGCTTTCCATTCCGCGCTTCTTTTGGCTGATTCCGCCCACGTAGCTAAGGCTCCTCCCTCCGTGCGCGGCAATGGCGAATTTTGGCGGTAAATGGCAATACACAGTCTTTTCAATAAAGTACAATTCAAGCGCAATAAATCACAGTTCCAAGGCACACATGACCTGATTCTTCAGGCTTAAGTAGATCCTGTTCGTGACGCCAAGTTGGAGTGCCCCCACACCGCCGCAGGGCCGAGGGGTACCCGGAGCCGGGCCTCTGGGTCTCAGTCCTGGGGTTGTCACGGTGGCTAGACCCGGTCCGTGGCCCTGTCTGTCAGTGGGGGACGTCCGGTGCAATAAGTGGTGTTGTAACGGTGCAGTTGTGAGGTGCAGGTCGCGGTAAATAACAAGGACACCAGGTTGCAGTCTCTTTACCTCTTTACTGAAGGTTTTGGAGACCTCAGTCCAGAGCGCTGTTAACTGGGTTGTCAGAGACCGGCCGGTCCAAAGGCACATCAGAAGTTCTTTTTACAGGTGGGAATCAGTGTCTACCTGCTAGCGCTGGGTGTTGTAGTTCTTCCCTGCTGAGCTCCCGGGATAGTCCTCACAACTGTTTCTGTCTGTCTCTATTGTTCGTTCTCTTCGTCCTCCAGGTGATATGGTAGGACGCACCCGTATGACGGGGTAGGCCTGGAGTTCTTCCGGGACCCTAGAGTCGCCCCTCTCCCACAGCTGCCTCCGTTGTCTGCTTAGGTGTTAAGTGAGACAGCCAACCTGTGATTAGCTGTCCGGCCGTGGTTTGCAGTGTACTTAAAGTCTCTTACTTGCTCGGCGTTCCGGCCACCGACTGTTTGCGCCTCAGAAGGATGTTGCCTCGGTCTAACAGCACGACTCCTTCTGGTCCCAATACTTCTTTACTGTATTCCCGTTGTGCACTGGTTAGTTCTGCTCTGAGGAGTCTGCCAGGATCCCATCCCTGACAGGTCCTCTCACTAGCTCTTCCCAGCTACTTCTCTCTATCTTCCTGTCCAACCCCCAGTTTTACCAGAGTTGTGAGGAGTGGCCTACTAAATAGGACCACCCCCCCTGGTGGCCGGAGTGTGAAGTGTGGTGTGAGTGTACCTGGTCAGAGAAACTCCTTAGTGCAATCAGACGTACCATAGCTCCCCATAGTGGCGGAGCCACAGTACTGCAACAACCAGGACTCTGGGGTGCTGCACTATGATCGGCAGAAGTAAGATGGTGGTCGGCGTGCACGCCCCTTTATAGCCCCTGTGATGCCGCAGAAAGCAAGCCAATCACTGTCATGCCTTTCTCTAAGATGGCGGGGACCGAGACCTATGTCATCATGCTGCCCACACTCTGCGTCCTCCTTCATTGGCTGAAAAATGCCGCTGAAAGCGTCATATGAAACGCGACTTTTGCGCGCAGATCGCCGACCTCATGGCCGATCCCACACTAGGATCGGGTCGGGTTTCATGAAACCCGACTTTGCCGAAAGTCGGCGATTTTTGAATTTGTCCGATCCGTTTCGCTCAACCCTAGTAGTCACCTCTTAGCTTGGTAGTTGCCAGTGATAGCATGATATACCTTGGTATCGATATGGAGGTGTGAGCTGTGGAAAGAGAAGGAGTCAAGGAGTCGTCTTCAGAGATTGTTGTTTAGAAATTTTGTTTGGTGTCTTTCATTTCTTTAACTATTGGTTAGTCTAATCCTTCCATTCGCTTTATACCTTTCTGTAGCTTGGGTGTGCATTGAGCGATTGCTGTTTCTTTTACCCTTTACTGTTTCCCTTTGTGTTTAGATCTTATAGCAGGACTAGCCCGGGCTATGCTTAGGGTAAGACAGGGATATGCACATGACCAATGCATGGGGTGAAAGAACCGTCAAGGGGCGTCAGAGAGCTCAGAGTTGCGCAGGGCAAGTTTCAGTGGCTGCCCTCCTTATCTTTCTGTAGTGGCAGGGCTCCACTTCCCATCCATCTCACCGTGCACTGTCTGGCTCCTTGGTGGAGCATGGCATCCAGGGACTGCCCTGGAGTGGTGCTTGGTGTATGCCAGCAGCTAAGTCCCACTTTGCCATCAGAGGGCAGATGAATAATCAGGTACATACTAGGCCCGTCCCCTCCAGGAAAAGCCTGGTTCGCCTTGCAGAAAGTCTGCATCCACCAGCATAACAGGTTGTCACACCAAATATTAATTTGACTTAAATTTTTCTTTTGTTCCTTCACTTTGCATTTGGTTAGTTGAGAAAAATAAACTGTTAACTCTTCTATTTTTGAAAGCATTCTTACTGAACATTTTTTCCAAACTTACCTAAAACTTTTGCACATTAATGTACAGTATATTCATTCCTCAAGATTGACATTGGAAGACCAAGATGGGAAAGTTGTGGACTGATAGAAACCACAGACCGCAAATGGTGAAAAAATGGAAACCAAATTTTCAAAACATCTTGATTAGAGATGAATGGATCTTTTGAAATTTAATTTCGCTGGTTTGGTTAAATTTTTGACCAAAGTTCGATTAGCTCTGAATAAATTTGTGAGAGAGAGAATATTTCAATTACCCAGAGAAATCTGGAGATGCAAACCGACTCTGCCAGTCCTGTACCCAACTTTTCTTCACCGGGAACTGCTGATCTTTGATGACCCAAGTACTGACCAGCAATGTGCAAGGTATGATAGTATAGCACAGGATACACCAATGTACAATGTCTGTCACAGCTATCTGCAGAGCATTATGGGGAAGCCAGAGTGGCACATGCAAAACAACATCAGCCCACTCACTGATGCTTCATTAGTGTGGAAAATAATGTCTGGTAACTTTTTTTTTCAAAATCTCATCTCACTGTGTTTAAATCTGCATGAAACTGGGAATTTCGACTACAACTTGCTCCTCCGTTGATTGATCTGATCATATTAAATTTTGATTTATTCAGTATCAAGTATGAGCGCCATGCACAGAAATGCACGTACTTACATGCCTAGTTATGGTATCAATTAGGTATTTAATGCAGAGGTGTAACTAGATTTTCCGGCACCCAGGGTAAGAATTCGGTTTGGCGCCGCCCTCGAGCAGTTTGAAGAGTCGTTATGTGACCAATCATTCATATGCTATTTGCACACTTACAGTCACGTGCCGACGAGCTGCTCTTCCTAAATCTCTCAATGTTCAGAGAAAAACTGAGAGAAGCAGGAAGAGAAGAACCTTGTCACGTGACCGTAAGTATGAAAATCGCATATGAATGAAGAGGCTATGTGATGACTGATGGAACCAGCAAGCAGAGATGAATCCTGACAGTGAGTTTATTACATGATGTTAGGATTGGCTACAGTGCTCATTTTATAATTAAAGGGCTTGTCCAAGTTTGAGATGAAAGTTTGCAGTGACTAGATGACTGCAGGCCTCTGATTTCTCACAGCACATGCACTGCACACTTATGGGATTCTCCCTTGCTGGTGGCAAGAGAAGAGAGCATGGTCATGTCAGCACAAGTATACAATTTGTATACTTCTGGCGACATTCCAACTAGACGTGTCTGGCCTCGCTCAATTCACTTTCATTGAGTGAAGCCACGCATGTCTATTCAGCATGTGATCACGTGTATGCAAATCACATACTTGCGGTTTTCGTGACCTCCCACTCTCACCGCCGGAACCAGAGAACCCTGACAGTGTGCATTGTGCACTGTGAGAATTCAAAAGTCTGCAGACAACCCCTTTAATGATCCTAACATAAATAAAAAATATAGTAACCCTTAAAATGACGCCACTTTTCTTGCATGAGAAGTAGCAATAACTCCGGCACTTTCACTGTACTATGGTGTGACTTACACTTCCAGCCCCTGCCCGGACATCTGGGCTCCACAGTGGAGCGCACACTTCCGGTTAGAGAGGTGCGCTTGTGTGATAATGTCCTGATTGTGTGTCATATTCCTTTCACTATGTCAATGCTTATTTTTATATTCACTATTCATTTACTGCATCTATCCTTAAAGACATAGAGCGGAATTACGATTAAAATACTTGTGGCACTATGCACTTTATATATATTTCCTGGTAACCCCATGAGAATACTCATGTCAAGCACAATATATATGTACCTTATCTATAGAATGGATATTTTTTCATGATGTATTTAATAATAAGAAATATTATTTCCTCCATCATTTGATGTATTTACTGTTTTAACCCATTTGTGTAATATCCCCTCCCTCCCGTTACCTTGTTTTTATATATTTCTTCCATAAAGATTGATGATTATATTATGAATAGCCATAGTGATGTATCTTTCCGTAGGATGGTAGCTCTGTACTTGATACATGACCATAGATACACTTAAGTTACTTTAAAAAAAAATGATTAGCTATACAACCCCTGGCAAAAATTATGGAATCACCGGCCTTGGAGGATGTTCATTCAGTTGTTTAATTTTGTAGAAAAAAAAGCAAATCACAGACATGGCACAAAACTAAAGTCATTTCACATGGCAACTTTCTGGCTTTAAGAAACACTAAAAGAAATCAAGAACAAAAAATGTGGTACTTTTTTTAACCAAGCATAGGGGAAAAATTATGGAATCATGAAAAACAAACAAACAAAAAAACACTCCAACACATCACTAGTATTTTGTTGCACCACCACTGGCTTTTATAACAGCTTGCAGTCTCTGAGGCATGGACTTAATGAGTGTCACACAGTACTCTTCATCAATCTGGCTCCAACTTTCTCTGATTGCTGTTGCCAGATCAGCTTTGCAGGTTGAAGCCTTGTCATGGACCATTTTCTTCAACTTCCACCAAGTGCCTTTACCTAATATGCAGCCCCATATCATCAATGAATGTGGAAATTTGCATGTTCTCTTCAGGCAGTCATCTTTATAAATCTCATCGGAACGGCACCAAACAAAAGTTCCAGCATCATCACCTTGCCCAATGCAGAGTCGCGATTAGTGTTGAGCATTCCGATGCTGCAAGTATCGGGTATCGGCCGATACTTGCTGTATCGGAATTCCGATACCGGGATTCCGATACTCTTGTGGTATCGGGTATCGGGTATCGGAACAACATTTTATTTTAATTCTCTCTTTTACACATTTTAACATTGTTAAAATGTGTAAAAGAGAGAATTAAAATAAAAAATATCGCTATACTCACCTGTCCGACGCAGCCGGGACCTCAGCGCAGGAACCGGCAGCGTTGTTTGTTTAAAATTCCCGCTTTTACATGGTTACGCGAACTCCCGGCTTGTGATTGGTCAGGGCGCCCATGTTGCCGGGCCGCGGACCAATCACAGCAAGCCGTGACGAAAATACGTCACGGCTTGCTGTGATTGGTCCGCGTCCCGGCAACATGGCCGCCATTAACCAATCACAAGCCGTGACGTCACGGGAGGCTGGACTTGCGCGCTTTTGAAAAAGCGCGCGTGTCCAGCCTCCAGTGACGTCCCGGCTTATGATTGGTTGCGCCGCGATCAACCAATCACAAGCCGGGAGGCTGGACACGCGCGCAATTTTAAAATGCGCGCTTGTCCTGCCTCCCGTGACGTCACGGCTTGTGATTGGTTAATGGCGGCCATGTTGCCGGGCCGCGGACCAATCACAGCAAGCCGTGACGTATTTTCGTCACGGCTTGCTGTGATTGGTCCGCGTCCCGGCAACATGGCGCCGTGACCAATCATAAGCCGGGACGTCACTGGAGGCTGGACACGCGCGCTTTTTCAAAAGCGCGCAAGTCCAGCCTCCCGTGACGTCACGGCTTGTGATTGGTTAATGGCGGCCATGTTGCCGGGACGCGGACCAATCACAGCAAGCCGTGACGTATTTTCGTCACGGCTTGCTGTGATTGGTCCGCGGCCCGGCAACATGGGCGCCCTGACCAATCACAAGCCGGGAGTTCGCGTAACCATGTAAAAGCGGGAATTTTAAACAAACAACGCTGCCGGTTCCTGCGCTGAGGTCCCGGCTGCGTCGGAGAGGTAAAGTATAGCGATATTTTTTATTTTAATTCTTTCTTTTACACATTTATATGGTTCCCAGGGCCTGAAGGAGAGTTTCCTCTCCTTCAGACCCTGGGAACCATCAGGAATACCGTCCGATACTTGAGTCCCATTGACTTGTATTGGTATCGGGTATCGGTATCGGATTGGATCCGATACTTTGCCGGTATCGGCCGATACTTTCCGATACCGATACTTTCAAGTATCGGACGGTATCGCTCAACACTAGTCGCGATTCATCACTGAATATGACTTTCATCCAGTCATCCACAGTCGACGATTGCTTTTCCTTAGCCCACTGTAACCTTATTTTTTTCTGTTTAGGTGTTAATGATGGCTTTCGTTTAGCTTTTCTGTATGTAAATCCTATTTCCTTTAGGCGGTTTCTTACAGTTCGTTCCTCATTTGTTTTGTTGTACATTTCCTGTTTTGGAGACATATTGCTTGAAGTTTCCGGTCTTGACGCTTTGATGTCTTCCTTGGTCCACCATTATGTTTGCCTTTAACAACCATCCCAAGTTGTTTGTATTTGGTCCAGATTTTAGACACAGCTGACTGTGGACAACCAACATCTTTTGCAACATTGCGTGATGATTTACCCACTTTTAAAAGTTTGATAATCCTCTCCTTTGTTTCAATTGATATCTCTCGTGTTGGAGCCATGATTCATGTCAGTCCACTTGGTGCAACAGCTCTCCAAGGTGTGATCACTCCTTTTTAGATGCAGACTAACGAGCAGATCTAATTTGATGTAGGTGTTATTTTGGTGTATAAAAATTTACAGGGTGATTCCATAATTTTTTCCTCAGAATTTAGTGACTCCATAATTTTTCCCCTATGCTTGGTTAAAAAAAGGAACCACTACTGACTACCACATTTTTTGTTCTTGATTTCTTTCAGTGTTTCTTAAAGCCAGAAAGTTGCCATTTGAAATAACTTTAGTTTTGTGCCATGTCTGTGATCTGCTTTTTTCTACAAAATTAAACAACTGAATGAACATCTTCCAAGGCCGGTGATTCCATAATTTTTACCAGGGGGTGTATACTAAAGGGAATTAACAACCTTTTTTAAGTTGTGTCTGTCTAGGCAGTCAAACTCACAGCTTTAGCTGTAATCAACAGAATTCACTTCTAAGAAGACTTTTTTTTCTGTCCAAAGAGCTTATAGGTATTCTTTTTCCTTATGGGCACATTGTACTGGTATATAGAGATATTAAGAGAGTAATAATCACATTTTTAGTACACTATTAACAAATATATAGTGATTAGAGAGTGTGCTGGTGTTATCAGATTAAGCTCGGGTGCTGAGTGTCTTCGGCGTGCTCGAAAAATATGTGAGTCCCTGCGGTTGCATGTCTCGCGGCTGTTCGACAGCCATATCACATGCATGGAATGCCTGTTTGTTAGGGGGTCTTGAACATATTTTTCGAGCACGCTGAAAACACTCGGTTAGCACCCAAGCAGGCTCAGATAACACCATATCCCAGCACTTTCTCTCATCACTATATATAAACATCAGAAACCAAGAAATAACACAGACATTTCTGCATCCATGTAATTATTATTATTATTTATTATTATAGCGCTATTTATTCCATGGCGCTTTACATGTGAATTGTAACCAACTTTACAATAATGTAAGCAGATAACAGCATATTTACAGTGATATGTAAATAGCGTAAGAAATGGTAATTGTTTTTTTCTCCATTATAATAATAAAAAAGTTTTTACAATTAACTTGCAGTATATCTGTGTTTGGCAAAATGCCACTTAACAAAATTGCAGCTCGTCTAGCAAAAAACAAGTCTTTATATAGTGAAATTTACATAAATAAAAGGTATGGCTTTTAAAACTACGAATGAATAAACAAAACAAAAATTGTCTAGTGATCAGAACAAAAAAACATGAAAAAAAGTAATTGTGTGGATACATATTTTATATATGCTTTTGTGCAGGTGTGTACTATGTAGGTGTATGTATTATGTAATTGAGCATGTGCATATTTAGCTATATATTGTGCCTGCTGTAAAAATACATATAAATGTGCGTGTGTTTATGTGGGTGGAGCTTGATGTGGGGGGCCAGACACAAGTCGTGCACAGTGGCCCTTCACTGTTGACTTCATTGCCGAAATGCATTCAGCATGACACTGCCAAACATTGAAATTGCAACACCAAGAAACACAAGTTGTGGATCAATAGACATATTACTAATACTGAAAATGATGTAAAGTTGGGAACGACATTTTCAAAACTATTCAGTATCAAGTATAATGACTTTGCACACACATACAGTTGAAACCGGAAGTTTACATACACTATATAAAAATACACATGTATGTTTTTCTCATTATCTGACATGAAATCAGAATATAAACATAAGGATGAATGACCTCGGGGAGATCAAAACATCCAACACCGCGGAGACACCATCACGTGTTCCTCAACGCAGTGATCCAGAACACTGCCCCCATCCCTAAAGGGAAATATGCAAATGCATGTAGAAAAGCCACGGAGACACCATCATGTGTTTCTCAACGCAGGCAATGAATAGCCAGGTCTTTCACCGGGAAGGAACAACCACGGGAAGGGCAGCATCCAATAAAGGAAAACCACCTATGCCAAAACATGATATCCATCCACAGACAGCTGTTTCGGGGTATTTGCCCCTCATCAGTGTGGAGTAGGAAACTGGCTATTAGGAGCAGTGCCTAGTGAAAAGACTATAAACATAAGGATGAATGACCTCGGGGAGATCAAAACATCCAACACCACGGAGACACCATCACGTGTTTCTCAACGCAGTGATCCAGAACACTGCCCCCATCCCTAAAGGGAAATATGCAAATGCATGTAGAAAAGCCACGGAGACACCATCACATGTTTCTCATCGCAAGCAATGAATAGCCAGGTCTTTCACCGGGAAGGAACAACCACGGGAAGGGCAGCATCCAATAAAGGAAAACCACCTATGCCAAAACATGGTATCCACCCACAGACAGCTGTTTCAGGGTATTTGCCCCTCATCAGTGTGGAGTAGGAAACTGGCTATTAGGAGCAGTGCCTAGTGAAAAGACTATAAACATAAGGATTAATGACCTCAGGGTGATCAAAGCATCCAACACCGCGGAGACACCATCACGTGTTTCTCAACGCAGTGATCCAGAACACTGCCCCATCCCTAAAGGTAAATATGCAAATGCATGTAGAAAAGCAGCGGAGACACCATCACGTGTTTCTCAATGCAAGCAATGAATAGCCAGGTCTTTCACCGGGAAGGAACAACCACGGGAAGAGCAGCATCCAATAAAGGAAAACCACCTATGCCAAAACATGGTATCCATCCACAGACAGCTGTTTTGGGGTATTTGCCCCTCATCAATGTGGAGTAGGAAACTGGCTATTAGGAGCAGTGCCTAGTGAAAAGACTATAAACATAAGGATGAATGACCTCGGTGAGATCAAAACATCCAACACTGCGGAGACACCATCACGTGTTTCTCAACGCAGTGATCCAGAACACTGCCCCCATCCCTAAAGGGAAATATGCAAATGTATGTAGAAAAGCCGCGGAGACACCATCATGTGTTTCTCAACGCAAGCAATGAATAGCCAGGTCTTTCACCGGGAAGGAACAGCCCCACGTGAAAGACGTGATGGTGTCTCCGCAGCTTTTCTACATGCATTTGCATATTTCCTGTTATGACCCCAATGGCGAGGGTCTCAGAGATATCAGCAAGTCTGCGAAGTACAAAAATCCAGCTCATAGGGCAGTGGTAACTGGGTTGACCATATATCTACTCCTAACGCCAACACTAGAAGTAGCCGGGGAACATGCCTACGTTGGTCGCTAGATGTCTCGCACCAGCCGGAGAGCTAACTACCCCTAGAAGAGGAAAACAAAGACCTCTCTTGCCTCCAGAGAAAAGACCCCAAAAGTTGGATACAAGCCCCCCACAAATAATAACGGTGAGGTAAGAGGAAATGACAAACACAGAGATGAACTAGGTTTAGCAAAGAGAGGCCCACTTACTAATAGCAGAATGTAGTAAGATAACTTATATGGTCAACAAAAACCCTATCAAAAATCCACGCTGGAGATTCAAGAACCCCCGAACCGTCTAACGGCCCGGGGGGAGAACACCAGCCACCCTAGAGCTTCCAGCAAGGTCAGGATACAGATAATATACAAGCTGGACAAAAAATGCAAACAAAAACGAATAGCAAAAAGCAAGAAAGCAGACTTAGCTTAATCAAGCAGGAACCAGGATCAGTAGACAAGAGCACTACAGATTAGCTCTGATATCAACGTTGCCAGGCATTGAACTGAAGGTCCAGGGAGCTTATATAGCAACACCCCTGACCTAACGACCAAGGTGAGCATACAAGGGATGAAAGACATACCCAGAGTAAAATCACTAGTAGCCACTAGAGGGAGCCAAAAGGTAAATTCACAACAGTACCCCCCCCTTAGTGAGGGGTCACCGAACCCTCACCAAGACCACCAGGGCGATCAGGATGAGCGGCGTGAAAGGCACGAACTAAATCGGCCGCATGCACATCAGAGGCGACCACCCAGGAATTATTCTCCTGACCATAGCCCTTCCACTTGACCAGGTACTGAAGCCTCCGCCTGGAGAGACGAGAATCTAAGATCTTCTCCACCACATACTCCAACTCGCCCTCAACCAACACCGGAGCAGGAGGCTCAGCAGAAGGAACCACAGGCACAACGTACCGCCGCAACAAGGACCTATGAAATACGTTGTGAATGGCAAACGACACCGGAAGATCCAGGCGAAAGGATACAGGATTAAGGATCTCCAATATCTTGTAAGGACCAATGAATCGAGGCTTAAATTTGGGAGAGGAGACCTTCATAGGAACAAATCGAGAAGACAGCCATACCAAATCCCCAACACGAAGTCGGGGACCCACACCGCGGCGGCGGTTGGCAAAACGCTGAGCCTTCTCCTGTGACAACTTCAAGTTGTCCACCACATGATTCCAGATCCGCTGCAACCTATCCACCACAGAATCCACTCCAGGACAGTCAGAAGGCTCCACATGTCCCGAGGAAAAACGAGGATGGAAACCGGAGTTGCAGAAAAATGGCGAAACCAAGGTGGCAGAACTAGCCCGATTATTAAGGGCAAATTCAGCCAACGGCAAGAAGGTCACCCAATCATCCTGATCAGAAGAGACAAAACACCTCAAATACGCCTCCAGAGTCTGATTAGTTCGTTCCGTTTGTCCGTTAGTCTGTGGATGAAAAGCGGACGAAAACGACAAATCAATGCCCATCCTACCACAAAAGGATCGCCAGAACCTGGAAACAAACTGGGATCCTCTGTCCGACACAATATTCTCAGGAATGCCGTGCAAACGAACCACGTTCTGGAAGAACACAGGAACCAGATCAGAAGAGGAAGGCAGCTTAGGCAAAGGAACCAGATGGACCATCTTGGAGAAACGATCACATATCACCCAGATGACAGACATGCCCTTAGACACCGGAAGATCCGAAATGAAATCCATAGAGATGTGTGTCCAAGGTCTCTTCGGGACAGGCAAGGGCAAGAGCAACCCGCTGGCACGAGAACAGCAAGGCTTAGCTCGAGCACAAGTACCACAGGACTGCACAAATGACCGCACATCCCTTGACAAGGAAGGCCACCAAAAGGACCTGGCCACCAGATCTCTGGTGCCAAAAATTCCCGGGTGCCCTGCCAACACTGAGGAATGAACCTCGGAAATGACTCTGCTGGTCCATTTAGCAGGCACAAACAATCTGTCAGGTGGACAAGAGTCAGGCCTACCAGCCTGAAATCTCTGCAACACACGTCACAGATCTGGAGAAATAGCTGACAAGATAACTCCTTCCTTAAGAATACCCTCAGGTTCAGCGACTCCAGGAGCATCAGGCACAAAGCTCCTAGACAGAGCATCGGCCTTCACATTCTTAGAACCTGGTAAATACGAGACCACAAAGTCAAAACGGGAGAAAAACAATGACCAGCGGGCCTGTCTAGGATTCAGGCGTTTAGCAGACTCGAGGTACATCAGATTTTTGTGATCAGTCAAGACCACCACACGATGCTTAGCACCCTCGAGCCAATGACGCCACTCCTCAAATGCCCACTTCATGGCCAACAACTCCCGATTGCCCACATCATAATTTCGCTCTGCCGGCGAAAACTTCCTAGAGAAAAAGGCACAAGGTCTCATAGTAGAACAACCAGGACCTCTCTGCGACAAAACGGCCCCTGCCCCAATCTCCGAAGCATCCACCTCAACCTGAAAGGGAAGTGAGATGTCAGGCTGGCACAAAACAGGCGCCGAAGTAAACCGGCGTTTCAACTCCTGGAAAGCCTCCACGGCAGCAGGAGCCCAGTTAGCCACATCAGAGCCTTTCTTGGTCATATCCGTCAACGGTTTAACAACGCTAGAAAAATTAGCGATAAAACGACGGTAGAAGTTAGCAAAACCCAAGAACTTCTGAAGACTCTTAACTGACGAGGGTTGAGTCCAATCATGAATAGCTCGGACCTTGACTGGGTCCATCTCCACAGCAGAAGGGGAAAAAATGAACCCTAAAAAGGCAACCTTCTGTACACCAAAGAGACACTTTGAGCCTTTAACAAACAAAGAATTTTCACGCAAAATCTTGAAAACCATCCTGACCTGCTCCACATGCGAGTCCCAATCATCAGAAAAAAACAGAATATCATCCAGATAAACGATCAAAAATTTATCCAGATACTTCCGGAAAATGTCATGCATAAAGGACTGAAAAACTGAAGGTGCATTAGAGAGCCCAAATGGCATCACCAAGTACTCAAAATGACCTTCGGGCGTATTGAATGCGGTTTTCCATTCATCTCCTTGCTTAATGCGCACAAGGTTGTACGCACCACGAAGGTCTATCTTGGTGAACCACTTGGCACCTTTAATCCGGGCAAACAAGTCTGACAACAGCGGCAAAGGATACTGAAATTTGACAGTGATCTTATTTAAAAGCCGATAGTCAATACAAGGCCTCAAAGATCCGTCCTTTTTGGCCACAAAAAAGAATCCCGCACCAAGAGGGGAAGAAGAAGGACGGATATGCCCCTTCTCCAGAGACTCCTTGATATATGAACGCATCGCGGTATGTTCAGGTACCGACAGATTAAACAGTCTTCCCTTAGGAAACTTACTGCCTGGAATCATATCTATTGCACAGTCACATTCCCTATGAGGAGGCAATGCACTTGACCTAGACTCGCTGAAGACATCCTGATAATCAGACAAATACGCCGGAACTTCCGAAGGCGTAGAAGTAGCAATAGACACGGGCAGGGAATCTCCATGAATTCCATGACAGCCCCAACTTGACACTGACATTGCCTTCCAGTCCAAGACTGGATTATGGGTCTGTAACCATGGCAAACCCAAAACAACCAAATCATGCATCTTATGCAGAACAAGAAAACGTATCACCTCCCGATGTTCAGGAGTCATGCACATGGTAACCCGTGTCCAAAACTGCGGTTTATTTTCTGCCAATGGCGTAGCATCAAAACCCCTAAGAGGGATAGCATTTTCTAATGGCTCAAGAACAAAACCGCAGCGCTTGGCAAATGACAGATCCATAAGACTCAGGGCAGCACCTGAATCCACAAACGCCATGACAGGATACGATGACAGTGAGCAAATCAAAGTTACAGATAGAATAAACTTAGGTTGCAAATTACCAATGGCGACAGGACTAACAACCTTAGTAAGACGCTTAGAGCATGCTGAGATAACATGTGTAGAATCACCACAGTAGTAACACAAGCCATTCTGGCGTCTATGAATTTTCCGCTCATTTCTAGTCAGGATTCTATCACATTGCATTAAATCAGGTGCCTGTTCAGATAACACCATGAGGGAATTTGCGGTTTTGCGCTCCCGCAACCGCCGGTCAATTTGAATTGCCAGGGCCATGGAATCATTCAGACCTGTGGGAATGGGAAAACCCACCATCACATTCTTAATGGCTTCAGAAAGGCCATTTCTAAAATTTGCAGCCAATGCACACTCGTTCCACTGGGTCAGCACGGACCATTTCCGAAATTTTTGGCAATACACTTCAGCCTCGTCCTGGCCCTGAGACATAGCCAGCAAGGCTTTTTCTGCCTGAATCTCAAGATTGGGTTCCTCATAAAGCAAACCGAGCGCCAGAAAAAACGCATCAATATCAGCCAATGCCGGATCTCCTGGCGCCAGCGAGAAAGCCCAATCCTGAGGGTCGCCCCGTAAAAAAGAAATAACAATTTTCACTTGCTGAGCGGAGTCTCCAGAGGAACAGGGTCTCAGGGACAAAAACAATTTACAATTATTCCTGAAATTTCTAAACTTAAATCGGTCTCCGGAAAACAGTTCAGGAATCGGTATCTTAGGTTCTGACATAGGATTTCTGGTAACATAATCTTGTATGCCCTGAACACGAGCAGCAAGCTGGTCCACACTTGTAATCAAGGTCTGGACATTCATGTCTGCAGCAATCACAAGCCACTCAGAGGTAAAGGGGAAAAGAAAAAAAAAAAAATGAGAGAGAGAAAAAAAAACCTCAGAGCTTTCTTTCTTATAATCCCGCTTCTGCAATGCATTTAACATTTAATACTGGCCTGGCAAACTGTTATGACCCCAATGGCGAGGGTCTCAGAGATATCAGCAAGTCTGCGAAGTACAAAAATCCAGCTCATAGGGCAGTGGTAACTGGGTTGACCATATATCTACTCCTAACGCCAACACTAGAAGTAGCCGGGGAACATGCCTACGTTGGTCGCTAGATGTCTCGCGCCAGCCGGAGAGCTAACTACCCCTAGAAGAGGAAAACAAAGACCTCTCTTGCCTCCAGAGAAAAGACCCCAAAAGTTGGATACAAGCCCCCCACAAATAATAACGGTGAGGTAAGAGGAAATGACAAACACAGAGATGAACTAGGTTTAGCAAAGAGAGGCCCACTTACTAATAGCAGAATGTAGTAAGATAACTTATATGGTCAACAAAAACCCTATCAAAAATCCACGCTGGAGATTCAAGAACCCCCGAACCGTCTAACGGCCCGGGGGGAGAACACCAGCCACCCTAGAGCTTCCAGCAAGGTCAGGATACAGATAATATACAAGCTGGACAAAAAATGCAAACAAAAACGAATAGCAAAAAGCAAGAAAGCAGACTTAGCTTAATCAAGCAGGAACCAGGATCAGTAGACAAGTGCACTACAGATTAGCTCTGATATCAACGTTGCCAGGCATTGAACTGAAGGTCCAGGGAGCTTATATAGCAACACCCCTGACCTAACGACCAAGGTGAGCATACAAGGGATGAAAGACATACCCAGAGTAAAATCACTAGTAGCCACTAGAGGGAGCCAAAAGGTAAATTCACAACAGTACCCCCCCCTTAGTGAGGGGTCACCGAACCCTCACCAAGACCACCAGGGCGATCAGGATGAGCGGCGTGAAAGGCACGAACTAAATCGGCCGCATGCACATCAGAGGCGACCACCCAGGAATTATTCTCCTGACCATAGCCCTTCCACTTGACCAGGTACTGAAGCCTCCGCCTGGAGAGACGAGAATCTAAGATCTTCTCCACCACATACTCCAACTCGCCCTCAACCAACACCGGAGCAGGAGGCTCAGCAGAAGGAACCACAGGCACAACGTACCGCCGCAACAAGGACCTATGAAATACGTTGTGAATGGCAAACGACACCGGAAGATCCAGGCGAAAGAATACAGGATTAAGGATCTCCAATATCTTGTAAGGACCAATGAATCGAGGCTTAAATTTGGGAGAGGAGACCTTCATAGGAACAAATCGAGAAGACAGCCATACCAAATCCCCAACACGAAGTCGGGGACCCACACCGCGGCGGCGGTTGGCAAAACGCTGAGCCTTCTCCTGTGACAACTTCAAGTTGTCCACCACATGATTCCAGATCCGCTGCAACCTATCCACCACAGAATCCACTCCAGGACAGTCAGAAGGCTCCACATGTCCCGAGGAAAAACGAGGATGGAAACCGGAGTTGCAGAAAAATGGCGAAACCAAGGTGGCAGAACTAGCCCGATTATTAAGGGCAAATTCAGCCAACGGCAAGAAGGTCACCCAATCATCCTGATCAGAAGAGACAAAACACCTCAAATACGCCTCCAGAGTCTGATTAGTTCGTTCCGTTTGTCCGTTAGTCTGTGGATGAAAAGCGGACGAAAACGACAAATCAATGCCCATCCTACCACAAAAGGATCGCCAGAACCTGGAAACAAACTGGGATCCTCTGTCCGACACAATATTCTCAGGAATGCCGTGCAAACGAACCACGTTCTGGAAGAACACAGGAACCAGATCAGAAGAGGAAGGCAGCTTAGGCAAAGGAACCAGATGGACCATCTTGGAGAAACGATCACATATCACCCAGATGACAGACAAGCCCTTAGACACCGGAAGATCCGAAATGAAATCCATAGAGATGTGTGTCCAAGGTCTCTTCGGGACAGGCAAGGGCAAGAGCAACCCGCTGGCACGAGAACAGCAAGGCTTAGCTCGAGCACAAGTACCACAGGACTGCACAAATGACCGCACATCCCTTGACAAGGAAGGCCACCAAAAGGACCTGGCCACCAGATCTCTGGTGCCAAAAATTCCCGGGTGCCCTGCCAACACTGAGGAATGAACCTCGGAAATGACTCTGCTGGTCCATTTAGCAGGCACAAACAATCTGTCAGGTGGACAAGAGTCAGGCCTACCAGCCTGAAATCTCTGCAACACACGTCACAGATCTGGAGAAATAGCTGACAAGATAACTCCTTCCTTAAGAATACCCTCAGGTTCAGCGACTCCAGGAGCATCAGGCACAAAGCTCCTAGACAGAGCATCGGCCTTCACATTCTTAGAACCTGGTAAATACGAGACCACAAAGTCAAAACGGGAGAAAAACAATGACCAGCGGGCCTGTCTAGGATTCAGGCGTTTAGCAGACTCGAGGTACATCAGATTTTTGTGATCAGTCAAGACCACCACACGATGCTTAGCACCCTCGAGCCAATGACGCCACTCCTCAAATGCCCACTTCATGGCCAACAAGTCCCGATTGCCCACATCATAATTTCGCTCTGCCGGCGAAAACTTCCTAGAGAAAAAGGCACAAGGTCTCATAGTAGAACAACCAGGACCTCTCTGCGACAAAACGGCCCCTGCCCCAATCTCCGAAGCATCCACCTCAACCTGAAAGGGAAGTGAGATGTCAGGCTGGCACAAAACAGGCGCCGAAGTAAACCGGCGTTTCAACTCCTGGAAAGCCTCCACGGCAGCAGGAGCCCAGTTAGCCACATCAGAGCCTTTCTTGGTCATATCCGTCAACGGTTTAACAACGCTAGAAAAATTAGCGATAAAACGACGGTAGAAGTTAGCAAAACCCAAGAACTTCTGAAGACTCTTAACTGACGAGGGTTGAGTCCAATCATGAATAGCTCGGACCTTGACTGGGTCCATCTCCACAGCAGAAGGGGAAAAAATGAACCCTAAAAAGGCAACCTTCTGTACACCAAAGAGACACTTTGAGCCTTTAACAAACAAAGAATTTTCACGCAAAATCTTGAAAACCATCCTGACCTGCTCCACATGCGAGTCCCAATCATCAGAAAAAAACAGAATATCATCCAGATAAACGATCAAAAATTTATCCAGATACTTCCGGAAAATGTCATGCATAAAGGACTGAAAAACTGAAGGTGCATTAGAGAGCCCAAATGGCATCACCAAGTACTCAAAATGACCTTCGGGCGTATTGAATGCGGTTTTCCATTCATCTCCTTGCTTAATGCGCACAAGGTTGTACGCACCACGAAGGTCTATCTTGGTGAACCACTTGGCACCTTTAATCCGGGCAAACAAGTCTGACAACAGCGGCAAAGGATACTGAAATTTGACAGTGATCTTATTTAAAAGCCGATAGTCAATACAAGGCCTCAAAGATCCGTCCTTTTTGGCCACAAAAAAGAATCCCGCACCAAGAGGGGAAGAAGAAGGACGGATATGCCCCTTCTCCAGAGACTCCTTGATATATGAACGCATCGCGGTATGTTCAGGTACCGACAGATTAAACAGTCTTCCCTTAGGAAACTTACTGCCTGGAATCATATCTATTGCACAGTCACATTCCCTATGAGGAGGCAATGCACTTGACCTAGACTCGCTGAAGACATCCTGATAATCAGACAAATACGCCGGAACTTCCGAAGGCGTAGAAGTAGCAATAGACACGGGCAGGGAATCTCCATGAATTCCATGACAGCCCCAACTTGACACTGACATTGCCTTCCAGTCCAAGACTGGATTATGGGTCTGTAACCATGGCAAACCCAAAACAACCAAATCATGCATCTTATGCAGAACAAGAAAACGTATCACCTCCCGATGTTCAGGAGTCATGCACATGGTAACCCGTGTCCAAAACTGCGGTTTATTTTCTGCCAATGGCGTAGCATCAATACCCCTAAGAGGGATAGCATTTTCTAATGGCTCAAGAACAAAACCGCAGCGCTTGGCAAATGACAGATCCATAAGACTCAGGGCAGCACCTGAATCCACAAACGCCATGACAGGATACGATGACAGTGAGCAAATCAAAGTTACAGATAGAATAAACTTAGGTTGCAAATTACCAATGGCGACAGGACTAACAACCTTAGTAAGACGCTTAGAGCATGCTGAGATAACATGTGTAGAATCACCACAGTAGTAACACAAGCCATTCTGGCGTCTATGAATTTTCCGCTCATTTCTAGTCAGGATTCTATCACATTGCATTAAATCAGGTGCCTGTTCAGATAACACCATGAGGGAATTTGCGGTTTTGCGCTCCCGCAACCGCCGGTCAATTTGAATTGCCAGGGCCATGGAATCATTCAGACCTGTGGGAATGGGAAAACCCACCATCACATTCTTAATGGCTTCAGAAAGGCCATTTCTAAAATTTGCAGCCAATGCACACTCGTTCCACTGGGTCAGCACGGACCATTTCCGAAATTTTTGGCAATACACTTCAGCCTCGTCCTGGCCCTGAGACATAGCCAGCAAGGCTTTTTCTGCCTGAATCTCAAGATTGGGTTCCTCATAAAACAAACCGAGCGCCAGAAAAAACGCATCAATATCAGCCAATGCCGGATCTCCTGGCGCCAGCGAGAAAGCCCAATCCTGAGGGTCGCCCCGTAAAAAAGAAATAACAATTTTCACTTGCTGAGCGGAGTCTCCAGAGGAACAGGGTCTCAGGGACAAAAACAATTTACAATTATTCCTGAAATTTCTAAACTTAAATCGGTCTCCGGAAAACAGTTCAGGAATCGGTATCTTAGGTTCTGACATAGGATTTCTGGTAACATAATCTTGTATGCCCTGCACACGAGCAGCAAGCTGGTCCACACTTGTAATCAAGGTCTGGACATTCATGTCTGCAGCAATCACAAGCCACTCAGAGGTAAAGGGGAAAAGAAAAAAAAAAAAAAATGAGAGAGAGAAAAAAAAACCTCAGAGCTTTCTTTCTTATAATCCCGCTTCTGCAATGCATTTAACATTTAATACTGGCCTGGCAAACTGTTATGACCCCAATGGCGAGGGTCTCAGAGATATCAGCAAGTCTGCGAAGTACATAAATCCAGCTCATAGGGCAGTGGTAACTGGGTTGACCATATATCTACTCCTAACGCCAACACTAGAAGTAGCCGGGGAACATGCCTACGTTGGTCGCTAGATGTCTCGCGCCAGCCGGAGAGCTAACTACCCCTAGAAGAGGAAAACAAAGACCTCTCTTGCCTCCAGAGAAAAGACCCCAAAAGTTGGATACAAGCCCCCCACAAATAATAACGGTGAGGTAAGAGGAAATGACAAACACAGAGATGAACTAGGTTTAGCAAAGAGAGGCCCACTTACTAATAGCAGAATGTAGTAAGATAACTTATATGGTCAACAAAAACCCTATCAAAAATCCACGCTGGAGATTCAAGAACCCCCGAACCGTCTAACGGCCCGGGGGGAGAACACCAGCCACCCTAGAGCTTCCAGCAAGGTCAGGATACAGATAATATACAAGCTGGACAAAAAATGCAAACAAAAACGAATAGCAAAAAGCAAGAAAGCAGACTTAGCTTAATCAAGCAGGAACCAGGATCAGTAGACAAGAGCACTACAGATTAGCTCTGATATCAACGTTGCCAGGCATTGAACTGAAGGTCCAGGGAGCTTATATAGCAACACCCCTGACCTAACGACCCAGGTGAGCATACAAGGGATGAAAGACATACCCAGAGTAAAATCACTAGTAGCCACTAGAGGGAGCCAAAAGGTAAATTCACAACAATTTCCCTTTAGGGATGGGGGCAGTGTTCTGGATCACTGCGCTGAGAAACACGTGATGGTGTCTCCGTGGTGTTGGATGTTTTGATCTCCCCGAGGTCATTCATCCTTATGTTTATAGTCTTTTCACTAGGCACTGCTCCTAATAGTCAGTTTCCTACTCCACACTGATGAGGGGCAAATACCCCGAAACAGCTGTCTGTGGATGGATACCATGTTTTGGCATAGGTGGTTTTCCTTTATTGGATGCTGCCCTTCCCGTGGTTGTTCCTTCCCGGTGAAAGACCTGGCTATTCATTGCTTGCCTTGAGAAACACGTGATGGTGTCTCCGCGGCTTTTCTATATGAAATCAGAATAAACCTTTCCCGTTTTAGGTCATTTAGGATTACCATAATTCTTAATATTTGGCAAACGCCAGAATAATGAGAGATAATGTTTTAAAGCATTTAAATTACGTACTGCTAAGTCAAAAGTTTACATACACTAAAATTACTATGACTTTAAACAATCCTGGACTGCCCATATGATGATGTCATGTGTTTGGTAGCTTCTAATAGGTTTTTTGACAACATCTGAGTTAACTGGAGACACATGTGTGGATGTATTTTAATGCACACCTGAAACACACTGCTTCTTTGTGTAGCATCATGGAAAGGTCTAAAGAAATCAGCCAAGATATCCCTAAGAGAATTGTGGACTTGCACAAGTCTGGCTCATCTTTGGGTACAATTTCGAGATACCTGAAGATGCCTCATTCATCTATACAAATAATTATACGCAAGTACATGAGATGTCCAAGATGAATGTACAGCCAGCTATCATACCGTTCAGGAAGGAGACGAGTTCTGTGTCCCAAAGATGAATGTGCTTTGGTCCGACATGTGCATATCAACCCAAGGACAAAAGTAAAAGACCTTGTGAAGATGATGGCAGAAGCTGGAAAGACTGTCAATATCCACAGTGAAACGAGCACTGTATCAATATGGGCTGAAAGGCCACTCTGCCAGGAAAAAGCCATTACTTCAAAAGAAACATTAAAAATCCAAATTAATGTTTGCAAATGCACACATGAACAAAGACCTTAATTTTTGGAGACCTGTCCTGTGGTCTGATGAAACCAAAATTGAACTTTTTGGGCATAGTGACCATTGTTGCATTTGGGGGAAAAAGGGAAAAGCTTGGAAGCCTGAGAGCACCATCTCAATTATGAAACACGGGGGTGGCAGCATCATGTTGTGGGGTTGTTTTTTTTGCAGAAAGGACTGGTGCACTTCAGAAAATAGATGCCATCATGAAAAAAGAAGATTATGTGGCAATACTGAAGCAACATCTCAAGACATCAGCCAGGAAGTTAATGCTTGGGTCATCCAACTGGACAATGACCCGAAGCATACTGCCAAAATGGTAACAAAGTGGCTTAAGGATAACAAAGTCAATGTTTTGGAGTGGCCATCATAAAACCCTGATCTCAATCCTATTGAAAATTTATGGGCAAAGCTGAAAAGGTAGGTGCGAGCAAGGCGACCTACAAACCTAGATTGGTTACACCAGTTTTGTCAGGAGTAGTGTTGAGCGATACCGTCCGATACTTGAAAGTATCGGTATCGGAAAGTATCGGCCGATACCGGCAAAATATCGGATCCAATCCGATACCGATACCCGATACCAATACAAGTCAATGGGACTCATGTATCGGACGGTATTCCTGATGGTTCCCAGGGTCTGAAGGAGAGGAAACTCTCCTTCAGGCCCTGGGAACCATATAAATGTGTAAAAGAAAGAATTAAAATAAAAAATATCGCTATACTCACCTCTCCGACGCAGCCGGGACTTCAGCGAGGGAACCGGCAGCGTTGTTTGTTTAAAATTCGCGCTATTACTTGGTTACGTGAATTCCCGGCTTGTGATTGGTCAGGTCGGCCATGTTGCCGGGACGCGGACCAATCACAGCAAGCCGTGACGAAATTACGTCACGGCTTGCTGTGATTGGTCCGCGTCCCGGCAATATGGCCGCCCTGACCAATCACAAGCCGTGACGTCACGGGAGGCTGGACACGCGCTCATTTTAAAATGGGCGCGTGTCCAGCCTCCCGTGACGTCACGGCTTGTGATTGGTTGCGCCGCGGTCAACCAATCACAAGCCGGGAGGCTGGACGCGCTCATTTTAAAATGGGCGCGTGTCCAGCCTCCCGTGACGTCACGGCTTGTGATTGGTTGCGCCGCGGTCAACCAATCACAAGCCGGGAGGCTGGACGCGCTCATTTTAAAATGGGTGCGTGTCCAGCCTCCCGTGACGTCACGGCTTGTGATTGGTTGCGCCGCGGTCAACCAATCACAAGCCGGGAGGCTGGACGCGCTCATTTTAAAATGGGCGCGTGTCCAGCCTCCCGTGACGTCACGGCTTGTGATTGGTCAGGGCGGCCATATTGCCGGGACGCGGACCAATCACAGCAAGCCGTGACGTAATTTCGTCACGGCTTGCTGTGATTGGTCCGCGTCCCGGCAACGTGGCCGACCTGACCAATCACAAGCCGGGAATTCACGTAACCAAGTAATAGCGCGAATTTTAAACAAACAACGCTGCCGGTTCCCTCGCTGAAGTCCCGGCTGCGTCGGAGAGGTGAGTATAGCGATATTTTTTATTTTAATTCTCTCTTTTACACATTTTAACATTAATGTTGTTGCGATACCCGATACCCGATACCACAAGAGTATCGGAATCCCGGTATCGGAATTCCGATACAGCAAGTATCGGCCGATACCCGATACTTGCAGCATCGGAATGCTCAACACTAGTCAGGAGGAATGGGCCCAAATTCTGACCAACTATTGTGAGAAGCTAGTGGAAGGATATCCCAAACATTTGTCTCAAGTCTTTCAGCTTAAGGACAATGGTACCAAATACTAATGAAATGTATGTAAACTTTTGACTTTGCAGTAAGTAATAAAAATGCCTTAAAACATTCTCTCTCTCATTATTTGGCATTTGGCAAATATTAATAATTATGGTAATTCTAATTGACCTCAAACGGGAAAGGTTTATTCTGATTTCATGTCAGATATTGAGAAAAACACATGCATATTTGCCTTTTTATATAGTGTGGGTAAACTTCTGGTTTCAACTGTATATATATGACCAGCAATTACAAATGCCATATACCTAGATACCTAGGCATATTTGTGGATCTATGTTTTTCCAGACATCTGCATAGTAAAATATAGCTTGAAAAGGTCACTGCACATGGATGATCTCAAGAAAACAGTAGGAGTAACACAGATTTCACAGTGGCAATAAAACAATGTAATCATGATAACAAAGATACAAGAGAATATATATTGTAGCTAGTTTACTTATTATGCATAACCAGATGCCTTCTCCATTCTGCTTGTCACTCAAACCACATTTGGCTCCGGATACTGTTTTGTTTCCCGAGATAATATTGTAGCTGAATAATTCTACCTTCAAATTTTCATCTGCTAGTTATTCCAAGAAAGTTTATTCCTAAATTTAAATAAACAAAACAAATGTTTCTTCTTTCGAAATTTCAACCCCTATTTAAAATTGTTTATGATGGATCAACACAACTTATACCTGAAACCAAAACCAAAGCACAGATTAAAAGAAGGAAAATCATCCAGACATAGAACCATATAAAATAAGTTTTTATTTATAACATCTGATAACACAGAGAGACACAATAAAAGGTTAAAAAAACACAATGTGCACGCAATAAAGAAAATTTATCATATTTATAAATGATAAACAAATCCATAAAATCCCTTCATTGACTAATAGAAAAATGGGATACAATTATACTGAGCAAATAAAAAAGTGAAAATAAATGAGTATAAAAATTCTTATAATTATATACATGCACCACGTGCAATGTTAAAAACAGGGGGAGAAAGAACCCCCCCCCAAAAATGAGTGACCATATAAAAATGTGCAAAAAGTGCAATATGAATAAAGACCAGTGCAAATCTCACAAGCGGCACTGGAAAAAGTACTACAACAAGAAAGTGCAAGTAGAATGAATATCACCGCACATGTAGTATGCAAAATACCTTGAGGGGATTCCAAATCTATGCATGCACACGTGTGCCCCGACGCGCGTTTCGGTTAAACTTTCTTCATCAGGGGGAGTGAAGGCAAAAATGAAAGACGCCCTATATTTATACCTTCTATCGTTGGTGATATAGTGTGGTCCGGGAGTGTTTGGCACATGCGCCACCAGGAGGTCCCAGAGATCCCGGCGCGCCGCATCACGTGACCGGACGCACAGCATTGTGGGTTCGGCATTTCCAAGGCCACAGCGACGTGGCGAACCAGGACACAGGGACACAGGCTGCACACGCGCACTACCAGGAGCGCAATATCATTCAGTTAATGGGAGCAAAACAGAAAAACTCTGCTTATAATAACCATAGTGGTGGTCAGATAAGACATATCATGAACCATCACAACAAACATTAATACATATTACAGTTGTGGCCAAAAGTATTGACACCCCTGCAATTCTGTCAGATTCTTCTTCCTGAAAATGATTGCAATCACAAATTTTTTGGTAATATTATCTTCATTTAATTTATCTGAAATGAAAAAACACAAAAGAGAATGAAGCAAAAAGCAAACATTGATCATTTTACACAAAACTCCAAAAATGGGCCAGACAAAAGTATTGGCACCCTCAGCCTAATACTTGGTTGCACAGCCTTTAGCCAAAATAACTGTGACCAATCGCTTCCGGTAACCATCAATGAGTTTCTTACAACGCTCTGCTGGAATTTTAGACTATTCTTCTTTGGCAAACTGCTCCAGGTCCCTGATATTTGAAGGGTGCCTTCTCCAAACTGCCATTTTTAGATCTCTCCACAGGTGTTCTATGGGATTCAGGTCTGGACTCATTGCTGGCCACCTTAGAAGTCTCCAGTGCTTTCTATCAAACCATTTTCTAGTGCTTTTTGAAGTGTGTTTTTGGTCACTGTCCTGCTGGAAGACCCATGACCTCTGAGGGAGACCTAGCTTTCTCACACTGGGCCCTACATTATGCTGCAAAATTTGTTGGTAGTCTTCAGACTTCATAATGACATGCACACGGTCAAGCAGTCCAGTGCCAGAGGCAGCAAAGCAACCCCAAAACATCAGGGAACCTCCACCATGTTTTACTGTAGGGACCGTGTTCTTTTCTTTGAATGCCTCTTTTTTTTCCCTGTAAACTCAATATTGATGCCTTTGCCCAAAAACTCTACTTTTGTCTCATCTGACCAGAGAACATTCTTCCAAAACATTTTAGGCTTTTTCAGGTAAGTTTTGGCAAACTCCAGCCTGGCTTTTTTATGTCTCGGGGTAAGAAGTGGGGTCTTCCTGGGTCTCCTACCATACAGTCCCTTTTCCTTCAGACGCCGACGGATAGTACGGGTTGACACTGTTGTACCCTCGGACTGCAGGGCAGCATGAACTTGTTTGGATGTTAGTCGAGGTTCTTTATCCAACATCCGCACAATCTTGCATTGAAATCTCTTGTCAATTTTTCTTTTCCGTCCACATCTAGGGAGGTTAGCCACAGTGCCATGAGCTTTAAACTTCTTGATGACACAGGAACATTCAGGTCTTTGGAGATGGACTTGTAGCCTTGAGATTGCTCATGCTTCCTCACAATTTGGTTTCTCAAGTCCTCAGACAGTTCTTTGGTCTTTCTTTTCTCCATGCTCAATGTGGTACACACAAGGACACAGGACAGAGGTTGAGTCAACTTTAATCCATGTCAACTGGCTGCAAGAGTGATTTAATTGATGCCAACACCTGTTAGGTGCCACAGGGAAGTTATAGGTGCTGTTAATTACACAAATTAGAGAAGCATCACATGATTTTTCGAACAGTGCCAATACTTTTGTCCACCCACTTTTTTATGTTTGGTGTGGAATTATATCCAATTTGGCTTTAGGACAATTCTTTTTGTGTTTTTTCATTTAAGACAAATTAAATGAAGATAATAATAACAAAGAATTTGTGTTTGCAATCATTTTCAGGAAGAACCTGAGTATTATCTGACAGAATTGCAGGGGTGTCAATACTTTTGGCCACAACTGTATATCCCATTAGAAACCAATATAGACAAAAGACCACGTATATTTGAAAATAAAAGAAAAAAGAGAGATGATTAATTAATGCCCAAGAATAAGTGCACACAAATGCATACACATATGCATACCCACGCTCACATAAGTATACAGTCATATACATTTAAATCAAATACATGATGTAATAAGATAAGAAAAAATATAATAATAATAATAATGAAAAAAAGCCATATAGATATAAAAGTAATAAATAATCCCAAGTGCAGATCAGCAAAGAAGTCCATATGGAATCCAAATATCGTATATCCATGGAAGCATAGTAGACATCAAGTAGGGATCAGGAATGTTCCAAACTAGGATTCATCAACAAATAGCCATAGTCATAAGAAGCAATAAAATCACATAAATAAAATAAAATATTTTAAAAGAATTAAAATAGTAAAAAGGCATAAAAAATAGTAAAAAACCTAGATAAAAGTACCAATAGTGGAATACAAAGAGATCATAAAAATAATCATAAAAAGGACGCAAAGGATAGATTTTCATTCAGCCCCTTAGGTGAGACAGTATCTAAGGTCCAAATCCTTTTTGTTTCCATCATGGCCAGACGTGTGCTAATCTTGCCACCCCGTTCATTAGGCTTAATCATATCAATGCCAGTCACTTTCAGAAATGATGCATCACAATTATGAAAGATCTTGAAATGTTTGGGTAAGGTTTTTAGGGTGGAGACATCATTAGCTTCCTTGGCTGCTTGTATCCCCAGGACATGCTCACGAACACGAACTTTCAATTGCCTGGTGGTCATACCTACATATATCAAGCCACAAGGGCACGTGGCATAGTAAATTACTGCCTTTGTTGTACAGGTTATTGCATTTTTAATGTCATAGGTTACCGTCCCTTTGGAATTTAAGAAAGTCCGAGTTCTCAAAATATTAGGGCAAGCAACACAGCCCGTACAGGGTTTGCAGCCAAAACATTTTTTAAATTGTGACAAAAAAGAAGGGACAGTAGAATTATGGTCATAATGACTTTTAACAAGCAAATTACCTAAATTATTCGCCCTTCTGTACGTAATATTAGGGGCATTTCCAATAAATTTTGATATAATAGGGTCAGCCCAAAGAATTGACTATGATTTGGAAAGATAAAAGGGCATCCAGCAGTCTGGCCATGAAATTGGGTAATATACCTAGTTATGTTATTAGGTGAGGTAGGTTTTGAACAGTAGAGAGATTGATGTCTTGATGTATATTTAGCACGGTGGTAGGCCCTTTTAATAAAGCGCTGGCTATATCCACGTTCCTGAAATCTCACTTTGAGATCACTTGCCTGTTTTTCAAATTCACTATCATTCGAACATAGTCTCCAGAGGTGTAAAAATTGGCCAATAGGGATGGATCTAATCATTGCAGGGGGATGTGAAGAAGTAGCATGTAAGAGGGCATTCACTGATGTAGATTTACGAAACAAATCAGTCTGCAGGCAATCATCCTCTCCTCTCTTGATGTTGACGTCCAAAAATTCAATCAGATGCCTATCAAACTTATAAGTAAGATGTATATTATGGTTATTCTGGTTTAAGGATAACATAAATGAATGAAGAGCCTCCTCGGAATCCTGCCAAATAATGAATATATCATCTATGAAGCGCACCCACAATGGAATGCGATCCATAGACGAAAAAAGGTCAGAGGAGAAGAGGTCCTTCTCCCACAGCCCCAGGAATAGATTGGCATACGCGGGCGCAAAAGACGCCCCCTGTTATGATCCTTAGTGGCTGAGGATCACAGAATGAACGAGCTAAGTTACTGAACATAGAACAAGCTCTAGGGAGGTGGTAACTGGACTGACCGCAAAACCTGATCCTAACCAAACACACTAAAGGCAGCCGGTGAACGTGCCTAAATTCCTGGACGTCTCGACGCAGCCTGAGAAACTTGCTACCCCTATAGAGAAAGTAAGACCTCACTTGCCTCAGAGAAATGACCCCAAAGATATAGGAAGCCCCCAACAAATAATAACGGTGAGGTAAGGGGAAAATACAAAACGTAGAAATGAAAACAGATTCAGCAAATGAGGCCCACTAATACTAGATAGCAGAAGACAGGCAGGAAACTGTGCGGTCAGTAAAAAACCCTATTCAAAATATCCACGCTGAGAATTCAAGAACCCCCACACCAACTAACGGTGTGAGGGGAGAAACTCAGCCCCCTAGAGCTACCAGCAAGCTAGGAAATCACATATTAGCAAGCTGGACAAGGACAAATAAATAACCAAGAAACATATTGAACACTGATGAGCAAAAAATAACCAAACAGAAAACTTAGCTTCTATTGAAGAGACTGATAGCGAAGGAATTCAGGGGAGATCAAAATAGCACTGAATACATTGACAGCAGGCAACAACTGATAGTCCAGGTGAGCTAAATAGGAAACCAGCTAACAGATAACGAGACAGCTGATCCGGCCTCAGACCTGCAGAATGACACACAGAGCCACCAGAGGGAGCCCAAAGACAGCACTCACACAGTACCACTTGTGACCACAAGAGGGAGCCCAAAAACAGAGTTCACAACAGCCCCCATGGCGGTGCCCTGGAGCTGCAGGTAGAGGGACCCCTTGAAAAGAAAAAAATTGTGACGTAATGAGAAATTAAGTAAATCGATAGTGAGTCTTCTCATAGAAGGCAAGATAGAAGATGAGTTTAAGAAATGTTGAACAGCTTGGACGCCATCATTATGCTTTATATTTGTGTACAAAGACTCCACATCACATGTCACTAAAAGTGCATTGTGGTCTATGTGGAGTCCCTCAATTTTCCTAACAAAATCACTTGTGATGGAAGCCTTTCCACCAAAGGGTGTAATATTGAGTCCACAAGGTTATTTACGTTCTCCAAGAAATTGCCACAGCCAGAGATAATCGGCCTACCAGGAGGGATCCTCTGGTTCTTGTGGATCTTCGGAAGAATATAAAATGTGGAAATTATAGGTTCCAATATTTGCAATGCTGAAAAGAAGTCTTTTGAAATGATGCCATCATCAAGAGCCCCATGTAAGATGGTTAAAAGTTCAGACTGGAATTTCTTAAGAGGGTTAAATGTAAACTTTTGATAACAGTTTCTAGCCCTTAACTGTCTAAACACTTCATTTTCGTATAATTCCCTAGGCCAGACAACCACATTGCCTCCCTTGTCTGCCTGTTTGAATATGACATCTCTCATATTCTGTAGATTTTTATTGGCCCTGCAATGCTCTTTACTTAAATTTGCCATTTCAGGAAAACGTGGAATTTTATCAGTCCTTATTATCTGTCTTCACAAATATATCAAGAACTGGGCACGTCGACAATAGGGGGGCCCATGTCCCTGTGTCCTGGTTCGCCGCGTCGCTGTGGCCTTGGTAACGCCGGACCCACAATGCCGTGTGTCCGGTCACGTGATGCGGCGCAGCGGGATCTCTGAGACCTCCTGGTGGCGCAAGCGCCGAACACTCCTGGACCGCGCTATATCACCAACAATAGTAGGTATAAATATAGGGCGCCTTTCATTTTTGCCTTCACTCCCCCTGATGAAGGAAGTTTGACCGAAACGCGCTTCAGGGCGCACGTGTGCATAGATTTGGAATCCCCTCAAGATATTTTGCATACTACATGTGCGGTGATATTCATTCTACTGGCACTTTCTTGTTGTAGCACTTTTTCCAGTGCCTCTTGTGAGATTTGCACTGGTCTTTAATCACATTGCACTTTTTGCACATTTTTATTTGGTCACTCATTTTTGGGGGGGTTTTCCTTCTCCCCCTGTTTTTTACGTTGCACATGGTGCATGTATATAATTATAAGAATTTTCACTTTTTTATCTGCTCAGTATAATTGTATCCCATTTTTCTATTAGTCAATGAAGGGATTTTATGGATTTATTTATCATTTATAAATATGATAAATTTTCTTTATTGCGTGCACATTGTGTTTTTTTAACCTTTTATTGTATCTTTCTGTATTATCAGATGTTATAAATAATAACTTATTTTATATGGTTCTATGTCTGGATGATTTTCCTTCGTTTAATCTGTGCTTTGGTTTTGGTTTCACCTTTTAACAAAGTGGTCACCACTTATTTTCTGCCACACTCTTAGCATAATCTAGATAATTATACTACTATTTTCTAATATAATTCTTTATGTGGTTGTTATTGGTTTGAGACCTGTGGTATTAGTTACAACTTATACCTTTATGTTCACCAAATTCATTATTTCACAGACATTGTATAAATTAAAACGTTTTATGGAGCACTAACAGGAGAGGCTTGATCAAACATACCATGTGATGTAACATCTATCTTTAAGGTTCTTCCTGGCATGGTAAAAACAGGATAGCTACAGCTTAAAGGGATCCTCACCATCTGCTGTGTAAATTGAAGATTTCCTTTTTCAACCGTTCTGGACATTCCTGGCGTGGGGCTTAGGCTGCTGTCACACTAGCAGTATTTAGTCAGTATTTTACATCAGTATTTGTAAGCCAAAACAAGGAGTGGAACAATTAGAGGAAAAGTATAATAGAAACATATGCACCACTTCTGCATTTATCACCCACTCCTGGTTTTGGCTTACAAATACTGATGAAAAATACTGACCAAATACTGCTAGTGTGACAGCAGCCTTAAAAAGACTTTTCCAAGCATAAAGTACATTTTAATCAATAGAACTTGGAATAGTAATAGTTTCAAAATGTGATTTCATAAAAAAATGTTCCTGCGCTGAGAGACACTTATAAATGTGCCTCTGCTATGTACTATCTTATTTGGTTTGTCCAATTATGCAGAGCTGCTCCAGTTCTTGGTGAGCACATACCACAGCCCCTGGCCACAGTAGGAAGCATAGGAGAGTATACAGACTACACGGCAGAGGCCAGCAGTGTCTTCTTTCTGTGAGGAAATACATTTTCTTGCCTGTTTTATCACAGGAGTGACTGTTTCTGCTTCCAGCCTTCTGAGCTCATCATAAATTTCATCAGTGATGTAGAAGATTCATCAGTCTCTGAGCGCATTTGTCACTGGCTTATTTTATGATGAGCTCATAGGGCTGGAAATGCAGCAGAAACACTCCCTCCTATTGTAAAACAGGCAGGGAAATGTGATATCTCGCAGAAAGCAGAAGCTGTAAGCCCTTGCTGTGTCGTCTATATGCTGCCTTATGCTTCCTCCCTTATGTAGTGTGTAATGGAGTAGCTCTGAATGGTCAGCCACAGTAAATAAGACAGTTCATTGCAGGTGCACATTTATACGATTGTGAGCATTGGAACATTTTTTTTAAGACAGCCAATTGTGGAACTTATTATTATTCCCGGATCATTTAAAATGTACTTATTTCATGGAACAACCCCTTTAAAGGGAACCTACCACCCCGTTTTTTAAAAATTAGATAAAAATAGTGTGAAATAGGGGCAGAGCTGGGCTTTACATTAGGGCCTTTTCGGTGCCTTTACACCCCCGTTAGGCTGCCCAAATACCTTTGTGAAGTGGCCGTTTTCTGCTGTCACTCAAGTGGGTCAGGTCGGATGGGCGTGGTCACAGCACTGTTTGTCCCCCAGGATCCTGCTCATCATTACGTTGGTGGCGTAGTGGTGTGCGCATGTCCAGCAGGCGAATCCACTGCCCAGGAGATGAATAACGGCGCGGTCTTCGCTATTCAGCCGTTTACCGGTGGGCGCGGCCATCTTTCCTGTGGCCGCGCCTGCGCAGATGGAGCGCTCTGCTGCCCGGGACTTCAGGAAAATGGCCGCGGGATTCCGCGCGTGCGCAGATGGAGATCGCGGCGGCCATTTTCCTGAAGCCCCGGGCAGCAGAGCGCTCCATCTGCGCAGGCGCGGCCACAGGAAAGATGGCCGCGCCCACCGGTAAACGGCTGAATAGCGAAGACCGCGCCGTTATTCATCTCCTGGGCAGTGGATTCGCCTGCTGGACATGCGCACACCACTACGCCACCAACGTAATGATGAGCAGGATCCTGGGGGACAAACAGCGCTGTGACCACGCCCATCCGACCTGACCCACTTGAGTGACAGCAGAAAACGGCCACTTCACAAAGGTATTTGGGCAGCCTAACGGGGGTGTAAAGGCACCGAAAAGGCCCTAATGTACAGCCCAGCTCTGCCCCTATTTCACACTATTTTTATCTAATTTTTAAAAAACGGGGTGGTAGGTTCCCTTTAAATGTTTACATGCATGCATGTCTCTGTATGCAAGTATGTGCATGCATGTCTTTTTATTTATTTGCCTGTTCGTGCATGCCTTTGTATGTATGTGCATGCATGTATCTGAAATCATTCATGGATGTATGTACATGCATGTCTTTGTATGTATGTGTCTGTGCATGTACGTCTCTGTGTGTTTGTGCATGCATATCTCTGTATGTATGTTCCTGCACATGCATGTCTCTGTATTTATGTATGTATGCATGTCTCTACATGTATGTGTCTGTCCATGTATGTTTATGTATGTATGTGCCTGTGTGTGCATGTCTCTGTATGTCTGTTTCTGTATGTATGTGCATGCGTGTGCATGTCTCTGTATGTCTGTTTCTGTATGTATGTGCCTGCGTGTGCATGTCTCTGCACGTATGTACCTGTGCATGTATGTTTCTGTATGTATGTGCCTGTGTGTGCATGTCTCTGTATGTTTCTGTATGTATGTGCTTGTGTGTGCATGTCTCTGCACGTATGTACCTGTGCATGTATGTTTCTGTATGTATGTGCCTGTGTGTGCATGTCTCTGTATGTTTCTGTATGTATGTGCCTGTGTGTGCATGTCTCTGTATGTATGTGCATGTGCAAGCATATCTCTGTATGCATGTGACTGTGCATGAATGTCTCTCTATGTATGTGCATGCATGTCTCTCTATGTATGTTCTTGTGCATGCATGCGGCAATAGTTACAAGCTGCCAGCCAATCGGAGGCTGGCAGCTGACGTCAGCGCGCACGTTGCTGGCGTATGTCATTCGCCAGTGAGTGCGCACTTGAAGTGCGTGGAGGGAACTTCACCGCAGGAGCATGGCAAGATAAGGAGAATTTTTTTTTTTTTATTGAAAGCGGCAGGGGGGCAGGATGGGAGGCACAGGGGGAAGAATAGAGACACAGGAAAGAATGAAGACAGAGGGAAAAGAATGGAGACACAGGGGGCAAGAATGGAGACACACAGGGCAAGAATGGAGACACGGGGCAAGAATGGAGACACATGGGAAAGAATGGAGGCACAGGAGGCAGGATGGAGACACAGGGGGCAGGATCATGGGGCATGATGGAGACAGATGGGGCAGGATCATGGGGCAGGATAGAGACAGATGGGGCATGATGGAGACACAGGGGGCAGGATCTGTTACTGTGCAGAGCGACACTATGTTGCCTTTTTTTTCTTCATCTGGTGTAGTGTAGAAGTTGGAAAAAAAAATTAAGTAATGTGTTCTGCAAGCGGTGCTCTAGATAACTGTGTTATTTCCTGCAGAGATGAGTCCTGGCTGGAAGAAGTGATGGTGGTCTGTGCTGGATGAAGATGAAAAGCAAAGATGAAGGACTTCACTTAGAGACATCACTGGTGAGTCAGTGTGTTACCTGTACACTGACACTATACACTGAATACTATATGCAAAGGTCCTGTGTACAATGTCACCAATGATCGCTGTATTACCTTTACACTAACACTATACAGAGCTTCACCTAGAGACATCATTGGTGAGTCAGTGTGTTACCTGTACACTGACACTATACACTGTATACTATATTATTATTTATTTATATAGCACCATTGATTCCATGGTGCTGTACATGAGAAGGGGTTACATGCAAATTACAGATATCACTTACTTTAAGCAAACTAACAATTGCAGACTGATTCAGAGGGGTGACGACCCTGCCCTTGCGGGCTTACCTTCTACAGAATGTAGAATACTATATACAGCGGTTCTGTGTACAATGTCACCAATGATCACTGTATTACCTTTATACTGACACTATATACAGAGCTCCTGTGTATAATGTCATTGATCACTGTATAACCTGCACAATATATACAGCGCTCGTGTATATAATGTCACTGTTGATCACTGTATTACTGTATACAGAGCTCCTGTGTATAATGTCACCGGTAATCACTGTATTACCTGTGCACAGACACTGCATACTAAGTACAGATCTCCTGTGTATAATGGCACTTATAGTGATATTAGTATTGTTTTTTTACTAATGATCAGTATTGTAGTATTCAGTCACTATGTGGTGGTAATATGTTGCCCGGCCATGGTGTGGCGGTATTTGTTCCTTGTGTGTGCTGTCATTTGGTCACTATAGGTTGGTAATATGTGGTCTGGTGATGGTGTGGTGGTATTTGTTCCTTGTATGTGCTATTATTTGGGTCACAATGTGGTGGTAATATGTGGTCTGCACATGGTGTGGTGGTATTTGTTCCTTGTATGTGCTATTATTTGGTCACAATGTGGTGGTAATATGTGGTCCGGACATGGTGTGGCGGTATTTATTCCTTGTATGTGATATTATAGGTCACTATGTGGTGGTAATATGGTGTCTGGTCATGGTGCGGTGGTATTTGTCCCTTGTATGTGATATTATTGGTCATTTTAAAAATTGAAAAATTAATAAAAATATAATATACCAAAATTGTATTGGATATTTTAACAAATGATTAATAGGATACAGTAGAGTAGTGCTCGACCAAAAGAGTTTAACTTGTCGTGGTGGCGACTTAAAAAATCTTTTGGCCAAAACATAAGTAAGCTGCTGGCTCTATGTGTGATCTGGTGATGGGAGCTGTTAATGTGAGAAGTAGTGTTGAGCATTCCGATACCGCAAGTATCGGGTATCGGCCGATATTTGCTGTATCGGAATTCCGATACCGAGATCCGATACTTTTGTGATATCGGGAATCGGTATCGGAATCGATATTAATGTGTAAAAATGACCGCGTGGCGGTCACATGACCGCTCACGCGACCAATCACAGGCCGCGACGTCATCTAAGATCTTTCAAGCGCTCATTCTTAGGAACGGAAGCTGCCGGTTACATCGGTAAGGTCCAGGCTGCGTCGGAGAGGTGAGTATATCAATATTTTTTATTTTTATTCTTTATTTTACACATTAATATGGATCCCAGGGCCTGAAGGAGAGTTTCCTCTCCTTCAGACCCTGGGAACCATACAGGATACCTTCCGATACTTGGTGTCCCATTGACTTGTATTGGTATCGGGTATCGGTATCGGCGATATCCGATACTTTTCGGGTATCGGCCGATACTATCCGATACCGATACTTTCAAGTATCGGACGGTATCGTTCAACACTAGTGAGAAGTGGAGTTTTTCCAAGAGAGAGCAGTGGGGCTGTGGACAGTTTGATGGGTGGAGCCTGGGCAGAGTCTCAAGGAGGCCCCGAAAATTTTTCCAGTATGGGGCCCCGAAATTCCTAGTGGCAGCCCTGTTTGTATGTATGGGCCTGTGAATGCATGTCTCTGTATGTATGTGCCTGTGCATGAATCTCTCTCTATGTATGTGCATGCATGTCTCTGCCTATGTACAGCTCTGGAAAAAATTAAGAGTTCAGAAATCAATATTTTGTGGAGTAACCATGATTTTTTATCACTGCTTTCATGCGCCTTGGCATGCTTTCGACCAATCTTTCACACTGCTTCTGGTGCAAAAAATTAAGCAGTTCTTCTTTGTATGGTGGCTTGTGACTATCCATCTTCCTCTTGATTACTTTCCAGAGGTTTTCATTGGGGTTCAGTTCTGGAGATTGGGCTGCCCATGACAGGGTTTTGATGTGGTGGTCTCTTAATTTTTGTCAGAGCTATATGCTCTTATGCATGTGAGTCGCCTGCCAGGGCCGTGGGGTACTCGGTACTGGGTCCTGCGTTCAAAGGGGGATGTCATGGTGGTGACCCGGTCTGTGGCCCTGGGTGCCCATTTAAAAGGGGAAAGGTCTTTAAAGGGAATTAAGTTTATGTTCATGACACCACCTGTGGTATTCGGTCAGTAGGGTCCGACGCTGTGTAAGGACTGAGACTGCATACCTGTTTTTGTCTGTTCTTGCCCTTAGTTCTGTTGGATTCTGCCCTTACCCAAGATGGAGTGGCTGGCTTCATGGGGGCCATCTTGTTTCCTGACTGATACTCCTCCTTGTTTCCTGTCTGCTGCATATATAAAGGAACTCTGCACACTATACCTTGCTTGTGTATCTTGTATCTCACTTGCTGCCAAGCTCAAGGACTTGCAACCTGCTTGTTCTTCTACTCCTCGGGATACCCCGCTTGCTTCTGGATCTACGTACCACCGGAAAGACTCTGTTACTCTTCACCTGCTCTGCACCCACCTCTGCTACGGTCTGCCCCTCTGCTAGGAGCCAGCCCAGGCTCTGACCTCTAGATACTGCATTGCTGGACTTGTACTTGCACCCTCGGTCTGTACTTCTAATATCTGCATATTCTTGAGACTGTTTACTTGCTTACCTGTAAAGCTGCAGTTTGCATCAGTTATCTGAAGTTCATCTTCCTACAATATATATATATATTGAACTGTGATATACTGTGTTTGTCATCATTCTGACTCATGTCATCGGTCTCCATAGAACATTAGCATAATCTTATTACACGCTGCTTTAAGGGGTCCGCTGGGGTGATGTTATAGCAGCTAGATGGTATAACTTCCCACAGGTGAAGTATATCCCCAGGGCTCACGGTGTGTAGATGGAAGATGGTGAATGGCACAGTAAAAAATGAGGACACAGGTTTGCAGTCTCTTTACCTGTTTACTGAAGACTTCAGCAGCCCCAGTCCAGGGCACCAGATCACAGGGCAGGCAGGGTCCGGCCGGCTTGGAAGCGAATCCAGAGTCCCCTTTACCAGGTGGAGTTAAAAGCCTTCCTCTAGCGCGGTGGTGTTGTAGTCCCTTACTGCCTATGGCTTCAGATAAGGTCCTCACAGATGTTCTCTCTGTCCCCCATATAGGATAGGACAATACCTGCATGACAGGTAACTCGAGCCTGTTTATAGGGACTCTATCACACTCCAGGCGCTATATGTTACTGTGTCTTCAGGTGTGTGTGTTGGACAGGTAACTTGCAGTTCAGCTGTCCTGCCGGTCTCTGATGTAAGTTGTAGAGTCCCTTACAACCTTGGTAATCTGGCTGCCGGTGATCTGTGCTTCAGAGGAAGATAGTTCACTCGCAGCTGGTCTCCCCTGATGTCACTCTCCTGTGCTTCGCTCTCCTGGACACTCAACAAATGTTCGGCTTTCTGTATGTTTCTTTCCAGGAGCTGTAGTGCTTCAGACTACACGGCCCCTTCAGACCTTCTGACACTCTATGTCGGTCTGCTCCCTTAGAGCTTCCCCTTCTGGCCTGGAGTGTGAACATGTTGTATGCATTGTGGTTACCTGATAAAAGATCTCCTTCATCGCTTCCAAATGTAACATCACTCTCCCTGTGAGGAAAGCAATGTCATTGTGACAACCAGGACCCTGGGGTGTCACCCATGCATGTCTCTGTATGTTTGGGCCTGTGAATGCATGTCTCTATGTATGGGCCTGTACATGCATGTCTCTGTATATACAGTATATGCATGCTTGTCTATGTTTGTATGTGCCTGTGCATGCATGTCTCTCTACGTATGTGCCTATGTATGCATGTATCTGTAAGTATGTGCATGCATGTCTCTGCATGTATGTGTCTTTATGTCTCTGTGTGTATGTGCCTGTGCATGCACGTCTTTGTATCTATGTGAATGCTTGTCTCTGTATAAGAATCTCACAGTGCTCGCGGCGATCTCATTGAGGTCACCGCAGTTCATCGTCCCAGCTCACAGTGAAGTGTGGGAACGCAACCTCAGTGACCTGGGGTAACTGCAACTACATCACCCCTAGTCACTGAGGCAGAACTCACAGCACCTCATTCTCCTGTGGATTTCTGCCTGGATGGTCACATCATGGCACTGTCTAGGTTGTAAATCACATATCACAGACATGGATAATGGTGTGGGACATCTTCACTTCAGACAGATGAGGGATATGGGTTGTTTATTATTTTTCTTTTTTTACAGGGGACAAGGGCTGCAATGGAATGGGTGTAAGGTGAGTATAACTTTGTTATTTTTAAGTATTTTAATTATTTTTAATAATAATTTGTAAAACAGAGTGTGGATTTTTATTTCAAATAAAGGACTTTAAAGGTGTTTTTTTTATTTACAAAATGACTATGAGGTTAGTAATGGATAAGCATCTTAAAGACGCTTCTCCATTATTAACCTGTGAGCTTGATGTCACCTGACAATACAAAGATGACATGAACCCCACAAATATTACCACACTTGCCGCTACCACAGAGCAAGTGGGAAGAGCAAGGTAAAGCGCCAAATTTGAAGCATCTAATAGATGCGCCTTTTCTGTAGCAGCTGTGGTCTGCTATTTTTAGGCTGAGGAGGACCAATATCCATGACCCCTTACCAGCCTGAAAATACCAGCCTAAGCTGTCTGCTTTAGCTTAGCTGGCTGTCCATTTAAATAATTTATGAAAACGGCATAAAGACCCCTCTATTCTTGATAAGCAACCATGTTAAAGCTGAGAGTTGATGATTGCAGCCCACGGCTGTCAGTTTTCCCATGCTGGTTATCAAAAATAGAACAGACCTCATGTCATTTTACTGTATTTATTTATTTATCTAAAGCACAGGCGCCAGTGGTTACAACTAAGGCTCTTGCCGAAACGCGTCAACCAGTTACTGACTACCCTGATGTGATTTTCTAAATGATTTTCAAATAAAAACAAGGATATTTTTTATCTCAAGGATCCAGCATTACTTTTTTTTTCCTCTTCCGGCTGATGACTACTCCCATCAGCAATGCCTGCTCTCACTGTTATCAGCAACAGCAGATGTAGGCTGATGGAAGTAGTACTCACATCAGCTCGTCTGTGACCAGCGGTAAACTTTTTACTGCTGGTCACAGCTGCTGACTCACGCTGTCATCTGACAGCATGGGAACTGCAGCTCTCTGACAGCGTGACAAACACCAGATGTTTGGGGTGCTGAGACTGAATAGTAAAACGGATTTCCTGGAGAAATTCATGTAGTAGGTGTTCGGTGTGGACCCTGAACTTTACTGTTCGGGTTCGCCCATCACTATTAATGATTGTTCTGTCCCCATTATTTTCTGGCATCTTGGGTAAAGATCAGAGGCTGACAAGTGCTGAATGACTTCAATATTGTTTATTATTTAGCGGCCTGAACTCGGAACATATAAATGCAACCAAAATCAGGGGCGTAACTACCGCGGTCGCAGCGGTCGCCATTGCGACCGGCCCCGCTAGGTCAGGGGCCCAGGGCCGGCAGGTCAGACGCCCCTGGTCACCGCACTATGTCCGCCTCCTGCTCCCGCACACTTCCGTCACTTACTTCTATCTATAGATAAGCAGCAGTGCGCAGGCTCAGTGACGCTGCAGAGCGGCTCCTCCCATCCATAGCAGGGGGTGGCTCTCTGTATCCGCCGTCACGCCCCTGACGCGCCCACTACACAGACTGGTGAGGCGTCCCGGCACTTCCAGCTCTCGCGTGCGGATGCTTTCTTCAGTTCCCATGTTTCCGGCGGTGCCCGGAAGCGGCAGCACCTGTTTCCATAGTGACCCGCGGCCGTCCTAGCCATGTCCTGTCACGCACTGCGGCTCCGACTCTGCCGCCTGTCCCCGGCCCTCAGGAGCCTTCATTATGTCCAGGGCCAGAATCCTGACCCCCAAACCAAGGAGTACTTCTACTACATCGACCACCAGGGACAGGTACGGGGGCACAGTGCGGCAGGAGCTCGGGCCCCTGGGGCCCATAGCTGTGATCGGCTGCAGCGTGATTTCTCCTCTTTATTTTACAGCCCGCACAGTGGTATGTATATACCGCACAGTGGTGCTGGATAGACCACTGTGCAGGCTGTGCTGTATATACCACTGTGCGGGCTGTGCTGTATATACCACTGTGTGGGCTGTGCTGGATATACCACTGTGCGGGCTGTGCTGGATATACCACTGTGCGGGCTGTGCTGGATATACCACTGTGCGGGCTGTGCTGTATATACCACTGTGTGGGCTGTGCTGGATATACCACTGTGCGGGCTGTGCTGGATATACCACTGTGCGGGCTGTGCTGTATATAGCACGGTGTGGGCTGTGCTGTATATACCACTGTGTGGGCTGTGCTGGATATACCACTGTGCGGGCTGTGCTGGATATACCACTGTGCGGGCTGTGCTGTATATAGCACGGTGTGGGCTGTGCTGTATATACCACTGTGCGGGCTGTGCTCTATATACCACTGTGCGGGCTGTGCTGTTTATACCACTGTGCGGGCTGTGCTGTATATAGCACGGTGTGGGCTGTGCTGTATATACCACTGTGTGGGCTGTGCTGTATATATCCCTGTGCGGGCTGTGCTCTATATACCACTGTGCGGGCTGTGCTGGATATACCACTGTGCGGGCTGTGCTGGATATACCACTGTGCGGGCTGTGCTCTATATACCACTGTGCGGGCTGTGCTCTATATACCACTGTGCGGGCTGTGCTCTATATACCACTGTGCGGGCTGTGCTCTATATACCACTGTGCGGGCTGTGCTGGATAGACCACTGTGCGGGCTGTGCTGGATAGACCACTGTGCGGGCTGTGCTGGATAGACCACTGTGCGGGCTGTGCTGGATAGACCACTGTGCGGGCTGTGCTGGATAGACCACTGTGCGGGCTGTGCTGGATAGACCACTGTGCGGGCTGTGCTGGATAGACCACTGTGCGGGCTGTGCTGGATAGACCACTGTGCGGGCTGTGCTGGATAGACCACTGTGCGGGCTGTGCTGTATATACCACTGTGTGGGCTGTGCTGGATATACCACTGTGCGGGCTGTGCTGGATATACCACTGTGCGGGCTGTGCTGTATATAGCACAGTGTGGGCTGTGCTGTATATACCACTGTGTGGGCTGTGCTGGATATACCACTGTGCGGGCTGTGCTGGATATACCACTGTGCGGGCTGTGCTGTATATAGCACGGTGTGGGCTGTGCTGTATATACCACTGTGCGGGCTGTGCTCTATATACCACTGTGCGGGCTGTGCTGTTTATACCACTGTGTGGGCTGTGCTGTATATAGCACGGTGTGGGCTGTGCTGTATATACCACTGTGTGGGCTGTCCTGTATATATCCCTGTGCGGGCTGTGCTCTATATACCACTGTGCGGGCTGTGCTGGATATACCACTGTGCGGGCTGTGCTCTATATACCACTGTGCGGGCTGTGCTCTATATACCACTGTGCGGGCTGTGCTGGATAGACCACTGTGCGGGCTGTGCTGGATAGACCACTGTGCGGGCTGTGCTGGATAGACCACTGTGCGGGCTGTGCTGGATAGACCACTGTGCGGGCTGTGCTGGATAGACCACTGTGCGGGCTGTGCTGGATAGACCACTGTGCGGGCTGTGCTGGATAGACCACTGTGCGGGCTGTGCTGGATAGACCACTGTGCGGGCTGTGCTGGATATACCACTGTGCGGGCTGTGCTGTATATACCACTGTGTGGGCTGTGCTGGATATACCACTGTGCGGGCTGTGCTGGATAGACCACTGTGCGGGCTGTGCTGGATAGACCACTGTGCGGGCTGTGCTGGATAGACCACTGTGCGGGCTGTGCTGGATAGACCACTGTGCGGGCTGTGCTGGATAGACCACTGTGCGGGCTGTGCTGGATAGACCACTGTGCGGGCTGTGCTGGATAGACCACTGTGCGGGCTGTGCTGGATATACCACTGTGCGGGCTGTGCTGTATATACCACTGTGTGGGCTGTGCTGGATATACCACTGTGCGGGCTGTGCTGGATATACCACTGTGCGGGCTGTGCTGTATATAGCACAGTGTGGGCTGTGCTGTATATACCACTGTGTGGGCTGTGCTGGATATACCACTGTGCGGGCTGTGCTGGATATACCACTGTGCGGGCTGTGCTGTATATAGCACGGTGTGGGCTGTGCTGTATATACCACTGTGCGGGCTGTGCTCTATATACCACTGTGCGGGCTGTGCTGTTTATACCACTGTGTGGGCTGTGCTGTATATAGCACGGTGTGGGCTGTGCTGTATATACCACTGTGTGGGCTGTCCTGTATATATCCCTGTGCGGGCTGTGCTCTATATACCACTGTGCGGGCTGTGCTGGATATACCACTGTGCGGGCTGTGCTGGATATACCACTGTGCGGGCTGTGCTCTATATACCACTGTGCGGGCTGTGCTCTATATACCACTGTGCGGGCTGTGCTCTATATACCACTGTGCGGGCTGTGCTGGATAGACCACTGTGCGGGCTGTGCTGGATAGACCACTGTGCGGGCTGTGCTGGATAGACCACTGTGCGGGCTGTGCTGGATAGACCACTGTGCGGGCTGTGCTGGATAGACCACTGTGCGGGCTGTGCTGGATAGACCACTGTGCGGGCTGTGCTGGATAGACCACTGTGCGGGCTGTGCTGGATAGACCACTGTGCGGGCTGTGCTGGATAGACCACTGTGTGGGCTGTGCTGGCACCCAACACCATGTTGCAGTGCAGGAGATTCCTCCTGCACGGCAACAGTCCGAGGCGTATCTAGGGGAAGGGGGCAGCCGGGGCACGTGAGAGACAGGAAGCAGCTCCAGTCATCACGATGAGACAGCTTCTCAGTCTGTATTTTCCCCCCTCATACATCTCATGTACGTCTGAATGAGATCGTATTTAAGAGAAAGCCAAAATAACCCCGGGACAGAAGGCGAGAGCAGGGGGGAGGTGCGGGACAGAGCCGCTTTAGTCAGGAGAAGCTGAGGAGCCGCAGCCGGTTTACATCAGCCACCCCTGTACCAGAGAGGAGATTGTGAGTTGTGTATATGAGCTGGTATCTGGTGTGTGTGTGTGTGATATCTGTAGTATGTGTGTGTGTGTGTTATCTGTAGTGTGTGTGTGATAACTGTAGTATGTGTGTGTGTAATATCTGTAGTATGATGTGTGTGTGTGATATCTGTAGTGTGTGTGAGGCAGGGGCGTAACTACCACGATCGCAGCTGCAAGCGGCTCTGGCAGGTCAGGGGGCCGTGTGTCCCCTTGAGCCTGTCTCCGTTATGCTTGTGTCCCTTGTCCCCATGTGCCAGTCTCCCTTGCCCACTAGTCCCTGTGTCCCCTTGTGCCAGTCTCCCTTGTCCACTGGTCCCCGTGTGCCCCTTGTGTCAGTCTCCCTTGCTCACTTGTCCCCGTGTGCCCCTTGTGTCAGGCTCCCTTGCCCACTAGTCCCCTTGTGTCAGTCTCCCTTGCCCACTAGTCCCCTTGTAACCTTCTCCCCTGCCTCCTAGCCCCCATGTGTCCCCTTGTGCCTGTCTTCCTTGCCCTCTCCCCTGCCCCCTCGTCACCATTTGCTCGTGTCTTTCTCACTGCCCCTGTATGGAGGGGCTGCATTATACTATGAGGGGGGCTGCATTGTATTCTATGGGGGTTACATTGAATTGTATGGCGGGGGGGCCCCATTTGGAAGTTCGCACCGGGGCCCATAACTTTGTAGTTACGCCACTGACCAAAATGTTTATTTGTGATAGCGCAATATGTTAGCATTTGGGGTCCTACTTTAAACCTTTGCCCCACTTTGTTTAAAATCGGCCCTATTCCTCTATGTCATTTCTTGCACATACAGTATAGTGCAAGCAAGATTCTTATTTCTGTTCCTATTTTCTAGCATATATTGAGCAACAATTTGTTCATATTACAGGTAACCATTCATGTTTGTATTGTAGTATGTATGAATCAATAACGTTTAAAAAGGAAATAAAACATCTTACGTATGAGGGAAATGATAAGGGAGAGCTCACAAATGCACAAATTAGTAGTACATTTGAATATGAGAGACTTTGTGATACATATTTTTCTTTTATTTTTCTTTTTTTTAAATAACACATTCAGAGCAATTATATAGTTTATTGGGAAATAGGGCACGAGAGAAACTACAGTATGTAAAACTCTTATGAATGAGTAAGCCCTGACAACACAATAGTAGAGACATGGAGAGAAAGAATATCTATATATATAATTGTCTAAGGGTTTTTCTGTCTGTCCTGGAAATCCCACGTCTCTGATTGGTCGAGGCAGCGACCAATCAGTGACGGGCACAGTATCGACGTAGATGTCATAATGGAAATCCCGCGTCTCTGATTGGTCGAGGCCGCCAGGCCTCGACCAATCAGCGACGGGCACAGTATCGACGTAGATGTCATAATGGTTGCCATGGCGATGATGATGTCATAAAGGTTGCCTTGACCAATCAGCGACGGGCACGGTCTGCCGCGAATTCTGGAATCATCATTGTCCATGTACTACGGGGACATGCATATTCTAGAATACCCGATGCGTTAGAATCGGGCCACAATCTAGTGCACTTATACAAGGATAACATGTCACAAAAAAATAACAAAGACCACATCTTTATTACTAGTTTTCCCACCTTTGCAGATCAGTCTTTTTTTTTCTCCCGATTCATTAATAAATAGCTTATTGGACAGTGTCAGAATAGCTTAGGTTGATGCTTAAGCAAGGTTATGTTCACACTGCATCTTTTTCATGTGTTTATTTCAGTGAATCTGATCATAAAAATGCCGGAAAGAGTGCTCACAAAACAATCAAAAATTTCTACGGAAAATTGGTGTTCATGTGTTCAGTTGTTTGATTGGCTTTTAATTGCTGCAGGATTTCAAATAATCCAATCTTTTAAAAGAAATGACATGTCAATTCTTCAGGTGGTTTCAGCTCAGAAAATGCTACATACTAAATGACCGGGCATCTTTTTGAGTGTTTTGAAAGTTCTTTTCCCTAAAAAACAATGCAAGTTTTTTTTACTAATTGCTTAATGGATTTAAAAAATGATAGAAAATGGCAATAAAAAGATACTTTAAAAATGTGGGGAAAATATTAATTAAAATACCGACAGAAAAAACCATCAACAAAAGTGTTCAGGAAGAGACCAAAAATTGCAAAGAAAAAGATAATCAGGATTACAAAACGCCAAACAAAATACCCGAGGCGCTTTCTGCTTAAAAAGCAGAACTCCTTGACCTCCAGAAAAAAATATAGTGTGAATACTACCTAACACTGTATGATGGAGATAGCCCCAGCAGCGTGCTATCATTAGAATTACATCATCTCATGAGGTCACATGCTGTTCAGACAGCATAAGGCAAAGAGCATATCCATGGGAACAAGTTGCGTTCCCGTGCGGTCGGCAGGCACGTCAAAACGACGCATGCGGACGCATCCGCATACAACGCATATCCCTGCATACCCAATGTTAAAGATAGGTACGCAGGACGCATGCGGAAGTAGGCGGAGCTTAAGGGAAGAAGTGCAGAATTTGGCAGAGCTTAAGGGAGGAAGTACGCAGCACTACGCACTCTACATAAACGCAAGTGTGAAACCGACCTAAGTGTCACTAATGAGGTTTGATGCTGTTGACACTAACTGCAGAGAATCCAAGTAAGTCAGGTTCATGCACCATTGAAGCTTTTTGAATTTATTAATGATCTAACCTAAATCTTAAATGCTCTGTAATCATGAAAAACACAGAAATAAAAGTATGGTGTAAAATCATTTTTTGTGGCATGATTGGTCATCTATGAACACATTACTGTCTGTACTAAATAGAGTACACATCTACAGCTGACTAAGGAAGGAAAAGGTCCTTTAACATGGATAAGTTTGCTTTAAACTGTAATAAAGGGTCTCTGTCAGTAGGATCATTCCCCCTTAAGCCATTCACATGGGGACGTAGGTCATAGAAAGTGATATATTTCCAATTATGCAATCTTTACTTTCACCTCCATATATTTTTGTCCTATATTTTTGCTCCCTTATATCGATTCACTTCTAAAGAACCTCAAAAGCTGCAGACACTTTGGCAATGCTTCAAGCATTGCTCTGGGTAGATACAGTATGCCACAAAAGCTCACCATATGTAAACTTCCTTGATGGTCATGATGATTTAGCTGGCACAAGGCCTGAGCCTGGCTATTGGCTACAGTGAGAGACATCAGCTGACCATAAGAGCTTACACATTACAAGCGAGAGAGAGGATGCCCTGCTGACCACAAGGGCTACAGTCTACAGGACAGAGAGGGAACCCCGTTGACTATAGGAGCTTACACTCTGTAGGAGAGACAGAGGATCCTGCTGACTATATGGGCTTACACAGCACAGGAAATACTTACTCATTAACTCTGAATAGAAAAATGACCCTGCCATGCAAACTATGCTCCGATGGGAACTGTTGATCTGTGATGGCCCAAGTACTGACCACCATTGCACTACAAATGATAATTTGTAATTCATCATAGCTGCAGGCCATTATGGGGAATCCCAGGTGGCAACACAAAAAAAACATTCGCCAGCTCCTGGATGCTTCATCAGTGTGGGAAATGGTGGTAAACCACAAATAGGACCTGAAAGTAATCGAATTTACATGAAACCACAAATTTCAGGATATTCGACTTGAGTTCGAGTTGAGATCGATCTGCTTCTCTCTACTGCACAATAATCAATATAATTGTGCACTCTAATGTGGTTGCCAATCACTTGATCCAATGAGCGATATGCTCGTTCATCAGGAACAATGATCTCTCACTTTGCACACAAAATCATCGTTCTTGGCAGTGCATTCTCCTGTGTAAACAGGGCTTGTGTTTTAGTATAATGACTTCCTATGTGCACTAAACAATCTATTACTGTTCAGTGTGCTTCAAGGATATTAAACTAATAACAATCGTCAAGTATATTGTCGGTAGACAGACACGTTGATCAGCTTCCTGTGTGTAAGAGAGCATCATAGTGGTTAAAGCACACCCCTTAAGGTACCATCACATTGAGCGACGCTGCAGCGATATAGACAACGATGCCGATCACTGCAGCGTCGCTGTTTCGTCGTTGTGTGGTCGCTGGAGAGCTGTGTTATGATCCTTAGTGGTTGAGGATCACGAATTACTCCAGCTAAGTAACAAACATAGGACAAGCTCTAGGGAGGTGGCAAACTGGACTGACCGCAAATCTGAACCTATCCAAACACACTAGAAGTAGCCGGTGAACGTGCCTAAAAATCCTAGATGTCTCGAGCCAGCCTGAGGAACTAACTACCCCTAGATAATCCCCAAAGATATAGAAGCCCCCAACAAATAATAACGGTGAGGTAAGAGAAAGGCACATACACAGGGGTGAAAACAGATTCAGCAAATGAGGCCCACTAATACTAGATAGCAGAAAATAGTAAAGGGGTCTGTGCAGTCAGTAAAAAACCCTTACAAAATATCCACACTGAGATTCAAGAACCCCTGCACCAACTAACGGTGTGGGGGGAGAAACTCAGTCCCCTAGAGCAACCAGCAAGCGAGGAGATCACATCTTAGCAAGCTGGACAAGAAACATGATGAATGCTGATAATCAAAAAATGAACGGACAAAAACTTAGCTTGTCTTGGAGAGGCTGGGAGCAAGGTAATCACATGGAATCTGAAGAGCACTGAATACATTGATAGCAGGCAAGGAACTGAGTATCCAGGTGAGCTAAATAGGAAACCAACCAAGGATAACGAACCAGCTGATGCAGCCAACCTGCAGAAAGACAACACTACACAGTACCGCTTGTGACCACTAGAGGGAGCCTAAAAATAGAGTTCACAACAGTACCCCCCCTTGAGGAGGGGTCACCGAACCCTCATCAAGACCCCCAGGGTGATCAGGATGAGCCGCGTGGAAGGCACGAACCAAATCGGCTGCATGAACATCAGAGGCGACAACCCAGGAATTATCCTCCTGACCATAGCCCTTCCACTTCACCAAATACTGAAGCCTCCGTCTAGAGACACGAGAATCCAAAATCTTCTCCACCACGTACTCCAATTCTCCCTCGACCAGCACCGGAGCAGGAGGCTCAACAGAAGGAACCACAGGTACCACATACCTCCGCAACAAAGACCTATGGAACACATTATGAATGGCAAACGATGCTGGGAGATCCAATCGAAAAGACACCGGGTTAAGGATTTCCAAGATCTTATAAGGACCGATGAAGCGAGGCTTGAATTTAGGAGAGGAGACCTTCATAGGAACATACCGAGAAGACAGCCACACCAAATCCCCAACACGAAGTCGGGGACCCACACCGCGGCGGCGGTTGGCAAAGCGCTGAGCCTTCTCCTGTGACAACCTCAAATTGTCCACCACATGGTTCCAAATCTGCTGCAACCTATCCACCACAGAATCCATCCCAGGACAGTCAGAAGACTCAACCTGACCCGAGGAAAAACGAGGATGGAAACCAGAATTGCAGAAAAAAGGCGAAACCAAAGTAGCAGAACTAGCCCGATTATTAAGGGCAAACTCGGCCAATGGCAAAAAAGTCACCCAATCATCCTGATCAGCAGAAACAAAACATCTCAAATAAGTTTCCAACGTCTGATTAGTTTGCTCGGTTTGGCCATTAGTCTGAGGATGGAAGGCCGACGAAAAAGATAAATCAATGCCCATCTTAGCACAAAAAGTCCGCCAAAACCTGGACACAAACTGGGATCCTCTATCAGACACAATATTTTCAGGAATGCCGTGCAAGCGAACCACATTCTGAAAAAATAGAGGAACCAAATCGGAGGAGGAAGGCAACTTAGGCAAGGGCACCAAATGGACCATCTTGGAAAAACGATCGCACACCACCCAGATGACAGACATTCTCTGAGAGACCGGAAGATCCGAAATAAAATCCATGGAAATGTGCGTCCAAGGCCTTTTCGGGACAGGCAAAGGCAAAAGCAAACCGCTGGCACGAGAACAGCAAGGCTTAGCCCGAGCACAAATCCCACAAGACTGCACAAAGGAACGCACATCCCGTGACAAGGAAGGCCACCAGAAGGACCTAGCCACCAAATCTCTGGTACCAAAAATCCCAGGATGACCCGCCAACACTGAAGAATGAACCTCGGAAATAACTCTGCTGGTCCATCTATCCGGGACAAACAGTCTCTCTGGTGGACAACGGTCAGGTCTATCCGCCTGAAATTTCTGCAGCACTCGTCGCAAATCTGGGGAAATGGCAGACAAAATCACTCCCTCTCTGACAATACCAGCCGGCTCAGAAACTCCTGGAGAGTCAGGCACAAAACTCCTAGAAAGTGCATCAGCCTTCACGTTCTTCGAACCAGGCAGGTATGAGACCATGAATTTGAAACGGGAGAAAAACAGCGACCAACGAGCCTGTCTAGGACTCAGGCGCTTGGCAGATTCGAGGTAAATCAGGTTTTTGTGATCAGTCAAGACCACCACACGATGTTTAGCTCCTTCGAGCCAATGTCGCCGCTCCTCAAATGCCCACTTCATAGCCAACAACTCCCGATTACCAACATCATAATTCCGCTCAGCAGGCGAAAACTTTCTTGAGAAGAAAGCACATGGCTTCATCACAGAGCCATCAGAGCTTCTCTGCGACAAAACAGCCCCTGCTCCAATCTCAGAAGCATCAACCTCGACCTGGAAGGGGAGAGAGACATCTGGTTGACATAAGACTGGAGCTGAAGAAAACCGGTGCTTCAGTTCCCGAAAGGCCTCCACGGCCGCAGGAGACCAATTAGTCACATCAGAACCCTTCTTGGTCAAATCCGTCAAAGGTTTAACCACGCTAGAAAAATTAGCGATGAAACGACGGTAAAAATTAGCGAAACCCAAGAACTTCTGAAGACTCTTAACAGACGTAGGCTGAGTCCAGTCATGAATAGCCTGGACCTTGACTGGGTCCATCTCCACAGTAGAAGGAGAAAAAATAAAACCCAAAAAGGAGACCTTCTGTACTCCGAAGAGGCATTTTGAGCCCTTCACAAATAAAGCATTAGCACGCAGGACCTGAAACACCATCCTGACCTGCTTCACATGGGACTCCCAATCATCAGAAAAGACCAAAATGTCATCCAGGTAAACAATCATAAATTTATCCAGATATTCTCGGAAGATGTCATGCATGAAGGACTGAAACACAGAAGGAGCATTAGAGAGTCCAAAAGGCATCACTAAGTACTCAAAATGGCCTTCGGGCGTATTAAATGCTGTTTTCCATTCATCTCCCTGCTTAATGCGCACAAGGTTATACGCACCATGGAGATCTATCTTAGTGAACCAACTGGCCCCCTTAATCCGAGCAAACAAATCAGACAATAGTGGCAAAGGATACTGAAATTTGACTGTGATTTTATTCAGAAGACGATAATCTATACAAGGTCTCAAAGAACCGTCCTTCTTGGCCACAAAAAAAAGTCCTGCACCAAGAGGGGAAGAGGATGGGCGAATATGTCCCTTCTCCAAAGACTCCTTTATATAACTCCGCATCGCGGCATGCTCTGGTATAGACAAATTAAAAAGTCGTCCCTTAGGGAATTTACTACCAGGAATTAAATTTATAGCACAGTCACAATCCCTATGAGGGGGCAGGGCACTGGACCTGGGCTCATCAAATACATCCTGGTAGTCAGACAAAAACTCAGGGATCTCAGAAGGAGTGGAAGAAGCAATATACACCAACGGAGTATCGCCATGAATTCCCTGACAACCCCAACTTGACACAGACATAGCTTTCCAATCTAAAACTGGATTATGAGCCTGCAGCCATGGCAGACCCAAAACGACAACATCATGCAAACTATGCAGAACGAGAAAGCGAATCACCTCCTGATGTACGGGAGTCATGCACATGGTCACTTGCGTCCAATACTGAGGCTTATTCTCAGCCAATGGCATAGCATCAATTCCCCTCAGAGGAATAGGAAATTCCAAAGGCTCCAGGACAAAACCACAGCGCCTGGCAAACGACAAATCCATCAGATTCAGGGCAGCACCCGAATCCACAAAAGCCATAACCGGGTAGGACGACAAAGAACAAATCAAAGTAACAGACAAAATAAATTTAGGCTGTATCGTACCAATGGTGACAGGTTTAGCGATTTTTTTTAAACGTTTAGGGCATGCTGAGATAACATGAGTAGAATCACCACAGTAAAAGCACAACCCATTTTGACGTCTATGACTTTGTCGCTCAATTCTGGTCAGAGTTCGGTCACATTGCATAGACTCAGGTCTCTGTTCAGAAAATACCGCCAAAGGATGAGCAGATTTGCGCTCCCGCAAACGCCGATCAACCTGAATGGCTAAAGCCATAGAATCACTCAGACTTGTAGGGGTGGGAAACCCCACCATAACATTCTTAACGGCCTCAGAAAGACCTTCTCTGAAATTTGCAGCCAGGGCACACTCATTCCATTGAGTAAGCACCGACCATTTCCGAAATTTTTGACAATACACCTCTGCTTCATCCTGACCTTGAGAGATAGCCAGCAACGCTTTTTCTGCCTGATTCTCAAGATTAGGCTCCTCATAAAGCAGTCCAAGAGCCAGAAAAAATGCATCTACATTAAGCAATGCAGGATCTCCTGGCGCCAGAGAGAAAGCCCAATCTTGAGGGTCGCCACGCAACAAGGAGATAACAATTTTAACTTGCTGAGCGGAATCACCAGAGGAACGAGGTCTCAGAGACAGAAATAACTTACAATTATTCTTAAAATTCTGAAACCTACATCTATCTCCAGAAAACAACTCAGGAATGGGTATCTTTGGTTCTGACATAGGGCTATGAATAACAAAATCCTGAATACTTTGCACCCGTGCAGTAAGATGATCCACACTAGAAGTCAGAGTCTGAACATTCATGTCTGCAGCTGAGCTCAAAACCACCCAGAGTTCAAGGGGATGAAAGAAGCTAAACAGACTGCAGCAAAGGAAAAGCGGGAGGAAAAAAAAAAAAATGTACTCAGGTCTTCTTTTTATCCCACTTCTGCGATGCATTAAACACTTTTTTTGTGGCCTGCTATACTGTTATGATCCTTTGTGGTTGAGGATCACGAATTACTCCAGCTAAGTAACAAACATAGGACAAGCTCTAGGGAGGTGGCAAACTGGACTGACCGCAAATCTGAACCTATCCAAACACACTAGAAGTAGCCGGTGAACGTGCCTAAAAATCCTAGACGTCTCGAGCCAGCCTGAGGAACTAACTACCCCTAGAGAGAAAGAAAGACCTCTCTTGCCTCCAGAGAAATAATCACCAAAGATATAGAAGCCCCCAACAAATAATAACGGTGAGGTAAGAGGAAGGCACATACACAGGGGTGAAAACAGATTCAGCAAATGAGGCCCACTAATACTAGATAGCAGAAAATAGTAAAGGGGTCTGTGCGGTCAGTAAAAAACCCTTACAAAATATCCACACTGAGATTCAAGAACCCCCGCACCAACTAACGGTGTGGGGGGAGAAACTCAGTCCCCTAGAGCAACCAGCAAGCGAGGAGATCACATCTTAGCAAGCTGGACAAGAAACATGATGAATGCTGATAATCAAAAAATGAATGGACAAAAACTTAGCTTGTCTTGGAGAGGCTGGGAGCAAGGTAATCACAAGGAATCTGAAGAGCACTGAATACATTGATAGCAGGCAAGGAACTGAGTATCCAGGTGAGCTAAATAGGAAACCAACCAAGGATAACGAACCAGCTGATGCAGCCAACCTGCAGAAAGACAACACTACACAGTACCGCTTGTGACCACTAGAGGGAGCCTAAAAATAGAGTTCACAACAGAGCTGTCACACAGACAGCTCTCCAGCGACCAACGATGCCGAAGTCCCCGGGTAACCAGGGTAAACATCGGGTTACTAAGCGCAGGGCCACGCTTAGTAACCCGATGTTTACCCTGGTTACCAGTGTAAATGTAAAAAAAACCAAACACTACATACTTACATTCCGGTGTCTGTCGCGTCCCCCGGCGTCCGCTTCCCTGCACTGTGTAAGCGCCGGCCCTAAAGCAGAGCGGTGACGTCACCGTTGTGCTGTGCTTTACGGCCGGCCGGCGCTGACACAGTGCAGGGAAGCGGATACCGGGGGACGCGACAGACACCGGAATGTAAGTATGTAGTGTTTGGTTTTTTTTACATTTACACTGGTAACCAGGGTAAATATCGGGTTACTAAGCGCGGCCCTGCGCTTAGTAACCCAATGTTTACCCTGGTTACCAGTGAAGACATCGCTGATTCGGCGTCACACACGCCGATTCAGCGATGTCAGCGGGTGATCCAGCGACGAAATAAGGTGCTGGCCTTCTAGCTCCGACCAACGATGTCACAGCAGGATCCTGATCGCTGCTGCGTGTCAAACACAACGATATCGCTATCCAGGATGGTGCAAACGTCACGGATCGCTATCGTTATCGTTGTTAAGTTGTTCAGTGTGAAGGTACCTTTAGTGATATCAGTTTAGAAAAAAATGACAATTAAAGATGGAGCCTGAAGATTAAAAAAAACTGCTGACCACAAATTATACAAGAAATATAATAGGATTATTACTGCTGATGGATGGTCTGTATGCTTTATAGAGGACATTTTACTGGATCTCTTAATTTAAAAAGACTGACTTCTCCAATTGGGGCTGTTTAATTGATTATTGAACAGTTTTCCTTCTGTGTCACTATGTCCCAAAGTTATCTCAGTACTAAAGAATAATTTTCCCCTTCAAGCAGCTGGGTATATATCACAGAACATCTCTGATGGCCTTAACTTTTTCTCCTCTATGACAGAAATTCTTTAATATACTATATGTCCAGTTGACTGAAGATAAATTACCTTTTTTTTTTATCACCTGGGGGTATAACTTTGGAGAGGAGGGACACAGAAGAAAATCTGCTCCAGAATTAGTGAAACAATGACAATTGGAGGTTTTCTGTTTCAATTAGAAAAATCCAGTGAGCAGTCCTTTTTAAAGAGAGTCTGTCACCAGGTTTTTGTTCCCTCATTTGAGAGCAGCTGTAAAGTCTGCCTGAGGCCAAACGCTCAAATGGCTGCCTCAGACAGACTTAGCACAAGCCACTCCATCTGGCAGACTTCAGAGAAATCCCAATACCTTTTAACCCCTGTACAGGGATCTGGTTTTATAATAGGACCCAGTGGAATGTTACCGCCTGGGCTGCTCTCCAGAAGTAGGAATGGTCACCAAGCAGGATCAGAGCCCAAAGGTCACGTCAAGGACAAGATCAGGATGTGTAAGAATAGTCAGAAACATGCTGGGGTCAAAACAAGAATACACTAAACCAAACAGGAGTCACACCTAGCCATAGAAACACTAAACTATATCTGGCAGCTTCCAGCAGCAAGCTGAAAGCCTGAGTATGGTGCTCTCACATTGGCTAGAGCAAGGATAACTTCAGCTGGATAATGTGGCACCCCAGGAGTTCGGTACCACAGTAGTGCTGCCTTCCTCTCAGGGAGGGTAGTGCTATGCCTAGAGACAAGTGACATTCCCTTTGGCAGGCTATCACACACACAGTGGCGTAGGAAGGGGGGTGCGGGGGGGGCGGGCTGCCCCGGGCGGCACAATGCGGGGAGTGGGTCACCGGGCCATGGCCAGCACTGCAGCTGTTTAACGCTATTGACGTGCGGGCCCGCGCCCGCACGTCAATAGTTAACAGCTGCCAGCCAATTGGAGGCTGCCAGCTGAAGTCGGCCGCAGCGCACACGTCGCCGGCATCTGACGTCATTGTCAGTCGCCGGCGAGTGTGCGCTGCTGGAGGGAGCTCGCCACCTGGAGCGCTGGTCAGGTGAGGAGACTCTGTTTGTTTTTTTTTTGTTTTGTTTTTTGATAAGCTAACGGTGGACACACTGGGGGCAATGCTGGAGGACACTGGAGCAATGCTGGAGACACTGGGGCAGATTGCTGGAGACACTGGGGCAATTCTGGAGACACTGGGGCAGATTGCTGGACACGCTGGGGGCAATGCTGGAGGACACACTGGGGCAGATGATTTCTGGAGACACTGGGGCAATGCTGGAGACACTGGGGCAATGTTGGAGACACTGGGGCAGATTGCTGGACACACTGGGGCAGATTTCTGGACACATTGGGGGCAATGCTGGAGGACACACTGGGGCAATATGCTGGACATACTGGGGCAGATTGCTGGACACACTGGGGGTAATATGCTGGACACACTGGGGGTAATATGCTGGACACACTGGGGGCAGGACTGGAGGCATGGGCAGAATGTAGACACGGGGCATGATTGGAGACACGGGGCAGAATGAAAGACATGGGGCAGGATTGGATCATGGCGCAGGACGGATACGATGGAGACAGATGGGGCAGGATGGGGAGATCATATGGTGTAGAATGGATACTCATGAGGGCAGGATGGGAGAACATATGGCTGGAGCCAGGAATGAGACACACGGGGCCAGGGTGGGGAATATTATTACCATAGGGGCTAATTAAGGGATATTATTACTGCAGTGATGTATTTATTTTATTTTTTGAGTATACTGTTTTAAATGGGGGGGCGATCCTGTTACTCTACAGAGTGACACTATATCGCCTTTTTTTCTCCATGTGGTGTAATGTAGAAGTTGTGAAAAATTAAGTAATGTGTTCTGCAATCAGAGCTCGAGATAACTGTGTTATTTCCTGCAGAAATGAGTCCTGGCTGGAAGAAATGATGGCGGTCTGTGCTGGATGAAAGATGAAGGACTTCACCTAGAGACGTCACTGGTGAGTCAGTGTTACCTATACACTGACACTATACACTGTATACTATATACAGAGGTCCTGTGTACAATGTCACCAGTGATCACTGTATTACCTATACATTATATACAGAGCTCCTGTGTATAATACCACCAGTGATCTCTGTATTACCTCTACACAGACACTGCATACTAAGTACAGATCTCCTGTGAATACTGGCACTTATTGTGATAGTATTGTGTTGTTTTTTTTTTGTTTTTTTTTAATTACTGATCAGTATTGTAGTATTCAGTCACTATGTGGTGGTAATATGTGGTCTGGAAATGGTGTTGTGGTATTTGTCCCTTGAATGTGCTATTTGGTCACCAAGCGGTGGTAATATGTGGTCTTGACATGGTGCGGTGGTATTTGTTCCTTGTATGTGATATTATTCAATCACTGTGGTTGTAATTTGTGGTCTGGTCATGGCGCGGTAGTATTTGTTCCTTGTATGTGATATTATTGGTCAAAATACACTGTGTTCCAAATTATTATGCAAATTGGATTTAAGTGTTATAAAGATTTAATTGTTTTGTTTTTCAAATAAACTCGTGGATGGTATTGTGTCTCAGGGCTCAATGGATCACTGAAATCAATCTTAAACACATGGGATAATTAGTTTTCCAGGTGATTCTAATTAAAGGAAAACGACTTAAAAATGATGTTCCACATTATTAAGCAGGTCACAGTTTTCAAGTAACATGGAAAAGAAAAAGGATCTCTCTGCTGCTGAAAAGCATCAAATAGTGCAATGCCTTGGTTAAGGGATGAAAACATTAGAAATTTCCCGAAAACCTAAGCGTGATCATTGTACTGTTAAGAGATTTGTGGCTGTATCTGAGCACAGATGTGTTTGTGCTGATAAAGACATAATGAAGATTTCTGCCAGGCAAGTTCATTGGATTAAAGGTACCTTCACACTAAGCGACGCTGCAGCGATACAGACAACGATGCCGATCACTGCAGCATCGCTGTTTAGTCGTTGTGTGGTCGCTGGAGAGCTGTCACACAGACAGCTCTCCAGCGACCAACGATGCCGAAGTCCCCTGGTAACCAGGGTAAACATCGGGTTACTAAGCGCAGGGCCGCGCTTAGTAACTAGTGTTGAGCGATACCGTCCGATACTTGAAAGTATCGGTATCGGAAAGTATCGGCCGATACCGGCAAAGTATCTGATCTAATCCGATACCGATACCCGATACCAATACAAGTCAATGGGACTCAAGTATCGGACGGTATTCCTGATGGTTCCCAGGGTCTGAAGGAGAGGAAACTCTCCTTCAGGCCCTGGGATCCATATTAATGTGTAAAATAAAGAATTAAAATAAAAAATATTGCTATACTCACCTCACCGAGGTCCTTCTAGGCATTCAGGATTTTAAAATTACGATCCGGCTTTGTGATTGGTCGCGTCGCGGTCACATGGGCGACGCGACCAATCACAAGCCGTGACGTCACGGGAGGCAGGAGACGCGCGCATTTTAAAATGCGCGCGTGTCCAGCCTCCCGTGACGTCACGGCTTGTGATTGGTCGCGTCGCCCATGTGGCCGCGACGCAACCAATCACAGCAAGCCGTGACGTAATTTCAGGTCCTTCAGGATTTTAAAATTACGTTCTGGCTTGTGATTGGTCGCGTCGCGGTCACATGGGCGACGCAACCAATCACAAGCCGTGACGTCACGGGAGGCTGGACACGCGCGCATTTTAAAATGCGCGCGTCTCCTGCCTCCCGTGACGTCACGGCTTGTGATTGGTCGCGTCGCCCATGTGACCGCGACGCGACCAATCACAAAGCCGGAACGTAATTTTAAAATACTGAATGCCTAGAAGGACCTGAAATTACGTCATGGCTTGCTGTGATTGGTCGCGTCGCGGCCACATGGGCGGCACGCGACCAATCAGAAGCCGTGACGTCACGGAAGGAAGGAAAAGCGCGCATTTTAAGCAAACAACGCTGCCGGTTCCCTCGGTGAGGTCCAGGCTGCGTCGGAGAGGTGAGTATAGCAATATTTTTTATTTTAATTCTTTCTTTTACACATTAATGTTGTTTCGATACCGATACCCGATACCACAAAAGTATCGGATCTCGGTATCGGAATTCCGATACAGCAAATATCGGCCGATACCCGATACTTGCGGTATCGGAATGCTCAACACTATTAGTAACCCGATGTTTACCCTGGTTACCATTGTAAAAGTAAAAAAAAACAACACATACTCACATTCCGGTGCCCGGCGTCCGCTTCCCTGCACTCCTCCTGCATCCTGTGTCAGCGCCGAACATCTCCGGCATCTCCCACAGAGCAGAGCGGTGACGTCACCGCTCTGCTTTACGGCCGGCACTTACACAGGATGCAGGAGGAGTGCAGGGAAGCGGACGCCGGGCACCGGAATGTGAGTATGTGTTTTTTTTTTTTACTTTTACAATGGTAACCAGGGTAAACATCGGGTTACTAAGCGCGGCCCTGCGCTTAGTAACCCAATGTTTACCCTGGTTACCAGTGAAGACATCGCTGGATCGGTGTCACACACACCGATTCAGCGAAGTCAGCGGGAGATCCAGCGACGAAATAAAGTTCTGGACTTTCAGCAACGACCAGCAATCTCACAGCGGGATCCTGATCGCTGCTGCGTGTCAAACACAACGATATCGCTATCCAGGACGCTGCAACGTCACGGATCGCTATCGTTATCGTTGTAAAGTCGCTTAGTGTGAAGGTACCTTAAGAGAGCAGCTGCTAAAAAGCCATTACAAAGCAGCAAACAGATATTTGAAGCTGCTGGTGCCTCTGGAGTCCCTCGAACCTCAAGATGTAGGCTCCTTCAAAGGCTTGCTGTGGTGCATAAACCTACTATTCGGCCACCCTTAAACAGTGTTCACAAGCAGAAATGGTTGCATTGGGCCCACACATACATGAAGACTAATTTCCAAACATTCTTGTTTACTGATAAGTGTTGAGCAACCCTGGATGGTCCAAATGGATGGAGTAGTGGATGGTTGGTGTATGGCCACCATGTCCCAACAAGGCTGCAACAACAGCAAGGAGGTGGAGTCGTGTTTTGGGCCGGAATCATGGAGAAACAGCTGGTAGGGCCCTTTAAGGTTCCTGAAGTTGTGAAAATGACCTCTGCAAAGTATATAGAGTTTCTGACTGACAACGTTCCTCCATGGTATAAAAAGCAGAAATGTGCCTTCAGGAGCAAAATCATCTTCATGCATGACAATGCACCATCTCATGCTGCAAAGAATACCTCTGAGTCATTGGCTGCTATGGGCATAAAAGGAGATAAACTCATGGTGTGGCCACCATCTTCCCCTGACCTCAACCCTATAGAGAACCTTTGGAGTATCATCAAGCAAAAGATCTATGAGGGTAGGAGGCCGTTCACATCAAAACAGCAGCTCTGGGAGGCTATTTAGACTTCATGCAAAGAAATACAAGCAGAAACTCAATGGATGCAGGAATTGTGCAGGTGATATCAAAGTAGGGTTCCTATGGTAACATGTAACTTGGCCTGTTAGGATGTTTTGGAGTTAAATAGCTTTTTGTTCAGTGAATGTGACTTCCTAATGCTGCAAATTCCACAAATGAGCATTTTCAGTTCTTTAAAACGTATCAAATGTTTAGAAATTCTACTGTGCCTAATAATTTGGAACAGTGCATTTTAAATTTTTATTCATTTTGGAGATTATACTGTTATCATTGGGAGGTTTATTCAATAAAATTCTATGTATACTCTAACAGGTGATTACTTTTATTAGACTGACTGGCATTTGCACCAACCATTTAGGAAAATCAGAGAAAAATGTAATTTGCATAATAATTTGGAACATAGTGTATACCTAAATTGTATTGCAGATTTTAACAAATATTTAATAGGTTACAGTAGAGTAGGGCGAGGATCGACAGAAAAGGAGCGGAGGAGAGATTCAGGGCTCAAGGAGGCTGAGAATAGGCCTCCGAAGAGTCAGTGCGCAGAGACCAGGTACCGGGAGCCCGAGGCTTGAGTGGAACTACAGGACACTCAGCAGAACTGGAGGGCATAAGATCATACAGACATTGCCCAAATTACGTCTGTGGCACAGCAGTATCCTGGAGCCTGTAATCACCGTGTAGAGACCCCAGAAAGTACGACTCAAGCTGCCTGCCATACAGGTACCTGTCCCAGGACAGGTGAAAGAACTGAAAGAATTAGGACCTTGTTTGGAACACTTCAGGCAGCAAGGGACTTTAGCAAGCGCAGAGTGGTAGGCTCCTAACCTGACTTGCCAAGGGGATTCCGCTTGTTTCCGGGCTGCCTGGACTCCTATGTACCTGTTGCCGGTACCCTGGACTGTGGCCTGCCAACTACAGTAAACCATGTAAAGGATTTACAACTTGTGTCCTTTACTCATTTGCCGGCAACCATCATCACCACCATACACCTTAGGACCCCTGGGGACCCCGCTGCACCAGTGGGAGGTGTACCATCAGTGCTGCAATAACATCCCCCAGAGGACCCCTTTAACGCAGCGTCGGTCTCACTATTGACCGAACACCACAGGTGGCGTCACAACAGACTTATAAACACTTATCCTTTAAAAGACCATCCCCTTTGTTGGGCGCCGGGTCACGGCCACCGTGGCTTCCCCTTTGATACCGGACTCGGTACCTAGTAACCCGCTGCCCTGGTGGGCGACACAATAGCACACACCCATACTGCCAGACTGGACGGCTCTACAGACCCAACTACTCTAACCTTAGTGGCTGCACAGAGCCCACCATCCAGAGTTTCTGGTTCTGACATCTTCTCTATCACCAGTGCCAACTGCAGAGTGAATAGAGTGGCGTCTTGCGACAGAAGCAGAAGTTGCAGGAGCAGCTCCTGGAGGAGATCTGAAAGAAGAATGATGTAGGCAAAGAGACCATGACTCCAACAATGTATCACTTAGTTTACTATGTGCAGTTTTAAATTTAGCATGCAGCAGAGCTGAGAAAGCTAAACCCATCGTCTACATAGGAGACCCCCAGGAGAGACAGTGTCCGGAACTTGGTGCAATATCTTTTAGGGGTGATGGTAAAAAGGGACAACAGGTGTCCTTAATACTCCCAATAGTCCAGACAGTCTTGAGGCCAAAGAGACCGAACAGCATCCTGTGCCCGGCCAGTGAAGCTAGTCCACAAGCATTTGGCCCAATCAGCTGTGGACACCTGGTGCATCATCATTAGGGTCTCAAAGCTTTGCAGATGTTCATCAACCTCTGTGTTAGACTGACTCATTAAACAAAGGCACGTCTCTGTAGCGAACATGATTTCTTTGGTAGTGGGCCATCATGGAAGTAGGGTCCGGCGCTGGTGGCAGGGGTACTGGAACTCCAAAAACTGATTCAATAACACAAGCTGTGGGTCCCAGTGCAATCAACTTGAGGCTGTGGGTCCCAGTGCAATCAACAATTGAGGCTGTGGGTCCCAGTGCAATCAACAATTCCTAGATTTGGGCTGCTGGTGACTGGGTATTGGATTTTTTATTATTATTATTTATTATTATTATAGCGTAATTTATTTCATGACGCTTTACATGTGAAAAGGGGTATGCATAATAAAGACAAGTACAGTAATCTTAACAATACAAGTCACGACTGGTACAGGAGCGAAGAGGACCCTGTCTGCAAGGGCTCACAATCTACAAGGGATGGGTGATGCGAGTGCAGAGCTGGTCCTGCAGCGTTTTGGTGGATAGGTGGTTACTGCAGGTTGTAGGCTTGTAGGAAGAGGTAGGTCTTCAGGTTACTTTTGAAGGTTTCCATGGTAGGCTAAAGTCTGATATGTTGGGGTAGAGAGTTCCAGAGTAGGGGGGTGTGGGAGAAAGCTTGTATGCGATTGTGGGAAGAGGAAATAAGAGGGGAGTAGAGAAACAAACAAACAGGCTCTCCATGCATGTGCTGTGACTGTGACACAGCCGCAACACATGCAATTGAGGCACAGATCAGCTGATTGGCCGATGCGATCCAGGAAGCCGGGTTCCCTCTGCAGCTTACTCATCAAGTGCTATAGCTTGCCAAATAAGAGGGAACCCAAACAAATTTTCTCAACTCTACTTGAGAAGAAAGGGAAGAGAATATGAGTAGGTTGTGGTCAGAAAGAGGTAGAGGTGACTTAGAGAGGTTAGATAGGGAGCAGAGGCAGGTGAATATAAGGTCCAGTGTGTGGCCATCTTTGTGAGTGGCTGCGGAAGACCATTGAGCGAGGCTAACGGAGGAAGTGAGAGACATAAGTTTAGTGACAGCTCAGTGGGATGTCAATGGGTATGTTGAAGTCACCCATGATGATAGTGGGGATGTCAGCAGAGAGGAAATGAAGTAGCCAGGTAGGGAAGTAGTCAAAGAAGGTGGTGGTGGGCCCTGGTGGGCGGTAATTGACAGCCAGTTGTAGGTTGGTTGGGGAATAGATGTGGACTGAGTGCTCCTCAAAGGAAAGGAGCATAACAGAGGGTGGCAGTGGGATCTGGGTGAAGGAGCAGTTATCTGACAGGAGAAAACCAACTCCTCCACTCCACTCCTCCACCACTCCTTCAGACTACCACTGGATCCTGGATTTGGCAAGCAGCCTAATTCCTATGGGTCCACTTCAGCGGAGCTTTCATGGTCCTCCATGATGTTCTGGGCATCTCAATTCCTTGATCAAATCTGACCTAGGGTCGGTGGTCCAGTATTTAATCCGTCAAACCTGGCACAGCTCCTGTAGTTGTCATTTGTTGTTGTGGCTATGTGTCATGAATCCCCAATGGCTAGGGATAGCACAGGACAAGCAAAGTATAACAAATATCGGACGAGCTCTAGGGTGATGGAACCTGGGCTGACCGCTGCCCTACGCCTGACAAACGCAACTAGAGATAGCCAGGGAGCGTGCCTACGTTGGTTCTAGACGCCACGCACCAGCCTAAGAGCTAACTAGTACTGCAGAGAAAACAAGACCTCACTTGCCTCCAGAGGAATTAACCCCAAAGGTATAGTTGCCCCCCACATGTATTGACGGTGAAATGAGAGGAAGGCACACACATAGAGATGATGTATATAGCTTTAGCAAATAGAGGCCCGCTGAAAACTAGAAAGCAGAATGATACAAAAGGGGACTGAGCGGTCAGCAAAAAACCCTAATCAAAAAAACCATCCTGAGATTACAAGAACCCATGTGCCAACTCATGGCACATGGGGAGAACCTCAGTCCACTAGAGCAACCAGCTAGCATAGAGACATTCTAAGCAAGCTGGACCAAAAAACCAAACAACTGAAAATCAGCACTTAGCTTATCCTGAAAGATCTGGGAGCAGGTAGGCAGGAACCAAACAGAGCACATCTGAACACATTGATAGCCGGCAAGGGAAATGACAGAAAGGCCAGGTAAAATAGGAAACACCCAGCCTCTGATGGACAGGTGGAAACCAAAAGCCGCAACCCACCAAAGTCACCCAGTACCAGCAGTAACCACCAGAGGGAGCCCACCAACAGAATCCACAACAGTACCCCCCCCTTGAGGAGGGGTCACCGAACCCTCACGAGAACCCCCAGGGCGATCAGGGTGAGCTCTATGGAAGGCGTGGACCAAATCAGTCGCGTGAACATCGGAGGCGACCACCCAGGAATTATCCTCCTGACCATAACCCTTCCACTTAACCAAATACTGGAGTTTGCGTCTGGAAACACGAGAATCCAAGATCTTTTCAACAACATACTCCAATTCTCCCTCCACCAGCACCGGAGCAGGAGGCTCGACCGAAGGAACAACGGGTACCTCATACCTCCGCAACAACGACCGATGGAACACATTATGAATAGCAAACGATGCTGGGAGATCCAAACGAAAAGATACAGGGTTAAGAATCTCCGAGATCCTATAAGGACCGATGAACCGAGGCTTGAACTTAGGAGAAGAGACCTTCATAGGGACAAAACGAGAAGACAACCACACCAAGTCCCCAACAAGAAGTCGGGGACCCACGCGGCGACGGCGATTAGCAAACTGCTGAGTCTTCTCCTGAGATAACTTCAAATTGTCCACCACCTGATTCCAAATCTGATGTAGCCTGTCCACCACCACGTCCACTCCAGGACAATCCGAAGATTCCCCCTGACCCGAAGAAAAACGAGGATGAAACCCCGAATTACAAAAAAAAGGAGAGACCAACGTGGCAGAACTAGCCCGATTATTAAGAGCAAATTCGGCCAGTGGCAAAAAAGCAACCCAGTCATCCTGATCAGCAGAAACAAAACACCTCAAATAAGTTTCCAAGGTCTGATTAGTTCGCTCCGTCTGGCCATTCGTCTGAGGATGGAATGCAGACGAGAAAGACAAATCAATGCCCATCTTGGCACAAAACGTCCGCCAAAATCTAGACACAAACTGGGATCCCCTGTCAGAAACGATATTCTCCGGAATCCCATGCAAAGGAACCACGTTCTGAAAAAACAAAGGAACCAACTCAGAGGAGGAGGGTAACTTAGGCAAGGGCACCAAATGAACCATCTTAGAAAAGCGGTCATACACAACCCAGATAACGGACATTTTCTGTGAAACCGGGAGATCAGAAATAAAATCCATGGAAATGTGCGTCCAAGGCCTCTTCGGGATGGGCAAAGATAACAACAACCCACTAGCCCGTGAACAGCAAGGCTTAGCTCGAGCACACACTTCACAAGACTGCACAAAGGTACGCACATCCCTAGACAAGGAAGGCCACCAAAAAGACCTGGCCACCAAATCTCTTGTACCAAATATTCCAGGATGACCAGCCAACACAGAAGAATGGACCTCGGAGATGACTCTACTGGTCCAATCATCCGGAACAAACAGTCTTTCTGGTGGACATCGATCCGGTTTATCCACCTGAAACTCCTGCAATGCGCGTCGCAAGTCTGGGGATACGGCAGACAATATTACCCCATCCCTAAGGATACCAGCAGGCCCAGTATCTCCAGGAGAGTCAGGCACAAAACTCCTGGAAAGAGCATCTGCCTTCACATTCTTTGAACCTGGCAGGTATGAAACCACGAAATTGAAACGAGAAAAAAATAATGACCAACGAGCCTGTCTAGGATTCAAACGCCTGGCAGACTCAAGGTAAATGAGATTCTTGTGATCAGTCAAGACCACCACGCGATGTTTAGCACCCTCAAGCCAATGACGCCACTCCTCAAATGCCCACTTCATGGCCAAAAGCTCCCGATTACCCACATCATAATTGCGCTCGGCGGGCGAGAATTTTCTAGAGAAGAAAGCACATGGCTTCGTCACCGAGCCATTAGAACTTCTCTGTGACAAAACCGCCCCCGCTCCAATCTCGGAAGCATCAACCTCCACCTGAAAAGGAAGTGAAACATCTGGTTGACACAACACAGGAGCAGAAGAAAACCGGCGCTTAAGTTCCCGAAAGGCCTCCACGGCCGCAGGAGACCAATCAGCAACATCAGCACCCTTTTTAGTCAAATCAGTCAAAGGTTTAACAATACTGGAAAAATTAGCAATGAACCGACGATAAAAATTAGCAAACCCCAAGAACTTCTGAAGGCTCTTAACAGATGTAGGTTGTGTCCAGTCACAAATAGCCTGAACCTTAACGGGATCCATCTCAATAGTAGAAGGAGAAAAAATGTACCCCAAAAAAGAAATCTTCTGGACTCCGAAGAGACACTTTGAGCCCTTCACAAACAGAGAATTGGCCCGCAAAACCTGAAACACCTTCCTGACCTGTAGAACATGAGACTCCCAGTCATCAGAAAACACCAAAATATCATCCAAATACACAATCATAAACTTATCCAGATATTCACGGAAAATATTGTGCATAAAGGACTGAAAGACTGACGGAGCATTGGAGAGTCCAAAAGGCATTACCAAATACTCAAAATGGCCCTCAGGCGTATTAAATGCGGTTTTCCACTCATCACCCTGTTTTATCCGCACCAGATTATACGCACCACGAAGATCTATTTTAGTGAACCACCTAGCCCCCTTAATGCGAGCAAACAAATCAGTAAATAATGGCAATGGATACTGGTATTTGACTGTAATCTTATTCAGAAGGCGATAATCTATACAAGGCCTCAGGGAACCATCTTTTTTTGCCACGAAAAAAAAACCTGCTCCCAGAGGGGACGAAGATGGACGAATATGTCCCTTTTCCAAGGACTCCTTAATATAATTCCGCATAGCAGTATGCTCTGGCAGTGACAGATTAAATAAACGACCCTTAGGGAACTTACTGCCAGGAATCAATTCTATAGCACAGTCACACTCTCTATGAGGAGGGAGCGAATTGAGCTTAGGCTCCTCAAAAACATCCTTATAATCTGACAAAAACGCAGGGATCTCCGAAGGAGTCGATGAAGCGATAGAAATCGGAGGTGCATGATCATGAACCCCCTGACATCCCCAGCTTAGCACAGACATTGTTTTCCAGTCCAGGATAGGATTATGAGTTTGTAACCATGGCAGACCAAGCACTAATACATCATGTAAATTATACAGTACAAGGAAGCGAATCACCTCCTGATGAACGGGAGTCATGCGCATGGTCACTTGTGTCCAATACTGCGGTTTATTCATAGCCAATGGTGTAGAATCAATTCCCTTCAGAGGAATAGGAACTTCCAGAGGCTCTAGACTAAAACCACAGCGTTTAGCAAATGACCAATCCATAAGACTCAGGGCAGCGCCTGAATCCACATAGGCATCGACGGAAATGGAAGACAGTGAAAAAATCAGAGTCACAGACAAAATGAACTTAGACTGCAGAGAATCAATGGCAAAAGATTTATCAACCCTTTTTGTGCGTTTAGAGCATGCTGATATAACATGAGCTGAATCACCACAATAAAAACACAAACCATTTTTCCGCCTATAATTTTGCCGTTCACTTCTGGACTGAATTCTATCACATTGCATAGTCTCAGGTGCCTGTTCAGAAGACACCGCCAACTGGTGCACGGGTTTGCGCTCCCGTAAACGCCGATCAATCTGAATGGCCATAGCCATAGACTCATTCAGACCTGTAGGCGCAGGGAACCCCACCATAATATCCTTAATGGCCTCAGAAAGACCATTTCTGAAGTTTGCAGCCAGGGCGCACTCATTCCACTGAGTAAGCACCGACCATTTCCGAAATTTCTGACAATATATTTCCGCTTCATCATGCCCCTGAGAGAGGGCTAACAAAGCCTTTTCAGCCTGAATCTCTAGGTTAGGTTCCTCATAGAGCAATCCCAATGCCAGAAAAAACGCATCCACACTGAGCAACGCAGGATCCCCTGGTGCCAATGCAAATGCCCAATTCTGAGGGTCGCCCCGTAGGAACGATATAACAATCTTGACCTGTTGAGCAGGGTCTCCAGAGGAGCGAGATTTCAAAGAGAGAAACAATTTACAATTGTTCCTGAAATTCAGGAAGGTAGATCTATCTCCAGAAAAAAACTCTGGAATAGGAATTCTAGGTTCAGACATGGGAGTGTGAACAACGAAATCCTGTATGTTTTGAACCTTTGCCGCGAGATTACTCAGGCTAGAAGCCAAACTCTGGACATCCATGATAAACAGCTAAGATCAGAGCCATTCAAGGGTTAAGAGGAGGTAAGAAGCAGCTAGACAGCAATTAAGGGCTAGGCAGCAAAACTCTGAAGGGAAAAAAAAAAAAAAAAAAAATTTCCTTGAACACTTCTTTTCCTCCTGCTTCAGCCCAAACAATTAACACTTTGTGGGCCGGCTATACTGTCATGAATCCCCAATGGCTAGGGATAGCACAGGACAAGCAAAGTATAACAAATATCGGACGAGCTCTAGGGTGATGGAACCTGGGCTGACCGCTGCCCTACGCCTGACAAACGCAACTAGAGATAGCCAGGGAGCGTGCCTACGTTGGTTCTAGACGCCACGCACCAGCCTAAGAGCTAACTAGTACTGCAGAGAAAACAAGACCTCACTTGCCTCCAGAGGAATTAACCCCAAAGGTATAGTTGCCCCCCACATGTATTGACGGTGAAATGAGAGGAAGGCACACACATAGAGATGATGTATATAGCTTTAGCAAATAGAGGCCCGCTGAAAACTAGAAAGCAGAATGATACAAAAGGGGACTGAGCGGTCAGCAAAAAACCCTAATCAAAAAAACCATCCTGAGATTACAAGAACCCATGTGCCAACTCATGGCACATGGGGAGAACCTCAGTCCACTAGAGCAACCAGCTAGCATAGAGACATTCTAAGCAAGCTGGACCAAAAAACCAAACAACTGAAAATCAGCACTTAGCTTATCCTGAAAGATCTGGGAGCAGGTAGGCAGGAACCAAACAGAGCACATCTGAACACATTGATAGCCGGCAAGGGAAATGACAGAAAGGCCAGGTAAAATAGGAAACACCCAGCCTCTGATGGACAGGTGGAAACCAAAAGCCGCAACCCACCAAAGTCACCCAGTACCAGCAGTAACCACCAGAGGGAGCCCACCAACAGAATCCACAACAGCTATGCATCCACTCTGGTCCTCTTCCCAAGGTCGAGTTGGTGAGGTTGGGCACAGTGGAGTCCGAAACCTACTGCGTATGCCTCATCAATGGTCTGCTGGGTCTGTCTGTATGCCTCCCTGAGTGTGGAACCCTGGATGGTGTATACGAACACCAGTCCCCTACAGCTCCCTTAGTTCCTCTGGGCTGAGTAGTATCCCACTGCTGCCACCAAGTGTGGAGACACGGGGGTCAGTGGGTGCTCTCGTCCGCTGACTCGGCTGTCGATAGAAAGTCTGCATGGACAGGGCTCATACCCCTCTCTATCCCCATGGGCAGAACACTACTCAGACAACACAGGGTGAGGGTAAAACAGTGTGGCAGTAATTTATTGAACCACCAACACACAATAGCATACATAAAAGTACCAGCAAATACTCAAGATGTTACAAATTACAGAGTCTCATCATAATCCTGACTCCCCGGGATTCGAACTGCTTCCATTGCTGAATACCCCTACCAGTGGCTCCCTGCTTTTGACGGGCCTCCACAGTGAGGAGGTAATGACAAGCTTAGGAAGCTGACAGTCCATTGATGTACAAGGCCAGTTGACTTGATTGTCCCAACCTGGATTCTCTAAACGTCTTTGAGGGTTCAGTGTTGGTCAATGAAGCAGCTCTGTATTTCTTCAGTTGGAGTGATGATGCCATGACTTCTGTAATATAGACTCCCTAAACACAGGCGAATCCACCTTTTTATAGGTCACAATTTCTCATTCAGTCATATTCCCCCACAGGCTTGGAGGAAGGGGGAAGGAGGTCATCCCTCACTGCTGGAGTGTGCAAACAACATGCATAGATTGTTCTTCACATTGCAGAGCACCAATGGGTCATCAATAGGGTTGAGCGAAACGGATCGTTCATTTTCATAAGTCGCCGACTTTTGGCAAAGTAGGCGTCTCATGAAACCCGACCCGATCCCTGTGTGGGGTCGGCCATGCGGTACGCGACTTTCGCGCCAAAGTCGCGTTTCAATGACGCTAAAAGCGCCATTTCTCAGCCAATGAAGGTGGACACAGAGTGTGGGCAGCGTGATGACATAGATCTCAGTCCCCACCATCTTAGAGAAGGGCATTGCAGTGATTGGCTTGCTTTCTGCAGCGTCACAGGGGCTATAAAGGGGCGTTCCCGCCGACCGCCATCTTACTGCTGCTGATCTGAGCATAGGGAGAGGTTGCTGCCGCTTCGTCAGAAGCAGGGAGAGCGTTAGGCAGGGTACATTCACCCCCAAACCGCTTGTGCTGTAGCGATTTCCACTGTCCAACACCACCTTTTGTTTGCAGGACAGTGGAAGCTACATTTTTTTTTCCTCAGCGCTGTAGCTCATTGGGCTGCCCTAGAAGGCTCCCTGATAGCTGCGTTGCTGTGTGTGTACGCCGCTGTGCAAACCAACTGCTTTTTTCAAAGCACAAATCCTGTTGTTCCTTCCTTTCTGCACAGCTATCTTGTTTGTTTGTCCACACTTTTGTGTGCAGCAGTCCTTTTTATAGCTGCCTGACATACTTTCTGAGATTACTGCAGGGAGATAAAGATTGGCAAGTCTGCCTCTGTGCCAGTGCTGTGTGTGGCATCTGTCTCTCATTGTGTGCCACAGAAAACCTAGTGTGTAATATTGTTGGGGTTTTTTTTGTTGTTTTTTAATTCTCCCTTAAAAAAAAAAAATTAAATAGTGGGAGATAAAGATTGGCAAGTCTGCCTCTGTGCCAGTCCTGTGTGTGGCATCTGTCTCTCCTTGTGTGCCACCGAAAACCAGTGTGTAATATTGGGCCATATTTTTTTTGGGGGGTAAATTCTCCCTGTAAAAAAAATAATTAATAGTGGGAGATAAAGATTGGCAAGTCTGCCTCTGTGCCAGTGCTGTGTGTGGCATCTGTCTCTCCTTGTGTGCCACTGAAAACCAGTGTGTAATACTGGGCCATTTTTTGGGGGGGTAAATTCTCCCTGTAAAAAAACAAATTAATAGTGGGAGATAAAGATTGGCAAGTCTGCCTCTGTGCCAGTCCTGTGTGTGGCATCTGTCTCTCCTTGTGTGCCACCGAAAACCAGTATGTAATACTGGGCCATTTTTTTGGGGGGGGTAAATTCTCCCTGTAAAAAAACAAATTAATAGTGGGAGATAAAGATTGGCAAGTCTGCCTCTTTGCCAGTCCTGTGTGTGTGGCATCTGTCTCTCCTTGTGTGCCACCGAAAACCAGTGTGTAATATTGGGCCATTTTTTGGGGGGGGTAAATTCTCCCTGTAAAAAAAATTATTAATAGTGGGAGATAAAGATTGGCAAGTCTGCCTCTGTGCCAGTCCTGTGTGTGGCATCTGTCTCTCCTTGTGTGCCACCGAAAACCAGTGTGTAATACTGGGCCATTTTTTTGGGGGGGGTAAATTCTCCCTGTAAAAAAACAAATTAATAGTGGGAGATAAAGATTGGCAAGTCTGCCTCTGTGCCAGTCCAGTGTGTGGCATCTGTCTCTCCTTGTGTGCCACCGAAAACCAGTGTGTAATACTGGGCCATTTTTTTGGGGGGGTAAATTCTCCCTGTAAAAAAACAAATTAATAGTGGGAGATAAAGATTGGCAAGTCTGCCTCTGTGCCAGTCCAGTGTGTGGCATCTGTCTCTCCTTGTGTGCCACCGAAAACCAGTGTGTAATATTGGGCCATTTTTTTTTTTGGTAAATTCTCCCTGTAAAAAAAAAAAATTAATAGTGGGAGATAAAGATTGGCAAGTCTGCCTCTGTGCCAGTCCTGTGTGTGGCATCTGTCTCTCCTTGTGTGCCACCGAAAACCAGTGTGTAATACTGGGCCATTTTTTTTGGGGGGGTAAATTCTCCCTGTAAAAAAACAAATTAATAGTGGGAGATAAAGATTGGCAAGTCTGCCTCTGTGCCAGTCCAGTGTGTGGCATCTGTCTCTCCTTGTGTGCCACCGAAAACCAGTGTGTAATATTGGGCCATTTTTTGGAGGGGGTAAATTCTCCCTGTAAAAAAAAAAATTAATAGTGGGAGATAAAGATTGGCAAGTCTGCCTCTGTGCCAGTGCTGTGTGTGGCATCTGTCTCTCCTTGTGTGCCACCGAAAACCAGTGTGTAATATTGGGCCTTTTTTTTTTTTGTGGTAAATTCTCCCTGTAAAAAAACAAATTAATATTGGGAGATAAAGATTGGCAAGTCTGCCTCTGTGCCAGTCCTGTGTGTGGCATCTGTCTCTCCTTGTGTGCCACCGAAAACCAGTGTGTAATATTGGGCCATTTTTTTTTTTGGTAAATTCTCCCTGTAAAAAAAAAAAATAATAGTGGGAGATAAAGATTGGCAAGTCTGCCTCTGTGCCAGTCCTGTGTGTGGCATCTGTCTCTCCTTGTGTGCCACCAAAAACCAGTGTGTAATACTGGGCCATTATTTTTTTGGGGGTAAATTCTCCGTGTAAAAAAAATAATTATTAGTGGGAGATAAAGATTGGCAAGTCTGCCTCTGTGCCAGTCCTGTGTGTGGCATCTGTCTCTCCTTGTGTGCCACCGAAAACCAGTGTGTAATACTGGGCCATTTTTTTTGGGGGGGTATATTCTCCCTGTAAAAAAACAAATTAATAGTGGGAGATAAAGATTGGCAAGTCTGCCTCTGTGCCAGTCCTGTGTGTGGCATCTGTCTCTCCTTGTGTGCCACCGAAAACCGGTGTGTAATATTGGGCCATTTCTTTTTTTTTGGTAAATTCTCCCTGTAAAAAAAAAAATTAACAGTGGGAGATAAAGATTGGCAAGTCTGCCTCTGTGCCAGTCCTGTGTGTGGCATCTGTCTCTCCTTGTGTGCCACCGAAAACCAGTGTGTAATATTGGGCCATTTTTTTGGGGGGGTAAATTCTCCCTGTAAAAAAAATAATTAATAGTGGGAGATAAAGATTGGCAAGTCTGCCTCTGTGCCAGTCCTGTGTGTGGCATCTGTCTCTCCTTGTGTGCCACCGAAAACCAGTGTGTAATATTGGGCCTTTTTTTTTTTTTTTTGGTAAATTCTCCCTGTAAAAAAAAAAATTAATAGTGGGAGATAAAGATTGGCAAGTCTGCCTCTGTGCCAGTCCTGTGTGTGGCATCTGTCTCTCCTTGTGTGCCACCGAAAACCAGTGTGTAATATTGGGCCATTTTTTTGGGGGGGGTAAATTCTCCCTGTAAAAAAACAAATTAGTAGTGGGAGATAAAGATTGGCAAGTCTGCCTCTGTGCCAGTCCTGTGTGTGGCATCTGTCTCTCCTTGTGTGCCACCGAAAACCCGTGTGTAATATTGGGCCATTTTTTGGGGGGGGTAAATTCTCCCTGTAAAAAAACAAATTAATAGTGGGAGATAAAGATTGGCAAGTCTGCCTCTGTGCTAGTCCTGTGTGTGGCATCTGTCTCTCCTTGTGTGCCACCGAAAACCAGTGTGTAATATTGGGCCATTTTTTGGGGGGGGTAAATTCTCCCTGTAAAAAAAATAATTAATAGTGGGAGATAAAGATTGGTGTCATGATTCTCAATGGCGAGAGAACATAGCCCAGCATATATGAGAACTAGCTCTTGGAAGATGGAAACTATACTGACCATGAACTAAACCTGCCGCACAACTAGAAGTGGCCGGGTAGCATGCCTACGTTTTTTTATCCCTAGATGCCCAGCGCCAGCCGGAGAACTACCTAATCCTAGCAGAGGAAAAGACAGTCCTGGCTCACCTCTAGAGAAATTTTCCCAAAAGGCAGACAGAGGCCCCCACATATATTGGCGGTGATTTAAGATGAAATGACAAACGTAGTATGAAAATAGGTTTAGCAAAATCGAGGTCCGCTTACTAGATAGCATGAAGACAGAAAGGGCACTTTCATGGTCAGCAGAAAACCCTATCAAAACACCATCCAGAAATTACTTTAAGACTCTAGCATTAACTCATAACACCAGAGTGGCAATTTCCGCTCACAAGAGCTTTCCAGACACAGTAACGAAACAGCAGCTGTGAACAGGAACAAAATGCAAAAACACACAAGGACAAAAGTCCAACTTAGCTGGGAGTTGTCTAGTAGCAGGAACATGCACAGAAAGGCTACTGATTACATTGTTGACCGGCATGAAACTGACAGAGGAGCAAGGTTATATAGCGACTCCCACATCCTGATAGGAGCAGGTGAACAGAGGGGATGATGCACACAAGTTAAATTTCACAAGTGGCCACCGGGGGAGCCCAGAATCCAATTTCACAACAGATTGGCAAGTCTGCCTCTGTGCCAGTCCTGTGTGTGGCATCTGTCTCTCCTTGTGTGCCACTGAAAACCAGTGTGTAATACTGGGCCATTTTTTTTTTTTTTTAAATTCTCCCTGAAAAAAAAAATAGTGGGAGATTAAGATTGGCATTTCTGCTTGAGTGCCGCCGTGCCGGTCCTGTGTGTGCCATCTGTCTCAAATTATTGGGGCACAGAAAACCTAGTGTGTAACATTGGGCCTGATTTTCCTTTCAGGGTCAGGCACCTATAAAGGTATATATAAATCCTACAGAAGTTTGAGTTCACCTTATAAGTTGTTTTACAGTAACAAATACCGTTACTTTGGTTACGTTTTGCAAACAATGAGGAAGTCTAGTGGAAGAGGTCGTGGCCGTGGGCGGTCATTGTCAGCTGGTAATGATGGTAGTGGTGGTGGAGCATCAGGTGGTCGTGGTAAAAGCAGTACAGCACCTAAGTCTCGAGTTGTTGAGCCAGGTTCGTCGTCTGGCTACACAAGGCCTCGAACGCTCTCTTTTCTGGGAGTAGGAAAACCCCTTTTGAAGCCGGAGCAGGAGGAACAAGTATTGGCTTTCATTGCTGACTCTGCCTCTAGCTCTTTCGCCTCCTCCTCGGAAAGTGCCAAATGTCAGAGCAGTGCATCGTCAGTGGATGCTCCCGGTCAGGAACAAGTCGCTTCCTTGTGTCCTTCACCCAGAACAACAGTGAAGGATGCGTCAGTCGACACAACAGGTTACTCCATGGAGCTCTTTACACATACCGTTCCTGGGTTAGACAGTGAAACAGTTAACAGGCCATGCCCATTAGAAGTTGAATCGGACATGGAGTGCACAGATGCACAGCCACAGCCAGATTACTATGCTGTTCCTTTGACTCAGACCAGAACATTGCCCTCGCAGTGTACTGAGGCAGAATCAAAACCAGCGGAGACTATGGTGCCCCGTCACGAACGCTATACCACCGGCTTACACGGTGACACAGACGAAGTTGCACACGACATAGAAGAGGAGGTCATAGATGACCCAGTTGTTGACCCCGATTGGCAGCCATTGGGGGAACAGGGTGCAGGCGGCAGTAGTTCTGAAGCGGAGGAGGAGGAGCCACAGCAGGCATCAACATCACAACAGGTTCCATCTGCCGGGCCCGTATCTGGCCAAAAACGCTTGGCAAAACCAAAACCAGTTGGAGGACAGCGTGGCCATCCGGTTAAAGAAGCTCAGTCTGCAATGCCTGAAAAGGTATCCGATGGTAGAAAGAGTGCAGTCTGGCATTTTTTTAAACAACATCCAAATGATCAGCGCAAAGTCATCTGTCAAAAATGTTCAACTACCTTAAGCAGAGGTCAGAATCTTAAAAGTCTAAATACAAGTTGCATGCATAGACATTTATCCACCATGCATTTGCAAGCCTGGACTAACTACCAAACGTCCCTAAAGGTTGCAGCACCCTCGGCCAATGAAGCTAGTCAGCAATGCTACATCCCTTCCCTCCCTGTAAGCCTACCATTTCCCGCACCACCTGCAGTATCTGTGCAGCTTTCGTCGCCAGGCCAAAGCAGTCAGGGAATCACCAGGTTGGTAGTAGGAAACACTGCATGTAGGGCACCGGCAAGAATACCATCTCCAACCCTCTCTCAGTCACCCATGTCCACCGGCACCAACGCTAGTTCCACCGTATGCAGCTCTCCAGTCCAGCTCACCCTTCATGAGACTCTCGTTAGGAAAAGGAAGTACTCATCCTCGCATCCGCGTACACAGGGTTTGAACGCCCACATTGCTAGACTAATCTCATTAGAGATGATGCCCTACCGGTTAGTTGAAAGCGAAGCTTTCAAAGCACTGATGGACTATGCTGTACCACGCTACGAGCTACCCAGTCGACACTTCTTTTCTAGAAAAGCCATCCCAGCCCTCCAACAGCATGTTAAAGACCGCATCGTCCATGCACTCAGGCTGTCTGTGACTACAAAGGTGCACCTGACAACAGATGCATGGACCAGTAGGCATGGCCAGGGACGTTACGTGTCCATCACGGCACACTGGGTGAATGTGGTGGATGCAGGGTCCACAGGGGACAGCAATATTGGGACAGTTCTGCCTAGCCCACGGTCAAGGAAAGAGTTGGCTGTAGGCGTTCGCCCCCCCTCCTCCTCTTGCAGAAGCGAGAGCTTGTCCACAGACCGCAGTCGCACATCCACTCCATCCGCAGCTGCCACTGTTGCACACCAGGTGTGCCATTATGGGACAGCTAGTGGCAAGCGTCAGCAGGCTGTATTGGCAATGAAGTGTTTGGGCGACAACAGACACACCGCGGAAGTTCTGTCCGAGTTCTTGCAGAAAGAAACTCAGTCATGGCTGGGCACTGTACATCTTGAGGCAGGCAAGGTAGTGAGTGATAACGGAAGGAATTTCATGGCTGCCATAGACCTTTCCCAACTGAAACACATTCCTTGCCTGGCTCACACCTTAAACCTGGTGGTGCAGTGCTTCCTGAAAAGTTATCCGGGGTTACCCGACCTGCTCCTCAAAGTGCGCAGACTTTGCTCGCATATCTGCCGTTCGCCTGTACACTCCAGCCGTATGCAGAACTATCAGCGGTCTTTGAACCTTCCCCAGCATCGCCTAATCATCGACGTTGCAACAAGGTGGAACTCCACACTGCACATTCTTCAGAGACTGTGCGAACAGAGGCGTGCTGTTATGTTTTTGTGGGAGGATACACATTCACGGGCAGGCAGTTGGATGGCAGACATGGAGTTGTCAGGTGTGCAGTGGTCGGAGCTACAAGACCTGTGTCAAGTCCTTCAGTGTTTTGAGGAATGCACACGGCTGGTTAGTGCAGACAACGCCATAATAAGCATGAGTATCCCCCTAATGCGTCTGCTGATGCAAAGTTTGACGCACATAAAGGAGCAGGCGTCTGCAGCCGAGGAAGAGGAAAGCCTTGATGACAGTCAGCCATTGTCTGGTCAGGGCCGTGTAGAGGACGCGGTAGCGGGCGAAGAGGAGGAGGAGGAGGACGAGGAGGATGATGGGGATGAGTACTTTTTTAATGAGGAAGCTTCTCCTGGGCCAACCGAAATTAGTGGCGTTGCAAGGCCGGGTTCTGTTTTTTTAAGGGAGACAAGTGACGTAGATTTGCCTGTAACTGCCCCTCAAACCAGCACAACCGCAGATTTGACAACTGGAACTTTGGCCGACATGGCGGATTATGCCTTACGTATCCTCAAAAGGGACCCACGCATTATTAAAATGATGAGAGATGACGATTACTGGTTGGCCTGCATCCTTGACCCTCGCTATAAAGGCAAATTGCAAAATATTATGCCACATGAGAACCTCGAACAAATATTAACAACCAAACAAGCTACTCTTGTAGACCGTTTGATTCAGGCATTCCCAGCACACATAGCCGGTGATGGTTCTCACACGAGCTGCAGGGGGCTACAGGGCAGAGGTGTTAGAGGTGCACAAATCAGAAGTGGCGTTGGACAGAGGGGTTTTCTGACCAGGTTGTGGAGCGATTTCGCAATGACCGCAGACAGGACAGGTACTGCAGCATCTATTCAAAGTGACAGGAGACAACATTTGTCCAGTATGGTTACTAACTATTTTTCATCCCTTATCGATGTTCTCCCTCAACCGTCATTCCCATTTGATTACTGGGCATCCAAATTAGACACCTGGCCTGAATTGGCAGAATATGCATTGCAGGAGCTTGCTTGCCCAGCAGCTAGTGTGCTATCAGAAAGAGTATTCAGTGCTGCTGGTTCAATATTAACCGAAAAAAGGACTCGTCTGGCTACCCAAAATGTGGATGATCTAACCTTCATTAAAATGAACCACTCCTGGATTTCAAATTATTTTGCCCCACCTTTCCCGGCTGACACCTAGCTTTCCTATAAAAAGGTCTTGCTTGTGGACTGGTCTTACTGAGTGTTCCAATCTCTTAATTTGCAGCAGCTGTTTGTCCAGCATACGACATGTTTACACCTCCCTCAATGGGAAAACTCCCCCCACGGGGCTGTGGTCTCGCCACTTGGCGCAAGCACCCATTAGAGTGCCGTTTGTCTGAAGAGGTGGGTGTGCCCGCTGTTGGTCGACGGCACTGCCACTGGGTCCCTCATAGTACAATAAAGTGTCTCTGGCGGTGGTGGCGCGCACCCAACGTCAGACACACCATTGTAACATGAGGGGCCCTGGGACGGTACCACCGGCCACAAGAGAGTTCACCCCCCCCCATCTCAAACTGTGCTCTACCACGTGCAAAATTATCTCTCACAGCTCCACCAATGTTTAGTCTATGCACTGACATCATTCAATGCCTGGCACTGACAATACCAATTTGTTGACATCTATGATGCTAGTTTAAGAAGTCTGGGTCAGTGTCCTATATTGACACCAGTAAATACTTACTGCCAAATTACTATGTCAGAAACTCAGCAGATGAGCCCACCCCTGTACCTACGTATGCCACACTTTTTTTTTTTGTTTTTGTTTTTTTGGTGAGACATTAACATCTATTTATTTTTTGTGAGTACTAACTGTGTCAGACACTCCTTGCAATCGTCCTCCGCTGACCACACCAATGCTGCCTGTGTACCCCTGCGAGATAACTCTAAGTGCCTTGAGCCTATTTTTATTTATTTTAGGCCTAGTAAGCCAGTCTGCGGTCCCTCCTTGCAATCCTCCTCCTCCGCTGAGCTGACCACAATGCTGCCTGTGTATCCATGTAACCGATTTAAAACTGCCTTGAGCCTATTTTTAGTTATTTTAGGCCTAGTACGCCTGTCCGCGGTCCCTCCTTGCAATCCTCCTCCTCCGCTGACCACAATGCTGCCTGTTGTGAAATTGGATTCTGGGCTCCCCCGGTGGCCACTTGTGGAATTTATCTTGTGTGCATCATCCCCTCTGTTCACCTGCTCCTATCAGGATGTGGGAGTCGCTATATAGCCTTGCTCCTCTGTCAGTTTCATGCCGGTCAACAATGTAATCAGTAGCCTTTCTGTGCATGTTCCTGCTACTAGACAACTCCCAGCTAAGTTGGACTTTTGTCCTTGTGTGTTTTTGCATTTTGTTCCTGTTCACAGCTGCTGTTTCGTTACTGTGTCTGGAAAGCTCTTGTGAGCGGAAATTGCCACTCTGGTGTTATGAGTTAATGCTAGAGTCTTAAAGTAATTTCTGGATGGTGTTTTGATAGGGTTTTCTGCTGACCATGAAAGTGCCCTTTCTGTCTTCATGCTATCTAGTAAGCGGACCTCGATTTTGCTAAACCTATTTTCATACTACGTTTGTCATTTCATCTAAAATCACCGCCAATATATGTGGGGGCCTCTGTCTGCCTTTTGGGAAAATTTCTCTAGAGGTGAGCCAGGACTGTCTTTTCCTCTGCTAGGATTAGGTAGTTCTCCGGCTGGCGCTGGGCATCTAGGGATAAAAAAACGTAGGCATGCTACCCGGCCACTTCTAGTTGTGCGGCAGGTTTAGTTCATGGTCAGTATAGTTTCCATCTTCCAAGAGCTAGTTCTCATATATGCTGGGCTATGTTCTCTCGCCATTGAGAATCATGACAGTTTGACCGGCCAAAAAAAAGGGTTAAATTACTGGCTGAGAAAGGAGAGAAAAAAGAAGTCTGCTACAATTTTTTTTTTTTTTTTTTTTCCCTCTAGTTCTGAGTGTGCTCTTAATTGAATCACTTGCTAGTCTGCCTATACTGCAGCCTTCCTCTCTTCCCCTCCTTCTAATCCTTGAATGGCTCTGTGTTCACCTGTTTCAAATGGATCTTCAGAGTGTAGCTACAGGTTTGAATAATCTCGCCACAAAGGTACAAAATTTGCAAGATTTTGTTGTTCATGCACCTATGTCTGAGCCTAGAATTCCTTTGCCTGAATTCTTCTCGGGGAATAGATCTCACTTTCAAAATTTTAAAAATAATTGCAAATTGTTTTTGTCCCTGAAGTCTCGCTCTGCTGGAGACCCTGCACAGCAGGTCAGGATTGTAATTTCCTTGCTCCGGGGCGACCCTCAAGACTGGGCTTTTGCATTGGCACCAGGGGATCCTGCGTTGCTCAATGTGGATGCGTTTTTTCTGGCCTTGGGGTTGCTTTATGAGGAACCTCATTTAGAGCTTCAGGCGGAAAAGGCCTTGATGTCCTTGTCTCAGGGGCAAGATGAAGCTGAAATATACTGCCAAAAATTCCGCAAATGGTCTGTGCTTACTCAGTGGAATGAGTGCGCCCTGGCGGCGATTTTCAGAGAAGGTCTCTCTGATGCCATTAAGGATGTTATGGTGGGGTTCCCTGTGCCTACGAGTCTGAATGAGTCCATGACGATGGCTATTCAGATCGATAGGCGTCTGCGGGAGCGCAAACCTGTGCACCATTTGGCGGTGTCTACTGAGAAAACGCCAGAAAATATGCAATGTGATAGAATTCTGTCCAGAAGCGAGCGGCAGAATTTTAGACGAAAAAATGGGTTGTGCTTCTATTGTGGTGATTCTACTCATGTTATATCAGCATGCTTTAAGCGTACTAAGAAGCCTGACAAGTCTGTTTCAATTAGCACTTTACAGTCTAAGTTTATTCTATCTGTGACCCTGATTTGTTCTTTGTCATCTATTACCGCGGACGCCTATGTCGACTCTGGCGCTGCTTTGAGTCTTATGGATTGGTCCTTTGCCAAACGCTGTGGGTATGATTTGGAGCCATTGGAGGCTCCGATACCTCTGAAAGGGATTGACTCCACCCCATTGGCTAGTAATAAACCACAATACTGGACACAAGTGACTATGCGTGTTAATCCGGATCACCAGGAGGTTATTCGCTTTCTGGTGCTGTATAATCTACATGATGTTTTGGTGCTGGGATTGCCATGGCTGCAATCTCATAACCCAGTCCTCGACTGGAGAGCTATGTCTGTGTTAAGCTGGGGATGTAAAGGAACTCATGGGGACGTACCTTTGGTTTCCATTTCATCATCTATTCCCTCTGAGATTCCTGAATTCTTGTCTGACTTTCGTGACGTTTTTGAAGAACCCAAGGTTGGTTCACTACCTCCGCACCGGGAGTGCGATTGTGCCATAGACTTGATTCCGGGTAGTAAATACCCTAAGGGTCGTTTATTTAATCTGTCTGTGCCTGAACACGCTGCTATGCGAGAATATATAAAGGAGTCCTTGGAAAAGGGACATATTCGTCCTTCGTCATCTCCCTTAGGAGCCGGTTTTTTCTTTGTGTCTAAGAAAGACGGCTCTTTGAGGCCGTGTATTGATTATCGACTTTTGAATAAAATCACGGTTAAATATCAATATCCGTTACCACTGCTTACTGATTTGTTTGCTCGTATAAAGGGGGCCAAGTGGTTCTCTAAGATTGATCTCCGTGGGGCGTATAATTTGGTGCGAATCAAGCAGGGGGATGAGTGGAAAACCGCATTTAATACGCCCGAGGGCCATTTTGAGTATTTGGTGATGCCTTTTGGTCTTTCAAATGCCCCTTCAGTCTTCCAGTCCTTTATGCATGACATTTTCCGCGATTATTTGGATAAATTTATGATTGTGTATCTGGATGATATTCTGATTTTTTCGGATGACTGGGACTCTCATGTCCAGCAGGTCAGGAGGGTTTTTCAGGTTTTGCGGTCTAATTCCTTGTGTGTGAAGGGTTCTAAGTGTGTTTTTGGGGTTCAGAAGATTTCCTTCTTGGGATACATTTTTTCCCCCTCTTCCATCGAGATGGATCCTGTCAAGGTTCAGGCTATTGGTGATTGGACGCAACCCTCTTCTCTTAAGAGTCTTCAGAAATTTTTGGGCTTTGCTAACTTTTATCGTCGATTTATTGCTGGTTTTTCTGATGTTGTAAAACCATTGACTGATTTGACTAAGAAGGGTGCTGATGTTGCTGATTGGTCCCCTGATGCTGTGGAGGCCTTTCGGGAGCTCAAGCGCCGCTTTTCTTCCGCCCCAGTGTTGCGTCAGCCTGATGTTGCTCTTCCTTTTCAGGTTGAGGTCGACGCTTCTGAAATCGGAGCTGGGGCGGTGTTGTCGCAGAGAAGTTCCGACTGCTCCGTGATGAGACCTTGTGCTTTTTTTTCCCGTAAATTTTCGCCCGCCGAGCGGAATTATGATATTGGGAATCGGGAGCTTTTGGCCATGAAGTGGGCTTTTGAGGAGTGGCGTCACTGGCTTGAGGGGGCCAGACATCAGGTGGTGGTATTGACTGACCACAAAAATTTAATTTACCTTGAGTCTGCCAGGCGCCTGAATCCTAGACAAGCGCGCTGGTCGTTGTTTTTCTCTCGGTTTAATTTTGTGGTGTCTTACCTACCGGGTTCTAAGAATGTTAAGGCGGATGCCCTTTCTAGGAGTTTTGAGCCTGACTCCCCTGGTAATTCTGAGCCCACAGGTATCCTTAAAGATGGAGTGATATTGTCTGCCGTTTCTCCAGACCTGCGGCGGGCCTTGCAGGAGTTTCAGGCGGATAGACCTGATCGTTGCCCACCTGGTAGACTGTTTGTTCCTGATGATTGGACCAGTAGTGTCATCTCTGAGGTTCATTCTTCTGCGTTGGCAGGTCATCCTGGAATCTTTGGTACCAGGGATTTGGTGGCAAGGTCCTTCTGGTGGCCTTCCCTGTCACGAGATGTGCGAGGCTTTGTGCAGTCTTGTGACGTTTGTGCTCGGGCCAAGCCTTGTTGTTCTCGGGCTAGTGGATTGTTGTTACCCTTGCCTATCCCGAAGAGGCCTTGGACGCACATCTCGATGGATTTTATTTCGGATCTGCCTGTTTCTCAGAAGATGTCTGTCATCTGGGTGGTGTGTGACCGTTTCTCTAAGATGGTCCATCTGGTTCCCTTGCCTAAGTTGCCTTCTTCTTCCGAGTTGGTTCCTCTGTTTTTTCAAAATGTTGTTCGTTTGCATGGTATTCCGGAGAATATCGTTTCTGACAGAGGGACCCAATTCGTGTCTAGATTTTGGCGGGCATTCTGTGCTAGGATGGGCATAGATTTGTCTTTTTCGTCTGCTTTCCATCCTCAGACTAATGGCCAGACCGAGCGGACTAATCAGACCTTGGAGACATATTTGAGGTGTTTTGTGTCTGCGGATCAGGATGATTGGGTTGCTTTTTTGCCTTTGGCGGAGTTCGCCCTCAATAATCGGGCCAGCTCTGCCACCTTGGTGTCCCCGTTTTTCTGTAATTCGGGGTTTCATCCTCGATTTTCCTCCGGTCAAGTGGAGTCTTCGGATTGTCCTGGAGTGGATGCTGTGGTGGAGAGGTTGCATCAGATTTGGGGGCAGGTGGTGGACAATTTGAAGTTGTCCCAGGAGAAGACTCAGCTTTTTGCCAACCGCCGTCGTCGTGTTGGTCCTCGGCTTTGTGTTGGGGACTTGGTGTGGTTGTCTTCTCGTTTTGTCCCTATGAGGGTTTCTTCTCCTAAGTTTAAGCCTCGGTTCATCGGCCCGTACAAGATATTGGAGATTCTTAACCCTGTGTCCTTCCGTTTGGACCTCCCTGCATCCTTTTCGATTCATAATGTTTTTCATCGGTCGTTGTTGCGCAGGTATGAGGTACCAGCTGTGCCTTCCGTTGAGCCTCCTGCTCCGGTGTTGGTTGAGGGTGAGTTGGAGTACGTTGTGGAAAAGATCTTGGACTCTCGTGTTTCCAGACGGAAACTCCAGTATCTGGTCAAGTGGAAGGGATACGGTCAGGAGGATAATTCTTGGGTCACTGCCTCTGATGTTCATGCCTCCAATCTTGTCCGTGCCTTTCATAGGGCTCATCCTGATCGCCCTGGTGGTTCTGGTGAGGGTTCGGTGCCCCCTCCTTGAGGGGGGGGTACTGTTGTGAAATTGGATTCTGGGCTCCCCCGGTGGCCACTTGTGGAATTTATCTTGTGTGCATCATCCCCTCTGTTCACCTGCTCCTATCAGGATGTGGGAGTCGCTATATAGCCTTGCTCCTCTGTCAGTTTCATGCCGGTCAACAATGTAATCAGTAGCCTTTCTGTGCATGTTCCTGCTACTAGACAACTCCCAGCTAAGTTGGACTTTTGTCCTTGTGTGTTTTTGCATTTTGTTCCTGTTCACAGCTGCTGTTTCGTTACTGTGTCTGGAAAGCTCTTGTGAGCGGAAATTGCCACTCTGGTGTTATGAGTTAATGCTAGAGTCTTAAAGTAATTTCTGGATGGTGTTTTGATAGGGTTTTCTGCTGACCATGAAAGTGCCCTTTCTGTCTTCATGCTATCTAGTAAGCGGACCTCGATTTTGCTAAACCTATTTTCATACTACGTTTGTCATTTCATCTAAAATCACCGCCAATATATGTGGGGGCCTCTGTCTGCCTTTTGGGAAAATTTCTCTAGAGGTGAGCCAGGACTGTCTTTTCCTCTGCTAGGATTAGGTAGTTCTCCGGCTGGCGCTGGGCATCTAGGGATAAAAAAACGTAGGCATGCTACCCGGCCACTTCTAGTTGTGCGGCAGGTTTAGTTCATGGTCAGTATAGTTTCCATCTTCCAAGAGCTAGTTCTCATATATGCTGGGCTATGTTCTCTCGCCATTGAGAATCATGACAGCTGCCTGTGTATCCAGGTAACCGATTTCAAACTGCCTTGAGCCTATTTTTAGTTATTTTAAGGCCTAGTACGCCAGTCTGTGGTCCCTCCTTGCAATCCTCCTCCTCCGCTGAGCTGACCACAATGCTGCCTGTGTATCCATGTAACCGATTTAAAACTGCCTTGAGCCTATTTTTAGTTATTTTAGGCCTAGTACACCTGTCTGCGGTCCCTCCTTGCAATCCTCCTCCTCCGCTGAACTGACCACAATGCTGCCTGTGTATCCATGTAACCGATTTAAAACTGCCTTGAGCCTATTTTTAGTTATTTTAGGCCTAGTACGCCTGTCTGCGGTCCCTCCTTGCAATCCTCCTCCTCCGCTGAGCTGACCACAATGCTGCCTGTGTATCCATGTAACCGATTTCAAACTGCCTTGAGCCTATTTTTAGTTATTTTAGGCCTAGTACACCAGTCTGCGGTCCCTCCTTGCAATCCTCCTCCTCCACTGAGCTGACCACAATGCTGCCTGTGTATCCATGTAACCGATTTAAAACTGCCTTGAGCCTATTTTTAGTTATTTTAGGCCTAGTACGCCTGTCTGCGGTCCCTCCTTGCAATCCTCCTCCTCCGCTGACCACAATGCTGCCTGTGTATCCATGTAACCGATTTAAAACTGTCTTGAGCCTATTTTTAGTTATTTTAGGCCTAGTACGCCTGTCTGCGGTCCCTCCTTGCAATCCTCCTCCTCCGCTGACCACAATGCTGCCTGTGTATCCAGGTAACCGATTTAAAACTGCCTTGAGCCTATTTTTAGTTATTTTAGGCCTAGTACACCTGTCTGCGGTCCCTCCTTGCAATCCTCCTCCTCCGCTGACCACAATGCTGCCTGTGTATCCATGTAACTGATTTAAAACTGCCTTGAGCCTATTTTTAGTTATTTTAGGCCTAGTACGCCTGTCTGCGGTCCCTCCTTGCAATCCTCCTCCTCCGCTGACCACACCAATGCTGCCCGTGTACCCCTGGAACCTATTTTAAAGTGCATAGAGCCTATTTCTTTATTTTATGTAATATTAAAAAAGCCATGATGGACTACGCTGTCCCACGCTACGAGCTACCCAGTCGACACTTCTTTTGCAAGAAAAGCCATCCCAGCCCTCCACCAGCACCACCTCCATTGTCCATGCACTCTGGCAATCTGTGAGTACAAAGGTGCACCTGACAGGTTACGTGTCCATTACGGCGCAAAGGGTTAATGTGGTGGATGCGTGGTCCACAGGGGACAGCCTACTAAGTCTGTCTGCAGTCCCTAATTCAAATTTTCCTCCACTGTCTAAATCTGAGCTTCAACCTTCTGGCTCTCATTAAGTGCTTTTTTAAAAAAAAATTGGTGGTTGGGGCCTAATACCTCTGTTTGCCGCTCCCTGGTGTTCTCCTCAACTGAATAAATCGGAGCTTCAACCTTCTGGCTCTCATTAAGTGCTTTTTTTTTAAAAAATTGGTGGTTGGGGCCTAATACCTCTGTTTGCCGCTCCCTGGTGTTCTCCTCAAATGAATAAATCTGAGCTTCAACCTTCTGGCTCTCATTAAGTGCTTTTTAAAAAAAAAATTGGTGGTTGGGGCCTAATACCTCTGTTTGCCACTCCCTGGTGTTCTCCTCAACTGAATAAATCTGAGCTTCAACCTTCTGGCTCTCATTTTGTTTTTTTGTTTTTTTAAATTGGTGGTTGGGGCCTAATACCTCTGTTTGCCGCTCCCTGGTGTTGTCCTCCTCCTGAGTGTTCTCCTCCTCCTTGGTGTTCTCCTCCAGGTTGCCTTGTCTGAGCTTCAACCTTCTGGCTCTCATTAAGTGCTTTTTTAACAAAAAATTGGTGGTTACGGCCTACTAACGGTGTCTGCCGCTCCATGGTGTTGTCCTACACTGTATAAAGCTGAGCTTCAGTCTTTAGGCTTTTGGCCTATAGTAGCAGATATTAAACTGCATTTGGCCTACTAGTGTGGTTGGGCCCTTAAAACAGTGTCTGCTGCTCCTGGGTTTGCTACTCCACTGAACAAAGCAATGCCGCCTGTTTAGTCCTGTTACCAATATTGAACTGCATTTAGCCTACTTTATTCTTTGGCCCTATATCTGTGTTTAGTACTCCTCATCCTGCCCATTGCCCAGCCACTGCTAGATGAGTCTGCTGGTACATTGACCTAGACCACTACATTCCCCTTGCACTCTACACAGCCAGAATCTGACCCTGCTGAAAGTAAGCTTCCCCTTCCCGCATGTTATACCACCTTACACAGGGACAAAGAGGAAGGTGCAGATGAAAGTGCAGGTTCCTTCATCAGGTGGGGGGGCATACTCGTTGGCGACGTCAATGGCACAGGGCCCCTCAGAGTACGCAAAAGTGTCGCTGCTGGTGGGAGGCGCCCCCGCCGTGCAAACACACCGCTGTACTTTGAGGGGCCCTGTGCCAGTGCCAATGCCAACGAGTGGGCCCCTCCTGCTTGCTTAGGATCACAGCACTTGCAAACTTGACATTCTTACCTCTCACTGCTCCACCGCCGTGACGTAGTCCACGTTTCCTGGGCCCACTAAAACCTTGAACCAGCCCAACCCCCCCACAACTTTTGCCAAATGACCCCCAATTTCCAATGCCCAACTATTATTATAAAGTTAATTAAGATTGACAAGCTTCAGAAACAAGAATGGATGTTTTTGGCATTAAAATGGACAAAGTCGGGTTTTGCAAAACCCGACTCGATCTTAAAAAAATTAAAGTCGCTCAACCCTAGTCATCAACATATTAACAAACATTTAAACATTGTGCCTTTGTTTCCCAAAGATAGTAGAACAATGCTAGGACTGCAATACTAGGACAGACACAATAGGTAATCAGCAGCCAGTCAACAAATACAGCCAGTGAACAACAATTCAATGACAATAAGGGTCAATAGTCATTCTCACATGAACAGTAGCTCACTGAAATAAGATGTCTGGATAATTCAGATTAAATGCGTTGTCGCCACACCATCCACACCAGGCTATGTATGTGTAAGCCTAAAGACAGTGAGCTGCCTATCACAGGAAGAGGGGTGTAGTTGCACTTGCAAGTGTATGACAGCTAGTCACAGCGATGGTAATCACCAAGTGATAGCAATAGCACAAAGGGGGTTACGAACATACGTATTTTAGCCTGTGCAGGTAAGGATCTATGCCTTTTTACTGTATTTTTGTATTTTTGGAGGATTTTCAAGTCCTCTTTTTGTGCTATTGCTGTTTAGAGTTAGGACTCGTAAGCATGAAAACCCGTTACGAGCTTACGTATTTTGGCCAAAATATTAACTAATACCTCACATTTTTATATTTGCTTTTTGCACTTTTTCCCATGGTGCAGTTGGGCCCATTCTGTCTTATAAACTGTGGTGTCTGTTCACATGGGATGCATTTTGATAGCGCTGGGCAGCCCGCCTGATCTAATAGAAGGGTGTAACTACTAGGCTGTTAACCTGGATGCTGTGCATTGCCATAATGTGAACAGCGCCACATACAAGTCTTTATTGTGCAACAATATACCAAGTAACCGCCCCCTCCATGAATTGGTAGGCTGTGGGCGGTTGCCTTTTTTGCTGTATTTTTTAATCACCAAGTGACAAAACCTTCAGGGTAAGTAAAGAACAGCACACATGTTTGCTGGTTTAATTATATTATTATTATTATTACTAGATGGTGGCCCTATTCTAACGCATCGGGTATTCTAGAATATGCATGTCCACGTAGTATATTGCACAGCCCACATAGTATATTGCCCAGCCACGTAGTATATTGCCCAGTGACGTAGTATATTGCCCAGTTACGTAGTATACAGCACAGAGCCACGTAGTATATTGCCCAGTGACGTAGTATACAGCACAGAGCCACGTAGTATATTGCCCAGTGACGTAGTATATTGCCCAGTGATGTAGTATACAGCCCAGTGATGTAGTATACAGCACAGAGCCACGTAGCATATTGCACAGCGACGTAGTATATAGCACAGAGCCACGTAGTATATTGCCCAGCCACGTAGTATATTGGGCAGTCACGTAGTATATTGCCCAGCTACGTAGTATATTGCCCAGCCACGTATGTCAGAGGTTAAAAAATAAAAAATAAACATATACTCACCTTCCGAGGGCCCCTTGTAGTTCTGTCGCCTGTGTGTGGTGCAGGCGGCAGCTTCCGGTCCCAGGGTGTGATGACGTCGCGGTCACATGACCGTGACGTCATGGTAGGTCCTTCTCGCGCAGGCGTGCAGGACCTGTGATGACGTCGCGGTCACATGACCATGACATCATGGCAGGTCCTTCTCACATACCATCCTTGCCAACGGAACCTGCCGCTTGCATGGAGCGGTCACCGGAGCGTCGCGAGGAGCGGGAAAGGCGGCGGAAGGTGAGTATATAATGATTTTTTATTTTTTTAATTATTTTTAACATTAGATGTTTTTACTATTGACGCTGCATAGGCAGCATCAATAGTAAAAACTTGGTCACACAGGGTTAATAGCGGCGGTAACGGAGTGAGTTACCCGCGGCATAACGCGGTCCGTTACCGCTGGCATTAACCCTGTGTGAGCGGTGACTGCAGGGAGTATGGAGCGGGCGCTGGGCACTGACTGCAGGGGAGTAGGGAGGGACTAATCGGACTGTGCCCATCGCTGATTGGTCGCGGCAGCCATGACAGGCAGCTGGCGAGACCAATCAGCGACTTGGATTCCATGACAGACAGAGGCCGCGACCAATGAATATCCGTGACAGACAGAAAGAAAGACAGACAGACAGAAGGACAGACAGAAAGACGGAAGTGACCCTTAGACACATATAGTAGATTATTATTAGTTTCCATTTTTGATTTAGTACATTTTTATACATTTTATAAAATTAGTTATCAAATAATAGGACATTGCTGTACAAATATATTCAAATAGAATAATGAGTCTCCTAAGTGGACTCATTACTCCTTTTACTTATTATTCTATCTCTGATATAGTGAAAATAGGTGTATAATAGGCACATAGGCATTTTGATAAGGAAGTAGCCCTTTCCAGGGCATATATATTTGATGACAAGATCATAAAAGCAACAGCGTGATTTGACACAGATCCCAGCACACAGCCATAAAATATTACTGACCATTATTTGGCTGCTCTCCCACCACAACAATACAATGAAGATCTAGTGGAAAACACTATATCACATGTAGTTTAACTACACCCTTCACAAAGAAATGTTCCCTTACTGCAGATAAAATCGATCTCTCATTTTTTATATCAATAAAAATGTCTTAACTTTTGAAGTAAAATTATGACCAAGGGCATACAATATATTTTCAGCCAGAGATGACAAAATAAGACATTAATTTTGTCAACTCCAAGAATGTTTTGAAGATATAGCGAACGCTGTAGTGCCCTAAACCATTAGAGTTGTGTCTTATTTTTTTAGACCAAACTGGGACAGGTTTTGAAATCTTACTTTTGAGCAATAAATCTTCTTTTCTGTTATAGGTCTGTGACACTTGATTTAAATCACTGTGCACTATGCTGGAGAAATCCATAGGAGGGAGAAAAAGCAGCAATACCGGTAACTGGTAGGAAAAAATCAGCCTGCAATTCTAATTTTTAACATGTTTTTATAACAATAATGACATCCTTAAAGAGGTTTTCTGGTTTTAGAAAACCCCTGACCCAAGCTGCAGTTTCTTTCTTCTTTTTTTTTATGTATTTAATCACCTGGTGATAAAACATTCATTGCAAGTAAACAACAGTACACAGCCTGATAAGTGACACATTGTTGAACTCAGTGTTTTAACCCTTGCCTCATGCTGTCCTCAGATTAAATTGTAATAACCTGCTTACAGATTCCCTTTTAAACAAATAAAGCTACGAGTGTGAAGTGGTGCCAAAACAGCATCGCCGGGCAGGGCTCAAATACGGTACGGTAGACGAGGAGGCAGAAACCAAACACCGGCTCTATTGAAGGACAAAGAGTTTTATGCCGGAAAATGAAACTATCAGTTCCTATGATGATAACAGTAATAACAAATACAAGAAAATATAGCTGGAGCATTTCCCACAAGAAACGCTCCAGCTATTGCAATTTAAAGTTCAATTCCAACAGTATAACAATTTATACAGGCTACGCTCTTCTAACTTCCTACCTGGCTTTTCCTAACCGGGCTGCGCTGCTACAGCGCCCTAACTAGTGGAATCTGCTCTATACCCTAATGCAGTTGAACACCGGTAGACACTCACAGTTCTGCAGTGTTGAGGAGAAAGCCTGTCAGCTTCTCCTTGGTCCCAATGTAGTGGAGCCGAATTTGCTGTGCTGCACTCTTCCTTTAGGCTAATGATTCCTTCTTCTTCTGGGTCCGGGAAAGTCTCATCCCACTGTCGATGCAGAGGGGTCACTGGTCCAACAGCATTGCTTCCTCTCTTTAGGCTACAGGCGCTTCCGGAAAACCGTCTCGACTGTACTATAGGACCCTTTCCTTCTGACACGGTCCTGCTAGCCAATCTTGTGGTAATCGGGCACTATGTTATTCCTCAATGACGCTCAATAGCGTAGCCCCGGCCCTGCGCTCTGAGGCGCCCACCCAGAGCTATGCTACTGTTAACTGTATGGGTGTGTTAAACTCTGCAGCACCAGTACAAACCAAAAGTTTGGACACACCTTCTCATTTAAAGATTTTTCTGTATTTTTATGACTATGAAAATTGTACATTCACACCGAAGGCATCAAAAATATGAATTAACACATGTAGAATTATATACTTAACAAAAAAGTGTGAAACTACTGAAAATATGTCTTATATTCTAGGTTCTTCAAAGTAGCCACCTTTTGCTTTGATGACTGCTTTGCACACTCTTGGCATTCTCTTGATGAGCTTCAAGAGGTAGTCACCGGAAATGGTTTTCACTTCACAGTTATGCTCTGTCAGGTTTAATAAATGGCATTTCTTGCCTTATAAATGGTGTTGGGACCATCAGTTGTGTTGTGCAGAAATCTGGTGGATACACAGCTGATAGTCCTACTGAATAGACAATTTGTATTATGGCAAGAAAAAAGCAGCTAAGAAAAACGATTGGCCATTATTACTTTAAGAAATGAAGGTCAGTCAGTCCGAAAAATTGGGAAAACTTTGAAAGTGTCCCCAAGTGCAGTGGCAAAAACCATCAAGCGCTACAAAGAAACTGGCTCACATGAGGATCGCCCCAGGAAAGGAAGACCAAGAGTCACCTCTGCTTCTGAGGATAAGTTTATCTGAGTCACCAGCCTCACAAATCGCAGGTTAAGAGCAGCTCAGATTAGAGACCAGGTCAATGCCACACAGAGTTCTAGCAGCAGACACATCTCTACAACAACTGTTAAGAGGAGACTTTGTGCAGCTGGCTTTCATGGTAAAATAGCTGTTAGGAAACCACTGCTAAGGACAGGCAACAATCAGAAGAGACTTGTTTGGGCTAAAGAACACAAGGAATGGACATTAGACCAGTGGAAATCTGTGCTTTGGTCTGATGAGTTCAAATTTGAGATCTTTAGTTCCAACCACCGTGTCTTTGTGTGACGCAGAAAAGGTGAACGGATGGATTCTACATGCCTGGTTCCCACCATGAAGCATGGAGGAGGAGGTGTGATGGTGTGGGGGTGCTTTGCTGGTGACACTGTTGGGGATTTATTCAAAATTGAAGGCATACTGAACCAGCATGGCTACCACAGCATCTTGCAGCGGCATGCTATTCCATGCAGTTTGCATTTAGTTGGACCATCATTTATTTTTCAACAGGACAATGACCCCAAACACATCTCCAGGCTGTGTAAGGGCTATTTGACCAAGAAGGAGAGTGATGGGGTGCTACGCCAGATGACCTGGTCTCCACAGTCACCAGACCTGAACCCAATCGAGATGGTTTGGGGTGAGCTGGACCACAGAGTGAAGGCAAAAGGTCCAACAATTACTAAGCATCTCTGGGAACTTCTTCGAGATTGTTGGAAGACCATTCCCGATGACTACCTCTTGAAGCTCATCAAGAGAATGCCAAGAGTGTGTAAAGCAGTCATCAAAGCAAAAGGTGGCTACTTTGAAGAACCTAGAATATAAGACAAAAGTTATTTCACACTTTTTTGTTAAGTATATAATTCCACATGTGTTAATTCATAGTTTGGATGACTTCAGTATGAATGTACAATTTTCATAGTCATGAAAATACAGAAAAATCTTTAAATGAGAAGATGTGTCCAAACTTTTGGTCTGTACTGTATATTGTCCTGGATTTTTGGTACTATCAAAACCACTGCTTCTTTTCACTTTTTCTTTTCAATTTTTTGTGCTCCAAAGAGATTTGGACCCTAGGCAACTGCCTCTGTGGCCCCTTGCTCTGCGTCATCACTGGTCATTGTGCATCTGTTTGCATTGCTTGTCATTCTACTTCCTTGCCTGCTGTATAAATACAGATGATATTTAATAGTGAGATGACAACAAGAATCATAGTATTACTAGAGAATTTATCATAATTTAGCCTTGGAAGGATTTTTTGCATCAGATATGATGCAAGACAGGTGAAGAAAAATACAAAGTGACCTTGTTTGAACTTCTCTTATGTATTATGTGAGATAGCGCTCCCTGAGTGTGTTGGGGACACTCACTTGGTAACGGGATTAATGCACACAGGAACGGTTTCTCACTTAATCATACCATCTGGTTTATTTAAATGCAGCATAAACCGGATAGAGTACAGTCCATACCGTTACATCCACGAAACATAATAAGACACCAGTCTGTTTATGTAGCAGATACACCTCTCTGCCTTCTTGCAACCTCCTTGTCTGAGGTTACCTTCCTGGAGCTCTGCTCCACTCGCTGACTCCTTGTCAGTCCTAGCTTCCAGGAAAGCTGCCTTACTAGGATCACTGTCCTGTATGATGACTTGTTCCGCAATGTCCCACCCGACAGTTCCAGGTCCATAGAAGGATGGTAGCTTCCCCAACACAGTTAGCTGTCACAGACTCTGCAGGTACATGGTCTCACCACGTGCTATTCAGGAAGTCTCCACTCTCAGGACCTTCCAACACAGACCATCCAGGTACATTGCCTCACCATGTGCTCTTCAGGAAGTCTCCACTCACAGGACCTTCCAACCAAGAGACAATGTGACCACACCACAGTCTGATTATATCACTTGAGACACACCCCTTGGTGGGAGGTAGGTGGTTGGCCAGACCAACCCAGCTCTCCGCCCAACCCTGTAAGCCCAGCCCTTTACAAGCTAAACAAACCTTGGAGACCTACAGGTCCCAGAGCAACATTTCAGGCTTACAGCACAGATGACCTCCTCCTCTGCAACACATACCGGCCATTCACAACAATGCTGGTCACTGTCTCACACTATGTAATCTGATTTAGTATATTTTAATTCCAAATTGTTAAAAGTGATCCCAAAAGCAGGATTTATCCGATAATGTGTTAGGAGTTCTATATTGGCCCCGTATTAAGGTTTGCAATCATGTCTTTATTATAAATGTTTATGTAGTTACTGAAAAACTGAAGCTTAAACTTAGCGCACCGGTCCCAGAGTAGTCCAGGAGCGCCATTATTCATCTTGGCATTTTGCTGTTATCACAACCACATCGACCGACAGCGGCGTGATTGACAAACCAGAATGTCCAGGGAGAACATAGAGAAGGAGAAAGGGAAGACTTGTTCTCCTCCTCCCTGTTCTTCTTCCACATACTGGTTTGTCAATCATGCTGCTGGCGGTCGATGTGGTTGTGATACCAGCGAAGGGCAGGGATGAGTAGTAATGCAGTAACTACATAAATCTTGATAATACAGACATGATTACAAACATTATTAGGAGGCTGATACAAAACCCTGAAGACATTATAGTGGTAAATCCCACTGTCATGATCCCTTTAATGGTCATTGATGAAGATATAGAAAAAACATACTGGTGGCGTGCTTTGCTGGAGCTCTGGAGCAGACGTCCTTACAGTGAGCAAATACTCTACAAAAAGCAACTTCCAAGGTCTTATAAGTGGATTTATTTGACTATACAAAGGCAGAAGACTTCCAGTACTGTGTTTAGGAAACCTTCCAGAAGAAATAAAATCCCATAAAAGAGTAATTTATCTGCTCTGAATCAGGCCGGGAAGCGGTCACACGGCACAGGTACAGACTCCACTGCATTCAATCCAGAGGCATCAACCAGCCAGAGAAGCAAGCCCCCAACAATGAAAAGACCCTCTTCCCCATCTATGGACTCTACAAACCTGAAAGAGCAAATAAAGAAGACCTCCGGGATGCCTATTTTAAGATCTAGTAAGCCACCAGCTAAGGAACTCCGCAAGACTTAATAAAACATACTGATAGGGAATTTACATTGTGAGCCACACTTGGGACTGTGATGATGATGTCTGGAATTAATGGCGCTCAATAAGCGAGAAAAAATATATAAATAAAATCACATCACATTGGTAATTTAACATTCTACCATAGATACAAATGACCTTCAAATTTCAAGTCTATTTGAAAATTCAAAACTCTCTTGCTTTTTATACCCTAAGAAGACCCTTCCTATTATGTAATGTACATGTTGTGTCATGTACTGTAGACGGCCATGTATCTTTTGTACTATTCAGCGACCAGTAAAGTGGAAATACAATGTACTGTAGAAGCGAAATCACTTGTGGCAGCAGAATACAGATCTGTCAGCTGTTGTGACAGTAGATTACAAGCCTTCGAATCTCTGTGAACAACATGTAGAATGCAGACAGAAGGTGCTGATATTACGCATGTCTGTCGAGTATGATGATTGATGGATAGCACTCATTTACTACTAGATGCCAATATCCATCTTGCTATTGAGCTGTCTAACCTTTATAGTCCCTGCGGTTATAGAGCTGCCAGAAGTTTTATATTGCAAATTAATGCTTTACATCCAATATGTAGGAAATAAAAAATATGAGCAAAATTAGGGAACAAGCTAAAAAAAAAATTATTATTAATATTATCTATGCTAATTTTACAGAAAATTGGTACTTGCAAAATAAGAAAACTGGCTTACCACTTGCTTGCACTTTTTTTCCCAAATGCTACCAATCAGTGCCACACAGTACTACCCAAATAAAACTGCCTTTCCAAACAGCACTGTTGTACAAAGTAGTAATGAGGAGCAAATCTGCCAAAATTTAAATTTGGCATTTTAATCTAACCTGGCCAGGAAAATCAATTTGTAACCTATTTACTTGTGTCTTATTATGTACTGAGGGTCTGTCCAGACCATACGTAGAGCATAATAAATGTATGGTGAAAAAATGATAAGTCTCCACTAACCTGTCCTGTTCTCTGTACAGTTCCCTTCGACCTCTTCTTTATTACTCCACAGTATGTAACATCCTCTTCCTCCATCTTCACTTTGTGCCAGGGCTTTCAGCTCCATGTAGGCCGCTGACGTCTTAACGCAACTGCTAACTAGGACATCATGAAGTCATGACCTGCTTTTTGACATCAGAGGCCTACTCAGTGCCAGAAGCCCTGGTGCAGAGTGAAGATGGAGGAAGAGGACATAACGTGCCATGGAGAAGTAAAGCCAGAGGGAGCTGCATGGAGAATCAGATGGGGAGCAGAAGGCATTGGTGAGCAGCCAGGTCTAATTTTTTTTACACCTTTTCCCAACCCTCCTTTGCACAAAGCGAATCATAAAAATATTCCCATTTAGTATAATAAGAAATTTTTGTAAAATTTGAGGGATATTCTCTTCACCTCTAACTGTTTTGCTAATATCTACTAAATGGTAAAGGGATCACTGCTAAATCTGGTAAATGATGGTGAGTCACAGTTTACATGTTCTACGCATAGGTTTCTCGTGGGGCTGCATTTCTTGTAGTTTCCCCATAAGATTGGGGTCCTGAGCAGTTGTCCAGATTGCGATCCCCTAAAACTGACCCTGCTTGTAGTATTGATCTTGCTTTCCTCACGGCCTACAGAAGTCACTCAGCAGCAGTACAGAATAGGCATGGTACCTGTGTACAGTGGAATGTTTTGATTATGTGGGTAAAATTCAAATATACAGTATGTAAGATACTTCTTCCCGGTAATAACAAAAAATCAAAATTTGTCTCTTTTAGGTGTAGCTCACACTTTGTGTCTTCTGTTTGTTTTTAGATATGCAGAAGGAAAATGCTCCATCACTTTCTCCTTATAAATAGAGATTTGGTGGAGACTCAGTAAATCTAAACATAGCATTTAAGTCTATGTTTCATGCGCGAAACGTTCACCTGGGTTTTCCTGTCCTTCAAACTAAACTGCGAGTTTTAGAAGTATTATACTCTATATTTTCCAGGTTTCCTTTTGTATTTGGACTATCTCAAGTGAGTTTCTTACAATTGTCTTGAAATCTTTCTAGTATTCAGTTGTCTTTTCATCTTTATACCAGAACTAGTGATTATTTTGCTTGGCATCAATACAATTTTTTTTTTTTTTTGCAGATACATCTTCCTTGATCCACATAAGCTTAAAGAGATTTGCCTGGCAGCAAATACCCTGCCATTTAGTAGTAACATGTAAACTCTCTTCAGCTTGTTTTTGCTTTTTTTTGTCTAGTGAACAAAACACTTGGCTTAGACTGTGTATAATATATATGAGGGTTCACCCAATATATTATGCTGTTACTACAAGAAACAGTCATGGGGGTCAAATAATATTTTTCCCCAAAAAAATCACAGTAAGAACAATAAGAATCTATCTATCTATCTATCTATCTATCTATCTATCTATCTATCTATCTATCTATCTATCTATCTATATTCAAACAAAAGCAGGCAGCACTCCGTTTTCAGAAAAATATGCAGGACTTTAATGAACCCACATGTCTCAGCGACGTTTCGGCTCAACTGAGCCTTTCTCAAGCAGTGAGTGTTACATCTTAGTGCATATATATAGAGACATTTTCATCATCCAATTAAGGTGCCATATTACAATTATGTTAATATATATTGTTACATAAAGTGCTACTGTCCTAAAAGTGTCCAGTGTTCATATTATTTTTTTGTGAATTATTGTTCTTTACCATAGTTATTTCTGCTTACCCATGAGGAGACATGCTGGTAATGGGGGATATCAGCGTTCTAACTTGCTTACTGCGCATATCCCAGTGTTTCCTCATACATCACGGCCATGTGAGCGGCTAGAGGCCAATCAAATGCAAGGGGCGGTATTTTGTATCCGGCGCATGCGCTGTAGCGCTTAATAACGCCATATTGTGTGTGGCAACTACACATATCTACATTATCGCCATCGTAGTTGTGGAACATCCTATCTTCAGATATTCCCACAATATGAGGCTACAGACAGCGAAACTTACACATATGTGTGCGCTTATATATAGCGCTTGTTTAGTTAAATAATCAGCCTGTTGTTATATTATTTTAAAAGGGATAACTCATTCAGACTCCACATATGCCGCACGGACTTTCTTGTGCTTCATCCCTTTTAAAATAATATAACAACAGGCTGATTATTTAACTAAACAAGCGCTATATATAAGCGCACACATATGTGTAAGTTTCGCTGTCTGTAGCTTCATATTGTGGGAATATCTGAAGATAGAATGTTCCACAACTAAGATGGCGATAATGTAGATATGTGTAGTTGCCACACACAATATGGCGTTATTAAGCGCTACAGCGCATGCGCCGGATACAAAATACCGCCCCTTGCATTTGATTGGCCTCTAGCCGCTCACATGGCCGTGATGTATGAGGAAACACTGGGATATGCGCAGTAAGCAAGTTAGAACGCTGATATCCCCCATTACCAGCATGTCTCCTCGTGGGTAAGCAGAAATAACTATGGTAAAGAACAATAATTCACAAAAAAATAATATGAACACTGGACACTTTTAGCACAGTAGCACTTTATGTAACAATATATATTAACATAATTGTAATGTGGCACCTTAATTGGATGATGAAAATGTCTCTATATATATGCACTAAGATGTAACACTCACTGTTTGAGAAAGGCTCAGTTGAGCCGAAACGTCGCTGAGACATGTGGGTTCATTAAAGTCCTGCATATTTTTCTGAAAACGGAGTGCTGCCTGCTTTTGTTTGAATATTGATTGGAGACGACCGGTGGACAGGTGGTCTATGGGCATTGCACCCGAAGCTAAGTATAAGGAGTTGTGCTGTTCCATTTTTCTGGGTATTATGTTGTGGTCTGGAAATTTTTGCACATATAGAATTTTTCTTTTTTTGATTTTTTTCAACATCCTTAAGCCATTTTTTTGGGACATGGAATTACATACCATGGAACCCAGGAGTCTTCAACTATACTGTGGAAGATGAAGAACGTATATTAAGGAACATAGAGGGGGATGCAGCTTTCTTGAAAATCCCCTCACATATGGAATTAAAACATAAGTATATGAATGATATGAAGCGCCTGAATAGTTCACAGTTGCATTTAACAACACTGGGACATTATTTAAGGGAGCGTAAAATACCAAGAGGTTTGAGATCCCATATCCGCCCAAATCTGTTTTTTGGTAATATGGCATTTTGCAATAGATTCACACAAATATCAAACAAATATGCTATGGACATAATGTTATTAATAGTGTTGAGCATTCCGATACCGCAAGTATCGGGTATCGGCCGATACTTGCGGGTATCGGAATTCCGATACCGAGATCCGATACTTTTGTGGTATCGGGTATCGGTATCGAAACAACATTAATGTGTAAAATAAAGAATTAAAATAAAAAATATTGCTATACTCACCTCTCCGACGCAGCCTGGACCTCACCGAGGGAACCGGCAGCGTTCTTTGCTTAAAATGCGCGCGTTTACTTCCTTCCATGACGTCACGGCTTGTGATTGGTCACGTGCCGCCCATGTGGCCGCGACGCGACCAATCACAGCAAGCCGTGACGTAATTTTCAGGTCCTCAATGCCTAATTCTAGGCATTCAGGATTTTAAAATTACGATCCGGCTTGTGATTGGTCGCGTCGCGGTCACATGGGCGACGCGACCAATCACAAGCCGTGACGTCACGGGAGGCAGGAAACGCGCGCATTTTAAAATTACATCACGGCTTGTGATTGGTTGCGTGCCGCCCATGTGACCGCGACGCGACCAATCACAGCAAGCCGTGACGTAATTTCAGGTCCTCAATGCAGAATTAGGCATACAGGACCTGAAATTACGTCACGGCTTGCTGTGATTGGTCGCGTCGCGGTCACATGGGCGGCACGCAACCAATCACAAGCCGTGACGTAATTTTAAAATGCGCGCGTTTCCTGCCTCCCGTGACGTCACGGCTTGTGATTGGTCGCGTCGCCCATGTGACCGCGACGCGACCAATCACAAGCCGGATCGTAATTTTAAAATCATGAATGCCTAGAATTAGGCATTGAGGACCTGAAAATTACGTCACGGCTTGCTGTGATTGGTCGCGTCGCGGCCACATGGGCGGCACGCGACCAATCACAAGCCGTGACGTCACGGAAGGAAGTAAACGCGCACATTTTAAGCAAAGAACGCTGGCGGTTCCCTCGGTGAGGTCCAGGCTGCGTCGGAGAGGTGAGTATAGCAATATTTTTTATTTTAATTCTTTATTTTACACATTAATATGGATCCCAGGGCCTGAAGGAGAGTTTCCTCTCCTTCAGACCCTGGGAACCATCAGGGATACCGTCCGATACTTGAGTCCCATTGACTTGTATTGGTATCGGGTATCGGTATCGGATTAGATCCGATACTTTGCCGGTATCGGCCGATACTTTCCGATACCGATACTTTCAAGTATCGGACGGTATCGCTCAACACTAGTTATTAAATGTCGAGTTTTTGCAAGATGAAGTCAAAAAATTGCAACAGAGTACAAGGGAGCTGGAGGAAAGAATACAGGACCTCTTAGATAAAGATGATTGAACATTATTTAAAGAGAAAGTGGACAGAGACATTTGCAAGTTTCGGGGAGAATTGGAGGAAAATAAAAGAAAAAAATGGAGCAGAGATGTTGGGGACTATGAGACTGGTCGGATCTATACTTGGCAAATGGACAATACAAAAATGTCATGGAAGAGCAGAGGTCCTGTGAGAACGGGAAGAACTAGTACTAATAACAACAGTTATAAATGTGTTAATGATGACTTTGTTTCCTATAGATATGATCAAAACAACAGAAGAAGAAAAAGGCGGGGTGGCAGACGCCAGCACCGGACGCAAAAAGAAGCCAGAGAAATCCAAAGGGCAACCCCAGAGGACAATAAACCTCAGGAAGAGAGAACAGACCTCATAGTGAATATTTCTAAAAAGGTACTAACGGACATGCAGATTTCAGTACTAAGCAAAGGGTTGAGTTTTAGCCCATGTGCACACATAGACTGGTTCGAGTTACAACTTGATATTGAACGTTTTCTCAGACAAATTAAACTAACGGAATGGTTTAGTGGTATAGATGTGAATACTAAGATGAGATCAAGTGAGTTTGACTTAAATTCTGTACAATTAAAGAAAAATAGTAGATTTGTTCCACCATCATATTCAGCAGTAATTGAGGCCTTTGAGGTGGCAGTGAAAACGGATATTGAGCAAATAAAAAACAAGGCAGTTAAAGAATATGCACATCCAAACATACTGAAGGAGGAATTTGAAGCACTGCAGGAACTTGTCCATGACGGCGACATTGTGGTGAAACCCGCTGATAAGGGGGGAGCAGTCGTCGTCATGGACAAGGAAATGTATGTTGCTGAAATTTTAAGGCAATTAAATGATGACGGTGTGTACCAGAGACTAGGGGGTGACCCAAAGTTTGAGATCAATAAGGTGATTAAAAATTGTTTGAAAGAAGCCTTGGAGGGTGGTGTGATAGACCAGGATTTACATGATTATTTATTTGAAAATAATCCACGCACTCCGGTGCTTTACATAAATCCGAAAATTCCTAAACACTGGTCAACCCACCAGGACGACCTATAGTGTCGGGGGTGGGTTCCATCTTCAACAAAATGGGCATCTTTCTTGACAGAATCCTCAACCCTATAGCTAGACAATGTAAGTCATTTATTAGAGATACGACTGACTTTTTGAACAAACTGGAGGCACTACATTTGGAAGGAGAGGTGATACTCACATCCTTCGATGTGGTGTCTCTTTATACATCCATTGACCACGAACAGGGTTTGAAAGCAGTAGGTAAATAAGCTAAATTTGTCAAAGTGCACACTGGAAGGAAAAACTTTTTTGCTTAAGATTCTTGAAATTATTTTAAAACAGAATTACTTTATGTTTGGTGACGCGTTTTATACGCAAATTGTGGAACCGCTATGGGGGCCAATATGGCCCCTGCGTACGCAAATTTGGTCATGGAGGTCTTGGAAGAGGACTTCATCTATGTATCCCACTACTTCCGACATGTTTTGGTGTGGTGGAGATACATAGATGATGTCTTCCTCCTGTGGACAGGGTCTCAGAGTGAATTGGAGAACTATCATGAGTATCTGAATACTATTAATGACACCATTAAATTCACACTGGTTACGTCTGAGGAAAATATTCAGTTTCTCGACGTACTTGTCAGCCTAGATAAGGGAGAATTGAGTACTACACTTTTTGTAAAAAATATGGATAAAAACAATCTACTATTATTTGACAGTCAACATCCACGGTCTATGATGAGATCAATTCCGTTAAGCCAGATGTTGAGAGTAAGGCGTATTATTAAAAAGGAGGAAAATTTAGATATGGCGGTAGACTTGATGGTTGAGAAATTCATGGACAGGGGTTACCCTAGAAATCTGCTGGAAATAACTAAGAGTAAGGTATTACAAAAAAGTAGAACTGAACTCATACAAAAGGATATAAGAGAGAAGGGTAAGAACACAAAAAGACGTATTCCATTCGTCACCACATATGGAGAGGAGAGTAAATTGGTGGCGAATGTAATAACTAAACATTGGGGGATGTTGGGGAAGTGCTTGCTGGATATAAAAGAGCTGAGACTGCCACCTCTATTTTCATACAAAAGGAACAAAAATATAAAAGACTATTTGATCAAATCAGATATAGGTCCCAGTAAGATGAGTAGACAAATGTTCCTAACAGGTTCCCGAAAAAACGGCTGTTTCCCTTGCCTTAGTTGTGTGAATTGTACACATATGGACAAGGGGGATACCGTTGAGCACCCCATAACGAGAAAGGTTTATACAATTAAACATTATCTGACATGTAATTCGGACTATGTCATTTATCTTTTGAGTTGTCCTTGCAATCTATGGTATATCGGGGAAACGACCTGCGAATTTAAAGTTAGGATGAACCAGCATCGATACACCATTAGAAAGAAGAGAACTGATCTCCCTGTACCAAAGCACTTTATTGATTGTAACCACTCCGAAAGAGATCTAAGATTTAAAATTATAGATAGGGTGCCATTGAATAGGAGAGGTGGTGATAGAGAACAAACGTTGAAGAAAAGGGAATTAATGTGGCTCTACAAACTGAATACACTCAGACCCTCAGGATTAAATGTAGATTTTAAAATGCATGCAATTGTATAAAAAATAGTTTTTCACTCAAACATAGTGACGTTGAAGGCTTTGACATGTTGTTTTTATATTTTAGAATTGATTTGTTAGGCTGTGTTCCTAATTTTATGTATGTGTTTTTACCTAGGCCGTTCTGCTGCCTATGAATGGCTACAAGATCTTGCCATAGGAGATATGCGAGGATGGGGAGATATTTAGGCGTTCTGCTAAAAAATGTTTAAAAAATGTACTTCTCATGAGATTAAATTCTAAGAGCCATATTTGTGAAGTGAAGCAAGGCCAATGTATTAATAAAATAATAATATATATTAACAATTTTTTCTGGCATTATTATGTTAATTTATCATCCTTTTTCAAAGGGAATAATGACATGCCTGAGTGTATAGGTGTGGTGTAAATGGTAGCTGGGACTATATGGCTAACGCTATACAGGGGTCATAAGGTGAGGCAATTTTGCCAGACAAGGCTTAATGCACCCTCTTGACACTGTGTGGCCACTGGAGGATGGTCTGTAATAAGGTCAGCTCTGGTGGCCAAGGCGAGATGAAGCACAAGAAAGTCCGTGCGGCATATGTGGAGTCTGAATGAGTTATCCCTTTTAAAATAATATAACAACAGGCTGATTATTTAACTAAACAAGCGCTATATATAAGCGCACACATATGTGTAAGTTTCGCTGTCTGTAGCTTCATATTGTGGGAATATCTGAAGATAGAATGTTCCACAACTAAGATGGCGATAATGTAGATATGTGTAGTTGCCACACACAATATGGCGTTATTAAGCGCTACAGCGCATGCGCCGGATACAAAATACCGCCCCTTGCATTTGATTGGCCTCTAGCCGCTCACATGGCCGTGATGTATGAGGAAACACTGGGATATGCGCAGTAAGCAAGTTAGAACGCTGATATCCCCCATTACCAGCATGTCTCCTCGTGGGTAAGCAGAAATAACTATGGTAAAGAACAATAATTCACAAAAAAATAATATGAACACTGGACACTTTTAGCACAGTAGCACTTTATGTAACAATATATATTAACATAATTGTAATATGGCACCTTAATTGGATGATGAAAATGTCTCTATATATATGCACTAAGATGTAACACTCACTGCTTGAGAAAGGCTCAGTTGAGCCGAAACGTCGCTGAGACATGTGGGTTCATTAAAGTCCTGCATATTTTTCTGAAAACGGAGTGCTGCCTGCTTTTGTTTGAATATTGATTGGAGACGACCGGTGGACGGGTGGTCTATGGGCATTGCACCCGAAGCTAAGTATAAGGAGTTGTGCTGTTCCATTTTTCTGGGTATTATCTATCTATCTATCTATCTATCTATCTATCTATCTATCGTATCTATCTATCGTATCTATCTATCTATCTAATCTATCTATCTATCTATCTTTCTATCTATATCGCATATGCATGTCCTGTTAGTATTCGACTGGCTCACCACCAGGTTTCACAACATAAGAGCTTATTCACACGTCCGATTTTCTCACATACAAGGAAAATGTACTGATTAGACATTGAGCAGAGTTTATTCAGAATTTGGTCTGAGTGTCATCACATTTACTAGTACGTGAAGAAAAAAAAAGTTTCTCCACCTTCTCCTTTTTGACAGTCTGTAAAAGTCAGACTGCTCTGGAATGTCATCCAAGTGTGGTATGATCTTTTCATGGACCCATAGACTTGCATTGACGATTTTGATCCGACCCTCAGACTATCACGAGAGCTATCCATGGAAAACACAGATAACACTCATACACAAAAAACGGATGTCTGACTGAGGCCTAAACTGTAGACATTATTAAATAGATCTCAGACCAGATGAAGGTGACGTATTTACTTTGAAAATTCACCTGATAATTAAAAATGACATCACATAATCCTGACGTTAAAAATGAGCATTTAATGGGTCAACGTTGACTCATAAAATGCTTATATTAATCTCAGACAGAAGAATTTATAGATTATACAGCCATTCCTACATGGATTAGCAAATTAACAGCAAGGGCGTCATCACATCTGTTTAATACTGTATACAGTTTATATTGTAAAATCTGGTGACAAATTTAAATTGGAAATATTTTCTGTAGAAATTAATAAATTAAACTATTGACCTCAGAAGGGAACCCGTATCTATGTTCCAAATAGTAGACAGCATATACTGTTAGTGAGTGAGAGCCCTACAGTCGTGTCCACCACCCGGCTTACTATTGGGTAGGTCTTCTTGTGCCACCCGGTCTGACTCCACACGGCCTCTGTAACTTTTGTATATTGACTTATACTTAGATTAGTGGGAGTCTGACTTCCAACACTTGTTCCAGTGATTGAGTGTTTGAAAGGGCCATGGTATACTGGAACTGGCAAAGCTAAATGCAATCTGTAGTAGGCGTGAATTGCACGGCAATACTCTTCCATGTAAGTGAGTGGGAGGAAGGTGCAGTAATATTCAGCATCTAGACACAATGTTTGGAGCTGTGCAAGAAAAAATGCACTGCGGCCCCTTCATTAGTTTTAATCTTATGGCTTATTGGTGTATGTACACAGGCCAAAATACTTGTATGAACACACCAGCAGCATTCAGTGTGAACCTCAGAGCTATGGATTGCTGATAATTACAAGCACAATAACATGATGGAAATGACAGGAAAATAACAGACACATCTACTTTCTTGAAAAAGTCCCTTGGTTAATAAACTGTTCAAAAGTATACTGTTGCTTACAACCTTGGGGGTACTACTATACTACTACTACTATACAACTACCATTACTACTACTGCCATCATAACTACTACTATTAGTACTAGCATTACTATTATTACTACTACTACTACTGTTACTACTATGACTACTACTATTATACTACTGCCATCATTTCTACTACTACCACTACCCCTACTACTACCATTACCACTACTACTACTACCGTCTTTACCAAATACCACTACTACTACTATTACTTCTATTGTTATTGTTATTACCATCATTACTACTACTATTTCTACTACTATTGCCATCATTACTACTAATATTGCTTCTACTACCATCATTACTACTACTATGACTACCATTATCACTACTACTACTATGACTTCTACTACCATTGCTACTACTACCACCATTACTATTACTGCTATCATTACTACTACTAGTGCGACTACCAGTAACATTACTACTACTACCATTACTACAACTGCCATTGAGTCTCCCGCCAGGGCCGTGGGGTACCCGGCATCGGGTCCGGTGTTCACAGGGGGATGTCACGGTGGTGACCCGGTCCGTGGCCCTGGGCGCCTATGTAAAAGGGGAAAGTCTTTAAAGGGATCGAATAAAGTTTATGTTCGTGACGCCACCTGTGGTATTCAGTCAGTGGGGACCGACGCTGCTTTAGGGGATCCTCTGGGGTGATGTTATGGCAGCTAGATGGTATAACTTCCCACAGGTGAAGTGTATCCCCAGGGCTCCCGGTGTGTAGATGGAAGATGGTGAATGGTGCAGTAAAGAACGAGGACACAGGTTTGCAGTCTCTTTACCTGGTTTACTGAAGACTTCAGGCAGTGTGTACATGTAATCGCTTTTAAAACTTCACTTTTAATAATCTAAATATAAAAAACCTTGACCCAATACAGAAATTGGTTAGATACCATATAAAATATAAAATACCACCAAATAGATAACCTATTAAGGTCCTACACATAACCTACTGCTCATGCCTGCCTTGCAGTGGAGGTTGGCACCCTAAGAGACGATTTATTGGCGCCCCCACTCAACGGAGGCTGTCCCTCTCTTCCCTACGATATCCCTCTCAATATAGGTGGGAAAACAAAATAGTCAAGAGCAGTGGTGAAAAAAAGGCACAAAAATATGCACAAAAATAGTTAAAGGCCTCAACAGGCACCCCCAAATACCAATAATAATGATCCAACACACCGCATAGATAACGGCTCAAACCATCAGAATATGTTAGGTCCAAACGTGGCTATAGTAGTCCATTACCCATCATGGACAAAATATATTGCAAACCATAGTCCATTCAGGACCCACATCAACAGATAGAATATTTTGATAGGTAATGATGAAAATGACTTAGCGTGTGCTGGTATCACCCCGACGCGTTTCCCCGTTCATACGGTTCATCAGGAGGAAATCATGTGGTCATTGATAATGCCGGATGCTAAATAGATGAGTAGCATACGCCGGCGGTGGAAATGTGAAGACTTAAATAACTCACATTGAATCCGTGCTCCTGAATAGGCCCCGCCCCCTCACGGATACAGCGGGATTCCAACCGGGTCATATAGCGTTAGGTACCCCAATTCAAATATAATCACGATACCGCTGGTCCTCCTCTCCCACCAAAGGGAGAACGATACTCCACTGTACATATAATATGATTACTCATGCTTCTGTGTTACCGATTACCTTCATGATGCCATCACTTCCGGGTCCTCAAAAGCCCAGCTACGCACATCCTCCTCTATATTGCTCATGCGCATGACCCCTTATCCATATCCCGGTGAGACGCACTGCCATCCTTCCCTCAGTTGGCTTGCGTGCCACAAGGAGACTGCGCAGTAGTCATACAGAGGCGTGAACTGTTGCCGATATACGAATAGGCTAGACATAAGCTAAATATAGCCAGTACGGCATACCCCTACCCTAAGTACGGGTTGCGTATCACTACGGGACCATATTCTCTAAAGGAAGAATAGGAAGTAATCGAATACATCACCAATTGAAGGGGTTAGAGGAAAATAGATCAAACTAATTATATATATTCATGTTAAAAGCCACCTAGAATTAATGATGGCTAGAACATAATCTATCTATCTTATCAACAATCGGGGTCAAAAAAACGCCTCAAAATAAGTACTATAACAAAAATAATATAAGCAACACTCAAGAGTAATGCCAGATTTGTCACCCTGCAATCGGGAACATGTTCTAAACATGTAAGAATATGGGAATAATGCGGAAGATATCCAAATCTTTCTTAACCGCTTTATGCGCAACAGAGATGAACCACACAGGTAATCCACCGTAGTGGTATTTAAATAAAGCAAGTATATGACAGAGACTCATTGAGACCCCTAAGAGACAATGATTGAATTCTGTATATCCACTCAGTCTCTCTTCTCTGTATAATCTTGTCCAAATCACCCCCTCTAATTTTTGGTTTCACCAGTTCAATCATACTAAATGAAATATCCCGGAGGTTTCCACCGTGGCAGTGACAGTTATTCAAACCAAGTATAACATAAAGGAGGGGTAGATCGATAGGGGACCGTCTGGTGCACAGTTTATACCAGAGACCACCAAAACCAGGGACATGGTTAGACAGAAGACCGTTGGGTTTCTATAGATGCGGTAACTGTACAAAATGTGATGTTATGGCTCAAGGGAAGACCTTCAAAAGTGCATCAAATGGTAAGGTTTTCTCATTGAGAGACTTTGGAAACGGTAAGTCCACTGGTGTAGTCTATAAAGCCACTTGTACCTGCCCGTTGGACTACATAGGCAAGACCCTGAGGGAGCTCAGGGTAAGGGTAGGCGAGCATCTCAGGGATATTAGGCACAAACGGGACACTCCAGTTGCTCGCCACATGAATTGGTGCACCACCAATGAGACGGGCACCTTACTCCTGAAGTCTACCTTGAGCTGTCCTTGGGGACTCTCTTCCTATTTTCCTTCCTCCTAAACCACTCCTCTTACTTAAGTGAGGTTTTGAAAAAGACCGTGCCAGGTCGAAACGTCACCTTATTGTCCGCAATCACTTGCTTTTTCAGTAAAATTATTTGGTGGTGCCTGTGCACTTGAATAAAAACAAAGAAAACTCTCCACATTTTGAAATCAAGACTTGAGTGCGGCTACTTTTTGTGCATTTGTGTTTACCTGGTGACAGTTATCCTTTCTTGCCTTCAAGCGTAACATCACTCTCCCCCATGAGGGAAGCAATACTACTGTGATGACCAGCACCCTGGGGCGCCACTCTATTGTTACTACTACTACTACTACATATTAGCACCACCATTATTACTACTGCTGCTTCTACCATTACTATTTACCAATAGACATATTTTTTTAAATAAAAATCAGTATCTACAGTAGAAATATTCCCCAGACAAGGCAGACAACTTGCTAGATACATGCTGCTTGACAACCGTATTGAAAACTGAGTGGAGAAGTGTCAGCTGTGCGTTTTAGATACTGCTGGCATTTCCTGCTGTGAGGACATAAGAGCTGCTCGATTCATAACAGACTTTTTGAAATGTCTGGTGCTTAGAACGCAGTGAGCAAAATACTGGTAAAATACAAAGTAAAACCTGGCAACAGCTTGGCATTTTTTATGCTTCCCTTCATTAATACACAACTTTGATTGTTGCTGCAGTTTAGCCTTATTGTCTGTAGTCTGAAATCTACTGCTTGTCTTCTCAGACCGACTTAAGTCATAGGGTCTGCCTGCTGCTCTGTCATTACATCATATCTTACCCAAAAGTCAGTGGGTTGAGACAAGTATGGTGTGCTGTGGCACTTAACAGTAAATCTATAAATTATTCTCTATGTAAATCCTTTAAAAATGAATCCCATTCTATTGGATATTACATAGATATGGAGATGGAAGAACAACCCCCTGATCTCCTTTTAATTAAAAAGTTTTAATGTGGACAAACTAATTGTGTAATTGTGCTGTCCAGTACTCTGATATTGATAGGTTTATCCTCAGAACAGGTAATATATGTCACATTGGTTGGGGTCTGACAACTGGAAATCCCACATCCACCTATGATGGACAGAAGTACAAAGTGTGCAGTGCAGACCTAGAGCACTCCAGCTCCGTACTCTGTGTGATGTGGATGTTACAGTGTGAGCTGAGCTGCAGTACCCAAGAATGGCCACTAGTGGTGCTGTAGTGTGCTGACTCCATGCACTTTGGCCCCTGTAGGACCTATTAACAGCTGATTGGTTGGGGTGCCGGATGTTGGCTGATATTGATGACCTATCCTAAAGGCAGGTGCAGATGACCATATATAATCTCATATGAGAGAATTGGGTCGATTATGCAAATCACACTCTGATCAAAGTTTCATCAGAGTTTGATTATAGTGTGATCCGATACTCTCAGATGAGGAGAAGAAGGAGAAAAAAAAAGATCCATCTTCTCCATTCTGTCAGTCCATGGAAATCAGACTATGCTCAGTTGTCATTCGAATACAGTCTGATTATTTCCATGGAGTCATTGACTTGCATTCCCGAGCTTCAATCTGAATTTCGATTCCAACTCGGTCGTGCTGCTTGATTTTTTTCCTCAAGACCAGTTCGATCCGAGGAAAAAATCTGATATGTGCATGGCCCCATAGGACAATGATCTCAGTGTGATCCGATGTTTTGTTGGATTTCAGTCGGATCAAAAATACGGCCATGTGCACAAGCTCTAATGATCATTGATTCTACAGATGAATATCAATAACTTGGAGCTCATATGTAGTAAATGATCAAAATCTCAAAATTTCATACATATAACATAAGAAACATACATGTCCAATTGTCCATATTTCAAAAATATTGTAAGTCTAGAAAGGACTGCAAGAGAAAACCCACTACTCATCCAGTGGAATCACAGCGTAGGCCGCCTGCAGCTCAGAATTCCTTTTTTCAGCATTGCTCTGCGGATGTTGCTGACAGAGATCAGATGCTACATACTGTGCATAATTTACCAACATCACATGAAGCCAAAGTAACTGTGCATTCAGAGAGCATTTCTTGGAAAAATATGACTTTATTAACTCTGTATCTGCAGCTGAAAATATATGTGACATATTTGACTGTGTAATTATAGATTATTGTGTCTCTGAGATACCAAAGGAATTCAAGAATCCTTGATTTTGGGGTGTTGTGTCACCACAGGAATCCACAGACACTCTAAAATGCTGTTTCCTTAATGTATAGTAACTCAAGTTACGAGTGTCTTCTGCCTCTAACATTAAAACCACTTAATTGTTTGTGAGTGAATAAGTTCCCTCTGGTTAGTTCTTTTACCATAGATACTTTTCCAACTTTTAATTTTCAGTTATATATACACTGATCAGCAGTAACATTAGGGGACAGTGGCGGACATAACATTGGTATATCCCATGCTGCAGCATGTGTCTGGAGAGATAAGTCCACTTCTACCTCCAAAGCAGGTGGAATGGTGCATTATGATGAGGTGTTGGACTGCAAAGGGCCCTTATGTTGTTCTTCCACAGGGACCTCTTCTGTCTGGGTCTGTAAATGTGGAGAAGAGGGCTAACACTCTCTCTGAAGACCCCTGTCGTTATATCTTGTGCAAATTCTATTTTATTGTGTGTTTTATTCTCATGTAGGCTGCAGTTTCCTGTTAGTCAGGGGTGACGAGGTTAACTGTAGGACCTGTCTACAGTTGAGGAGGAATAGACTAGCGCACTACTATTGAGTTCCTGTTTTTATAGTTAGTCTGGAGAGAGCAAGAGAGACGAAAAGAAACCCTCAATGAGTTCTGTTCGTCATCGAGTGTGTGCGTAGAAGCAGATCTGCAAAATAGAGATCTGCAACGTAGCACGTTAACAACATATCTTCAGGTTATCTATAGCATAAAGTGCTCAACTGCAAGACTCAGACTAGCCAGTATTGAAACAAAAGGGTAAGAAAAAACCCTGAGAGTATATATGCCTATAAAACAGTATTTTTATTAGAACAGTTTAAAAACAACCAAAAAAAATACAGAAAAAATTATATGGCACCAGAGGCTGCTAGATAATACTGCAGGTACCCATACAGATAAATAAGACAGTAAAAAAATACAGGAAACAAATACAGTGGGTACGGAAAGTATTCAGGCCCCTTTAAATTTTTCACTCTTTGTTTCATTGCAGCCATTTGGAAAATTCAAAAAAGTTAATTTTTTTCACATTAATGTACACTCTGCACCCGATCTTGACTGAAAAAAACAGAAATGTAGAATTTTTTGCAAATTGAATAAAAAAGAAAAACTGAAATATCACATGGTCATAAGTACTCAGACCCTTTGTTCAGACAATCATAAGTCAAATGCTGTCCATTTCCTTGTGATCCTCCTTGAGATGGTTCTACTCCTTCATTGGAGTCCAGCTGTGTTTAATTAAACTGATAGGACTTGATTTAGAAAGGGATACACCTGTCTATATAAGACCTAACAGCTCACAGTGCATGTCAGACCAAATGCGATTCATGAGGTCAAAGGAACTGGTAAGGAGCTCAGAGACTGAAGTGTGGCAAGGCACAGATCTGACCAAGGTTACAACAGAATTTCTGCAGCACTCAAGGTCCCTAAGAGCACAGTGACCTCCATAATTCTTAAAGGCAAGAAGTTTGGGACCACCAGAAGTCTTCCTAGACCAGGCCGTCCAGTCAAACTGAGCAATCATGGGAGAAGAGTCTTGGTGAGAGAGGTAAATAAGAACCCCAAGATCACTGTAGCTGAGCTCCAGAGATACAGTAGGGAGATGGGAGAAAGTTCCACAAAGTCAACTATCACTGAAGCCCTCCACCAGTCGGGCCTTTATGGCAGATTGGCCCGATGGAAGCCTCTCCTCAGTGCAAGACATACGAAAGCCCACATAGAGTTTGCTAAAAAACACATGAAGGACTCCCAGACTATGAGAAATAAGATTCCCTGGTCTGATGAGATGAAGATAGACCTTAGTGGTGATAATTCTAAGTGGTATGCATGGATAAAACCAGGCACTGCTCATCACTTGCCCAATACAATCCCAACAGTGAAACATGATGGTGGCAGCATCATGCTATGGGGGTGTTTTTCAGCTGCAGGGACAGGATGACTGGTTGTCATTGAAGGAAACATGGATTCGGCCAAGTACAGAGATATCCTGGATGAAAACCTCTTCCTGAGTGCTCTGGACCTCAGACTTGGCCGAAGGTTCACCTTCCAACAAGACAATGTTGTGCTTAGGCACACAGCCAAAATAACAAAGGAGTGGCTTCAGAACAACTCTGTGACCATTCTTGACTGGCCAAGCCAGAGCCCTGACCTATTCCCAATTGAGCATCTCTGGAGAGACTTGAAAATAGCTGTCCACCAATGTTCACCATCCAACCTGATGGAACTGGAGAGGATCTGCAAGGAAGAATGGCAGAGGATCCCCAAATCCAGATGTGGAAACTTGTTGCATCATTCCCAAGAAGACTCATGGCTGTACTAGCTCAAAAGGGTGCTTCTACCCAATACTGAGCAAGGGGTCTGAATACTTATGAACATGTGATATTTCAGTTTTTATTTTTTTATACATTTGCAAAAATTACTACATTTCTGTTTTTTTTTAGTCAAGATGGGGTTCAGAGTGTACATTAATGAGAAAAAAAAGAACTTTTTTGAATTTGCCAAAAGGTGGCAATGAAACAAAGAGTGAAAAAGTTAAAGCGGTATTAATACTTTCCATACCCAGAGCATGTCAATTGTTGAAACCCCTATATAATGCGATAATACAAAGGTAAACTTTCATAAATGTGAGCAAGAAAGGGGCATGTAAGAGACAAAATTAAGTAAACTTAGATGTATGTAGCAATGTTGATAATGGCATACCTGCTGCCCCAACGCACATTTTGTTAAAACTTCATCAGGTTGCACGTTAAGCAAGCAAGCAACAAAGGAAGCAGTTTTTCCTCACTGCAGGCAAGTTGGGACACCTACTGGAAGTGGGTATGTAAGCGACGCTTAGCGTCTGAGAGTTCCCCTACGTGCTTCACAGAATGCAGTTTGAGTGCAGGGTCACAGCACAATAAATTGCCCTGTGTGGCCGTGCACTGGGAAGATGGAGGCCCTTAGCGTAGCTTGTTATCCTTATGCAAAATTCTATACAAGTAATGTGCCGTCGTCTGCAACCGTGAAGTATGAACTTTTGTCATACTGTATAGATGAAAAACTTAAGCATTATTCCTGCTACCCATTGTACATATGTTCTAGACCCAGTAAGTGAGACTTTATTTTCATAAACCTGTCTGTCTTCTTCAACATCGAGCTAAGGGACCCCATGTCATATGAATCGTGCCAGAATATATCCTGAAGGTGTTAATAACAGTATCACAACCATTTGCACACACCTAGGGACACCAGCTTGTGAGGTGTTTAGGGATGCGGAATTAGGGTACCGTCTCACAGTGGCACTTAGGTCGCTACGACGGCACGATCCATGATGCTCCAGCGTCGCTCCATTATCGCTCCAGCGTCGTGGACTGCGGTCACACTTCGCAATGCACGGCGCTGGAGTGATAATTTCATGACGTATTTGCGATGAAGAAGCCGTTGGTTACTGTGCGCACATCGTATACAATATCGTGCACACCTTTGTTACACGATGCGATCATGCCGCCACAGCGGGACACTTGACGACGAAAGAAAGTTTCAAACGATCTGCTACGACGTACAATTCTCAGCGGGGTCCCTGATCGCAGTAGCGTGTCAGACACAGCGAGATCGTAAGTATATCGCTGGAACGTCACGGATCGTGCTGTCGTAGCGACCAAAGTGCCACTGTGAGACGGTACCCTTAGATATCGGCAAAATTCCTCCCTTAAGTCGCATCCTGTTAGGGGGAATATGTCAGCTGCTTCATGCTTAGAGACCAATGTGTAGGTTATGTTTAGGAAGAGATATAGACAGATAAGTAAAAAGGCCCGACACTATTAACTCTAGTTTTTTACTTTGTCTTAAAGGAAAAATTAGCCACAAGTTGGCATAACATGAAAAGTACAGTCTCTTTGTATAGCAGAAAACATATGTTTTTACCAAAGACCACCTGGCCGACAGCTAGTTTAATATCTCTAGTTCAAGGATATCAGAAACTTAAAGGGGGTTTCCAATACTGGACAATTCCAGCGTACTCAACTCAGAACCCTTATTATAATGAAAATCATGTATACTCACCTCAAGCAGCAGTGCTGCTTTATCAATGTCAGCGCCTCTGTTCACAGAGAGTGACCTCACTTGTTATATGACGTGTAGGTTGCAGCCAATGGTTGTCTCCTCATCAGCTGCAGCTCATCAATATTATTTCAGAACGGATGTTTGCTCTGATCAGAGGCGTAGCTAGGGTTTTGGTTCAGGGGGGGGCGAAGCTTCTGAGTGGGCCCCTAACCAGGTAACCTTGATTACAACTCGGTGACGCATCCTAATAGTGGAGGAGAATCTCAGCAGATGACCGCGCTGTTACTGAAGATAATCTCTATACAAAGACCAACATTGATATTACCGCCATATGGTCAGAACATGTAAGAGATCACAGCACAGTTATAGGTGGTGATTTACCTTTGACGTTCTCTGATGGAATCGTCACTTTTCCCGTCTTTTCCTTCTGGCCCAGACCGTCATGACAACTTCTTCCAGCCAGGACTCGTCTGCAGAGAATACAGCAAAGGCACATTTCACTTCTCATATTCCAGCCCCATCACCATCTATTCCCAACCTGCATAAACTGCTCATCCTGCTGATACCCCAATACTGAGCCGCTGCTGCCGTATGTGTCCCTATTACTGCCCCTGATACCCCAATACTGAGCTGCTGCTGCTGCTGTATGTGTCCCTTTTACTGCACCTGATACCCAATACTGAGCCGCTGCTGCCGTTTGTGACCCTATTACTCCACCTGATACCCCAATACTGAGCCGCTGCTGCCATGTGTCCCTGTTACTGCACCTGATACCCCAATACTGAGCCACTGCTGCCGTATGTGTCCCTGTTACTCCACCTGATACCCCGATACTGAGACTCTGCTGCCGTATGTGTCCCTATTACTCCACCTGATACCCCAATACTGAGCCGCTGCTGCCATATGTGTCCCTATTACTGCACCTGATACCCCGATACTGAGACTCTGCTGCCGTATGTGTCCCTATTACTACATCTGATACCCCAATACTGAGCCGTTGCTGCCGTTTGTGACCCTATTACTCCACCTGATACCCCAATACTGAGCCGCTGCTGCCATATGTGTCCCTATTACTGCACCTGATACCCCGATACTGAGACTCTGCTGCCATATGTGTCCCTATTACTACATCTGATACCCCAATACTGAGCCGCTGCTGCCGTATGTGTCCTTATTACTGCACCTGATACCCCAATACTGAGCTGCTGCTGCCATATGTGTCCCTATTACTGCACCTGATACCCCGATACTGAGACTCTGCTGCCGTATGTGTCCCTATTACTACATCTGATACCCCAATACTGAGCCGTTGCTGCCGTTTGTGACCCTATTACTCCACCTGATACCCCAATACTGAGCCGCTGCTGCCATATGTGTCCCTATTACTGCACCTGATACCCCAATACTGAGCTTCTGCCGTATGTGTCCCTATTACTGCCCCTGATACCCCAATACTGAGCGCTGCTGCCGTACATGTCCCTATTACTGCCCCTGATACTCCAATACTGAGCCGCTGCTGCCATATGTGACCGAATTACTACATCTGATACCCCAATACTGAGCTGTGCTGCCGTATGTGTCCCTATTACTGCACCTGATACCCCAATACTGAGCCGCTGCTGCCGTATATGTCCCTATTACTGCACTTGATACCCCAATACTGAGCCGCTGCTGCCGTATGTGTCCCTATTACTACACCTGATACTGCAATACTGAGCTGTGCTGCCGTATGTGTCCCTATTACTGCACCTGATACTCCAATACTGAGCCTCTGCTGCTGTATGTGACCCTGAAGTGGCGGGGTAGCTCAAAGAATTGATCAATTATTTGCTAAATGTCTCATATTTGAACTACAGTTAGAATTCAGTAGGTGCATGTGCACCATTTGTATTGCGTTCTGACCATTAGCAGTGCTGGCTTCTCTCTTTTTTTTTTTTTTTGTCCCTATTACTGCACCTGATACCCCAATACTGAGCCGCTGCTGCCGTATATGTCCCTATTACTGCACCTGATACCCCAATACTGAGCCGCTGCTGCCGTATGTGTCCCTATTACTGCACCTGATACCCCAATACTGAGCCGCTGCTGCCATATGTGACCCTATTACTGCACCTGATACCCCGATACTGAGACTCTGCTGCCGTATGTGTCCCTATTACTCCACCTGATACCCCAATACTGAGCCGCTGCTGCCGTATGTGTCCCTATTACTGCACCTGATACCCCGATACTGAGACTCTGCTGACGTATGTGTCCCTATTACTGCACCTGATACCCCAATACTGAGACTCTGCTGCCGTATATGTCCCTATTACTGCACCTGATACCCCAATACTGAGCCACTGCTGCCATATGTGTCCCTATTACTGCACCTGATACCCCAATACTGAGCCGCTGCTGCCGTATGTGTTCCTATTACTGCACCTGATACCCCAATACTGAGACTCTGCTGCCGTATGTGTCCCTATTACTGTACCTGATACCCCAATACTGAGCCGCTGCTGCCGTATGTGTCCCTATTACTGCACCTGATACCCCGATACTGAGACTCTGCTGCCGTATGTGTCCCTATTACTGCACCTGATACCCCGATACTGAGACTCTGCTGCCGTATGTGTCCCTATTACTGCACCCGCTGTGTAAATTCTAAAGCACCCCTCTATAATATAGTAATGCCGGGTGCAAGTGCCCTAGAAAACAGTGCCCGTATTTTGCCCCCTAGAAAGTAGTATTGCCCTGTGTGCCCCTTTGATAGTCACAGTAACCCGAGTTCCCCTACAACAAGTGCCCACTTTACATTTAATAATGTCCCGAGTCTCCCCCTGTACAGCTCCTCTATACACAGTATGATGCCCCCTCACTGTATAGTACCACCCACACAGTATACTGACCCCTTAGTAGACTCCATACTGTTTGATGGCTCCAACACTGTATGATGGCACCTTCACTGTAATCCCCACACTGTATGATGGCTCCATAGATAACCTCCATATAGTATAATGTGCCAGATAGTCCTCAATATAGTACAAGACAGTACACCTATAGGCAGACCCTGCAGTAAAAGGCAGTATCCCTATAGGCAGACTCTGTAGTATAAGGCAGCACCCCCAGCAGACTCTGTAGTATAAGGCAGCACCCCCCATAGCCAGATAATTAGTATATATGGCAGCACCCCCATAGGCAGATCCTACAGTATATAAGGCAGCACCCCCCATAGGCAGATCCTATAGTATATAAGGCAGCACCCCCCATAGGCAGATCCTATAGTATATATGGCAGCACCCCCATAGGCAGATCCTATAGTATATAAGGCAGCACCCCCCATAGGCAGATCCTATAGTATATAAGGCAGTACCCCCCCATAGGCAGATCCTATAATATAAGGCAGCACCCCCCATAGGCAGATCCTAAAGTATATATGGCAGTACCCCCCATAGGCAGATGCTATAGTATATAAGGCACCACCCCCCACATTGGCAGATCCTATAGTATATATGGCTGCACCCCCTCATAGGCAGATCCTACAGTATATAAGGCAGCACCCCCTATAGGCAGATCCTATAGTATATAAGGCAGCACCCCCATAGACAGATCCTATAGTATATATGGCAGCACCCCCCATAGACAGATCCTATACTATATAAGGCATCATCCCCCCATAGACAGATCCTATAGCATATATGGCAGCACCCCCCATAGACAGATCCTATAGTATATAAGGCAGCACCCCCATAGGCAGATCCTATAGTATATAAAGCAGCACCCCCATAGGCAGATCCTATAGTATATAAGGTAGCACCCCCATAGGCAGATCCTACAGTATATAAGGCAGCACCCCCATAGGCAGATCCTATAGTATATAAGGCAGCACCCCCATAGGCAGATCCTATAGTATATAAGGCAGCATCCCCCATGGGCAGATCTTATAGTATATAAGGCAGCACCCCCCATAGGCAGACCCTATAGTATATATGGCAGCACCCCCATAGGCAGATCCTATAGTATATAAGGCAGCACCCCCCCATAGGCAGATCCTATAGTATATAAGGCAGCACCCCCATAGGCAGATCCTATAGTATATAAGGCAGCACCACCCATAGGCAGATCCTATAGTATATAAGGCAGCACCCCCCCATAGGCAGATCCTATAGTATATAAGGCAGCACCTCCCCATAAGCAGATCCTGTAGTGTAATAAGGCAGACCCCATAAAAAAGCACAATAAATAAATACCTCTTTTCCTCCTTGTTCCAGCGCTGCTCCCTGCTTCCGCTCTTGTCCTGACAGCGGGCGCCAGGTGGTGACGTCATCACGCCCGCTGTCAATGTCAGCGTCTGCGATGTCAGATGCTGACAGGGGGAAGGAGCGTGATCTTTTCCAATGTTATCTTGATAGTATCAAGCCATCAAATTTCTTACAGCTAAATAATAACATGAAAAATATAACATATTCATATATAAACTATATATTTAAGTTATGCTTATCAACTATGAGGCAGCAGACATACAAGTAACCTAACATAATTATTATGTTTAGGGCAAGGGAAACACCTGGCAAGCTGTAACATATAATAAAGAATGCTCATAGCATGTCAACATATTCTGTACCAAAATTGAAGGTAGATGGTAGTGTGAGGCTAAGAGACCCCAACTTTCTCTTGTCCATCCTTGTAAGATATTGAGATTACTGGGGCCAATAAGCCTTCATTCCTGTCTACTTTCCTTTCTTTGTCGTACATGGCACTATACTAACCTTTTCAGTGTTGTCATGTGTAGCACTACTGTCACATTAATGTTTGAGTCAAATGTAATGAAATTATGTAATTTAGACTTAGCTTTACTACCGTAGTATTTAGTGTTGTGAATTTGGATTCTGGGCTCCCCCGGTGGCCGCTTGTGGAATTGGACTTGTCATCCTCTTTCCTGTTTCACCTGGTTCCATCAGTAGTGGGTGTCGCTATTTAAGCTCATTTCTCTGGTGGTTTCTTGCCGGTCAACAATGTTATCTGATGCCTCTCAGTGCTTGTTCCTGCTTCTAGACTACTACTAGATAAGTTGGACTTTTGTCCTTGTTTTGTTTTGCCTATTTGTTCCAGTTCACAGCTGAAGTTTTGTTACTGTGTCTGGAAAGCTCTCGTTGATCAGGGATTGCTACTCTGGCGTTATGAGTTAATGCCAGAGTTTAAGGTAATCTCTGGATGGTGTTTTGTTAGTGTTTTTCTGCTGACCATGAAAGTATACTATCTGTCTTCTGCTATCTAGTAAGCGGACCTCAAATTTGCTAAGACTATTTTCCTGCTGCGTTTGTTGTTTCATCTGAACTCACCGTCATTATATGTGGGGGGCTACTGTCTTCTTTGGAAATATTTCTCTAGAGGTGAGCCAGGTCTTATATTTCCCTCTGCTAGCTATTTAGGTCTTAGGCCAGAGCTGGGCATCTAGCGATAAATAGGAAATGCTACCTGGCTATTTCTAGTTGCGCGGCAGGCTTAGTTCATGGTCAGTATAGTTCCATCTTCCGAGAGCTTGTCCCTCTATAGGCTTGCTATGATCTCTGCCTGCAGAGATCATGACAGTTTGACCGGCCAATAAAGTGTTAAAGACCCAGGTTGAGAAAGGAGAGTTATAAGAAGTCTGCTGGAATTTTTTTTTTTTTTTTTTTCCTCCAGTCTGCCTTGCTGCAGTCTTTTTTCTCTCTCTCCTCCTAATCTTTGTATGCTCTGTGTGCACCTGACAATAATGGATCTCCAGAGTGTAACTGCGGGTTTGAATAATCTCATCACGAAAGTACAAAATTTACAAGATTTTGTGGTACATGCTCCGGTATCTGAGCCGAGAATTCCTTTGCCGGAGTTCTTCACAGGGAATAGAGCTAGCTTCCAGAATTTCCGAAATAATTGTAAGCTTTATTTTTCCCTGAAGTCTCGTTCAGCTGGAGACCCTGCTCAGCAGGTTAGGATTGTGATTTCCTTGCTCAGGGGCGACCCTCAAGATTGGGCCTTCTCATTGCCAGCAGGGGATCCTGCGTTACGCGATGTGGATGCGTTTTTTCTGGCCTTGGGCTTGCTTTATGAGGAACCTCATTTGGAACTTCAGGCAGAAAAAACTTTGATGGCACTATCTCAGGGGCAAGACGAAGCTGAAGTTTTCTGCCAAAAATTCCGTAAATGGTCTGTGCTTACTCAGTGGAATGAGTGCGCCTTGGCGGCAACTTTCAGAGAAGGTCTCTCTGATGCCATTAAGGATGTTATGGTGGGGTTCCCTTTGCCTGCAGGTCTGAATGAGTCCATGACAATGGCTATTCAGATTGATAGGCGTCTGCGGGAGCGCAAACCGGTGCACCATCTGGCGGTGTCTATGGAAAAGACGCCAGAAAGTATACAGTGTGATAGAATTCTGTCCAGGAGCGAGCGACAGAATTTTAGACGGAAGAATGGATTGTGTTTCTATTGTGGGGATTCTACTCATGTTATATCGGCATGCTCTAGGCGTACAAAGAAGCTTGATAAGTCTGTTTCCATTGGCACCATTCAGTCTAAGTTTATTTTGTCTGTAACCCTGATTTGCTCTTTGTCATCCATTGCCACGGACGCCTATGTTGACTCTGGCGCCGCTCTGAGTCTTATGGATTGGTCCTTTGCCAATCGTTGTGGTTTTGATTTAGAGCCTTTGGAGACTCTTATTCCTCTGAAGGGGATTGACTCCACCCCATTGGCTAATAATAAACCACAATACTGGACACAAGTAACCATGCGTATCAATCCGGATCACCAGGAGATTATTCGTTTCCTGGTGCTGTATAATTTACATGACGATTTGGTACTGGGATTGCCATGGTTGCAGTCTCACAACCCAGTCTTGGACTGGAGAGCAATGTCTGTGTTGAGCTGGGGATGTAAGGGTATTCATGGGGACGTACCTTTGGTTTCTATTTCGTCGTCCATTCCCTCTGAAGTCCCTGAGTTCCTCTCTGATTATCAAGACGTCTTTGACGAACCCAAGCTTGGGTCGTTACCTCCGCACCGTGAGTGCGATTGTGCCATAGATTTGATACCGGGTTGTAAATATCCAAAGGGTCGTTTGTTTAATTTGTCTGTGCCGGAACATGCTGCTATGCGGGAATATATAAAGGAGTCTTTGGAAAAGGGACATATTCGTCCATCTTCTTCTCCCTTGGGAGCTGGGTTTTTCTTTGTCTCAAAAAAAGACGGCTCTTTGAGACCATGTATTGATTATCGGCTTCTGAATAAGATCACTGTTAAGTATCAATACCCATTGCCATTGCTTACTGATTTGTTTGCTCGTATAGAGGGTGCTAAGTGGTTCTCTAAAATTGATCTTCGTGGGGCGTATAATTTGGTGCGGATCAGGCAGGGGGATGAGTGGAAGACCGCATTTAATACGCCCGAGGGCCACTTTGAGTATTTGGTCATGCCTTTTGGTCTTTCTAATGCCCCTTCAGTTTTTCAGTCTTTTATGCATGATATTTTCCGCGATTTTCTGGATAAATTTATGATAATATATCTGGATGATATTCTGATTTTTTCTGATGACTGGGACTCTCATGTCCAGCAGGTCAGGAGAGTTTTTCAGGTTCTGCGGTCTAATTCTTTATGTGTGAAGGGGTCTAAGTGCGTTTTTGGGGTCCAGAAAATTTCCTTTTTGGGGTATATTTTTTCTCCCTCTTCCATTGAGATGGATCCCGTCAAGGTGCAAGCTATTTGTGACTGGACTCAGCCCTCCTCTCTTAAGGGTCTTCAGAGATTTTTGGGCTTTGCCAACTTTTACCGCCGATTTATTGCTGGTTTTTCGGATGTCGTTAAACCACTGACTGATTTGACCAGACAAGGCGCTGATGTTGCTAATTGGTCCCCTCATGCTGTAGAGGCCTTTCAGGAGCTTAAGCGCCGTTTTGCCTCTGCCCCTGTGTTGCGTCAGCCTGATGTGAATCTGCCTTTTCAGGTTGAGGTTGACGCTTCGGAGATCGGAGCTGGGGCAGTGTTGTCGCAGAAAGGTTCCGACTGCTCCGTCATTAGGCCTTGTGCCTTCTTTTCTCGCAAATTTTCGCCCGCAGAGCGGAATTATGATGTTGGGAATCGGGAGCTTTTGGCCATGAAGTGGGCGTTTGAGGAGTGGCGCCATTGGCTCGAGGGGGCTAGGCATCAGGTGGTGGTATTGACTGACCACAAAAATTTGATTTATCTTGAGACTGCCAGACGCCTGAATCCTAGACAGGCGCGCTGGTCTTTATTTTTTTCTCGCTTTAATTTTGTGGTGTCATACCTACCGGGTTCTAAGAATGTTAAGGCAGATGCCCTTTCTAGGAGTTTTGACCCGGACTCTCCTGGTAATTCTGAACCCACAGGTATCCTTAGGGAGGGAGTAATTTTGTCGGCCGTTTCTCCTGATCTGCGGCGGTCCTTGCAAGAGTTTCAGGCGGATAGACCGGATCGTTGTCCGCCTGATAGACTGTTTGTTCCGGATGATTGGACCAGCAGAGTCATCTCTGAGGTACATTCTTCTGCATTGGCAGGTCATCCCGGAATTTTTGGTACCAGGGATTTGGTGGCAAGATCCTTCTGGTGGCCTTCCCTGTCACGAGATGTGCGAGTCTTTGTGCAGTCATGTGACGTTTGTGCTCGGGCCAAGTCTTGTAGTTCTCGGGCTAGCGGACTGCTGTTGCCCTTGCCTATTCCTAAGAGGCCTTGGACACACATCTCGATGGATTTTATTTCAGATCTGCCTGTTTCCCAGAAGATGTCTGTCATCTGGGTGGTCTGTGACCGTTTCTCTAAAATGGTCCATTTGGTTCCTCTGCCCAAGTTGCCTTCTTCTTCTGAGTTGGTTCCTCTGTTTTTTCAGAATGTTGTCCGATTGCACGGTATTCCTGAGAATATTGTTTCTGACAGAGGTACCCAATTTGTGTCTAGATTTTGGCGGGCATTCTGTGCTAGGATGGGCATAGATTTGTCTTTTTCATCTGCTTTTCACCCTCAGACTAATGGCCAGACCGAGCGGACTAATCAGACCCTTGAGACATATCTGAGGTGTTTTGTCTCTGCTGACCAGGATGATTGGGTTGCTTTTTTGCCATTGGCAGAGTTCGCCCTCAATAATCGGGCCAGTTCTTCCACCTTGGTGTCCCCGTTTTTCTGTAATTCGGGGTTTCACCCTCGATTTTCCTCCGGTCAGGTGGAATCCTCGGATTGTCCTGGAGTGGATGCGGTGGTGGAGAGATTGCATCACATCTGGGGGCAGGTTATGGACAATTTGAAGTTGTCCCAGGAGAAGACTCAGCGTTTTGCCAACCGTCATCGTCGTGTTGGTTCTCGGCTTTGTGTTGGAGATTTAGTGTGGTTGTCTTCTCGTTTTGTCCCTATGAGGGTCTCTTCTCCTAAGTTTAAACCTCGGTTCATCGGCCCTTATAGAATATTGGAGATTCTTAATCCTGTTTCTTTCCGTTTGGACCTCCCTGCGTCCTTTTCCATTCATAACGTTTTTCATCGGTCGTTATTGCGCAGGTATGAGGTACCTGTTGTACCTTCAGTTGAGCCTCCTGCTCCGGTGTTGGTTGAGGGTGAGTTGGAGTACGTTGTGGAGAAAATTTTGGACTCTCGTGTTTCCAGACGGAAACTCCAGTATCTGGTTAACTGGAAGGGTTACGGCCAGGAGGATAATTCTTGGGTCAATGCATCTGATGTTCATGCTTCTGATCTTGTTCGTGCCTTCCATAGGGCTCATCCTGGTCGCCCTGGTGGATCTGGTGAGGGTTCGGTGCCCCCTCCTTGAGGGGGGGGTACTGTTGTGAATTTGGATTCTGGGCTCCCCCGGTGGCCGCTTGTGGAATTGGACTTGTCATCCTCTTTCCTGTTTCACCTGGTTCCATCAGTAGTGGGTGTCGCTATTTAAGCTCATTTCTCTGGTGGTTTCTTGCCGGTCAACAATGTTATCTGATGCCTCTCAGTGCTTGTTCCTGCTTCTAGACTACTACTAGATAAGTTGGACTTTTGTCCTTGTTTTGTTTTGCCTATTTGTTCCAGTTCACAGCTGAAGTTTTGTTACTGTGTCTGGAAAGCTCTCGTTGATCAGGGATTGCTACTCTGGCGTTATGAGTTAATGCCAGAGTTTAAGGTAATCTCTGGATGGTGTTTTGTTAGTGTTTTTCTGCTGACCATGAAAGTATACTATCTGTCTTCTGCTATCTAGTAAGCGGACCTCAAATTTGCTAAGACTATTTTCCTGCTGCGTTTGTTGTTTCATCTGAACTCACCGTCATTATATGTGGGGGGCTACTGTCTTCTTTGGAAATATTTCTCTAGAGGTGAGCCAGGTCTTATATTTCCCTCTGCTAGCTATTTAGGTCTTAGGCCAGAGCTGGGCATCTAGCGATAAATAGGAAATGCTACCTGGCTATTTCTAGTTGCGCGGCAGGCTTAGTTCATGGTCAGTATAGTTCCATCTTCCGAGAGCTTGTCCCTCTATAGGCTTGCTATGATCTCTGCCTGCAGAGATCATGACAATTTAGTGAAATAAAATTTCCATTCTAACAACCTTAATAAGTGTGACGAAACAGCATTTCTTCTTAATTATGCTAGACATAAATGTCAGTATGGCAGGAGATATAGGCTATTATCTTTATGTTGACTATTGAATTTATGTGTTTTTCTTTGGTTGATGAAGAAACACAGACTATTGTTTGTATGAGCCTGAATATTGACCTTTGAGTTGCTGTTTGCTGCAACTCATTGCCTGCTATCTTTGAGGGACAAGGACAGGGTAAGTTAATAGATGTTTGTTAATATGCTGATTACACATTGTACCAGGCCAGCTAGTTTGTTGACCTGCAAAGCAGAGAAGGATGAACTATGCAGATTGATTAAATACTCAATGAGAGTTAAAGTCATCCTACCTCCCCCCTGACCTGTGGATGATGACCTGAGCCACAGATGTGGGTATAAAAAGGGATTTCTATAGTTCTGCAAGAATAATCAGAGAAACTTTACAAAACCACAGTCAGGAACATTCTACAGGATGTCAGTTTAGGGGACCATGGCACAAGCTGAAAGAATACAGATCTGCTCCATTGACAATCGCTGAACCCTCACAGATGTCTTGGAGAATCCAGGTCTAGACAATCAGGTCACCTAGCCACATACCTCATTGATCACGGTCAGCTTCCTATCGTTACCTCCTCTCTGTTGGTACCTGCAAAATGTGGGGTGCCATTGGTGGGGGGTAGTTGGCCCTGGAAGCCCCAAAGTCGCAGTTGCTCTAATCCTAGTGAGTCAGCGGAAAGGTGAGACTCTGTGATTTGCACCATCTTCGGTATTTGCTGGGACTGTTCTATATGTTATTGTTTTTGGTGGATTAATACATTATTGCCACACTATTTTACCCTCACCCTGTGATGTCTGAGTAGTGTTCTGCCCAAGGAAAAAGAGAGTGGGTGTTCAGTGGTATGAGCCCTGGTGCATGCAGTCTTTCTAAAGACAGCCGGGCCAGCAGATCAGAGCACCCAATGACCCTATTGTCTCCACAATAAGTATATTACAATGGAACATTAAAAAAATAATAGATTTCTTAAATGCTTTCTTTGGGGCAATAGAGCTATGTGTAAATGAGAATTTAACAGGTATTTTTGTTAGATGAGAACTATTCCTCAATAGAAAAGAAAAAGTGGCAATTACACAACTCCATTTTGGAACAGCTCTTAATACTCTTAGGTAAGATATATGGTAAACATTGTATCATTGTTCATTTTGATTGCTTAAGATTACAGTGATATAATGTATTACTAAAGTATCTTCGGTTTTAAATAAAGTTTATTGTACAATTTAGAAAAGTGTTAGACCATATAACATAAAAGAAATGAAAAATCATATTTTCTGATACAAGTGTTTCTTGTATTTATTTGTGCATAAAAAAAACTATTGAATGGCCTGAAAAAAAAATCATCCAGCATAGTTGGAAATGTCTGCCATGGAAATGCCTGTGGTGACTGAAATTGTGCATGTAAGTGGGATTCGGTCAAGTTCCTAAAATGAATTTTTGCACTGTGGAGTATCTGCAGAAAGAAAGAATCTATCTATCTATCTATCTATCTATCTATCTATCTATCTATCTATCTATCTATCTATCTATCTATCCTATAAAAAATAATGTAGCTATACTTTTTTAGATTTAATTAGTCTTTTTCCACTGGTCATTGACATCTTCAGCAAAAAGAAACAGTATTTTCCTTCTTAACCCCTTAAGGACCAGGGGTATTTCCATTTTCGCATTTCCATTTTTGCTCCCTTTCTTCCCACGACCATAACTTTTATATTTTTCCATCAATATGGCCATGTGAGGGCTTGTTTTTTGCGGGACCACTGATTTTACCATATCGTGTACTGGAAAACGGGAAAAAAAAATTCCAAATGTGGTGAAATTGCAAAAAAGTGCAATTCCACAATTGTTTTTTGGATTTTTTTTTACCATGTTCACTAAATGCTAAAACTGACCCACCATTATGATTCTCCAGGCCATTTTGAGTTGATAGACACCAAACATGTCTAGGTTCTGTTTTATTTAAGTAGTGAAAAAAAATTCCAAAGTTTGTAAAAAAAAAAAAATGCCATTTTCCGAGACCCGTAGCGTTTCTATTTTTCATGCTCTGGGGCTGGGTGAGGGTTTATTTTTTGTGCACCTATCTGTTGTTTTTATTAATACCATTTTGGTCTGGATATGATCTTTTGATAACCCTTTATTGCAATGTTGCAGTGACCAAAAAAACTTAATTCTGGCATTTTGATTTTTTTTCTGGCTACGCCGTTTACCGATTGGATTAATTCTTTTTATATATTGATAGATCAGATGATTCTGAACATGGCAAAACCAAATATGTGTTTTTTTTATTATTGTTTTATTTTGAATGGGGCGAATGTAGAGTGATTTGAACTTTCATATATATATATATATATATATTTTTATATTTTTGAAAACATTTTCTTTTTACTTGCTTCACTAGTCTCCATGGGACACTAGAAGCTGCGATCATCCGATCGCTTGTACTAAATAGACCAGGGCTGCAGCCCTGTCTATGTAGCAGAAATGCTCACTTGCTATGAGCGCCGACCACTTGGAGGCGCTCATAGCTATCCCGCTATGATAACCACAGGTCTCCTGCTGACCCCAGATGGTCATGCCAACCCATCAGAGACCCGCGGTCATGTGACATAGGCGCCGATGGGAGAAGGTAACGATGTGCTTCCTGCGCGTGCATGTTAAATGCTACTGTCAGAGTTTACTGCAAGAGAGATTCACATGTTGCAGATCTCAAAAACGCAGCTCAGATCAGTTTACGCTGTGTGAAAAAGAAAGCACAGTGGCCATCTCATTTCTACAAATCCCATCCACTTTGCTGGAACTGTAAAATGTTGCGTTTTTTGGCACAGTGAAAATATGCAGAGCCTAAAACTCACCAAATTCTCATTGCGGGACCGTAACCTTAGATGTGTTTTTTTTTCTATTTTTTTCTTTCTAGACATATGGGAGAAGGGGGGCTGAAAAAATAGCAAGCAAAATTTTATATAAAGTTGTAGTTGCGTTTCTAAGTTCGGAACTGTAACATTTCTCCACTTTAAAAAACGCACCCTAAAGACGCATCGAAAAAGGGAAAAATTCATAAAAGAGCAAGAAATAGAGCACAATAGCATTGCGTATTTTAGTGTGGAACATATGCAGCAGAAAGAACACAGTATTTCTGCACGACTTTAAGGCTATGCCTGAATCATGTATAATATAATATATTCACGTCAACCTCATTTATTTAACCAAAATAAATCCTGTGTATATTTATCGGCAAAATGTTGATGGGTGAGCATATTACTCGAGAATAATCACAAAGCTGTGGCAAAAGAGATCTGCAGACATCAGCTATTGTAAGGGTTAAAATCAGAGTGAATCCCAAAATTGCAGTTTTACTGTCAACAATGCAGCATCCTCTCACCAGTAGATGGCGCTGATGCCCTTAGAACTATTTGGCGCTGAACTCTCAACCAGCGGGGAAACACTCAGGTTAAATTCCCCATCCGAATAAACAGGGCTTAGGTTTCTTTTTAGCACAGGTATTGGGAAATATGTTGCTCCCAATGTATGTGACTAGGTAACTAGACACAGGGTGCTGCTGTGCATGGCTTATTAGAACAGATTTCCCCTCTGCTAAGTTGTGCGGCTCGTTTATTGTTAACCAGGCTAACTGCAAATAGAGGTGGAAGGTCAGGAAACAGATTTTAGAGAGAAGCTAATTTTTAAACCTCTCATGCCTTTTCAATTCCATGCTGAGCTTTTCCAGCCTTTGTGTACCATGTATACCACCTGCAGATTGTTCCTTAAAGGGGTTGTCTCACCACCTATCCAAAGGACAGGTGACAACTGGGACCCTCACCGACTGGTAGATTGGGTTTTTTTATCCTTGGGACAAAATGTCATGGTAGATCAGATGCCTAAGTACCACTCCATTCTGGGAATGCTGGAAAAAACCCAGTGCAGAATTTAGCACTGCTACTCCATTTTAACCAGGATAGAAGTTTTCCATTCTGCCTATTGGTGTGGTCCCTAACAGTCGGACTCCCACCTATCAATAAGTTATCAGCTAATCTGTGGATAGGTGATAACTTATTTTCTCCCGACAACCCCTTTAAGATTTTGTGGAGGAGGCCATAGACTAGAATTCCATATGCTACATATATTAGGAGATATTAAGATGTGATCTGCTAAATAAAACAAAATACGGTATCTCTTTTCAAAATATCCTCAAAATCCTTTTTCTAATCTCCTTGAGATTAAAACTACAGCATGGCAAAATTCACACATATTATATATGATTTCACACCCAAACACTTTAAAGTAACCATTAAAATATCATCTGCGATCTGACGAGGGCAGGCACACTCAGTTTAGAGTGCCCGTCGGCCATTGAAATCTAAGATTTTATTTTGCTGAGGTTTGCCAGGTTTTCTATCTTCAGTCTATTACCAATATATTGTATTATATTATATATAATATTATAAAGCAGTGATCCCAACATTGTTTCCCTAATCCTGCCTAGCTATCAATGTAATGCATTTTAGGTGCATTAATATATTTACAGATCGCCGTCTTCCATGGTTTCCTCCGGTCCTCTTCTAGGTCATGTGATTTGAATTCAGACAGGAGGGTTATCGGTAGCCAAGAAGTCGCTTTCTCAGTGACAATACATGGAGCCTTATTCTGCATCTCCATAAACTTATATTGAAAAAGTATCACCGTCCCTGTATGAGCCGGCAAAGAAGAGGAGTGATCATCATGTGACCTAGAAGAGGACCAGAGCAGCGCTGGAAACTGTGCAAGATGGCAATCTGTAAGTATATTAAGGCACACACACTACATTATATAGATAGTAAGAAAGCATAGAAAAAGGATAAAAAAAATGATAGAATCTATTAATATCTTAATTTAAGAAAGTCTTTACCCAAAGGCCTCAAGCCTAATTCATAGAGGCATATAGTACATGGGGTTAAACGGTTTCTAATCTATATAATATCTGCCTACCATAGATGCAGCCGCAGAGGGGCCCAAGGGGTAAGGGGGCCTCTTCCATCTCCTAAGCAGGTGGAACTATGTTTCATGAGAAGCTATTGGACTGCAAAGGGCCCAAATATTGTTCTTGCACAGGGGCACTGTCCTATTTATGTCCGCCCCTCCACAGATCGCTATGGTGCTGTATGCACAGTTTAGTACTTCAGGAATACGAACAGTTAAATGTGTCTGTCTAATCGAGGCCACAGACATGACAAACAACAGTAAAAATAATAAATGGCCCGGTGTTAGCTCATGATCGCTTCACAATGACTTACTGTCCTATAAATGAGATGATCAATCCCAACAACGTGGACAATTACGCACGCCCGGTATTGTTAACCCGGTGAGTTATCCATAATCATTATCAGGTGTCATTAGAGATCAATTATCATTTTAAAAATGAAAAATTGCTGAATTTAACTTGATGGTGTCAGATCTTTTTGATGCACTGATTATTGGCCGCCATGGCAATTATAAACAGTTGCTAAAATGTATGGCCATCTTAAAAGATAACGTGTAATAAAATATTGTGTTGTCATTTAATATAATAACCTGAACACTAGGGATGGTGAGAATGTCGGACTATTCCTAGTTTCCCATAACTTTGCCTACTTATCTGACTTGGTAATTCTCCTTTAAGAAATGAACTATTCCCTATGAATATTTAATGTACTTTGCCTGCATTATCCACATGATGTGGGTTGGAGCTTCACTTAGACTGGGAGATCTGAAAGGTGCTGGAGAGAAGCAGCGACATGTTAAACTACCTTGTGATTGCAATCCCTGAGCGGAGCTGCAAACATTGGCGCTGACAATATGAGATGATGGTGGCGCAGGGGATGAGAGGGGTAGCTGGCTCATTTCCATCACAATGCTGGGGACACAGTTGGAGGCTGCATTTCCCTGCCTGGTGCACTTCTCTGCAGCAATCAGCCCTACCAGCCCAAGCCCTAAGTGTGTGCATTTGTCTCTGATTGTGTAAGGAAAATGTCCAGAACAACTGCACCTCTGGGGTAAGTCCAAGCATGGAGGGTTTTCTAAGGAAAGGTGTTTCATTGTTCTTTGTCATTGTTCTCCTCCATATGTAAACTCTGGCTAGGCAGAGCCTCATTCACACGGTGCACATGTCACATGCATGTTTTACTATATTACAGTGCTATTCTTCATTATGTGTTGCATGCCGTTTTCTTTGTGTGCTTGTGGGTCCAGTTTTAACTGTTTCTACTCCTAACACAAGGCACATTAAGAAGAAATTGTCATCCTCTTACTAATTGGACACCTTCCCCTATGTGAGATTGCAGCGTGTCATCTGCTCCGCAGCGAGAGCCTGACACGTACATTTCCATGCTTGGGAAAAAAAGTGTATAAAATTAGAATGGTTTTGTCCCTGACTTGTAGGCCTGGGAGTGTTATATCTGGAAAAGTTTCATTATACATCTGACTCTGTTACAGGGTATTAGCCTAAACAACATGATATATGGTTTCTATATAGTGAACTGTTTAGATCAATATTTATGCTGCTAGTATCATATTAACATATGATTACCGCTGATCACGCTATATGGATATAGGCATTATTACATTGGCATAATTATAGACATGACCTAAACGCCATAGTCTAATTTTAGTAGTCACTGACAGTAACAAGCAGCAGTAACATGAGCATTATTGTATTTGTATATATATATATATATATATATATATAAACTACATATATAATCTAGACATGCAAAAGAAATGTAATTAATATCTATTGTAATTGTAATATAAATGTAATTAATATATATACACATATATGTGGATAGATAGATAGATAGATAATAGATAGGTAGACAGATAGATAGATACATAGATATAGGATAGATAGATAGATAGATAGATAGATAGATGATAGGTAGATAGATGATAGATAGATAGATAGATAGATAGATAGATAGATAGATAGATAGATAGATAGATAGATACAGTAGATAGATAGATCGATAGATAGATACAGTAGATAGATAGATAGATAGATAGATACAGTAGATAGATCGATAGATAGATAGATAGATAGATAGATAGATAGATAGATAGATAGATAGATAGATACAGTAGATAGATAGATAGATAGATAGATAGATAGATAGATAGATAGATAGATAATAGATAGATATAGGATGGATGGATGGATGGATGGATACATAGATAGATAGATAGATGATAGATATTAGATAGATAGATAGATAGATAGATAGATATTAGATAGATAAATAGATAGATACATGATAGATAGATAGATAGATAGATAGATAGATAGATAATAGATAAATAGATGTTCTCTATATGTTTATTGACTATAATTAAGGGGTAAGGGGTATTCGAAATCCGAAAGTATGGCTGCCTTAGTAAGCAGACGATGTACTTTCTGTCAGTATACTGTGGCTGCTTTTCCTCCCACACAAGTGACGAGTACTTTTATTTCACTTTCTGGTGAGAACATTTGTAAAAAGACATAACATGATTTATTCCATTTGTGTCTGGTATCTTCTTAATATCATTTACAATGGTGTGAAATCCAATATTTACTAAATACTGTGATTCACATCCCTATAGGCCTTTTAAGTAGTTGGCAGATTCTATTTTTCCCCATGTTCATTTTCCATAAAATTGCAGTTGAGCATATTTTAATATGACGATCCTCCTTACTTCAAGACTGATACGAATGTTTGGGAGACAATGAGTTGCTTAAGTCATTTTACGCCTTAATTATGTTTGTGTAAATGGCGCTCTGCAGTCATTTAGTCTGTATTCGTGACTTGGGCTTGAATGATAGCTATGGATTCCTTTTGAGACTGTGATTCTTATCAGATGGGCTTCTTGCATGATCAATAACGCCATTAGGATTAGAAAACCAACACACGTACCTATATCTAATTAACCTGTTCATGTGAGGGTAACTGGCAAGAGAATTGGAGATCCAGGTACACCAAGCACATAGAACAGTGATGATATATATACACATTATTATTATTATTTATTTATTATACACATATAACATCCTTTTTTCAATACTGTTATTTTACTGGCATAAAGGATAAACATAGAATAAAAAGTGACAAAAATTGTTATCCTTTGTGGAAACTGACTTTGTAAAATATTATTTGTAAAGAAGTGAGACAGATTGTCTATGAAAAGTCTCCTTTCTTGTTTTCTTTATTTATTACAGCATATTAAGGGTAAGTCAATATTTCATTGTCTATTGATTGTGGGAATTTGGGACCTATAGGAACTAATGAGACGTTGGGGTACATGCAATCTGATTGGTTGGCATCTAGGAGCCTACAGGTGTTAATAAAACATATTGTAAATGCATTCTCTGCCCATACCTAGCTCAGTAATAGCATTATATTTGAGTTATGCTGTGCAATATTTAATTTGGGGGAAACATATTTGTCAAATCAAGGATCTCTAAAATGCCCTCAAATCCATCCTGAGCCAAACCCAACAATAAAATATTTACCAAAAATGTGGAAAACAAATTTTCACAAAATTACTAATGGTGAAAAATGTAGTGTTGTGTCAACAAATATTTCGCACCTTTGTGGGTAATGTTGTACTATATTATTCTTAAAGGCAAAACCAGAAGATGTGCGTAAACCCTGAACAATCTGAAAGCTTCACCTTATAAGAAATATATTCTGCCCTACTGCCGTCACTATGGGGTCCTGCTGCATAAAGGGGTCCAATGGCACTTTGCCACATAAGAAGTCATTGTTCTTATTATTATTGGCACATGGTAGCTGGGAGGCTCTGCTTCACGTTACACCAAAGCCATTTATTGGTGAGGAAAGTCACCCAAAACTTTTAGTCTCTCGAGCTCCTGCTATGGTCCTTACTCCAGCCTTAGGAGCTGTAGATATTTGTAGAGAAGGCCTGCATGATAGGAGAAATATGGGATTACTCTTGGGGCAGTGGCCACATTCTGTAGAATATAATCACCCTGTTGTGTAAGGAGTCTCAGACAATGCCCTCGATATGTAGAAAGTGGCCTCTGTTCAATAGATGATGCAGAGATGGAAGGAGACTTACGGGGCAGCAGTCTGGAGATTACAAGAAAGAAGTGTTCACTGCTTGCTAATATTGCTTTTCTCAAGACTTCTAAATAAACGGAATGTAGTTTCCAATATGTCACAGTTACGAGCACTAGCTTGTACATTAATTAGTCCTTGCATTATATTTTATACACTTTATACATTTATGTGCTTAACACATTATTACTTTAGATTTCCTTATGACTTTTTTCCATACTATTTTATGTTTCGCCCTTTACTTTTTGTTATGTGCTGAAAATCAGGGAACATATATGTGGATATCTGTAATAGCCTGTGTATGTTTTGTGTGTCTTCTGTCCTATGGATGTGGTGTGTCATATTTTTGACTTTTTTTAGGCAATTTAAATAAAGTTTGGATTTTATATGTACCAGGTTTCTTTATGATTTCCCCTATGTGCTGACAAACCTGGACATTCCCCTGTCTTAGTATTGCAACATTTTGAAACTTGAAAAAGAATATATATATTTATATATATATATATATATATATATATATATATATATATATATATGTACATATAATGTGTAAACTCATAAAAATGCAAAACTCATGTATCATAATAATTATCATTGATATCATATTTTAACTCATTGTCTGCCTTGGTGTAAGCTGCTCAATGGACTGAACACTATTGTTGGTCGTGCAGACGTGTCTTTCGGGCAGGTATTTGGTTAGGCCTAGTGTTACGCTAGCTGTACAGAAAGACTCTATCAGGAAACAAGCAGGCCAAGGACATTCTCAATGCCTATCCATGGTTGCCTCCATACTGAAATAAAGGAATAAAGAAATACTCCAAGGCTTTGCTTAGCTATGCAAACATAGATCTGCTTAGGACTCATCAACACAATTATTTTTTATATATTTGTGAGCAAAAGTGATTATGATAAATTGGACAACAGATTCTCAGATTCTAGGTGACAAACGCCTGGCATGGTCTCTCTGAGAGATTTACTGTAATTAAAAAAAACTACCATATTCTGCAACCCACCATATTCGTACCACTACACCAATACATACCATACTCTGCCACAGGCAGTTTATTTTACATTTATACCTCTTCTCACTCATACATATAAAGATAAAGCAAAAAAAGTTGTTATCCGCTTATTCCTGAACATCTACTTGCAAGTCTGGGTTGAAGGCACAAACTGAATCATTATTGTTTCCATAACCTCCATATATGATGTGGCAAAATAATAACTAAAGATCATCCTGTGTGCAGCTAAGATATCACAGACAGACACTTTTTTCTTCAATATTAACTTTTTAGAAGAAATGTACGAAAAGTATTAAGGTCATCCAAATATCTAATAGTGCAAATGTAGATTGCGTCAGGCCCAGTTTGTCTTTTTATACTTGTCCGATTCTTACAAAAATGGGAATAGATTCCTGCTTAGGTAATAACTTCCTTGATGAAAGGTCTAGGAATGGCCTCCTTCCCTAGAATTAATCCCCATTTTTGGAAAAATGTATGTAAAATGAACCTAAATTGTGACTCATACTACGGCAGACACTTCAAGGATGTTCCCAGGGCTGACCTGACAGTACTATGTTCAAGACGTTAACCCTCTATGCCTTGTCTTTCTTCTAACAAACTTTCAATGTGTCAAGAATGGTTGAAGCAATCTTGTTCTGCTCCTTTTATTTCTCTTAGGTGACGTCCAGGAGGTGGTAAGTGGATAATGTGACATGTGCTTGTGTGTTTGGTGGTCTACAGGTGTGAGATGTACTGAATTTAGCACATCGACTTGGAAAAATACTACCAATTGTAAATGTTACATCACACCACCAGAACCCTAAATCCTAGCACCCGAGAGGCAATGTTGTGACCATGTACTATGCAGAAGATACATATATGACCTTATGTACTTTGTCCCACTCGAGGCTTCTACAGGACATGACCATGCTTCCTCATGGGCGGTCTAATGCTTGGCCCCAGTCTCTGCAGTTTGTGCTTTTGTACTTTTAAGTTAGAAAATGAGTGCACAGAGCCTTCAGCATGGTCATCGGCACCATTTCTGGGTGTGTTCTGGGGTTCTAGGTTTGGATGTGTCTTAAAAGAAGAACACAGAATCTTTCAATCCAACTTGCATATAGACTGCAACATTTTTTATTGACCTCTAATGTACTGATAGAGTTGGATATGCACTGATAGGTTTTAATGCAATTTATGTACAGCTATGTTCACACTGGCATTTAGGTTCCATTCCATATTCCAATTGCTCTTGATGTACAATCCGCTGCACTGTTCTGTGTTACTTAAAATGGAATCTTAAATTGAAACGATACATGTGTGTATATGTATATATATAAATAAATATATATGCTGTATATACCCACATGTACAGTTTATATTATATATATATATATATATATATATATATATATATATATATATATATATATTAAAAGAAAAAGGGAAAACAGCACAGCAGACTTCCAAAAAAAGTGATGTTTAATGCCCCCCAAAAAAGGGGCATTAAACATCACTTTTTTGGAAGTCTGCTGTGCTGTTTCCCCTTTTTCTTTCATTATCTAAAGAAGCCTTCTGTGACTGCTGGCTGGGGATGCGTGCACTTTGTAAAGGTATTTTGTTTGGTGCTGTTCAAAAATTTTTCTATATATATATATATATATATTTTACACACACACACACAAAAGGTGATTAGGTATATATACGTAATCCCATTTCATTAGACATACCACATGTATTTTACTTTTTTTAACCCAACTTTTGTTCTAGATAAAATTTTGAAGTGCCAACATCACTCTAAAGTCTTTGATGATTGGGAAGCTATCTAATATGTATTCAAGAGTTGCAATAGTGGTTGTAAGTAGTGTTGAGCGATACCGTCCGATACTTGAAAGTATCGGTATCGGAAAGTATCGGCCGATACCGGCAAAGTATCGGATCTAATCCGATACCGATACCCGATACCAATACAAGTCAATGGGACTCAAGTATCGGACGGTATCCCTGATGGTTCCCAGGGTCTGAAGGAGAGGAAACTCTCCTTCAGGCCCTGGGATCCATATTAATGTGTAAAAGAAAGAATTAAAATAAAAAATATTGCTATACTCACCTCTCCGACGCAGCCTGGACCTCACCGAGGGAACCGGCAGCGTTCTTTGCTTAAAATGCGCGCTTTTCCTTCCTTCCGTGACGTCACGGCTTGTGATTGGTCGCGTGCCGCCCATGTGGCCGCGACGCGACCAATCACAGCAAGCCGTGACGTAATTTTCAGGTCCTTCTAGGCATTCAGTATTTTAAAATTACGTTCCGGCTTTGTGATTGGTCGCGTCGCGGTCACATGGGCGGCACGCAACCAATCACAAGCCGCGACGTAATTTTAAAAATGCGCGCGTTTCCTGCCTCCCGTGACGTCACGGCTTGTGATTGGTCGCGTCGCCCATGTGACCGCGATGCGACCAATCACAAAGCCGGAACGTAATTTTAAAATACTGAATGCCTAGAAGGACCTGAAAATTACGTCACGGCTTGCTGTGATTGGTCGCGTCGCGGCCACATGGGCGGCACGCGACCAATCACAAGCCGTGACGTCACGGAAGGAAGGAAAAGCGCGCATTTTAAGCAAAGAACGCTGCCGGTTCCCTCGGTGAGGTCCAGGCTGCGTCGGAGAGGTGAGTATAGCAATATTTTTTATTTTAATTCTTTATTTTACACATTAATGTTGTTTCGATACCGATTCCCGATACCACAAAAGTATCGGATCTCGGTATCGGAATTCCGATACCCGCAAGTATCGGCCGATACCCGATACTTGCGGTATCGGAATGCTCAACACTAGTTGTAAGACAATACAGTTTTAGCATAGATTAAAAATTATGGCCCGTTCTAAGGTTTGGCTACACCCTCCCTTGGTGGGTGCTCTGACTTTAACCCCTTAACAACCAGAAGTATTTTTGGTTTTGCATTTTCAATTTTTGCTCCCCTTCTTCCCAGGGCCATAACTTTTTTATTTTTTGGTCAAAATGGCCATGTGAGAGCTTGTTTTTTGTGGGACGAGTTGCACTTTTGAAAGACACCATTAGTTTTAACATATTGTGTACTGGAAAAATTCAAGTGCGGTGAAATTGCAAAAAAAAGTGCAATCCCACAGTTGTTTTTTTTTTTTCACCATGTTCACTAAATGCTAACACTGACCTGCCATTTCTCCAGGTCATTATGAGTTCATAGACACCAAACATGCATAGATTCTTTTTTGTTTAAGTGGTGAAAAAAAATACAAAAAACAATTGTGCCATTTTCCGATACCTGTAGTGTCTCTATTTTTCGAGATCTCGGGTAGGGTGAGGGACCATTTTTTGATCTTTTGATCACCCATTATTGCATTTTAATGCAATGTTGTGGCAACAAAAAAAATGTAATTCTGGAGTTTTTACTTTTTTCTCGTTAAGCCGTTTAGCGATCGGGTTAATTTTTTTTTTATTGATAGATCGGGTGATTCTGAACGTGGTAATACCAAATATGTGTATGTTTGATTTTTTTTTATTGTTTTATTTTGAATGGGGCGAAGGGAGGTGATTTGAACTTTAATTTTTTTTTATATATATATATATATATATTTTTTTTTTTTTTTAAATATATATTTTTTAACTTTTGGTATGCTTCAATAGTCTCCATGGAAGACTATAAGCTGCAGTTGTCCAGTCGGCTCTGCTACATACCGGCAATGATCAGATCACCTGTATGTAGCAAAATTGCTCACTTGCTATGAGCACCGACCACTGGTCATGCCAAACCATTGGTGACCCGCAATCACGTGACAGGGTCACCGAAGGGCGGGATTTCTGGTGTGCTTGCCGGAAAGCGACCGCTAAATGCCGCTGTCAGAGTTTTTGACAGCAGCATTTAACTAGTTAACAGCTGCGGGTGGATCGCGATTCCACCCACGGCTGTTGAAGGCACAATTCAGCTGTTCAAAACAGCTTTTTGTAGCAGCAGTAGTAGACATTGCAGCGTTGTCCCATCCAATCGAATGGGACAACACTGCAATACACAGACTAAACCAAGGTACGCTCCAGCCTGCAGGCCGACGTAAACATTGAAGAAACTGCAGCGCTCATTCAATGCACTACAGGATGCAGCCAGCCCATGTAGCAAAGATGTTAGCAACACAGGTGCAAAATACCAAAATGTTTGGTATTTTTCACCTGTGTTGCCAATATCTTTGCTCTATGCGCTGGCTGCATCCTGTAGTGCATTTGTTCAGAGACCTGGGCAGGGAAGTGGTGCTGCCCCTTTTTCAGCTATATTTTTGAATTTTTGGAGGATTTTCAGTTCTTTTGTGGCTTTGCTACTAGATTAGTGATAGAACTCGCAAGCATGAGGACCCTTGACGTTGGGTTGCGAGCTTGCATATCTTGGCCAAAATATCGACCAATACCTCACATATTTATATGTATTTTGTGCACTTTATTATTCAGGGTGCAGCCAAGCTCAACACTAGTGTTGAGCGATACCGTCCGATACTTGAAAGTATCGGTATCGGAAAGTATCGGCCGATACCGGCAAAGTATCGGATCCAATCTGATACCGATACCCGATACCAATACAAGTCAATGGGACTCATGTATCGGACGGTATTCCTGATGGTTCCCAGGGTCTGAAGGAGAGGAAACTCTCCTTCAGGCCCTGGGAACCATATTAATGTGTAAAATAAAGAATTAAAATAAAAAATATTGCTATACTCACCTCTCCGAGGGAACCGGCAGCGTTGTTTGCTTAAAATTTGCGCTTTTCTTTCCTTACGTGAAGTCCCGGCTTGTGATTGGTTGCGTGCCGCCCATGTGACCGCAACGCAACCAATCACAGCAAGCCGTGACGTAATTTCAGGTCATTCAGTATTTTAAAATTACGCTCCGGCTTTGTGATTGGTTGCATCGCAGTCACATGGGCGACGCAACCAATCACAGCAAGCCGTGACGTAATTTCAGGTCCTTAAGGATTTTAAAATTACGTCCCGGCTTTGTGATTGGATGCGTCGCAGTCACATGGGCGACGCAACCAATCACAAGCCGTGACGTCACGGGAGGCTGGACACGCGCGCATTTTAAAATGCGCGCGAGTCCAGCCTCCCGTGACGTCCCGGCTTGTGATTGGTTGCGTCGCTGTCAACCAATCACAAGCCGGGAGGCTGGACACGCGCGCATTTTAAAATGCGCGCGAGTCCAGCCTCCCGTGACGTCCCGGCTTGTGATTGGTTGCGTCGCTGTCAACCAATCACAAGCCGGGAGGCTGGACCCGCGCGCATTTTAAAATTCGCGCGAGTCCAGCCTCCCGTGACGTCACGGCTTGTGATTGGTTGCGTCGTCCATGTGACTGCGACGCAACCAATCACAAAGCCGGGACGTAATTTTAAAATACTGAATGACCTGAAATTACGTCACGGCTTGCTGTGATTGGTTGCGTCGCCCATGTGACTGCGACGCAACCAATCACATAGCCGGAGCGTAATTTTAAAATACTGAATGACCTGAAATTACGTCACGGCTTGCTGTGATTGGTTGCGTTGCGGTCACATGGGCGGCACGCAACCAATCACAAGCCGGGACTTCACGTAAGGAAAGAAAAGCGCGAATTTTAAACAAAGAACGCTGCCGCTTCCCTCGGTAAGGTGCAGGCTGCGTCGGAGAGGTGAGTATAGCAATATTTTTTATTTTAATTCTCTCTTTTACACATTTTTACATTAATGTTGTTTCGATACCGATACCCGATACCACAAAAGTATCGGATCTCGGTATCGGAATTCCGATACCCGCAAGTATCGGCCGATACCCGATACTTGCGGTATCGGAATGCTCAACACTACGCAACACGTTAGGTCTTGTATACAGGGGTGTTCATATGGGATGCATTGAGAGAGTGCTGGCCAGCCCGCCTGATCGAATAGTAGGGGCGTGACTTATAGGTTAAGAACCAGACACTATGCATTACCTACATGTGAACAGAGCCCTATACAGGCCTCTATTGTGCAAACATATACCAAGCAGTCCCCCCCCTCCATGAATTGGTAGGCTGTGAGTGACTGTCTATTTAGTATTTTGCACCTGTGTTGCCAACATCTTTGCTACAAGGGTTGGCTGCATCCTGCAGTGCATTTATTCAGAGACCTGGGCAGGTAAGGGGTGCTGCCCCCTTTTTAGCTGTATTTTTGAATTTTTGGAGGATTTTCAGAGCTCTTTTGTGGCTGTGCTACTAGATTACTTTTTATGTTACCCCTATCTGGAGTTGAACTCATAAATCTCACTTAAACCTTATTTGCATAGTTAACTGCACTTTTTAACCCCTTAATCCCATATGACGTACTATCCCATCAAGGTGACCTGGGACTTAATTCCCAGGGATGGGATAGTACGTCATAGCGATCGGCCGCGCTCTCGGGGGGAGCGAGGCCGATCACAGCCGGGTGTCAGCTGATTATCGCAGCTGACATCCGGCACTATGTGCCAGGAGCAGTCATGGACCGCTCCCGGCACATTAACCCCCGGCACACTGCGATCAAACATGATCGCAGTGTTTCGGCGGCATAGGGAAGCATCGCACAGGGAGGGGGCTCCCTGCGTGCTTCCCTGAGACCCTCGGTACAAGGCGATGTGCTCACCTTGTACCGAGCGTCTCCTCCCTGCAGGCCTGGATCCAAAATGGCCACGGGGCTGCATCCGGGTCCTGCAGGGAGGTGGCTTACCAAGCACCTGCTCAGAGCAAGCGCTGGTAAGCCTGCAGCCCTGCATGTCAGATCGCTGATCTGCCACAGTGCTCTGCAAAGTGTCAAATCAGTGATCTAACCCTATAACATGATGCCCCCCCCGGGGCAATGTTATAAAGTAAAAAAATATACATTTAGATGTGGAAAAAAAAAATTCCTAAATAAAAAAAATATATTGTTCCCATAAATACATTCCTTTATCTAAATAAAAAAACAATCAAAGTACACATATTTAGTATCGCCGCGTCCGTAACAACCCGACCTATAAAACTGTCCCACTAGTTAACCCCTTCAGTGAACACCGTAAAAAAAAGAGGCAAAAAACAACGCTTTATTATCATACCACCGAACAAAAAGTGGAATAGCACGCGATCAAAAAGACAGATATAAATAACCATTGTACCACTGAAAATGTTTTCTCGCCAAAAAAATGAGCCGCCATACAGCATCATCAGCAAAAAAATAAAAACGTTATAGTCCTCAGAATAAAGTGATGCAAAAATAATTATTTTTTTCTATAAAATAGTTTTTATCGTATAAAAGCACTAAAACATAAAAAATGATATAAATGAGGTCGCTGTAATCGTACTGACCCGAAGAATAAAACAGCTTTATCCATTTTACCAAATGCGGAACGGTATAAACGCCCTCCCCCCAAAGAAATTCATGAATAGCTGGTTTTTGGTCATACTGCCTCACAAAAATCGGAATAAAAAGCGATCAAAAAATGTCACATGCCCGAAAATGTTACCAATAAAAACGTCAACTCGTCCCGCAAAAAACAAGACCTTACATGACTCTGTGGACCAAAATATGGAAAAATTATAGCTCTCAAAATGTGGTAACGCAAAAAATATTTTTTGCAATAAAAAGCATCTTTTAGTGTGTGACGGCTGCCAATCATAAAAATTTGCTAAAAAGAAACGCTATAAAAGTAAATCAAACCCCCTTTCATCACCCCCTTAGTTAGGGAAAAAAAATTAAACAAATGTATTTTTTTCCATTTTCCCATTAGGGTTAGGGCAAGGGTTAGGGCTAGGGATAGGGCTAGAGTTAGGGTTAGGGTTAGGGTTGGGGCTATGGTTAGGGTTAGGGTAAGGGTTAGGGTTAGGGCTAGGGTTAGGGTTAGGGTTGGGGCTAGGGTTAGGGTTGGGGCTAGGGCTAGGGTTAGGGTTGGGGCTAGGGTTAGGGTTAGGGTAAGGGTTAGGGTTAGGGCTAGGGTTAGGGTTAGGGTTGGGGCTAGGGTTAGGGTTGGGGCTAGGGTTAGGGTTGGAGCTAGGGTTAGGATTTGGATTACATTTATGGTTGGGATTAGGGTTAGGGGTGTGTCAGGGTTAGGGGTGTGGTTAGGGTTATGGTTGGGATTAGGGCTAGGGGTGTGTTGGAGTTAGGAGTGTGGTTAGGGTTGGAGTTAGGGGTGTGGTTGGGATTAGGGGTGTGTTTTGGTTAGGGTTTCAGTTAGAATTGGGGTTTCCACTGTTTAGACACATCAGGGCTCTCCAAACACGACATGGCGTCCGATCTCAATTCCAGCCAATTCTGCGTTGAAAAAGTAACACAGTGCTCCTTCCCTTCCGAGCTCTCCCGTGCGCCCAAACAGTGGTTTACAATAACATATGGGGTATCAGCGTACTCAGGAAAAATTGGACAACAACTTTTGGGGTCCAATTTCTATTGTTACCCGTGAAAAAATAAAAATTTGGGGGGCTAAAAAAAACATTTTTGTGGGAAAAAATGATTTTTTATTTTCACGGCTCTGCGTTATAAACTGTAGTGAAATACTTGGGGGTTAAAAGTTCTCACAACACATCTAGATAAGTTCCTTGGGGGGTCTAGGTTCCAATATGGGGTCATTTGTGGGGGGTTTCTACTGTTTAGGTACATCAGGGTCTCTGCAAATGCAACGTGATGCCTGCAGACCAATCCATCTAAGTCTGCATTCCAAATGGTGCTCCTTCCCTTCCGAGCTCTGCCATGTGCCCAAATGGTGGATCCCCCTCCATATGGGGCATCAGCATACTCAGGAAAAATTAGGCAACAACTTTTGGGGACCAATTTCTCCTGTTACACTTGGGAAAATACAAAACTGGGTGTTAAAGATAATTTTTGTGGAAAAAAAATGATTTTTTATTTTCAAGGCTCTGCGTTATTAACTGTAGTGAAACACTTGGGGGTTCAAAGTTCTCACAACACATCTAGATAAGTTCCTTGAGGGGTCTAGTTTCCAATATGGGGTCACTTGTGGGGGGTTTCTACTGTTTAGGTACATTAAGGGCTCTGCAAACGCAATGTGACCCCTGCAGACTATTCCATCTAAGTCTGCATTCCAAATGGCGCTCTTTCCCTTCCAAGCTCAGCCATGTGCCCAAACAGTGGTTTATCCCCACATTTTGGGTATCAGCGTACTCAGAACAAATCGGACAACAACTTTTCAGGTCCAATTTCTCCTGTTACCCTTGGGAAAATACAAATCTGGGGGCTAAAATATAATTTTTGTGGAAAAAAAAATAATTTTTATTTTCATGGCTCTGCGTTATAAACTGTAGTGAAACACTTGGGGGTTCAGAGCTCTCACAACACATTTAGATAAGATCCTTAGGGGGTCTACTTTCCAAAATGGTGTCACTTGTGGGGGGTTTCAATGTTTAGGCACATCAGGGGCTCTCCAAACTCGACATGGTGTCCCATCTCAATTCCAGTCAATTTTGCATTGAAAAGTCAAACGGCGCTCCTTCCCTTCTGAGCTCTGCCATGCACCCAAACAGTGGTTTACCCCCACATATGGAGTGTCATCGTACTCAGGACAAATTTCACAACAACTTTTGTGGTACAATTTCTTCTGGTACCCTTGGGAAAATAACAAATTGGGGGCGAAAAATTCATTTTGTGAAAAAATATTATTTTTTATTTTTACGGCTCTACATTATAAACTTCTGTGAAGCACTTGGTGGGTCAAAGTGCTCAGTACACATCTAGATAAGTTCCTTAGGTGGTCTACTTTCCAAAATGGTGTCACTTGTGGGGGGTTTCATTGTTTAGGCACATTAGTTGCTCTCCAAACGCAACATGGTGTCCCATCTCAATTCCAGCCAATTTTGCATTGAAAAGTCAAATGGCGCTCCTTCACTTCCAAGCTCTCCCATGCGCCCAAACAGTGGTACAACAACTTTTGGGGTCCATTTTCTCCTGTTACCCTTGGTAAAATAAAACAAATTGGAGCTGAAATAAATTTTGTGTGAAAAAAAATTAAATGTTCTTTTTTTTTTAAACATTCAAAAAATTCCTGTGAAACACCTGAAGGGTTAATAAACTTCTTGAACATGGTTTTGAGCACCTTGAGGGGTGCAGTTTTTAGAATGGTGTAACACTTGGATATTTTCCATCATATAGACCCCTCAAAATGACTTGAAATGTGATGTGGTCCCTAAAAAAAATGGTGTTGTAAAAATGAGAAATTGCTGGTCAATTTTTAACCCTTATAACTCCCTAACAAAAAAAAATTTGTTTCCAAAATTGTGCTGATGTAAAGTAGACATGTGGGAAATGTTACGTATTAAGTATTTTATGTGACATATCTCTCTGATTTAAGGGCATAAAAATACAAAGTTTAAAAATTGTGAACTTTTCAAAATTTTCACCAAATTTCCGTTTTTTCACAAATAAACACAGGTAATATCAAAGAAATTTTTACCACTATCATGAAGTACAATATGTTTCAAAAAAATATTGTCAGAATCATCGGGATCTGTTGAAGTGTTCCAGAGTTATAACCTCATAAAAGGACAGTGGTCAGAATTGTAAAAATTGGCCCGGTCATTAACGTGCAAACCACCCTCGGGTCGTAAGGGGTTAAAAGTGGCGAAAGTAATGTAAAATGGCAAAAGAGTATACATTTTTTTGACAAAATTTTTGAATGTTTGTTACCAAAAAACTGGTGCCAAAGCCTTCATAACTACTAACCCCCAACAATGATTATATCTAATAATTAGTGATGGGTGGGACAAAAGGAGGTCAGAAATTGCACAAATTGAAATTATACACAAGGCCAAAGCACAAAACAGTCAGGTCATGGATTATTGGCCAGTCACAGGCGCTTCTACTTATACACTAGGTTTGTGAATGCATATAGATGGTTAATTGAATTCCAGAAGCTTTGGCCATTTAAATCTGTTTTCCATTTAGCTGTATATGTGCACACCTAAAATGTGTTATCGTCATGTGCTTCATGCTACACAGGCACTGTATACACGATATGCACCTACACTTCAGAAGTTTATTTACCAAAGGCCCGTGCCGTCCCGCGAGTTCCCGTTAGTGGTGTACACAATCGGATGCCTCTCCGCAGATGAAGCAGTGTGAATACGTGTAAAGGCTGATGACTCACACAATGTGCTGTTTCATTTTCTGACTTACTGTCTGGCCGCACTCACTGGGGTTTAACATAAAGAGGAGCAAGACTAGAACTTGTTTAAAGCGATTCAATGTTTTCTCCAAATAGTTTATTTGAAATAAAAAGTTCAGTCTCCCGCTCGCTGCTTACATTGGGAACTGTAAACATCGAATTTAAGCCAGTCATACAAATATAAACAGTCAATGTATTGAGACTCTCCTGTTCTGGGGTCCGCCCTTTCCTTTTGTGGTCCGGCTTAATTTGTAACACATTGAAGTGACTTTATAGAGTTACACACAAGAACGTCGTTCTTTGTGAATTTACATTCATTCTATCGCTTTTTGCCAAGTGACTAAGAAGCCGTTATCGTTTGCTGATATGGTCACGAAATCTGAGTGAGATTTGCATATTTGACCAATGACCTCTCCGGGCTGCCATCCTGCTGTTATAAAAGGAGTACACCTTCAGAAAATAATCTAGTGTCTAAATTAGGTTATGGTAAATGTATTTTTGTAAATATTTTTTATTTTATTTTTCATATCGCAATTAGTGATGAGCGAGCGTGCGCAGCAGTGCTCGATACTCAATTGAGCATCCGGTATGGAGCAGCGGCGAGTATCACGTTGTGTCCCGGAAGAGGCTCACTTGAATTATCTGAGGTTGGATGCCGCACTGAGGGAGATAAAGTTTTTCCGTCCACCGGCAAGATGTTCATGTTTGCCATTCACTTCCATTATGCTCTATCGTGTCCAATGTGCTTCAACATTTCAGTGCTAGATCAACACTAATCACAATCTTATATGAAAAGGAGAAACAAGGAGCCGAAAGTACAAATGTACAAAGATAGTTTATTAATTAAAAATAGGACAAAAAGCAAAGTAATGGGGAATACCACAACAATACATAAGGGGGACAAGAAAGGGAACACCTCAGTCGGTCAACCCCCCCACACACAATGTAATGACCGTACATAAGTACAGATAAAAGATGGAAAGATAATACATGCCAATATAATACGCAGTGCTGGAGAAGTAGGAAGCACAAAGCACCTAATATAAGCACAGTGCTGTGCGGTCATAGAAAAGAGATAGTAGTAAAGTAAGGGCCAGTGCCCTATATATTTATACAAAATCTCGCCACACAGCAATAAAAATGGAAAGGTGCCATGCTTACCACAATGAGGGGAGGTAGACAAAAGAGGGTCCCACCGGTGAGAGTGCCCCAACGCACGTTTCGCAGCGCTCCAACGCTGCTTTCTTAAGGGGAAGTGGTGTGAAAGGAAAAAGGACCTGCTTTTACCCTCCCTGACCCCGATCACATGGTCAGTGACCACCAATCATGTCGGCGCTGTCGGCGCATGCGCACTGCGGCAGAGCGGCGCCGCACAAGGACCCGGCGTCAGGCCCGATGCGCAGACCGGGAGACAGATCTCCAGGTCCGCGCAGCAAGCCATGGAGACACCCGTCCCAGCACGGCAGCCACCCGCCCACAGCGCGATGCGCACGGCCGCATGGGGGCTCACACAGTGGGGACAGTGAAGAGAACCCAGTGCGATCCACAAAGGACGCACCATACATACACAGTGGATCATGCAGGAGCCCAAAAAGCGCGACAGTGCGAACATAGATGGAGACCAGAAAAGAAGCATACACAAACAAAATTTATGCGGATATTGCTGTAAATAAATAACACAGAAAAGATCCGTTTTCATAGGTGTCTTGTCGCTGGTGTCTGAAAAATCATCCAAATGTTCACTGGTGTGGTAAGATCGATAGTAATACCAGGATCAAATAGTATGTAGCAGGGAGGGAAGAACCGCAGGACAAGAAGAGAGATACTATAAATAAGGGAAAAGACAATAAAACAAGTTAAAAATAATTAAAAACACCAACGCAAAAAACACCGGGGAAGATGGAAAAGGTCACTGATCCGGAGAGAGCACAGCAAGGAACACACAAATCAGAGGTAGGGAGCGAAACTAAGGGATTCATTCAGGCCCCTAGGGGTCATGGTATCAAGCAAAGTAATCCACTTAGTTTCGATCTGTGCTAATCGTTTTTTGTTATCCCCACCCCTGATCCCCAGATGGAGCACATCAATGCCCCTCACTCTGAGCAGGCCGCCATCACAATGATGGTACGCCCTAAAGTGACGGGGAATTGTTTTGATCTCCACCCCCGGGGACACCGTCCTGGCCGCGCCAATGTCCCGCACATGCTCCCTAACCCGGACTCTTGGGGCACGGACAGGTGGCATAGTATATAACATTCGTAGTGCCACAAGATATACGTTCTTTGATCTGAAAGGTTTTAGTACCATCACTTTTTAACTTGTTTTATTGTCTTTTCCCTTATTTATAGTATCTCTCTTCTTGTCCTGCGGTTCTTCCCTCCCTGCTACATACTATTTGATCCTGGTATTACTATCGATCTTACCACACCAGTGAACATTTGGATGATTTTTCAGACACCAGCGACAAGACACCTATGAAAACGGATCTTTTCTGTGTTATTTATTTACAGCAATATCCGCATAAATTTTGTTTGTGTATGCTTCTTTTCTGGTCTCCATCTATGTTCGCACTGTCGCGCTTTTTGGGCTCCTGCATGATCCACTGTGTATGTATGGTGCGTCCTTTGTGGATCGCACTGGGTTCTCTTCACTGTCCCCACTGTGTGAGCCCCCATGCGGCCGTGCGCATCGCGCTGTGGGCGGGTGGCTGCCGTGCTGGGACGGGTGTCTCCATGGCTTGCTGCGCGGACCTGGAGATCTGTCTCCCGGTCTGCGCATCGGGCCTGACGCCGGGTCCTTGTGCGGCGCCGCTCTGCCGCAGTGCGCATGCGCCGACAGCGCCGACATGATTGGTGGTCACTGACCATGTGATCGGGGTCAGGGAGGGTAAAAGCAGGTCCTTTTTCCTTTCACACCACTTCCCCTTGAGAAAGCAGCGTTGGAGCGCTGCGAAACGTGCATTGGGGCACTCTCACCGGTGGGACCCTCTTTTGTCTACCTCCCCTCATTGTGGTAAGCATGGCACCTTTCCATTTTTATTGCTGTGTGGCGAGATTTTGTATAAATATATAGGGCACTGGCCCTTACTTTACTACTATCTCTTTTCTATGACCGCACAGCACTGTGCTTATATTAGGTGCTTTGTGCTTCCTACTTCTCCAGCACTGCGTATTATATTGGCATGTATTATCTTTCCATCTTTTATCTGTACTTATGTACGGTCATTACATTGTGTGTGGGGGGGTTGACCGACTGAGGTGTTCCCTTTCTTGTCCCCCTTATGTATTGTTGTGGTATTCCCCATTACTTTGCTTTTTGTCCTATTTTTAATTAATAAACTATCTTTGTACATTTGTACTTTCGGCTCCTTGCTTCTCCTTTTCATATAATGTTGCTGGAGCAATGAATTAAGCGCCCGGGTTATTATTCATTATCACACTTGTGTTGTTTTGTTTCCCGGGTCAGGCTCATTATGGTTTTTGTCTTTTTTATATTATTAACTATCTCTGTGTGTTTCACAGCTTTTTCTGTTACTAACATGGACTTTCGTGCACGCGACCGCACTTGGCGTGCACAACTTAATGAGGTACTTCATGACAATGCTGAAGGGGATATCAACGGGCCCAACAGAGAGCTGCAGGAGGTTATTACACGGTTTAAGGACCTTCTGCGTAAGAGAACACGCATATGGTGGAACTTTGAATTTCTTGACCGTTATATTCAAAAGGATCTTATCCCCAGGGGACTCCGTATTCAGGTGTTCCCATCCTTTCCAATTGAGGATGGGGAGTTTAGGGGTAAATGGGAGGGCCTCACCAATACCTGTTCCAAAGGATTCATGACCCTCCTTAAACAGTTAAATCAGAAGTCCCTTGACTCCATTGAAACTGAAATTGATGAGTTACAGGCCATCTTGCTCAAAGATATGTCAGGTGAGACGCTGAAAAAATTCAATGATGAAATCGATGGGGATCTTCAGAGGTGGGCTAAAGAAATACAGGCCACGAAAGCAAAAAAATTTCAGCGGGATATACTGGACAAGCAACAGTCCAGAATGTACAGATGGCAGAATCCGTCTGGCCGCTCCCGCAATAGGTCAAGAAGCTCCTTCCAATCAAGATCCAAGTCTACCTCTAATCGATCTAATAAATCCACCCGTGATGACAACGTTCCAATCAGTGGTCATCCTAGCGGTTCTGCTCCATTGGGTCCCGGTGATGGTAGAATGACCACGAGACAGCACAGCAGGGCCCACATGTCTGGTGGGAGGGTTGCCCAGGTTGGTACACAGGGTTGTTTGCAAGTGCTGAATTTATCTACCCACACCCTTACCGAGGACCAGTTATTTGTCCTCGGTATGGGTCTTATGTTTTCCCCTACTAATTCTTTTAATTATTTTTCAGCACTAAAAGACCTACATTTATTTTCTCGCAAACTCATTCTGAAGAAATTACACTCCAGCAGAGATCATATGGCAGATTTGAGTGAGACAGAGAGGGAGACTCTTCGTGATTTGGAGGATTTGCTTGAGGAACAACAGACACCTGATGTAAGTAAATTTCCCCCCTTCACTCGGTCTAGATCGGCCAGGTTTCCCCCCTTGTCCCTATCACCGGCCATAGAAGTCTTTACCAAATTGGTAAGTGAAGACTTCAAAAAACTGTCAACAAGGCGGACCTATGATAATTTGACTTCTGGGCACCGCCTGGCAATACAACAACTTAAATCTTTAAAGGATGTGGTCTTTAAACAAGCGGACAAGGGGGGAAACGTGGTGATCTGGCCCTGTGTTAAATATGAGCGGGAAGCCTTTCGGCAGCTTAGGGATTCAAATACTTACCTCAGGCTATCCTCCAATCCGACGGCTCCCTTCCTGCAGGAACTCCAAAATATTCTGATCAGGGCCCTGGATGACAATATCATTCCCAAGCAGGTATTTGATGGGCTGCTTGCGAGGTCACCGAGGGTCCCCACTTTTTATCTCCTGCCTAAGGTCCATAAGGATGCCCTCGACCCTCCGGGACGTCCTATCGTGTCTGGGATTGACGGTATCTGTGATCCGGTTTGCCGTTTTATTGACTATTATCTTAAACCCTTAGTTGAGACTCTCCCATCCTTTGTTAAAGACACGACGGACGTCCTGTCCAGGGTTGATGGCATCCTTAAACATGAAGAACAAAAACCGAACTATTGTCCATATAGTAATTAATTTTATTAAAGAACAAAATAAAAATAAAAAAGATGGTACTACATGAATTGGTAGGGGCGAGAAAGAGACCAAAAAATATGGCACAAAGAGGATACAGCAGTATGGAGTACTCAGTCAAAATTTATAACAATACTGTATGAATCAATAAATAGATAAATAAATAAATAAATAAAGATGTACATATCATACAGAAAAGACTGGATAAGATTTACAGTGTCAGTCTGTTTTATATATGTATACACATATATATACACATACCCATGGGCAAAGTGCAGAAACTAGTACAAAAATAGTAATAATAAAGTGCATGGTGCAAAAATTACCATTGTTAGAGTGCACTGCTCAGGTAACAACTGACTGCAGGTTACTGCCATCTAAATATACGGGCACAGATCCAAATTTGGCTTCCATTATTCCCCATGAGTGATTGTAATGTTCACAACTGTGATAATCATAATACAAGGAAACAAAGAAAAAAAGGGGAAGGGAAAGAAGGAAAAAGTGCCCTGGGCAAATCTATACCTGCAATGCCGCTGTGTCCAGGATGTGCCAGTCCCCGACGCGCGTTTCGGCGCTAGCCTTCGTCAGGGGGTGGCAACATCCAGCAGGGAGGAGGATTATAAAGAAAGGGCGTCCAATAGGCGGCGGACACGAATGTGGGGCGACGCACAGAGCAGCTGGATGGAATCCCGGCACGCACACCGCCGCCGGACCATGTGGACCCCAGCGTCGCGTACCAGTGACGCAGCGCCGGGGGACATGAGACCGGAAGGCGGGGATGCCAGGACTCCAGCCACAATGCGCGTACCATCCGGTCCGCCGTCATTGGTTGGCCGGGAACACGTGACTTAAGGTCCTGGAGGGGTAAAGAGGACAGAACAAGACATGTGACCACAGGTCCTAGAAGGGTAAAATGAAAAATAGGAGAAACAACGGAACACTATGGCAATGGGAACCTGGTAATAATATATGCATAGAGAAAGGAACTGAAAAAGATTTGTAATGGACAGTTTGAATGCACATTTAACTGAATAAATATATAAATATATATATGTATATGTGGGCGAGTTAAATAACTCTATATATACCAAATATCTAACCAAAAATTAACGGAAATAATAAAAGAAAAATGATTGAATAAATATAAAATACTAAATGAAATAAACACAGGCTAAATAATGGAAACTAAAAAATAAAAAATAAAAAATAAAAAATAATAAATGAAAAATAAAATAAATATATGGGTGAGTATATTATATGAAAAGAATAAGTGTAAATGTGTATATGAATAAATAAAAAGAGAAGGTGAAAGTGTATATATATATATATATATATATATATATGAGCATATTACGAAATAAAATGAATAAGTGAATGGATGAATAGTATAAAATGTAAAAAATGTGTAAAAGAAGTGTAGAAAAATATATACATACAAAAGTGAGGTGACACATATGTAAACGTACAATATTGATACCAACAATAAAAAACCATAATGGTAGAGTGAAAATTATAAACTTGTGCATACAAATATAAAACCATCATACAAATGTGCAAGAAAAACAAAAAATAATAAATTTAATAATGAAAATTAAATTATTATTAATTAATAAAAAATTAATAATAAATAAATAATGAAAATGAATAAATATAAACTAATAATAAAAAATACATAAATAATAAATAATAAATAATAACTAAATGAAAAATAATAAAAAATAATAAAATATAAAAAAAATATAAAAAAATAATAAATAATAAATTAATAAAAAATAATAAATAATAAATAATAAAAAATAAAAAATAAAAAATAAAAAATAAAAAATAAATAATAATAAAAAAATATATAAATAATTAATAATGAATTAATAATGAATAATGAATAATTAAATAATAAGTTGATAATGATGATAATAAATCAAGAATAGACATGTAAAATAAAAACAAAGAAAATGAATAATAAATATAAAAATAAAAATAAATATAAAAAAAAAAAAAAAAAAAAAAAAAATATAAAAAAAATATAAAAAAAAAAAAAAAAAAAAAAAAGCAAAAATAATAAATAGAAATAAAAAAATGAAAAAATAATAATGATAATAATAATCCATGCAATATAATACAATAATTCAATTGTTCCAAATGTCCATTATTTATTCCTTTCTATCTATATCTCTCTTTTTCTCCAAGGCTCTTCATTGCAGAAATCTTTAGCTAGATGTCCATTGATCTGATGCAGCAATCAAAGGGTGAAAGACGACAGTGCGCCCCAAGCAACAAAGACACAAAGCAAAACGAAATCTCCATCGGTAAAACACCAAGTAAGTAACAACTGAGGATAGAGAACAAAGAATGAATAAAATGAAATAAAAACCATGACAAAAACAATAACCATAGGACCCACGGATACAAAGTGCATATAACCATATATATAGCTCTAAAATTGATCAAATGTATGTATACACATGTGAGAAGAGTATATGCTCGTATACACAGCAGAAAACAAACAAAACGATACCCCCCCACAGACCAATTAAAACAAATTTTTTAATGAAAAATAGTAGCTAAAACCAAGAATAAAAACATGTACCAAGATGCAATATACAAAACCTCACTACTGAATAACAAGGTGGAACAGGGTAATTAAAAAATAATAAATAATAAATATAAAACACTATATCTATAAAAATGGAACAAAGCTAATGTTTTCATTTAAACCGCGGGGTTGTATTGTATTCAAAGACCAGATCCATCTAGATTCCATTTGTGCCAATTTTTGGCTTATGTTACCTCCGCGGATCGATGGATTAATTTTATCAATGCCTCTGACCTTAAGACATGAGGGGTCACAATTATGGAACAATCTAAAATGTTTCGGAATCGTTTTAAGGGTACTCACATCAATTTCTTCACCTTGCGCGGCAACTATGCCATTGACATGTTCGCGCACCCGTACCTTAAACTGACGGGTGGTGAGGCCAACATAAATTTTGGGGCAAGGGCATGTGGCGTAATAAATAACCGCCTTGGTCTCACAATTGATAAAATGTTTAATAGTGAATTGTTTGGCCCCATTGGAATCACAAAATGTATTAGTACGTTCGATATTGGGGCATGCCTTGCAATGGCCACACTGAAAAGATCCCTTCTTCTGTTGGGTCTGGGACAAAAAGGTTTTAGGACAATTCTCATAATGACTTTTTACCAGCATATCTCGAATATTCCTCGATCTACGGAATGTAATGCTAGGTTGTTCATTCAGGTATTTAGAAAGAGTCTCATCTGCGAGCAGAATAGGCCATGCTTTCTCGAGCACATGTCTCATTTTCCGATTTTGCGAATGATAGTCCGTGATGAACCGCACCTTCATTGTATCGGATGATGTAGGAACTGAATACAGTAAATCATTCCTTAAGGAATGTCTGGCTCTATTATATGCCCGTTTCAGGCAGCGATGGCTGTAGCCCCGATTTAGGAATCTTGATTTCAATTCCTGTGCACGTAATTCAAAATCTTCGTCGGTGGAACATAAACGCCTTAGTCTTAAAAATTGACCTACCGGAATAGATTTGATTAAAGATTTAGGGTGCGCAGAAGAGGCATGCAACACTGAATTGGTTGCGGTCTTTTTCCGGAATATATCAGTTTGCAAAATATTATTACTGTCGCGTTTGACAATGACATCCAAAAATTCGATTTTGGACCTATGATGGTGGTATGTCAGTCGAATGTTCAGATTGTTGTCATTGAGATGGGAGATAAATGAATCCAATAATTCAGTACTGCCTTGCCAGATAAAGAAAATGTCATCAATGTACCGTGTCCAAAATAGGACACGGTACATATGTTGATGACTGTCTGACATGAATAAGTCCCTCTCCCACAGCCCCAGGAAAAGATTAGCATACGCAGGTGCATAAGATGCACCCATTGCGGTGCCCTGGAGCTGTAGGTAGAGGGACTCTTTAAAAGTAAAAAAATTGTGTGTCAGACTGAATTCTAACGCTTCAATGATAAAATCAATCATTGAAGTCGGGTAATCAGATGTAGACAGATACCATCTTATTGCACACATACCGTCCGTATGTCTTATGCTGGTATATAACGATTCAACGTCACAAGTGACGAGGATTGTGTCGTCCTCAATGTGTAAGCCATCAACTTTCTTCAAAAAGTCACCTGTGTCCCGAGTAAAAGAAGGAAGGCATTCAACGAGCGGTTGCAATTTGCAGTCAATAAATTTTCCAACATTTTCAACATAATTGCGATTACCGGAGACAATCGGTCTACCCGGTGGTGACTCAGAGTCCTTGTGTACCTTGGGTAAGAGGTACAGCGTTGGTATACATGGTTCTTTAATAGTCAGAGCCTGGCAAAGTTCTTTAGATATGATACCTTCACTATTGGCCCTATTTAAAATGGTATCTAACTCAGATGTATATGCTGATAACGGATTGAAGGTGAGCTTTTTGTAGCACGTTTTATTTCTTAATTGCTTAAAGACTTCAGCTTCATACATAGTAGACGGCCAGATGACGATATTGCCGCCTTTGTCAGCAGGCTTGATTACGACCCCAGGTAGATTCCTCAATCTCTGGAGACTTTTTCGTTCCTCAAAGTTCAAATTACCATTGGTAATGTGTCTGGGAATCTTTTTAAATTCATCACTGACTATTTGAACAAACAAATCAATATTTGAACAAGTGGAGAAGGGAGGAAATTTCTTTGACCGTGGTGCTATACATGATGGGATCTTACCTCCTTCCGGTATTGAATTCTCTCGAGCCAACTCATTTAAGACTTGTAATGCCGTTTGCTCCGGTTCTGTTGGAAATAATTCATAAGTGGCTTCATCATGAAAATATTTTTTAAACATGAGAGATCTTGCAAATATATGTAAGTCCTTAGTTGCAGAGAAGGGATCAAAATGAGAGTCAGGGCAAAATGAAAGACCTTTATGTAATACCCTCAAATCAATCCGAGACAAGGAGTGCGTACTGAGGTTAATTACCTTTAGCTGATTATCATCAGAGTATTCGAAGTTGCGTCGGTAGGGTGTATTCCGTAAATGTCGTTTTCTTTTGGATACATCCTTATACGATGTTGATGAAGAAGCTGAGGCATCAGAGTATTCACTCAATGATGGAATAGATGATGAAGACATAGTCCGAATACGGGAAGGATCACTGATGGGTGACCTTTTCCATCTGTATACTCTATTCATTTGAACATCTTTCATATCTCGTGACAGTTTATTGGCATGGTTGTTCTGAATTTCTTTTACCCAACTATCTAACTCTTTTTCCATTGCTACATTAATTGATTGATAATCATCCACAGATAGTTGGGTTTTTGCCAGTGAATAAGTATTGTCCAATTGTTGGTCGATAGTCTCTATGCTTTTAGTATTAAGATTAATCAACAATTCCATAAATTTTTTAGATGTGTTGTTACATGTGTCTTCCCAATTTTTCATAAATTCATCATCGTCTATGACAAACGAGGGTATCACTTTAACCCTTAACCCCCTTGGGATCAGGTCTTTGGTAATGTAATTTTGTAAAAACGCTTTGTTCCACCACAAACGGGTACGTTTGTGTAACAGTTTTTTAATTGTGGTATTAAAATCAGTAAATCCTAGGCCACCAGGGCCATTGGAATCAGACCCACCACTACCAAAAAGTTGATTTATACGGCTGAGCCAGGATTGTTCCTTGGCTTTTAGGTCCATAACCAGAGGGAAAACCTGTGCGGAACACAGCAAATAAGATTAAATAAATTACTCAAGGCAACGGATATGCAAAACTCCACATGTACATAGATGGTCAATATTTATATGTGCGCATATACCTAAAATAATGGACGTGGTACTAGACAACTCGGAGAATACATGAATAAACATGAAGAACAAAAACCGAACTATTGTCCATATAGTAATTAATTTTATTAAAGAACAAAATAAAAAAAAAAAAGATGGTACTACATGAATTGGTAGGGGCGAGAAAGAGACCAAAAAATATGGCACAAAGAGGATACAGCAGTATGGAGTACTCAGTCAAAATTTATAACAATACTGTATGAATCAATAAATAGATAAATAAATAAATAAATAAAGATGTACATATCATACAGAAAAGACTGGATAAGATTTACAGTGTCAGTCTGTTTTATATATGTATACACATATATATACACATACCCATGGGCAAAGTGCAGAAACTAGTACAAAAATAGTAATAATAAAGTGCATGGTGCAAAAATTACCATTGTTAGAGTGCACTGCTCAGGTAACAACTGACTGCAGGTTACTGCCATCTAAATATACGGGCACAGATCCAAATTTGGCTTCCATTATTCCCCATGAGTGATTGTAATGTTCACAACTGTGATAATCATAATACAAGGAAACAAAGAAAAAAAGGGGAAGGGAAAGAAGGAAAAAGTGCCCTGGGCAAATCTATACCTGCAATGCCGCTGTGTCCAGGATGTGCCAGTCCCCGACGCGCGTTTCGGCGCTAGCCTTCGTCAGGGGGTGGCAACATCCAGCAGGGAGGAGGATTATAAAGAAAGGGCGTCCAATAGGCGGCGGACACGAATGTGGGGCGACGCACAGAGCAGCTGGATGGAATCCCGGCACGCACACCGCCGCCGGACCATGTGGACCCCAGCGTCGCGTACCAGTGACGCAGCGCCGGGGGACATGAGACCGGAAGGCGGGGATGCCAGGACTCCAGCCACAATGCGCGTACCATCCGGTCCGCCGTCATTGGTTGGCCGGGAACACGTGACTTAAGGTCCTGGAGGGGTAAAGAGGACAGAACAAGACATGTGACCACAGGTCCTAGAAGGGTAAAATGAAAAATAGGAGAAACAACGGAACACTATGGCAATGGGAACCTGGTAATAATATATGCATAGAGAAAGGAACTGAAAAAGATTTGTAATGGACAGTTTGAATGCACATTTAACTGAATAAATATATAAATATATATATGTATATGTGGGCGAGTTAAATAACTCTATATATACCAAATATCTAACCAAAAATTAACGGAAATAATAAAAGAAAAATGATTGAATAAATATAAAATACTAAATGAAATAAACACAGGCTAAATAATGGAAACTAAAAAATAAAAAATAAAAAATAAAAAATAATAAATGAAAAATAAAATAAATATATGGGTGAGTATATTATATGAAAAGAATAAGTGTAAATGTGTATATGAATAAATAAAAAGAGAAGGTGAAAGTGTATATATATATATATATATATATATATATGAGCATATTACGAAATAAAATGAATAAGTGAATGGATGAATAGTATAAAATGTAAAAAATGTGTAAAAGAAGTGTAGAAAAATATATACATACAAAAGTGAGGTGACACATATGTAAACGTACAATATTGATACCAACAATAAAAAACCATAATGGTAGAGTGAAAATTATAAACTTGTGCATACAAATATAAAACCATCATACAAATGTGCAAGAAAAACAAAAAATAATAAATTTAATAATGAAAATTAAATTATTATTAATTAATAAAAAATTAATAATAAATAAATAATGAAAATGAATAAATATAAACTAATAATAAAAAATACATAAATAATAAATAATAAATAATAACTAAATGAAAAATAATAAAAAATAATAAAATATAAAAAAAATATAAAAAAATAATAAATAATAAATTAATAAAAAATAATAAATAATAAATAATAAAAAATAAAAAATAAAAAATAAAAAATAAAAAATAAATAATAATAAAAAAATATATAAATAATTAATAATGAATTAATAATGAATAATGAATAATTAAATAATAAGTTGATAATGATGATAATAAATCAAGAATAGACATGTAAAATAAAAACAAAGAAAATGAATAATAAATATAAAAAAAAAAAAAAAAAAAAAAAAAAAAAAAAAAAGCAAAAATAATAAATAGAAATAAAAAAATGAAAAAATAATAATGATAATAATAATCCATGCAATATAATACAATAATTCAATTGTTCCAAATGTCCATTATTTATTCCTTTCTATCTATATCTCTCTTTTTCTCCAAGGCTCTTCATTGCAGAAATCTTTAGCTAGATGTCCATTGATCTGATGCAGCAATCAAAGGGTGAAAGACGACAGTGCGCCCCAAGCAACAAAGACACAAAGCAAAACGAAATCTCCATCGGTAAAACACCAAGTAAGTAACAACTGAGGATAGAGAACAAAGAATGAATAAAATGAAATAAAAACCATGACAAAAACAATAACCATAGGACCCACGGATACAAAGTGCATATAACCATATATATAGCTCTAAAATTGATCAAATGTATGTATACACATGTGAGAAGAGTATATGCTCGTATACACAGCAGAAAACAAACAAAACAATACCCCCCCACAGACCAATTAAAACAAATTTTTTAATGAAAAATAGTAGCTAAAACCAAGAATAAAAACATGTACCAAGATGCAATATACAAAACCTCACTACTGAATAACAAGGTGGAACAGGGTAATTAAAAAATAATAAATAATAAATATAAAACACTATATCTATAAAAATGGAACAAAGCTAATGTTTTCATTTAAACCGCGGGGTTGTATTGTATTCAAAGACCAGATCCATCTAGATTCCATTTGTGCCAATTTTTGGCTTATGTTACCTCCGCGGATCGATGGATTAATTTTATCAATGCCTCTGACCTTAAGACATGAGGGGTCACAATTATGGAACAATCTAAAATGTTTCGGAATCGTTTTAAGGGTACTCACATCAATTTCTTCACCTTGCGCGGCAACTATGCCATTGACATGTTCGCGCACCCGTACCTTAAACTGACGGGTGGTGAGGCCAACATAAATTTTGGGGCAAGGGCATGTGGCGTAATAAATAACCGCCTTGGTCTCACAATTGATAAAATGTTTAATAGTGAATTGTTTGGCCCCATTGGAATCACAAAATGTATTAGTACGTTCGATATTGGGGCATGCCTTGCAATGGCCACACTGAAAAGATCCCTTCTTCTGTTGGGTCTGGGACAAAAAGGTTTTAGGACAATTCTCATAATGACTTTTTACCAGCATATCTCGAATATTCCTCGATCTACGGAATGTAATGCTAGGTTGTTCATTCAGGTATTTAGAAAGAGTCTCATCTGCGAGCAGAATAGGCCATGCTTTCTCGAGCACATGTCTCATTTTCCGATTTTGCGAATGATAGTCCGTGATGAACCGCACCTTCATTGTATCGGATGATGTAGGAACTGAATACAGTAAATCATTCCTTAAGGAATGTCTGGCTCTATTATATGCCCGTTTCAGGCAGCGATGGCTGTAGCCCCGATTTAGGAATCTTGATTTCAATTCCTGTGCACGTAATTCAAAATCTTCGTCGGTGGAACATAAACGCCTTAGTCTTAAAAATTGACCTACCGGAATAGATTTGATTAAAGATTTAGGGTGCGCAGAAGAGGCATGCAACACTGAATTGGTTGCGGTCTTTTTCCGGAATATATCAGTTTGCAAAATATTATTACTGTCGCGTTTGACAATGACATCCAAAAATTCGATTTTGGACCTATGATGGTGGTATGTCAGTCGAATGTTCAGATTGTTGTCATTGAGACATTTCTAAATACCTGAATGAACAACCTAGCATTACATTCCGTAGATCGAGGAATATTCGAGATATGCTGGTAAAAAGTCATTATGAGAATTGTCCTAAAACCTTTTTGTCCCAGACCCAACAGAAGAAGGGATCTTTTCAGTGTGGCCATTGCAAGGCATGCCCCAATATCGAACGTACTAATACATTTTGTGATTCCAATGGGGCCAAACAATTCACTATTAAACATTTTATCAATTGTGAGACCAAGGCGGTTATTTATTACGCCACATGCCCTTGCCCCAAAATTTATGTTGGCCTCACCACCCGTCAGTTTAAGGTACGGGTGCGCGAACATGTCAATGGCATAGTTGCCGCGCAAGGTGAAGAAATTGATGTGAGTACCCTTAAAACGATTCCGAAACATTTTAGATTGTTCCATAATTGTGACCCCTCATGTCTTAAGGTCAGAGGCATTGATAAAATTAATCCATCGATCCGCGGAGGTAACATAAGCCAAAAATTGGCACAAATGGAATCTAGATGGATCTGGTCTTTGAATACAATACAACCCCGCGGTTTAAATGAAAACATTAGCTTTGTTCCATTTTTATAGATATAGTGTTTTATATTTATTATTTATTATTTTTTAATTACCCTGTTCCACCTTGTTATTCAGTAGTGAGGTTTTGTATATTGCATCTTGGTACATGTTTTTATTCTTGGTTTTAGCTACTATTTTTCATTAAAAAATTTGTTTTAATTGGTCTGTGGGGGGGTATCGTTTTGTTTGTTTTCTGCTGTGTATACGAGCATATACTCTTCTCACATGTGTATACATACATTTGATCAATTTTAGAGCTATATATATGGTTATATGCACTTTGTATCCGTGGGTCCTATGGTTATTGTTTTTGTCATGGTTTTTATTTCATTTTATTCATTCTTTGTTCTCTATCCTCAGTTGTTACTTACTTGGTGTTTTACCGATGGAGATTTCGTTTTGCTTTGTGTCTTTGTTGCTTGGGGCGCACTGTCGTCTTTCACCCTTTGATTGCTGCATCAGATCAATGGACATCTAGCTAAAGATTTCTGCAATGAAGAGCCTTGGAGAAAAAGAGAGATATAGATAGAAAGGAATAAATAATGGACATTTGGAACAATTGAATTATTGTATTATATTGCATGGATTATTATTATCATTATTATTTTTTCATTTTTTTATTTCTATTTATTATTTTTGCTTTTTTTTTTTTTTTTTTTTTTTTTTATATTTTTTTTTATATTTTTTTTTTTTTTTTTTTTTTTTTATATTTATTTTTATTTTTATATTTATTATTCATTTTCTTTGTTTTCATTTTACATGTCTATTCTTGATTTATTATCATCATTATCAACTTATTATTTAATTATTCATTATTCATTATTAATTCATTATTAATTATTTATATATTTTTTTATTATTATTTATTTTTTATTTTTTATTTTTTATTTTTTATTATTTATTATTTATTATTTTTTATTAATTTATTATTTATTATTTTTTTATATTTTTTTTTTATATTTTATTATTTTTTATTATTTTTCATTTAGTTATTATTTATTATTTATTATTTATGTATTTTTTATTATTAGTTTATATTTATTCATTTTCATTATTTATTTATTATTAATTTTTTATTAATTAATAATAATTTAATTTTCATTATTAAATTTATTATTTTTTGTTTTTCTTGCACATTTGTATGATGGTTTTATATTTGTATGCACAAGTTTATAATTTTCACTCTACCATTATGGTTTTTTATTGTTGGTATCAATATTGTACGTTTACATATGTGTCACCTCACTTTTGTATGTATATATTTTTCTACACTTCTTTTACACATTTTTTACATTTTATACTATTCATCCATTCACTTATTCATTTTATTTCGTAATATGCTCATATATATATATATATATATATATATATATACACTTTCACCTTCTCTTTTTATTTATTCATATACACATTTACACTTATTCTTTTCATATAATATACTCACCCATATATTTATTTTATTTTTCATTTATTATTTTTTATTTTTTATTTTTTATTTTTTAGTTTCCATTATTTAGCCTGTGTTTATTTCATTTAGTATTTTATATTTATTCAATCATTTTTCTTTTATTATTTCCGTTAATTTTTGGTTAGATATTTGGTATATATAGAGTTATTTAACTCGCCCACATATACATATATATATTTATATATTTATTCAGTTAAATGTGCATTCAAACTGTCCATTACAAATCTTTTTCAGTTCCTTTCTCTATGCATATATTATTACCAGGTTCCCATTGCCATAGTGTTCCGTTGTTTCTCCTATTTTTCATTTTACCCTTCTAGGACCTGTGGTCACATGTCTTGTTCTGTCCTCTTTACCCCTCCAGGACCTTAAGTCACGTGTTCCCGGCCAACCAATGACGGCGGACCGGATGGTACGCGCATTGTGGCTGGAGTCCTGGCATCCCCGCCTTCCGGTCTCATGTCCCCCGGCGCTGCGTCACTGGTACGCGACGCTGGGGTCCACATGGTCCGGCGGCGGTGTGCGTGCCGGGATTCCATCCAGCTGCTCTGTGCGTCGCCCCACATTCGTGTCCGCCGCCTATTGGACGCCCTTTCTTTATAATCCTCCTCCCTGCTGGATGTTGCCACCCCCTGACGAAGGCTAGCGCCGAAACGCGCGTCGGGGACTGGCACATCCTGGACACAGCGGCATTGCAGGTATAGATTTGCCCAGGGCACTTTTTCCTTCTTTCCCTTCCCCTTTTTTTCTTTGTTTCCTTGTATTATGATTATCACAGTTGTGAACATTACAATCACTCATGGGGAATAATGGAAGCCAAATTTGGATCTGTGCCCGTATATTTAGATGGCAGTAACCTGCAGTCAGTTGTTACCTGAGCAGTGCACTCTAACAATGGTAATTTTTGCACCATGCACTTTATTATTACTATTTTTGTACTAGTTTCTGCACTTTGCCCATGGGTATGTGTATATATATGTGTATACATATATAAAACAGACTGACACTGTAAATCTTATCCAGTCTTTTCTGTATGATATGTACATCTTTATTTATTTATTTATTTATCTATTTATTGATTCATACAGTATTGTTATAAATTTTGACTGAGTACTCCATACTGCTGTATCCTCTTTGTGCCATATTTTTTGGTCTCTTTCTCGCCCCTACCAATTCATGTAGTACCATCTTTTTTATTTTTATTTTGTTCTTTAATAAAATTAATTACTATATGGACAATAGTTCGGTTTTTGTTCTTCATGTTTATTCATGTATTCTCCGAGTTGTCTAGTACCACGTCCATTATTTTAGGTATATGCGCACATATAAATATTGACCATCTATGTACATGTGGAGTTTTGCATATCCGTTGCCTTGAGTAATTTATTTAATCTTATTTGCTGTGTTCCGCACAGGTTTTCCCTCTGGTTATGGACCTAAAAGCCAAGGAACAATCCTGGCTCAGCCGTATAAATCAACTTTTTGGTAGTGGTGGGTCTGATTCCAATGGCCCTGGTGGCCTAGGATTTACTGATTTTAATACCACAATTAAAAAACTGTTACACAAACGTACCCGTTTGTGGTGGAACAAAGCGTTTTTACAAAATTACATTACCAAAGACCTGATCCCAAGGGGGTTAAGGGTTAAAGTGATACCCTCGTTTGTCATAGACGATGATGAATTTATGAAAAATTGGGAAGACACATGTAACAACACATCTAAAAAATTTATGGAATTGTTGATTAATCTTAATACTAAAAGCATAGAGACTATCGACCAACAATTGGACAATACTTATTCACTGGCAAAAACCCAACTATCTGTGGATGATTATCAATCAATTAATGTAGCAATGGAAAAAGAGTTAGATAGTTGGGTAAAAGAAATTCAGAACAACCATGCCAATAAACTGTCACGAGATATGAAAGATGTTCAAATGAATAGAGTATACAGATGGAAAAGGTCACCCATCAGTGATCCTTCCCGTATTCGGACTATGTCTTCATCATCTATTCCATCATTGAGTGAATACTCTGATGCCTCAGCTTCTTCATCAACATCGTATAAGGATGTATCCAAAAGAAAACGACATTTACGGAATACACCCTACCGACGCAACTTCGAATACTCTGATGATAATCAGCTAAAGGTAATTAACCTCAGTACGCACTCCTTGTCTCGGATTGATTTGAGGGTATTACATAAAGGTCTTTCATTTTGCCCTGACTCTCATTTTGATCCCTTCTCTGCAACTAAGGACTTACATATATTTGCAAGATCTCTCATGTTTAAAAAATATTTTCATGATGAAGCCACTTATGAATTATTTCCAACAGAACCGGAGCAAACGGCATTACAAGTCTTAAATGAGTTGGCTCGAGAGAATTCAATACCGGAAGGAGGTAAGATCCCATCATGTATAGCACCACGGTCAAAGAAATTTCCTCCCTTCTCCACTTGTTCAAATATTGATTTGTTTGTTCAAATAGTCAGTGATGAATTTAAAAAGATTCCCAGACACATTACCAATGGTAATTTGAACTTTGAGGAACGAAAAAGTCTCCAGAGATTGAGGAATCTACCTGGGGTCGTAATCAAGCCTGCTGACAAAGGCGGCAATATCGTCATCTGGCCGTCTACTATGTATGAAGCTGAAGTCTTTAAGCAATTAAGAAATAAAACGTGCTACAAAAAGCTCACCTTCAATCCGTTATCAGCATATACATCTGAGTTAGATACCATTTTAAATAGGGCCAATAGTGAAGGTATCATATCTAAAGAACTTTGCCAGGCTCTGACTATTAAAGAACCATGTATACCAACGCTGTACCTCTTACCCAAGGTACACAAGGACTCTGAGTCACCACCGGGTAGACCGATTGTCTCCGGTAATCGCAATTATGTTGAAAATGTTGGAAAATTTATTGACTGCAAATTGCAACCGCTCGTTGAATGCCTTCCTTCTTTTACTCGGGACACAGGTGACTTTTTGAAGAAAGTTGATGGCTTACACATTGAGGACGACACAATCCTCGTCACTTGTGACGTTGAATCGTTATATACCAGCATAAGACATACGGACGGTATGTGTGCAATAAGATGGTATCTGTCTACATCTGATTACCCGACTTCAATGATTGATTTTATCATTGAAGCGTTAGAATTCAGTCTGACACACAATTTTTTTACTTTTAAAGAGTCCCTCTACCTACAGCTCCAGGGCACCGCAATGGGTGCATCTTATGCACCTGCGTATGCTAATCTTTTCCTGGGGCTGTGGGAGAGGGACTTATTCATGTCAGACAGTCATCAACATATGTACCGTGTCCTATTTTGGACACGGTACATTGATGACATTTTCTTTATCTGGCAAGGCAGTACTGAATTATTGGATTCATTTATCTCCCATCTCAATGACAACAATCTGAACATTCGACTGACATACCACCATCATAGGTCCAAAATCGAATTTTTGGATGTCATTGTCAAACGCGACAGTAATAATATTTTGCAAACTGATATATTCCGGAAAAAGACCGCAACCAATTCAGTGTTGCATGCCTCTTCTGCGCACCCTAAATCTTTAATCAAATCTATTCCGGTAGGTCAATTTTTAAGACTAAGGCGTTTATGTTCCACCGACGAAGATTTTGAATTACGTGCACAGGAATTGAAATCAAGATTCCTAAATCGGGGCTACAGCCATCGCTGCCTGAAACGGGCATATAATAGAGCCAGACATTCCTTAAGGAATGATTTACTGTATTCAGTTCCTACATCATCCGATACAATGAAGGTGCGGTTCATCACGGACTATCATTCGCAAAATCGGAAAATGAGACATGTGCTCGAGAAAGCATGGCCTATTCTGCTCGCAGATGAGACTCTTTCTAAATACCTGAATGAACAACCTAGCATTACATTCCGTAGATCGAGGAATATTCGAGATATGCTGGTAAAAAGTCATTATGAGAATTGTCCTAAAACCTTTTTGTCCCAGACCCAACAGAAGAAGGGATCTTTTCAGTGTGGCCATTGCAAGGCATGCCCCAATATCGAACGTACTAATACATTTTGTGATTCCAATGGGGCCAAACAATTCACTATTAAACATTTTATCAATTGTGAGACCAAGGCGGTTATTTATTACGCCACATGCCCTTGCCCCAAAATTTATGTTGGCCTCACCACCCGTCAGTTTAAGGTACGGGTGCGCGAACATGTCAATGGCATAGTTGCCGCGCAAGGTGAAGAAATTGATGTGAGTACCCTTAAAACGATTCCGAAACATTTTAGATTGTTCCATAATTGTGACCCCTCATGTCTTAAGGTCAGAGGCATTGATAAAATTAATCCATCGATCCGCGGAGGTAACATAAGCCAAAAATTGGCACAAATGGAATCTAGATGGATCTGGTCTTTGAATACAATACAACCCCGCGGTTTAAATGAAAACATTAGCTTTGTTCCATTTTTATAGATATAGTGTTTTATATTTATTATTTATTATTTTTTAATTACCCTGTTCCACCTTGTTATTCAGTAGTGAGGTTTTGTATATTGCATCTTGGTACATGTTTTTATTCTTGGTTTTAGCTACTATTTTTCATTAAAAAATTTGTTTTAATTGGTCTGTGGGGGGGTATCGTTTTGTTTGTTTTCTGCTGTGTATACGAGCATATACTCTTCTCACATGTGTATACATACATTTGATCAATTTTAGAGCTATATATATGGTTATATGCACTTTGTATCCGTGGGTCCTATGGTTATTGTTTTTGTCATGGTTTTTATTTCATTTTATTCATTCTTTGTTCTCTATCCTCAGTTGTTACTTACTTGGTGTTTTACCGATGGAGATTTCGTTTTGCTTTGTGTCTTTGTTGCTTGGGGCGCACTGTCGTCTTTCACCCTTTGATTGCTGCATCAGATCAATGGACATCTAGCTAAAGATTTCTGCAATGAAGAGCCTTGGAGAAAAAGAGAGATATAGATAGAAAGGAATAAATAATGGACATTTGGAACAATTGAATTATTGTATTATATTGCATGGATTATTATTATCATTATTATTTTTTCATTTTTTTATTTCTATTTATTATTTTTGCTTTTTTTTTTTTTTTTTTTTTTTTTTTTTTTTTATATATTTTTTTTATATTTTTTTTTTTTTTTTTTTTTTTTATATTTATTTTTATTTTTATTTTTATATTTATTATTCATTTTCTTTGTTTTTATTTTACATGTCTATTCTTGATTTATTATCATCATTATCAACTTATTATTTAATTATTCATTATTCATTATTAATTCATTATTAATTATTTATATATTTTTTTATTATTATTTATTTTTTATTTTTTATTTTTTATTTTTTATTTTTTATTATTTATTATTTATTATTTTTTATTAATTTATTATTTATTATTTTTTTATATTTTTTTTTTATATTTTATTATTTTTTATTATTTTTCATTTAGTTATTATTTATTATTTATTATTTATGTATTTTTTATTATTAGTTTATATTTATTCATTTTCATTATTTATTTATTATTAATTTTTTATTAATTAATAATAATTTAATTTTCATTATTAAATTTATTATTTTTTGTTTTTCTTGCACATTTGTATGATGGTTTTATATTTGTATGCACAAGTTTATAATTTTCACTCTACCATTATGGTTTTTTATTGTTGGTATCAATATTGTACGTTTACATATGTGTCACCTCACTTTTGTATGTATATATTTTTCTACACTTCTTTTACACATTTTTTACATTTTATACTATTCATCCATTCACTTATTCATTTTATTTCGTAATATGCTCATATATATATATATATATATATATATATACACTTTCACCTTCTCTTTTTATTTATTCATATACACATTTACACTTATTCTTTTCATATAATATACTCACCCATATATTTATTTTATTTTTCATTTATTATTTTTTATTTTTTATTTTTTATTTTTTATTTTTTAGTTTCCATTATTTAGCCTGTGTTTATTTCATTTAGTATTTTATATTTATTCAATCATTTTTCTTTTATTATTTCCGTTAATTTTTGGTTAGATATTTGGTATATATAGAGTTATTTAACTCGCCCACATATACATATATATATTTATATATTTATTCAGTTAAATGTGCATTCAAACTGTCCATTACAAATCTTTTTCAGTTCCTTTCTCTATGCATATATTATTACCAGGTTCCCATTGCCATAGTGTTCCGTTGTTTCTCCTATTTTTCATTTTACCCTTCTAGGACCTGTGGTCACATGTCTTGTTCTGTCCTCTTTACCCCTCCAGGACCTTAAGTCACGTGTTCCCGGCCAACCAATGACGGCGGACCGGATGGTACGCGCATTGTGGCTGGAGTCCTGGCATCCCCGCCTTCCGGTCTCATGTCCCCCGGCGCTGCGTCACTGGTACGCGACGCTGGGGTCCACATGGTCCGGCGGCGGTGTGCGTGCCGGGATTCCATCCAGCTGCTCTGTGCGTCGCCCCACATTCGTGTCCGCCGCCTATTGGACGCCCTTTCTTTATAATCCTCCTCCCTGCTGGATGTTGCCACCCCCTGACGAAGGCTAGCGCCGAAACGCGCGTCGGGGACTGGCACATCCTGGACACAGCGGCATTGCAGGTATAGATTTGCCCAGGGCACTTTTTCCTTCTTTCCCTTCCCCTTTTTTTCTTTGTTTCCTTGTATTATGATTATCACAGTTGTGAACATTACAATCACTCATGGGGAATAATGGAAGCCAAATTTGGATCTGTGCCCGTATATTTAGATGGCAGTAACCTGCAGTCAGTTGTTACCTGAGCAGTGCACTCTAACAATGGTAATTTTTGCACCATGCACTTTATTATTACTATTTTTGTACTAGTTTCTGCACTTTGCCCATGGGTATGTGTATATATATGTGTATACATATATAAAACAGACTGACACTGTAAATCTTATCCAGTCTTTTCTGTATGATATGTACATCTTTATTTATTTATTTATTTATCTATTTATTGATTCATACAGTATTGTTATAAATTTTGACTGAGTACTCCATACTGCTGTATCCTCTTTGTGCCATATTTTTTGGTCTCTTTCTCGCCCCTACCAATTCATGTAGTACCATCTTTTTTATTTTTATTTTGTTCTTTAATAAAATTAATTACTATATGGACAATAGTTCGGTTTTTGTTCTTCATGTTTATTCATGTATTCTCCGAGTTGTCTAGTACCACGTCCATTATTTTAGGTATATGCGCACATATAAATATTGACCATCTATGTACATGTGGAGTTTTGCATATCCGTTGCCTTGAGTAATTTATTTGATGGCATCCTTGTGGACCAGGGTACCATTTTTGTTACGGCTGATGTCGAAAGCCTTTATACATGCATAGATCACTCGCATGGCCTGGCGGCTGTCCGTCGCTTCCTGGAGGCCTCCGACCTGGGCGGCCCTCTATGTGGGCTGATCCTCGAGCTGGTTGGATACATCCTCTCCCACAACTTTTTTGTCTTCAAGGACCATTTCTATCTCCAGAAGCGCGGCACAGCCATGGGCGCGGCGTGTGCGCCCTCGTACGCCAACCTCTTCCTGGGCGCCTGGGAGAGGGAGATTTTTGGCGACGGGGGCCCACCGCTTGCTGCCCATGTGCTGTGCTGGTACCGCTATATTGATGACATTCTGTTTTTGTGGGGGGGGTCTATACGCCAGCTCGAGGAATTTATGAGGCATTTGAATGAAAATTCTCTTAATATACATCTTACTTACCAGAGCAGTATGGCTGCGGTTGACTTCTTGGATGTCCGCCTGGAGGTTGATTCTGACCGGCGCATCCAGGCTGACGTCTATCGGAAGCCGACCGCTGTTAACTCCTTACTGCATGCCTCCTCTGCTCACTATCCAGCCACCATCAGGGCCGTCCCGGTTGGACAATTCCTCAGGGTGCGGCGGATTTGTTCCACTGAGGCCAAATTTGAATCACAGGCCTTGGACTTAAAGAACAGATTCGCTGTCCGTGGGTACAGTCGTAGATCTATCAAGGCCGGTTATGACCGGGCACGGTCTACACAACGCAGTGATCTATTGCATTCGAGGGCCCGACGCCGTACTGTGGGTGGAGATGGACACATCAGATTCATCTCCACCTACAACCATGAATGGGAAAATATGCGGGTCATTTTGAAAAAACATTGGCCGGTTCTTCAGGCCGAACCTTCCCTGTGTGCCACCCTGGGCACTACTCCCCTCATGACCCCCAGAAGGGGCACTAACCTTAGTAATCTGCTCGTGAGGAGCCATTATATCCCAGCTCCCGCAAGGAATTTCTTTGGTACAAGTGGCCCCCGAGCGGGCTGTACCCCCTGTGGGCACTGTCTTGCCTGCGCCAATGTCCTGCGCTGCTCTGATTTCTCTACCAGTGATGGTACTAAAACCTTTCAGATCAAAGAACGTATATCTTGTGGCACTACGAATGTTATATACTATGCCACCTGTCCGTGCCCCAAGATATACGTTGGTCTTACTACCCGAGAACTTAGAGTCCGGGTTAGGGAGCATGTGCGGGACATTGGCGCGGCCAGGACGGTGTCCCCGGGGGTGGAGATCAAAACAATTCCCCGTCACTTTAGGGCGTACCATCATTGTGATGGCGGCCTGCTCAGAGTGAGGGGCATTGATGTGCTCCATCTGGGGATCAGGGGTGGGGATAACAAAAAACGATTAGCACAGATCGAAACTAAGTGGATTACTTTGCTTGATACCATGACCCCTAGGGGCCTGAATGAATCCCTTAGTTTCGCTCCCTACCTCTGATTTGTGTGTTCCTTGCTGTGCTCTCTCCGGATCAGTGACCTTTTCCATCTTCCCCGGTGTTTTTTGCGTTGGTGTTTTTAATTATTTTTAACTTGTTTTATTGTCTTTTCCCTTATTTATAGTATCTCTCTTCTTGTCCTGCGGTTCTTCCCTCCCTGCTACATACTATTTGATCCTGGTATTACTATCGATCTTACCACACCAGTGAACATTTGGATGATTTTTCAGACACCAGCGACAAGACACCTATGAAAACGGATCTTTTCTGTGTTATTTATTTACAGCAATATCCGCATAAATTTTGTTTGTGTATGCTTCTTTTCTGGTCTCCATCTATGTTCGCACTGTTGCGCTTTTTGGGCTCCTGCATGATCCACTGTGTATGTATGGTGCGTCCTTTGTGGATCGCACTGGGTTCTCTTCACTGTCCCCACTGTGTGAGCCCCCATGCGGCCGTGCGCATCGCGCTGTGGGCGGGTGGCTGCCGTGCTGGGACGGGTGTCTCCATGGCTTGCTGCGCGGACCTGGAGATCTGTCTCCCGGTCTGCGCATCGGGCCTGACGCCGGGTCCTTGTGCGGCGCCGCTCTGCCGCAGTGCGCATGCGCCGACAGCGCCGACATGATTGGTGGTCACTGACCATGTGATCGGGGTCAGGGAGGGTAAAAGCAGGTCCTTTTTCCTTTCACACCACTTCCCCTTGAGAAAGCAGCGTTGGAGCGCTGCGAAACGTGCGTTGGGGCACTCTCACCAGTGGGACCCTCTTTTGTCTACCTCCCCTCATTGTGGTAAGCATGGCACCTTTCCATTTTTATTGCTGTGTGGCGAGATTTTGTATAAATATATAGGGCACTGGCCCTTACTTTACTACTATCTCTTTTCTATGACCGCACAGCACTGTGCTTATATTAGGTGCTTTGTGCTTCCTACTTCTCCAGCACTGCGTATTATATTGGCATGTATTATCTTTCCATCTTTTATCTGTACTTATGTACGGTCATTACATTGTGTGTGGGGGGGTTGACCGACTGAGGTGTTCCCTTTCTTGTCCCCCTTATGTATTGTTGTGGTATTCCCCATTACTTTGCTTTTTGTCCTATTTTTAATTAATAAACTATCTTTGTACATTTGTACTTTCGGCTCCTTGTTTCTCCTTTTCATATAATGTTGCTGGAGCAATGAATTAAGCGCCCGGGTTATTATTCATTATCACACTTGTGTTGTTTTGTTTCCCGGGTCAGGCTCATTATGGTTTTTGTCTTTTTTATATTACTAATCACAATCTGTATTAAAAAAATTAAAAATTTTGAAATTTTCACACTGTCCACTTGTGCTATTCTAGACTCATACTTCCTGTTCTTTTAGGAAGTTGACATTTACATTAGCAGCAACAGACTGATTCTGGCCCTACAGTTTGCCTTGAAGTGTCTAATAAGCAGGTGCAAAGTTCATTGCAGAGTGAGAGGGAGCAGGGTCAGCTGTGACATTATGAATGTGGTGTTATTAGATGTGTGTAGAGGTGTTATTGTAATCCTGCCTTTGATGATAATGAGACTTCTGAAAAGTCTTCTGTAAGGAACATTAAGTATTAGGTGCTCAAATGAAAATGACAAGATTTCTATTTGTTAATACAATTTGTGATAAAAAAAAAGCCCTTACCAAAATTTTGAAAAAATTAATTGAACAAAAAAACTGATTTTCAGTCATTATTTGTCTTTTTCTGAATATACATTTTCTTTGTTCGACTTTATTAGACAATAATTCTGCAGATGGAGATTTTTTCATCATTAACCCCTTCGCGCCATGCGCCGTACTAGTACTGCGCTGCCGGCACTGCATTTGTGCCAGCCGCAGTACTAGTACAGAGCACCGATCACCGCAGTCTCGCGCTGAGCGCCGCGGTGATCGGGTGCGGGTGTCAGCTGTATATGACAGCTGACACCCCGCAGCAATGCCCACGATCGGCGCTAGCGCCGATCTCGGGCATTTAACCCCTCTGATGCCGCTGTTAGTAGTGACAGTGGCATAGAGGGGGATCGCGCAGGGACGGGGGCTCCCTGCGCTCTCCCACCGGAGCAACGCGATGAGATCACGTTGCTCTGGTGATCCGGAAGGAGTCCCCGGATCCAAGATGGCCGCGGGACTCCTTCCGGGTCATGAAATGACCTGGCTAGCCGGCGCCTGCTGAGAGCAGGCACCGGAAAGCCTCCTGAACTTGCCTGTCAGATCGCTGATCTGACAGAGTGCTATGCACACTGTCAGATCAACGATCTGATCTAATACAGTGATGTCCCACCCTGGGACAATGGTAGAAGGTAAAAAAAAAAAAAAATCCCCAAATAAAGAAAAAAAAAACATTTCCCAGTAAATCCATTTATTTATGTAAATTAAAAAAAAACAATAAAAGTACACATATTTGGTATCGCCACGTCCGTAACGACCCACTCTATAAAACTATCCCACTAGTTAACCCCTTCAGTGAACACCGCAAAAAAAAAAAAACAAGGCAAAAAACAACGCTTTATTATCATACAGGCGAACAAAAAGTGGAATAACACGCGATAAATAAATATCCATGGTACCGCTGAAAATGTCATCTTGTCCCGCAAAAAAAAGCTGCCATACAGCATCATCAGCAGAAAAATAAAAAAGTTATAGCTCTCAGAATAAAGCGATGCAAAAACAATTTTTTTTTTAATATAAAATAGTTTTTATTGTGTAAAAGCGCCAAAACATAAAAAAATTACATAAATCAGGTATCGCTGTAATCGTACTGATCTGAAGAATAAAGCTGCTTTATCAATTTTACCACACGTGGAACGGTATAAATGCCCCCCCTAAAAGAATTTCAGGAATTTCTGGTTTTTGCTCATTCCGCCTCCCAAAATCGGAATAAAAAGCGATCAAAAAATGGCATGTGCCCGAAAATGGTACCAATAAAAACGTCAACTCGTCCCGCAAAGAAAAAGATCTCACATGACTCTGTGGGCCAAAATATGGATAAATTATAGCTCTCAAAATGTGGTGATGCAAAAAATATTTTTTGCAATAAAAAGCGTCTTTTAGTGTGTGATGGCTGCCAATCATAAAAATCCGCTAAAAAACCCGCTATAAAAGTAAATCAAACCCCCCTTCATCACCCCCTTAGTTAGGGAAAAATAATAAAATTTTAAAAAATGTATTTATTTCCATTTTTCCATTAGGGTTAGGGCTAGGGTTAGGGCTAGGGTTAGGGTTGGGGTTAGGGCTAGGGTTAGGGCTGGGGTTAGGGTTGGGGTTAGGGTTTCAGTTAGAATTGGGGAGTTTCCACTGTTTAGGCACATCAGGGGCTCTCCAAACGCGACATGGCGTCCGATCTCAATTCCAGCCAATTCTGCTTTGAAAAACTAAAACAGTGCTCCTTCCCTTCCGAGTTCTCCTGTGCGCCCAAACAGTGGTTCCCCCAACATATGGGGTATCAGCGTTCTCAGGACAAGTTGGACAACAACTTTTGGGGTCCAATTTGTCCTGTCACCCTTTAGGAAAATAAAATGTGGGGGCTAAAATATCATTTTCGTGGAAAAAAAATATTTTTTATTTTCACGGCTCTGCGTTATAAACTGTAGTGAAACACTTGTTGGTTCAAAGTCCTCACAACACATCTAGATAAGTTCCTTGGGGGGTCTAGTTTCCAATATGGGGTCACTTGAGGGGGGTTTCTACTGTTTAGGTACATCAGGGGCTCTGCAAATGCAACATGACACCTGCAGACCAATCCATCTAAGTCTGCATTTCAAACGGCACTCCTTCCCTTCCGAGCTCTGCCGTGCACCCAAACAGTGGTTCCCCCCCATGTATGGGGTATCAACGTACTCAGGACAAATTGGACAATAACTTTTGTGGTCCAATTTCTCCTGTTACCCTTGGGAAAAAAAATTGCGGGCTAAAACATCATTTTGTGGAAAGAAAAAACGATTTTTTAATTTTCACAGCGCTACATTCTAAACTTTAGTGAAACAATTGGGGGTTAAAAGTGCTCGCCATACATCTAGATAAGTTCCTTAGGGGGTCTTCTTTCCAAAATGGGGTCACTTGTGGGGGGTTTCCACTGTTTAGGCACGTCAGGGGCTCTCCAAACGCGACATGGGTTCCGATCTCAATTCCAGCCAATTTTGCATTGAAAAGTCAAACGGCGCTCCTTCCCTTCCGAGCTCTGCCATGCGCTCAAACAGTGGTTTATCCCCATATATGAAGTATCAGCGTACTCAAGATGAATTGCACAACAACTTTTGTGGTCCAATTTATCCTGTTACCCTTGGGAAAATAAAAAATTTGGGGCAAAAATATCATTTTTTGTGAAAATTAGTATGACATTTTTTTTACGGCTCTACATTAAAACTTCTGTGAAGCACTTGGAGGTTCAAAGTGCTCACCACACATCTAGATTAGTTCCTTGGAGGGTCTAATTTCCAAAATTGTGTCACTTGTGGGGGTTTCCACTGTTTAGGCACGTCAGGGGCTCTCCAATCGCGACATGGGTTCCGATCTCAATTCCAGCAAATCTTGCATTGAAAAGTCAAATGGCGCTCCTTCCCTTCCGAGCTCTGCCATGTGCCCAATCAATGGTTTACCCCAACATTTGGGGTATCAGCGTACTCAGGACAAATTGTACAACGACTTTTGTGGTCCAATTTCTCCTGTTACCCTTGGTAAAATAAAACAAATTGGATCTGAAGTAAAAATTTTGTGAAAAAAAAGTTAAATGTTCAATTTTTTTTAAACATTCCAAAAATTCCTGTGAAGCACCTGAAGGGTTAATAAACTTTTTGAATGTGGTTTTGAGTACCTTGAGGGGTGCAGGTTTTAGAATAGTGTCACTTTTGGGCATTTTCTGTCATTTAGACCCCTCAAAGTCACTTCAAGTGTGAGGTGGTCGTAAAAAAAATGGTTTTGCAAATTTTGTTGCAAAAATGAGAAATCGCTGGTCAACTTTTAACCCTTATAACTCCCTAACAAAAAAATTATGTTTCCAAAATTGTGCTGATGTAAAGCAGACATGTGGGAAATGTTGTTTATTAACTATATTATGTGATATAACTCTCTAATTTAAGGGCATAAAAACTAAAAGTTTGAAAATTGCTAAATTTTCATAATTTTCGACAAATTTTTTTTTTTTTTCACAAATAAATGCAAGTCATATCGAAGAAGTTTTATGACTATCATGAAGTACAATATGTCCCAAGAAAACAATGTCAGAATCACCAGGATCCGTTGAAGCGTTTCAGAGTTATGACCTCATAAATTAACAGTGGTCAGAATTGTAAAAATTGGCCCTGTCACATATGTGAAAACAGGCTTCGGGGTGAAGGGGTTAATGTCAATTGAACAGTAAAGTGTTACGCTTGTAATACTGAACAGCATTTAAACCCAAGGCCACCTGCAGATGCCAGTAATGCTTTCTGTAACCATATTCCAGTTGCAAACCCCCTGACATGATTTAGGTTTGGTTAGTTGCTGGACAGCAGGCGGTTTGGTGCTGCAGATGTATGACAGACTACAATTTGCCCGCATTATGACGGCAGTCTTAAGAAAAAATGTCTGGATTCATCTGTAGGCATACTGACTGGTGCCAAAAGGCTTCCTTGTGGGAAGAGCATTTAATAAAGAGAAAATTTATACAGGATTACAATTTGGTATTCATAAATAAATTATTAGAAGTGTATGTAAATTAGGTTCTCATATTTCTGTTGAATTAGAGGGAGGACACCCTGTAATGACTGGGGGAAAGTGGGTCAGATGTAGTCTGGAGAGCATTCTAGATATTGTGTGGAGTCCATTTCAATGGTTTAGAAAGTTATTCTTATCTTATACTTTTATAACTTATAGAATATGCCATAAATATCTGATAGAGGTGGATCCCAACTGTGGAATGTTCCCTATTCTTAAGAATGGGGAACTGTGTTGTGCCTCTGGGAGTGGTCAATTACATGTTCCTCCATTTAAAACTAAGAGATGTCTAAAAAGTTCCAAGCAAGTATGCTAGCTGTTTTTTTTTAATTACCATAGAAGTAAATGGAGAATGCCTTGCAATGGAGTCTGAGACCACCTGGGAACATAATTCTCAAGACAGGAGTGGTTTACACCGCTTTCACTCAAATATTGCATTCACCATGGATACCATTTTAGCGTGATGCATTTAAAGGAAATCAGTCAGTAGGTCCAACTTTCCTAAGCCATCTATATGGATTGTGTGTGATTATAACTGACACATATGCAAGTTCATCTCAGTGCTTCACCTTCCATCTCATAGGCAGTAAGTGTGGTAATAGTGTTGCAATACAGCAGACCTGTGAGAGCTGCAGCCAATGTGTTTGTAAGAAGACAAGGTTCAGCTCTACTGTCCTGTGTTAGTTACATGTCTCACACTGGTAACTCTTCCTTGTTGTATTGCTGCCTCTGGCACTGGGTGGCTTGACTGTGTGTAAGGCATCATGAAATCTGAAATAGTTCCAATGGATTTTGGGTCGCAAGGTAGTGTCCAGTGTCAGAAAGTTGGGTTTGCATCGTACATCATGGGTCTTACAGTAGGACAATGATCCCAAACAGGGCCGTATTTAGAGTTTCTGCTGCCCTAGGCACTTTTAGCGCTGCCTCCCCCTTTGGTGGGTATGACTCTATCGGCAGTGACCTTGGCAAGAATCGCTGATGTGAAAGTCACATTTTGCAGCAGATCAATAACAATTATTGATGTATGCACACTGTGTGCAGTATATACCAAACAGGAAGGTGTAACGGAGGAAACGTATCAGCACGCCGGGTTACATACAGTCAATACTATTCATCTCTGGGGTGTGCATAGTAAAGCATATCAAACACAAAGGGTCCTATATCTGCTGATCAGAAAACGTATACCCCTAATGGTGACCCCAGTGCATTTATAAATAAGCATGCTTACCCATCGGTAGATCAGAGGGATAGACTGCACTGCACCCGGCGACCCCCGGACGCGCGTTTCGCTTTCTCAACCTGTTGAGAAAGCTAACCGCGAAACGCGCGTCCGGGGGTCGCCGGGTGCAGTGCAGTCTATCCCTCTGATCTACCGATGGGTAAGCATGCTTATTTATAAATGCACTGGGGTCACCATTAGGGGTATACGTTTTCTGATCAGCAGATATAGGACCCTTTGTGTTTGATATGCTTTACTATGCACACCCCAGAGATGAATAGTATTGACTGTATGTAACCCGGCGTGCTGATACGTTTCCTCCATTACACCTTCCTGTTTGGTATATACTGCACACAGTGTGTATACATCAATAATTGTTATATGTCTTTGTTATTATAATAAAGTTTGATGTTAAGGTTATTTTACAACTATGTTGTTTGAGACTTTATTACTCCATTCTTTTGTGGTTCTACAGTTCTCCATACTGTATAATGACCCCCCTCCTGTATGCATGGCTCATATCCCCCCCCTGTATGCATGGCTCATATTCCCCCTCCTGTATGCATGGCTCATATTCCCCCCCTTGTATGCATGGCTCATATTCACCCCCCTGTATGCATGGCTCATATTCACCCCCCTACTGTATGCATGGCTCATATTCCCCCCCTGTATGCATGGCTCATATTCCCCCCCCCTGTATGCATGGCTCATATTCACCCCCCCTGTATGCATGGCTCATATTCCACCCCCCTGTATGCATGGCTCATATTCACCCCCCCTGCATGGCTCATATTCTTCCCCCCCTGTATGCATGGCTCACATTCACCCCCCCTATGCATGGCTCATATTCCACCCCCCCTGTATGCATCGCTCATCTCTCCACCACCACCCCCAATCTTGAATGGCGCGGCTTACCATCCTCCTTCTTCCCCCCTCACCTGTCCCCCCATACAGGTCTGACATATGCCATAGCCTGTACGATCCTTCTGGAGATGGGGATACATTGGCCGCCTGTCAGGCAAAGGGCTCTTTCAGACAAGCATAGAATGGATCCTTGTGCATAATGGGTCTATTATAGTGAGTGTAAATGGCCAATTCTACTTGTGGACCAAATCCCTCATACTCACCTGTTCCTCACCGCGCGGCCGCGATGTCCCTCTGGCTGTCCCGACTCCCGGCGCTGCACCTTCTTCCTGCGTGAGCGGTCAGGTGATACCGCTCATTAAGGTCATGAATATGCTAATTCAGGACGAGCTCCAGATGCCAAGACCAGGCATCGCTGGAGCAGGGTGAGTATCGTCTTCAAGGAGGGTGGGTGGGAGGCGGGCGGCCTTGGCGGGGGGGGAGCGGGTCGGTCGGGAGGTGACCCAGCTTTAAAAAAAAAAAAAACAACCAAACCTTGCTCAGGTGCCGCCCCCTGCATTGTCCCCGCCCTAGGCACGTGTCCTCACGTGCCTAGTGGCAAATACGGCCCTGACCCCAAACATACTTCATGAAGCACCCTAAAATGGATGGAAACAGAGTGCTTTGGAGTTCTGAAGTGACCACCAATGAGTCCGGATCTAAATCCCATTGAACACCTGTAGAGGGATCTTAAAATTGCTGGTGGGGCAAGGCATCCTTCTAATATGGGAGACCTGGAGTAATTTGCAAAAGAAGAATGGTCCAAGATTCCAGATGAGAGGTGTAAGAAGCTTGTTGATGGTTATAGGAAGTGTTTGATTGCAGTTATTTATTCCAAAGTGTGTGCAACCAAATATTAAGTTGAGGGTGCCAACAATTTTGTCCAGCACATTTTTGAGGTTTTGTGTGAAATTATGTCTAATTTGCCTTTTTTTCTCTTTTTTATGTTGTTCCAATACACACAAAGCAAATAAACATGTGTAGAACAAAACTTATGTAATTGCAATAATTTTCTGGGAGAAATACTTCATTTTCTGGAACAATTAGAAGGGTACCAACACTTTTGGCCATGATTGTATATCAAACCACATATGCTATCATATAATATGCATTTTTCCTGATGGGTTCCTTTTTGCATACTGTTGTAAACATAAATCAGTAAAGTTCTGCTCCCCATTTCAGACTTATTTTCTAGGTATGTATGTTTATTTTCTTTTTACTTGGAAACATATTTCCGCCAATAATGATTTGAAATATCCAGATGCTCCTTATTAGTAAGGTGAGTCTCATACATACAATTATTAGTTAAATAAAATGTCATAATTGGAAAAGCAAGTGTATGAAATTGAGTGATGACATATTTTTAATGTCTACAAATGTTTAAAATGTATATTACAGAAAGATTGGGACTGCTTCCAGATCATCTGTCGAAAAGAAAAAAGCATGCTATTAACCTGAATGGATGTAAGTTTATCTCTAAAACTGGATGAAGGTAGTTATCACATTTATTGTATATGCATGTCCTAGCGATTGCGTGCGATAGTAAAAAAACCTTAAAGAGAACTCTCACCAGGTCAAAAGTGGCCAGTTTTTGCTCTTATTTTATTTCCACTGCTCCCCTGAGTACTCCTTACCCGTCATGAGGTTTCAGAGATATGGGGCTTTTTATTTCATGCTAATTTTTATTGTATACACCAAGGGTGCGTGGGTCACAGGGTAATAATACAGAACAGCCTAAAGACAAACCCCTATATAATCCTGTGAGCAACGACCCCTTGGAAAGGACATACAAATTAGCACTAAGTAAAAATCACATAGTTCTTGAACCGTATTAAAAAACCCAAAGGAACGCTCTTTAAGAAAAAAACAAAGGAACGCTCTGGGGAGCAACAAGAAAAAAATGAGAGTGAAAACTTTAGACCTGTTGATAGGTTCTCTTTAAAGGGGCTACTGCGCTCATGTTAGTGCCACAAGACCCTTGAATCAACAGAACTGCAGGGTTGCTGAGAGTCAGTATTTAGATCATACATGTGAAACTCTAGCCCACGGGCCAAATCTGATGATCAAGATGATTATATTGGGCCCTTGATGCCTGCACCTCCCCCCCTCCCATCATCTCACTTTCAACTGTATCAGCATCCTGGATCTCTCCCTCCATCATTACTCTCCCTCTGCATCAGACATCGCAGCGATTGCGATGATGTCACTATTTTGTGCCCGCTGTGCTGAGCAATTCAGAGCTGCAAAAGCCATGCTGAGGAGAGTGGAGCAGCTGGGACTGGGGTGAGGTGAGTTTTTTCTTTTTTTATGTGGGGTCATTATACAGTATGGTGGACTACATGTGGCCGTTATACTGTATGGAGGATTATGTGGGGCCCATTATACTTTTTTTGTATACTTACGATGGTCAGCGGCTTATGGATTGAAGCGATGCTTATAAAAGCAATCATTATCTTCACTACATGGTGAGGCTTACACAATTTTTTCTTTCTTTTGTATGTGGGGCCATTGTACTCTATGGAGGACTATGTGGGGCCCATTATTCTGTATGGAGCACTATGTGGGTCCATTTTACTGTATGAAGGGCTATGTTGGGTCATTATACTGTATGGAGGACTATATGAAGACCATTATACTGTGGGGGGATCACAGTTGGAGCATCATATTGTGTTGGGATCACTATGCTTTGCTGAGGAGTAGAGTAAGGTCATCATACTCTGCCTGTGGAGGGTACTGTGGAGGAATTCACTGGAGGTATCATACTGTGAGTGGCACTTGTTAGCATCATGCTTTATTTTCTGTATTTATTAATTCAAGGTTTTCTACACTTTCACATATTAAATTAGGTAATTAGGCTACATGCTATTGCTTATGTAACATATTATATTATTCCAGTGTGCCTCATTTGCGATTATGTGTTTATTTTACTCTAAGATTTATTCATTATAATGTACTTTATTTGTGGGACAACCACTTTAAGTTTATTTCCATATGAAAATGTTCATCATTATATTTGATGCTATTGAAAAACTCCATCAATTGTAGATTTTTTAAAATAAATATCAAGGTTGGCCCTTGACTTTGTCCAAGTTTTAAAGTTTGACCCTCTATGTATTAAAGGTTGACATCCCTGATTTAGATCAAGGCTCATAGAAGACAATTCAAAATAGCCCAGTGCTTTGATCTTAACCACTCCTGGATGTTTGTAGCTGTGTATTTTATGTTATTATCCTGTTGGAGGACCCACAACTCAGACCAAGCTTTCTGACACTGGGCAGTACACTTTGCTCCAGAATTCTCTGATATTCCATTGTACCCTGCACAGATTCAAAATACCCTGTGACAGATGCCGCAACGAAGCCCTGAAACATATTCGAGCCTCCTCCATGTTTCATTGTAGGTACAATGTTCTTTTATTTGTATGCTTCATTTTTGCTTCTGTGAACATAGAGCTGATGTGACTTGCCAAAAAAGGTTCAGTTTTGGCAAATTCCAGTCTTGATTTTTTTATGATTTTCTTTCAACAGTGGTCTTCTTCCATAAAGTCCACTTTGTCCAAGGCAGCAGCAGTTGGTGCAATCTGACACTTATGTATCAATTTTCTGCCTGCAGCCACATCCAGAGCAGTTAGCTACAGTCCCATAGACATTAAACTTCTCAATAATTTGTACAACTATAGTAACAGAAACATCAAGCTGTTTGCAGAGGGTCTTGTATCTCGTACCTTTAACATGTTTGCCTATAATCTATAATAATATCTTAATAATCTGAGACAACTCTCTCCTTAGTGTCATGGTCATAGATGGGATTCCCTTGTCCATCTTCTTAGGGTTAATTCTGTGTGGCCTCCATTTGAATTAGGGTGGGCTATATGTACCCGCCTCTGTGTCGAGATCCTCGTCAGTGATACTTCCGTACTCGGCTGAGCAACTGACCCCATATATCTGTGTGCACTGCCTGTTCCTGTAAGTTTGCTTGTGTATGACCCGGTCTGTTTCCCGTTTGATATCTGTCTTCTGATCCTGTACCTCCTGTGTCTCTCCTGGTTAGACCTCAGCTATGTCCCCTGACTTTTTGCTAGTTTGTCCCTCTGATACCACGTTGCTCTTTCTGGCTTCTGACCCTGGCTCGCTTCTAACTACACTATTTGTCTTTCCCTCTGGTTACTCCGCCATCCTCTGGTTTGACCTTGGCTTGCTTGACACTTCTCTCATTTCTGCTGGCCCGCGCTAACATCCTCGGGGGTTTGGGGCGTGACTCCACCTCCAGCCACTTCCCCGGTGGTCACATGCCGCAGGTCCTGCTGACCTACATCTCACTCACAGCTGCAGCCACATGGCGCACCTGGTGAATTCGATGCGGTGTCCGTGACACTTAGCTTTCTTTGGTCCATGTTTAGTGTGGTACATTCCAGGATGCCAAACAGTACATTGACTACTTTTCACCCTCTAAATAGGAAGCCTGATTACAGGATTTTGTAGTCACCTGTGACACTAATTACATGGACACACCCAGGTGTGGATTAAGGGTAGCCAGGGCCCCGGGCTGTTCAGACACTCTGGGCCCCCCGGTCATGTGACGGGGTCATGTGATGGGGTCATGCGACGGGGTCATCATATACCTGAACCAGATTATTCCAGAAAAATAGTTGCTGTGTGAAACTATAACCTGTCAAACATCCATTGATCTAGTCAATTTACCCTTCAGTTAGGAAGGAAAAAAAAAACACGATACTATCACTATAAGTGCCAGTATTCACAGGAGTTCTGTACTTATTATGCAGTGTCTGTGTAGAGGTAATACAGTGATCACCAGTGACATTATACACAGCAGCTCTGTATATAGTATACAGTGTATAGTGTCAGTGTATAGGTAACACTGACTCACCAGTGACGTCTCTAGGTGAAGTCCTTCATCTTTCATCCAGCACAGATCGCCATCACTTCTTCTTGCCAGGCTCGTCTCTACAGGAAATAAAAGTTATCTCGAGCTCCGCTTGCAGAACACATTACTTAATTTTTCACAACTTCTACATTACACCACATGAAGAAAAAGAGGCAACATAGTGTCACTCTACACAGTAACAGGACCCCCCCCCCATTTAAAATAGTGTCCTCAAAAAATAAAATAAATACATCACTGCAGTAATAATATCCCTTAATTAGCCCCTATGGTAATAATAATATCCCCCATCCTGGCCCCGTGTAGCTCATTCCTGGCTCCAGCCATATGTTCTCCCATCCTGCCCTCATGAGTATCCATTCTGCCCCATATGGTCTCCCCATCCTTCCCCATCAGTCTCCATCGTATCCATCCTGCCCCATGATCCTGCACAATCTGTCTCCAATCCTGCCCCCCGTCTTTCATTCTGCCCTGTGTCTCCAATCATGCCCCGTATCTACATTCTGCCCATGTCTCCAGTCGTGCCCCCAGTGTGTCCAGCATCTCTGCCCCCAGTGTCCAGCATCTCTGCCCCCAGTGTCCAGCATCTCTGCCCCCAGTGTCCAGCATCTCTGCCCCAATGTCCAGCATCTCTGCCCCCAATGTCCAGCATCCTGCCCCCAGTGTGTCCAGCATATTGCCCCAGTGTCTCCAGCAATCTGCCCCAGTGTCTCCAGCATATTGCCCCAGTGTGTCCAGCAATCTGCCCCAGTATGTCCAGCAGTCTGCCCCAGTGTGTCCAGCATTCTGCCCCAGTGTGTCCAGCATTCTGCCCCAGTGTGTCCAGCATATTGCCCCCAGTGTGTACAGCATATTGCCCCCAGTGTGTCCAGCATATTGCCCCAGTGTGTCCAGCATCCTGCCCCCAGTGTGTCCAGCATATTGACCCCATTGTGTCCAGCATATTGCCCCCAGTGTGTCCAGCATATTGCCCCCAGTGTGTTCAGCATATTGCCCCCAGTGTGTCCAGCATATTGCCCCCAGTGTGTCCAGCATATTGCCCCCAGTGTGTCCAGCATATTGCCCCCAGTGTGTCCAGCATAATGCCCCCAGTGTGTCTAGCATCCTGCCCCCAGTGTGTCCAGCATTTTGCCCAGCATTCTGCCCCCAATGTCTCCAGGATATTGCCCCTAGTGTGTCCAACAATCTACCCCAGTGTGTCCAGCATCCTGCCCCCAGTGTGTCCAGCATATTGCCCCCAGTGTGTCCAGCATTCTGGCCCAGTGTCTCCAGCATATTGCCCCTAGTGTGTCCAGCATTCTGCCCCAGTGTGTCCAGCATATTGCCCCCAATGTGTCCAGCATCCTGCCCCCAGTGTGTCCAGCATTCTGCTCCCAGTGTGTCCAGCATTCTTCCCAGCATACTGCCCCCAGTGTCTCCAGGATATTGCCCCCAGTGTGTCCAGCATTCTGCCCCAGTGTGTCCAGCATATTGCCTCCAGTGTGTCCAGCATATTGCCCCCAGTGTGTCCAGCATCCTGCCCCCAGTGTGTCCAGCAATCTGCCCCCAGTGTCCAGCATTCTGCCCCAGTGTGTCCAGCATATTGCCCCCAGTGTGTCCAGCAATCTGCCCCAGTGTGTCCAGCATCCTGCCCCCAGTGTGTCCAGCATATTGCCCCCAGTGTGTCCTGCATATTGCCCCCAGTGTGTCCAGCATTCTGCCCCAGTGTGTCCAGCATAATGCCCCCAGTGTGTCCAGCATCTCTGCCCCGGGCCCCCTGGATTGCCATTCGCATTAAAAAAAAAAAAACGAGTTCTCCTCACCTGTCCGTGCTCCAGCGGCAAAGCTCCCTCCAGCAGCGCGCACTTGCTGGCGACTGACAATGACATCAGACGCCGGCGACGTGCGCGCTGTGGCTGATGTCAGCTGCCAGCCTCCGATTGGCTGGTGGCTGTTAACTATTGACGTGCGGGCGCGCACCCGCACGTCAATAGCGTGCCGCAGCGCTGGAAGGGGCCCGGTGAGCAGATGAGACGGGGCCCGATGTGGGCCCCCTCTGCCCACTGGGCCCATACGCCCGGTCAATGGTGGCGGGCAATCTGAGCGGTAGCCCAGGGCCCCCCCACACCACTGGGCCCTGGGCTACCACCCAGATTGACCCTATTATAATCCACCCCTGGACACACCTTAGTTTAACATGTCCCTATAGTCACATTTTTTCAATCTTTTCTAGGAATACTATAATTTTTGTCCTGACCATTTTTATTAGTTGATTGAGATTTTTTTCAGTTGATCCATTGATCCATAGTTCAAAAGCAATGTCTGATTTTCATTAGTTGATATTCAGTAAATTTAAGTTGAACATTACTCTTGTCAGTTTCAAGTTTTTTTCAGTGATCAATATGGCTTTTTCTCACTTTAACGGAAGGGTTCCAACGTTTTTGTCCACATGTGTACAATATTTAAAGGACATATATTCCATTTGTTCTGTATGTTAGCTAAGTGGAAGTATACTGTACTATTTTTGTATGAGTATAGCCTAACAAAGATGTTGACTATTGTCATCCACTTAAAACCATTTGAACACTTGGTTTTCGTAGCACCAAATGTCCAATGACTTCTAATAGTACATGTGACAGTCGTTCTGCTACTCTTTACTTCTGCAGGAAATTATAAACAGGAATATAAGAATTATCAGGAAAGAACGAATGGTCATTTTTTTTAAAGCAACATGATTTCATTTGAGTAATCTTGCCAACATGTGCAACAATTTTAGCTTGTAAGTTGTAACATGACCGTATTCATTGAACCAAGCAATTATCTCTATGTATGTGGCACATTTGAAATCAATACATAATGTCTGAAGAATTTGATCACCCATTACTTGGAAATAATTATATTGCTCTGTGTCTATGAAGGGGGTGAGCTATGGCTGAGGGATTAAACTGTCAGTTTCTTTTCTGATCTCATTATCAGTCTCTCAGGGATTTTACGGAGCAATGGGATCCTACTCTGATACTCGGGAGCTCAATGACTTGTATTCTGTTTACTTGAGGCATATAAACCACTATACTTTATATAATCAGTGGAAACTCAATAACATTGGAAACATTCTGCTCATTGTTACTGTAATAAATGTCTTATATCTTAGATTTACTTACATTTCTCACTTCATTCCCTCAGTATAGTCATACTGGATACATGGAGTAATCATTTAGCCATGTTATAAGATGACAAACATATCTAAAATGTTACTTTTCATGTACTAACCAGTAAAGACCAGGAATGTCTCATGGATGGATTTCATTGACATTGACACAATGTTTTCTATTGTGGGAGTGCTGCATTTCCTTGGGTCCTCTGGAGCTTTACATGGTAACATGGTTTACTGTTCTAGAAGTTGGAACATATGTGTTTTTTAGATCTTGTGTAAACTTTCAGAAGACCAATGCCATGTTCAAATTACACATACAGTATGTAGTGGGACTCACTCCTTGATAAATAAGTCAGATTTGATATGAGTCAGCTAGATGTGATCCCTATTGCTGGTGACCACAAATCTTTCTTCTGGTATAGGAACTCTTTAGGCTAGATCCCTTAAGCATCTAGCAGGGTACAGTGCCACTGCACAGCCCTACATAGGACCATGTTATCTGACCATATGACATGCTACTTGCAATTTCCCCCTCCCCCAGAACTTTTGATTCCCCTGTTGAGGTCTTGATACTGAGGCTGATACACATTGGGACTTTGGAGGTCCTATACAGTAGGTCTATTCTTGGGTACAGCCCTAGTTAGGGCAACAGTCTATGAATGGGGCAGGACAGGGGATATTAGGGTTGCAAAAAGAAATTCTGGTGAAATTTTCAGGGTACTATTTATTCCATCAAAAAACAATTAAAAAAATGGTGGACAGGAACAAGAGCAAGCGACGCGTTTTGAACATGGTTACCTGATTTTCTTCTCCTTCCTCCAGCTCCTTTTCCTTTGGTCTATATCGGCTACCAATGATATGGGTGAGAACATTGCGTTTTGTTAACTGCACTGTTTTCGTAGTGGGCACTTTTGCATTCTAAAGCATAGTTTTTTGTCTATTAATATTTTGCATTTTTAACATTTCTACCTTTATATATTCCGTGTGTTTATATGAGCATGGCTCTTCTTAGTATTGTTTATTAAAGGTTTTGTTTTATTGGTACTCTCATTGCTTTATATATAAAATGAATCAGATCTGACAGAATATTAGGTCGTGCTCATTAAACACTTATCGGCGAGTATAGAACTAACCTCTGATATCATTCATTCAAGATAATACATTATTTATTTCAAACAACAAAGTATATGATGATGATGGCGTGGAGGAAACAATAGTATAAGTATATTAAGAAGATATAAAATCAACTATTCCTTATTAATGTAGCAGATTATTCACAATATTGGAAGGTCTGTAAGGGATTACTGAACACACGGCTTCTTCCTTGTAGATACAGCACCACTTAGGCTACGTTCACATTTGCGTTGTGCGCCGCAGCGTCGGCGCCGCAGCGCACAACGCAAACAAAAACGCGGCAAAACGCACGCTAAAACGCTGCGTTTTGCGCCGCATGCGTCCTTTTTGGCCGAAAGTTGGACGCAAAGAAAATGCAACTTGAAGCGTTTCTTGCGTCCAACGCTTGCGGCCATGCGGCGCAAAACGCAGCACAACGCATGTCCATGCGCCCCCATGTTAAATATAGGGGCGCATGACGCATGCGGCGCCGCTGCGGCGCCCGACGCTGCGGCGCTGACCGCAAATGTGAACGTAGCCTTATGTATCCGGTCTGTGTCTGGTATTGCTAAACATTGTTGTAAATGGTGTTAACTACAAAACCAGGGGGATATTTACCAGTGCGACTACAACCGAAACTAGTCAGAAATGTGCCTTTTTAAGCTTTCTCCAATAGTCACAGCACTTAAAAAGTGCATGCAATTGGTGTAATTTATTAATAGGCGCGTGACTCTTAATAGGTCAGGTGCATTTTATGCCAGTGTGCTTTTCCTTGAAATCGGCATAACAAATATCCCACACCGATTTTGAAAAAGAGTAATTCTGCTTCAACAAGAAACAAACTATTCCTTTTAATCTTATACAACTCTCACATCCTTAACATTATTCCTTAACATTATATAGAAGGCTATAATTCCAGCTTTGTGATCGGTATAATAAAATAGCTACAAGTCCTGGAATAGCCAAGAGGAGGAAGAATTAAGGACAAGGACTGAAGGGCTGTCCCAGTGTATAGGGATTATAATTCTTCTCATTTGTACATGGAAACACGAGAAGCAATGGGATAAAACTGAAAAGGAGAAGTACAGATTAGATATTAGAAAAAACGTTTTGACAGTGAGGGTGATCAATGAGTGGAACAGTCTGCCACGAGAGGTGGTGAGTTCTCCTTCAATGGAAGTCTTCAAACAGAGGCTGGACAGCAGAGGACAGACATCTGTTTGAGATGGTTTAGTGACTCCTGCATTGAGCCGGGGGTTGGACTCAATGACACTTGAGGTCCCTTCCAACTCTAATATTCTATGATTCTATGACTTGATCCATCAATCTGATTACGCCAGAATTCTGGAAAATACCGATTTGAAAAGTCACACATTTTTTGCGCAATCCAAAGGTGAGCAAATATTTTGCATCTTTTCCATTTTTAGTCAACTCTGCCTAAATACCTGGTGCTGGGGCAGAACAGGGGAGGAACGGGAGTGTGAAGATACACCTTACCTAATTTATAACAAGCTGTGGGGTAGCTTTTTCCAGAAATCTTACTTCAGTCCCAGACTGGAGTAAGGTTTGTGCCGAGGCGCCCAGAGGCGCACGTGATTTGTCAGATGCAGTGGATTCATTAAGAGACATGCTTCTTAATGAGTAAGGAGCGTCTGATTGCAAAATGTCCCCTCATTAAAACCAGCGTTGTTCATGCCAGTCTTGATGAATCCGGGTCTATGTGCCAGTTTTTTCCATTTGGATCTGCCTTGTTAAAGAGAATCTGCCCCAGTTAAAAAAAAATAAATAATGTTATTCTAATCTTTTCCTGCTACTCCCACAAGTTTTTTTTTTAATCTACAATATAGTTACAGAAATATGGGCTTTTTAATTTAGCATTCATTTTTATGGTCTTTAACAAGAAGGTGTAATAATACAGCGCAGCCTCAGAGAATCCTGTGAGCACTGCCCCCTTGGAAAAGACCATAAACATTGGCACTAAATAAAACTGCCCATATCTCTAGAACCGTATAATGGATTTAAAAATAAAATAAAAAAGCTGAATATTTAGAGAAGCAGAGGGAATAAAATGAGAGCAAACCTTGACTTTTACCTTCTCACAGATCCTATTTAGGCCAGTGCATGAGAACTGTAGGAAATGAAAACCAGTGGAACACACTCCTGTAGTGAACATAGCATGATCTGATTTTCCCAGAGGTCGAGGAAAAAAAAGATTCTCCACCTTCTTCATTCAGTCTGTCCGTGAAAATTGGAGTGCACTCGTATGTCAGTTGAGTGTGGGCCGATGTTTTCCATGAACCCCTAGACATGAATGGCTAAGTGTGATCTGATTATTGGAGACAAATCGTGCATGCTGCAATATTTTGGACATGTGCACGGCCTCATTGAATACCATGGGGATGAGTGCAATCCATCAAACGACAGTCCAATGTTATTCGGTATGAGAAAACAATCACATAATGCTGTGAATGCATTTGAGAATCTCACATGAGAGAATATAATTTCTCCATCTTTTCCATTATCTCTGTGCATGTACATTGGACTGCACTCGGATGACATCCAAGTGCAGTGCAATGTTTCAGTCACACCCATAGACTTGTATGGGTGCGCGTGATCAGATCATCAGACACCAGCAATATGCTGCAATTGTTTTCTTATGCCGAATCAGCATGAGAAAAAAAGCAGATCTGCAATGTCCCATAGTGTGACATTGGGCCAAGTGCTACACGGTAAAGCATCGGATAGTGCTGACATGTCTGCAAAAATATACAGACATGCAAACAGCCCCATAGACCAAAATAGGTATGAATGCTATAATGATAATAAATTATAATAATTTTATTTCTATAGCGCCAACATATTCCGCAGCACTTTACATTATAGAGGGGACTTGTACAGGCAATAGACATTACAGCATAACAATAATCACACAGATCAAAACAGATACCAAGAGGAGTGAGGGCCCTGCTCGCAAGCTTACAATCTATGAGGAAAAAGGGGAGACACGAGAGGTGGATGGTAAATTGCTTTCAATGTTCGGACCAGCCATAGTGTAATAATCAGGTGTTCCTGTAAAGCTGCATGAACCAGTTATTGGCATAAGTATGTAACAGTACAGATACAGAGGGCTATAAATGCATAAATCATGAGAGAACATGATGCAAGGGACCTGGTTATGGTACAAATTTTGAATGGGCCACACAGGGATAGTTAGGTTAATGCTTTGAGGCGGTAGGCCAGTCTGAACAAATGCGTTTTTAGGGCACACTTAAAACTGAGGGGATTGGGGATTAACCTGGGTAGTGCATTCCAGAGAATTGGAGCAGCCCATGAAAAGTCTTGGAGATGGGAGTGGGAGGTTCTGATTATTGACGATGCCAACCTCAGGTCATTAGCAGAACAGAGAGCACGGGTAGGGTGGGTGACTGAGACCAGAGAGGAGATGTAGGGTGGTGCTGAGCCAAGGAGTGCTTTGTGGGTGAGGGTAATAAGTTTGTACTGGATTCTGGAGTGGATAGGTAATGACTGGCACAATGTAGAGTCATCGGTATACCAATTGGTGAGGAATATGAGCCTGGCTGCAGCACTCAAGACAGATTGGAACGGGGAGAGTTTGGTAAGAGGGAGGCCGATTAGTAGAGAGTACAATAGTCCAGACGAGAATGAATAAAGAGCAACAGTAAGAGTTTTGCAGAGTCGAAAGTAAGAAAAGGTCAAATTCTAGAAATGTTTTTGAGATGTACAGTAGATAACAAGAGTGAGCCTGTGATTGGATGTGAGGAGGATGAATGAATGCTCAGAATCAAGTATGACCCCAAGGCAGCGGGCATGTTGCTGGGGAGTAAAGGAGGAACCACATGGAAATGGTAATGTCGGGCATAGGTACATTAGCAGAGGGAGGAAACACAAGGAGTTCAGTTTTTGACAGGTTCAGTCACAGATAGAGGGAGGACATGATGTCAAAGACAGCGGTAAGACAATCACTGGTGTTATCTAAAAAGGCAGGCGTGATATCAGGAGTAGAGGTGTATAATTGGGTGTCAACAGCATAGAGATGGTACTGGAAACCAAATCTACTGATTGTTTGACCAATACAAAGTGAAGAGGAGGGGGCCTAGGACTGATCCTTGAGGAACCCCAACAGTAAGGGGAAGGTAAGAGGAAGAGGAGCCAGAAAAAGATACAGTGAAGAAGCGGTCAGAAAGATAGGAGGAGAACCAGGAGAGAACAGTGTCCTTGAGGCCAATGGAGCGGAGCATAGTGAGGAGGAGCTGATGATCCACAGTGTCGAATTCTGCGGAGAGATCCAAGAGAATTAGCATGAAGTAGTGACAATTAGATTTAGCTGTTAGTAGGTCATTAGAGACTTTAGTGAGGGCAGTTTCAGTATAGTGTAAAGAGCGGAAACCGAATTGTAGAGGGTCAAGAAGAGAGATATCTGAGAGATAGCGGATAAGACGGGAGTGGACCAAGCGTTCCAGGAGTTGGGTCACTGGTGCAAGTGGTCGGGCGAGAAGATGCAAGGAGCCTGATTACTTCTTCTTCTGTGACTGGTTAACTACAGTTAAGTCCAAATATATGTGGACAGAGACAACATTTTTCTAATTTTGGTTATAGACATTACCACAATGAATTTTAAACAAAACAATTCAGATGCAGTTGAAGTTCAGACTTTCAGCTTTCATTTGAGGGTATCCACATTAAAATTGGATGAAGGGTTTAGGAGTTTCAGCTCCTTAACATGTGCCACCCTGTTTTTAAAGGGACCAAAAGTAATTGGACAATTGACTCCAAGGCTATTTCATGGACAGGTGTGGGCAATCCCTTTGTTTTGTCATTCTCAATTAAGCAGATAAAAGGTCTGGAGTTGATTTATGGACTTAACTGTATATGGTGCCTTAAATCAATTTATATGGTGCTATACATCTATTTATATGGTGCCATACATCTATTTATATGGTGCCTTACATCAATTTATATGGTGCCATACATCTATTTATATGGTGTCATACATCAATTTATATGGTGCCATACATCTATTTATATGGTGTCATACATCTATTTATATGGTGCCACACATCTATTTATATGGTGCCGCACATCTATTTATATGGTGCCATACATCTATTTATATGGTGCTATACATCTATTTATATGGTGCCATACATCTATTTATATGGTGCCTTAAATCAATTTATATGGTGCCTTACATCAATTTATATGGTGCCATACATCTATTTATATGGTGTCATACATCAATTTATATGGTGCCATACATCTATTTATATGGTGTCATACATCTATTTATATGGTGCCACACATCTATTTATATGGTGCCGCACATCTATTTATATGGTGCCATACATCTATTTATATGGTGCTATACATCTATTTATATGGTGCCATACATCTATTTATATGGTGCCTTAAATCAATTTATATGGTGCCATACATCAATTTATATGGTACCATACATCAATTTATATGGTGCCATACATCTATTTATATGGTGCCATAAATCAATTTATGTGGTGCCATACATCTATTTATATGGTGCCATAAATCAATTTATGTGGTGCCATACATCTATTTATATGGTGCCACACATCAATTTATATGGTGCCATACATCTATCCTATGTAGTGACACACAGAGTTCCTACAGCTCAGTAATAGAAAGTGCCTCACTACCGACTCCAGGCTATTCTTACAGGCAAAGTAACGATTTTTTGGAGGAAAAAATGGAATAACATACTGTACTTATAATGCAAAGAAGACTAGGTCAGTGGCCTTAAAAATAAAGCTTCATGGCGGTGGGAAAGCAACAAACGCCTGGCCTAACTAGGCAAGAATTTAGCATCTTCAAATCTTTGGACTGGAAGCATTCCTTGACCAGTCTTGAACTTTATGCAACAAGCACAAGTTGTTATTTAAGAAATTGTTAAAAATAAAGCGTTGTGTATTGTTATATGTATTACAATTTTTTTTAATTAATTATTTTATTACCCCAAAGTTAACCCTAAGCCTAGTCTCAGTACTAACCCTTGTAAGAGGTTAGAAAAGTTATGTAGAAACAAAACAATCTATTATAATGTTAGTATGTTTTCCTTACAGTTGACACTTTTTTAAATTTGTGACCCATATAACAATGCTCACGTCATGATGCTGAGAGTTTTAGTCATCTTCATCCTCGATTTCCATCAGGGCACTCAAAAGAAGAGATGTCTCAGTGCAGCGGAGTCCAGGACCATTTCACGTAATGTCCAAGTAGAATTATTTGGAACTCTTAGGAGTAGGGTTGAGCGAAACGGGTCGATCATTTTCAAAAGTCGCCGACTTTTGGCTAAGTCGGCGTCTCATGAAACCCGATCCGACCCCTGTGCTTGTCGGCCATGCGGTACGCGACTTTCGCGCCAAAGTCGCGTTTCAATGACGCGAAAAGCGCCATTTCTCAGCCAATGAAGGTGAACGCAGAGTGTGGGCAGCGTGATGACATAGATCCTGGTCCCCACCATCTTAGAGAAGGGCATTGCAGTGATTGGCTTGCTGTCTGCGGCGTCACAGGGGCTATAAAGGGGCGTTCCCGCCGACCGCCATCTTACTGCTGCTGATCTGAGCTTAGGGACAGGTTGCTGCCGCTTCGTCAGAAGCAGGGAGAGCGTTAGGCAGGGTCCACTAACCACCAAACCGCTTGTGCTGCAGCGATTTCCACTGTCCAACACCACCTTCGGTGTGCAGGAACAGTGGAAGCTATTTTTTTTTTTTCCCCTCAGCGCTGTAGCTCATTGGGCTGCCCTAGAAGGCTCCGTGATAGCTGTATTGCTGTGTGTACGCCACTGTGGAAACCAACTGCTTTTTTCAAAGCACATATCCTCTTGTTCCTTCCTTTCTGCACAGCTATCTTTTTTGTTTGTCCACACTTTTTATTTAATTTGTGCATCAGTCCACTCCTATTGCTGCCTGCCATACCTGGCTTACATTACTGCAGGGAGATAGTAATTGTAGGACAGTTTTTTTTTTTTTTTTTTTGTGGGAGATTAAGATTGGCATTTCTGCTACAGTGCCATCCCTGTGTGTGCCATCTCTCACTGAGTGGGCCATAGAAAGCCTATTTATTTTTTCCGTGATTTGTGTTCTAAATTCTACCTCAACACAAAAACACTACATCAATCAGTGGGAGAAAAATATTGGCCTCAGTCAGGGCTTGTGTGCCACTGCTGTGTGTGCTATCTCTCATTCAGTGGGCTATAGCAAGCCTATTTTTTTTTTTTTTTTTTTAATATTATTTGGTTTCTAAAGTCTCCCTGAAAAAAAAAAAAAAACCTAAAAAAACAGTGGGAGAGTAATATTGCCCTTTCAGCTTGTGTGCCAGTCTTGACTCCTGGGTGTGCCACCTCTCTCCCTCTCATTCAGTGGGCCATAGAAAGCCTATTTTTTTTTTTTTTAAATATTATTGGGTTTCTAAAGTCTCCCTTAAAAAACAAAAAATACATAAAAAAACAGTGGGAGAGTAATATTGCCCTTTCAGCTTGTGTGCCAGGCTTGACTCCTGGGTGTGCCACCTCTCTCCCTCTCATTCAGTGGGCCATAGAAAGCCTATTTATTTTATTTTTTTAATATTATTGGGTTTCTAAAGTCTCCCTTAAAAAACAAAAAATACATAAAAAAACAGTGGGAGAGTAATATTGCCCTTTCAGCTTGTGTGCCAGTCTTGACTCCTGGGTGTGCCACCTCTCTCCCTCTCATTCAGTGGGCCATAGAAAGCCTATTTATTTTTTTTTTTAAATATTATTGGGTTTCTAAAGTCTCCCTTAAAAAACAAAAAATACATAAAAAAACAGTGGGAGAGTAATATTGCCCTTTCAGCTTGTGTGCCAGTCTTGACTCCTGGGTGTGCCACCTCTCTCTCTCATTCAGTGGGCCATAGAAAGGCTATTTTTTTTTTTTGTTTTTTTAATATTATTTGGTTTCTAAAGTCTCCCTGAAAAAAAAAAAAAAAACATACAAAAAACAGTGGGAGAGTAATATTGCCCTTTCAGCTTGTGTGCCAGTCTTGACTCCTGGGTGTGCCACCTCTCTCCCTTTCATTCAGTGGGCCATAGAAAGCCTATTTTTTTTTTTTTTAAATATTATTGGGTTTCTAAAGTCTCCCTTAAAAAACAAAAAATACATAAAAAAACAGTGGGAGAGTAATATTGCCCTTTCAGCTTGTGTGCCAGTCTTGACTCCTGGGTGTGCCACCTCTCTCCCTCTCATTCAGTGGGCCATAGAAAGCCTATTTATTTTTTTTTTTAATATTATTGGGTTTCTAAAGTCTCCCTTAAAAAACAAAAAATACATAAAAAAACAGTGGGAGAGTAATATTGCCCTTTCAGCTTGTGTGCCAGTCTTGACTCCTGGGTGTGCCACCTCTCTCTCTCATTCAGTGGGCCATAGAAAGGCTATTTTTTTTTTTGTTTTTTTAATATTATTTGGTTTCTAAAGTCTCCCTGAAAAAAAAAAAAAAACATACAAAAAACAGTGGGAGAGTAATATTGCCCTTTCAGCTTGTGTGCCAGTCTTGACTCCTGGGTGTGCCACCTCTCTCCCTTTCATTCAGTGGGCCATAGAAAGCCTATTTATTTTTTTTTTTAAATATTATTGGGTTTCTAAAGTCTCCCTTAAAAAACAAAAAATACATAAAAAAACAGTGGGAGAGTAATATTGCCCTTTCAGCTTGTGTGCCAGTCTTGACTCCTGGGTGTGCCACCTCTCTCTCTCATTCAGTGGGCCATAGAAAGGCTATTTTTTTTTTGTTTTTTTAATATTATTTGGTTTCTAAAGTCTCCCTGAAAAAAAAAAAAAACATACAAAAAACAGTGGGAGAGTGATATTGCCCTTTCAGCTTGTGTGCCAGTCTTGACTCCTGGGTGTGCCACCTCTCTCCCTTTCATTCAGTGGGCCATAGAAAGCCTATTTATTTTTTTTTTTAAATATTATTGGGTTTCTAAAGTCTCCCTTAAAAAACAAAAAATACATAAAAAAACAGTGGGAGAGTAATATTGCCCTTTCAGCTTGTGTGCCAGTCTTGACTCCTGGGTGTGCCACCTCTCTCTCTCATTCAGTGGGCCATAGAAAGGCTATTTTTTTTTTTGTTTTTTTAATATTATTTGGTTTCTAAAGTCTCCCTGAAAAAAAAAAAAAACATACAAAAAACAGTGGGAGAGTAATATTGCCCTTTCAGCTTGTGTGCCAGTCTTGACTCCTGGGTGTGCCACCTCTCTCCCTTTCATTCAGTGGGCCATAGAAAGCCTATTTATTTTTTTTTTAAAATATTATTGGGTTTCTAAAGTCTCCCTTAAAAAACAAAAAATACATAAAAAAACAGTGGGAGAGTAATATTGCCCTTTCAGCTTGTGTGCCAGTCTTGACTCCTGGGTGTGCCACCTCTCTCTCTCATTCAGTGGGCCATAGAAAGGCTATTTTTTTTTTGGTTTTTTTAATATTATTTGGTTTCTAAAGTCTCCCTGAAAAAAAAAAAACAACACATACAAAAAACAGTGGGAAAGTAATATTGCCCTTTCAGCTTGTGTGCCAGTCTTGACTCCTGGGTGTGCCACCTCTCTCCCTTTCATTCAGTGGGCCATAGAAAGCCTATTTATTTTTTTTTTTAAATATTATTGGGTTTCTAAAGTCTCCCTTAAAAAACAAAAAATACATAAAAAAACAGTGGGAGAGTAATATTGCCCTTTCAGCTTGTGTGCCAGTCTTGACTCCTGGGTGTGCCACCTCTCTCCCTCTCATTCAGTGGGCCATAGAAAGCCTATTTATTTATTTTTTAAAATATTATTGGGTTTCTAAAGTCTCCCTTAAAAAAAAAAAAAAAACATAAAAAAACAGTGGGAGAGTAATATTGCCCTTTCAGCTTGTGTGCCAGTCTTGACTCCTGGGTGTGCCACCTCTCTCTCTCATTCAGTGGGCCATAGAAAGCATTTTTTTTTTTTCCTTGATTTGTGTTCTAAAATCTACCTCAACACAAAAACACTACATCAATCAGTGGGAGAAAAATATTGGCCTCAGTCAGGGCTTGTGTGCCACTGCTGTGTGTGCTATCTCTCATTCAGTGGGCTATAGAAAGCCTATTTTTTTTTTTTTTTTTTTTTAATATTATTTGGTTTCTAAAGTCTCCCTGAAAAAAAAAAAAATACCTAAAAAAACAGTGGGAGAGTAATATTGCCCTTTCAGCTTGTGTGCCAGTCTTGACTCCTGGGTGTGCCACCTCTCTCCCTCTCATTCAGTGGGCCATAGAAAGCCTATTTATTTTTTTTTTTTTAAATATTATTGGGTTTCTAAAGTCTCCCTTAAAAAAACAAAAAAACATAAAAAAACAGTGGGAGAGTAATATTGCCCTTTCAGCTTGTGTGCCAGGCTTGACTCCTGGGTGTGCCACCTCTCTCTCTCATTCAGTGGGCCATAGAAAGCCTTTTTTTTTTTTTTTTTTTTTTTTTAATATTATTTGGTTTCTAAAGTCTCCCTGAGAAAAAAAATAAATAAATTAGGTGGGAGATTAATATTGACATTAGTGCTTGAGTGACAGTCCTGCGTGTGTGTCATCTCTGTGATTTTGTGCCACAGAAAACAGAGTGTGTAACATTGTGCCTGATTTTCCTTGTGGTCTCACCAACCTGTTAAGGGATATTGAAATCATACTGAAGTTATAGCTCACCGTGTAAGTTGTTTGACAGCAACAAATAAAGTTACTTTGGTTAAGATTTTAAAACAATGAGGAAGTCTGGTGCAAGAGGTCGTCGTGGGCGTTCATTGTCAGCTGGTAATGATGGTAGTGGTAGTGGAGCATCAGGTGGTCGTGGGGATAAAAATATTCCACCTAAGTCTGGAGCTGTGGAGCCAGTTTCGTCGTCAGGCTACACAAGGCCTCGAACGCTCTCTTTTCTGGGAGTAGGAAAACCGCTTTTAAAGGCGGAGCAGCAACAGCAAGTTTTGGCTTACATTGCAGACTCAGCCTCTAGCTCTTTTGCCTCCTCTTCCGAAACTGGTAAATGTAAAAGCAGCGCGTCGCTTGTGGATGTTCACGGTCAGGGACAAGTCGCTTCCTTGTCCTCCTCAGCAAAAACTACAACAAGAGAGAAGGATGCAGCAGGCGACACAACGGGTCACTCCATGGAGCTCTTTACACATACCGTCCCTGGCTTAGAAAGTGAAACATTTAACAGGCCATGCCCATTACAAGTATATTCTGACATGGAGTGCACTGATGCACAGCCACAGCCAGAGTACTATGCTGCTCCTTTGACTCAGACCACCACATTGCCCTCTCAGGGTACAGATCCACAATCAGACCCTGATGAGACTATGTTGCCCCGCCACGAACGCTATACCACCGACCGACACAGTGACACAGACGAAGTTGCACACGAGCTCGAAGAGGAGGTAATAGATGACCCAGTTATTGACCCCGATTGGCAGCCATTGGGGGAACAGGGTGCAGGCGGCAGTAGTTCAGAAGCGGAGGTGGAGGAGGGGCCGCAGCAGGCATCAACATCGCAACAGGTTCCATCTGCCGGGCCCGTATCTGGCCCAAAACGCGTGTCAAAGCCAAAACCTGTTGGAGCACAGCGTTGCCATCCGGTTAAAGCTCAGTCTGCAATCCCTGAAAAGGGATCCGAGTCTAGGAAGAGTGCAGTCTGGCATTTTTTTAAACAACATCCAACTGATCAGCGCAAAGTCATCTGTCAAAAATGTTCAACTAGCTTAAGCAGAGGTCAGAATCTGAAAAGTCTAAATACTAGTTGCATGCATAGACACTTAACCACCATGCATTTTCAAGCCTGGACTAACTACCAAACGTCCCTCAAGGTTGTAGCACCCTCGGCCAATGAAGCTAGTCAGCAACGCAACATCCCTTCCGTCACTGTAAGGCCACCATTTTCCGCACCACCGGCAGTATCTGTGCAGGTTTCTTTGCCAGCCAAAAGCAGTCAGGGTCAGGGAATCACCAGTTTTGTAGGAGGAAATATTGCATCTAGGGCACCGGCGGAAACAATACCGTCTCCAACCGTCTCTCAGTCTGCCATGTACACCGGCACACCCGAAAGTTCCACGATCTCCAGCTCTCCAGTCCAGCTCACCCTACATGAGACTCTGGTTAGAAAAAGGAAGTACTTATCCTCGCATCCGCGTACACAGTGTTTTAACGCCCACATAGCTAGACTAATCTCGTTAGAGATGATGCCCTACCGGTTAGTTGAAAGCGAAGCTTTCAAAGCCCTGATGGAGTACGCTGAACCACGATACGAGCTACCCAGTCGACACTTTTTTTCCAGAAAAGCCATCCCAGCCCTGCACCAGCATGTTAAACAGCGCATCGTCCATGCACTCAGGCAATCTGTGAGTACAAAGGTGCACCTGACTACAGATGCATGGACCAGTAGGCATGGCCAGGGACGTTATGTGTCCATCACGGCACACTGGGTGAATGTGGTGGATGCAGGGTCCACAGGCGACATCAATTTAGGGACAGTTGTGCCTAGCCCACGGTCTAGGAAACAGTTGGCTGTAGGCGTTCGCACCCCCTCCTCCTCCTCCTCCTCGTCCTCCTGCAGAAGCTACAGCTCTTCCACAGAACGCAGTCTGCCAACCACTCCATCAGCAGATGACACTGTTGCACACCAGTTGTCCCATTATGGGCCAGCTACTGCCAAGCGTCAGCAGGCTGTATTGGCTATGAAGTGCTTGGGCGACAACAGACACACCGCGGAAGTTCTGTCCGAGTTCTTGCAACAAGAAACACAGTCGTGGCTGGGCACAGTAGATCTTGAGGCAGGCAAGGTAGTGAGTGATAACGGAAGGAATTTCATGGCTGCCATCTCCCTTTCCCAACTGAAACACATTCCTTGCCTGGCTCACACCTTAAACCTGGTGGTGCAGTGCTTATTGAAAACTTATCCTGGGTTCTCCGACCTGCTCCTCAAAGTGCGTGCACTTTGCTCACATATCCGACGTTCGCCTGTACACGCCAGCCGTATGCAGACCTATCAGCGGTCTTTGAACCTTCCCCAGCATCGCCTAATCATAGACGTTGCAACAAGGTTGAACTCAACACTGCACATGCTTCAGAGACTGTGCGAACAGAGGCGTGCTGTTATTTATTTGTGGGAGGATACACGGGCAGGCAGTAGGATGGCAGACATGGAGTTGTCAGGTGTGCAGTGGTCTAAGATACAAGACATGTGTCAAGTCCTTCAGTGTTTTGAGGAATGCACACGGCTGGTTAGTGCAGACAACGCCGTAATAAGCATGAGCATCCCCCTAATGCGTCTGCTGATGCAAAGTTTGACGCACATAAAGGAGCAGGCGTCTGCACCAGAGGAAGAGGAAAGCCTTGATGACAGTCAGCCATTGTCTGGTCAGGGCAGTGTACAGGACGAGGTAGCGGGCGAAGAGGAGGTGGAGGACGAGGAGGATGATGGGGATGAGTATATTTTTAATGCCGAACCTTTCCCGGGGGCACAGGAAATTGGTTGCGTGTCACGGCCGGGTTCTGGTTTTTTGAGGGACACAAGTGACGTAGATTTGCCTGCAACTGCCCCTCAAGCAATCACAACCGGAGATTTGACAACTGGAACTTTGGCCCACATGGCGGATTATGCCTTACGTATCCTAAAAAGGGACACACGCATTACGAAAATGATGAACGATGACGATTACTGGTTGGCCTGCCTCCTTGATCCACGCTATAAAGGCAAATTGCAAAATATTATGCCACATGAGAACTTGGAACTAATATTAGCAACCAAACAATCAACTCTTGTTGACCGTTTGCTTCAGGCATTCCCAGCACACAGCGCACGTGATCGTTCTCACACGAGCTCCAGGGGGCAGCAGACTAGGAGTGTTAGGGGTGCACACATCAGAAGTGGCGTTGGACAGAGGGGTTTTCTGACCAGGTTGTGGAGTGATTTTGCTATGACCGCAGACAGGACAGGTACTGCTGCATCAATTGAAAGTGACAGGAGACAACATTTGTCCAGTATGGTTACTAACTATTTTTCATCCCTTATCGATGTTCTCCCTCAACCGTCATTCCCATTTGATTACTGGGCCTCCAAATTAGACACCTGGCCAGAATTGGCAGAATATGCATTGCAGGAGCTTGCTTGCCCGGCAGCAAGTGTCCTATCAGAAAGAGTATTCAGTGCTGCAGGTTCAATATTAACCGAAAAAAGGACTCGTCTGGCTACCCAAAATGTTGACGATCTAACATTCATTAAAATGAACCACAACTGGATTTCGAAATCTTTTGCCCCACCTTGCCCGGCCGACACCTAGCTTTCCTATGAAAAGCTCTTGCCTGTGAATTACTTTTCTAATGTCTAATTTGCTGCAGCTGATTGTACAGCATACGACATGTTTACACCTCCCTAAATGGCAAAACTCCCCACACGGGGCCGTGGTATCGCGACTTGGCGCAAGCACCCGTGAGACTGCTGTTTGTCTGAAGAGGTGAGTGTGCTCGCTTTTGGTTGACGGCATTGCTACTGGGTCCCTCATAGTACAATGTAGTGTCTCTGGCGGTGGTGGTGCGCACCCAACGTCAGACACACCGTTGTAACATGAGGGGCCCTGGGGCGGTCCCGCCGGCCTCAAGAGAGTTCCCCCCTACCCCAGCTCAAAATGTGCTCTACCACGTCCAAAATTATGTCGCACAGCTCCACCAATCTTTAGTCTATTCGCTGACATCATTCAATGTCTGGCACTGACAATACAAATTTGTAGACATCTATGATGCAACTTAAAGTAGTCTGTGTCTGTGTCCTATATTGGCACCATTAAATAGTTACTGCCAAATTACTATGTCAGAAACTCAGTAGATGAGCCCACCCCTGTACCTAAGTATGCCACCTTTTTTTTTGTTTTGGTTGTTTTGCGAGACATTAACATCTATTTATATTTTGGGAGTACTGGGACAGACACTCCTTGCACTAATCCTCCACTCACCACCAAGCTGCCTGTGTATCCATGTAACCGCTGTAAAGCTGCCATGAGCCTATTGTTTGTTATTTTAGGCCTTTGATAGCCTGTCTGCGGTCCCTACTTTAAATACTCCTCCACTCACCACCAAGCTGCCTGCCCGTGTATCCATGTAACCGCTGTAAAACTGCCATAAGCCTATTGTTTGTTATTTTAGGCCTTTGATAGCCTGTCTGCGGTCCCTACTTTAAATACTCCTCCACTGACCACCAAGCTGCCTGCCCGTGTATCCATGTAACCGCTGTAAAACTGCCATGAGCCTATTGTTTGTTATTTTAGGCCTTTGAAGCCTGTCTGCGGTCCCTCCTTCCACTAGTCCTCCACTGACCAGACCACTGCTGCCCGTGTACCCCTGGAACCAATTATAAAGTGCCTACAGCCAGCCCATTTTCTTATGTTAGGCCTTTGAAGCCTGTCTGCGGTCCCTACTTTAAATACTCCTCCACTGACCACCAAGCTGCCTGCCCGTGTATCCATGTAACCGCTGTAAAACTGCCATGAGCCTATTGTTTGTTATTTTAGGCCTTTGATAGCCTGTCTGCGGTCCCTACTTTAAATACTCCTCCACTCACCACCACCAAGCTGCCTGCCCGTGTATCCATGTAACCGCTGTAAAACTGCCATAAGCCTATTGTTTGTTATTTTATGCCTTTGATAGCCTGTCTGCGGTCCCTACTTTAAATACTCCTCCACTGACCACCAAGCTGCCTGCCCGTGTATCCATGTAACCGCTGTAAAACTGCCATGAGCCTATTGTTTGTTATTTTAGGCCTTTGAAGCCTGTCTGCGGTCCCTCCTTCCACTAGTCCTCCACTGACCAGACCACTGCTGCCCGTGTACCCCTGGAACCAATTATAAAGTGCCTACAGCCAGCACATTTTTTTATGTTAGGCCTTTGAAGCCTGTCTGCGGTCCCTCCTTCCACTAGTCCTCCACTGGCCAGACCACTGCTGCCCGTGTACCCCTGGAACCAATTATAAAGTGCCTACAGCCAGCCCATTTTCTTATGTTAGGCCTTTGAAGCCTGTCTGCGGTCCCTACTTTAAATACTCCTCCACTGACCACCAAGCTGCCTGCCCGTGTATCCATGTAACCGCTGTAAAACTGCCATGAGCCTATTGTTTGTTATTTTAGGCCTTTGAAGCCTGTCTGCGGTCCCTCCTTCCACTAGTCCTCCACTGACCAGACCACTGCTGCCCGTGTACCCCTGGAACCAATTATAAAGTGCCTACAGCCAGCCCATTTTCTTATGTTAGGCCTTTGAAGCCTGTCTGCGGTCCCTACTTTAAATACTCCTCCACTGACCACCAAGCTGCCTGCCCGTGTATCCATGTAACCGCTGTAAAACTGCCATGAGCCTATTGTTTGTTATTTTAGGCCTTTGAAGCCTGTCTGCGGTCCCTCCTTCCACTAGTCCTCCACTGACCAGACCACTGCTGCCCGTGTACCCCTGGAACCAATTATAAAGTGCCTACAGCCAGCACATTTTTTTATGTTAGGCCTTTGAAGCCTGTCTGCGGTCCCTCCTTCCACTAGTCCTCCACTGGCCAGACCACTGCTGCCCGTGTACCCCTGGAACCAATTATAAAGTGCCTACAGCCAGCCCATTTTCTTATGTTAGGCCTTTGAAGCCTGTCTGCGGTCCCTACTTTAAATACTCCTCCACTGACCACCAAGCTGCCTGCCCGTGTATCCATGTAACCGCTGTAAAACTGCCATGAGCCTATTGTTTGTTATTTTAGGCCTTTGAAGCCTGTCTGCAGTCCCTCCTTCCACTAGTCCTCCACTGACCAGACCACTGCTGCCCGTGTACCCCTGGAACCAATTATAAAGTGCCTACAGCCAGCCCATTTTCTTATGTTAGGCCTTTGAAGCCTGTCTGCGGTCCCTACTTTAAATACTCCTCCACTGACCACCAAGCTGCCTGCCCGTGTATCCATGTAACCGCTGTAAAACTGCCATGAGCCTATTGTTTGTTATGTTAGGCCTTTGATAGCCTGTCTGCGGTCCCTACTTTAAATACTCCTCCACTCACCACCAAGCTGCCTGCCCGTCTATCCATGTAACCGCTGTAAAACTGCAATGAGCCTATTGTTTGTTATTTTAGGCCTTTGATAGCCTGTCTGCGGCCCCTACTTGCAATACTCCTCCACTGACCACAATGCTGCCTGGAGTGCCTGCCTGTGTATCCATGTAACCGATGTAAAACTGCCATGACTGCCTACTGTTTGTTATTTTAGGCCTTTGATAGCCTGTCTGCAGCCCCTACTTGCAATACTCCTCCACTGACCACACCAATGCTGCCCGTGTACCCCTGGAACCTATTTAAAAGTTCATAGAGCCTAGTTATATATTTTATTTACTATTAATAAGGCCATGATGGACTACGCTGTACCACGCTACAAGCTAACCAGTCGACACTTCTTTTGCGAGAAAAGCCATTCCAACCCTCCACCAGCATGTAGAAGACCGCATTGTCCATGCACTCTGGCAATCTGTGAGTACAAAGGTGCACCTGACAACAGACGCATGGACCTGTAGGCATGGCCACGGAAGATTACGTGTCCATTACGGCGCAATGGGTTAATGTGGTGGATGCATGGTCCACAGGGGACAGCCTACTAAGTCTGTCTGCAGTCCCTAATTCAAATTGTCCTCCACTGTCTAAATCGGAGCTTCCACCTTCTGGCTTTCGGCCTATAGTATCAGAAATTAAACTGCATTTGGCCTTCAACTTTGGTTAAGGCCTACTAACGGCTTCTGCCCCTGCCTGGTGTTGCCCTCAACTAAATAAAGCTGAGCTTCAACCTTCCGGCTCTCATTAAGTGGTTTTAAAAAAAAAAAATGGTGGTTAGGGCCTACTAACGGCTTCTGCCCCTGCCTGGTGTTGCCCTCAACTAAATAAAGCTGAGCTTCAACCTTCTGCTCCAAATTACCATTTTGAAAAATGCAATAGGCTTTTCCGGCCTACTAAAGGTGTCTGTCTGTTTGCCCCTGCCTGGTGTTGTCCTCAACTAAATAAAGCTGAGCTTCAACCTTCTGCTCCAAATTACCATTTAAAAAAATGCAATAGGCTTTTCCGGCCTACTAAAGGTGTCTGTCTGTGTGCCCCTGCCTGGTGTTGCCCTCAACTAAATAAAGCTGAGCTTCAACCTTCTGCTCCAAATTACCATTTTAAAAAATGCAATAGGCTTTTCCGGCCTACTAAAGGTGTCTGTCTGTGTGCCCCTGCCTGGTGTTGCCCTCAACTAAATAAAGCTGAGCTTCAACCTTCCGGCTCTCATTAAGTGGTTTTAAAAAAAAAAATGGTGGTTAGGGCCTACTAACGGCTTCTGCCCCTCCCTGGTGTTGTCCTCAACTAAATAAAGCTGAGCTTCAACCTTCTGCTCCAAATTACCATTTTAAAAAATGCAATAGGCTTTTCCGGCCTACTAAAGGTGTCTGTCTGTGTGCCCCTGCCTGGTGTTGTCCTCAACTAAATAAAGCTGAGCTTCAACCTTCCGGCTCTCATTAAGTGGTTTTAAAAAAAAAAAATGGTGGTTAGGGCCTACTAACGGCTTCTGCCCCTCCCTGGTGTTGTCCTCAACTAAATAAAGCTGAGCTTCAACCTTCTGCTCCAAATTACCATTTTAAAAAATGCAATAGGCTTTTCCGGCCTACTAAAGGTGTCTGTCTGTGTGCCCCTGCCTGGTGTTGCCCTCAACTAAATAAAGCTGAGCTTCAACCTTCTGCTCCAAATTACCATTTTAAAAAATGCAATAGGCTTTTCCGGCCTACTAAAGGTGTCTGTCTGTGTGCCCCTGCCTGGTGTTGTCCTCAACTAAATAAAGCTGAGCTTCAACCTTCCGGCTCTCATTAAGTGGTTTTAAAAAAAAAAAATGGTGGTTAGGGCCTACTAACGGCTTCTGCCCCTGCCTGGTGTTGCCCTCAACTAAATAAAGCTGAGCTTCAACCTTCTGCTCCAAATTACCATTTTGAAAAATGCAATAGGCTTTTCCGGCCTACTAAAGGTGTCTGTCTGTGTGCCCCTGCCTGGTGTTGTCCTCAACTAAATAAAGCTGAGCTTCAACCTTCTGCTCCAAATTACCATTTTAAAAAATGCAATAGGCTTTTCCGGCCTACTAAAGGTGTCTGTCTGTGTGCCCCTGCCTGGTGTTGTCCTCAACTAAATAAAGCTGAGCTTCAACCTTCTGCTCCAAATTACCATTTTAAAAAATGCAATAGGCTTTTCCGGCCTACTAAAGGTGTCTGTCTGTGTGCCCCTGCCTGGTGTTGCCCTCAACTAAATAAAGCTGAGCTTCAACCTTCTGCTCCAAATTACCATTTTGAAAAATGCAATAGGCTTTTCCGGCCTACTAAAGGTGTCTGTCTGTGTGCCCCTGCCTGGTGTTGTCCTCAACTAAATAAAGCTGAGCTTCAACCTTCCGGCTCTCATTAAGTGGTTTAAAAAAAAAAAATGGTGGTTAGGGCCTACTAACGGCTTCTGCCCCTCCCTGGTGTTGTCCTCAACTAAATAAAGCTGAGCTTCAACCTTCTGCTCCAAATTACCATTTTAAAAAATGCAATAGGCTTTTCCGGCCTACTAAAGGTGTCTGTCTGTGTGCCCCTGCCTGGTGTTGTCCTCAACTAAATAAAGCTGAGCTTCAACCTTCTGCTCCAAATTACCATTTTAAAAAATGCAATAGGCTTTTCCGGCCTACTAAAGGTGTCTGTCTGTGTGCCCCTGCCTGGTGTTGCCCTCAACTAAATAAAGCTGAGCTTCAACCTTCCGGCTCTCATTAAGTGGTTTTAAAAAAAAAAATGGTGGTTAGGGCCTACTAACGGCTTCTGCCCCTCCCTGGTGTTGTCCTCAACTAAATAAAGCTGAGCTTCAACCTTCTGCTCCAAATTACCATTTTAAAAAATGCAATAGGCTTTTCCGGCCTACTAAATGTGTCTGTCTGTGTGCCCCTGCCTGGTGTTGTCCTCAACTAAATAAAGCTGAGCTTCAACCTTCTGCTCCAAATTACCATTTTAAAAAATGGAATAGGCTTTTCCGGCCTACTAAAGGTGTCTGTCTGTGTGCCCCTGCCTGGTGTTGTCCTCAACTAAATAAAGCTGAGCTTCAACCTTCTGCTCCAAATTACCATTTTAAAAAATGCAATAGGCTTTTCCGGCCTACTAAAGGTGTCTGTCTGTGTGCCCCTGCCTGGTGTTGCCCTCAACTAAATAAAGCTGAGCTTCAACCTTCTGCTCCAAATTACCATTTTAAAAAATGCAATAGGCTTTTCCGGCCTACTAAAGGTGTCTGTCTGTGTGCCCCTGCCTGGTGTTGTCCTCAACTAAATAAAGCTGAGCTTCAACCTTCCGGCTCTCATTAAGTGGTTTAAAAAAAAAAAAATGGTGGTTAGGGCCTACTAACGGCTTCTGCCCCTGCCTGGTGTTGCCCTCAACTAAATAAAGCTGAGCTTCAACCTTCTGCTCCAAATTACCATTTTGAAAAATGCAATAGGCTTTTCCGGCCTACTAAAGGTGTCTGTCTGTGTGCCCCTGCCTGGTGTTGTCCTCAACTAAATAAAGCTGAGCTTCAACCTTCTGCTCCAAATTACCATTTTAAAAAATGCAATAGGCTTTTCCGGCCTACTAAAGGTGTCTGTCTGTGTGCCCCTGCCTGGTGTTGTCCTCAACTAAATAAAGCTGAGCTTCAACCTTCTGCTCCAAATTACCATTTTAAAAAATGCAATAGGCTTTTCCGGCCTACTAAAGGTGTCTGTCTGTGTGCCCCTGCCTGGTGTTGCCCTCAACTAAATAAAGCTGAGCTTCAACCTTCTGCTCCAAATTACCATTTTGAAAAATGCAATAGGCTTTTCCGGCCTACTAAAGGTGTCTGTCTGTGTGCCCCTGCCTGGTGTTGTCCTCAACTAAATAAAGCTGAGCTTCAACCTTCCGGCTCTCATTAAGTGGTTTAAAAAAAAAAAAATGGTGGTTAGGGCCTACTAACGGCTTCTGCCCCTCCCTGGTGTTGTCCTCAACTAAATAAAGCTGAGCTTCAACCTTCTGCTCCAAATTACCATTTTAAAAAATGCAATAGGCTTTTCCGGCCTACTAAAGGTGTCTGTCTGTGTGCCCCTGCCTGGTGTTGTCCTCAACTAAATAAAGCTGAGCTTCAACCTTCTGCTCCAAATTACCATTTTAAAAAATGCAATAGGCTTTTCCGGCCTACTAAAGGTGTCTGTCTGTGTGCCCCTGCCTGGTGTTGTCCTCAACTAAATAAAGCTGAGCTTCAACCTTCCGGCTCTCATTAAGTGGTTTTAAAAAAAAAAATGGTGGTTAGGGCCTACTAACGGCTTCTGCCCCTCCCTGGTGTTGTCCTCAACTAAATAAAGCTGAGCTTCAACCTTCTGCTCCAAATTACCATTTTATAAAAAAACCAATAGGCTTTTCCGGCCTACTAAAGGTGTCTGTCTGTGTGCCCCTGCCTGGTGTTGTCCTCAACTAAATAAAGCTGAGCTTCAACCTTCCGGCTCTCATTAAGTGGTTTAAAAAAAAAAAAATGGTGGTTAGGGCCTACTAACGGCTTCTGCCCCTCCCTGGTGTTGTCCTCAACTAAATAAAGCTGAGCTTCAACCTTCTGCTCCAAATTACCATTTTAAAAAATGCAATAGGCTTTTCCGGCCTACTAAAGGTGTCTGTCTGTGTGCCCCTGCCTGGTGTTGTCCTCAACTAAATAAAGCTGAGCTTCAACCTTCTGCTCCAAATTACCATTTTAAAAAATGCAATAGGCTTTTCCGGCCTACTAAAGGTGTCTGTCTGTGTCCCCCTGCCTGGTGTTGTCCTCAACTAAATAAAGCTGAGCTTCAACCTTCCGGCTCTCATTAAGTGGTTTTAAAAAAAAAAATGGTGGTTAGGGCCTACTAACGGCTTCTGCCCCTCCCTGGTGTTGTCCTCAACTAAATAAAGCTGAGCTTCAACCTTCTGCTCCAAATTACCATTTTATAAAAAAACCAATAGGCTTTTCCGGCCTACTAAAGGTGTCTGTCTGTGTGCCCCTGCCTGGTGTTGTCCTCAACTAAATAAAGCTGAGCTTCAACCTTCCGGCTCTCATTAAGTGGTTTAAAAAAAAAAAAATGGTGGTTAGGGCCTACTAACGGCTTCTGCCCCTCCCTGGTGTTGTCCTCAACTAAATAAAGCTGAGCTTCAACCTTCTGCTCCAAATTACCATTTTAAAAAATGCAATAGGCTTTTCCGGCCTACTAAAGGTGTCTGTCTGTGTGCCCCTGCCTGGTGTTGTCCTCAACTAAATAAAGCTGAGCTTCAACCTTCTGCTCCAAATTACCATTTTAAAAAATGCAATAGGCTTTTCCGGCCTACTAAAGGTGTCTGCCCCTCCCTGGTGTTGTCCTCAACTGAACAAAGCTGAGCTTCCACATTCTGGCTTTCGCCCTATACTATCAGATATTAAACTGCATTTGGCCTACTAGTGTGGTTAGGCCCTTGAAACAGTGTCTGCTGCTCTTGGGTTTGCTACTCCACTGAACAAAGCAATGCCGCCTGTTTAGTCCTGTTACCAATTTTGAACTGCATGTAGCCTACTTTATTCTTTGGCCCTATATCTGTTTCCTCCTCATCCTGCCCATTGCCCAGCCACTGCTAAATGAGTCTGCTGGTACATTGACCTAGACCACTACATTCCCCTTGTACTCTACACAGCCAGAATCTGTCCCTGCTGAAAGTAAGGTTCCCCTTCCCGCATGTTATACCACCTTACACAGGGACAAAGAGGAAGGTGCAGATGAAAGTGCAGGTTCCTTCATCAGGTGGGGGGGCATACTCGTTGGCGACGTCACTGGCACAGGGCCCCTCAGAGTACGCAAAAGTGTCGCTGCTGGTGGGAGGCGCCCCCGCCATGCAAACACACCGCCGTACTTTGAGGGGCCCTGTGCCAGTGGCAATGCGAACGAGTGGGCCCCCCCCCTGCTTGCTCAGGATCACAGCACTTGCAACTTTTAAATACTTACCTTTCCCTGCAACACCGCCGTGACGTAGTCCGCATTTCCTGGGCCCACGAAAAACTTGAGCCAGCCCTACTCCCCCCACAACTTTCCCCCAATTCCCTATGCCCAACTATTATTATACAGTTAATTAAGATTGGCAAGCTTCAGAAACAAGAATGGATGTTTTTGGCATTAAAATGGGCACTGTAGGTGTTTTCCTGGCTTCCACTCACTGCCGACTATGCTTCCCCATTGACTTGCATTGGGTTTCGTGTTTCGGTCGATCCCCGACTTTTAGCGATAATCGGCCGACTGCACTCGACTCGACTCTGGACAAAATCGGGTTTCCCAAAACCCTACTCGATCTTAAAAAAATGAAAGTCGCTCAACCCTACTTAGGAGTGATTCAGAAGCCAGTTTTTCACCTACGAGTTCTATCTGTGATAGCCGAAAGACTGGAGAAAATCTAATCTACCCGAAGATTTCATCCATTTTAAGTTTATGCTTAAAAGATACAACACTGCCCTTCACCTCTCCAAACAAACCTATTTCAACACCCTCATCACCTCACTGTCCAATAACCCGAAACTTCACTTTGACTCTTTTCATTCCCTCCTCAACCCAAGAGAGTAAGTCCCAACCATGGATCTCCGCGCTGATGATCTGGCCAATTATTTCAAAGAAAAAATTTACCATATCCAACAAGAAGTTATCTCCCAACCCCTCATACAATGCACTGTCCTCCCTCCCCCACTGCACCTACTGTAAATAGATGTATGGCACCATATAAATAGATGTGTGGCACCATATAAATAGATGTAAGGCACCATATAAATAGATGCATGGCACCACATAAATTGATATATGGCACCATATAAATAGATGTATGACACCATATAAATTGATGAATGGCACCATATAAATTGATGTGTGGCACCATGTAAATAGATGTGTGGCTCCATATAATTAGATGGATGGCACCATATAAATAGATGTATGGCACCATATAAATAGATGTTTGGCACCATATAAATAGATGTATGGCACCATATAAATAGATGGATGGCACCATATAAATAGATGTTTGGCACCATATAAATAGATGTGTGGCACCATATAAATAGATGTGTGGCACCATATAAATTGATGTAAGGCACCATATAAATAGATGTGTGGCACCATATAAATAGATGTGTGGCACCATATAAATAGATGTGTGGCACCATATAAATTGATGTAAGGCACCATATAAATAGATGTGTGGCACCATATAAATAGATGTGTGGCACCATATAAATAGATGTGTGGCACCATATAAATAGATGTGTGGCACCATATAAATTGATGTAAGGCACCATATAAATAGATGTGTGGCACCATATAAATAGATGTGTGGCACCATATAAATAGATGTGTGGCACCATATAAATAGATGTGTGGCACCATATAAATTGATGTAAGGCACCATATAAATTGATGTGTGGCACCATATAAATTGATGTAAGGCACCATATAAATTGATGTGTGGCACCATATAAATTGATGTTCGGCACCATATAAATAGATGTGTGGCACCATATAAATAGATGTATGGCACCATATAAATAGATGTGTGGCACCATATAAATAGATGTGTGGCACCATATAAATAGATGTGTGGCACCATATAAATTGATGTAAGGCACCATATAAATAGATGTGTGGCACCATATAACTAGATGTGTGGCACCATGTAAATAGATGTTTGGCACCATAAAAATAGATGTGTGGCACCATATAAATAGATGTGTGGCACCATATTAATTGATTTAAGGCACCATATAAATTGATGTATGGCAACATATAAATAGATGTGTGGCACCATATAAATAGATGTATGGCAACATATAAATAGATGTGTGGCACCATATAAATCGATATATGGCACCATATAAATAGATGTGTGGCACCATATAAATTGATGTATGGCACCATATAAATAGATGTGTGGCACCATATAAATTGATATATAGCACCATATAAATAGATGTTTGGCACCACATAAATCGATATATGGCACCATATAAATAGATGTGTGGCACCATATAAATTGATGTAAGGCACCACATAAATTGATGTTCAGCACCATATAAATAGATGTGTGGCACCATATAAATCGATATATGGCACCATATAAATAGATGTATGGCACCACATAAATCGATATATGGCACCATATAAATAGATGTGTGGCACCATATAAATTGATGTATGGCAACATATAAATAGATGTGTGGCACCATATAAATAGATGTGTGGCACCACATAAATTGATGTTCGGCACCATATAAATAGATGTGCGGCACCATATAAATAGATGTGTGGCACCATATAAATAGATGTATGGCACCACATAAATTGATATATGGCACCATATAAATAGATGTTTGGCACCATATAAATAGATGTGTGGCACCATATAAATTGATATATGGCACCATATAAATAGATGTTCGGCACCATATAAATAGATGTGCGGCACCATATAAATTGATGTAAGGCAACATATAAATAGATGTACGGCACCATATAAATTGATGTAAGGCACCATATAAATAGATGTACGGCACCATATAAATAGATGTATGGCACCATATAAATAGATGTATGGCACCATATAAATAGATGTATGGCACCATATAAATTGATGTAAGGCAACATATAAATAGATGTACGGCACCATATAAATAGATGTATGGCACCATATAAATAGATGTATGGCACCATATAAATAGATGTGTGGCACCATATAAATAGATGTATGGCACCATATAAATAGATGTATGGCACCATATAAATAGATGTGTGGCACCATATAAATAGATGTAAGGCACCATATAAATTGATGTAAGGCACCACATAAATTGATGTTCGGCACCATATAAATAGATGTGCGGCACCATATAAATAGATGTATGGCACCATATAAATAGATGTATGGCACCATATAAATTGATGTAAGGCACCATATAAATAGATGTACGGCACCATATAAATTGATGTGTGGCACCATATAAATTGATGTGTGGCACCATATAAATAGATGTATGGCACCATATAAATTGATGTAAGGCAACATATAAATAGATGTACGGCACCATATAAATAGATGTGTGGCAACATATAAATAGATGTGTGGCACCATATAAATAGATGTGTGGCACCATATAAATAGATGTATGGCACCATATAAATTGATGTAAGGCACCATATAAATAGATGTACGGCACCATATAAATTGATGTGTGGCACCATATAAATAGATGTGTGGCACCATATAAATAGATGTGTGGCAACATATAAATAGATGTGTGGCACCATATAAATAGATGTGTGGCACCATATAAATAGATGTGTGGCACCATATAAATAGATGTATGGCACCATATAAATTGATGTAAGGCACCATATAAATAGATGTACGGCACCATATAAATTGATGTGTGGCACCATATAAATAGATGTGTGGCAACATATAAATAGATGTGTGGCACCATATAAATAGATGTATGGCACCATATAAATAGATGTATGGCACCATATAAATAGATGTGTGGCACCATATAAATAGATGTATGGCACCATATAAATAGATGTATGGCACCATATAAATAGATGTGTGGCACCATATAAATAGATGTAAGGCACCATATAAATTGATGTAAGGCACCACATAAATTGATGTTCGGCACCATATAAATAGATGTGCGGCACCATATAAATAGATGTATGGCACCATATAAATAGATGTATGGCACCATATAAATTGATGTAAGGCACCATATAAATAGATGTACGGCACCATATAAATTGATGTGTGGCACCATATAAATTGATGTGTGGCACCATATAAATAGATGTGTGGCACCATATAAATAGATGTAAGGCACCATATAAATAGATGTAAGGCACCATATAAATAGATGTACGGCACCATATAAATTGATGTGTGGCACCATATAAATTGATGTGTGGCACCATATAAATAGATGTGTGGCACCATATAAATTGATGTGTGGCACCATATAAATAGATGTGTGGCACCATATAAATAGATGTGTGGCACCATATAAATTGATGTGTGGCACCATATAAATAGATGTGTGGCACCATATAAATAGATGTGTGGCACCATATAAATTGATGTGTGGCACCATATAAATTGATGTGTGGCACCATATAAATAGATGTGTGGCAACATATAAATAGATGTGTGGCACCATATAAATAGATGTGTGGCACCATATAAATAGATGTATGGCACCACATAAATTGATATATGGCACCATATAAATAGATGTGCGGCACCATATAAATTGATATATGGCACCATATAAATAGATGTTCGGCACCATATAAATAGATGTGCGGCACCATATAAATTGATGTAAGGCAACATATAAATAGATGTGTGGCACCATATAAATTGATGTTCGGCACCATATAAATAGATGTATGGCACCAAATAAATAGATGTATGGCACCATATAAATTGATGTAAGGCACCATATAAATAGATGTATGGCACCATATAAATAGATGTATGGCACCATATAAATTGATGTAAGGCACCACATAAATTGATGTTCGGCACCATATAAATAGATGTGCGGCACCATATAAATAGATGTGTGGCACCATATAAATTGATGTAAGGCACCACATAAATTGATGTTCGGCACCATATAAATAGATGTGCGGCACCATATAACTAGATGTATGGCACCATATAAATAGATGTATGGCACCACATAAATTGATATATGGCACCATATAAATAGATGTTTGGCACCATATAAATAGATGTGTGGCACCATATAAATTGATATATGGCACCATATAAATAGATGTGCGGCACCATATAAATTGATGTAAGGCAACATATAAATAGATGTGTGGCACCATATAAATTGATGTGTGGCACCATATAAATAGATGTATGGCACCATATAAATTGATGTAAGGCAACATATAAATAGATGTACGGCACCATATAAATAGATGTGTGGCAACATATAAATAGATGTGTGGCACCATATAAATAGATGTGTGGCACCATATAAATAGATGTATGGCACCATATAAATTGATGTAAGGCACCATATAAATAGATGTACGGCACCATATAAATTGATGTGTGGCACCATATAAATAGATGTGTGGCACCATATAAATAGATGTGTGGCAACATATAAATAGATGTGTGGCACCATATAAATAGATGTGTGGCACCATATAAATAGATGTGTGGCACCATATAAATAGATGTATGGCACCATATAAATTGATGTAAGGCACCATATAAATAGATGTACGGCACCATATAAATTGATGTGTGGCACCATATAAATAGATGTGTGGCAACATATAAATAGATGTGTGGCACCATATAAATAGATGTATGGCACCATATAAATAGATGTATGGCACCATATAAATAGATGTGTGGCACCATATAAATAGATGTATGGCACCATATAAATAGATGTACGGCACCATATAAATAGATGTGTGGCACCATATAAATTGATGTGTGGCACCATATAAATAGATGTGTGGCACCATATAAATAGATGTGTGGCACCATATAAATAGATGTATGGCACCATATAAATAGATGTGTGGCACCATATAAATAGATGTAAGGCACCATATAAATTGATGTAAGGCACCACATAAATTGATGTTCAGCACCATATAAATAGATGTGCGGCACCATATAAATAGATGTATGGCACCATATAAATAGATGTATGGCACCATATAAATTGATGTGTGGCACCATATAAATAGATGTGTGGCACCATATAAATTGATGTGTGGCACCATATAAATTGATGTGTGGCACCATATAAATAGATGTGTGGCACCATATAAATTGATGTGTGGCACCATATAAATAGATGTGTGGCACCATATAAATAGATGTGTGGCACCATATAAATTGATGTGTGGCACCATATAAATAGATGTGTGGCACCATATAAATAGATGTGTGGCACCATATAAATTGATGTGTGGCACCATATAAATTGATGTGTGGCACCATATAAATAGATGTGTGGCAACATATAAATAGATGTGTGGCACCATATAAATAGATGTGTGGCACCATATAAATAGATGTATGGCACCACATAAATTGATATATGGCACCATATAAATAGATGTGCGGCACCATATAAATTGATATATGGCACCATATAAATAGATGTTCGGCACCATATAAATAGATGTGCGGCACCATATAAATTGATGTAAGGCAACATATAAATAGATGTGTGGCACCATATAAATTGATGTTCGGCACCATATAAATAGATGTATGGCACCAAATAAATAGATGTATGGCACCATATAAATTGATGTAAGGCACCATATAAATAGATGTATGGCACCATATAAATAGATGTATGGCACCATATAAATTGATGTAAGGCACCACATAAATTGATGTTCGGCACCATATAAATAGATGTGCGGCACCATATAAATAGATGTGTGGCACCATATAAATAGATGTATGGCACCACATAAATTGATATATGGCACCATATAAATAGATGTTTGGCACCATATAAATAGATGTGTGGCACCATATAAATTGATATATGGAACCATATAAATAGATGTGCGGCACCATATAAATTGATGTAAGGCAACATATAAATAGATGTGTGGCACCATATAAATTGATGTAAGGCACCATATAAATAGATGTGTGGCACCATATAAATAGATGTGTGGCACCATATAAATTGATGTTCGGCACCATATAAATAGATGTTTGGCACCATATAAATAGATGTACGGCACCATATAAATTGATGTGAGGCACCATATAAATAGATGTGTGGCACCATATGAATTGATGTAAGGCACCATATAAATAGATGTACGGCACCATATAAATAGATGTGTGGCACCATATATATAGATGTACGGCACCATATAAATTGATGTGTGGCACCATATAAATTGATGTGTGGCACCATATAAATAGATGTGTGGCACCATATAAATAGATGTGTGGCACCATATAAATTGATATATGGCACCATATAAATAGATGTGTGGCACCATATAAATAGATGTGTGGCACCATATAATTTGATGTAAGGCAACATATAAATAGATGTACGGCACCATATAAATAGATGTATGGCACCATATAAATAGATGTGTGGCACCATATAAATAGATGTACGGCACCATATAAATTGATGTGTGGCACCATATAAATAGATGTGTGGCACCATATAAATAGATGTGTGGCACCATATAAATAGATGTATGGCACCATATAAATTGATGTACGGCACCATATAAATTGATGTAAGGCACCATATAAATTGATGTAAGGCAACATATAAATAGATGTACGGCACCATATAAATAGATGTGTGGCACCATATAAATAGATGTATGGCACCATATAAATAGATGTATGGCACCATATAAATTGATGTAAGGCACCATATAAATAGATGTTTGGCACCATATAAATAGATGTACGGCACCATATAAATTGATGTGTGGCACCATATAAATAGATGTGTGGCACCATATAAATTGATGTAAGGCACCATATAAATAGATGTACGGCACCATATAAATAGATGTGTGGCACCATATATATAGATGTACGGCACCATATAAATTGATGTGTGGCACCATATAAATTGATGTGTGGCACCATATAAATAGATGTGTGGCACCATATAAATAGATGTGTGGCACCATATAAATTGATATATGGCACCATATAAATAGATGTGTGGCACCATATAAATAGATGTGTGGCACCATATAAATTGATGTAAGGCAACATATAAATAGATGTACGGCACCATATAAATAGATGTGTGGCAACATATAAATAGATGTATGGCACCATATAAATTGAGGTAAGGCACCATATAAATAGATGTACGGCACCATATAAATTGATGTGTGGCACCATATAAATTGATGTAAGGCACCATATAATTTGATGTAAGGCAACATATAAATAGATGTACGGCACCATATAAATAGATGTATGGCACCATATAAATAGATGTGTGGCACCATATAAATAGATGTACGGCACCATATAAATTGATGTGTGGCACCATATAAATAGATGTGTGGCACCATATAAATAGATGTGTGGCACCATATAAATAGATGTATGGCACCATATAAATTGATGTAAGGCACCATATAAATAGATGTACGGCACCATATAAATTGATGTGTGGCACCATATAAATTGATGTAAGGCACCATATAAATTGATGTAAGGCAACATATAAATAGATGTGTGGCACCATATAAATAGATGTATGGCACCATATAAATAGATGTGTGGCACCATATAAATAGATGTACGGCACCATATAAATTGATGTGTGGCACCATATAAATTGATGTGTGGCACCATATAAATAGATTTGTGGCACCATATAAATAGATGTGTGGCAACATATAAATAGATGTGTGGCACCATATAAATAGATGTATGGCACCATATAAATTGATGTAAGGCACCATATAAATAGATGTGTGGCACCATATAAATTGATGTGTGGCACCATATAAATAGATGTGTGGCACCATGTAAATAGATGTTTGGCACCATAAAAATAGATGTATAGCACCATATAAATAGATGTGTGGCACCATATAAATAGATGTGTGGCACCATATAAATTGATGTAAGGCACCATAAAAAATTGATGTATGGCAACATATAAATAGATGTGTGGCACCATATAAATAGATGTATGGCACCATATAAATAGATGTGTGGCACCATATAAATTGATGTAAGGCACCACATAAATTGATGTTCGGCACCATATAAATAGATGTGTGGCAACATATAAATAGATGTGTGGCACCATATAAATAGATGTGTGGCACCATATAAATAGATGTATGGCACCACATAAATTGATATATGGCACCATATAAATAGATGTTTGGCACCATATAAATAGATGTGTGGCACCATATAAATTGATGTAAGGCACCATATAAATTGATGTTCGGCACCATATAAATAGATGTATGGCACCAAATAAATAGATGTGTGGCACCATATAAATAGATGTTTGGCACCATATAAATAGATGTGTGGCACCATATAAATTGATGTAAGGCACCACATAAATTGATGTTCGGCACCATATAAATTGATGTAAGGCACCATATAAATTGATGTATGGTACCATATAAATTGATGTTCGGCACCATATAAATAGATGTGCGGCACCATATAAATTGATGTAAGGCAACATATAAATAGATGTACGGCACCATATAAATAGATGTGTGGCACCATATAAATAGATGTATGGCACCATATAAATTGATGTAAGGCACCATATAAATAGATGTACGGCACCATATAAATAGATGTATGGCACCATATAAATAGATGTATGGCACCATATAAATTGATGTAAGGCACCATATAAATAGATGTACGGCACCATATAAATAGATGTGTGGCACCATATAAATAGATGTGTGGCACCATATAAATAGATGTGTGGCAACATATAAATTGATGTGTGGCACCATATAAATTGATGTGTGGCAACATATAAATTGATGTGTGGCACCATATAAATAGATGTGTGGCACCATATAAATAGATGTGTGGCAACATATAAATTGATGTGTGGCACCATATAAATAGATGTATGGCACCATATAAATAGATGTATGGCACCATATAAATAGATGTGTGGCAACATATAAATTGATGTATGGCACCATATAAATAGATGTATGGCACCATATAAATAGATGTATGGCACCATATTAGGCATTTTCCCCCGTGTGTCATTTGTTGCACTTCAATATTATGGTCACTATAGATGGAACCCCTTAATTTTTTGATAAACCTAGTTTGGATCAGCAGAACCTTGGGTGGTCTTACTGTTGTAAACGTAACATAGACAGTATAGTATAATGAAATAATCTGCATTACATTAATAATTAATCATACATTTCATAGTTAACCTTTAGGGAAATATTTTGTACTTTGCATGGAAATAGTTCCACTACACATACTAGGTTTAATAACAAATATTTTGCTTGCATGTATGCTATGGTCAGGGGATTTTTATAATGTTGCGCCTAAAATGTCATTTTTTTCCCCATGTTGGTACTGAAAGTGCAGGAAGCATAGGGCAATGGAGTAGGGAAAGTAATAGAGGGAGAGGTTAAAGGTCAGGTTACTGGTGAGAACTCTAAGCTAAAGTTTCTCAACTTTAGTCATTAAACATGCCCAATAGGTCAACTTTTAAGGGTTTCCTTTGGTGGGATCATGAGGAGTAATTACTGACTAAACCAAACAGATTAACTCACCTGTGTGTGATTAAGAAAAGCCCCCCAACCTGACCTGATGTGATAGTTCAAGAGCAAACCTGAGAAACTCTTAACCCCTCATCACTTTCTCTCAGAAGCATCTTGATGTCAAGCCTATCGGTTGCCCTGTGCCTCCAGCTCAGTATTTACACCACTATTTAGATCAATATTTTTTTTTTTAAGTGTATTAAAGAATAAAATTTGCACATGGCCATAACTATTATTGCTTAGTGGGAAAATCATATTCAACTGATATGATTACAAGTCTTTAATAATGGAATCGCATTGGAGGTGGCAAAAAAGATGTATATCGGAAAATGTTTTCTTCAGACTTGTATATTAGGACTAGCAGTCCCTACAACTTTTCACAAAGCTTTAATGAATTGGGGCTTAAAATGTATACAACCATTTGGGCTTAGAAAAATGCCATTGTGTCCTAATGACTAGCTGAAAACAACACCTCCTTAAAGTTCAGAGCGTCTTTCAATTTTAATAAAGTATTTAAAGGGAATCTGTCAGCAGGATTTTGCTATGTAATCTGAGGACAACATAAGGTAGGGGTTAAGATGTAGATTTCAGGGATGTGTGACTTATTAGGCTGCGTATTGTTGTTTCAATACAATGAGTGTTTTTATCACCAGGAGATTATCACTGCCTGGACTACAGCTCCCATGAGCCCTGGTCTGACCACACCCCCTCCTCTGATAAGCAGCTCACTGTCAATAGACAATGTACATAGAAAGCCTGGTGTGGACGGGGCTAGCTTCCTCAGCTGTGCTACATGCTATTTCTTAGAACTCAGATTGTGTCACAACTGCTGCACCAAGTAAACTGAGTGATACATCATTGGAATCAGGGTCTCTTCTTCTTTATTATGTTGGTTTCAGAAACCTGGTGAGAGATTCCTTTTAATGAGGAATTCAACAATTTTCCTGATGGATAGGAAGATGCAGCTAGAGTAAGACAGAAAACTATATCCATTGCATCTGCTTGGAAGTGTTTTCATGTGAAGGAGAAAGCTAAGAAAACTAAGCAGATTTACAAACTAGAAACAGGACTGCCATCAAGAGAAGCTAAAAAAAAATATAACAGCAACAAATTTTGGCACTTATTGATGGTACATCAGAAAACGCCTCCACAATAGTAACAGCTGGGCACCGTCACCACACTGGAAGAGAAACAGAACAATTGCATTTATTGTAAAATCCACTAGCAAAATGAAACTGGCAAATCATGGATTGCATTTTTCTTTGACCTCTTTTAACCTCATTATTTTAACCTTATTATTTTACAGATTATAACCTGAAAGAATTTGAATCACTAATAATAATTTCAATGGATCATCATTCATCAGCTTTCATTACCATATATCGGATTTCTGAAACTGTAAACCGAGAAACATTATAATTTCTGATTCAGTTTCTAATCATGTTTTCCAAAAGTGCAAAAAAAAATTCATGTGACATACCCCGAAATAGAAAGACAAAGATCACATATGGTTTTCATTAAACGTGTTCATTTATACATAGTTTAATACATTAGAAATTCATTATTTTTTAAATGAAATTGCTCTTTTGGTTAGTCTATTCAAAAACAAACAATCTTTACTATATATATATATATATATATATATATATATATATATATATATATATATATATATATAATATATACAGTGCAGACCAAAAGTTTGGACACACCTTCTCATTTCAAGATTTTTCTGTATTTTCATGACTATGAAAATTGTACATTCACACTGAAGGCATCAAAACTATGAATTAACACATGTTCAATCTTGAAGGAGTTCCCAGAGATGCATTGCACTTGTTGGCCCTTTTGCCTTCAATCTGCGGTCCAGCTCACCCCAAACCATCTCGATTGGGTTCAGTTCTGGTGACTGTGGAGGCCAGGTCATCTGGCGTAGCACCCCATCACTCTCCTTCTTGGTCAAAAAGCCCTTACACAGCCTGGAGGTGTGTTTGGGATCATTGTCCTGTTGAAAAATAAATGATGGTCCAGCCAAACACAAACTGGATGGAATAGCATGCCGCTGCAAGATGCTGTGGTAGCCATGCTGGTTCAGTATGCCTTCAATTTTCAATAAATCCCCAACAGTGTCACCAGCAAAGCACCCCCACACCATCACACCTCCACCTCCATGCTTCACGGTGGGCAGTGCCGGCATTAGGGGCAGGCAGACTAGGCAGCTGCCTAGGGCCCCTGCTGCCCTAGGGGCCCCCAGCCAGTGGTGGACATATTGCTGATGGCACTGCTCCAGGGCCCAGAGGTGGAGGGGGCCCCTGCAGGCAGGCCCGGTATCATGCAGGATCGGGCCCCTCTCACTCCCTCCTGTAATCATGGAACACTGGGTGTCGGGGAGAGAGCGGGGCACGAAGTGCAGGAGATCAAATAGGGGGCGTGTCATGCAGGGAGAAACGCTGGCCAATGAACGCTTTCCTCACTAGACTGAGGAGAGCCCTCACTGGCTGCCATCTGTCCTGCTGCATGGCGCATCCCAATGGTGAGTGCTCACCTCACCTACAGTCAGGGGCCCCAGGGCATAGCACATAGAGACAGCAGTAGAGGAAGAGCAGGACTTACAGTGTGCCTTCTGCTCCCTCCACTGTTCTATTCAGAGCAGGCTGCACCGTCTCCTCACTGTGATGAGATGGGGGAGGAGCTCACTGCACGGGACAACACAGCCTCATCAGGGGGCTGATATCAGTCCTGTCTCCTCTGTGTCCCATCCCCCACAGTGGGGTCTGCAGCCCTCTCCAGCTGAACTATGTGACCTCATCCAAGGGCTCATCTGATCACCTGATATCACAGATTGGTATGTGTGTATGTATATGCTTGTATGTGTATGTATGTATGTGTGCATCTGTGTATGTGTGTGTATCTATGTGTATGTTTCTATCTGTGTGTGTATCTGTGTATGTATGTACGGTATATGTGTGTATGTATGTTTATGTGCATGTACGTACAGTATATGTGTATGTATGTGTGTGCGGTATGTTTATACTATGTGTATATACTGTATGTGTGTATGTACGGTACGTGTATGTGTATCTGTATGTATGTACGGTATACAGTATGTGTGTGTATCTGTGTGTATGCACGGTATATGTATGTACGGTATGTGTATGTATGTATGTATACTATATGTACTGTATGTGTATTTGTGTGTATGTATGGTATATGTATGTACGGTATGTGTATACAATATGTGTATATAACTGTATGTGTGTATGTACGGTATGTGTGTGTATGTACAGTACGTGTATGTGTATCTGTATGTATGTACGGTATGTGTGTGAATGTACGGTATATGCATGTGTGTATGTACAGTATGTGTATGTATGACGGTATATGTATGTGTATCTGTGTGTATGAATGGTATATGTGAGTGTTTGCATATACTGTATTTGTATGTGTATCTGTGTGTATGTACAGTGTATGTATGTACGGTATATGTGTGTATGCTTGTACAGTATATGTAGAGCAGATACCAGACATATCGTGGTTATGTAATCTATATATATAATTTTCTAAGGGGTACTACCGTCTGTTTGTCTGTAACTTCCGTAACGGAAATCCCACGTGGCTGATTGGTCGCGGCCAGCCGGGCACGACCAATCAGCGACAAGCTTAGTTCAGCCGCGAATTGGCCCCTCCCTACTCCCCTCCAGTCAGTGCCAGTGTGTCGACCCATCCCGGACTAACTTTTTACTATTGATGCTGCCTATGCAGCATCAATAGTAAAAAGATATAATGTTAAAAATAATATAAAAAATAAAAAATTGTGCTATTCTCACCTTCCGACATCCACCGATGCGCGCAATGCTGCCGCCAGCTTCCGTTCCCAGTGATGCATTGCGAAATTACCCAGATGACTTAGCGGAGACTGCTAAGTCATCTGCATAATTTCGCAATGCATCACTGGGAAAGGAAGCTGGCGGCAGCATCGCGCACATCGGGACAGCTTCGGTGGACGCCGGAGGGTGAGTATATAACTTTTTTTTTTTTAACAGAGATATGGTGCCCACACTGCTATATACTATGTGTGCTATGTTATACACTGCGTGGGCTGTGTTATATACTGCGTGGGCTGTGTTATATACTGCGTGGGCTGTGTTATATACTGCATGGCCTGTGTTATATACTACGTGGGCTGTGCTATATATTACGTGGGCTGTGTTATATGCTGCCTTGCTGCTATATACTATGTGGGCAGTGTTTTATACTGCGTGGGCTGTGTTATATACTACGTGGACAGTGTTATATACTGCATGGGCTGTGTTATATACTACGTGGGCAGTGTTATATACTATGTGGGCTGTGCTATATACTACGTGGGCTGTGTTATATACTGCGTGGGCTGTGTTACATACTGCGCAGGCTGTGTTATATACTGCGCGGGCTGTGTTATATACTACGTGGTCTGTGTTATATACTACGTGGCCTGTGCTATATATTACATAGACTGTGTTATATATTACATGGGCTGTGTTATATATTACGTGGGCTGTGTTATATACTGCCTGGCTGCTATATACTACGTGGGCAGTGTTATATACTGCGTGGGCTGTGTTATATACTACGTGGCCTGTGTTATATACTGTGTGGGCTGTGTTATATATTACATGGGCCGTGCTATATATTACGTGGGCTGTGTTATATACTACGTGGCTGCTACATACTATGTGGCTGCTATATACTACGTGGCTGCTATATACTACGTGGCTGTCTGTGTTACGTGGGCTATGCTATATACTTTGTGGCTGCTATATACTTTGCGGCTGCTATATACTACGTGGCTGTCCTATATACTACGTGGCTGTGTTATACATTACGTGGCTGTCTGTGTTATATACTACATGGGCTGTGTTATATACTACGTGGCTGTGCTATATACTACGTGGCTGTGCTATATACTACGTGGCTGTGTTATATACTACGTGGCTGTCTGTGTTATATACTGCATGGGCTGTGTTATACACTACATGGCTGTGCTATATACTACATGGCTGTGCTATATACTACGTGGCTGTGTTATATACTACGTGGCTGTGTTATATACTACGTGGCTGTCTGTGTTATATACTACATGGGCTGTGTTATATACTACGTGGCTGTGCTATATACTATGTGGTTGCTATATACATACATACATATTCTAGAATACCCGATGTGTTAGAATCGGGCCACCATCTAGTATCACATAACAACGAGGAGGCACTTTGCACACTTGCTGTCATCTCCATCTCAGTGAAAAAATCTAAATACATATTTTTTATAGTTGAGGGGGCCTTGTGATTGCTAAGTATGCCCTGCTTGCAGGGCAGTAATAATGAGGGCATTCTGACTTGTTTCTCAGAGCCCGAGGCTCCAGGGTCCCATTGCCAGATTGCAATCATCAAAAGCAGCGTACCGGGCAGGGAGGGGGCCCAGACACAGTTCTTGAACAGGAGCCCCAAGCTATTAGTGTCTGCCCCGGCCCCCAGCCAGTGGTGTGTCGCTAATAGCGGCACACCATGCAGCTGCTATGGGGCCCCTGAGTCAGGCCCCATTGCCTGCCCGTTGTCAGTGAAGCTGCAGCGGAGCAGTGGGTGACTGGAGGCAAGAGTCGGCTGCTGTGGCTAGTGCCTGTACCCGCTGTTACAGAAAAATTCATATTCACTGCTCCCCATGCCCATAGTCCCTCCCACCGCTATGCACTGAAGCCGGCTTCCAGAGCTGGGTGGGACTATAGGAGTGGAGAGCAGTGAATATTCATTTCACTTTAATAGCGGGCACAGTAGCCTCAGCTGCAGGCTTCCTGCTGCTGGGCAATCACATGTGCCCTCTACTAAAGGGAATGAATATTCACTGCTCTGCACGCCCATGAATACGGTATATATCAGTGAGCGAGTCAGTATATGGTGGCCATAATACTGTAGGACTGAATTATAATCCATGGGTGCTTGCATTATATTCTATGGGGGGGGGCTGAATTATATTCTATGTGGGGGTTGCATTATACTCTATGGAGGACTATGGGAAGTGTATTATACTCTATGGAGGACTACGGGGAGTGTATTATACTTTATGGAGGACTATGGGGAGTGTATTATATTCTATGGAGGACTCTGGGGAGTGTATTATACTCTATGGAGGACTCTTGGGAGTGTATTATACTCTATGGGGGATTATGGGGAGTGTATTAGACTCTGGATGACTCTGGGGAGTGTATTATACTATATGGAGGACTATGGCGAGTGTATTATACTATATGGAGGACTATGGGGAGTCTATTATACTATATGGAGGACTATGGTGAGTGTATTATACTATGTGGAGGACTAGGGGGAGTATATTATACTATATGGAAGACTATGGGGGTGCACTATACTATATGGAGGACTATGGGGGTGTATTATACTATATGGAGGACTAGAGGGAGTGCAAAATTCAGGATATTCATCAAGTAATTAGATTGGTTATGCCGGAACAAAAATCATTGTTCTCATCAGCACATCGCCTAGTGAAAACTGCAGATATGCTGCTAAGATGATTTATTTACTAGTAACCATTCTGTCCCCATCATTATTCCTCAGCCAGTGTAAAGAGGCTGCGAAACAAGTAGCGAATGACTTTAATATTGTTGATCACACTCGATTAGTGGCCTGAAATAAGCACATGTAGCTACAACCAAAATGTTTCTGTGTGATGTGCAATATGTTAGTATTTGGGGCCCCATTTTAAACTTTTGCCTATGGCCCCACTTTGCCTAAAACCGGCCCTGACGGTGGGAACCAGGCATGTAGAGTCAATCCGGTCACCTTTTCTGCGTCGCACAGACACGATGGTTGGAACCAAAGATCTCAAATTTGGACTCATCAGACCAAAGCACAGATTTCCACTGGTCTAATGTCCATTCCTTGTGTTCTTTAGCCCAAACAAGTCTCTTCTGCTTGTTGCCTGTCCTTAGCAGTGGTTTCCTAGCAGCTATTTTACCATGAAGGCCTGCTGCACAAAGTTTCCTCTTAACAGTTGTTGTAGAGATGTGTCTGCTGCTAGAACCTTGACCTGGTCTTTAATCTGAGCTCCTGTTAACCTGCGATTTCTGAGGCTGGTGACTCGGATAAAATTATCCTCAGAAGCAGAGGTGACTCTTGGTCTTCCTATCCTGGGGCAGTCTTCATGTGAGCCAGTTTCTTGATGGTTTTTTCAACTGCACTTGGGGACACTTTCAAAGTTTTCCCAATTTTTCAGACTGACTGACCTTCATTTCTTAAAGTAATGATGGCCACTCGTTTTTCTTAACTTAGCTGCTTTTTTCTTGCCATAATACAAGTTCTAACAGTCTATTCAGTAGGACTATCAGCTGTGTATTCTGCTCAACACAACTGATGGTCCCAACCCCATTTATAAGGCAAGAAATCCCACTTATTAAACCTGACTGGGCACACCTGTGAAGTGAAAACCATTTCCGGTGTCTACCTCTTGACCCTCATCAAGAGAATGCCAGGAGTGTGCAAAGCAGTCATCAAAGCAAAAGGTGGCTACTTTGAAGAACCTAGAATATAAGACAAGTTTTCAGTTGTTTCACACTTTTTTTTTAAGTATATAATTCCACATGTGTTAATTCATAGTTTTGATGCCTTCAGTGTGAATTTACAATTTTCATAGTCATGAAAATACTGAAAAATCTTTAAATGAGAAGGTGTGTCCAAACTTTTGGTCTGTACTGTATATATTTATATATATATACATATATACACATACATACATACATACATACATACATACATACATACATACATACATACATACAGTGGCATGTAAAGTTTGGGCACCCATGATCAAAGTTATTGTTATTGTGAACCGTTAAGCAAGTTGAAGATGAATGATCTCTAAAGAGCCTAAAGTTAAAGATGAGATGACACATTTCCTTTGTATTTTAGCCCCAAAAAATATAATGTCATTTTTACATTTTAAAAGTTTCAAAAAAGAAAATGGTCGGATGCACCCTTGGAGATTTGTGTGCTCAAATGATTTTGACCAGGCTATGTTCACATGTTGCGTTTTTATAGCGTTTTTTTTTTTTGCTGTTCAGTATTTTTTATGCAAATTTTCAGCTGTGTTTCATAGTACTAGCAAAGTCTATGACATTTCAGAAATCTCATTCACACACCTTGTCTTTTTTTCCTGACTGTTTTGTCAAAGAGTTGCATATTGCAAAATGCAGCATGTCACTTCTTTCAGTGTTTTTCACACATTAAATGTAATGGGTAGTGCAAAAAACGCTGAAAAAACGCAGGTATCAGGTTTTGCTGCATTTTTGGTACCAAAATTTGATGAAGTTGAATCATATTTTTTATACACTAACCTTTATCCACATGCGAAAGAGAAAAATGTGCCCTGACAAAAACGCACCGAAACGCAGAAAAACTAAGAAAACCTGCATTTTGTAAGCAGCTTAAACGCAACTTAAAATTGGCATGAAGAACACGATGCAAAAATGCAATGTGTGAACATAGCCTTGGGGATATGGGTTGTTTAATATATATACATATATTTATTTATATGTAGCTATAAGTCGAGCAGAGATTTCAGTTACAGCAAGGCCTCGGACACTGAGGAAGTGCATATTTTCCATCATTTGGTGAGATTAGTGCCATATAGCTTTGCTATGCAATGGAATATATGTATATATTTCATTCATCTGTTGTGTTTTAACCCTTCTGAGGCTTGCATCCCACTCCCATGTATGTAAAGCTCCACTATTCAATGGTATACATATGTAATTCTTTAATCCCTGATGTTGTGGTCATCTCATTTACTATTACAGTTGATGATCCATGTTGGCCTGCAAGATTGTTTGTATCTGCATTTTATTGCCTCCTGCTGTCTTAAGTTATGTGATTAATGCTTAAAGAGTTAAATTAGTGCTAAATATAAGAGCATACCTCCTATATATTGAGACAGAGCTAAGGGGAAGTGCAGCGCCCCAGAGTCCTGGTCGTTGCAGTACTGTTGCTCCGCCGCTAAGGGGGGCTATGGTACGTCTGATGGCACTGAAGGAGTTCATCTGACCAGGTATCACAGACACCAATACATTTCACAGTCTGGCCTCCAGGAGGAGCTAAGGGTTCTATTTATTAGGCCACTCATCACAATCTGGTAAAACTGGGGGTTAGGCAGGAAGTTAGAGAGAAAGCTGACTGGGTTGGAACCAGGCAACACCTTGTGGCAGAGGGTGTTGTAGGGGAAGATTCGGAGGGGTCCCTGTCAGGGGTGGGATCCTGACAGAGGCCTAGCAACCAGAGAGAACGTTACGGGACCGCGCCTGCACAATATAGCGGCAGTACCCCAAGAAAGGACAAGAAGCGAGGTTTATTGTGCTGAGTGAGAAACGAGATCAACGCAACAAGGAGAATACAAGTAGGAGTCGTGCTGTAAGACGAGGCAACATCCTATTGAGGCGCATAACCGGTGGCCGGAACGCCGAGGAAGTATAGAGCTCCAAGCCAAACTTCAAACCTACGGCAGGACAGTCAGTTACAGGCGGGCTGTCTCACCCAGACCCAGGAAGACACAGGGGGGTAACAACAGGAGTGGGGCGACGCTAGAGTCCCGGAAGAGCTCCGAGCCTCCCCGTCATACGGGTGCGTCCTAACCGTAAGATCAGGGGGACGTAGAGGGAGAACATCAGAATCGAGTTGTGAGGGAACACGAGAAACAGACACAACAGTTGTGGGGACTATCCCGTAAGCACAGCAGGGGAGGACCACAACACACAAGCGCAGGAAGGTAGGCACAGATTTCCACCTGCAAAGGGAACTCTGGAGGTGCCATCGGACCAGCCGGACTTGCGCAGCCCGGTTAACCGTATTCCGGATTGAGGACTCAGAAGCCTTCAGTAAAGAGGTGAAGAGACTGCAACCTGGTGTCCTCGTTATTGACCGCGACCGGCACTACACCGCACCATAACATCAGCACCATACCACCACCTTTCATTGTGCGCCCCTCAGCAGGGTCACGGACCGGGTCTAGCCACCGTGACAACCCCAGAGCAGAGACTCAGAGGCCCGGTACCGGGTACCCCTCGGCCCTGCGGCAGTGGGGGTGCTGCAATTTTGGCGTCACGAACAGGATCTACTTAAGCCTGAAGAATAAGGTCATGTGTGCCTTGGAACTGTGATTTATTATACTTGGAACTGTGATTTATTATACTTGGAACTGTGATTTATTATGCTTGAACTGTGACTTATTGCAAAGACTGTGCCACGCCACTTGCCGCCAAAATCCGCCATTACAGCGCTGAGGAGAGCGCAGGAGAAGAAGAGGGGCGTGGAGTGGGCGTAGACAAGCTGGAGAGCGCGAAAAACAATGGCCGCCCAGTCTAAATATTTCTGCACCGTGAGGACGTGTCCGTCAGCAGCCGAGATCCGCCTCCTGATTCTCAATGGTGGGCGGAGACAGAGAAAACGAAACCGCCCACGAAGGAGAGAGCGGGAAAAGGATCAGGAAGCGACCCACGTGGAGGACGCCATGGCCAGCAGCTCGGAACCCGAATGTGGGGTTGGAACAGAAGTCTCCCCCAACTACCCGGACGAGCACCGCAGCCAATTCTCCACGGACAGCGCTGATCTCTTGCAGGCTGAGATGGGAAACTTGATCCACCAGCTCCTTCAGCTGAACGTGAAGGCCCAGGCTCCGCACCAGGTGGCGCCGGAAGGAAGACCTCTGGCATCGGATCCTGTACCGCTACCGGAGTCGCTGCTGAGACCCTCGCCGACACAGCCAGCGGAACCCGCCGTGGAGGAGGAGCCTGCATCGGCTGGTGAGTCCGCCGACCCCGTCCCGCTGGCAGAGGGCTTGTTAGTAGGCCCCGTTGCGGCACCCCCTCTCCCTGGGACCCATAGACTCCAGCGCCTGTTACCGTGGGAGGAGACAACGGGTATGGAGCACCTCCTGAAAGCCCCGATTCTGCCAACTACCCTGCTGTGTGAAGCCCATGCAGAGCGCACGGTATGCCGCTGGGTGAACCCAGGATCCAACCTCATGGGGTTCCCCGGGGTGAAGACACGGGAAGGGGAGATGGTGCAGGCCCTGAGCTGGGAGGAATACTAGACCCAGCTGGAACAGCAGTGGGAGGAAAGGGAGAAGGAGTACCAGGCCGGTCTGGAGGCCCACCATCAAAAAGACCTGGCGGTCAAGGACCGGGCCCGCAAGGACCCCGCCGCTCACCAGGCCCCGCGCAGGCAGGGCACCATCACCACTTTCAAGCTCCGCGGAGGCTGGGGCTTTATCAAAGAGCCGGGCCTATACGCCGAAGTCTTCGTCAACCGGCGGGATGTGGAGTCGCATCTCAGAGAGGGCCACCCAGACCGGGATCTCTACCCGGGGGACGAAGTTAGTTACACCAGGCACTTTGGGGAAAAGGGGTGGTTTGCCCTGAATGTCCACAAAAAGCGCAGCCCCGTGATACCCTCGATTAAGGTGCCAGTGAAGCTGACTCCTGTAGCAAAGGTGCCCCCTTGTGGTCAGCCCATGATCGTCACCAGGACCACCGAGGTCACCCCAACGTGCACTATGGTCAAGACCACGACATGTAGCATTGTCACCTCGACCACCCTCGTGGCCAAGGAGGCACCTCTTCAGGTGGGTGGTGCTCTTGCTGCTCCAGAACTGAAGACAGTGGGTACGCAGACCCCCAGATGGGACAACACTTCCCCTTACGCAGTACCAGGCGGTGCGCAATACCCTCGGGGGTTGCCTCCGCCGGTGCTGCCTCCTGAGTGGTTCAAGTAACTATCCTAACACATTACAAGAAAACTGAGTAAGCAAAAATGCTTTATTGATTGTAAATAGTTCATTGTTTTTCTGCTGCTTTGCTAAAACCCGTTCAGGGTTAACTCTTAAAGGGATCCCTTTGTTGACCCGGGATCCCTATTGGATTTGTTTGTTTTTTTACTTTTGCTCAGTTATCCAAAGACTGCCGAATCATGGACGGTGAATGATTCACAAACTGATGTTGTAAATAGTTTGCACCTTCTTAAAGGTGCTCTCTACTGGTTTTACATAAAGAAAGGACACTTTGTGAAGATACTGTTTTTGAAAACATTACCGGAGTCCTTATTGCGAACAGACTTGCAGCTTGAGAAGTTGCACTACCTCATAGAGACTTGGTCCCCTCTTAAAGGGGATGTTCATTGATAGTACTTAGAGAATGATGATGCTCTAAAAGGAAACGTAATAATGCTGTTATGTGAAAGTTAAATGTAGCTAACTAGTTGATTGTAAGAAATGTTTAATGATGTTGATAGAAGAACGAGGACAGGAAATGAACCCGTACGGGGTTAGTTAGTGAGTCCTCCTAGGAGCCATACAGAGATGGCTCAGTGATCTTGAACTGAAAGAAAAATGATATGTTCTATACCGTGTATAGTAGTGGAAGGACAGTAGGCCCGGGCGGAAAGGGGCGGTCCTGTACAGAAAGGAGAGGCAGTAGGTCTGGAGCAGTTAGGACAGGCGGTCCTGCCGAAGTAAAGAAGGAGAATGCAGAAAAGTTGAGTAGCCTTATAATGTCTTATAAGAAGGTCTTTAGTGGATTTAGCGAGTACGTCCTTAAAGGCAAAGTTAAATTATTGTTCAAAGATTTGTGCAGCGCCCCCACCGCCGCAGGGCCGAGGGGTACCCGGTACCGGGCCTCTGAGTCTCTGCTCTGGGGTTCATAGAAAATATAGAAAAACTGACTGAACAGCCATCTAGTCTGAACTGGTGCATAACCAAAAAGTCTTACATAGCAAATAGATAATGGCTGCACTCAAGTTTATTGTGCTAAAGCAAGGAAATGTGCAATACATGAAATGTGAACAGCATAATGGCTTGTGAAATTTATGAAAAAACACATGAGATTTTTAGCACAAAATTTGGCCAAATGTTGTGAGCCCATTCACCAAACGTCAAGGTAATCTCAGATCGAATGGGTAACTAACCTGTCTGCCTAGTGTGAACACTTACCTATGGCTATTAGGTAAGTGTTCACACTAGGCAGACAGGTTAGTTACCCATTCGATCTGAGATTACCTTGACGTTTGGTGAATGGGCTCACAACATTTGGCCAAATTTTGTGCTAAAAATCTCATGTGTTTTTTCATAAATTTCACAAGCCATTATGCTGTTCACATTTCATGTATTGCACATTTCCTTGCTTTAGCACAATAAACTTGAGTGCAGCCATTATCTATTTGCTCTGCTCTGGGGTTGTCACGGTGGCTAGGCCCGGTCCGTGACCCTGCCGTGGGGCGCACGGTAACTGATAGAAATGGTGTGGATAGATGATGATGATGGTGGTGCAGTGCAGTAAATAACGAGGACACCAAGTTGCAGTCTCTTTACCTCTTTACTGAAGATCTCTGAGTCCTCAGTCCGGAATACGGTCCACCAGGCTGCGCAAGTCCGGCCGGTCCAATGGCACCTCCAGAGTTCTCTTAACAGGTGGAAATCTGTGCCTTCCTTCTAGCGCTATGTGTTGCGGTCCTTCCCTGCTGTGCTTACGGAAAGTCCCCACAACTGTTGTGTCCGTTTCTTAAGTTCCCTCACAACTCGATTAGATGATGTTCTGCTAATCCTCCGTCCCTCCCTGATGTTACGGTTGGGACGGCACCCGTTTGACGGGTAGGCTCGGAGCTCTTCCGGGACCCTAGAGTCGCCCCTCTCCACAGGTTGCCCCCCAAGACTGCATAGGTGATTTAAGTGAGACAGCCCGCCTTAGACTGACTGTCCTGCCGCTGTTTAGAGTATTGCTTGAAGCTGAATATTGTAATACTCCCTCGGCGTTCCGGCCGCCGGTTGTGCGCCTCAGTAGGATGTTGCCTCGGTCTTACAGCACGACCCCTACTGGTATTCTCCTTATTGCTTTGATCTCGTTTCTCACTCAGCACAATCTATCTCGCTTCTGATCCTTCCTTGGGCACCGCCGCTATCCTGAGCAGGCACGGTCCCGTTACGTTCACTCAAGTTGCCAAGCCTCTGTCAGGATCCCACCCCTGACAGAGACCCTACTGAATCTCCCCCCACAACACCCTCTGCCACAAGGTGTTGCCTGGTTCCAACCCAGTCAGCTTTCTGATCTAACTTCCTGCCTGACCCCCAGTTTACCCACAATGGTGGGGAGTGGCCTAGTGAATAGAACCCTTAGCTCCCCCTGGAGGCCCGACTGTGAAATGTATTGGTGTATGTGATACCTGATCAGATGAACTCCTTCAGTGCCATCAGACGTACCATAGCTCCCCTTAGTGGCGGAGCCACAGTACTGCAACGACCAGGACTCTGGGGCGCTGCACTCCCCCCTGGTTAAACACAGTACTCCGGGACTGGGAAGAAAACAACAATACAAGTTAGCAAAAAGACATACAGTTTTGTTGAGTGCAATAACAGTAAGTATATGTAAACAGAGCTTCCCTTTATGGGAGGTGAGGACACTTGAACGTTACAAACATGGATAAATATCATAGCAACATGCTATAAATAACTTTTCTTACCCAACCGGGTATTCTACTAGTACAAACTTTTGAACAATAACTTAACATCGCCTTTAAGGATGTACACTCTGAATCCGCTAAAGACCTTCTTATAATCACATTATAAGGCAATTTAACTTTTACATTCTCCTTCTTTAAATCTGCAGGACCGCCTGCCCTAACGGCACCAGACCTACTGCCTCTCCTTTCTTACAGGACCGCTCCTTTCAGCCCGAGCCTTCTGTCTTTTCAACTACTATACACAGTATAGAACATAACATTACTTTCAGTTTAAGAGCACCGAGCCATCTCTACATGGCTCCTAGGAGGACTCAGGGTTCACCTTCTATCCTCGTTGTCTATCAACATTATCAAACATTTTCTATAGAACATCAAACCTTCTCATTATTTTCTTACTGACATGTATGCTGGTCACTACGTCTACCCCTACGGACCCACTGCATCCCTCCTCTAGCTTTCACTTTCTTTCAGGGAACATCATCAGTATTTCTCTACAATTAACTAGTTGGATACATATAACTTTCTCACGTAAACATTATCATCACGTTCTCTTTATCAAAACATTATTGCTACCTCTTAGTCTTAAAGCAATACCATTTTTTTAAGTGCAACAAATGAACATCCCCTTTAAGAGGGGACCAAGTCTCTATGAGGTAGCATATCTTCTCAAGCTACCAGTCCATACTCAACAAAGGTTCCAGTGTGGTATCTTCACAAAGAGTCCTTTTTGAAGTAAAACCAGTAGGGAGCACCTTTAATAAGGTGCAAACTATTTACAAAAAGTTTGTATCATGCACTGTTCATGATTGCGGCAGTTCTGGAAACTTGTGCAAAAACTTAGAAAACAAACCAAAAAGAAGCAGAAACAATAGGGATCCCGGGTCAACAAAGGGATCCCCTTTAAAAGTTAACCACGAACGGGTTTAGCAGCAAAAATCAGGAAACGAACAAACAGTTAAAGAACTATTTACATGTTTAAGAGTAGTATTATCTTACTCATCATTCGGTACAGAAGGTGGTTCCCCACCCCTGGCTGAGGCAGCACCCATGCTGGTAGTTGGTCTCTCAGGCGCCATCAGATCAGTCGGTGTCTGGATTTGAAGACTAACCCCGCTTGCAAGTTCAGTAGCCGCTACAAGGCGTACGGTGGTGACAGTAACAAGATCTGGCAAATCTGGATCAATTGTGATCGGGGCAACAGGTGACGCTCCCTCAGGCTCACACCGATGGACGTTCCGAGCGCACCATCCTTGTGCATTCCGGTGGCGAGTGTAGGTCACCTGATCCCCTCTTTGTAGTGGGTCACGGTCTCGACTGCAGCAGGGAGTTTTTACGTTGTAGCTAGTAACAAAGACATCAGTTGGTAGCCCCGGTTCCTGTATGGAGCCCCATCCCCTCTTCGGATGATATGCCAACACAGTGCCCCGCTTTACCACGTCTTTCCTGCCATGCGCAGACTTTTTACGTTGTGTCTTACGTTGTTCAGTCTCATCTCGATTTTTCCAGTGTTGGATCAGGCACTGCTTATACTGTTCCCATGTAAGTACCGCAAGGGTGAGGCCGTCCTCCCGGGCTCCATCCGGCCCGGTCCAGGGGGTGTCCCACCGGAGGATCACCCTGTCTGGGCCCACATCTATGGGTTCTCCCATCTTGGTTGGTAGCGGAGGCACTAGCTTCCCCATCGCGTTAGAGGTGAGGATCACCCGCTCCACCGAGAAGGAACGATTATTGCTGGGGTGAGGAGCGGTCACAGGAGCGGGATCGGTCAGGGGAGCCGGATCGGTCGGGGGAGCAGAATCGGCCGGGGGAGTAGGGGTGCCGCCCATACCTGCGCCTGATGTGATTCCACCGATGTCGACCTGTTCCGTTGACAAGGACACTGGAATCGGCTGCAGCCCGGACCGCGGCTCTTCCGGAGTCGCCTCTTGATGTGGCTCCGCCCTCCATGGTTCCGTGGCTGGGATAGGTAGGCTCGGCTCCTCCACTGGCGGCTCCAAGGAGTTCAGGTCCTTCACCAGCGGTGGACGCGAGTCCGCCTCTGATGGGTGAGGGCAAGCCGGGATCACCACGCCGTTGCTCGGGCACTTGCTGTTCATCGTCGCTGCCTGGCATTCGGCGGCAACGCATGCACCTGGCTCTGCCATTTCTCCGAGGCCGGGTTCCTCCTTCACCTTGTTCCCGCCGTTGCAAATCAGGGGGCGGTTCTCCTCTGCTGCTGGGTAGGTCGTCCTCTCGCAGCAGGAGTTGGAGGGGGCGGTCGCTACTTCTGGCGCCGCTTTGGTAGTCTGCTCCCATGGCACGCCCTTCTTCCTCTGCGCTCCCTGTGATGCTGCAATGGCGGCGACTTTTGGCGGGAACTTTTGGCGGTAAATGGTAACACACAGCCTTTGCAATAAAGTACAGTCCAAGCACAATAAATCACAGTTCCAAGGCACACATGACCTGATTCTTCAGGCTTAAGTAGATCCTGTTCGTGACGCCAACATTTGCAGTGCCCCCACCGCCGCAGGGCCGAGGGGTACCCGGTACCGGGCCTCTGAGTCTCTGCTCTGGGGTTGTCACGGTGGCTAGGCCCAGTCCGTGACCCTGCTGTGGGGCGCACGGTAACTGATAGAAATGGTGTGGATAGATGATGATGATGGTGGTGCAGTGCAGTAAATAATGAGGACACCAAGTTGCAGTCTCTTTACCTCTTTACTGAAGATCTCTGAGTCCTCAGTCTGGAATACGGTCCACCAGGCTGCGCAAGTCCGGCCGGTCCAATGGCACCTCCAGAGTTCTCTTAACAGGTGGAAATCTGTGCCTTCCTTCTAGCGCTATGTGTTGCGGTCCTTCCCTGCTGTGCTTACGGAAAGTCCCCACAACTGTTGTGTCCGTTTCTTAAGTTCCCTCACAACTCGATTAGATGATGTTCTGCTAATCCTCCGTCCCTCCCTGATGTTACGGTTGGGACGGCACCCGTTTGACGGGTAGGCTCGGAGCTCTTCCGGGACCCTAGAGTCGCCCCTCTCCACAGGTTGCCCCCCAAGACTGCATAGGTGATTTAAGTGAGACAGCCCGCCTTAGACTGACTGTCCTGCCGCTGTTTAGAGTATTGCTTGAAGCTGAATATTGTAATACTCCCTCGGCGTTCCGGCCGCCGGTTGTGCGCCTCAGTAGGATGTTGCCTCGGTCTTACAGCACGACCCCTACTGGTATTCTCCTTATTGCTTTGATCTCGTTTCTCACTCAGCACAATCTATCTCGCTTCTGATCCTTCCTTGGGCACCGCCGCTATCCTGAGCAGGCACGGTCCCGTTACGTTCACTCAAGTTGCCAAGCCTCTGTCAGGATCCCACCCCTGACAGAGACCCTACTGAATCTCCCCCCACAACACCCTCTGCCACAAGGTGTTGCCTGGTTCCAACCCAGTCAGCTTTCTGATCTAACTTCCTGCCTGACCCCCAGTTTACCCACAATGGTGGGGAGTGGCCTAGTGAATAGAACCCTTAGCTCCCCCTGGAGGCCCGACTGTGAAATGTATTGGTGTATGTGATACCTGATCAGATGAACTCCTTCAGTGCCATCAGACGTACCATAGCTCCCCTTAGTGGCAGAGCCACAGTACTGCAACGACCAGGACTCTGGGGCACTGCACTTGCACTTAGTAGAATACCCGGTTGGGTAAAAGAAGTTATTTATAGTAAGTTATTTAAAGTATTTAACCATGTTTGTAACGTTCAAGTGTCCTCACCTCCCATAAAGGGAAGCTCTGTTAAAAAGTTTACTTGTACTTGCATTTTCAAAATTGTATGTCTTTTTGCTGACATGTATTGTTGTTTTCTTCCCAGTCCAGGAGTACTGGATTTAACCGGGGGGGAGTGCAGCGCCCCAGAGTCCTGGTCGTTGCAGTACTGCTGCTCCGCCGCTGAGGCGGGCTATGGTACATCTGATGGCACTGAAGGAGTTCATCTGACCAGGTATCACAGACACCAATACATTTCACAGTCTGGCCTCCAGGGGGAGCTAAGGGTTCTATTTATTAGGCCACTCCTCACAATCTGGTAAAACTGGGGGTTAGGCAGGAAGTTAGAGAGAAAGCTGACTGGGTTGGAACCAGGCAACACCTTGTGGCAGAGGGTGTTGTAGGGGAAGATTCGGAGGGGTCCCTGTCAGGGGTGGGATCCTGACAGAGGCCTAGCAACCAGAGAGAACGTTACGGGACCGCGCCTGCACGATATAGCGGCGGTACCCCAAGAAAGGACAAGAAGCGAGGTTTATTGTGCTGAGTGAGAAACGAGATCAACGCAACAAGGAGAAAACCAGTAGGAGTCGTGCTGTAAGACGAGGCAACATCCTATTGAGGTGCATAACCGGTGGCCGGAACGCCAAGGAAGTATAGAGCTCCAAGCCAAACTTCAAACCTACGGCAGGACAGTCAGTTACAGGCGGGCTGTCTCACCCAGACCCAGGAAGACACAGGGGGGTAACAACAGGAGTGGGGCGACGCTAGAGTCCCGGAAGAGCTCCGAGCCTCCCCGTCATACGGGTGCGTCCTAACCGTAAGATCAGGGGGACGTAGAGGGAGAACATCAGAATCGAGTTGTGAGGGAACACGAGAAACAGACACAACAGTTGTGGGGACTATCCCGTAAGCACAGCAGGGGAGGACCACAACACACAAGCGCAGGAAGGTAGGCACAGATTTCCACCTGCAAAGGGAACTCTGGAGGTGCCATCGGACCGGCCGGACTTGCGCAGCCCGGTTAACCGTATTCCGGATTGAGGACTCAGAAGCTTTCAGTAAAGAGGTAAAGAGACTGCAACCTGGTGTCCTCGTTATTGACCGCGACCGGCACTACACCGCACCATAACATCAGCACCATACCACCACCTTTCATTGTGCACCCCTCAGCAGGGTCACGGACCGGGTCTAGCCACCGTGACAACCCCAGAGCAGAGACTCAGAGGCCCGGTACCGGGTACCCCTCGGCCCTGCGGCAGTGGGGGCGCTGCAGAAGCATTCATGCCGGGCGCACTTATGCTGACGTTATCCAAGTGCCATATTTTTCAAAGTGCCAGGGCAGTTAATATTTTTTAAAGTGCCAGGACAGCTAAACATGGCAGATAGACAGGGAAGGAGGCAGGTAAGATATGCAAAACATTCAAAGAAATTTGTTTCTAAGTCATTTGCAAAATATATTCACTGTACATGTAGACATAAATTCACATGTGCAGTATTTGTATTGTTTACTTTCTAGCTGCTGTAATCACTCACATCAGCTGCCCTTTTTGATACTCTGTGCACTCAATACATATCAGCTTCTCTCTTGTCTTCTCGTATGTACAGCTCTCATGCTCTTTTCACAATCTTGAACCACAGTGATCCATTCACTTCTACCATACAACACAAGAGACGCTCTCAGAAATCATTTAACCATCTGCTCACTCTCTCTATTCTCCTTCTCCCAGGAGATATCTCTCCTATCCCCGGCCCTTCTTGTACTAGCAAGTTTAATCCCTCCATCATTCAGAAGGCCGCAGATCTCATTAATATTCCTTGCATGCCTTCTGTCTCTTTTAACTGCACTCTCTGGAAATCAAGGTCAGCCTGTAATAAACTCTCCTACATCCATGACTTTTTCCATTCAAATTCCCTTAAACTCCTGGCTCTTACTGAAACCTGGATCCAGCAGTCAGATTCAACTGCTGATGCTCTCTCATATGGTGGCCTACATTTTTCACATACTGGAAGTGTTGGTCTGCTTCTCTCATTAAAATGTAGTTTTCAAGTTATCCCCCCAGTACCCTCACTTATCTTCCCTTCTTTTGAGATCCACACTGTCAGAATCTACAAGACCCTTCTCCCTGCAAGTGGCGGTTGTGTAATACTCTCTGGGCCCCTTCAGTCAGTTCCTTTATCACTTTGCCTCCGGGCTCTCACAGTTCCTATCCTGTGACATCCCACCCTCATCATGTGTGAGCTTAATATACCCATTGCTGATCCCCTTTCCCCATCTGCCACTCAACTTTTATCTCTAACTTCCTCCTTCAGCCTTTTACAGCTACTAACTATCCTACACATAAAGACAGAAATTCTCTGGACCTGATCTTCTCCTGGCTTTTCTCAGTGCAAGCTCTTACTAACTCCCCTCTCTCGTTCTCTGACCACAACCTTCTTTCTTTGTCTGTCAAGAACAGTCACCCTGCTGAGGACAACCCCATTTACCACACATATAGAAATATACGTGCCTTTAATATCCAGAAACTTTTGCAATCATTATTAGCCCCAATCTCCTTCCTCTCATGTTCTGACTCTGCACTGAAATATTACAATGATACATTGCATAGTTCCCTGGATGAAGCTGCACCTCCTACACATAGAACAACTCAGCACACATGGCACATACTGAAAACTTGTTTTCTCCAGCGGTGCTCCTGTTGTGCTAAATGTCTGTAGAGAAAATCCAGTCTGGCCAAAGATTTCATCCATTATAAATTTATGCTTAAAGGGAACCTGTCACCTCCCCGCCTCCTCTTCCTTCAGTAGTGTCCCCGGCGTCTGCGCTGTAAGTTCGAAGGGCAGCGCAACTGCACATGCCCGAAAAAAAAAAACAACTGCGCAGGCGCCGGGGACGCTACTGGAGGAAGAGGAGGCGCTCCCGGCGCGCAGAGGCCATGTCTAATTTCCCATTCATATCTAAACTCCTGGAATGCTTGGCCCACTCCCATCTAATCTGCTATCTCTCAGATCACTCTCTTCTTGACCCTTTATAATTTGGTTTCCGCTCCTAACATTCTACTGAAACTGCCCTCACTATAGTCTCTCCTCTTCCCCTTACTGTTAGTGTTCTTCAAGGATTAGTCCTATGCCCCCTCCTCTTTTCCTTGTATACTGCCCCTATTGGACAAACCAACCGTAGATTCGATTTTCAGTACCATCTCTATGATACTGAATTATACACATCGTCTCCTCATATCACCCCTGCATTACTAGAAAATACTGGGGATTTTCTTTCCGCTGTCTCTGACATTATGTCCACACTCTATATCAGAGGTGGGGAACCTCAGGCCCGGGAGCCGTTTACGCCCTCGATGACCTTTTATCCGGCACCTGGGCAGATTCCTGGGGACCGCAGTGCTTGGGCCGGTGGCTATATTTTGATGGCTGCTGGCCAATTAATTTTTTTGTTTGCTTTGTGAGTGAACACAATATTTACTGCTGGATGCCGAGGCACACACAATGAAATATTATGTCCTGACACCAGTGCCAGCTTCAGGATGTAATTTGTGGGCAGAGGTAGAAAACAATTTGTATGGCTTCCGAACAATGGTATAAACATCCAAATGGCCCTTGGCAGAACAAAGATTTCACACCCCTGCTCTATCTAAAACTGAATTTGTCAAAAACTGAACTTCTCCCTCCACAAATCTACCTATGTCCGATATTGCCATTTCCATGTATGGCGCTACCATTTCTCCCCAAGCAACGTGTTTACTGTTTTGGAGTAACTCTTGATTTAGATCTTTCCTTGACCCCCTACATCCGTTCACTTGCTCGCTCATGTCATCTACACCTCAAAAATATTTCTAAAATTCAACCTTTTCTTACCTTTGACTCAGCAAAAACTCTTAGGGTACAGTCTCACAGTGGCACTTTTGTCGCTACGACGGTACGGTCCGTGACGTTCCAGCGATATCCATACGATATCGCTGTGTCTGACACACAGCAGCGATCAGGGACCCTGCTGAGAATCGTACGTCGTAGCAGATCGTTTGGAACTTTCTTTCATCACTGGATCTCCCGCTGTCATCGTTGGATCGGTGTGTGTGACACCGATCCAACGATGCGTTCGCTTGTAACCAGGGTAAACATCGGGTTACTAAGCGCAGGGCCGCGCTTAGTAACCCGATGTTTACCCTGGTTACCATCGTAAAAGTAAAAAAAAAAAAACAGTACATACTAACGTCACCGCTGTGATCTGCTTTCACTTTACGGCGGCACTCAGTCAGAGCGGGAAGCAGACTGCAAGGGACCTGACGAACACCGGAATGTGAGTATGTACTGTTTTTTTTTTTTTACTTTTACGATGGTAACCAGGGTAAACATCGGGTTACTAAGCGCGGCCCTGCGCTTAGTAACCCGATGTTTACCCTGGTTACCCGGGGCCTTCGGCATCGTTGGTCGCTGGAGAGCGGTCTGTGTGACAGCTCTCCAGCGACCACACAACGACTTTCCAACGATCACAGCCAGGTCGTATCACTGGTCGTGATCGTTGGAAAGTTGCAGAGTGTGACAGTACCCTAACTGTAGCTCTTATCCATTCTCATCTGTACTATTTCAACTGTCTACTGATCGGTCTCTCTCACTAAACTGTTCCCTCTCCAAACTGTCTTGAATGCAGCAGACAGGATCATATTCCTTTCCAACTGCTACACCGATGCCTCCACCCTGTGCCTGTCATTACACTGGCTGCCCATCCGCTATAGAGTTCTATATAATTGCTGCCCGCTGTTCTTTAACATACTAATTGTTTATTCAGTATGGATTTTTTAATTTGTATTGTTTGATATTAAATATTTTGTTATAATAAAGACTATTCTTATATATATTCTTGTAGTCTCTGTTGAATTGAATTTTACAGATGCTTTTTTGGTATATCCATACTACTACTAGGACATGTAAAGCTCTTTGTTGTTTCTTATGAGTTTTTGAATATAAACTTATCATACTCATCTACAAAGCGCTCCATGGTTCAGCATCACCCTACATCTCCTTCTTCGTCTCACTCTACTACCCTACCTGTGCCCTCCATTCTGCTAATGACCTAAGACTATCATCCTCAATAATCCAAACCTCCCACCCCTGTCTTCAAGACTTCTCACGTGCTGTGCAAATTCTTTGGAATGCACTACCCAGGACAATTTGATAAATCCCTAATATCCACAGTTGTAAGCGTGGCCTAAAAAACACATTTCTTTAGACTGACCTATCACCTCAACACACTTATCTAACTACCCTTGTTTTACCCACACAACATTTTCTTCCAAATCAGAACCCTCTTAGCATCTCTTCGCACACCCTCCACTCACTTATTAGCCATCTGTGTCTGTACTTGTACATATACTGGCTGGTGACCGGTTCTTGCAGCATTGTCAATCTCCCTATGTATTTTATTGATGGCTGGACTGCACAACACAAGTACTTTTTACCATTCTCCTTTCTTGTCTCCCCTATTTCCTCATAGATTGTACACTTGCGAGCAGGGCCCTCACTCCTTTTGGTATCTGTTGATTTTAAGTGTTTTCTGTAATATCTTTAATGTCTGTAAAAGTGCCCTCTAAAATGCAAAGTACTGCTGAATATGTTGGCGATATAGAAATAAAAATTATTATTATTTACCATAAACAACATATGGTAGTTGTATTGCAGCCAATGAGCCTTACGTAACATTGTGGATAACAGTGATAACTCTCTGAGAACAAATAATACAGTACATTATTACTGCAGCCTAATGAAACGCCATGAATTACACAGTGATAATTCTGAGCAAAAAGAGGAGTGTATCCAGCGAGCGTAGAAGGAGCAGTGATGTTTTTGCAAAGAACTTCACAATAATTAATTAATCCAAGAATGTTACATGTATAGACAAAAATTTAACCCCTCACCCCCTCTAAAACTACGCATTTCGGCAGATGCCTTTTTCAACTTGAAAAAGGCATCTGCCGAAACACAGTTTTAGGGGGATGAGGGGTTAAATTTTTACGTATACATGTAATATTTTTTGATTCACATTTTTTGATTCACTGTTCCTTCAAGGCTCGCTGGATACACTCCTCTTTTTGCTTGCAAACAGCTGTGCTTAGTCTGGACTGAACTACTTCCGTGCTGGAGCGTCTGAAACGGCCATCATAGTGGTGAGCTGAAATTATTTATATTTTTTTCTTTAGTGATAATTCTTAGTACAAATACTGTAGTAGAACATTACTATACAAGGAAAACTTCAGTACTGAATTAATAAGAAGATGGTAAGTTGCTTTGCATAATGTAGTGCTTTTATTATTCCTCAATGTTTACAGTTAATCTTCGACATGCTGGCCTTTGTTAAGGTTATCTATATGAAAACAGCATATATACAATGTTGAATACAAGATGTACAATTATGAACAAATATACAAGAATATGATCAGAGAAAACTGGTGGCCAATGATCGCACAACTATAAACTCGTTCATCATGTTTAAAAAAAATGAAATAAGCAAAGTGAATATAGCATGGACGTTATACCACATAGGAAGGTCAGAAAGTCCCCTGTTCAAAATTACTGTTAGGGTATGTGCACACGTTGCAGATTTGTCTGCAGAATTTTCTGCACAGAATCTGCATCTCTTGGCAGAAAACGCAGGTAAAAATCCATGCGTTTTTGATGCGTTTTTTATGCGCTTTTGACCCCTTTTTTGATGCGTTTTTTGCACGGATTTTCATGCATCTTTTCACGCAGATTTGTCTGCGTTTTTGCAACCTAAGAAAAGATCTATTATTTAACAACAAAAAAAAGAATTGTGATGTAATTTCTTTGTCCAACCTCTTATTTTACACTAGATTGTGGCCCGATTCTAACGCATCGGGTATTCTAGAATATGCATGTCCCCGTAGTATATGGACAATGATGATTCCAGAATTCGCGGCAGACTGTGCCCGTCGCTGATTGGTCGAGGCAACCTTTATGACATCATTGTCGCCATGGCAACCATTATGACATCTACGTCGATACTGTGCCTCGACCAATCAGAGACGCGGGATTTCCAGGACAGACAGAAAAACCCTTAAACAATTATATATATAGATACTCCATTGCATTGAAGAATAATGTTTACACAGACAGATATAGACCGACAGATATATGATAGATAGATGATTGATAGATAGATGATATAGATAGATAGATAGATAGATAGATAGATAGATAGATAGATAGATAGATAGATAATACCAAGGCCGATGTTTAGTAATGAACCTAATAAAATAGCACATAAATAGTTAAATAAAGACACACACACCAAATCTGCACACAATATCTTTAATTTAAAAAAAAAATGGGGTGGGCTCCTGCGCAATTTTCTGCACCAGAGAGGGAAAACCGATGGCTGGGGGCCGATGTTTCTAGCCTGGGAAGGGGTTAATACCCATGGAGTTGACATGCTGCGGAAAAAAAAACCTGCGATTCCGCCTGTTTTTTGTCATGTGCATGTGCACACCAAATGTCAATTTCACGTTGACTAACATTGCTTGTGCACTACACTGCAGATTTAATGCAATTCTGCGAGTCCAAAAACGCTATGGATCCTCATCTAGATCCGTAACGTGTGCACATAGCCTTATTGTGAACAGTTACCCAAGTTTAAGATGAAATAATCTATTAGGCCTAAAGTTAAGCTTGACACATTTCCTTAGTATTTAAGGTGGGGGGGGGGATATATTTTATATAATATACAGTTGTGTGAAAAACTGTTTGCCCCTTCCTAATTTCCTATTCTTTTTCATGTTTGTCATGCTTAAATGTTTCAGAACACCAAACAAATATAAATATTAGAGAAAGATAACACAAGTAAACACAAAATGCAGTTTTTAACTGAAGGGAAAAAGAAATCCAAACCTACAAGGCCTTGTTTGAAAAAGTGATTGCCCTACCCCCTTAAGCAAAAATTAACTGTGGTTTATCACATTTTGGGAAGCTGAGTTCAAATTCTCTAGCCACACCAAGGCCTGATTACTGCCACACCTGTTCTCAATCAAGAAATCAGTTAAATAGGACCTGCCTGACAAAGTGAAGTAGACCAAAAGATACTCAAAAGCTAGACATAATGCTACTATCCAAAGAAATTCTGGAACAAATGAGAAATGAAGTAATTGAGATCTATCAGTCTGGAAATGTTATAAAGCCGTTTCTAAAGCTTTGGAACTCCTGTAAACCACAGTGAGAGCCATTATACACAAATGGTGAAAACATGGAAGAGTGATGAACCTTCCCAGGAGTGACCAGCTGACCAAAATTACCCCAATAGCATAGCGACGACTCTTCCAAAAGGTCACAAAAGACCCCACAACAACATTCAAAGAAGTGCAGGCCCCACTTGCCTCAGTTAATGTCAGTATTCATGACTCCACTATAGGAAAGAGACTGGGCAAAAATGGTCTGCATGACAGAGTTCCAAAACGAAAACAACTGCTGAGTAGTGTTGAGCATTCCGATACCGCAAGTACTTTTGTGGTATCGGGTATCGGTATCGAAACAACATTAATGTGTAAAATACAACATTAATGTGTAAAATAAAGAATTAAAATAAAAAATATTGCTATACTCACCTCTCCGACGCAGCCTGGACCTCACCGAGGGAACCGGCAGCGTTCTTTGCTTAAAATGCGCGCTTTTCCTTCCTTCCGTGACGTCACGGCTTCTGATTGGTCGCGTGCCGCCCATGTGGCCGCGACGCAACCAATCACAGCAAGCCGTGACGTAATTTTCAGGTCCTTCTAGGCATTCAGTATTTTAAAATTACGTTCCGGCTTTGTGATTGGTCGCGTCACGGTCACATGGGCGACGTGACCAATCACAAGCCGTGACGTCACGGGAGGCAGGAAACGCGCGCATTTTTAAAATTACGTCGCGGCTTGTGATTGGTTGCGTGCCGCCCATGTGACCGCGACGCGACCAATCACAGCAAGCCGTGACGTAATTTCAGGTCCTGAATGCAGAAATAGGCATCAGGACCTGAAATTACGTCACGGCTTGCTGTGATTGGTCGCGTCGCGGTCACATGGGCGGCACGCAACCAATCACAAGCCGCGACGTAATTTTAAAAATGCGCGCGTCTCCTGCCTCCCGTGACGTCACGGCTTGTGATTGGTCGCGTCGCCCATGTGACCGCGACGCGACCAATCACAAAGCCGGAACGTAATTTTAAAATACTGAATGCCTAGAAGGACCTGAAAATTACGTCACGGCTTGCTGTGATTGGTCGCGTCGTGGCCACATGGGCGGCACGCGACCAATCAGAAGCCGTGACGTCACGGAAGGAAGGAAAAGCGCGCATTTTAAGCAAAGAACACTGCCGGTTCCCTCGGTGAGGTCCAGGCTGCGTCGGAGAGGTGAGTATAGCAATATTTTTTATTTTAATTCTTTATTTTACACATTAATATGGTTCCCAGGGCCTGAAGGGGAGTTTCCTCTCCTTCAGACCCTGGGAACCATCAGGAATACCGTCCGATACATGAGTCCCATTGACTTGTATTTGTATCGGGTATCGGTATCGGATTAGATCCGATACTTTGCCGGTATCGGCCGATACTTTCCAATACCGATACTTTCAAGTATCGGACGGTATCGCTCAACACTACTGCTGAGCAATAATAACATAAAGGCTCATCTCAGTTTTGCTGAAATACATCTTGATGATCCCCAAGACTTTTGTGAGAATACTCTGTTGACTGACGAGACAAAAGTTGAACTTTTGGAAGGTTTATGTCCCATTACATCTGATATAGAAGTAACACAGTGTTAGATGTCGAGTTCCCACCACTGCACAAGAGGAATCTCGAGCCACCTCCACTGCGGTCTCCCATTCTTCTTCAGCCGCAGTGGAGCCTGCTCAGAGGAGATGTCGGTCCCAATGTCTGGCTCAGGCAGATACTGTGCACTTGGTTACTGCTGATCTTCCAGGCTCAGCCATTGTAACCAGCACTGTTCTGCGGCGAGCAGATGCTCCTGGGACTAAGTCCTGCTTTTCTGCTACTGAGCATGCCCATGGGACGACCTCTCATTGGGGTTTGGGGGTCACATGCTCAGGTCCTGAAGCAGTTCCTATTGGACCACTAGGAAGGTCCTGTAGAGCTCTCTCTATAAAAGGTTTGCATGGCCGCACGGCCATGTGCTAGTGTAGCGCCCCCACTGCTGCAGGGCCGACGGGTACCTGGTACCGGGCCTCTGAGTCTCTGCTCTGGGATTGTCACGGTGGCTAGGCCCGGTCCGTGACCCTGCTGAGGGGCGCCCAATGAAAGGTGAGGATGGTGGTGGTAGTGCGGTGCAGTGCCGCTCACAGTAAATAACGAGGACACCAGGTTGCAGTCTCTTTACCTCTTTACTGAAGGCTTCAGGATCCTCAATCCGGAATACGGTTAACCGGGCCACGCAAGCCTGGCCGGTCCGATGGCACATCCAGAGTTCCCTTTGCAGGTGGAAATCTGTGCCTACCTTCTAGCGCTTGTGTGTTGTGGTCCTCCCCTGCTGTGCTTACGGGATAGTCCCCACAACTGTTGTGTCTGTTTCTCGTGTTCCCTCACAACTCGATTCTGATGTTCTTCCACGTCCCCCAGATCTTATGGTTAGGACGCACCCGTATGACGGCGAGGCTCGGAGCTCTTCCGGGACTCTAGCGTCGCCCCACTCCTGTTGTTACCCCCCTGTGTCTTCCTAGGTCAATTGGGTGAGACAGCCCACCTATAACTGACTGTCCTGCCGTAGGTTTGAAGTTTGGCCTGGAGCTCTATACTTCCTCGGCGTTCCGGCCACCGGTTACGCGCCTCAGTAGGATGTTGCCTCGTCTTACAGCACGACTCCTACTGGTATTCTCCTTGTTGCGTTGATCTCGTTTCTCACTCAGCACAATAAACCTCGCTTCTTGTCCTTTCTTGGGGTACCGCCGCTATATCGTGCAGGCACGGTCCCGTAGCGTTCTCTCTGGTTCCTAGGCCTCTGTCAGGATCCCACCCCTGACAGGGACCCCTCTGAATCTTCCCCTACAACACCCTCTGCCACAAGGTGTTGCCTGGTTCCAACCCAGTCAGCTTTCTGATCTAACTTCCTATCCAACCCCCAGTTTTACCAGACTGTGAGGAGTGGCCTAATGCATAGTGCCCTTAGCTCCCCCTGGAGGCCAGACTGTGAAATGTATTGGTGTCTGTGATACCTGGTCAGATAAACTCCTTCAGTGCCATCAGACGTACCATAGCCCCCCTTAGTGGCGGAGCAACAGTACTGCAACGACCAGGACTCTGGGGCGCTGCACTCCCCCCCGGTTATATCCAGTACTCCTGGACTGGGAAGAAAACAACAATACATGTCAGCAAAAAGACATACAATTTTTGAAATGCAATAACAAGTAAACTTTAACAAAGCTTCCCTTTATGGGAGGTGAGGACACTTGAACGTTACAAACATGGTTAAATATTTAAGTAACATACTATAAATAACTTCTTTTACCCAACCGGGTATTCTACTAAGTGCAAATTTTTGAACAATAATTTAACTTTGCCTTTAAGGACGTACTCGCTGAATCCACTAAAGACCTTCTTATAAAACATTATAAGGCTAATCAACTTTTCTGCATTCTCCTTCTTTACATCTGCAGGACCGCCTGTCCTATCTGCTCCAGGCCTACTGCCTCTCCTTTCTGTACAGGACCGTCCCTTTCTGCCCGGGCCTACTGCCTTTCTACTACTATACACGGTATAGAACTTATCATCCATCTTTCAGTTCAGGATTACTGAGCCATCTCTGTATGGCTCCTAGGAGGACTCACTGACTAACCCCGTACGGGTTCACTTTCTGTCCTCATTCTTCTATCAACATCATTAAACATTCCTCACAATCAACTAGTTAGCTACATTTAACTTCTTCTTTCAAGACATTATTGCCATTTAACCATCTTAAGGCAACACTGTTCATAAGTGCAATATGTGAACATCCCCTTTAAGAGGGGACCAAGTCTCTATGAGGTAGTGCAACTTCTCAAGCTGCAAGTCTGTTCGCAGTAAGGACTCCGGTGCTGGTTCCAAGACCAGTGTCTTCACAAAGAGTCCTTTCCTTGTGTAAAACCAGTAGAGAGCACCTTTAAGAAGGTGCAAACTATGTACAAAAAAAAGTTTGTAATCATGCATTGTTCATGATTCAGCAGTTCTTTCAATGATGAATAAACAGGAAACAAAACAAAAAGCAGAAGAAGGGATCCCAGGTAAACAAAGGGACCCCTTTAAGAGTTAACCCTGATCGGGTTGTAGCAGCAAAAACATCAGAAGGACAAACAGTTAACTATATACAAATGATGAAGCATTCTTGCTTACTCAGTTTCTGGCAGCTTCGATCCTTGGTCCCCGGCCGCTGCAATGTCAGTACCGGTGGTTGATCTCTCAGGTGCCGTCAGATCACCCGGTGTCTGGATTTGAAGGCTAACCCTGTTTGCAAGTTCGGTAGCCTGTTGTGAGTTTGGTTTTTGGGCTCCCCCGGTGGTCACTGGTGGTACTGGACTTGTGTGCTTCACTTTCTCTGTTCACCTGTTTCCATCAGGATATGGGTGTATCCTATTTAGCCTTGCTGCTCAGTTATTCTAGTGCCGGCCATCAATGTAACCAGAGCCTTTCTGTTGCATGTTCCTGCTTCTAGACTACTATCAGCTAAGTTGGACTCTTAGTCCTAAGTTTGTTTTGTATTTTTGTTCCAGTTCACAGTTATGTTATTTTTCTGTAGCTGGAAGCTCTTGTGGGCCGAAATTGCCACTCCGGTGTCATGAGTTGACACATGAGTCTTAAAGTAATTTCGGGATGGTATTTTAATAGGGTTTTCAGCTGACCGTGAAGTTCCCTATTGTATCTTCTTGCTATCTAGTAAGCGGACCTCGCTTTGCTGAACCTACCTTCATACTGCGTATGTCTTTTCCTCTGAACTCACCGTCAATATATGTGGGGGGCTTCTGTCTCCTTTTTGGGGGAATTTCCCTAGAGGTAAGCCAGGTCTGTCTTTTCCTCTATTAGGGTTAGTTAGTCCTCCGGCTGGCGCTAGGCATCTAGGGATAAAACGTAGGTACGCCACCCGGCCACTGTTAGTTGTGTGGTAGGTTTAGCTCACGGTCAGCTCGAGATTCCATCACCCAAGAGCTGTTCTGTTATTTATGTTCTCTGACGTTCCCTTGCCATTGGGAACCATGACAGTAGCCGCTACAAGGCGGACGGTGGTGATAGTAACAAGATCTGTCAAGCCCGGATCAGTCATGGTCGGGGCAACAGGTGATGCCCCTTCAGGCTCACAGCGTTGGACGTTCCGAGCGCACCATCCTTGCGCACTCCGGTGGCGGGTGTAGATCACCTGATCCCCCCTTTGCAATGGGTCGCCATACTGGTTGCAGCAGGGAGTTTTCACGTTGTAACTAGTAACGAAGACGTCAGTCGGTAGTCCCGGTTCCTGTATGGAGCCCCAACCCCTCTTCGGGTGGAAGGCCAGCACCATTCCCCGCTTTACCACGTCTTTCCTGCCGTGCGCAGACTTTCTGCGTTGCATTTTTGGCGTGTCAGGTTGTTCCGTCCCGTTTCGGTGTCTCCAATGCAGGATTAAACATTGTTTACACTGTTCCCAAGTGAGCACAACAAGGGTGAGGCCATCCCCCCGAGCTCCATCCGGCTCGATCCAGGGGGTGTCCCACCGGAGGATCACCCCGTCTGGGCCCACGTCTATGGGTTCTCCCATCTTGGTCGGTAGTGGAGGTACCAGCTTCCCCATCGCGTCGGGGGTGAGGATCACCCGTTCCACTGAGAGGACACAGTTATTGCTGGGGTGAGGAGCGGTCACGGGAGCGGGATCGGTCAGGAGAGCAGGATCGGTCGGGGGAGCAGAATCGGCCGGGGGAGTAGGGGCGCTTTCCATACCTGCGCCTGATGTGATTCCACCGATGTCGATCCGTTCCGCTGACAAGGACACTGAAATCGGCTGCAGCCCGGACCGCGGCTCTTCCAAGGTGGCATCTCGATGTGGCTCCGCTCTCCATGGCTCCGCACCCGCTGGCTCCGTGGTCAGGATAGGTAGGCTCAGCTCCTCCGCCTGTGACTCCAAGGAGTTCAGTTCCTTCAGCGGCGGTGGACGCGAGTCCGCCTCTAGTGGGTGAGGGCAAGCCGGGATCACTTCGCCGCTGCTCAGGCACTTGCTGATCATCATCGCTGTCCGGCATTCGGCGGCAACGCATGCACCTGGCTCCGCCATTTCTCCGAGGTCGAGCTCCCTCTTCACCTCGTTCCCGCCGTTGCAAATCAGGGGGTGGTTCTCCTCTGCTGCTGGGCAGGTCGTCATCTCGCAGCAGAAGTCGGAGGGGGCGGTCGCTACTTTTGGCGCCGCTTTGGTGGTCTCCTCCCATGGCACGCCCTCCTTCTTCCTCTGCGCTCCCTGTGGTGCTGCAATGGCGGCGGGTTTTGGCGGAACTTTTGGCGGCAAGTGGCAATACACAGTCTTTGCGATAAGTCACAGTCCAAGTATAATAAATCACAGTTCCAAGGCACACATGACCTGATTCTTCAGGCTTAAGTAGATCCTAGATCCAAGTTGTAGCGCCCCCACTGCCGCAGGGCCGACGGGTACCCGGTACCGGGCCTCTGAGTCTCTGCTCTGGGATTGTCACGGTGGCTAGGCCCGGTCCGTGACCCTGCTGAGGGGCGCCCAATGAAAGGTGTGGATGGTGGTGGTAGTGCGGTGCAGTGCCGGTCACAGTAAATAACGAGGACACCAGGTTGCAGTCTCTTTACCTCTTTACTGAAGGCTTCAGGATCCTCAATCCGGAATACGGTTAACCGGGCCGCGCAAGCCTGGCCAGTCCGATGGCACATCCAGAGCTCCCTTTGCAGGTGGAAATCTGTGCCTACCTTCTAGCGCTTGTGTGTTGTGGTCCTCCCCTGCTGTGCTTACGGGATAGTCCCCACAACTGTTGTGTCTGTTTCTCGTGTTCCCTCACAACTCGATTCTGATGTTCTTCCACGTCCCCCAGATCTTATGGTTAGGACGCACCCGTATGACGGGGAGGCTCGGAGCTCTTCCGGGACTCTAGCGTCGCCCCACTCCTGTTGTTACCCCCCTGTGTCTTCCTAGGTCAATTGGGTGAGACAGCCCGCCTATAACTGACTGTCCTGCCGTAGGTTTGAAGTTTGGCCTGGAGCTCTATACTTCCTCGGCGTTCCGGCCACCGGTTACGCGCCTCAGTAGGATGTTGCCTCGTCTTACAGCACGACTCCTACTGGTATTCACCTTGTTGCGTTGATCTCGTTTCTCACTCAGCACAATAAACCTCGCTTCTTGTCCTTTCTTGGGGTACCGCCGCTATATCGTGCAGGCACGGTCCCGTAGCGTTCTCTCTGGTTGCTAGGCCTCTGTCAGGATCCCACCCCTGACAGGGACCCCTCTGAATCTTCCCCTACAACACCCTCTGCCACAAGGTGTTGCCTGGTTCCAACCCAGTCAGCTTTCTGATCTAACTTCCTATCCAACCCCCAGTTTTACCAGACTGTGAGGAGTGGCCTAATGCATAGTGCCCTTAGCTCCCCCTGGAGGCCAGACTGTGAAATGTATTGGTGTCTGTGATACCTGGTCAGATGAACTCCTTCAGTGCCATCAGACGTACCATAGCCCCCCTTAGTGGCGGAGCAACAGTACTGCAACGACCAGGACTCTGGGGCGCTGCACTACTATCAACCTATGTTTATGAGCTTAGCTACCTTGTGGTCTGTGTCTGCATGTGTTCAGGGTCGGCTGTAGAGCCACTAGAATTCTGGCACCTCTGGAGAGGAGTTTGTGTATGTGAATTTAGGGCTGGTGTATAGCCACTAGAATTCCGGTACCTCCGGAGAGGAGTTATTTTTGTGCTATGCTGACTGTATGACCACTGTATGCTACCTGCTCTGTTAGTTAGATGTGATCCTCTGTGAGGTTAAAAGGGCACAGTGTTATCCTAATCCCGGCGACTCTGTGAAGCAACAGAGCTCGCTCCTATATAGACCGAGTGACTGAACCCGTGTCTATTCAGGCGTTGTACCACCATATAGTCCTGCCATATACTAGAAGTAGGTTCCACTCCTGCATGGTGGACCCTGGGCTGCGAACGCACCTATATAATCTCAATATTTACTCGGTGCATTCCGCCAGCCCTAACACACAGCATTTCAGAAAAGGAACATCATTCCAACAGTAAAATATGGTGGTGGTGGTAGTGTGATTGTTTTTGGCTGTTTTGCTGCTTCAGGATCTGGAAGACTTGTTGTGGTAAATGGAACCATGAATTGTGCTGCCTACCAAAAATTCCTGAAGGAGAGTATCCAGCCATCTGTTAGTGACCTCAAGCTGAAGCGCACTTGAGTTACTCGACAGGGCAATTATGCATGACTTTGCAGTGGCATAGTCAAAGTCCTGACCTTAATCTGATTGAGATACTGTGGCATGACCTTGAAAAACACACACTTAAGGCCCCGTCTCACTTAGCGACGCTAAAGCGATCCCGACAACGATACGACCTGTCAGGGATCGTTGCTGCGTCGCTATGCGGTCGCTGGTGAGATGTCAAACAGTGAGATCTTCCAGCGATCGCTGCTGCGATCTCACTGTTTGACATCTCACCAGCGACCTGTAGCGACCTGTACAACGATGTCACATGGGAGCTATTATGACGATTCAGTGTCTGAGTCGTCAACGAGGTCGTTGTTAAGGTGTCAAACACAGCAATGTGTGCTACCCAGCGGGACCTCAACGATCAAAAAACGGCCCAGGCCATTCCGACACGACCAGCGATCTCACAGCAGGGGCCTGGTTGCTGCTACGTGTCACACATAGCGAGATCACTACTGAGGTCGCTGTTGCGTCACAAAACTTGTGACTCAGCAGGGATCTCGCTAGCGATCTCGCTAAGTGAGACGGGGCCTTTAGGTAGGAGAAAAAAGGATCATCCCCGCGCTGCCGCAAGAAGATTTCCAAAAATTGTAGCGGTTTCAACATGGTTTATTCTACGCGTTTCAGGGTTCAGGTGACCCCTTCATCAAGACATACCACAAATATTGTACAAGAGTCATAGGTATACAGGGTTTAAGTACACATCAGCATTTGGAAGCGACGCCCAATGGATCAGATAACACCCAGTGTCAGAGTTCAGGCTCATCAGTAAGTTCACATGACAAGATTAAAATTCATCAGAGAAATACAAATTGATATTTTACACATTTGGCCTTAATTTGTTTATAGGATAACAAAAATTGAAAAGAGAGAAGGACAAAAAAAAAAAAAGAGAAGCACGGTCTCACTGAGAGTGGAACCGATCTCACATCGGAAAAAATGAAACAAATTCAGAGGTGAAGGCAAATTTTTTCTGATGTGAGTTCGGTTCCACTCTCAGTGAGACCGTGCTTCTCTTTTTTTTTTGGCCTTCTCTCTTTTCAATTTTTGTTATCCTATAAACAAAAATAAGGCTACATGTGTAAAATATCAATTTGTATTTCTCTGATGATATTTAATCTTGTCATGTGAACTTCCTGATGAGCCTGAACTCTGACACTGGGTGTTATCTGATCCATTGGGCGTCGCTTCCAAATGCTGATGTGTACTTAAACCCTGTAAACCTATGACTCTTGTACAATATTTGTGGTATGTCCTGATGAAGGGGTCACCTGAACCCTGAAATGCGTAGAATAAACCACGTTGAAACCTCTACAATTTTTGGAATTCTTCTTGCGGCAGCGCGGGGATGATCCTTTTTTCTCCTACCAAAGTGTGTGTTTCAAGCAGGTCCTGCACTGACCTGTGGATCTGCAGCAGCCACCATTAATATATGTCCTTCCTTCAATCTCACCAGGTGACTAGTTCTCTTGGTGGGCAACTTTGTGTAACGTTTGATAAGACCCTATTTGCGCTTTTGTGTCTCCCTCTTTTCTATGACCTTTAAAAAGGCGGTTCATACTCAGTAACCCTCCAATGTGACTGAATTACAACATTTCTGCAAAGATGAGTGGGCCCAAATTCCTCCAGAGCATTGTAAAAGACTCATTGGCAGTTATTACAAATGATTGACTGCAGTTGTTGAATCTAAAGATGGCCCAACCAGTTATTAGGTTTAGGGGGCAATGACTTTTTCACACAGGTCCCTGTAGGTTTGGATTTCTTTTTCCCTTAATAATAAAGAACTTCATGTAAAAATACACTTTTTCACACATCTGTATATTGTCATCTTTTACATTTTAAAAATTACAAAAAGGAAAATGGGCAGATGCAAAGGTTTGGGCACCCTGCAAGGTTAGTACCCAGTAGCTCCCCTTTTTGAAAGTATCACAGCTTATAATTACTTTTTGTAGCCAGATAAGAGTCTTTCAATTCTTGTTTGAGGGATTTTCAGTCATTCAATGTCCAGTCAATTTTTGCATGCACTGCTATTGTGAGGTCTAGCTACAGATTTTCTATAATATTCAGATGAGGGGACTGTGAGGGCCATTGTAAAACCTTCAGCTTGCACCTATTGAGGTACTTTACTATGGATTTTTGATGTGTGTTTAGGATAATTATCCATTTGTAGAAGCCATCCTCTGTTCAACTGTAGATTTTTTACAGATGGTGTTATGTTTGCAGCAAGAATTTGTTAAAATTTCATTGAATCCATTCTTCCCTCTACCTATGAAATGTTACCCATGCCATTGGCTGCAACAGAACCCCAAAGCATGATTGATCCACCCCTATGCTTAATGGTTGACGAGATATAAATCAATATTATTATTATTATTATTACTGTCCCCTGTGTGCCCCTATATATTACTACTGGCCTCTGTGTGCCCCCATATATTACTACTGGCCCCTGTGTGCCCACATATATTACTACTGGCCCTTGTGTGCCCATATATATTAGTACTGGCCCCTGTGTGCCCTCATATATTATCCAAGTGGCCGTCATACACCAACCTCCAGGCCCGGCCACTGCCTTTATTGACCAATTCTCCACCTGGCTTCTTCACTTTCTCTCTGTTGACATTCCCACCATCATCATGGATGACTTCAACATCCCCACTGATACCCTTCAGTCCACAGCCTTCAAACTTCTGTCCCTTACTTCATCTTTTGGACTTACTCAGTGGTCCTCCGCAGCCACCCACACAGACAGAAATACACTAGACATGGTCTTCACCTGTCTCTGCTCTCTATCTAACTTCACCATCTCCCCTCTCCCTCTATCTGACCACCATCTGCTCACCTTCTCATCCCTGTCCTCCTCACTGGTCACACATGTCCAGCAACATGCGCACCCCCGCAGAAACCTTGCACACCTAGACGCCCACACACTCTCTGACTCTATCCTACCACTGGCATCCATATCCTCATTCCACGTCACGGACAATGCCACTGCTTTCTACAATGCCACTCTCGCATCAGCTATTGACACGGTTGCCGCTCTCGTTCATGGCAGAGTGCGAAGTATCAATAGACAACCCTGGCATAATAACACCACTAAAAAGCTCCGGCAAGTGTCCAGGGTTGAAGAGCGGCATTGGAAGAAAACACATTCGCAAGATGACTTCACTGCATTCAAATAGGCAACACTTGCTTTTAAATCTGCTCTCACCTCGGCTAAACAGGCCTACTTCACAACCCTCATATCTTCCCTATCCTACAACCCCAAACAGTTATTCAAAACCTTTAACTCCCTCCTCCGCCCCCCACTGCCCCCTCCAACCTCCCTCATCTCTGCTGAGGACTTTGCTACACATTTTAAAAATCAGATCAACCAAACAAGGCAAGTCTTTATTGTTCAACCACCACAACCCCTTTGTATACCAGACCAATGACCAAACCCCATAACTTCCCTATCCAACATCACTGAAGGGGGGCTTAATTGTCTCCTCTCCAAATCGCACCTCACCACCTGTGCGCTCGACCCCATCCCATACCACCTCCTCCCCAACCTCACCACCACTCTTATCCCATCCCTAACCCACCTCTTCAACCTATCACTAACTTCTGGCACCTTCCCTTCTGGTTTCAAACATGCCACAATCACACCAATCCTTAAAAAGCCTACCCTCGATCCAACAGCTATGTCCACCTATTGCCCAATATTGCTGCTCCCATTAGCTTCCAATCTCCTGGAGCAGCACGCCCACGCTGAACTTTCCTTCCACCTCTCATCTAACTTGCTCTTTGACAATATACAATCTGGTTTCCGCCCCATCACTCAACTGAGACAGCCTTGACCAAAATTACTAACGACCTACTTACAGCCAAAGCTAACGGACAATACTCTGAACTCCTCCTTCTAGATCTGTCCTCTACTTTCGACACAGTTGACCACTGCCTCCAACTACAGATCCTCTCCTCCTTTGGCATCAAAGACCTCGCCCTATCCTGGATCTCCTCATACCTTTTCAACCGCACATTCAGCATCTCCCACTCCCACACTACCTCCTCATCCCACCCTCTCTCTGTTGGAGTCCCCCAAGGCTCTGTTCTAGGACCCCTACTATTCTCAATCTATACACTTGGCCTGGGACAACTCATAAAGTCTCATGGATTCCTGTGCCACCTTTATGCTGATGACACTCAGATCTACCTTTCTGGCCCAGACGTCACCTCCATGCTGTCCAGAATCCGGGAGTGTCTATCAGCCATATGCTCCTTCTTCTTCTCTCGCTTCCTCAAACTCAATGTGGACAAATCTGAACTCATCATCTTTCCTCCATCTCATAGATCTTCCTTATCTGATCTATCGCAATTAATGACATCACGCTTTCCCCCGTACAGGAAGTCCGCTGCCTCGGCGTAACCCTTGACTCTGCCCTATCCTTCAAACCGCACATCCAAGCTCTTTCCACCTCCTGTCGCCTCCAGCTCAAAAATATCTCCAGAATCCGTCCTTTTCTCAACCGTCAATCTACTAAAATGCTTGTGCATGCCCTCATAATCTCCCTCCTTGACTACTGCAACATCCTTTTCTGTGGCCTCCCTGCTAACTCCCTTGCACCTCTCCAGTCCATCCTTAACTCAGCTGCCCGACTAATTCATCTCTCTCCTCGCTACTCCTCCACTTCCCCCTCTGCAAATCTCTTCACTGACTCCCATTCCCTCAGCGTATCCAGTTCAAATTACTAATACTAACCTACAAAGCCATCCATAACCTGTCTCCTCCATATATCTCTGAACTAATCTCCCGATATCTTCCCTCACGTAATCTCCGGTCCTCCTAAGACCTCCTTCTCTCCTCCACACTTATTCGTAAATCACCCAACCGCCTCCAAGACTTCTCCCGAATATCCCCCATCCTCTTGAATTCTTTGCCCCAACACGTCCAACTATCAACCACATTCGGATTCTTCAGACGGAACCTGAAAACCCACCTCTTCAGGAAAGCCTACAGCCTGCACTGACCCCACTGCCTCCTCACCACTATCAAAGCAACCGCCTCACCAACACCGGAGCTCCTGCAACCCTCAACCTATTGTCTCCTTCCCCACCGTCCTGTAGAATGTAAACCGCAAGGGCAGGGTCCTCGCCCCTCTGTATCAGTCTGTAATTGTTAGTTTGCCCACTGTAAGTGATATCTGTAATTTGTATGTAACCCCTTCTCATGTAGAGCACCATGGTATCAATGGTGCTATATAAATAAATATAAATAAATAAATGAATAATTAAATAAACAAATATTCTTTACCTGAAATTCTGTGCCCTTTTATCTCCACACATACCCTTGATTCTTGTGGCCAAAGAGTTCTATTTTAACCTCATCGGTCCACAGGACTTTTTTCCAAAATGCAACAGGTTTGTTTAGATAGTCTTTTGAATACTTTTATAGTGAGGACACAGGAGAAGTTTTATTCTGATGATTTTTCAATGAAGGCCATATTAATGCAGGTGTCTCTGAACAGTAGAATAATGTAACACAACTCCATAGTCTTCTAAATCTTTCTGAAGGTCTTTTGCAGTCAAGCAGGGGCTCTGATTTGCCTTTCTAGCTATCCTTCGAGTAGCTCTCACTGAAATTTTGCTTGGTCTTTCAGACCTTATCTTGACCTCCACTGCTTCTGTGAACTGCCATTTCTTACTTACATTTCAAACTGGGCAACATGAAAATGCTTTGCTATCTTCTTATAGCCTTCTTCTACTTTGTGGGCCTCCACTATTTTTATTTTCAGAGTGATAGGCAGCTGTGTAGAAGAACCCATGTCTGATGTTTTTGGCACAAGGTTAGAGGAGGCTTGGTTTTTATAAAGCTGAGAAATTTGCATCACCTGGCCTTTCCTAATGATGACAGTGAACAAGCCATAACCCTAATAGGCTAACTAAGGTCTGAAACCTTGATCAAAGTTATCTGAGCACACAAATCTACAAGGGTGCCCAAACTTTTGCATTGTCCTATTTTCCTTTTTGTAATTATTTTTTTTTTTTAAATGACAATATTTTTTTTCCTTTAGGCCTTTTAGAGATCATTTCATCTTCAACTTTCTTAACTGTTGACAATATCAGTAATTTTGATCAGGAGTGCCCAAACTTCTAAATGTCACTGTAGTGCTATCTGTAATTATTTCACTACTATCTGATATCTTTTGGGGACCACTTTTCTAAAAAGTGTAAAACTCATTTTAAGGTAGTACAGGGAGTTTTTGTTAAAGACGCACTCCCATCAAAGTTTTCATCCTCAATATTTTGCAATCGTCATATTATATAGCACTGTGTATTTGCCTTTCTACCCAGTTAATTTTTCTCTTTTCTTTCTCCTCCTCTTCAACTCCTGACCCAGCTGCTCTGCTCTTCCCCCTGCCAAGGACCTTTGCAGTGATGACTTAGACAGGGAATAGAGACATCCTATTTCTACAAAAAACTTAAAGGGAGCTAGTCTGTTTTCAATGACATGATGTCATAGATCTAATGGAAAAGAAAAGAACTAACTGGATAGAAAGGCAAAATAAGCAATTGTAAGTACACAGCACTATAGAATATGATGATTGCAATATATTAAGAGGATAACATTTTTGATGGAAGTGCTTCCTTAAGGTAGACCCAGCGGCAAACCCTAGCTGCTACAGTAAGTTTAGGAAACTTTTGAAATCAAAACTCTTTTATGAAAAAGTCTAGCTAGTACTTTGAGACAATACTATAAAGATCAGGGATACAAGTCCCAGATAAAAGTGCATTGCGGTGCACCCAGTGTACAGCATTGGCTGGAACATATTACATCAAGCTTATTTGACCTTAGAGAGGAGGCAAAATTCAAATTTGCACAACTTTTCCCAGAGCAGTTTTTCTTCATCAATTTTCATCCCTTATTATGCACTCGGGTCTCTTCAGGCTCCGGATCAAAATAAATGTAAGATGTAAAAAATATAAAAAATCCTTATACTTACCTTATTGTCCATGTCTTCGGCCCTTCTGCTCCTCACTGACACCCGCCCAGTCCTCGCTGCATGTTCTGATCACCGCTAGGGTTGAGCGACTTTTGCTTTTTTAGGATCGAGTCAGGTCTCGTGAAACCCGACTGTCTCAAAAGCCGGATCGTGTGAAATCGGCCGATTATTGTGAAAAGTCGGGGGCCAACCGAAACACGAAACCCAATGCAGGTCAATGGGTATTTATTTAATATTCTCTCTCTCTCTCTCTCTCTCTCTCTCTCTCTCTCTCCTCCGTCCCTGCAAAGTTTGTGTTTCACTGTGCAAATCGCTATATCCCAAATGTTAAGATGGCGGTTTTACCCCCTGTGACGCCGCACAAAGCAAGCCGGAACCTATGTCATCACGCTGCCCACACTCCTTCATTGGCTGAAAAAATGGCGGGGAAAGCGTCATATGAAACGCGACTTTGGCGCGAAGATCGCCGACCGCATGGCCGATCCCACAGTGGGATCGGGTCGGGTTTCATGAAACCCGACTTTGCTGAAAGTCGGCGACTTTTGAAAATGTCCGATCCGTTTCGCTCAACCCTAATCACCGCCTCTCATGCTGAAATCACTGGACTTCCTGAGCTGATGAGTCCCGGGTGGGTTCTACATAAGCACGCAAAAGCTCGTGACGTCGTCATGCACAAAACAGTATCGGATCTCATCAGACTTGGAAGTCCCGGCCCAGGATGAGGATGCCCATAGATTTTTGCACAAAGGGCTGTGATATGAAGATGTGATGAGGACAAGTAGGGTCGGAGAAGTGAGGTGAGTATAAGGATTTTATTTTTTAACCTTTTGACTGACATTTATGGTTCAGAAAAATGGGTCCAGCAGCCGTCATTTTGCTGAATCCACACGGAAGAGAATTACAAAATGTTTTGGGTAGTATTCGATTCTACTCAAATATATTTGCTCATCTCTATTTGGCATTAATACCTGCAAAAATTGCATCAAAAAGTCAACTCTTCCTAAGAAAACTAGTAGACAGTATTTCAAGATGGCTGGTTGTATGTGTGGCTAATTACAAGACGTTTGGAGACCTGCAAACACTAAATTGATGCAATTTGAACATTTAGAGTTGTTTTTATGAAATACATTTACTGAGATTGTAGGAACTTGCATTAACAATTTGACTCAATTGCATGAAAAAGTGGAGCTTGTTCTGTAATTATGAAGTAAAGAGGCTTCATAACAGATATAGTTCAAGGTTTTACAAATTGCACCCATTTAGTAAGAGGTGCGCAAATAATTTGCAAGCAAACGGAAATCAGCCAAATTCAGCGAATCACCTTTATTTAATGGTATTCATTATATGTGATTTTTATTTCTATTTTTTTAAGTAATCACTTAAGTTCTTCAGTTTTTTCCTTGCATATAAAAAAATTAACACATTTTTTATTTTTTTTTAAGCCGCTGAACAAGTGAATAAAAAAACGGCATTTGGAATCAGAAAAGTGAAAAACAGTCTTAATCGCCTTGGGTTTATAAGTGGATGCTCAAAGGAAAATAAAGGTGAGGTATATGCTCTTCTTCAGCAACAAAAAACCTTTATTATTATAGCATTTTGTTAAACTTTAAGTCTATTGACAAATTCTGAAACACCCTGTGTAAGGTGAAAGGGATTTATCATCAGATTCACACCCAATGATGTGCCAAGTGTTTATAACCAGTAGGATATTCTTTTTCCAATGCCCCTTGTTAGTCTAAATGGCATAAGTGTTCTGCTACTGTAGCAGCAGCCATGTGTAAACTTATGCTAGGAATGCCACTGTATCAAGCACCAAAAATTCACCCCACTACATTAGCTTCACATTGATATTTTTAAGCCAATTAATACATATCTATTTAAGCTGTGGACATTAATTTTTTTCTTTATTATGTCATAAAGCTCATTGTGGCTAGCTGCCAATGCCATTCAGTGCACCAGGCTGCATGGCAGACGTACAGTGGCTTGCAAAAGTATTCACCCCTCCCACCCTTGGCATTTTTTGTGTTTTGCTACCTCACAACCTAGAATTTCACTGTGGTTTTTTCTGAGGGTGTGCATCAGTTCATGTAAAGAACATGCCTACAGCTGTGAACATTTTGTTTCTTTTTTTTTTGTGAAGCAAACAAAAAATAGGAGAAAATGACTGAAAACTTCAATGTGCATAACTATTCACCCCCTACTGTCTGTACTTTGTAGAGCCTCCTTTGGTGTCAATTAGAGGCGATCTAAGCATTGCCTCTATGTAGCAGAGCCAATCAAGTTGTGGCACCTTCTAGCCTCCCATGGAGACTATTGACGCATGCCAAAACTTAAAGAAAAATATTTGTAAAAATATTTTTTTAAAAATATATAAAAGTTTAAATCACCCCCCTTTCGCCCCCCTTCAAAATAAAACAATAAAAAAATCAAACATACACATATTTGGTATCGCCGTGTTCAGATTCGCCCGATCTATCAATAAAAAAAAGATTAAACTAATTGCTAAACGGCGTAGGAAGAAAAAAAATCAAACCGCCAGAATTACGTTTTTTTGGCAGCCGTGAAATTGCATTAAAATGTAATAACGGGCAATCAAAAGAACATATCTGCACCAAAATGGTATCGCTAAAAACGTCAGCTCGGCGTGCAAAAAATAAGCCCTCACCCTACCGCAGATAACGAAAAATGGAGACGCTACAGATATCGGAATATGGCGCTTTTTTTTTTTCTTTAGCAAACTTTGGAATTATTTTTACCACTTAATGACCTGGAGAATCATAATGGCAGGTCAGTTTCAGCATTTAGTGAGGCTAGCAAAAAAGCCAAACAAAAAACAAGTGTGGGATTGCACTTTTTTTGCAATTTCACCGCACTTGGAATTTTTTTACCATTTTCAAGTACACGACATGCTAAAACCAATGATATTGTTCAATAGTACAACTCGCCTCGTAAAAAATAAGCCCTTACATGGCCATATTGACGAAAAAATTAAAAAAGTTATGGTTCTGGGAAGGAGGGGAGCGAAAAACGAAAACGCAAAAACAAAAAAAAGCTCCGGTCATGAAGAGGTTAAAGCCCTAAAAAAAAGGAATTTGAAAGGAAGCCAAAGTCAAGGTTGGAGGAAATTATGAACAGTTTCAAAATGCACCCAATTTTGCATTAAAACCTTCAAACTTCTACTGAAAAGCTGAAGATTAAGAGGAATTTCACCTTTTTGATAACAGTGACCATAAGCATACATCCAAATCAACAAAAGAATGGCTTCACCAGAAGTTCAAAAAGAGTCCAGACCTGAATGGGATTGAAAATCTGTGGGCGACCTGAAGAGGGCTGTACGCATGAGATGACCTCACAATCTGACAGTTTTGTGGCCCTACTGCAAGGATGAGTGGGACAAGATTGCTAAGGCTAGTTTCACACTAGCGTTAACTGCAATACGTCGCAAATGCGTCGTTTTTGCGAAACGCCGCATCCAGCAAAAGTTTTTGCTGGATACGTTGTTTCGTCATAGAGTAACATTAGCGACGCATTTGCGACGCATTTGCGACGCATTTCAAAACGGTGAATGCGTTTGGCGGCGTTTGGGCGTATGGTAGCGGTCCGTCGGGAGAAAAAAACGTTACATGTAACGTTTTTTGCTCCCGACGGTCCGCTTTTTCCGACCGCGCATGCGCAGTCGGAACTCCGCCCCCACCTCCCCGCACTTCCCCGCACATCACAATGGGGCAGCGGATGCGTGGGAAATATGCATCCGCTGCCCCCGTTGTGCGGCGGAGAACACACTAGCGTCGGGAACGTCGGCCCGACGCGCAGCGACGGGTTGTTCCCGACGCTAGTGTGAAAGTAGCCTAATTCTAGATGTACCATACTGATAGACTCCTATTCAAAAAGACTAAATGCTGTCATAAATTCAAAGGCTACTTCAACAAAGTATTAGTTTAACGGTAGGCAAATTTATGCAACTACATAATTTTAGCGCTTTATTTTTCTTTTTTCACCCAAAAAGGTTTCAGTTTGTTTACAAATGGATTATCAAAGCTCATAGATGACATTAAAAATGGAAAACGTTCTGAAATGACTTTTCATGGTCTTATATTTTTTTACATATCAAGAACCTGGCATTTTAGCAGGGGTGTGTAGAGTTTTTATATACACTGTATATATTTTTTAAACTAAACTGTTCTCACTTGGTGCATTCACCTTTATGATGATTTAATTAATAAGAAATATCCGGCATTAATATTCTACATTTATAAGCACTTAATCAGAGATGAATACAGAAGCCTTAAATATGTAAAAGAGCATATTGTGCACTTAAAATCTGTGATGAGAAACTTGCACACATAACTCCGCTCTGTGCTGTATCCTATGTCTGTAAACATTTCACTGCCAAGAAAAAAGGGTTCTTGAAACTATTTCAAAGTCTAGTTTGCTGCAGTACTTCACTATATTTTCTCCTACAATAGAGCTGTTTTCCCACAGTAACCCTCAGCTAGCCCCGTCAGCAAGACTTGCTGTAGTTTAATAGGATGCCTATCATAATATATTAAAAACTTGTCATGGGTCCAAATTACCACATCTTGTTTTGCTTTTCTACATAGTGGTTCAGTATATAATGGTGTCTCTTATTCTCCACCTTCAGGCAAGATTCTCTGCAGCAACGTGAATGAGAAGCTGACCATCATCAGACACATCTTTGAAAGATACTTGAATAACTCAAGGAAAAAATCAAATTCTGACGAATCTCTTGTTTTTTTGTCTATAATTTGGTAATAAAGCAAAAACTAAATGCTAATATTTTCCATTGTGCTATTTTTGCTAACAAGAAGCCTTTATATATTTAATTTACAGCCTCTCATTGTGGCTTGTGTTTGGTGGGATTCAAACCCAGGTCCTGTAGTGTGAAAGGCAAAAACACCATCAGTGACCTACAGACTGGACTACGGGGTGAGAGAGAATTTTCTCTGACTACAGAATTCTGATTTCAAGGCATATTGTACAGTAAATGCAGTTATTTTTGCATTTGTCAGAATATTATATGGTAAGTCAGTTAATTGCTAATCTGAGTTGCTGGGTCCTGATGGGCATGTATTTAGGCAACCATTGTCATGGATGACAGTGGCAGTATACAGAGTGAGTTCAGGAATTGAGCCCACTTCACACCGAGCTAGTGCCAGCTGGGCATCATAGGAGACCTTGATTTTCATTATATACAGTATACCTGAAATACAGGGGCTAAAATACTGCCTGTGCATCCAGCCACCCACCCATGGACCCACCCATCCATCTGTCCACCCATCAACCCATCCATCCACCCATCAACCCATTCATCCACCAATCAACCCAACCATCCATCAACCCATCCATCCATCCTTTTCCATAAAAAGGAAAACATTTACTCCCCAGATAAACTTTTTACTCATATAGGCATCTCAGAGGGTAATCCACACTCAAGACCCTACTTTATCAGTGAGAATGGAAATCTGCCTTCTAAGGGCAGAGACAGACTGCCATATTTCTCGTGCGAGAATCACATCGTAAACCTCATCCTGGCTGTCGGCTCTCCTGACCTGAGCTTGACAGCTATATAGTATTCCTTCACGCTGTCTTGCTCAGGTCAGGAGAGGTGACATGCCAGTCCATGCAGTGCGGTGCGATTCTGACACGAGAAATACGGCAGTCTGTCTCTGCCCTAAAAGTGATTCTACCATAAGCAAACTTATGACATTAATTGAGATACCAGCAATAAATAGTGATTACTGGATCATAAGCGAGGGGATTTTGGAAAACCATCAAAGAAGAAAAAAATACAAAATAATCTGCAAGGCCAAAATAAGCCCCATCCTTAAGTGGTTAACGCTTTCCAACACTATGCCATACATATGGACAGTACAAATCCTAAGCAAAATTCATGATCAGCAATGGGCGTCATGGGTAACTTTGTCAGTATTGGGGAAGAGGAGGCCCGGGGACATTACTTGCTCAGGGACTCTGTGCAATTTCTGACTGCCTCTGCTGAAGTATATACTGCAATTCTGAAAATACAGTACAAAATAAGTGATCAAATGATCACAGGTTAATAGGAGACAGTGTGTGGGTTTCATGGCCGATCATGATTTTCTCTATATATTAAGTAAGTATTGCAGTATGTTGTACAAGTGAGCAAAAGCTCACAAGTCAATGTACCTTAGGCCTCATTAAGGCGCCCGCGCTTAAACATGTACATGAAAATATTGTGTCATCGGTGATTTGCATTTGAGTTTCAGCAATATTCGGTCAGTGTCCGTTTTTATCATCTGGGTGTGATTAGTGATTTTTACGTATGTATAAATATATGCAGAATATATACAGAACACAGACTGCACGCTGATGCCATCTGTGTGCTGTCTTCGATATTCACAGACCCATAGACTTGTATTGGTACTTTCCATCAATGATACCAGTAAAAAAATCACACGTCTCCATGCTTTTTGCAGATACAAGGTCCGAAAAAAACACACACGTGAAAAGTGCCATAAATTAGAATAGGTACGTGTTATATCCGTGAAAGACATGAATACAACATGTACATGCAACATAGACGTCTGAATGAGGCTTTATAGGGGCTAAAAATACAGTCGACTCATCCCACTTTTCTGCATTTAAAAAAATTCAATAAATTATCATATTTAGAATTGCTTCATCAATAAAAGTCCAATCTAACAAAACAAGATTATTTAATCCGTAAATTAAATGCTGTAAAGAAAAAAAAATCTAAACTAACAGATTTTTGGTCTCCACACTTCCAGAAGAGCAATGAAAAGCAATCAAAACATCATATATCCCATGGTATAGCGATAAACTACAATACAACAAAATGTAGCTCCATTGATGGAAAAATAAAAAAGTTATGGGCCGCAAAAATAGCAACACAAACCAAATTTTTTAAGCCACTTGGAAGGTTTTCTCCATTTTTCAGCACATTATATGTTTAAATGAACAGTGTCATTGAAAACTACTCGTCCTACATACGCCTATGCTAATGGAAAAATCAAGGTATGTCTCTTAGAAAAGAAAAAGGAAAACTCAAAAATTAAAAAATGTCTGCATCTTTAAGGGGTTTAATAAACATAACAAACCAGTCAAGTGCTAGCTAAGTAAAATACAGCTTATCTCACATAAATAAGACCTCATATAGTAATATTTATGGAAAAATTAAAAAGGTAATGCCACTATGGCTATTAATGTAGGAGGGTGAAAACAAAAAAAATCTCCAAGCTTTCTGAACAAATGCATGTCCAAATTTCCTTCAATAAAAGCATCAAAGAGGTAGCCCAACATTAGTAAGGTTGGGTAAAAAATAATAAAATGATGTGTTCTTACCCTCTATAGCTCATAGCAGGTTAGGCGAATATGAATCAAAAAACTCTGGTTTTGTCAGTTGCTGAGGCCTGTGATCAGGGGACTACAGCGGCAGAGACTCACACAATGATGTCAATTAGAGTGGCTGAGACTCATACAATGATGTCGAGTTTGTCGACTAGAGCGGCTGAGACTCATACAATGATGTCAATTAGAGCAGCTGAGACTCATACAATGATGTCGACTAGAGCGGCTGAGACTCATACAATGATGTCGACTAGAGCAGCTGAAACTTATACAATGATGTCGACTAGAGCAGCAGAGACTCACACGATGTCGACTAAAGTGGCAGAAACTCATACAATGATGTCGACTAGAGCGGCAGAGACTCACACAATGATGTCGACTAAAGCTGCAGAGACTAATACAATGATGTCGACTAGAGCAGCAGAGACTCACACAATGATGTCGACTAAAGGGGCAGAGACTCATACAATGATGTCGACTAGAGCAGCAGAGACTCACACAATGATGTCGACTAAAGCGTCAGAGACTCATACAATGATGTCGACTACAGTAGAGCGGCAGAGACTCACACAATGATGTCGACTAAAGCGGCAGAGACTCACACAATGATGTCGACTAAAGCGGCAAAGACTCATACAATGATGTCGACTACAGTAGAGCGGCAGAGACTCACACAATGATGTCGACTAAAGCGGCAAAGACTCATACAATGATGTCGACTACAGTAGAGCGGCAGAGACTCACACAATGATGTCGACTAAAGCGGCAGAGACTCATACAATGATGTCGACTAGAGCGGCTGAGACTCATCCAATGATGTCCCATTCTAGTCACTCAACTTCGGCAGCTAAACACAGTTTTCAGCAGTCAATTGATTAAAGAATGAGATATTATCCCTTCTTATGCCATTGGGAACTATCAGATTGGCTGATGTTGTGTTGAAGCCACATGTTTTAGAATTAGATAATATATATCATTTTAATTTTCCATCCAACTTTTCGGTAAGCTTTTTTTTTTTTATAAACAAATTTTGTGGCATATAGTTGTATCTCTCCTTTTTGGGGGGTATGTTTCCAGATGTCTTGTTGGCAATTTTTGGTAGAAACTATATTAAGGGTATGTGCACACGTATTTTGGAGCTCTGCGGATTTTTCCGCAGCAGATTTGAGAAATCCGCAAGTAAAAGGCACTGCGTTTTACCTGCGGATTTACAGCGGTTTTTATACGGATTTTGTGTGGATTCCACCTGCAGTTTTACACCTGTGGATTCCTATTATGGAGCAGGTGTAAACCGCAGCGGAATCCGCACAAAGAATTGACATGCTGCGCACGTTTTTTTTCGCAGCATGGGCACTGTGGATTGCGGTTTCCATAGGTTTACATTGTACTGTAAACGCATGGGAAACTGCTGCGGACCCGCAGCTGCGGAACCGCTGTGGATCCGCAGCAATATCCGCAGCGTGTGCACATAGCCTTAAAGGGGTTTTCCCATGAACAAAAGTACATTTTAATCAATAGATCTTGGAATAATAATAATTTCCACAATTGGATGTGTTTTAAAAAATGTTCCTGTGCTGAGATAATCTTATAAATGTGCCCCTGCTGTGTACTGTGTGATGGCTGTGTCTGACTGTACAGGATAGGGTCTGATCATACCACAGCTGCAGGGAAGGGGAGAAGCAAAAGAAAGTATACAGACATTACAGCAAGGGATCGCAGCTGATTCTTTCTTTGATGTAAAACATTGTTTAAAAGCAGACAGGGAAATGTTTTACCTCATGGAAAGAATCAGATGTGATTCCATACTGTAATTTCTATATAACTTTTTGCTCCCTCCCCTGCCAAGGAGATGTGGTATGATCAGACCATGTTCCTGTACAGACAGATACAGACATCACACAGTACACAGCAGGGGCACATTTATAAGATTATCAGGAACATTTTTTTTTTTGTATATATTCTTTATTTAGAGAATTTCAATAATATAACAGGAAAGGAAAAATGGGTAAATATTTTCCAGAAATAGTAAAAGAACAAAAAAAACAATCTTAATAAACCACAGCGATAACACTACATGGCTGCAGATTTGCGAACCAAAAGGGCTGTAAGAAGAGTTTAAAAAACAAGGGGCAGTGGTGGGTAGGGATACGGGAAGGGTAGGGAGTCAAGGAACATTTTATTTAAACACATCCAATTGTGGAACTCATTATTATTCCAAGATCTACTGATCAAAATCAACTTTCGTTCATGGAAAAACCCCTTTAAGATATTTTTGCATTTGAGGGGCTGGCTGTGGGATAACAAGATGGGCTGGCTGTGGGGGACATATGTCGGGCTGGCTCTGAGGACATATGAGAGGCTGGCTATGGGAGCTATCACAAGAGGGGCTGTGTGGGACATCACATGTCAGAGACTGTGGGGAACATTATATTGGGAGCTATGGGGGACACTATACTGGGAGCTATTGGGGACCTTATACCTGGGCTGGGGGGACATCACACTATATAGGATATGTGGGGGGCATCATTGAATAGGGGGCTGCGGGGGGAAATCATACTGAATAAGGGGCTTTAGGGGACATCATACTGTATATTGGGGGGCTGTGTTGGACATCATAGTGCGGCTGTGTTCACCATCATACTATGTAGGGGAACAGTGTGAGAGGGGATACAGTTTGGAGAGGACAACGTGGTGGGCAGTATGAGGGCATGGTGTGAAAAGGGGCACAGAATGGATATGGAGAGGGGGCAGCGTGAAATGGGGTCACAGTATGGAGAGAGGTTAGCAGGGCGGGGAGACAGTGTGAAGATATAGAGAGTGTAAAGGAAAACTAAAGAGGGGACAGACATGTTATAGGCCATGGTTCATAACGTCAGCCGCTGTGGCGGTGAGAGCTGATAATGGCAGACAGTGTGGTGGTTATAGCTCATTAAGGCGGACAGTGTAAAGGCCATATACAAAAGGAGACTTATTTAGTATGTACAGATGGACAGATTTTTTTATGTAGAAGGAATTTTAATAACACTGTTATTTTTAAAGGGCATCATGTGAAAAGTTATCATGACGTATGGCCAAGATGGAGACGAAAAGAAAGAAATCACTCAATCAGAGAAGAGATCACCCATAAGGTACCTGGATGTAAATGTTTTCTTGTTGATACAGAATAGATCTCATCAGTACTCTGGTTCCTGTATGGTCCACAGTCTGATAATGACTGATAACAACGGCCAGCATCTCCTTACCATTGTTAAGGACATACTGGAAGTTGACAAGTTGTAGGATCATGAGATACAAATATATATGCACCTGACTTAGAAGGATTCAGCTAGTCAGTTTTTAATCAAATTATGTCATAGACCTAATGGAATAGGGAAGAATTAAAGGGAACCTGTCACCCCCAAAATCGAATGTGAGCTAAGCCCACTGGCATCAGGGGCTTATCTACAGCATTCTGTAATGCTGTAGATAAGCACCCGATGTATCCTGAAAGATGAGCAGGCGCCGGGAAAGGTCAGAGAGGCCCGGCGCCTGCGTACTGCAGTACTCAACAGGGCAGACAAAGTACGCCTGCGCCGGAGCGTGAAGACAAGAAGAGGACGTCATCGTAAGAAGATGGGAGGCCCCGGACCGCAACGCCCATCGGATCGGACCGCCCGCCCAGGTGAGTATAATCTGACCTCTTTTTCTCATCTTTCAGGTTACATCGGGGGCTTTTCTACAGCATTCCAGAATGCTATAGATAAGCCCCTGATGCCGGTGAGCTTAGCTCACCTTCGATTTTGGGGGTGACAGGTTCCTTTTAACTGGGTAGAAAGGCAAAATGAGCAATAGTAAGTGCACATTGCTATATAATATGATGACTGCAATATATTAAGACAATGTAAATTTTGATGGGAGGAGTGCTTTGTTTAAAAACAATTATATGTATCCACATCCCTTTATCTATAATTAAGTCTGTTTAGTTTCCATTAGGCCATCTGCCAAATGATGGACACTTTAATTGAAACCAAATAACCCCACCCCTGTTGAGCCTCACTCCTAAAGTACATCACTTTTTTCTTTTGCTAGTATTTTTTTATGAAAAGGGGGGTACTTTAGGGGTCCTTTTACCTTAGTCTTTGACCCATTCCTTTACTTGGGGGCTGAGGGTTCATCAGGGGTCGAAGGGGTGCCGTCAGATTCATCTGCCTAGGGCACCAAAATACCTTGTCCCGGCCCTGATTAGCATAATCATGTGAATTATACAGAATAGAAATTATATGATGGAAAACATCACAGCCACATTTCCCTAATGCACTGATCTTAAAGTATGGATGCTGCTATTAAACAATGTGCATCAATTCGAGACTGGATCACAATGTCATGTGTCCAGGGACTGATCTGTGTTGATAGGGGTCCTTGAGCAAAAAAAATCATTGGTATTTCTTCCCCAGTATCAAAAATACACTGAATGTGAGCTAATATTAACAGGATCTAACAAATAACAAATAAGTCAGAAGTTGTAGAAGCATCAAGTTGCACAAATTGTGAAACTCAATAATTTTCTGTAGAAGCTATGGTCTAACGACTTTAACACTAGCGTTAAAGAGATAACAAAGAAAATTTCAAGTTGCTCATTGCCGTGTGTGCTAAATGGAGAATATGTAGTTTCAGCATCTAGGTTTGTGCAGAATATAACATATTGGAAATAATCCTATTATACCAGTTTTTATCAATGTCCTCATTATTCAAAGTGCAAACAAATATCATGCAGAAACAACACGAATATTCAGAAAAATGTTCCAAAAACACAAAGGCTTAGGTATCCTACAAAGATAGCGTCTTAGGACAGATGAACATCTGTAGAGTATTAATATAAAAAATGAAAGATGAATCAATCACGTTAGTTCCAAAAAATAAACACACATTAATATTTCCAATTATGTCTCATAGTAAGTTGGATGATGGTATCAGCTTATAGAAAAAGCAGTATTAAGAAGAGACTAAGAACATGAAATGTACGGGGAAAAAGAGCCACAAAGCTGGAGGCAGAAAAAAGAACAAGCACAGGGCATTATCTTTTCTTTGAGTATAGGATGTATATGTGGTGTGTGTGTGTGGGTGTAATGAATAGGAGGAGGCAGGCATATGTGACAAATTATACATTGTGCTTCTTTATACTGGCTAATATCAGTGGAAATTGCACACGATGCTAGTGAAAAGTCAGGCATATCTGCATGTTTTGTAAAACCAGAATCCATTCATCCACACAGTATAAACGCTGTGCCCCATCCCTCTGTTGGGACGATTGCTAAGTCAGTACATTTTTGCCTTCAGATCTTATTACAGTCGTAGAATAGAGACGTATCGAGCCACTTACATCTCATGTCAGAGTGCTCTTATATTTGAAGGAAAACATTAAAATAACATATGTTTCCATTTGAAGGGGTTACCTTTGCCTACACTTTTTTTTTAATAATCATCACCTTGCTAAGGACTGGAGGGTATCCGGTTTCCTGTATAAAGGATCAGCAACATTGTTGGCACTGCTATACATTCACTTGTTAAGTTTGGGACAAAAACTGTAACAATTCACTAATACATAAATGCACTCACAATGCTAATATTTTCCAAATGGCAAAGAAATATAATCAAAAATGAATCAAGAATTTAGATGTATTCTCCACTTCTTCAGAGAGACTTAAAAATGTTCTGTTTTTACCAATTTTATTCACATTTTTAGCAAATGTTTTGTTTTTTTGTGGCAAGTACTAAAGCCTATGCTTTGCATGACTTTTTTTTAATTAATAGTACCAAAATAATTTTGTGCAGCCCCTATCTATAGATAAGAGCACATTAATTTTGTAAATTCAGTACATTTACTGTGAGATCCCCATTTTTCTCCATAAGCCTTTGTATTATGTATCACTCCCATAATTATATTGTCAAAAATACAGGGAGACATTGATCACTGTGTTTACACCCCAAATTTGCTCAATTTGTGCGTCAAGTTTATCAAGGTTTTATGCCATTTTTTACACGATTTTTTTATTACCTACACCAAAAATTTTAAATCATGAAAAAAGTGGGCACGGTTAATATTTTGGTGTGAAGTACGACTTATTTATGGATGAATATCTATATAAAAGGTGCAAAAACATTGAATATTCTAGAGGGCAAATAACTGTGGCAACCTTAACTTTTTAACATGCATAAAAAGTTGCAATTAGTTAAAAATTATTAGAAATGAACGAACCCGAACATAAAAATTTGTTGTTCGTACCGGGCAGCTAGTGTCTGGTGCTGAATGCATGAAATTAAAATCATGTAGAAAAAGTGTCACTGACGCTCGAAGTAACAAATCAGCACTTTCCTTACTTTTTTTAGAGAACATTTAGAAAAGAAAGAAGTGATCTTATTGGTTGTTTAGAACGTAACAGTTTTTCAACACAAGGCCAGTATTTTATGTATTTTTCAAGCTCTAGTTTGCAAATTATGCCAGGGACTGATTTTGCATATTGGCAGAGTGTTGCCTCATGTGGGACGTTTCCTCAGCAGGAAATGCACACAAGCTGCAAGTACACGCTTTGTACAAGGGTCGCCCAGCTGGATTGGCTGATGTTATGTGTAGATAGCGCACGTATTTCAATAGCAGCGCTTAGGGCCCCTTCACACTGGTCGATTCTGCTACGATTACGACGCATTTGCGTCATATTCGACATCGCAGTACGAGCTCGTAGCCAGCGGTCACACTCTACGATGTTAACGCTTTTTCTGACGTAGTTGCGATGTGAACGTCACGCGTCGCAATCGTACGCTACCCTTCACACCGCCATAGTCCTACGACTCCGAGCGTGACGTATTACCAGCATGGGCGTGCTAAAACGTCACGCCCAATCAGGAGACAGGTATGCGGAAGCCCAACCCACGTAGTCGCATTACGAGCTCGTATGACCGCCGTCACATACTACGATTTCGACCGCCACAGCGAGACATTTACGACGAAAGAAAGTTCTGCTCTTTCTTTCACATCGTACGATGCTGGGCTGCGTCGCAAATCGTAACGCCATGTCACACTTTGCAACCTCGGAACGAGGACGGATAAACGTCACAAATCGAACGCTCGTTCAGACTTTGATTGCACAGTGTGAAGGGGCCCTTAGGTTTCCATGTAATGTAGAAGGCCTTTAGTCCGCAGATGTCCAAAAAAGTTGGCAAGTGTAATTTTTTACATTAATATATTATGTATATGTAAATATTCCAGGACTACTGTGCATTTAGGTTCATCTGGCACGATTTTATTTTTAGTACTGAGACAATGTCTATTAGCACAAAAACTCAAAGGTTCACATATCATGGATTAGACAACACAAAAATGATGTTCATACAAAACTTTATTTTTTTTTTAGGTCTGATATTAGGTAAATTTATTTATGAACACATTTATGTGAGTCAATGTTTCAGTTATGAACTATCCCCATATATATTTTGCTGAATGCGGGGCATCATTTTCTTGTGTTAAGGGGATCCCGCCATGCCATGTTTAGCATGTAAACTGACCCCAGTGCATTGTTAGTGATGCAATGTGCATCACTAACATGTTTATTTCATTAAAATTGTCTGTAAAAAGCACTTTATATAGTTATATCGCACCTGCTCATTTAGTCTTAGGGGTATGCTTCATTTTATTCAGTCACAGTTGGCGCCGCCAACGCAATTTGAATGATGTTCCCTCAAATCTGCTTTGAAATTCCCACGCTTGCGCAGTGTCGATCTGGGAGCCGCGACGAGCGGGTACTCACTCTTGCGCCATGACTAGTGGCTCCGATTACACAGTTAGGGAACCTGGATACTACACACAGCTTCATTGCACACGTTACGGCGCATGCACAGCTCTACAATACACTGCACAAGCGCGGGGTTTTTCACAGCAGATTTGAGTAACGTCTGCGCAACCCCGAGAACATCATTCAAATTGCGTGGCCTCTGACAACCGTGATTGAATGAAATGAAGCACACCCCTATGACTAAATGAGCAGTTATGATCTAACTATATAAAGTGATTTTTTCACATGATTAAAAAGCACCATTTTTTATGGAGAAAAACATGTTTGTGATGCACATTGCACCACTAACAACGCACTGGGGACAGTTTACACGCTAAATACTAGGTTCCCTTTAAACTTTAATAGCACAAAGAATTGATCTTTTTGAAAATAGTAAAATAGATAATAGTGTGTATTATCTATTATTTGCCGCTCCAAACTACCTTTCAGCTACTTCTTGGTGGTCTCTGCTGCTGCACAAACATAGCAAAAGAATCCAAACAACATGGCAGGGAAAAGACAAAAGACAGCCATATCTTCCAACACGGGTCAAAAAAACAAATGCACTTACAAGATTTAGTAGATTCCTATGGTATAGGCGGAGACAACACAAGCGCAAAATACTGATGAAACAGTCATAGACACATCTACCAATTCATGGAGGGAGTGGTTGCCTAGCATCAGAAATGCACATGGAAAAGGCTTGCATAAGGCGCCAGTCACACAGATGTTTTTTCTGCCACCGGTCAATGGTCATGCCGAGGTAGAGAACATGAGACTGCTGAATATCATATGATGTCACCGCTTTAGCCACGTTAATAAAGACTGCTTGTGAGCATTGATACAAAATGATATATATGTACATCAGCACTGGGGCGAACATCTGTAGAGGTGGGCTCAGAAGCTTAGCTCTTTCCACATGCTGTAGATGGTGGCAATCTTACATAGCCAGCACAGCATTTGTGTCTAAAAACGGAAGCTGGAGCTGAGCTATGATCTCCTCTGTTAACCGTACAAATTACATTGTCAACCTATTAGAATTTAAATGGAGCCATTTCCCATAAGTTACCATGGCAGCCAGGGGCCTTCTGAAGGTCCCATTGCTGCCATCTTGGTACTTCAGTGAAACTCACCCAGGCTCAGCTACATGGGAGACCAAGTTTTTATCATATATTGCAATACTAAAGGTTAAACTCCCCTGAAGAATGTAAAAATGTTTTATATATAATAAAGAAAATCAAATCCCTAAATCACTTTTCTACCATTAAAAATAAATAAATGAAAAATAAAATAAACTTATTTGGTATCACTGCATCTGTAAAAATCAGATCTACTAAGATCTAAAATAAATAAACCCATGTGAAAAAAAAAATGAAAATGAGAGAATAGTGTTTTTTTTCCGTAAACCCAGATGAAGCCAATACTAAATAGTGTGCACAGCAGTATACATAAAAATAAACTTTATTAGACATGATTCTTAATGACATTCAGAAGACACAATTTATCATAAGGGTAGTAAAGGGTAGCCCATCAGAATGAAAGCACCAATACTTTGATGTTGTCATTCTGGTGGATTACCATACCTTCATCATGGGGGATTATTGAGACATATTTTTCAGTTCACAATATTTTCATGTCTGAAAGTAGACCTTTTCCTGGGTTTTTCATCTTATAGGTGATTTGAGAATCAAACGTACCGCACACGGATGCCATCCGTGTATTGAAACAATTTGTTTCAATTTTAACCCTATGACTTTGACGTGTGCGGTACGTGCTTACACGCACCTATTGACTTTAATGGGTCCGTGTGATCCATGCGCTCCCACGAACACTGACATGTCTCTGTGTTTTGCACATGGACACACGGTCCGTGAAAACACGCTGACATGTGCAGAGACACATTTATTTTAATGTGTCTACATGTGTCAGTGTCTCCGGTACCTGAGGAGACTGTCACCACACGTACCGGAGCCACTGACGTGTGAAACTGGCCTAATAAAGCTTGATATGTGTTTCTATATACTGGTGTGCACACCATTTAGTATTGGTTTCTTCTTGGTTCTGATTCTTGTATCAATGGTGATGTAGCGCCCTATACTTATTTCTTTGTGCATATATGCCTTTTTTGTAAGACCACGTGCATACATTCAGTATTTGGTGAGTTTTTTACCTCAGAATTTATAAACCAAAACCAGGAGTGGGTGATAACCACAGAAATGGTGACGTGTTTCTATTATACTTTTCCTGTGACTGCTCCACTCCTGGTTTTGGTTTATAAATAATGAGGTAAAAAACTGAAATACTCAACATGTGCACATGGGCTATGTTATTGTGGCTTTTTGGTCACCACCACATCTCCCTAAAAAATGCAATAACTCTGAATGTATGTTCCCCAAATTGTTATCAATAAAACTGTCAGATTAGGGTACAAGAAGGGCCATAACACAGCTTTATTGACAGATAAATAAAAAAACATTACAGCTCTCGGAAAATGGTGTTGTCAAAAAACAATATATTTTTTATAGACTTCTAAAAAAAAGTTTACCAGTTAAACTTAGATAAAAAAGAGATGAAATTGTGGTACTTTCATAATCATACTTAGCTGAATAATCAAGTTTCTAGGCCTGTTAAAAAAAAAAATTCCCAAAACCAATGGAAAAATTGCTTTATTCTTTTTACTTTTCACGGCACCTGGAATTTTGTCATTAAAAACTACAACTCATTGCGGATTGCAGTACTTTAACAGGAACCTGTCATGGTGGAAATGGTATCTGACCTGCAGGTAGGGTGTTATGGAGCAGAAGTAGCTGATCAGATTAATGTACATTTTTGTGGAGAGAAAGTTCAGTAAAATTTGTATTTTATTCATGGAAATCCTTGGTAGTGCATACATATGAGTCCAGTGGGCGGTCCTATTCAGTGATTGACAGTCTTCCCTGTATGATTATGCATATAGCGATAGGTGTCAATCACTACTAAGACTGCCCACTGGACTCCTATACATACAAACACTAGGAAATTCAATGGATAAATAGCAAGTTATACCAAACCTATTCGAACAACCTATATATCCTTCTGCTCAGCTTTTCCTTCTCTATACCACGGTGTCCACAGTGCATGTACTACGGGGCAGGTTCCTGATTCTCTTTAGCCCTGGTCAGCTACATTCTATACTGACAGAAGGTGGTAGTGGGGGTTTCTCTGTGCATACTTTTTATTTAGACAGTTGTGTCCTGGTTTTCTTTTCATATTGATTATATGTATGTGGCATATTTATTTCTGGGAACACAGCCAGAGAAGTATTTCTTTCTGAACTGTGTGGGTATTCAGATATCACAGCTATATATTCTTAGATCTGTATTGTATATATTATTTTATTTGGTACTATGAAATCTTCCTGTTTTTTACAGATATATTTATAGATAAAGATAGATGTGGTATCATGAAAGCAACTAATACAGTGTGACGTATTCCTATTGCATGTTTGCTGTGTACTGCCCGTACTGTACAGAAAATCACATTTCAGCTATACGGTCCATTGTATATTCATGAGCAATGATTTATTTCCCTGTTTTAACCTATGCTGTTTTATTTTAATGTTATTGCTAGGTAATTAAGAACCACTATAGTGAAGGAGTGTTCACACTAGTGTCACGCTTCTATTTTTCAGGTATAGAAATAGAAAAATGTTTCTCCATTGACTACACTGATGAAAAAAAATGGAACCTGTCAGAATAGGTTAACTCCTGCCGACTGGGGGGGTTAAATCAAAAACAGGGGAGGCAGGACATCCCAGAAATTGTTATGTGGGATACGGTGGGTGTTAGTTCTTAAAGAGGTGACCACTTTGCTCCCATCATTCGAAATAAGCCAGATAAAGGGAGGAACAAACCGGCAGAGGAAAATGCGAAAAACACGATTATTAATTTCTCACCACAATAGGCACAGATAGATAGAAGCAGATAGATAAAAGCAGAGAGCAACATTTAGCTATAATACCTTTTATCAGGCACAACATCTGAGATACACAAGTGTTCCTTGGCTTGCTCCCTGAAGAAGTCCACCATGAACCTGGGAATTCCTGTACTAAATATCCACCACTCTATTGCTATACATATAATGAAGGGTGTTATACCCTAAACATTACTCCCGTAACTTTTGTGGTGTGAATAAAGAACATGCAAAATTAGCAATAATCTGTGCTTGAAGCATTTTCTGGTGTAGTTTATCAACGGCTGGTATTTAACATCTGAAAAATTCCACCAAAATCCGGAAGGCCATTCTCTATGTATTGCTGATAACAAAAGAGAGGAACATCTCATATCTCAGAAATGGGAAAGTCTGTCTTCACTGAATACAGATTTTACCTCAGAATTGCTAATTATGCAAATCGTCTCTTCAGAGAGGAAGAGAGCTAGAACTCTAGTGCCACCTATTGGAAGGTAGCAATCCTACAAGTCAATGTTGACCCTTTAACGAGCCTTGTCACATGACTTAGGATAATAGCCAAACCAGAATCTGAATTTGCAGACTGTATTTCGAGGTACTGCCCTTCATCAGTGCAAAGCGGAGATCTGGTTTTGCTGTGTGAGAGGCGTCCGACCGTTATCCAAGAAGTATCGTTTCTCCTTGCGGAGATTGACATGCTAAGTATGCCGAGATGAGGAGACTTAAAGCCGCAATGCTCCTCTGGGTAATATGCTAATTATGCAAATAGTCTCTTCAGAGAGCTAGAAATCTAGTGACAGAATTGAGAATTTTGATAATGACTGATCAATTCTGGCAGAAAAAGAATCGGATTCCTCTGGTAAGAGACTGTATATTACAAAGTTGCTTATTTTCATGTGCACTATTAATTTATGAAATACAATTGGAAACAGTTGTTAGGCTTTCAATCATTTTAGGCTGATGTACTGGAAGTGCAGACACAGGGAGAATATTAAGCTACTGTATATTTTCCCAACAGTTGCTCACTTCCAGTCATCAGGGCGGTACAGACGGCTGTAACAGTCACTGCTCCCTACCCTGTGTGCATGCTGTAATCACTCCCCCTCTCCTTAACTGACAATCTACTCTGCATAAATGCACGTCCAATGAACAAGCCTAATGTGATTTAAGTGCTATTTACATGCAGATTACCACTATATCTGCTGGTATATAGCATTTTAGGGAGGTTAACTTTAAAGGGAATCTGTCAGTAGAATCCACTCTCCTATCCTGTCTATATGGGCATGTAGGACATAGGAAGCGGAATAAAAGGATACCTTGATATCTGTAGTCCGATGTCTTATTCCAAAGAAATCCACATTTTTCTTATTTGTACATGACCTCTTCCAGGCTATGGGGAGGATGTTCCCTGGAATATAACTATGTCTCTGGAGATTATTATAAATAAAAGGGGAAGTTACCAGTGTGAGACAAGTACTAGCACAAAACAGTAGAACTGAACTTTGTCTCATAACAAACACATTAGCAGCTGCAGCTCTCACAGCTCTGCTGTATTGCAAAACTATTGCAACCCTGTCTGCCTGTGAGATGGAAGGTGAAGCCTGAGAGGAACCTGCTGATGTGTCAGTTATAATCACACATAGCTCTGCAGTGAGATCAGGAGAGCAGAGAGCAGAGAGCGGGCATCACACTGGTACAAACATCACATCACACTCCTTCTTCATGTAAAATAATCTCTGGAGGCAGAGTTATCTTCCAGGCACCATCCTCCCCAGGGTCTGGATGAGGTAATTTACATAAAGTGCTAAAAGATGATTTATCAACAACAAGTCATCTGATGAGGCATACAGGTGTCACTCTCCTCAGGAGTCTATACCTGTATGTCCATATTAATAGCTTACATAGATCAAATGTGACAGATTCCCTTTAAACCAACCTAGGCCCATTAAGTAGGACATAATCCCTTTAAAGGGAACCTGTCACCCCCAAAATCGATGGTGAGGTAAGCTCACCGTCATCAGGGGCTTATCTACAGCATTCTGTAATGCTATAGATAAGCCACCGATGTTACCTGAAAGAGGAGAAAAAGACATTAGATTATACTCACCCAGGGGCGGTCCCGCTCCGATGGGCGTCTCAGGTCCGGTACAGCGCCTCCCATCTTCATTCCATGATGTCCTCTTCTGGTCTTCATGCCTCGGCTCTGGCGCAGGCGTACTTTGTCTGCCCTGTTGAGGGCAGAGCAAAGTACTGCAGTGCACAGGCGCCGGAAAGGTCAGAGAGGCCCGGCGCCTGCGCACTGTAGTACTTTGCTCTGCCCTCAACAGGGAAGACAAAGTACGCCTGCGCCGGAGCCGCAGCGTGAAGACCAGAAGAGGACGTCATGGAATGAAGATAGGAGGCGCCGGAACGGACCTGAGACGCCATCGGACCGGACCACGGCGGGACCGCCCCTCGGTGAGTATAATCTAACCTCTTTTTCTCCTCTTTCAGGTAACATCGGGGGCTTATCTACAGCATTACAGAATGCTGTAGATAAGCCCCTGATGACGGTGAGCTTACCTCACCATCGATTTTGGGGGTGACAGGTTCCCTTTAATTGCATTAAGCATTACATTTTTTTCTGTTGTATTATAGAAATACAGCACTCCACCCCCAAGGAACTGATATAGTGCAGGAAAAGTATTTGTTAGAAAACTAGATCTTATTAGTTTCTGGAAAATTGATACTGATGCCAGTAAATTTGTTCAGTCATATCAGATTAATTATTTTACACTTTGGATTAATCAACGATTGCTGGATTGAAATATCTGATGGTGTCAGCCTTCCAAATTATCTCCAACATATTTCTCAGAGAGAATAACTTTGTGCATAGAGCCTCCAATGTCGTGTCCATCAGTATTTTCAGTCTGAACTGTACAGAAAAATCCTGTGTTTTACCATATGAAGTTACCGTATATACAAATTTATAGCAGTGGACCATACACTTGTATGGGTGCTGCAATGGCTGTGTCCATAGAGCCAAAGTATGTCAAACTGTCACCTACATGTGCGATATACAAAGTGTAATACTACCCCAACAACAATCCATATACAGTACATTACAATAAATTGAAATTAAGACATTAATCAGATAACCATTCATTACAGACATACAAAAAGATTATAGTAGATCTTGTAAAATAATCTGTGGCATCAGTCTGACTGCCAATATACAGGGTGGGCCATTAATATGCATACACCTAAATAAAATGGGAATGGTTGGTGATATCAACTTCCTGTTTGTGGCACATTAGTATATGGGAGGGAGAAAACTTTTCAAGATGGTTGGTGACCTTGGCAGCCATTTTGAAGTCAGACATTTTGTATCCAACTTTATTTTTTACAATGGGAAGAGGGTCATGTGACACATAAAACTTATAGCGAATTTCACAAGAAAAACAATGATGTGCTTGGTTTTAACGTATCTTTATTCTTTTGTTAGTTATTTACAAGTTTATGAGCACTTATAAAATGTGTTCAAAGTGCTGCTCATTGTGTTGGATTGTCAATGCAACCCTCTTCTCCCACTCTTGACACACTGTTAGCAACACCACAGAAGAAATGCTATCACAGGCTTCCAGCATCCATTGTTTCAGATGCAGCACATCTCATATCTTCACAGCATAGACAATTGCCTTCAGATGACCCCAAAGATAAAAGTCTAAAGGCTGAGTCACACATAACGATATAGTTAACTATATCGTTGCAACGTCACGCTTTTGGTGACGTAGCAACTATCCCGCTAACGATCTCGTTATGTGTGACATCGACCAACGATCAGGCCCCTGCTGGGAGATCGTTGGTCGATGGCAATGATCAGGACCTTTTTTTGGTCACTGATCACCCGCTGTCATCGCTGGATCGGCGTGTGTGACGCCGATCCATCGATGTGTTCACTTGTAACCAGGGTAAATATCGGGTTACTAAGCGCAGGGCCGCACTTAGTAACCCAATATTTACCCTGGTTACCATTTTAAAAGTTAAAAAAAAAATAGTACATACTCACATTCTGATGTCTGTCACGTCCCCCGGCGTCCACAGGGTTAAAACTGCTTTCGGCAAGAGCGCTGCTAATATGCATGCGCCGCTGCCGAGAGCTTCCCTGCACTGACTGTGTCAGCGCCGGCCATAAAGCAGAGCACAGCGGTGACGTCACCGCTGTTACTGCCGGCGCTGACACATTCAGTGCAGGGAAGCTCTCGGCAGCAGCGCATGCATATTAGTAGCGCTCTTGCCGAAAGCAGTTTTAACCCTGTGGACGCTGGCGGGGGATGTGACAGACATCAGAATGTGAGTGTGTAGTGTTTTTTTTTTTTACTTTTACAATGGTAACCAGGGTAAATATCGGGTTACTAAGCGCGGCCCTGCTCTTAGTAACCCGATGTTTACCCTAGTTACTCGGGTGCTGCAGGGGGACTTCGGCATCGTTGAAGACAGTTTCAATGATGCCGAAGTCGTTCCCCTGATCGTTGGTTGCTGGAGAGAGCTGTCTGTGTGACAGCTCCCCAGCGACCACACAACGACTTATCAACGATCACGGCCAGGTCGTATCGCTGGTCGTGATCGTTGGTAAGTCGTTTAGTGTGACGGTACCTTAAGGTGATCAGATTGGGAGACATTGGTGGCCATTCAACTGGCCCACGATGACCAATCCACTTTCCCGGAAACTGTTCATGTAGGAATGCTCGGACCTGACACCCATAATGTGGTGGCACACCATCTTGGGTGTCAGGTCCAAGCATTCCTACATGAACAGTTTCTCAAAATTACTGTTGGTGTGAACAGTTAAGTAAGTTGAAGATGGAGTGATGTCTAAAAGGCCTAAAGTTAAAGCTGACACATTTCCTTTGTATTTTAGGTAAAATAAAAAAATATATTTTTGACATTTTAAAAATTACAAAAAAGAATATGGGCCGATACAAACATTTAGGCATCCTTGGAGATTTGTGTGCTAAGATAACTATGACCAAAATTTCAGACCTTATTTAGTCTGTTAGGATTATAGCTTGATCACTATCATCGCTAGGAAATGCCAGGTGATGCAAATTTCCCAGCTTTTTAAAAACCCAGCCTTTTCTAACCTTATGACAAAAATCTGCAACAATGGGTTCTAATTAGTGTTGAGCATTCCGATACCGCAAGTATCGGGTATCGGCCGATACTTGCGGGTATCGGAATTCCGATACCGAGATCCGATACTTTTGTGATATCGGGAATCGGTATCGGGATTAATATCAATGTGTAAAATAAAGAATTAAAATAAAAAATATTGCTATACTCACCTCTCCGACGCAGCCTGGACCTTACCGAGGGAACCGGGAGCCTTCTTTGCTTAAAATGTGCGCGTTTACTGCCTTCCGTGACGTCACGGCTTCTGATTGGTCACGTGCCGCCCATGTGACGGCGACGCGACCAATCACAACAAGCCGTGACGTAATTTCAGGTCCTGAATGCCTAATTCTAGGCATTCAGGATTTGAAAATTACGTCACGGCTTGTGATTGGTCGCGTGCCGCCCATGTGACCGCGATGCGACCAATCACAAGCCGTGACGTAATTTTCAAATCCTGAATGCCTAGAATTAGGCATTCAGGACCTGAAATTACGTCACGGCTTGTTGTGATTGGTCGCGTCGCCGTCACATGGGCGGCACGCGACCAATCAGAAGCCGTGACGTTACGGAAGGAAGTAAACGCGCGCATTTTAAGCAAAGAAGGCTGCCGGTTCCCTCGGTAAGGTCCAGGCTGCGTCGGAGAGGTGAGTATAGCAATATTTTTTATTTTAATTCTTTATTTTACACAGTAATATGGATCCCAGGGCCTGAAGGAGAGTTTCCTCTCCTTCAGACCCTGGGAACCATCAGGGATACAGTCCGATACTTGAGTCCCATTGACTTGTATTGGTATCGGGTATCGGTATCGGATTAGATCCGATACTTTGCCGGTATCGGCCGATACTTTCCGATACCGATACTTTCAAGTATCGGACGGTATCGCTCAACACTAGTTCTAATAAGCAGCTGCTTAGCACTCTGAAAATTAAACTGGTGGTGGCCAACAAAGCAAAAGAAAGCTATAAGAAGATAGCAAAGTGTTTCCAGTTGCCTGCCTCTCAGTTTCAAATGTCATTAAGAAATGGCAGTTAAATGAACATTGAAGGTCAAGATAATTTCTTGAAGACAAAGCAAAATTTCAGTGAGAGCTGTTTGTATGATTGCTAGAGAGGCAAATCAGAACCATTGCTTAACTGCAAAAGACTTTCAGAAAGATTTAGCAGACTCTGGAGTTGTGATACATTTTTCTACTGTTCAGAGATACCTGCACAACTATGGCTTTCATGGAAGAGTCGTCAGAAGAAAACCTCTCCTGCATCCTCACCATAAAATTCTGTGTTTTAAGTATGCAATAGAACATCTAAACAAGCCTGATACATTTTGGAAACAAGTACTGTGGCCCGATGAGGTTAAAATAGAACTTTTTGGCCACAATGATCAAAGGTGTGTGAAGCTAAAAAGGAACAGAATTTCAGGAAAAGAATATCTTGTCAACCATTAAACATGTTAGTGGACCAATCATGCTTTGGGGTTGTGTTGTAGCCAATGACATGGGGAATATTTTACGGGGGTGAGTCCACATCTTTTCTGGCACATGTCAGCTGTTTTGAACAGCTGATATATGCCACTAACAGCCGCGGGAGGAATCGCGATCCTCCCGTGGCTGTTAACCCGTTAACACGCGTTTCCAGCAAGCGTGCTGAAAATCTGCCCATCGGTGACCCCGTCCCGTGATCGCGGGTCATTGATAGGTTGGCAAGACAACCAGAGGTCTCCTGCAGACCTCTATGGTTGTCACCGCTGGATTGCTATGAGCGCCGCCCGGTGGTCAGCTCTCATAGCCCGTGAGTAATTCTGTTACAGACAGGCGATCTGATCATCGCCTGTATGCAGCAGAGCCAATCGGGTTATGGCAGCTTCTAGTCTTCCATGGAGGCTATTGAAGCATGCCTAAAGTTAAAAAAAAAAGTTTTTAAAAATATAAAAAAAAATAAAAAAATATGAACGCTCAAATCACCCCCCTTTAGCCCCATTCAAAATAAAACAATTTAAAAAAATCAAACATACACATATTTGGTATCACCGTATTCAGAATCGCCCCGGTCTATCAATAAAAAAAGAATTAACCTGATCACTAAATGGCGTAGTGAGAAAAAAAGCAAAAACACCAGAATTATGTTTTTTTGGTTGCCACGACATTACATTAAAATGCAATAACTATCAAAAGATTGCATCAGCACCAAAATGATATCAATAAAAATGTCAGGTCGACGCTCAAAAAATAAGCGCTCACCCAACCCGAGATGACGAAAAATGAAAACGCTACGGGTGTCAGAAAATGGCACAATTTTTTTTTTTTTTTTAACAAAGTTTGGAATTTTTTTTCACCACTTAGATAAAAAAGAACCTACACATGTTTGGTGTCTATGAAGTCATAATGACTTGGAGAATCATAATGACAGGTCAGTTTTAGCATTTAGTGAACATAGTAGTAAAAAAGCAAAACAAAAAAACTGTGGGATTGCACTTTTTTTGCAATTTCACTGCACTTGGAATTTGTTTCCCATTTTTCAGTACTTGATATGTTAAAAGCAATCTTGTCTTTCAAAATAACAACTCGTCCCGCAGAAAACAAGCCCTCACATGGCCATATTGACTGGAAAATAAAAAAGTTATGGCTTTAGGAAGAAGGGGAGTGAAAAACGAAAACGCAAAAATGAAAATACCTCCAGTCATGAATGATTTTCATTTCAACAAATTCTTGATGCAAACATAACAACATTTGAAACAAAGCTGAAATTAAAAATTCATTTTTTGTAATTTTTAAAATGTGAAAGATGAATTTACAGGTGCTGCTCACAAAATTAGGCTATGTGCACACGCTGCGGATTTTGCTGCAGATCCACAGCAGATTTGACGCTGCGGATCTGCAGCGGTTTTCCATGAGTTTACAGTACTATGTAAACCTATGGAAAACAAAGTCTGCAGTGCACAAAAACAGCAGTTTATATTCCACAGCATGTCAATTCTTTGTGCGGATTCCGCAGCGGTTTACACCTGCTCCTCAATAGGAATCCGCAGGTGTAAAACCGCAGGTGGAATCCGCACAAAAAACGCGGAAAAACAGCGGTAAATCCGCAGTGCGGTTTACATTCGGATTTACCAAAATCAGTGCGGAAAAATCTGCACACCATTCCGCAGCGTGTGCACATACTTTTTGAATATCATCAAAAAGTTAATTTATTTTAGTTCTTCAATACAAAAAGTGAAACTCATGTTATATAGAGTCATTACAGAGTGATCTATTTCAAGTGTTTATTTCTGTTAATGTTGATGATTATGGCTTACAGCCAATGAAAACCCAAAAGTAATTATCTCAGTAAATTAGAATATTTATAACACCAGTTTGAAAAATTATTTTAAAATCCGAAATGTTGGCCTACTGAAATGTATGTTCAGTAAATTAGTTCAGTACATACACTCAATATTTGATCAGGCTCCTTTTGCATCAATTACTGCATCAATGCGGCATGGCATGGAGGAAATCAGCCTGTGGCACTGCTGAGGTGTTATGGAAGCCCAGGTTGCTTTGATTACAGCCTTCAGCTCATCTGCATTGTTGGGTCTGGTGTCTCTCATCTTCCTCTTGACAGTACCCCATAGATTCTCTATGGGGTTAAGGTCAGGGGAGTCTGCTGGCCAATCAAGCACAGTAACTCTGTTGTTTTTAAACCAGGTATTGGTACTTTTGACAGTGTGGACAGGTGCCAAGTCCTGCTGGAGAATGAAATTTCCATCTCCAAAAAGCTTGCTGGCAGAGGGAAGCATGAAGTGCTCTAAAATTTCATGGTAGATGGCTGCGCTGACTTTGGTGTTGATAAAACACAGTGGACCTAAACCAGCAGAAGATACGGCTCCCCAAACCATCACTGATTGTGGAAACTTCACACTAGACCTCAAGCAGCTTGGATTGTGTGCCTCTCTACTCTTCCTCCAGACTCTGGGACCTTGATTTCCAAATGAAAAGCAAAGTTTACTTTCATTTGAAAACAACACCTTGGACCACTGAGCAGCAGTCCAGTTCTTTTTCTCCTTGGCCCTGGTAAGACACTTCTGACGTTGTCTATTGGTCGTGAGTGGCTTGACTCAAGGAATGTGACACTTGTAGCCATGTCCACACCTTGTGTGGTGGCTCTTGAAGCAATGACTCCAACAGAAGTCCACTCCTTGTGAATCTCCCCCAAATTTTTGAATCATCTTAACAATCCTTTCAAGGCTACGGTTATCCTGGTTTGCTTGTGCACCTTTTTCTACAACCCTTTTTCCTTACACTCAACTTTCCATTAATATGCTTGGATACAGCACTCTGTCAACAGCCAGCTTCTTTAGCAATGACCTTTTGTGGCTTACCCTCCTTGTCAATGACTGCGTTCTGGACATCTGCCAAGTCAGCAGTCTTCCCCATGATTGTGGAGCCTACTGAAACAGACTAAAGGACCTTTGTAAATGCTCAGTAAGCCTTTGCAGGTGTTTTTGTGAATTATTCTAAGTTACTGAGATAATGACTTTTGGGTTTTCATTGGCTGTAACATTAACCGAAATAAACACTTGAAATAGACCACTCTGTTTGTAATGACTCTATATAATATATGAGTTTCACTTTTTGTACTGAAGAAATGAAATAAATTAACTTTTTGATGATATTATACATTTGTGAGAAGCACCTACAGTATTTTTTTTGCCTAAAATACAAAGGAAATGTGTCATCTTTAACTTTAGCCCTCTTAGAGATCATTTCATTTTCAACTTGCTTAAATGTTCACAATAACAGTTATTCTGACCAGGGGTGCCCAAACTTTTACATGCCACTGTAAATTCACTTGAAAAAAAAAGAAGTAACAGAGTTCCCTTTGCAATGACTATTGAGTTTTTGGAATCATGGATAGTCCTAGTATCTGTTAGCAGCTGTAAACTTTTTCCGCTGAGTTTCTGGTTTTCTTTATCTGCCTGGCTTGTTATTAGAGGTGAGATCAGTGAATCCTCTCAGCTTAGTATGTTAAGCACTGTGAGATAATGCATTAAATATGGGAAGGCAGCTTAAATGCATACTTAATTATGATCATGTGTGTAATGTGCTGGCTTTATATTTATGTATTGCAGCACTGCTTTTATGAAACCTGTCAGAAACTGTAAATGATTATCATTTCTCCATTCCAAAACAAGAGTTCTCCCAGAACCCCTGCATCAGGCATTGGGGAAGTGGCCTCCATTGTACCGTGCATACTCCCATGTGAGCTGCTCCCTTCTATACATGACTTAGTCGTTAGGATGTGCTCTATTCTGTACCTACATTATACACCCAACATATACAAAGATTCTATGCTTACATTGTTTATTTTTTCACAAAATGGTTAAAGCGTTTTCTCAATATAGTTATTGATAGAATATTGGTATTATGTGCTGCCCAGTGGGTCTTGACTGTTGGGACCCCATAAATCATGAGAATGAGGGAGAAGAAGTGCTGGTTATGGACCCTTAGGGCTCCTACTCACTTGCGAGCAACTCGGATAAGTCTCACATGGTTAAAACCCGGCTCTGCACCCGGCACTCAGATCGGGGCGTGCGGCCGCATAGGAATACATGCAGCTGCACGCTCCGCTCCTCTGTGCCAGGTGCAGTGCCGGGGTATTGCCGTGCGAGACTCATCCGGCTAGGAGCCCTTAGGCTCATTCCTTGCACAATGGTGCTCTTGGGCACCCGCTTTGATGAAAAACGCAATACAGTCCATTCTGGTGAATCAGGTTGTGTTGGCCTGGGAGTGTCAATGTACAAGGTCCTATAAGAAATTCCTGGTTACATAATTAGGGCTGTCTTACAGTTTCCTGCATAATCGGGCACTAGAAGCGACCTTACAGTTGATATGCCAATGACACCTTAGTCCATTCAATCTTGATATCAATAGCTGTGGTTGTAGAAATGATTCCCCGTATGGATAGATAGATAGACAGACAGACAGACAGACAGACAGACAGACAGATAGATAGATAGATAGATAGATAGATAGATAGATAGATAGACAGACAGACAGACAGACAGACAGACAGACAGATAGATAGATAGATAGATAGATAGATAGATAGAGAGACAGACAGATAGACAGACAGACAGATAGATAGACAATAGTGAACCCAAGTGATTGGATGAGTGCACCAATACCAGAGCGTTGTATTCTTTTATCTACATGATGGCAAATTTTGGAATTCATTTGACTAGTTCTGCACTGGGTCCATAAGAAAATAACAAATTTCTCCCAATACAACAGTTAAAATAAAAGGCTGCCTGCCATTGTTCTCACTTCCGGTCAAGTTCACATTTGCATTTTTACAATGTGTCTTTTTCCTCTGCAACTTAAGCAACATTCACAGAAGTGTTTGAGTTTTTTAAGAAGCCATTGAAAATGTGATGGACCTTTCATTTCTCAGTTTATAACAGATCATGATGGTTGCCATTACATAAAAATGGCTTCGTTAGGTTTGTGTTCTTTGTGCTATATAAAATGGTGCAGCATGCTACGCTATTGTGCTTGCTATGGAGCAGCAGAACTTGACAAAAAAGAACAAACGTACCTGTCAACAGACCTTAAATGGGTTTAACACCGGCTGACAATTTGACATACATTTGCCTTAGTTGTTCTATTGATCTAAAAAAAAAATAGATTACATTCTGTGCGCAAAATCTAATCATGACACAGGGCATCGCAATAAGGCTAGGTCGTATATGGCTGGCACTACATCGTCGTTTCCATCCAGCAGAAACTGATGCAGGACCTGATCCCATTGTTTGCAAAGGGATCATTTCCACCTGTTCAGCATATCAGTTATTGAACTGGACAGTTATTGGAATCCAGCCTTGAACCAGCGCAAGAGGGTAAATGGAGAAAAAGCCTTATGGCAACTGATGCAGTTTTGCATCAGTTCTCATATGTTATGTTTCATCAGTCCCAAAAAACTAAATTTGATGCAATGGATTTAAATGAAACCAGCCATAGTCCAGCTTCAGATCTGAGTATATACAAAATTGTCCATTTTTCAACAGGAAAAAAAGCAATTTTTCATCCATGTTATCATCCGTATGCAATATATGTGTCTCTTTTGGACATCCATATGGCATCCAGTTTTCACATGAACAATTTAATAATTAATAAAAGGACAAATACAGTCAGCTATGTTAATAATTTACTGGATGTGCGAAAAACACATGCCATATAGTGCATCATGCTTATGTGAAATACAGATTAAAGTGTGTGCTGTGATTTTTTACACACAGACCATCAGTCCATGCGTAAAAACATTCATATGCATTATCACATTGACTTGCATTGGTCAGTGTGATATGAATGCTACTCGCTTTGCAAACAGACATCACCCTGATGGTTAATATACCTGTCTGAATAAGGCCGGGGTCACATTATCAGTATTTGGTCAGTATTTTACATCAGTATTTCCAGCCAAAACCAGGAGTGGAACAATCAGAGGAAAAGTATAATAGAAACATATGCACCACTTCTGCATTTATCACCCACTCCTGGTTTTGGCTACAAATACTGATGTAAAATGCTGACCAAATACTGATAGTGTGACCCTGGCCTCAGGGTTTCACATGGTCTGTGCACATCAACCGTGCTCGGATAAGCGGACCCAGTCTGAGCACCTGGTCTCCAGCTTCACCTAGCTGCTTCATATATGACTAGAAGGCCACGTTCACACGTTCAGTATTTTACCTCAGTATTTTACCTCAGTATTTTACCTCAGAATCCAAAACCAGGAGTGGAACAATCAGAGGAAAAGTATAATAGAAACACGTCACCACTTCTGTATTTATCACCCACTCCTGGTTTTGGCTACAAATACTGGTGTAAAATGCTGACCAAATACTGACCAAATACTGATAGTGTGACCCCGGCCTCAGGGTTTCACATGGTCTGTGCACATCAACCGTGCTCGGATAAGCGGATCCAGTCTGAGCACCTGGTCTCCAGCTTCACGTAGCTGCTTCATATATGACTAGAAGGCCACGTTCACACGTTGAGTATTTTACCTCAGTATTTTACCTCAGTATTTTACCTCAGTATTTTACCTCAGAATCCAAAACCAGGAGTGGAACAATCAGAGGAAAAGTATAATAGAAACACGTCACCACTTCTGTAATTATCACCCACTCCTGGTTTTGGCTTATAAATACTGCTGTAAAAAACTGACCAAATACAGCTAGTGTGAACATGGTCTAAAGCAGTTAGTTTAGGTTAGGAGGCTCAGTGTTCAGGCCTGGCCTTCTGATGCCAGAAGTGTGAAGCTATGCTTAGTGGAGCTGAAGTAGAAGCTAAACCTGGGCTTTGGTGACTGAGAAGACCCACAGCCCCTGTATCACATAGACAGACACTAGCATATGGCACATGAGAGGTAGGGGGTCCTGTTACAGATTATGTATTGGGGTCTTGGAGCTTAAACATTTCCTTATGAGAAATAATGATGACAGTTGCAAACTGATTGGTCCATGAAAAAGCTATTTTATATATCAAAAAATTACAGTGAAAAAGCATGTATTAAAAGGAACCATAAAGAAAGTCAGATGAAAGCACTAATAGCTTGTTCTTTTTTGCCTTATTATTCAAGTACATTCCATTAATCGTGTTTGCCAAGCCTGATGTAGAAGAACTTGTCTAGCTTGCATAAAGCCCTAACCTCAATCCCATACAACACTTTTGGTGTCACGTGTAATTCCAACCATGAGCCAGCCCAAGTTATTACCCAACGTCCGTGCCCAACTTCACTAATGTTCTCGTGGGTGTATAGACAGAACTCCCTGCAGCCATGTTCCAAAAACTAGAAGGAAAGTGTTAGAAAAATGTGGTGGCTGTTATACTTTTTGTTGCAAGTGTACAGATATTGCAGGCATTAAAAGAACTCGCAATGTCCAGCGTTAACTTAACGCACCATCAGAATTTGTATAGCCGCGCCACTTATTTACTTCGTATTGGAAACGCCGCATTACGCAAAAACAAATGGATATTTATGAATACTAAATCTGTATGCTAATTCCCATAGCTTAGATCATGCATTATATAAATACACACAATATCTATGTATCTAGAAAAATCTATTAAAATATAAGTATCTTCATTTGACCTACAATTGTAAGGTGTATGGCTTTTTCTCTTTAAAACATTTAAAAAAAAAAAACTAAATCGGGGAAAAAAAATACATATAACTAAATATACTAAAGTCAGCTAATTAAAGGCATGTTGTCTCATAGCATGACACAAGGCGCACACATATAAATGATCTTTATGGACATAATTTAATGTTGTGCCTTCTTGCCATATACAGTTATATAACACATGTCCCTTGCAGGTTATAAACTGATCCCCTTACATCAGATGAATAAACTGAGCAGAAAACTATATAAGTGAGAAACAGCTCAATACAATCGAAGTAATTCTCTTAAAAATAATGCAATGTCATAAGCTGCATAAATAAATAAAAAAAATATGAAATATGAAATAACCTCCTCAATTTTGTATTGTTTTGCTTTCACCCACATTTATTCTGAGAACAATGATTTTCTATTGCATTTAATAGAAACATAATTACTAAATAGATAGACACATTAAATATGTGTGTGCATGTACATAGATTTGTCAATATTTTTCTCTTATGAAAGCGTGTTACATGAGAGTGAAAAACAGAAGAAAGACCCCGATATCTGTGCCTGCGATGCTCCGATCGCTGAGACCACCAAGCCCCCCCTCTCCACCTGATGATCCCCATTGACCCCCCAATGTCTCGCTGGCTGGCCCGTACCCGCCAATCTGTTCTCTTTTATATGGAATATTGATTTCACTCCCATTCATCTCCTCTGCAGGACCCAATCCCCCAGATAACATACACCTTCCGAAATGCAAAGAGCTTGCCGATTTATTGTCTTAATTGCACAAGTGGGAGATCTGCCGTGTGGTATAATTTGTGAAGCAACTAATTGTATACATTCCCTCTGCAATGTCATTTCCGCGGTATAGCCATCAATTAATAACCGCTGCATGCGGCGCTGTACACACACGGCGGAGACTGGACACACACGTGCTGCACACAGGGCACAGAGGGGCTTCAACTGCCAGGGGGCCACAGTGGCCGGGAGCACCCCCAGCCTGCCGATTGCCACTGGCTCAGGAAGGGGTCCTGCTGCAGTACTTCTTATTTCACTTCACAAGGAAACGTTAATATGGGTAATTTAACTATTTGTGCTCTACCTTAGATATTGCTGGATACCGAGTGGCAACTAGCAATGACAGCTGTAAGAATATATAGGAAAGAGGGCAGTGTACTGAACGGTTCACAGTGTGCTCTGCAGTCTGAGGGTACACGACCCCAATGCCACTCTCCAAACCCACCCTGCTACATAAGGCGTATGCAGAGAATGTAGAAATATAAGTAATCAAGTACATATAGGTACATATATATATATAAATAATATATATATATATACACACACACATATATACAATGATACCTATCTATTTAGCCATCTATCATTGTGTATACAGAGACGTATAGTTACATATATATATAGTTGTAAAAGTATATGTGTATATATATATATGTGTATATATATATATATATATATCTATATATATATGCACACACACATATATATTATGTATCAGACAAGGAAATTGTAGAAAGTTATATTTTAATAAAGTATTTTAATAAAGTAAAAAAAGCGGCACTAAACTGAGCCACGGTGTGTATGCGTGTGTTTATTAATATATATACACACACATACATAAGGCATGGAGTATATATATATATACATATATATATATATATATATATATATATATATATATATATATATATATATATCAGTACATCATATGTACATGTAGATAAGTGTGTGTATGTATATATATATATATATATATATATATATATATACACATATACATACATACACACATGGATAGATAGATAGATAGATAGATAGATAGATAGATAGATAGATAGATAGATAGATAGATAATTATCTCTCTCTATATACTGTATATACGCACACACATATATACACATTTCTATATTTATATATGCTCCATACCTTAATACCGTTTTTTACTTGATGTAATGTGATAAGTTCAGGATTATATATATTAGTATCTGCCAGGATTTCATTACTTTAAAAAAAAATCTACCTTGCCATAGGCACTCATTATCCAATGTGCACGGAACATTGCTTAGTGCCCGACCACCGATGTAAGGGGTTACTGTCATTTTTGCCTCTAAACCAAGGGATCCCATCGGCTCCAGCACACTACAGCCCAACACTGGTGGCCCCCTGCAATGCTCAGAGCTCGCTCGCTATAAAGGGTTGGGCATGGCACCTGTATGTGGCACACGTGCAGAGAGATAGCCCTGCTCCCCTATAACACCTGATCTGCTGCACCATGCCACATGCCCGGTTGTATTGTACAGTGCTATGGTCTGCACATGCCACATGCCCGGTTGTATTGTACAGTGCTATGGTCTGCACATGCCACATGCACTGCCCCATTCTTGCATAGATCCATCCCTGAGGAGCATTGCCCCTGTACACTGCTGCCCCATGGCAGCACACCTCTGTCACTGGCGCAGTTGTATTCAGGAGCGGACATATTTCAGCAGTTGCTTGGATTGAGTTGCTAGGCAACTGCTGAATAGTAACTGAACCGCGAGATTTGAATGTGTGAGCCTCAGCAGAGCTGCTCCTTCTCCGCTGATCTGTGACAGGGCCGCTCAGTGCTGGTATATAGAGGGACCCATCCAAGTATCCCGTGCCCTAGTAACATCAGTGCTGGTATATAGAGGGACCCATCTAATTATCCCCTACCCTAGTAACATCAGTGCTGGTATATAGAGGCACCCATCCAATTATCCCCTACCCTAGTAACATCAGTGCTGGTATATAGAGGGACCCATCTAATTATCCCGTGCCCTAGTAACCTCAGTGCTGGTATATAGAGGCACCCATCCAATTATCCCCTACCCTAGTAACATCAGTGCTGGTATATAGAGGCACCCATCCAATTATCCCCTACCCTAGTAACATCAGTGCTGGTATATAGAGTAGAGGGACCCATCTAATTATCCCGTGCCCTAGTAACATCAGTGCTGGTATATAGAGGCACCCATCCAAGTATCCCGTGCCCTAGTAACATCAGTGCTGGTATATAGAGGGACCTATCCAAGTATCCCCTACCCTAGTAACATCAGTGCTGGTATATAGAGGGACCCATCTAATTATCCCGTGCCCTAGTAACATCAGTGCTGGTATATAGAGGGACCCATCTAAGTATCCCGTGCTCTAGTAACATCAGTGCTGGTATATAGAGGCACCCATCCAATTATCCCCTACCCTAGTAACATCAGTGCTGGTATATAGAGGCACCCATCCAATTATCCCCTACCCTAGTAACATCAGTGCTGGTATATAGAGGGACCCATCTAATTATCCCGTGCCCTAGTAACATCAGTGCTGGTATATAGAGGGACCTATCCAAGTATCCCCTACCCTAGTAACATCAGTGCTGGTATATAGAGGGACCCATCCAAGTATCCCGTGCCCTAGTAACATCAGTGCTGGTATATAGAGGGACCCATCTAATTATCCCCTACCCTAGTAACATCAGTGCTGGTATATAGAGGGACCCATCCAAGTATCCCGTGCCCTAGTAACATCAGTGCTGGTATATAGAGGGACCCATCCAAGTATCCCGTGCCCTAGTAACATCAGTGCTGGTATATAGAGGGACCCATCTAATTATCCCCTACCCTAGTAACATCAGTGCTGGTATATAGAGGGACCCATCTAATTATCCCGTGCCCTAGTAACATCAGTGCTGGTATATAGAGGGACCCATCCAAGTATCCCGTGCCCTACTAACATCAGTGCTGGTATATAGAGGGACCCATCCAATTATCCCCTACCCTAGTAACATCAGTGCTGGTATATAGAGGGACCCATCCAATTATCCCCTACCCTAGTAACATCAGTGCTGGTATATAGAGGGACCCATCTAATTATCCCCTACCCTAGTACTATTCTGGACATGCAAAGCCTGTAACAGTCTGAAATATCCCCTGTGCCATTTATGCTCCCGTCTGTTCTTAAAGAGGACTCCTCATTGCTGGGATTAAAGATTTAGAATTTGATCAAATACAGTGTGACCCATAAATAATACACAGACAGTAAAAGTCTCCAAAGACTATAATAAGGATCTGTTCATTGGAATACAGCGAATAATAGTTAATAGTAGAAATCATATCTTATTGACAACGTTTATACAGCTAAAACGAGGAAAACCTGAAGATGTGCACAACACAAACTAGCTACAGCTTTCCAGCACAAGATGCTGCCGAGCTACAGGTTATTTCACCTAATACCTTCAGTTCTGCACCACATAGTAATAGCCAGACACCCCGATTTACCATTGCGGTTCCAAAATTTTGAAACACTCTGCAAAATGCTTGAATAAAATTGCAGCGAGGAAAGCATTTATATATAAGGTCTGGATTATTGAAAATATAACAATATTCCCTGACTAGTGAAGCAGGGCTGCACAATGGGGAGAAGTCATCACCAAACTCTGCTGTAAAACTTGTTAGGTGAATTAATTATTTTGGGCTTTGTGCTGCTAAAGAAAAATCAGTAGTAAAACTCAAAGGCTAAATGCAGTCCACCAACACACATTTAAAAAATAATTTATCCATATACAGTTTATTACTCCAAGTTATTATGTGGAACATAGATGTTATATTATAAAGAATCTCATCCCTATTGAAGATCACCGACTCACGGATAGATAGATAGATAGATAGATAGATAGATAGATAGATAGATAGATAGATAGATAGATAGATAGATAATAGATAGTTAATAGATAGATACAAAATACAAATATTCATCAATAGATTGATAAAAAGTAAATAGATGGGTGTATAGATAAAAGTAACAAGATTTATAAAAAGCTATATAGATAAATACATAGATAGAAACATGGTTAAGGTGTTATTATAGACAATTCACATAGATATTTGGTAGGTAGCTAGACAGATGTTTGGTAGATAGATAGATAGATAGATAGATAGATAGATAGATAGATAGATAGATAGATAGATAGATAGTTAATAGATAGATGCAAAATACAAATATAAATTGATAGAGCGATAAAAAGTAAATAGATGGGTATATAGATGAAAGTAACAAGATATATTAAAAGATATGTAGATATATACATAGATAGAAACATGATTGATGTGAATCAAGAGACACAAATACAGATAGATATTTGCTAGATAGAAAGATGTTTGATAGATAGATAGATAGATAGATAGATAGATAGATAGATAGCAAATAACTGGAATAGCAAGGTATATATTAATCATAGGCCTCCTAAACAAATATCCGTTTGTAGTATTTTTTTTTTTTGCTAGATGGATAGATAGATAGATAGATAGATAGATAGATAGATAGATAGATAGATAGATAGATAGTGAAGCTGATAGATATGATATAGACAGATGAATATATAAATACTATAGTTAAGTAAACAGACAGGCAGATAGCTGAGTAGATTAATAGATCTATATGAGAAAGATGGATAGTTAGATTAGAGATACGACATATATATATATAAATGGCTAGCAATATAGAAAGGTAGATAAATAAATAGACAAATGGTAGATATATTAATATGGGCGCCATTCAGATAGATATTTGTCAAATAGACGACAGACAGATAGATAGATAGATAGATAGATAGATAGATAGATAGATAGATAGATAGATAGATAGATAGATAGATAGATTGACAGACAGACAGACAGACAGACAGACAGACAGACAGATAGATAGATAGATAGATAGATAGATAGATAATGAGACTAAATATGAAACAGCTAACTAGAAAGATAAAAATTAGGGTAAAATGAGGTTTAATTTTGTTGAAATAAATTTAGTTAATTATATATGAGCACATGCGATGATGGAAAATATATTATAGATATTTAGATGACATAGATAGATAGATAGATAGATAGATAGATAGATAGATAGATAGATAGATAGATATTAACCAAAGCATGTTGCTAAACAAACTCTTTTTTCCAGAACAAATAGATTGCTGTATTACACGGCTCACACAGGTTTCTGATTATACGAGCTATATTGCAACTGCCCAATAACATAAATTGTGAATCAATGATAAGGTATTGAATTGATACATTGTTGATACGTCCATAGATAAATGCTGCATCATTTTGGTGGAGCATTATTTATGTCACTGGTTTTCTGGTAATATCACATTTCCATATTGTACATATATATGGCTAGTTGTAAATGTCATGTACTGCTTATTTCCAGCTTCTCCGTTCAGACCAGTCTATACTCATGCTATATATATATATATATATATATATATATATATATATATATATATATATATATATATATATATATATATATATATATATATATATATATTGTGCGGCGATTTGCTGGGCACTGTGTGTGCGGTGGAAGGTTACACAGCGGAGCCGAATGATTTCCCTTCTCATGTCAAGGTCACAGCCTCCTCCGGAGCTGCCAGTCATGACGTCATAGCACTGACCCCCACCTGGCACTGCTGATAGCCCGGCACACCGCTCATCCCTGCCTCTATCAGCTCCGCACTACTTCATCTGATGGTACGGACCCCCAGCCTGTGTCACCCAGATGCCCCCCACTCACATCCCAAGTTCTGGCATCGAATAATATACCTGATATAAGCTAAATGACACTGGGCGCCATGGAGAACCCCCTACACCCCATGCAATGTAACCGCCTGTCTGCAGGAGCTATGTGCACAGCCATTTACCCCTATACCAAGCGCCTCCAAGACTTCTGCCAGGCCAAGAACAACAGACTTGCCCGCGGGTTCATTTAATTGACCTCAAAGGGCTATTTTATTATGAAAATAAACGGATAAATACAACCAAAAAAATGTTTTAACAAGATAAATAGGTTACAAATATATAATTTAAAGGGAACAAAACAAATGTAAAAAAAGTAATATGAAATCAAGTTACACTTGTTGTAAAACTGTAGACAATTATTTGGTAGAGAAACCTCTACAGTTGTCATTACAAATCATTCATTATTATGAGACATAGGATGTGGGGAGGGGGGGAGGGGAGGAGAGAGACTTTATCACAGCACATCATGGAGATCTAGATATACCACCTAGCCCACTGATGATCACTAAGAGCCATCATCAATAACAAGAAAAAAAAAGTGTCTCTTTCTTCTCAGGAGTCAGGGCACGAGGGGTTAATCGGCTTCCTGGCCCTACACTACACTGCCAGGCACCTGGCACAGAACAGAAGAAGGAGCCTATTGTCTAATGGAAGATCACAATGGGAAGAGCTACAATGAAAAGCCACCACATAGCTTCAGATTCAGATTTTTTTTTCTTATTATTATTTTCATTATACAAAGGATTGTGTGACCTTATTGCGGAAATCATGGGACAAAAAAAGGGGGTAATAATAACCTCATAGTGCAGCGCTTCTTGGTTACATCTCTGATCACATAATGTCAGGCCAAGAAGGCAGCCATGCTAGAGTCATTCAGATCAAGCTCTAGAACCCTCCATTCTTCATAGGATGGGAGCTGCTGGGAGATCATGCACTGAGGGTACTCCTGCTTCCCCCAATGTACACCCCCAATGTGCCCCAGGGTCAGTATTATTATTACTGGGGCCAGCTCTATGTAGATGAATGGTCACCCTGAGAGATCAAGTCAAGCTTCTCAGAACAATGAGATCTGCCTGGATGCCAATGACAAGAGGCCTGGGAGAGAGGAGGCTCAATGTGCTTCTAGGCACAAAGGAAAATAGTACTGGTGATGAGCGCAGAAAAGGTATACAATATAACCATATACATGATAGGGGAAGACACATCCCACAAGAAGACCTGGAAGAGACCCACAAGCCAGGAATCAGCAGAAAAAAACAAATATCTCAAGGAGGATGGGATCTAAGCGATGTCCTACATCATAAACACAGTGCAATGATTCTCTAGTAGTAATCCACTACACACAACCACAAAAAGGGTTAATCAAGAATCGACACAATCCCAATAAATAATAGTCAAAAAGAATAATAATAGCCTCTTTTCCGAACTTACACGATTTTTTTGTGGCAGTGTAAAAAAAGGATTAACGAAAACAATGCAGACCTGAGCTTTTTTATTACTATTATCATCAGAATCATCACTATTATTCCTCATTAGTATTTCTAATAATATAAATTGATGAAATGCATCTACCGATGGAAATTTGCTGAGAGGTGCACAAATATCTGGAACGGGTAAACAACTCATCGATAAATAGACAGAAATCAATACCCTTTATGTCAACTTTCACATGGGTACAACTAGTGTTAATTTTTAATTAAAGGGCATAGATGAAATTATGGAAGACAGCAATGACAGGCAAAAAAATTAAAATAAAGAAAAGTGTTCTTAAAGCATCAAATATGTCAATAGTTCGCTCTAGAGCTGGAAGGTTTCCTCCAGTTATACGCATCACACACAGACAGATCTGTCTCATTCTAACAAATTTATTTTCTCAATCATCTCTTACGGAACCACTACGAAAATTAAATTACAATCAAATGATCACATCAAAAAGAGACCATTGTCACCTGTCCGTATTTCTTTTCAATTGTGATTTGTGCTCGTCTGGAAAAAAAAAAAGATAGAAAAACAAACAAACAAAAAAAAAACAACAACAACTAAATAAAAGCAAAATAATACAAAAAACACGTAAGAATACAAGATTTTGGGGGAAAAATAAATTACCGTTCTGCAGCAGTTTATAGGTTTTCTGAATAAAATATTAAAAGGAGTCATTTGATGAAAATATAAAGCACATTTTCTTGTAGATCAGCCAGGGATCTAATATTATTATTCTTATTATTTAGCGCTGTGTTTTTTTTCTTTCTTAGCAGTCTGTTACAACAAAAAGGACACTGCTTGGAAATTGCAGGAGTGGATCTAATCCTCATGGTTGGCAACGGATTAGAAGAGGTGTAGTGACAATAAGTGCACAGACAGAGGATCAGATCGGTCGATTATTAAATCCATATTATTAAGAGTTTGTTTGGAGTCATAGAAAAGAACAGAACATCTTGGGGTCAAGACTTTAGAAAGAGCCAGGATTAAAAAAAAAAAAACAGGCCTTCTTATTGACATCTTAGAATGGTCTCCCACTGGTGCCGACTGGGCAGACAGTTCAGGAATTTGTATTTCCAATGTATACCTTACAGTCAGTGTAGTGCCATGGGCAGATGGATTGGCTGGGTGGGTAAGAGGACACCTCGGTGTCTATGGCAGGGCATCGGTGGACTTCTAGCCAGGGCTATGTGCCTAATAGTGGCTGCAAGTTCCAAGCAGCAGTTTAGTAAATGACCCTTAACTATTTTTTTCAGGGGGTAAAAAAGGGAAATCACAAAGTCAGCCGCTGATATTGTGATGTGGGCACAGCCTGGAAATAACACTTGCAGGCATCGAAAGGAGTTGGGTAGTTTTTTTTTTAAGTTCATTTTCTGCAAAATTGGGGAGGAAGTTGTAAGGCAAATAAAAACAATATTAAAAATATAATATATATTAAAAAGCAATATGTGCAGTTCTCGGTGTCCACCCATGGGCCCCAGCGCCAGTCATCGCCTGCACTATTTCCCTCCCTCCATAGTGTCTGTCCATATATATCATTATGTATCTATTTATATAAAAAGAGCAGTGTGGGCGAGGGGGGCTGTGCGTGGCGGCTTTCTCCCGTGGCCTCACTGGCCAGGCAGCTGCTGGGGGCCCACTCCAGTCATTGCACACTAGTCTGCAGCCCGTGGTGAGGGGGCGGCGTGTCAGCCCCCACAGTGCCCACCTGGGAGTAGACATCGTCTGGCGTCTGCTGCTGGATGCCCGGTGGGGTCATCCTCTTCTCCTTCTGCCGCCGGTTGCAGAACCAGACCCTGACCACCTCCTTCTCCAGCTGCAGACTGTCCGCCAGGTTGGTGATCTCTTGGGCTGAGGGCTTGGGGCACTTGAGAAAGTGGCTTTCTAGGGCGCCCTTGACGCTCACCTCTATGGATGTCCTCTTCTTCCTCTTCCTGCCTTGGGCTGCGATCTTGTCGATGCTGGTGGGGCTGCCGGTGGAGGAGTCGGCCTCCTCCAGCCACTTGTTGAGTAGGGGCTTCAGCTTGCACATGTTCTTAAAGCTGAGCTGCAGCGCCTCAAACCTGCAGATGGTGGTCTGGGAGAAGACATTGCCATAGAGGGTGCCCAGCGCCAGGCCCACGTCCGCCTGGGTGAAGCCCAGCTTTATCCGGCGCTGCTTGAACTGTTTGGCAAATTGTTCTAGGTCATCCGAGGTCGGGGTGTCCTCGTCGGAGTGCGGGTCGTGGCTGTTCACCCCATGGTGCTGCTGCTGCTGCTGCTGGTGGTGCTGCTGATGCTGCTGCTGCTGCTGGTGGTGGTGATGGTGGTGATGCCCAGGGTGGTCGACCAGCTCCGGCGTGTCTCCCCTGACCAGGCCGGGGTGCACTAGGCTCTGGCTCCCTGGGGGAGGGCTCAGCATCCCGTTCACAGTGAATGCCCCGGACTGGGAATACAGAAGCGCCTGCTGCTGCTGCTGTTGTTGTTGCTGCTGCTGCTGCTGTGCCCCTCCCGTCATAGACTGGAGGTGTGAGGCGGCTGCGGCTCCCCAGCCTCCCGGGTGTCCTTGGTGGGGTCCTAGGTGAGGCGGTCGGTGATGCAGGGCGGCCCCCGGATGCAGCTCGTCCCTCCCAGATCCCCCCTTCACGTCCTGCTGCTGTTGCGGGTGCTGCGGGCTGCCTGTCATCCCGACGGGGCTGCTGGACCAAGGAGAACCTGCCTCTGCTGCCGCCGCCGCCGCTGCCGCCGCCGCTGCCGCCGCATGTGGCAGCGCCGTGACCCACTGGTGTGCGTGGCTCAGCATGTGCCCACCGTTACTGGCAGCCATAGCCCCCTGCATGAAGTCACTCTGCACCATCTTCACCGTGGGATCCCCCCGGTAGCCGCCTGACACCGAGGTGACAGCTGCACTGCCCGGCTGCATGCCTCCTCCCCCCGAGTCCGAGTGCACGATGGAGCCAGGCGACAGGATGCTGCTGCCGGGGAGGTAGGGGTTAGAAGCTGCCGTGGCCATGGCTTCCCCCCGGGCCGCTGCTATCCACAGGTTTGGGGCTGGGTGTTCTCCTCCCCCGCAGCCTGTGTACGGTTCCCCCTTGAGATGCACTTTCGTCCTTGGAGGATGCTCCCGGTGCGGAGAATCAGAGCGGGGGGCGCTCGGTCAGCTGGTCCTGGCGGAGGCACCGCGGTCACTGCTCTCTCCCGGGCGCCGGTGTATAGCATAGATCACTCCGGAGATGGAGCCGCCGACAAGTTGCCGCCAGGAAACTTCCTGCAGTGGGAGCGGTGCGTTACACAAAGTTGTGCTGGAGCTCGGGGTCCCCCCTGTGAGCGGAGCCGTGTCCCCGCTGCCGCTGTGTGTGCACGGGGGACTGACACATCGTCCTGCTCATCCCCCGTAGCGGCTCGGGGTGCGGAGGAGCGGCTCGGTGTGCGGAGGAGCGGCTCGGGGTGCGGAAGAGCGGCTCGGGGTGCGGAGGAGCGGCTCGGGGTGCGGAGGAGCGGCGGGCGGTGCGCTCCACAACTCCACTGGAACTTGTCCGGCGCTGACAGCTGTGTGTGTCCCTCACTGAGCGGGGACTGGAGAGTGTTTACCCTGCACGCAGCGCGCACACCACCACACTATCCCAAATACGAGCACGCCGAGCGCACGGCCCCCGCTGATTGGCTCCACGCTGCGTGATTGACAGCGAGGCGCTGACTGGCTCCGGGCGCGCACCCCCTCCTTCCGGCCCTTCCCATTGGCTGCTCATTAATTTAGGCAAAAGTGTCATAGGAGCCGGGAATGTGGAGCCCCTTCTGTACACAGAGCTCTGTATATATAGGGTAGTAGTGCTAGTGAGGGGTCTCCCGTCAGCTGCTGCCTCCACACACAGCTCAGGTCAGCCTCAGCAGGATGCACACACAGCCACAGCTCCTCCAGTACAAGCTGCCTCTGCTGGGGGCTATGGGCGAAAGTCTGCACAGCCATGCCAATGCATTCATGCCAGTGCAACCATGCCAATGCAACCATGCCAATACATCCATGCCAATGCCACCATGCTAGTACATCCATGCCAATGCAACCATGCCAATGCAACCAATACATCCATGCCAGTGCACCCATGCCAATGCCACCATGCTAGTACATCAATGCCAATGCCACCATGCTAGTACATCAATGCCAGTGCCACCATACCAATGCAACCATTCCAATACATGCATGCCAGTGCAACCATGCCAATGCATCCATGCCAGTGCCACCATGCTAGTACATCCATGCCAGTGCCACCATGCCAATGCATCCATGCCAGTGCATCCATGCCAATCCAATCACGCCAATACATCCATGCCAGTGCAACCATGCCAATCCAACAACGCCAATGCAACCATGCCAATGCAACCATGCAAATACATCCATGCCAGTGCAACCATGCCAATGCATCCATGCCAGTGCCAACATGCCAATCCAACCACGCCAGTGCATCCATGCCAATCCAACCATGCCAATGCATCCATGTCAGTGCAACCATGCCAATGCAACCATGCCACTCCAACCATGCCAATGCAAGCATGCCATCTTTATGTGCCCACTACTATCTGTGGTGTGTATAGTCACTATAAGGCTACACCCCTGTATTGTAGCATTAACCCTGTACCCCTGACCAGTAATGTCAGTAGTGCAGGCATCACCCCATAGTGGGGCCGAGCTTGTCACAGAAGATGTCATCACAGCATATATATACTTTTAGATTTTCCATGCACCTATTACATATATATATATATATACACGCACACACATATCACATGTACATATAGTTATTTACACACATTTTATACATAGAAACTTCCCAGGTTACAGTGTTATTTCTGATACAATAACCATTGAGGGGAAGTTTGCAGTGTGAGAGCAGGTCCCATAGGAGAGCTCCATTGGCCCTTGTTTTGGTTGCCACTCTCTCTTTCTTTGCCTTGGATCACTGAGGTTGCCTGTGCTGTGTTTCCGCTTGGTTGCATCCACCTCATCTCCCCCCTTTTTCTTAACTCCTTCAGGAAGGATTTCAATAGCAACAGACAATATGGAAATTCTAAGAGACCTTCTAGGCCTGTAGTGTGCAACAGTGTCAGGTTCTACTGTACTGTTCTCCTAAAGTTAGGGTGGGAAAGGGGGATTCACTCATTCATTCTTAGTATGCACAAATCCACATGCATAAGTGTGTGTATATATATATATATATATATATATATATATATATATATATATATATATATATATATATATATATATATATATATAATCCTACATATACTGCGCATACTACATATATGTATATATAGAATAACTTCATTGCATTGCTGCCGTACAGTGCACAGGTGTAGGACCCCCGGTCTGCTATGATTTCACCAGAAGCACCCGCCAGAGGTGGGGTATTTACATGCATGGCAATACTGTATATATATATGTATTATGCACCTACATATATATTTGTCACATACACAGGCCAAGTGCATGTACATCCAAGTGTGGTTCCGTGGCCTGCCTATATACATCACATATATACATCATACACACATATATCCACAGTCTCTCACACGCACGCACACACACGTCTGTATGTGGCTCAGTGGACAGAAGATTATATATATATATATATATATATATATATATATATATATACACTCTCTATATACTACATACATTAAATATATTATACACGCACAGATAAACATATATGTATTTATTCACACACACATATATCTGTGTGTGGCTCAGTGGTCTGCAGGATATATATATATATATATATATATATATATATACATACACTATACACACACAGATATACGTAGATGTATTTGTATATATTTACACACACACACACACACACACACACACACACACACACACACACACACACACACACACACACACACACACACACACACACACACACACACACACATATATCTGTGTGTGGCTCAGTGGTCAGCAGGATATATATATTATACACCCCCCTAATATATCTGTGTTTGTGGCTCAGTGGTCAGCAGGATATCTATTATACACCCCATATGTGTGTGTGTGGCTCAGTGGTCAGCAGGATATATATATATATTATACGCCCCCCTCATATATCTGTGTGTGTGGCTCAGTGGTCAGCAGGATATGTATGTATATATATATATATATATATATATATATATATATATATATATATATATATATATATATATACTGTATTATACACACCCATATATATGTGTGTGTGGCTCAGTGGTCAGCAGGATATATATATATATATATATATATATATATATATATATATATATATATATATATATATATATATATATATATATACTGTATTATACACCCCCCTCATATATCTGTGTGTGTGGCTCAGTGGTCAGCAGGATATATATATATTATACTCCCCTCATATATCTGTGTGTGTGGCTCAGCAGGATATCTATTATACACCCCATATATATAGCTGTGTGTGTGGCTCAGTGGTCAGCAGGAGAGCTGGCCCCGCTCGCACACACCAGAGCCCCGGCGCATGCCGTGGGAGCGATCACGAGCCGTGGATGTGGCGGAGCACACAGCGCCTGTTGTTCCCTGTGTGGCGCGGGCTCTGCAGCAGAGCCATAACACAGATCGCATTGAATGGAGCCGCGATCTCCAGGTGCAGGCGGTTATATAGCCGCTGCCAGACCCCATGTTTTCCTTTCCAGCCGATTTTGCTTGGATCCGGCTCAAGAAGGCGAGCGAGTCTCGTGGTTTTGTTTACACTGAATGGGGCGGATAGGAGCCGTGCCATGGGGCCGCCTTTCATTAATATACACTGAGGATTCTGTCTAAATGACTGCTCGGGATTTCACAGTACAGGCTTTCTCAGGGCGTCTCAGGTGGCCCCGTGCAACGTGATCAGAGCCCAGCACAGTCATCCACCATCCTCATCATCAGGGGGACATGAGACTATCACATCCATATGGATCAATACCTAGGTGCCGCCTGCCCTCCCTTCCCCCCCCTTCATACAATGCAATTGTTTTGTCTGCAGGAAAAAAAACCCAACAAGCTAAAGTATAACAAGGGGAGAACAGTTAGTGCTGATTTTCATTTGCATAAATTTTCATATATTTTGGAGAAAATAATAGACTAGTGGAGAGCTTGTGTTGGAGGAGTCAGTGCATGGGGGGACCTGAGCAGGCTCGCTTCGCTGGAGAGCCCACCAAGCCCTGTGCCATCATCACCCACTAGCAATAGATCTGTTCCTATATCATTCCTTTATTGATTTCTAATCATCAGAGGCATCAGCTTGGTAAGTGTCCTGTCACATCATCTCTCGCTGTTAGTCAGGGGAAATACTCTCATATGTGCAGGCTGGGCTGGGAATATTGATTATGCCAGATACATTGAATGGATTATTTCTCATTTTTAGCCAATAATTATGACAAGGGATGGTTCTAATTGCCCTGTGGTTGGGGGATGTACACTGCCATGTAGTCTGGTGTGTTCGATTCTCTGATAGGGAGATGAAGGTTTAGTGTTGGGGGTACTGGAGCCCCCCTAGAAGAGCAGTTTAGATGTAGGCGAGGGGGCTGCAAGCTTCTTCTCTAGCAAAACGATTGTGATGGGATGTTTACAGTGGCTGGTGGAAGTGAGCGCTCTATCTAGTAAACCGATACAGAGCTGGGATCCATCTACTTTATTTTATGGAGGGGGTAGGGAAGTCCTTAGTGAAATCTCCAGACAAAAAATAGAAAAAAAAGAAAGACCCCCAAACATCTGAAGAGAGAACACTAAATACATAAAAGGCCCCAGCAGCATCAATCAGAAGCCCTAAATCATATACAAGAAGAAAGATTACATTATTATTGTAATTATTATTATTAATAATTCTCACTATTAATAATATAATTTTATTTAAATACGCGAGATATTTGTTTCATATAACAATAACAAGTGACTTAAGAGAATAATATATATATGTTGTGCAGAAAGTGATGGTACCACGGGCTGATCCCAGGTTCCACTTTGTGATCCCCAATTGGTCTGCACTACTTGCATGCATACCCCGAAGGGGATTAACTCTGTGCGCCCCAATGCAACAGATGCCATGTACAGCAGTTCCTTGAAGATCATTTGTTTTCCTGACAGGGAACATTTCTGAGTAGAGCATTCTGGTTGCCATAGAGAGAAAAGAAAAGGAGGAACACTAGCCACATTAAGCTATATATTTGTGCACTGGGCTTTAGATAAAAGAGCTCAGCTTTGATGCAGCCACAGGGAGCAGGGCACTGGAGACTTTTAATTTGCAAGGAGTAGCTGTTGATTGGGTTAGAATATTTTTATATATTTTTTTGCCTCTCTCTTTTAAACGCATCAGGTGATTTTATTGGTTGTTTCTAATTTTATACGATGCGGCTTGCTGAGCAAAATAAACTTTGTAAGTGGTCCTAGAGTAGAGATTGTCCGGCAGGGGGCGCAGCTGGTGAGTAAATACACACAGGCAGAGGACTTATCTATTCACTTATTGTTAAGCTTCTGGGAGAAGCTGTGTATCATTCTCTCACCATTAACTCCTTACTAGCCCATCCAGCATTGGCTGAAGTAGTGGCTACAGAAACACACAAATATACCATTACTACTTCACAACTTTAGTTAGGAAATTGTTATCATCATAAATGATACTTTACATACACAGTAGCATTATTCTAGTTGAAAAGAAAAAGATTAACACACACACACACACACACACACACACACACACACACACACACACACACACACACACACACACACACACACACACACACACACACACACACACTCTCTGCTGGAGAAGGCGACATTAAAATCTAGGACATTGTAGATTTATAGCTTTATTGGAGGGAACATAAAATTAAATTTCTTAAATTAAATGTATCAATCTAATCATTGATTACATGTGATTTGCTGATTATTGCTTAGCAATAAGTTTTTTTTCTCTCTCTCTATATACACACACATATAGTTTATTCCTTACGATTACCTTCCCTTAACATTGTCACTTGCACCAAAATATGGCAAGCATGTATAGTATGGAGCAGATGAATTAGGGCAACAAAAAGATTACTTGAAGAAGGAATTCGTAGGTAAATGATCGTTTTACATGTCATCATTTGTGCCATAATTAAATGACTGACATTGCTAGCATACGTTTCAAATCGATTATTGGTTCCTACTAATTACTATTAATCAAGTAATCATTTAGAGTTCAGGCAGGACCCCATCCATTCTGAATGATATCTGATTTTTTTTATGTTCTATGGCCGTGCGCATCGATCTTTGAATGTCTATAAAATAATATAAGTTTAGTAAGATTTAGTTCTTTACATTTGATAAAACTGTTTGTCAGCTTCTTATGACTTCCTCACCATTAATATCACAACATGCTGTAGTTATAGTATAGTTATACTCCATTTTAGTCTTCTACTAGTTACGAGTAAATTTGACACAATTATTCAACTTCACCATCTTAAGAAATCAAGTGTTTTTCAAAAATGCCACATTTCCCTGATTTTTAAACTTATATAATCTACAGAACATCCGTATACAATGTTACATGTAGTTTAAGTTGTGAAATATTCTTCATATTGTATAAATACATTGGGTTAACTATGATATGATTAATAGCAACAAAGTCAATTAATATCCATCAGAGATAATAATCATGTGAATAGGAAATTCTTAATAATTTAGTGTCTATAACAGGTCTATCTATCTATCTATCTATCTATCTATCTATCTATCTATCTATCTATCTATCTATCTATCTATCTATCTATCCTGTCTGTCTGTCTATCTATTGTCTGTCTAGGATAGCTAGCTATATCTATAGATTAAATGATATATTGTGCCATGCAGAGCATTCTCTATGTCTTATTGCTATGTAATGCGCTTAGTGCTCATCGAGTTTCTGCTGAGCTAAATAAAAGCTGTACCTATGTGTATAGAGCAGTGAGTTTAGAGATGTAATAATGAGTGTCATTGGTCCATGTATAGTCTTTCATAGCATGGAGAGAGGCCACATTACAGAGCTCCTAGAGTACGGTGTGATATTTTCACATCAATAAAACCATTGCATATTTATAAATCCTGTAGCAGGTCACTTATTGGTCCCAGTCTCCAGTGTAGTGCAATCGTTACAAACAATATCTATACATTTATATGTATTCTACTGTAGACTTGACCATGGTAATAGGCAGAAAATGCAGTCACATAGTACACACACAATGATTGATTGGAGGCCAGCCCCTCCACACAAGATTAATAGACTTTCTCCCTGGAGGAGTGAATACATTGCTTCTAACGCCTTTCTCACTACACTACATATTGTAATGAATTTCAGGTCTAAGGAATAACTCCAACTGGGAGCGCTGGGAAGCCTCGGAATTCCCTTCAATCCTATTTATTAGAATCAGCTATTAGAAAGCATACATTAAGGTTCAGAAGATCCGTTTATCTACATAGATAGATAGGTAGACATACAGATAGACAGATAGAAGTACATACATAGAGACTTGACATGAAATAGCTAACTGGAAAGATAAAAAGTGGGGTAAACTGGGTTTAACTATTGAATTCAGTTAAGATATATATATATATATATATATATATATATATATATATATATAATAGATATTGAGATGGCATAGTTGGTACATAGATAGATAGATAGTTATTAAATAAGTAGACAGGTAGGTAGAAAGATAATTCACAAATAGACAGACAGACATAAGATCCCTAAATAGATATAAGATAGATGATAGATAGATAGATAGACAGATCTGTTAGACATGAAAATTTCAAGAGCCCCCTCTTTTCATCAGTCTTTCTTCTGTATACAGTGAAGTTACTTTATTGCTATTGATCACATCATCCTTATTGTACTGTATCCCTCACACAATTAGAATATTTCAGAACTTCCAAATGCGCATGTAACATTACTTATGGATTTTCTATATACAGTATCTCACTGGCTAGCTAACTGCACACGATTATATATATATATATATATATATATATATATATATATATATATATATATATATATATATATATAATTATACCATGACAATATATATTGTATCATACTTCATCAGGTAAGGTAAAGCTCTGCAGTACCAAATAATCATTTTACACAATGATGTTTCTTGCAGGGCTGAGCCCCCTCCGCAGCCTCTGGTCTTGGGACAGCTCAGTAACTTCATAGACGTGTTTGCAGTATAGAGAGGGCTCAGGCTTTTGTCCAATCTCAGAGTGGGCGAGTGAGCTTAATAGTCAGGTCTGTGCTCTGTGTATTCTGCTGCTAGAGGATTCAATGAGAAGAGCATCCAGCGACCTGGCCTGCCAAGGGGAACAAAGAAAGCTCAAATAAAGAGTGCACAGCTTCCCATGGCTGGTTTTATATCTCAATGGCTGGCAGAATAAAGGCAGGCAGGGATTGTGACACACACACACACACACACACACACACACACACACACACACACACACACACACACACACACACATATATATATTATATATACACACCCACACACAATCCATATAACCCCAAACCAGGCTGATAAAAATAATAATTTACATTCACATGCTCCCACGTATCAGTATAAGGGTAATACAAAAACACAGGGTGCAAATATGATGTGTAAAAGAATTCTTCAATTTTGTAGTAAATTCGTAATATTCTAAATAAGATTAATATTTGTAATAATAATGATTCTAATTACATTATGTTTAATCTGTTCTTATTAATTAACCTTTCAAAGACATAAAATAACAGTTCTATAATAATAATAATAATAATAATAATAATAATAATAATAATAATATTCTTTATGTTACGCAATTGTAATATTAATAATGCAACAACTAAGAAATGTGATAACAAATGGCATGACATGAAGAAAAGGACAAGATGGAGTGGTAAATGGAAATGCTGGGGGAATAGAAGCTATTGCAGCACTCTTCTCCTTGGCAGGGTGTGGGGGATGGTAGTGCACTTGACTAGCTTGATTCTGCATGCAGTATAGGACAGTCAGTACAGTACAGCCTAGGAGACCCCCCAGCCGTGTAGAGTGTGGGTGCAGGGTGGGCAGTGACTGCTCTTTGTCTGCCAGCTCTGCTCTTCTCCGGGGAGAGGGGCATGTGGCAGACCCCAGCCTGGGATTACATTCATCAAAGCCTTATTTCCCTGGGGAGGAGCAGCACAAATGACCATAAATCCTGATAAAATTGGATAGCCAAAAGTAATCTGCAGCTCCCTCTAAACCCCTCACACATTTAAAGCCGCGCTTAATTCTTTCTTTCAAATGTTGGTGTCAGTAACTATGTTTTCTGGTTAGATTAAAACAAAGGGGCTAGGAAATGAAAACTTGGCAACAGAGTCATACATCCATAAAATGAAGGGGAGGATGGAGACCACAGATTGCCCAAGTTACATCTAGTCTCCAACCTATCTGGTGAGGAACCTCAATAGAAATCTGTGGATGCATCTATCCATTGGCACTATCTCTAGTATGTCGCATGTAAATGTCTCTAATATCAGATGCTGGTACAACTTAGGCGCTGCCAGGACTTGCCTGTCATACATGTGCTCCAGTCAGAAATTCTTTCCTAAGGATAATCATCACATCCCTGCATGGTCCTTTCTGAAAGTCACAATGTAAAAGTGCCCTCTAGTCTCCTTTCCTTTCAGCGTAGTATTAAAATGACAGAAGAACACAGGCCTGAGATTGCAAAACAGACCTCCAAAGTTTTCTATAAGGTCAGTTTTGTGGCAGGTGGCATCAGGTATGATGCTGGGACATCACCCCAAACTAGAGCTATGGAGGAGAGACAAGTGCACAAAGATGTATTCAGCTCAGCCAAAACAGTGCTGGCTAGATACAATTATTACACAAAGACATCCTAGGCTATGTTCCCACTAGGAGTTTTTGGTGAGTTTTTTTACTCTGCGTATTTTAAGGAAAAATGCATGTAACATATTTCGCTTAATAGGTGCTTAATAGGTGCAGAAAATCTGCAACATCAAAAATTCACCAAAAGCTCATCCTGGGACATAGCATAGGGTGTATTCACACTGTGCCACATTCTGACAGTAAAAAAATGCAATTTGTCAAGCAGAAGACACTTTTCTCTGAAGCTGTCTAAGCATCATGCATCTTTTTTTGGTAGTTTCCTGAACATATTTTCAACCTTTTTTTCTGTCAATATTTTTTTAGCATTTCTTTCAGTGATTTTTTTTCCTCTGGTGGTTTTAGGACATTTGTTTTTTAAAAAACACATTTAAAATGGAATAAAACGCTTGATGCAAAAATGCTCAAAAAGACGCCAGGGCATATTCTGGGCAACCCTTCCTATTGACTTGAGCATCTTCCTAGTGAAAAACATCAAATGAATGTCTTTTATTATTATTATAATTATTATTTTTATTTATTATTATCTTTGTTACTTCTTTTAAATTCTTGTCACCTTTTGAAAATCTGAAACCTTTCAAAGAAGCTCAAAAGCCTGAATGCATCAACAGCATGTAGTTTATGCATGAAAATTAATAGGTCCATTCTTTTAAGAGTTCTGTTTTTCAGTGCGTTTTTGGTGTTTTCTGTACACAAAAAAAGTTGTGGAAAAAGATGCAGTGTGAACATACTGTTAGGATGTCTTCACACTTAAAGTTTTAGGAAAAATGTCCCTTTTTTTGCTACGTACAACCAGGTTTTCGCTCACAGTCAACAAGGAATTCTGTATTATATACTTTGCTTTTTTTAAAAAAAATCATTTCAGAATAACATGTCATCAGTATCAGATTGGTGGAGGTCCAACACCCCCAGATGTGATCATCTCAAATGGTGGGCAGTGATAAAGAGAGTACTATGCAGAAGACTGCAGCCCTGTGCATTGACTAATGCTGGTTACTTCAGAGCTGCAACCATTGGAAAGAATAGAGGCTGACCGGCAGTGCCCAGCAGCAGCCATACACTGTACATAGCTGTGACGTACCATGCCATACACTGTACATAGCTGTGACGTACCACGCCATACACTGTACATAGCTGTGACGTACCACGCCATACACTGTACATAGCTGTGACGTACCACGCCATACACTATACATAGCTGTGACGTACCACACAATGCACTGTACATAGATGTGACGTACCACACCATACACTGTACATAGCTGTGACGTACCACGCCATACACTGTACATAGCTGTGACGTACCACGCCATACACTATACATAGCTGTGACGTACCACACAATGCACTGTACATAGATGTGACGTACCACACCATACACTGTACATAGCTGTCACGTACCACCCCATACACTGTACATAGCTGTGACGTACCACACCATACACTGTACATAGATGTGACGTACCACACCATACACTGTACATAGCTGTGACGTACCACCCCATACACTGTACATAGATGTGACGTACCACACCATACACTGTACATAGCTGTGAGGTACCACACCATACACTGTACATAGCTGTGACGTACCACCCCATACACTGTACATAGCTGTGACGTACCACCCCATACACTGTACATAGATGTGACGTACCACACCATACACTGTACATAGCTGTGACATACCACGCCATACACTATACATAGCTGTGACGTTCCACACCATACACTGTACATAGCTGTGACATACCACGCCATACACTATACATAGCTGTGACGTTCCACACCATACACTGTACATAGCTGTGACGTACCACACCACACACTGTACATAGCTGTGACGTACCACACCATACACTGTACATAGCTGTGACGTATCACACCATACACTGTACATAGCTGTGAAGTATCACACCATACACTGTACATAGCTGTGACGTATCACACCATACACTGTACATAGCTGTGACGTATCACACTGTACATAGCTGTGACGTACCACACCATACACTGTACATAGCTGTGACGTACCACACCATACACTGTACATAGCTGTGATGTACCACACCATACACTGTACCAGGGCAGTTTCTAGCCCAAAAATGACACAGGGCGAGAGTAGGAAATTTCTCCCCCCCCCCCCCCCCCCGGCACCGAAAATAATAAACATTATTTTTGTGGGCTTGAGTAATAAATAGAGAGCAGGCTTGTATCTTCCCTTTTTTTAATAAATTATAATTTGCCTTTAACTTATATAGAACTTGGGGAAAAGGGACAAGTATGCTAATTATTAACGGTGAGAACAAAGTTGTAGGTAAATAATATCTATTAATTATTTTGGAAACAGATCCTAAAAATTGTAGGTTGCAGATTTATGAGAAACTGACTCTTCTAGATTTAGCCGCTGCAAAAGCATTAATAGCTTCCGAATAATTCAGCTTTTCTGCCAGTTCATTTTCTAATTCCAGGTCACATTTACTAATCTCTTCTAAAAGGAGATTGGCGAGACTTTCCCCAGATGTATCAGTAGCAGGACGATAGCCAATAAAATGTTCCTTTATTGCTACGTGATCATCATCTATATCAACAAATCTTAAGGTGTATGACAACTGTTCAGTGTGACCTGCATCTTGTGTGCAGTCCAACATTATTGAAAAATACTTAGATCTTTTGGCTTTTTCTAGAATACATTTCTTCACCTGAGAGGCCATCAAGCAGATAATTTCATTTTGAATTAAATTTCCACAGTAATGTGTATGGATTTCCTGGGAAGTAATTCGTTTTAAATGATCTCTCATTACTGGTTCAAATTTTCCAAGAAGCTCTATAAGCCCAAGGAAATGTCCATTATTTGGTGTAAACAATGTATTTGACGATCCTCGAAAAGCTAAATTATTGGTTGCCAGGTATACAGTTACTGCCATAACTCTTTCCAACACTTCTCGCCTGGGTGAGGATGCCACCAGACTGCCAAAGATGAGGTAAGTCAGCTGGGCCCCCTCCCGGGTTTCATGCTGTGGGGCATGCCAAATCAGCATGCCCCAAGGGTGGTTGGGGGGGGGGCAGGTGTGGGGGTCCCCATCCAAAAAAAAAGGCTAGCCCAACCCATCCCATCCCTCAGACCCCCTCACCTGTTCAGTGTGTCAGTGCCCTCTGCCCTCTGAGTCTGAGCGCGCTCAGACTGCTAAATGGGGCTGCTGGGAAGGGAAGGACTAATCCATAGGCAGGGGGTGGGCATTTTTGCTATACTGCTACCACTGTCAGACTAGACTGCAGCCTGTCCTGTCCAGCATTGAAATTGGCAACAGCCAGGCAGCCTAGTCTGACAGTGATAGTGTGTGTGCTTAGCTCTTTGATCACTGTCTCAGGGAGCGCCCGTGCTCAGCCGAGAGCGCGGCGCCCCTGCTATCAGTGTGGGAGTGGCCGAGCTGCCTCATCCTGGCTGTTCATTCTCGCTGTTCATCCAGCGCGGAGCGGAGGTGAGTCATACCTCCCAACTTTTGAAGATGGGAAAGAGGGACAAAGTTTGCGGCGCGCTTTGCGCGCCGCGGCAAATTTTAGGCCACGCCTCTGACCACACCCATTCATAATTAGTCACACCCATATCCACATCCCAACCACACCCATTTAGCACTGCCGATCACACTGTTTCATATACAATAATTATAAACAAAAAAATATGGCCACACAGTGCCCCATACTGTATAATGGCCACACATGATGCTCCATACTGTATAATGAACACACATGACGCTCCATACTGTATAATGGCCACACATGATGCTCCATACTGTATAATGAACACACATGATGCTCCATACTGTATGACCGCACATGATGCTCCATACTGTATAATGACCGCACATGATGCTCCATACTGTATAATGACCCCACATGATGCTCCATACTGTATAATGGCCGCACATGATGCTCCATACTGTATAATGAACACACATGATGCTCCATACTGTATGACCGCAAATGATGCTCCATACTGTATAATGACCGCACATGATGCTCCAGACTGTATAATGACCGCACATGATGCTCCATACTGTATAATGACCCCACATGATGCTCCATACTGTATAATGACCGCACATGATGCTCCATACTGTATAATGACCGCACATGATGCTCCATACTGTATGACCGCAAATGATGCTCCATACTGTATAATGACCGCACATGATGCTCCAGACTGTATAATGACCGCACATGATGCTCCAGACTGTATAATGACCGCACATGATGCTCCAGACTGTATAATGACCGCACATGATGCTCCAGACTGTATAATGACCGCACATGATGCTCCAGACTGTATAATGACCGCACATGATGCTCCAGACTGTATAATGACCGCACATGATGCTCCATACTGTATAATGGCCACACATGATGCTCCATACTGTATAATGACCGCACATGATGCTCCATACTGTATAATGACCGCACATGATGCTCCATACTGTACAATGACCGCACATGATGCTCCATATTGTATAATGACCGCACATGATGCTCCATACTGTATAATGACCGCACATGATGCTCCATACTGTATAATGGCCACACATAATGCTCCATACTGTATAATGACCGCACATGATGCTCCATACTGTATAATGACCGCACATGATGCTCCATATTGTATAATGACCACACATGATGCTCCATACTGTATAATGACATACAGGCACGCAGCTCACACACAGGCACGCAGCTCACACGCACGCAGCTCACAAACACATGCAGCTTTGACACAAATGCATCACACACGCAGCCATCACACACACACGCAGCCATCACACACACACACACGCAGCCATCACACACACACACACGCAGCCATCACACACACACACGCAGCCATCACACACACACACACACGCAGCCATCACACACACATGCAGCCATCACACACACACGCAGACATCACACACGCAGCCATCACACACACACACACACGCAGCCATCACACACACACGCAGCCATCACACACACGCAGCCATCACACACACACAGCCATCACACACACACAGCCATCACACACACACAGCCATCACACACACACAGCCATCACACACACGCAGCCATCACACACACACAGCCATCACACACACACGCAGCCATCACACACACGCAGCCATCACACACACGCAGCCATCACACACACGCAGCCATCACACACACGCAGCCATCACACACACACACGCAGCCATCACACACACACGCAGCCATCACACACACAGCCATCACACACACACACGCAGCCATCACACACACACACACACGCGCAGCCATCACACATGCAGCCATCACACACACACGCAGCCATCACACACACACACGCAGCCATCACACACACACACGCAGCCATCACACACACACGCAGCCATCACACACACACACGCAGCCATCACACACACACACACGCAGCCATCACACACACACACACGCAGCCATCACACACACACAGCCATCACACACACACACGCAGCCATCACACACACGCAGCCATCACACACACACACACGCAGCCATCACACACACACAGCCATCACACACACACACCCAGCCATCACACACACACGCAGCCATCACACACATCACACACACACAATCTCCTCTGTGATGCAGGGGCGGCTGATGTCCATGTGCAGCTCTCTGCTGAAGTCTTCAGTCTCCTGCTCACAGCTCTGCACTATCCCGGCACCTCCCCCGTCTCTCCTTCTCTGCCGGGATAGCAGCTAAGAGCAGAAGCCGGAGCTCCGTGCACACACAGCCAGAGGTAGTGAATCGCTGACCTTTCTTCTTGATTGCTGCAGGCTCTCTCCTTCAGCGTGGCAGCGCCGCACAGGGGGCGGGAGGGGGGGGGGGTGTTGCGCGGGCGGTCAGGAGGCAGCTTTTATATAAAAAAAAAAAAAAACAGGCTCTCTCTACGTCCCGGAAGTGGGCGGGGCTTCACCGGCGGCCGCAAATTCGGGATTTTAAATGCCCGAAGCGGGACAGCGGGACCCCGGTGCCAAAGCGGGACTGTCCCGCTGAAATCGGGACGGTTGGGAGGTATGGGTGAGTGGCGGCGCCGAGGTGGCCGCAACCATTATGTGCGGTGCGGGGGGGGGGGCGCGGCGACGCGAGGCGATGATCTGACCGCTCAGCTGTCAGATTTGCAGCTGAGTTCGGGCAGGGCGCGCCCGCGCTCAGCACTGAGCGCGGCATCCGCGCCCCTGACAGCCCTTAAACAGCAGCAGCAGCGGGCAGGGGACCACCGGGGCCCGAGGCCTCTCCTGCGCCCCCCGGCCCCACGGCGCCCCGTGTGGCCGCCCTGCCCGCCCTGTTGAAGAAACGGCCCTGCACTGTACATAGCTGTGACGTACCACAACATACACTGTACATAGCTGTGACGTACCACCCCATAGACTGTACATAGCTGTGACGTTCCACACCATACACTGTACATAGCTGTGACGTACCACACCATACACTGTACATAGCTGTGACGTACCACAACATACACTGTACATAGCTGTGACGTTCCACACCATACACTGTACATAGCTGTGACGTACCACACCATACACTGTACATAGCTGTGACGTTCCACACCATACACTGTACATAGCTGTGACGTACCACAACATACACTGTACATAGCTGTGATGTTCCACACCATACACTGTACATAGATGTGACGTTCCACACCATACACTGTACATAGCTGTGACGTACCACAACATACACTGTACATAGCTGTGACGTATCACCCCATACACTGTACATAGCTGTGACGTATCACACCATACACTGTACATAGCTGTGACGTATCACACCATACACTGTACATAGCTGTGACGTATCACACCATACACTGTACATAGCTGTGACGTACCACACCATACACTGTACATAGCTGTGACGTATCACACCATACACTGTACATAGCTGTGACGTACCACCTCATAGACTGTACATAGCTGTGACGTATCACACTGTACATAGCTGTGACGTTCCACACCATACACTGTACATAGCTGTGACGTACCACACCATACACTGTACATAGCTGTGACGTACCACACCATACACTGTACATAGCTGTGACGTTCCACGCCATACACTGTACATAGCTGTGACGTACCACACCATACACTGTACATAGCTGTGACGTACCACACCATACACTGTACATAGCTGTGACGTACCACAACATACACTGTACATAGCTGTGACGTTCCACACCATACACTGTACATAGCTGTGACGTACCACCCCATACACTGTACATAGCTGTGACGTTCCACACTATACACTGTACATAGCTGTGACGTACCACAACATACACTGTACATAGCTGTGATGTTCCACACCATACACTGTACATAGCTGTGATGTACCACACCATACACTGTACATAGCTGTGACGTACCACACCATACACTGTACATAGCTGTGACGTACCACACCATACACTGTACATAGCTGTGACGTTCCACACCATACACTGTACATAGCTGTGACGTACCACAACATACACTGTACATAGCTGTGATGTACCACACCATACACTGTACATAGCTGTGACGTACCACAACATACACGGTACATAGCTGTGATGTACCACACCATACACTGTACATAGCTGTGACGTACCACACCATACACTGTACATAGTTGTGACGTACCACACCATACACTGTACATAGCTGTGACGTTCCACACCATACACTGTACATAGCTGTGACGTACCACAACATACACTGTACATAGCTGTGATGTTCCACACCATACACTGTACATAGCTGTGACGTACCACAACATACACTGTACATAGCTGTGACGTACCACAACATACACTGTACATAGCTGTGACGTACCACAACATACACTGTACATAGCTGTGATGTTCCACACCATACACTGTACATAGCTGTGACGTACCACAACATACACTGTCCATAGCTGTGACGTACCACACCATACCTGTACATAGCTGTGACGTACCACACCATACACTGTACATAGCTGTGACGTACCACAACATACACTGTACATAGCTGTGACGTACCACACCATACACTGTACATAGCTTTGACGTACCACACCATACACTGTACATAGCTGTGACGTACCACACCATACACTGTACATAGCTGTGACGTACCACACCATACACTGTACATAGCTTTGACGTACCACACCATACACTGTACATAGCTGTGACGTACCACACTATACACTGGCTACATCTGTTCACCAGAGCTAAGGGTTTCAAATCTCCACTCATCTTACTTTGCATTTATTATACACATGCATGCTGTAGGCTTGACATTTATTTAATTATTCTTGCAAAAATTGCATTTAAAAGGTGTGTCACCCACCCCCACAAAAAACAGACAACTCACCAAAACAACTTTTTGATGCATGAAATTTTGTAGTGTGTTTTTTTCTTTTTAACAAGCACCAGTAACCTTTATATGTCTGGATTTTTGGTACTTGTGTTAATGGAGCGCCCCCACACCGCCGCAGGGCCAAGGGGTACCCGGAGCCGGGCCTCTGAGTCTCAGTTCTGGGGTTGTCACGGTGGCTAGACCCGGTCCGTGGCCCTGTCTGTGGGGGACGTCCGGTGCAATAAGTGGTGTTGTAACGGTGCAGTTGTGGGGTGCAGGTCACGGTAAATAACGAGGACACCAGGTTGCAGTCTCTTTACCTCTTTACTGGAGATCTCTGAGTCCTCAGTCCAGAGTACGGCTCACCAGGCTGCGCAAGTCCGGCCGGTCCAATGGCACCTCCAGAGTCCTCTTCACAGGTGGAAATCGGTGCCTTCCTTCTTAGCGCTATGTGTTGTAGTCCTCCCCTGCTGTGCTTACGGAAAGTACCCCACAACTGTTGTGTCTGTTTCTTAAGTTCCCTCACAACTCGATTAAATGATGTTCTTCTAATCGTCCGTCCCTCCCTGATGTTACGGTTAGAACGGCACCCGTTTGTCGGGTAGGCCTGGAGTTCTTCCGGGACCCTAGAGACGCCCCTCTCCCGCAATTGCCTCCCAAGACTTCATAGGTGATATGTGTTAGACAGCCCGCCTTAAACTGACTGTCCTGCCGCTGTTTAGAGTATTGCTTGAAGCTGAATGTTATAATACTCCCTCGGCGTTCCGGCCACCGGTAGTGCGCCTCAGTAGGGTGTTGCTTCGGTCTTACAGCACGACCCCTGCTGGAATTCTCCTATCGCTTGATCTCGTTTCTCACTCAGCACAATCTATCTCGCTTCTAGTCCTTTCTTGAATCCCGCAGCTTCCCGGAGCTGGCGCGGACCCGTTAGGTTCTTTCCAATGCCAAGCCTCTGTCAGGATCCCACCCCTGACAGAGACCCTACTGTCTCTTCCTCCACAACACCCTCTGCCACTGAGTGTTGCTTCGTCCAATCCAGTCAGCTTTCTGATCTAACTTCCTGCCTGACCCCCAGTTTACCCACTATGGTGGGGAGTGGCCTAATGAATAGAACCCTTAGCTCCCCCCCGGAGGCCCGGCTGTGAAATGTATTGGTGTCTGTGATACCTGATCAGATGAACTCCTTCAGTGCCATCGGACGCACCATGGCTCCCCATAGTGGCGGAGCCACAGTACTGCAACGACCAGGACTCTGGGGCGCTGCACTCCCCCCTGGTTAAACACAGTACTCCGGGACTGGGAAGAAAACAACAATACAAGTTAGCAAAAAAGACATACAATTTTTGTTGAGTGTAATAACAATAAGCATATTTAAACAGGCTTCCCTTTATGGGAGGTGAGGACACTTGAACGTTACAAACATGGTTAACATTATAAATTACAGGCTATAAATAACTCCTGTTACCCAACCGGGTATTCTACTAAGTGCAAACATTATTGAACAATAATTTAACTTTGCCTTTAAGGATATACACTCTTAGTCCATTAAAGACCTTCCTATAGTCACATTATAAGGTACTTCAACTTTTTTCATTCTCCTTCTTTAAATCTGCAGGACCGCCTGTCCTATCGGCACCAGACCTACTGCCTCTCCTTTCAGTTACAGGACCGCCCCGTTCAGCCAGGGCCTACTGCCTTTTCAACTACTATACACAGTATAGAACATAACTTTTCTTTCAGTTCGAGAACACTGAGCCGGCTCTACTTGGCTCCTATAAGGACTCACCCACTAACCCTTACAGGTTCACTTTCTGTCCTTAGTAACACATTACTAACTTTCGATGGGGAACGCAGGGTTTACCTTCTACTCCCCCCCCCCCTTTTCTTATCAACATTATCAACTATCTTCTTTTCATTTAACCAGTTAAACACATATAACTTTTCTCAGGTAAACATTATCATCGTTTTCTTCCATTGACATTATTGCTACCGATCTTAAAGCAATATCACCATTTACGTGCATCAAATGAACATCCCCTTTAAGAGAGGACCAAGTCTCTGTGAGGTAGCACATCTTCGCAAGCTACCAGTCCATACTCAGCAAAGGTTCCAGTGCGGTATCTTCGCAAAGAGTCCTTGTTTAAGTAAAACCAGTAGGGAGCGCCTTTAATAAGGTGCAAACTATGTACAACGAAGTTCTGATCATGCACTGTTCATGATTTCTCAGTTTTTAAAACTTGTGCAAAAACTCCCGGCAAAAAGGCAAACAAACCAATAGGGATCCATAAAAAGGGGTTAACCCTGAGCGGGTTGTAGCAGAAAAGAGTTAACTATTTACAGTTAAGAGGAACAGTAAAACCTTACTGTGGTGAAGCGGAAGGTGGTCTCCTATCCGGTCTCACCAGGCCAACAGATCGCTCGGGTGAGCCAGGGCGCCGTTCCGGTCCCAGCAGTGATAAAATCCCTCGCGGGGAGGTCCTCCTTACTGGCAGGCGCACACGTCCCTCCAGGGTATGGCGAGGCTGGGCTTCTCGTGGTTCCGCGGGGCCGGGCTCTGCTGCTTTCCCCACTGGATCATCCCCTTCTGGTGTTCCGGCAGCGGCCTGGAGGGCAATGCATCGCTGCACGCCTCGCGCCATCCAGCCAGCCTCTCCCGTAGCCCTCCTCCATCGGGTGTAGGTGACGGCATCACCTGGCTCCAGATCGCGAGCGATCCTCCCGCTACAAGGCTCCACCTCCTCCCGGTCTACGTGGACCTGTATCGGCTCCCCGATCTCCTGGATCACTCCCCTTCCATACTGAGGATTAAAGGCCACCACAACACCCCAGTGCGATGGCGGAATCTCCGGAGCACTTACCAAGTCAACCTGCTCTGCAGGCTGGGGCCGGCTCCGCCAGGTTGCCATCAGACGCCGTAAATGTTCGGCGTCCGGCATGATCTTCAGGCCCGGCGTTTGTAGCGTGCCCTCAGCCGCGGTCAGGTGGGAAGCAACAGGAGACAATCTGATCTCTGTGGGCTGGCCTAGCCGGGTAAATACGCTGACATCGGCCTTCAGCCGGCGGGCTAGCTGTCAGGCCTCGGCTGCAGCCACACATTCTTCAGACAGCGGCAGAGGGGGTCGGCCCATCGATGGCCCTGTGAGGGTCAGATCCCGCAGCGTTGGCGTTTCTGGGGCTATCTCAGGCTGTGCCGCCTCAGGCCGAGCCGGGTCAGCCCCGCGTGGGGCTCTTGGTGCCGCCATCTTTTCCTCCTTTTCCGCGTCTTCTTCCCGCGGCCTCTTCCGTGGGCGGCCCCGTCCCCATGGTCTCCACCCTCCGACCAGGATCAGGAGGCGGACCTCGGCTATTGACGGGCACGTCCTCAGAACACAGAAATATTTAGACTGGGCGGCCATTACTGTTCGCGCTCTCCAGCTTGCCTACGCCCCCTCCACGCCCCTCTTCTCTCCCTGCGCTCTCCTCAGCGCTGCAATGGCGGTGGATTTTGGCGGCAACTGGCGCAACACAGTCCTTGCAATTACTTACAGTCCAAGCACAACAAATCACAGTTCCAAGGCACACATGACCTGATTCTTCAGGCTTTAAGTAGATCCTGTTCGTGACGCCAAGTTGGAGCGCCCCCACACCGCCGCAGGGCCGAGGGGTACCCGGAGCCGGGCCTCTGAGTCTCAGTTCTGGGGTTGTCACGGTGGCTAGACCCGGTCCGTGGCCCTGTCTGTCAGTGGGGGACGTCCGGTGCAATAAGTGGTGTTGTAACGGTGCAGTTGTGGGGTGCAGGTCGTGGTAAATAACGAGGACACCAGGTTGCAGTCTCTTTACCTCTTTACTGGAGATCTCTGAGTCCTCAGTCCAGAGTACGGCTCACCAGGCTGCGCAAGTCCGGCCGGTCCAATGGCACCTCCAGAGTCCTCTTCACAGGTGGAAATCGGTGCCTTCCTTCTTAGCGCTATGTGTTGTAGTCCTCCCCTGCTGTGCTTACGGAAAGTACCCCACAACTGTTGTGTCTGTTTCTTAAGTTCCCTCACAACTCGATTAAATGATGTTCTTCTAATCGTCCGTCCCTCCCTGATGTTACGGTTAGAACGGCACCCGTTTGTCGGGTAGGCCTGGAGTTCTTCTGGGACCCTAGAGACGCCCCTCTCCCGCAATTGCCTCCCAAGACTTCATAGGTGATATGTGTTAGACAGCCCGCCTTAAACTGACTGTCCTGCCGCTGTTTAGAGTATTGCTTGAAGCTGAATGTTATAATACTCCCTCGGCGTTCCGGCCACCGGTAGTGCGCCTCAGTAGGGTGTTGCTTCGGTCTTACAGCACGACCCCTGCTGGAATTCTCCTATCGCTTGATCTCGTTTCTCACTCAGCACAATCTATCTTGCTTCTAGTCCTTTCTTGAATCCCGCCGCTTCCCGGAGCTGGCGCGGACCCGTTACGTTCTTTCCAATGCCAAGCCTCTGTCAGGATCCCACCCCTGACAGAGACCCTACTGTCTCTTCCTCCACAACACCCTCTGCCACTGAGTGTTGCTTCGTCCAATCCAGTCAGCTTTCTGATCTAACTTCCTGCCTGACCCCCAGTTTACCCACTATGGTGGGGAGTGGCCTAATGAATAGAACCCTTAGCTCCCCCCGGAGGCCCGGCTGTGAAATGTATTGGTGTCTGTGATACCTGATCAGATGAACTCCTTCAGTGCCATCGGACGCACCATGGCTCCCCATAGTGGCGGAGCCACAGTACTGCAACGACCAGGACTCTGGGGCGCTGCACTAACCTCTTGAGAATGCAGACAATTTTGTGTTAAAAGGGTTCTTCAGGCATGAAACACTTTTTAAAAAAAGGAAGAAATTCATGATTTATTCTGTATTTTTCATTTTTGTTTCATGTTAAAAATAATTGTGTATATTTTATGTCTTATTACCTTTGTTAAAACGGTTTTCTAACCCTAATTTTGAATTTCAGAACGTCTGTGGGCTGCCATTAGGTTCATTCTAAAATTGCCCCCAACTACCCTACTCTTATTTTTGTTAGGTCCACTCTTCTGTTTTCTTCCTTGATTTTTTTTGTACTTTTTGGGAGGGAAGCTTCCTGTCTGCTTTTTCCACCATTTCCAAGTTGTATAGCATTGCCAATTCCGCCAGGATTACTCTGGCTAGCTGTTTTATTCTTGAGCTTGTGCATTGGAATAGCTGTTTTAGGACGCCATCTTGACTATCGTTGCCTTTCTAGTCGTCCTGCTGTTTCAATGATCGGGATGTTACTAGTGACATCAGCATAATTGAAAGGTTCAACCAGATTGAGACAAATTACTTGTTGTGTGCATGCACCAGCCATGAATCACAGGACATTTCCTGTTATTGCAAGATGAAGATTGCTCAGAGATTGGAATGTCAGTGAAAGTAGAAAAATTCTGTTTAGCAATGGTCACATGTTATGCAGACAGTAAATACATTAGACAATGTATCCTTCACACAGTATAGGATTTATATAAGGATTATTGAAATATTCTGGAAAACATCTTTAAGTAAAACAAGTTTAGATTTTTGGAGAATTTTTTTTTAAGTTAGTGTGCACTTTTTCCAAACCTTTAATTAAACTTATTTTTTTGTCCCACTTAGGGGGCAATTACTATTTTAACTTTTATTCTATAATGTATTGGAATGTAAAATTAATGTCGATACAATTTGTTAGCCAACTAGGACCCATAGCAACTGTGATCATGGAGGTCACTAATTTAGCAAAAGAAGAGAAGAACGGAGTCTGTCACCCCACAAAACTCAAATTAAACCATTTATACATTCATGTGGTTAACAGCACCTTCATTTTTTTCATAGACTGTACAATATCTTCAGAAATAAATTGAAATGTACACATTTTTAATTAGTGGTCCAAAATAATACAAGAATAAAACAATGATTTTCAACTTACAGAATTAACAGCATGTGCAGCAATAAAGGTACCCCTAATTAATACTTGGTTGCACACCATTTGGTATTGATGACGGCCTCCAAATGTTTCTTGTAGCCATCTGTAAGCTTCTTGCACTTCTCAGCTGGTATTTTCTCCCACTCTTCTTTTGCAGTTTGTTCAAGCTCTTGAATGTTTGCAGTGTTCTTTTACCCAATGGCAGATTTCAATTCACCCCAAAGTTTTTCAATGGGATTTGGGTCAGGAATCAATGATCTGTGCTTGGGTGTGTCTTGATAGAGGACCCATGATCTTCGACTCAAACCAAGTTTTCTTACACTAGGTAGGGCATTTCAATCTAAAATGTCTTGATAATTCTCTGATTCTCTGGGATATGGTCAAGGCCTCCAGTACAAGACACAGCAAAGCAGCCCCACAGCATTATGGATCCTCCATCATGCTTAACTGTTGGTACGTTTTTTTTTTCCTTATAAGCTTCATTGTACCATCTGTAAACAAACTGTATCTTTGCATTGCCAAAAAGCTCTATTTTTGTTTCATCTGTCCAAAGAATATTTTTCCAGAAGGATTGTGGATTGTCTAGGTACTCTTTGGCAAAGATCAGTTGTTCCTTTTTATGTATTTTATTCAGTAATGGTTTCATCCTTGGCATTCACCCATAAAGCTCTGCTTGGTTTATTATGCGGCGTATAGTTCTTATTTATACCATGACCCCAGAATGTTCCAGGTTCCTTCTTTGGATGTTTGACATGGTGTTTTTTTTCCACCATTCGCATCACCCTTCAAAGACATCTCTTATCAATTTTCCTCTTTCCCCCACTTCCAGGGAGGTTCTTGATGGTTCCATGTTTGGCAATCTTCTTAATAACATTGTGCACTGTTGAAAATGGGATACTAAAGGTACCTTCACACGAAACGACTTTGTAACGATATCGCTAGCGATCCGTGACGTTGCAGTGTCCTCGCTAGCGATATCGTTTAGTTTGACACGCAGCAGCGATCAGGATCCTGCTGTGATGTCGCTGGTCGCTGAATAAAGTCCAGAACTTTATTTGGTCGTCCGATCGCCGTGTATCGTTGTGTTTGAAAGCAAAAGCAACGATACCAGCGATGTTTTACACTGGTAACCAGGGTAAACATCGGGTTACCAAGCGCAGGGCCGCGCTTAGTAACCCGATGTTTACCCTGGTTACCAGCGTAAAAGTAAAAAAAACAAACAGTACATACTCACCTGCGCGTCCCCCAGCGTCTGCTTCCTGACACTTACTGAGCGCCGGCCCTAAAGTGAAAGTGAAAGCACAGCGGTGACGTCACCGCTGTGCTGTTAGGGCCGGAGCTCAGTCAGTGTCAGGAAGCAGACGCCGGGGGACGCGAATGTGAGTATGTACTGTTTGTTTTTTTTACTTTTACGCTGGTAACCAGGGTAAACATCGGGTTACTAAGCGCGGCCCTGCGCTTAGCAACCCGATGTTTACCCTGGTTACCCGGGGACCTCGGCATCGTTGGTCGCTGGAGAGCGGTCTGTGTGACAGCTCCCCAGCGATCAAACAGCGACGCTGCAGCGATCGGCATCGTTGTCGCTATCGCTGCAGCGTCGCTTCGTGTGAAGGTACCTTAAGGTCTTTGGAGATGACCTTATACCCTTTAGAAGTCTTGTGTTTGATAATAATAGCAGTTCTGATGTCCCCACACAGTTCCTTTGTCTTCACCATTGTGACAAAGGAACATGGCTTACCATGTGGCTTTTTAAAACACTGAAGTCATCATTAAATGGCTAATTCATGTCACATGGGCACCGACAATTTGTGATTTACCATAGGCGAGACAAAATATGTTTCCATACTAATTTAATGTAAAGGGTGCCAATACCAGTGTCACAGCAAGCTTTAGATTTTTCTATTTTTTTCCTCCCATTATTTTTTGTTTTAAATTATTGTTTATCATTTGCTCTTTTGTATATAACACGAGTGCTCTATTTAAAAAAACTGTTTCACTTGATTCATTTTTTCCAGGAGATATTCCACATTATGTACTTAAACTTCATGGGTGTCAATAACGATGAACAGGACTGTATAAAGTTGTACTTGTAGTGTAGATTTTATTCTCTTTTACCTAAAAAGTGCTTTGTTGGATATGTAAATGAGGGGTCCTTGGTGTACACATGGCGCTGCTAATTGCTCAGTGCACCATCCTGCTACCTCAATCAAATCTTCCGCACCTCTCCTTGTGTTGATTGACAGCACTTGCTTTGGAGTGCTGCCTGAATTGAATCCTCAGTCCTGCACAAACTGATGCTGCAGGAGCTAAGAGCGCACACAGTGTTAGTGCCTAGAGGTACATCCTTGCCCCCTCTCCTGTCTGCCTCAGCTACTCATTGCCCACAAGATCACACCGAAGTGGGTGGCTGATGTGAAGAGGGGTGAAAGCATGCTCTGACACTGCAACTGTCACTGTGCATGTGCTCTCATCACTTCTTTTGTCAGCATCGGCCGCTACCGTGTGAGTCAGTGTGCAGTAATCGGTACCTGCAGACAGAAGAGGGATGAGAGCACACTGACACTATACAAGCTCTCAGCTCCGGCAGGGTCAGTGTGTGCTGAGCTGAGTATTCAATTAAGGTAGTTCTCCAAGTTAAGCACTGCCCATCAAATTAAGGAGAGATGCAGAGGATTGGAAATGAGAAGGCATTGAGTTACATTTTATGTAAAATGGAATAAGTAAAATCTACACTTCAGGTATCATTTTTACATGGGTTAAGTTGACTATATGGATGTATAAATGGTTTAATTTGAGTTTTGGGGGTGATAGACTCCCTGTTACATTTCATATGCTAAATCAGGGACCCATATGATTACAGTTGCTATGGCAGATAAGCGGTTAACCAAAAATATTGGCTTTAGTTTTACATTCCAATGCATTATAGAAAAAAAGTTAAAATATTTATTGACCCCTAATAAGTAAAATCTACATATTTTATAGGGGCTAAGACCCCTATATGAATGTATACATTATTTAATTTGAGTTTTGGGGGTGATAGACTCCCTTGAAATGGCAAGGATGGAAGTTATCTGTCATCCTGGCTCTAGCATCAGTATTTCTGTTGACATTCACAGCTCCTAATTGCAATGGTGCAAGGACAGCTCTTAAGTACCAAGGGGGAAATAAGTATTTGATCCTTTGCTGATTTTGTAAGTTTGCACATTACGCCGCAAAGGTTTAAAATATTGCAGTGCCCGCAAGTTCCCTCTGCTCAAGAAGACACATGTGCATGCCCGTCTGAAGTTTGCCAATGAACACCTGGATGTTTCTGTGAGTGATTGGGAGAAGGTACTGTGGTCAGATGAGACAAAAATTGAGCTCTTTGGCATTAACTCAACTCGCTGTGTTTGGAGGAAGAGAAATGCTGCCTATGACCCAAAGAACACCATCCGCACTGTCAAGCATGGAGGTGGAAACAATATGCCTTGGGGGTGTTTCTCTGCTAAGGTCACAGGACCACTTCACTGCATCAATGGGAGAATGGATGGAGCATTGTACTGTAAAATCCTGAGTAACAACCTCCTTCCCTTCACCAGGACATTAAAAATGTGTCGTGGCTGGGTCTTCCAGCAAGACAGTGACCCAAAACATACAGCCAAGGCAACAAAGGAGTGGCTCAAAAAGAAGCACATTAAGGTCATGGAGTGGCCTAGCCAGTCTCCAGACCTTAATCCCATTGAAAACTTATGGAGGAAGTTGAAGCTCCATGTTGCCAAGCGATAGCCTCAAAATCTTAATGATTTAGAGATGATCTGCAAAGAAGAGTGGGACAAAATTCCTCCTGACATGTGCGCAAACTTCATCACCAACTACAAAAAACATCTGACTGCTGTTCTTGCCAACAAGGGTTTTGCCACCAAGTATTAAGTCTTGTTTGACAGAGGGATCAAATACTTATTTCTCACTGCAAAACACAAATAAATTTATATAATTTATACAATGTGATTTTCTGGATTTTATTTTTGATATTCTATCTCTCAATGTTAAAATTAACCTACCCTTAAAATTATAGACTGTTCATGTCTTTGTCAGTGGGCAAACTTACAAAATCAGCAAGGGATCAAATAATTATTTCCCCCACTGTATATATGTGAATTATATCTGCTAGTACTTTAGCATTTTTACAGCCTTATATTAGGTATGTGTTTTCTTTGTATAACCTCAGTGCTGTAAGGTTTACATTATGCTGAAATATTTGTACTCCTGCTATGTGACATAGAAGGCCAGAGTTACACCATGAAAATGTAGATTTCTACCATTTCTCAGCTTCACATCACTACTCAGACCTGCAAATTAATTTAGCACAATCCAAAGCATGTCCCCACTCTGCCACATCAGGGCAGGTTAGAGGGCAGTGGATGTGGGATGATACATCAGACATGTGAGGGCAGGATTCTTTACGTTCTACTTTCTCTAATTAGAGGAAGCTGTGGAGTCTTGAAAATGTATCGGCGCTTAGCAGTTTAATGCTGGAAGGCACACAATAAGTAAGGGATAAAAGGATCTGGGACTGAAGTTACTTTCTTAGTCTGACACATCACTGCTTGGGAATCCATTGACACAGTTTAGGATACAGCTGTTGGGGTGCATTTGGAATACATAATGTATTGCTGCTCTAAAATATACAGGACCAAGCTAACAAAATCTAGGAGCAGAAGGCACAGTGGACACAAGAGATTTTCACTAGAGCGCAGTATATGGCTCCAAATATCCGACATGAAAACAAAGCATCATGTTAGAATGTGAGATATTCCCAGAGTCAAATGGGGATATAGTAATCTTTTTATTTCACACTCATGCTAGTTATGCACATGGTGGAATAATGTGATACTATCTGCCTGGGAACCTAGTGGGATAAGACGCCAGAATGCTAGATAAGGTATGCACCTGCACTAGACTAGTAGAAATATTTAAAGGGAAAAATGTAAAGCTGATACATGCTATGTGATCTTAGCTAGGTATGATTGACTCTGACACACATCAGAAAAACATACTTTAAAAGCAGGGGATGAAGTCCCATAGGAGCCTAGTTGGATAAGTGGATCCTTCATTGCTTCTCCCTACCTGCGGTCCTTGGGTGACAAGAATCTCCCTGTATACACTAAGTATCAATACAAAGGTGACATCAACCCCACAACTATTACCCCACTTGCCACCCCTACAGGTGGGCCTTCTCTTCGGTGGCTGAGTGCTGATGTTTTTAGCCGGGGGGGGGGGGCAATATCCATAGCCCCTTCCTAGGCTATTAATATCAGCCCACAGCTGTCTGCATAGCCTTTGCTGGTTATTAATTATAGGGGAAAACCACATTATTTTTTTTAGGTCCCCCATTTCAATAGCCAGTAAAGGCTAAGTATACAGCTGTCAGCTGATATTAATAGCCTGGGAAGCTCCATGGGTATTACCCCCTTCCCAGGCTATAAACATCTGCCCCCAGTTGCTGGCTTTACCTCTGCTGGTTCGGAAAATTGTGCTGGAGCCCACGCCATTTTTTTTCCAATAAATAATCGTTTATTAATTAAATACATGTCCAGTAATTTGCACACACACTGTACTAATTGTATTTGTCACTGATATTTATATTTCTACCTATTCTATATGTATTTACTGAATGCAATCCATCTCTTCTATCCTGTCGGCTCCTGCAGTGATTTTACAGAAGGCGGCAGATGAATTACTGGCTTTTATTCCATCTATCTTTCAGTTCAATATAAATACACATACATATGTGTGTGTTACTGACATGTATATACTGTATATGTATTCTATGTGTATATTTCTATTCTATCTATTCTATTCTAACCTGTCAGTGTGATTTTACTGTACACCGCACATGAATTACCGGCTTTTCAAAGGACACTGGTGCGTAAAAAATGGACAGCACTCGCATGGTGTGAGTGCTGTGCATTTTTTTTTTCGCATTCATTGACTTGCATTGGCAAATCTCGTCCGATTTCAGCTGAGAAAAAAATTGCAGATGAGATGTAATTCATTGAATAACATTGGTGAGTGCAATCTGATTTTTTCTCGGATTGCACCTGTCCGTTTTTCTCGCAAATGGGTATGAGCCCTAAAAGGTGCAATATTCTCCTTTATATAGTTCTCCACTCACAAAATTAGTGAAATAAAAAAATAAAAAAAATAAAAAAAATAAATAAATATACATATATATATATATATATATATATATATATATATATATGTATATATATACTGTATATACACACACATGTATGAGAGAAAGAAAGAACAGGTACACCCACATTTAATTCTGTAGTATAGGACATAATAACTTACACGATCTTAAAATTAGGTAAGTACTGTATCATTATGTAACAAATACTGGGCCAAAATGCAAAAAAGTAGTGTTTCAAAAATTAAGTGAACCTCTTACTGCTTCCATACAAATCAAGACGGTAAGTAGCAGCCAGGAGCTGCTAATCAAATGCCCTTCACTAATTGTTCATCACCAAGTGTGATACAGTGCACTGTCAGTCAGTTTGTAACACTACAAAGCCTCTTGCCCTGCATAGCAATACATGCAGCCGCACACTCCGCTCCAAATTGAAGGCGGCAATGCCAGGTGTTAACATGAGAGACTCGGCCGTATTTCTCGCATGTGTGATCCTGGCCTTACACTGAGGTTTCCTAGGATTAAACTCTTTAAAGGGAACCTGTCAGCAGGTTTGGCCGATATAAGATGTGGCCACCGCCTTTCAGGGCTTATTTTATGTAGATAAGCCCCAATCCGACCTTAAAGATCAGAAAAATAAGTTTTATTATACTCACCTGGGGGGAGGTTTTGTCCGATGGGTGTCGCAAGTCCAGCGCCTCCCATCTTCTTACGATCGCCGCCCTCGTGCTTCTTCATCGCTCCCCAGCATCGCGCTCCTTCGCAGGCATACTAATCTGCCCTGTTGAGTAAAGTACTGCAGTACTTTCCTCTGCCCTCAACAGGGCATATAAGTATGCCTGTGCAGGAGCGCCGATGCAGGGGAGCGATGAAGAAGTAGGCGGGCGGCATCGCAAGAAGATGGGAGGTGCCGGACTTGGACCTGTGACACCCATCGGACCGAACTGCACAGGACCGCCTCCCGGGTGAGTATAATAAAAGTTATTTTTCTTATCTTGCAGGTCGGATCGGGGGCTTATCTACAGCATTAAAGAATACTGCAGATAAGCCCTAAAAGGTGGTGGCTGCATCTTATAGCGGCCAAAACAGGTGACAGGTGCACTTTAACGCATCCTTAGTAATTTTAAAATGAGCTCCCCACAGAAGTGGATTCGTATAGTAACCCAGTAGGAACAAACAGCCTGTTTAATAACACAATGCATTGACAAACTTTTCATGTTTATTTTGAAATGAATGCCTTTTAGTTATATGTGAACATACAGACTCTTTTTTGCAGAACACTGACTCAAATTGACAGTGTCACTGTCAGAGGTAACATTATTCTGCTGTGCTTGAGACAAGTCAGATGCAATAGAGGCTGTAACACCCTCCATTTCAAACCCACTAGTTTGTTTCTCATAGGCAAAGTAGGCCAAATGTGTACTGCGTTTGGTAGTGCTACTGCAGGACGGCTAGTGGTCTTAGGCCGGTGTCACACTAGCGAGTTTTACGGATATAAGAGCGCAGAAAATACGTCCGTAAAACTCTCCAAACAAACGGCACAATTATTCTCAATGGGTCTGGTCCTATCAGCCGTATATTACGGATCCGTATTATACGGCTTTCTACGGCCGTACAAAATCACAGCATGCTGCGTTTGTCAGCGTATTGCGCAAATAATACACCAATGAAAGTCTATGGGGGCGAGAAAAATACGGATTCCACATGGACCAGCAGTGTGACTTGCGAGAAATACGCAGCGGTGTTAGTGAAAAGCCGGTAATTCAATTGCCGGCTTTTCATTTCTCCTTCCCAAACCCGACATGATATGAGACATGGTTTACATACAGTAAACCATCTCATATCCCCTTTTTTTTTGCATATTCCACACTACTAATGTTAGTAGTGTGTATGTGCAAAATTTGGTTGCTGTAGCTGCTAAAATAAAGGGTTAAATGGCGGAAAAAATTGGCGTGGGCTCCTGCGCAATTTTCTCCGCCAGAATGGTAAAGCCAGTGACTGAGGGCAGATATTAATAGCCTAGAGAGGGTGCATGGTTATTGGCCCCCCCTGGCTACAAACATCTGCCCCCAGCCACCCCAGAAAAGGCACATCTGGAAGATGTGCCTATTCTGGCACTTGGCCACTCTCTTCCCACTCCCGTGTAGCGGTGGGATATGGGGTAATGAAGGGTTAATGCCACCTTGCTATTGTAAGGTGACATTAAGCCAGGTTAATAATGGAGAGGCATCAATTATGTCACTATCCATTATTAATCCAATTGTATGAAAGGGTTAAAAAACACACACATTATTAAAAATTATTTTAATGAAATAAACACACCGGTTGTTTTAATATTTTATTGCTCTCTCAATCCACCTGAAGACCCTCGCTTGGCAAAATAATAAACCCACAATATACATACCATCCGAGGATCTGTCAGGTCCCATGATGTAAATCCTTCTGAAGGGGTTAAATCAATTTACAGGCAGGAGCTGCGCTAAAGCACTCGCTCGGGCCTGTAAACCCCGGGTGCTGAAAGGAAAGCTGGGTGATCTGTACTTACCTTGAGTCACGGTGAGGCGCCCTCTGCTGGATGTCCTCATGAACTGGAGCCTTGGAAAAGTTCCCACGCTCGAGGTCATATGAGTTCATCCACCAGAGGGCGCATCACCGCAACTCAAGGTAAGTACAGATCACCCAGCTTTCCTTTCAGCACCCGGGGATTACAGGCACGAGCGAGTGCTTTACCGCAGCTCCTGCCTGTAAATTGATTTAACCCCTTCAGAAGGATTTACATCGTGGGACCTGACAGATCCTCGGATGGTATGTATATTGTGGGTTTATTATTTTGCCAAGCGAGGGTCTTCAGGTGGATTGAGAGAGCAATAAAATATTAAAACAACCGGTGTGTTTATTTCATTAAAATAATTTTTAATAATGTGTGTGTTTTTTAACCCTTTCAGACAATTGGATTAATAATGGCTAGGTGTCATAATTGACGCCTCTCCATTATTAATCTGGCTTAATGTCACCTTACAATAGCAAGGTGACATTAACCCTTCATTACTCCATATCCCACCGCTACACGGGAGTGGGAAGAGAGTGGCCAAGTGCCAGAATAGGCGCATCTTCCAGATGTGCCTTTTCTGGGGTGGCTGGGGGAAGATGTTTGTAGCCAGGGGGGGCCAATAACCATGGACCCTCTCTAGGCTATTAATATCTGCCCTCAGTCACTGGCTTTACCATTCTGGCGGAGAAAATTGCGCGGGAGCCCACGCCAATTTTTTCCGCCATTTAACCCTTTATTTTAGCAGCTACAGCAACCAAATTTTGCACATACACACTACTAACATTAGTAGTGTGGAATATGCAAAAAAAAGGGGGATATGAGATGGTTTACTGTATGTAAACCATGTCTCATATCCTGTCGGGTTTGGGAAGGAGAAATGAGAAGCCGGCAATTGAATTACCGGCTTTTCACATATATCGCGCTGAATTAAATATAAATACAGAATATATATATATGTGTCTCAATGACATATATATATATATACTGTATATATGTTTTAACGGACATTTGAGCACATAAATCCATTAGATGTCGGTTTTGCAAGCCTGCGAGAAAATATCGCAGTACGGATGCCATACGGATTACATACGGAGGATGCCATGCGCAAAGTACGCTGACACACCCTGCCTACGGATGACATACGGACCACTATTTTGGGAACATTTCTCCGTATTACGGCCGTATTACGGCCGTAAAAAATGGACCGTATTGTCTTACGCTGAGTGTGACGCCGGCCTTAGTAGTTCTGCTGGTGCTAGAGGCTCCGACATACTGAACTATAATTCTTTTTTCTTTTACCCAACTAGTCTTTTGCCATTGCCATTTTTTCTTTTACTACACATTTTGTAAAACACTGTCATTTACTTTTAACAATCTTTTCAACCCCAATTAATAAACCCTTGCCAAAAAGGACATAACAAATAATGCAAGTTAGAAAGGTACAAACAGAAAGCTAAATGTGGCAGTAAGCCACATCATAGGTGTGGTGTGTATTAGACTTGAGCAAATTTGTTCGGGTTCCCGCTTATTCAGCAAGCTATAGCGCTTACCGAATAAGCTGCAGAGGAAACACGGATATATGGAGCACACCGGTTGATCAGCTGATCGGTGCCGCAGCTGCATGTGTCGCGGCTGTGTCTCTGTCACAGCACATGCATAGACAGCCTGTGTGTTGGGCTCTCCATGCATGCGTTGTGACTGTCACACAGCTGCGGCGCCGAACAGCTGATTATCGTGAGTGCTCCGTGTTCCCGAGGCAGCTATTTGGTAATGATAATAGCTATTTGGATAAGGACTTAGCCGAAGCTAATCGCTCATTCCTAATTATTAAATGTCTCCATTTTTTAAACATTATTTCTAAATCTCCTAACAAAAGTCAATTATCTTTCCAAAAATGACCAGAAAAGAAATACTGCAAGGCATTAGCAGAAGTCATGTCAGCCTTCAACAGCTGATGGAGTCTTCTACAATATGTAAAACAAAAGGTGGGCATACTTTGAGAAACTCCATTTAGGCTACTTTCACACATCAGGTTTTTTGCATCAGGCACAATCCAGCAAATGTTGGAAAAAACGGATCCGGCGCAGATTGTGAAAAAGTGATCCGTTTTTTGATGGATCTGACTAGCATATCCAGATAATTGGCTAAAAAAAATTTGGAGCATGCGCAGTTTAAAAAAACGGATTCCGGCGCCGGAATCCTTCATTTTCCGGATCCGACACCATTCGGCTCCCATAGGCTTCCATTCTAGCAAACAGCCGGAAGCACTGGATCTGGCGCCTCCAGTTTTTTTGCCGGAGACAAAAAACGTTGCTATAGACGTTCTTTTCCAGAAACCAGAAACGGCAGATTTGCCAGATCTGGTGAAAACCGGACGAAACGCAAGGTCATCCGGCGCAATCCGCCACTAATTCAAGTCTATGGGAAAAAAACAGATCCAGAGGCAACATTCGCCGGATCCGGTTTTTTGAAAATTAGCCGGATTGAGCCTGACGGCAAAAACCTGATGTGTGAAAGTAGCCTTACCTACAGATATAGTGGTAATTTGCAGTTAAATACTTACCGGCTCATTCTCCCTGTAGCTGCTCGCTTCCAATCATTGGGATGGTTTAAGTTATCACAATGAGTTTTTGGTGAGTTTTTGATGCTATGTATTTTTGTTGCACCAAAATGCTGCGTATTAGGACTGTTTCACACGTCAGTGGCTCCGGTACGTGTGGTGACAGTTTCCTCACGTACCGGAGACACTGACACACGTAGACACATTAAAATCAATGTGTCTCTGCAGATGTCAGTGATTTTTCGCGGATCGTGTGTCCGTGTGCAAAACACGGAGACATGTCCACGGTTCTCCGGCAGCATGGTCCGCAAAATGTCCTGCACACGGAGAACAGTGTGCACTCTCCTCTGTGTGCACCCCATAGGGGTGGAGCCGCATATTCATCCCTGTAATGAGCAGTACCACGTGACCGCTCACACAGGACAAGCTGCCGGAGCAGAGAGGAGACATCGCGGGAGCTGGGTGAGTATTTTAATGCAAACGGGCGGGCGCACAGGGGGTGGGAGGCGGGAGGTGACCCCGAACTTTATTCTTAACAAAAAAAATTAAAAAAACCTTGATTTTTCATTCCTTCTCTCCAGCGAATGCTGCTGGGGAGAGGCAATGAATGCTGGCTTCAGCACCAAAAGCAGGGGACAGCGCTTAACTCTAGCACTGTCTCCTGCACAGTCCGTGTGGTACTCAGTCGGCACACGGGCAGCACACGGCTGCCGCACGTGTGCCACACTGATGTGCCATGTGAGCACACAGACACATGGACATGGATAACTCCGGTACCGATTTCTCCGGTACCGGAATTATCTGGACGTGTGAGACTGGCCTTACAGTTACTTAAAAGGGGATTGGATTTATTGAAATCTCACGTCCATTGTGCTTTTTTTATGCAGCAGTGTTAACAGATCTGCGGTTGCAGTTTTAAATCAGCAGAATGTCAATTTCATTTGTGGGTAAGATGAGTTTTATGTGTAGACTTTTCCCATAGACTTGCATTAGATGCGGAAAATCCACAGATAAAAAACACAAAACAACACATGCAATATGCACATGATGGTATCAATAAAGTATCAAGAGTTAATAACCGCTGTTTTAAAAATGCGATAAAAATGAATGTAAAAAAAAATGTCACTCAAAAACACACTGAAAAAACTGCAAGTAGCCTAATTTATCTATTAGGTGCAGTAATGCTGCAGAAAATCGGCAACATCAAAAACTAACTAAATACTCATCACGGAAACATAGCTTCAGGCTATGTTCACATGCAGAATTGTTGCTGTGTATTTTTCTTCAGAAGCCAAGACCTGCTCTCTTGTTAGTAAAAATGCTGTGATCAAAATGCCCCTTTTTCTGTTATGTATTTTTTGCTGTTTTTTTCAAGGTGTCTTTGATACTTTTTTGCAGTGGTTTTAGGTGCGGATTACATACGTGCTTTGTCTACAGTGCATGTTAAGCAAAGTTAGTTTTATTCACCAAAAACGCTTAAAAAAATGCAGTGAAAAACGCTGTTACAGTTTTTTGCATCACCTTTTCACTTTCTCATTGCTGTCTATGGTTGAAAAAAAATGGAGCAAAAGTGCTGAAAGCATTAGCATGTTGTAGATTTAAAAAAGTCAGCAATTTTCCAATTTAGTCACAAAAAAACAAGCGTGCGCATGAGATTTCAGAAATCTCATTGCTTTCGCTGGTACTGTAAAAAGCAGTTTTTCATTTGCAAAAAAAAATTAAAGCAGCAGAAACGCAATGTGTGAACATAGCCTTAACCCCTTCCTTTTATGTGGGCTCCAGCGGTGAGCCCACATCTTTCCCAGCACATATCAGCTGTTTTGAACAGCTGACATGTGCCTGGAATAGCCGCGGGTGGAATCGCGATCCACCCATGGCTATTAACCTGTTAAATGCCGCTGTCAGCGGTTGACAGCGGCATTTAACAAGCGCTTCTGGCAATTGCGCCGGAAATCCGCCCACTGGTGACCCGCGTCACGTGATTGAAGGTCTCCGGTGTGTTGGCATGGTCTCCTGGAGACCTCTATGATTGTCAGTACTGGTTTGCTGTGAGCGCCACCCAGTGGTCGGTGCTCATAGCAAGTGAGCATTCCTGCTACAGTACATACAGGCTATCTGATCACTGTCTGTATGTAGCAGAACTGATCAGATTATGGCAGCTTCTAGTCTCCCACGGAGACTATTGAAGCAAGCCAAAAGTAAAAAAAAAATGTTTTAAAAAATATTAAAAAAATAAAAATATAAAAAGTTCAAATCACCCCCCTTTTGCCCCATTCAAAATAAAACAATAAAAAATGAAACATACACATATGTATTTGGTTTTGCCGCGCTCAGAATTGCCCAATCTATCAATAAAAAAAGGATTAACCTGATCGCTAAACGGCGCAGCAAGAAAAAAGTTAAAACTTTTACGTTTTTTTTATTGCCATGACATTGCATTGGAATGCAAAAACGGGCGATCAAAAGATCATATCTGCACCAAAATGATATCATTAAAAATATCAGCTCGGCCTGCAAAACATAAGCCCTCACACAACCCGAGATCACAAAAAATGGAGATGCTACGGGTATCGGAAAATGGCACAATTTTTTTTTTTACAAAGTTTGGAATTTTTTTCAATACTTAGATAAAAAAGAACCTAGACATGTTTGGTATCTATGAACTTGTAATGACTAGTGTTGAGCGATACCGTCCGATATTTGAAAGTATCGGTATCGGAAAGTATCGGCCGATACCGGCAAAGTATCGGATCCAATCCGATACCGATACCCGATACCAATACAAGTCAATGGGACTCAAGTATCGGACGGTATCCCTGATGGTTCCCAGGGTCTGAAGGAGAGGAAACTCTCCTTCAGGCCCTGGGAACCATATTAATGTGTAAAATAAAGAATTAAAATAAAAAATATTGCTATACTCACCTCTCCGAGGGAACCGGCAGCGTTGTTTGCTTAAAATGCGCGCTTTTCCTTCCTTCCGTGACATCACGGCTTCTGATTGGTCGCGTGCCGCCCATGTGGCCGCGACGCGACCAATCACAGCAAGCCGTGACGTAATTTTCAGGTCCTTCTAGGCCTTCAGTATTTTAAAATTACGTTCCGGCTTTGTGATTGGTCGCGTCGCGGTCACATGGGCGACGCGACCAATCACAAGCCGTGACGTCACGGGAGGCAGGAGACGTGCGCATTTTAAAATGCGCGCGTGTCCAGCCTCCCGTGACGTCACAGCTTGTGATTGGTCGCGTCGCCATGTTGGCCGCGACGCAACCAATCACAGAAAGCCGTGACGTAATTTCAGGTCCTTCAGTATTTTAAAATTACGTTCCGGCTTTGTGATTGGTTGCGTCGCGGCCAACATGGCGACGCGACCAATCACAAGCCGTGACGTCACGGGAGGCTGGACACGCGCGCATTTTAAAATGCGCGCGTCTCTTGCCTCCCGTGACGTCACGGCTTGTGATTGGTCGCATCGCCCATGTGACCGCGACGCGACCAATCACAAAGCCGGAACGTAATTTTAAAATACTGAATGCCTAGAAGGACCTGAAAATTACGTCACGGCTTGCTGTGATTGGTCGCGTCGCGGCCACAAGGGCGGCACGCGACCAATCAGAAGCCGTGACGTCACGGAAGGAAGGAAAAGCGCGCATTTTAAGCAAACAACGCTGCCGGTTCCCTCGGTGAGGTCCAGGCTGCGTCGGAGAGGTGAGTATAGCAATATTTTTTATTTTAATTCTTTATTTTACACATTAATGTTGTTTCGATACCGATACCCGATACCACAAAAGTATCGGATCTCGGTATCGGAATTCCGATACAGCAAATATCGGCCGATACCCGATACTTGCGGTATTGGAATGCTCAACACTAGTAATGACCTGGAGAATCATAATGGCAGGTCAGTTTTACCATTTAGTGAACCTAGTAAAAAAACAAGTATTAGACTGCACTTTTTTTGCAATTTCATAGCACTTGGATTTTTTTTCCTGTTTTCTAGTACACGACATGGTAAAATCAATGATGTTGTTCAAAAGTACCACTCGTCCTGCAAAAAAGAAGCCCTCACGCGGCCATATTGACAGAAAAATAAAAAAGTTATGACACTGGGAAAAAGGTGAGTGAAAAGCAAAAACGTAAAACCGAGAAAAGCTTTGGGGGTTAAGGGGTTAAAGTGACGATTTTGCTTTGTTTTTTTTCTGTATAAATGCCAAGTTTTACAGTACCAACAAAGTGAGTGAGACTTATAAAATTCCATGCAGATGCTGGTTGTCTATTTCTTGTCTATTTTGAGCTCATGGGCATTTTTTGACATCTGCAGGATGTTATTTCTTTCAGTATTTTTACAGTGTTGTTCACCCATGGAATAACGCAAATAAAAATGGCCCGAAAATGCAGCAAAAACACACATTTTTACACAGTATTTTTCATGACAACAGCCTATTTTTTGATTCAGAAAAAACACACTGCAAAAATGCTTCATATAAATGGTTCCTTAGGTCGGGGTCACACTTGCGAGTGCAATGCAAGAAGCTCACGCTAGTCTCTCACATCAATACCCGGCACTGCCGTGGCACTCGGGACTGGAGTGTTCAGCTACATAGAAATACATGCAGCTGCACACTCCGGTTCCGAGTGCCTGCATTGATGTGAGAGACTTGTGCCAGTTTCTCGCATTGCACTTGCAAATTTGACCCCGGCCTCAGGGTATGTGCACACGGTGCGGATTCGTGTGCGGATTTTTCCGCACTGTTTTTGTAAAATCCACAGGTAAAACGCACTGCGGATTACCTGCAGATTACCTGCGGATTTACTGCGGATTTCCTGCAGTTTTTGTGCGGATTCCACCTGCGGTTTTACACCTGTGGATTCCTATTGCGGAGCAGGCGTAAACCGCTGCGGAATCCGCAGAAAAAAATGACATGCTGCAGAAAATACAATGCAGTATTTCAGTGCGGTATTTTCCGCAGCATGTGCACTGCGGATTTCGTTTTCCATACGTTTACATGGTACTGTACAACGCATGGAAAACTGCAGCGGATCCGCAGCAAAATCCACAACGTGTGCACATAGCCTTAAGCCACGTTCCAACAATGAGCTTTTGGTGAGTTTTTCATGTTGCAGATTTTCCGCACCGTTAGGTAAATTAGGTTACTTGCGTTTTTATTGCATTTTTGACATTGCATTTTTGTATCTTTTTAATATGTCATATTTTAAACAAACCTGATTTCTTTTTGTTACTTCCTAGCATTTGGCTTTGACAAAACTTTATTCATTCAGTTATGTGTGGATTACATTTGTTTTTGATGCTTTTCTGCTGCCGAAACAAACTAAAAACTCATGTGCATTTTTTGCCTGCAAATTATCCTCATTTAATGCAAGTCTATGGGAAAAACATGCACAGAAAACTCAGTGTCCCTGCAAGAGAGATTGCCATGTTGCGGATTTGAAATCCAAACCATAGGTCAATTTACACTGAGTAAAAAAGAAGTGCAGTGGCCATGAAATCTCTATAAATCCCATCTACTTTGATGGAACTATAAGGCCGGGGTCACACTTGCGTGTGCAGTGCGAAAAACTCTCGCGAGTCTCTGGCATTAATACCTGGCACTGCCGCCGGCACTTGGGACCAGAGCGTTCAGCTGCATGTATTTCTATCCAGCCGCACGCTCCGGTCCTAAGTGTCGGCGGCAGTGCCGGGTATTGATGCGAGTTTCTTGCATTGCACACGCAAGTGTGACCCTGGCCTAAGAGTCTGCGTTTTTGACGCAGCAAAAACATGCAGCATCAAAAACTCACCAAAAGCTTATCGTGGGAGCATAGCCTAAGGCCACGTGCACAGGTTCAGTATTTGTTGAGTGAAACAGTCAGACGAAAAGTATAATAGAAACACGTCATCATTTCTGTGTTTATCACCCACCCCTGGTTTTGTTTTTTAAAGGGAACCTATCACCTGAATTTGGCGGGACCAGTTTTGGGTCATATGGGTGGGGTTTTCGGGAGTTTGATTCACCCTTTCCTTACCCGCTGGCTGCATGCTGGCCGCAATATTGGATTGAAGTTCATTCTCTGTCCTCCATAGTACACGCCTGTGTAAGGCAAGATTGCCTTGCGCAGGCGTGTACTCCGGAGGACAGAGATTGAACTTCAATCCAATATTGTGGCCAGCATGCAGCCAGCGGGTAAGGAAAGGGTGAATCAAACACCCGAAAACCCCGCCCCTATGACCCCAAACTGGTCCCGCCAAATTCAGGTGATAGATTCCCTTTAAATTCTGAGGTAAAAAACTCACCAAACACAATGTGTGCATGTGGCCTTAGGTCAAAACTTATGCTGATTATCTTTGTAGTGTAGATTGTGAGCCCTCGCTGGCAGGGTCCTCTCTCCTCCTGTACCAGTTGTGACTTGTATTGTTCAAGATTATTGTACTTGTTTTTATTATGTATACCCCTCCTCACATGTAAAGCTCCATGGAATAAATAATAATAATAATAATAATAATAAAAAATAATAATAATAATAGTGGTCGCTTTTTATTACATAAATCTCCAAATTCACTCCCTAGGTTCAGAGTTAGATAATAAAATTCTCTCTGCCAGCAGTGCCAGTATGAGGAGCATATGAGTTGCCTGCACTGTTATGGTGCTCAGTGTATAAGTGTATGAAGAAGACAGCAGAGGAGATTACTCGCTGCATAAGAGAAAAACAAAGCTCCTACTAACATAAAGACATATTAAAAAAAAAGAAATCAGCAAATAGGTTGAAATTAGAGATATTCATTAGGGCATTTTCAGTATATGACTATGTTCACAAGATGAGTTCACATGTACACGTTGAGTATTTGGTCAGCATTTTACCTCAGTATTTGTAAGCCAAAACCAGGAGAGGAACAGTTAGGGTATGTGCACATGTTGCAGATTTTGCTGCGGATCCGCAGTGGATTGGCAGCTGCAGACTCGTAGCAGTTTTCCCTGAGTTTACAGTACCATGTAAACCTATGGAAAACAAAATCTGCAGTACACATGCTGCAGAAAAAAACACACGGAAACGTAGCGTTGTTTATTCTGCAGCATGTCAATTCTTTGTGCGGATTCCACAGCGGATTACACCTGCTCCATAATAGGAATCCGCAGGTGTAAAACCGCAGGTGGAATCCGCACAAAATCCGCAAAAAAATCGCAGTAAATCCGCCGTAATTCCGCAGGAAATCCGCAGTGCGGATTACCTTTGGGTTTACCAAAATCAGTCCGGAAAAATCCTTACCACTTTCCGCAACGTGTGCACGTTGCCTCAGAGGAAAAGTATAATAAAAACATTTCACCACTTCTGTATTTTTTACTTACTCCTAGTTTTAGCTTATAAATAGTGAGGTAAAAAACTCACCAAATACTCAAGATGTGCATGTGACTTAAGACACTGTGTTTTTGATGCAGCCAACATACGTAATGTCCAAAAACTCACTAAAAACTCACTGTTGAAACTTAACTTAAAGGCTGAAGTCACACTAAACGTATAAAAAAATCAGTCTGATTCTCACTGCCGAGAGTCGCACGAGTGTAATGCGAGTGTCATGGGAGTACAATCCGATGTTTCATACCTAGCATCTGATTTACATCCGAATGCAGTGCGATTGCTATCCAATTACAATGCGATTTTAACATGAGCTTTTACATAGAGCAATTCTCTATGTCATTTACACATCATTTTCAAAGGAAGTATTCTTCTAAACACGCACACATATATATAATAGATAGAATAAAAGCCAGCAATTCAGCAGCTGTGTACAGCAAAATACCGCCGGACCTGACAGGAGAGAACAGATGAATTACATATAGTATATACACATAGAATTGATAGATATATAGATGTCAGTGACATATACAATTATTACAGTGCGTATGCAGCTTATGGTACATGTATTTAATTATTAAAAGTTTATTTTTATGAGAAAAATAGCATGAGCAGAAGGAACCAACAGAGGGAAAGACGACGGCTGGGGGCAGATGTTTACAGCTTGGAAAGCGCGTAATACCCATGGTGCTTCACAGGCTATTAATATCAGTTCACAGCTGTATACTTTGCCTTTACTGGCTATTAAAAAGGGGGACCCCCCCAAAAAAAGATGCAGTGTCCCCCTATAATTAATAACCAGCAAAGGATATACAGATAGCTGCCGGCTGATATTAATAGCCTAGGAAGGGGCCATGGATACTGCCCCAGGCTAAAAACATTACCTCTCAACCACCTCAGAAAAGGTGCATCTCTAAGATTCTGACACTTAGTCTTGCTCTTCCCACTTGCCCGATAGCGGTGGCAAGTGGGGTGATAGTTGAGGGGGATGCTGATGTCACCTTTGTATTGTCAGGTGACATCAAGTCCTGAAGTTAGAAATGGAGAGGCGTCTATAAGATGCCTCCATTACAAACCGCATAGTCGTATTGTATAAAAGCACACACATCCAGAAAAAAGTCTGTAAAGATTATAAGGGATAACTCAGGAGACTCTTTGCATGGAACAAGACAACTACAGGACACAGTTTTATAAGTGGTAAAGTCTATATTATCACACAGTGATTCAAACAGGTGCAGAGAGAAACTCAAGTCCACAACACTTGGTGTAAATATTAAACGCAGCTTAGCAGTCTATAGGGAACTTCAGAGGAAAATGCAATCACGCAGAAAGTCTATGAAGCACAATTATTCTTGAGGATACTTGACATGAATAAGTCCTTGTCTTAGTCGAAACACAGATAGATATGCTTATAAGGCAGTTCAAATAATATCTTAGCACAACCAGGGAGGCCTGGTTAATAGTCTCAGGTTAAAAGGGACTCTGTCACCCCCTCCAGCCGTTAGAAACTAAAAGAGCCACCTTGTGCAGCAGTAATGCTGCATTCTGACAAGGTGGCTCTTTTAGTTATTGGTGCAGTCAAAGCAGAAATAAATCGTTTTATAATTTCGCAAAAATACCTATCTTTAGTCCTGGAGGCAGGTCTTAACCCCCCTGCTGCACACGCCACACTGCCATCAATCAAGGCTTCTTCGGCTCTGGGCGCCGCCCCCTCCGTGCTGTTTTCAAATCAAATCCGGCACCTGCGCTGTTTTGTTCTGCCTGGGGCAGGTGCAGTGAGCGCTGCCCGCATGACCTCAGATGCAGTCTCCGAGACTGCACCTGTGCAGCCACCCAGCTTGTGAATCCCAGCCCCGCACTGTGCATAATGCATAACACACTGTGGGGCTGGGATTCACAAGCTGGGTGGCCGCACAGGCGCAGTCTGCGAGACTGCATCTGAGGTCAGATGGGCAGTGCTCACTGCGCCTGCCCCAGGCAGAACAAAACAGCGCAGGCACCGGATTTGATTTGAAAACAGCGCGGAGGGGGCGGCACCCGGCGCCGAAGAAGCCTTGATTGACGGCAGTGAGGTGTGTGCAGCAGGGGGGTTAAGATCTGCCTCCAGGACTAAAGACAGGTATTTTTGCGAAATTATAAAATGCTTTTTTTCTGCTTTGACTGCACCAATAACTAAAAGAGCCACCTTGTCAGAATGCAGCATTACTGCTGCACAAGGTGGCTCTTTTAGTTTCTAACGGCTGGAGGGGGTGACAGAGTCCCTTTAAGCAGAGCAGCAACAGCTTACATGTCCAGCAAATGCAGATGGAAACAAACACAAGCAGCCAGATGGAGGATTATTGGAAACTGATGTATGCAGCAGAAACTCAGAGCTGAGTAGCAGGATCTCCACACAGGTTCACAGGAGCAGGTGCAAGTGCAGGTGCAAAGCCAGGGAGTCATCAGGAGCTGGATGCAAGGCAGAATACTCTAGCACAGACTAAAGGCTGGGGTGGAGTTATATAGCAGGAACACAGTGCACATGAGACCAAAGACACCATCTTGGAAAGGGGCAGTAATGCACAAAAGGTAATCAAAATGTTATAAGATATTGGAGCCGATTCCTGCGAATCCTGGAATCAATAATTTCCTCCACCACAAACTGTTCTTGCCCATCAATCACCACAGACTGCAGAGGTGGCACAACACGTCTCTGGTAGGTATTAGGAGATACAGGCTTTAGTAAAGATACATGAAAAACTGGGTGTACCTTCATAGTCCTAGGCAGCTTCAGACGGCAGGCCACAGAGCTCACAATACCGTTGATCTTGAAAGGGCCAATGAATTTCTGTCCAGTTTTTGTGAAGGAACGTTTAACTTCAGATTCTTCGTTGATAACCACACGGAATCTCTTACCTTGATCATGGGTGCAGGTTTAAGGAATCTATCTGCCGATCTCTTATAACGTTCTTGAGCCGTGGTCAGGGATTCCTTCAGAACCTCCAGATTTTGCCTCATCTCAGTCAGCCTTTCCTCAACTGCTGGAACCGGAGAATTAATCGGAGACCTAGGTAAGATACATGGATGATAACCCAGATTGGCAAAGAAAGGAGTGAACTTAGTGGAGGCGCTCTGAGAATTGTTGTATGAAAATTCAGCTAACGGCAGTAATTCCAACCAATCATTTTGGAGATGGCTAACATAGCATCTTAGATATTGTTCCAACATCTGGTTTGTGCGCTCAGTCTGACCATTTGTCTGGGGATGGTAAGTGGAAGAGAGACAGACATTAATATTGAGTGCAGAGCAAAACCCCTTCCAGAATCTTGAAGTGAACTGTACGCCACGGTCAGAGATGATCTCATCCGGGACCCCATGCAGCCGGAAGACATTCTGAATAACCAAGTTCACTGTATCCTTAGCTGAGAGGAGGCTGGTGCATGGAACAAAGTGAGCGGCTTTAGTCAGGTGATCAACTACTACCATGATCGTATTCATGCCCCCCGATGTAGGCAGCTCCACAATAAAGTCCATTGATATAGACCCCTAAGGTCGGGACGGAACAGGTAATGGTTGCAGGAGACCCGTAGGTGCCACACGAGGAGTCTTGTAATGAGCACATACCTCGCAAGAGAGAACATAGTCCTTAGTATCCTTCAGGCAAGTTAGCCACCAGAAAAATCGGCTTAGGAACTCTTGTGTCTTCTGTACCCCCCTGTGACCCACCAACTTGAAGTCATGTACCAACTTGAAGATCTGCAGATGGCCGGCCTCAGGGACGTAGATACGTCGATCTCTGAACTACATGCCACACTTGAAGACAAGATTAATATCCACAGGTGGGTTGGCCAGAAATATATCACCGTCATAGGCCTCCCTGCACTCCTTCCACAAGTCCTGATCGTGGATAACTCTGATGAAATTGGCATCAGATAGAATGGTCTTGGATGGGGCTCCAGTTACGGAATCCGCAGCATGGATTCGGGATAAAGCATCAGCCTTCCCATTACGAGAACCTGGACGGTACGAGATAACAAAATTAAATTGATTTAAAAATAAGTTCCAACGGGCCTGACGAGGAGAAAGACATCTAGCGGATCTGAAGAACTCTAAATTGCGATGGTCAGTAAGCACTACGATCTGTTGTGCAGCTCCTTGCAGATGATGCTTCCATTCCTTGAAAGCCGCAATAATAGCCAGCAATTCCTTGTCTCTCACATTGTAATTCTTCTCTGCTGAGGTTAGTCTACAGGAAAAGAAAGCACAAGGATGTAGCAGACCCTTCTCTCCTGTTCTTTGGGAGAGAATAGCCCCCAAAGCATTATCAGAAGCGTCCACCTCCACAATGAAAGAAAGTGTTGGATCTGGGTGTATCAACAGCGGTGCTGAGGTGAAACAGATCTTAAGCCGATCAAAAGCTTCTTGAGCCTGTGATGACCACTTAAAGGGCTTTTCCTTCTTTGTCAAGGAAGTAATGGGACGGACAATAGCAGAAAAATTTCGAATTAATTGTCTGTAGAATTTTGCAAAACCAATAAAACGTTGCACCTCCTTAACGTTCTTGGGTACCGGCCAGTCAAGGATAGCCTGAATGTTACTAGATTCCATGTTCTGCCCCTGGGGAGAGATGATATAACCTAAGAACTAGTGTTGAGCGACTTTTATTTTTATAGGATCGGGTCGGGTTTCACGAAACCCGACTTTCTCAAAAGTCGGGTCGAGTGAAATCGGCCGATCCTATAAAAAAGTCGGGGTCGGGGTTGGCCGAAACGCGAAACCCAATGCAGTGCAATGGGATACTATGGTTCCCAGGGTCTGAAGGAGAGGAAACTCTCCTTCAGGCCCTGGGATCCATATTTAAGTGTAAAACAAAGAATTAAAATAAAAAATATTGATATACTCACCCTCTGACGAGCCCTGGTAGTAATCGGCATCTTCCGTTCCTAAGAATGAGCGTGTTCAGGGCTTTAGATGACGTCACGGCTTTGTGATTGGTCGCGGCGGCCCACGTGACCGCTCAGCGACCAATCACAAGCCGTGACATAATTCTCTCAGGTCCTAAATTCCTCATTCTAGGAATTTAGGCCATGAGAATTACGTCACGGCTTGTGATTGGTCGCTGAGCGGTCACGTGGGCCGCCGCGACCAATCACAAAGCCGTGATGTCATCTAAGGCCCTGAACACGCTCATTCTTAAGAAGGAAGGCTGCCGGAAAGAAGCAGGGCATGTACGAGGGTGAGTATATACCTAATAGGAATATACTCACCCTCGGCTTCTTTCCGGCAGCCTTCCTTCTTAAGAATGAGCGCGTTCAGGGCCTTAGATGACGTCACGGCTTTGTGATTGGTCGCGGCGGCCCACGTGACCGCTCAGCGACCAATCACAAGCCGTGACGTAATTCTCATGGCCTAAATTCCTAGAATGAGGAATTTAGGACCTGAGAGAATTACGTCACGGCTTGTGATTGGTCGCTGAGCGGTCACGTGGGCCGCCGCGACCAATCACAAAGCCGTGACGTCTTCTAAGGCCCTGAACGCGCTCATTCTTAGGAACGGAAGATGCCGGTTACCAGCGGCGATGTCCAGGCTGCGTCGGAGAGGTGAGTATATCAATATTTTTTATTTTAATTCTTTATTTTACACTTAAATGTGGATTCCGATACCGATTTCCGATATCGCAAACATATCGGAACTCTGTATCGTAATTCCGATACCAGATTCAGAAGATCGCCGACCTCATGGCCGACCCCACACAGGGGTCGGGTCGGGTTTCATGAAACCCGACTTTGCCAAAAGTCGGCGACTTCTGAAAATGGTCGACCCGTTTCGCTCAACCCTACTAAGAACTGTATCTCAGAACAATGGAACTCTCATTTCTCCGGCTTGATATACAGATGGTTCTCTTTCAGACATCTTAAAACAGCTTTGACATGTTCTTCATGTTCCTGTAGAGAGTCAGAAAAGATTAGAATATCGTCCAAATAGATCACCACAAACTGGTCCAACAAATCTCTGAAAATGTCATTAGCAAGGTGTTGAAATGTTGCAGGGGCATTACAAAGCCCGAAGGGCATCACAAGATATTCAAAGTGTCCATACCGGCATCGGAATGCTGTCTTCCACTCATCCCCTGGACGAATACGCACCAAATTATAAGCCCCACGAAGATCCAGTTTAGAGAACACCTTAGCATGGTGGACTCTTTCCAGTAATTCGGGAATCAGAGGCAAAGGGTAATGATTCCGTACGGTTACCTTATTGAGCTCTCGATAGTCCACACAGTGTCTCAGGGACCCATCCTTCTTCTTTACAAAAAATATAGGTGCCCCTGCTGGTGAGGAAGAAGGACGTATGAAGCTTTTGGCCAGATTTTCATCAATATAGTCCTTTAAGGCTTGAAGCTCAGGTGCCGCCAAAGGATATACGTTACCAAAAGGAATGGCTGCCCCAGGAAGCAACTCAATGGGACAGTCATAATGCCTGTGTTCAAGAAGCTGATCTGCATTCTTCTTGTCACAGATGTCAGAGAACTCTTTATATGCTGAAGGTAAAGTAAATACCTGTACCGGTGGGTCCGTAGCTGTGGACTCAGGGACAGCTTCAGTTAATGCTGAGTTGCTCCTTGTTGGAAAGATAATCTCCTTGGTCTCCCAGTTGATAGTTGGATTCTGAGGACACAGCCAAGGGATACCTAAAATCACAGGAAAATGAGGAGAAGAAATTAACAAGAAAGAGAGTTGCTATTGATGATTAGGCTCCAACAAAATCTCAAGGGGTGGGGTCTCCTGATCCACAGGCCCGGAGATTAAAGGTAACCCTTCCACTGTTTCCATGGTAATTGGAGGTGCTCTTTGATGAATTTCAATACCATGTTCCTTGGCAAATGCGATATCCATAAAATTGCCACCTGCACCAGAGTCAATCATAGCTGCACTGGAAATTCACTGTCCTGTACACAGGATCGTAATTGGGAGAGAACAGTGAGAGTTCTTTTCATTTAGCTCCTTGGCTGGTGAAGTCATAGAAAGTGAATGGAATACAGCGTTTAAAGGCAGGCTACATTCAGAGATGTCAGATTCATCATCATAGTTGTCATACTCTCCTACTGCTGCTAGCACCTTGTTAGGCCACTTGGGACACTTGGGACAGTTGATTAGAAAGTGGTCAGACTGGCCGCAGTAGAAACATAGACTTTCTCGAAGGCGATGCTCCCGGCGCTCATTACTCTCGCGCCTCTGAACAGAATCAATTTGCATGGGCATCTCCTCCACCTCTCGAGATGTTTTACCTGCAGGCTCTTTGGATGGAAGGGAAAAGTTAGAAATATGGTTATATGCAGCAAACTTCTCCTGCCTACGCTCAGTAAGGCGAATGTCAATGCGCACACAATGCTGTATAAATGTTTCTAGCTCTTGTGGTGTTTCAGAGCGAGCTAATTCATCCTTTACAATGCTAGACAGACCCCTTTTAAAAATAGGTAATTGTGCATCACTGTCCCAATTAGTATCTACCGCTAATCTCCTGAATTCAGTAGCATACTCAATAACAGAATGTTTAGCTTGGCGTAAAGACAATAAAGCAGATTCAGCGGTTGCACGGCGATTAGGATCATCAAACATTAATGCCATAGTGGCCAAAAAATCGTCCATATTATTTGACCGCAGGTCACAAGACTCAATCATCGGATTCGCCCAGGCGAGCGCTCGTGCGGTCAGCAGCATTATTACACACAATACTTTGGATCTATCATTAGGAAAATGGTCAGCATGCACATCAAAATATAGCATACATTGATTCACAAAGCCACGAAATTTGTCGTGATCACCATTAAATCTGAATGGGTGCAACTTAGGTGGGCTAGCTGGTGGCGGTTGCCCAGATGGTAAAGTCGCTTGTGCAGCCATTTGCGTGCTTATGTCCTGAAAAGCCCGTCCCTACTGGGACTCTATGCCAGCAAGTTTGTTTTCCTGGGCTGCCATGCGGGTGCTTAAGTCCTGCAAAGTCTGTCCAAACACTTGTTGATTGTGTTCAAAGCTTCCAAACTTCTTTTGCAGACGTTCCACATCTTTCTGCAGCGATCTAATTATGGAGAACACCTGCTCTAGTCTGCTTTCTGCAGTCATTGTTCCAGCAGTCTCCTGTTTTGAGGCTAGAGTATCCTGTAAAGATTATAAGGGATAACTCAGGAGACTCTGCATGGAACAAGACAAGTACAGGACACAGTTTTATAAGTGGTAAAGTCTATATTATCACACGGTGATTCAAACAGGTGCAGAGAGAAACTCAAGTCCACAACACTTGGTGTAAATATTAAAAGCAGCTTAGCAGTCTATAGGGAACTTCAGAGGAAAATGCAATCATGCAGAAAGTCTATGAAGCACAATTATTCTTGAGGATACTTGACACGAATAAGTCCTTGTCTTAGTCCAAACACAGATAGATATGCTTATAAGGCAGTTCAAATAATATCTTAGCACAACCAGGGAGGCCTGGTTAATAGTCTCAGGTTTAAGCAGAGCAGCAACAGCTTACATGTCCAGCAAATGCAGATGGAAACAAACACAAGCAGCCAGATGGAGGATTACTGGAAACCGATGTATGCAGCAGAAACTCAGAGCTGAGTAACAGGATCTCTACACAGGTTCACAGGAGCAGGTGCAAAGCCAGGGAGTCATCAGGAGCTGGATGCAAGGCAGAATACTCTAGCACAGACTAAAGGCTGTGTGTTGTGAATTTACCTTTTGGCTCCCTCTAGTGGCTACTAGTGATTTGACTCTGGGTATGTCATTCATCCCTTGTATGCTCACCTGGGTCGTTAGGTCAGGGGTGTTGCTATATAAGCTCCCTGGACCTTCAGTTCAATGCCTGGCAACGTTGATATCAGAGCTAATCTGTAGTGCTCTTGTCCACTGATCCTGGTTCCTGTTTGACTAAGCTAAGTCTGCTTCCTTGCTTTTTGCTATTTGTTTTGGTTTGCATTTTTGTCCAGCTTGTATATAATCTGTTTCCTGACCTTGCTGGAAGCTCTAGGGTGGCTGGTGTTCTCCCCCCGGGCCGTTAGACGGTTCGGGGGTTCTTGAATCTCCAGCGTGGATTTTGATAGGGTTTTTGTTGACCATATAAGTTATCTTACTACATTCTGCTATTAGTAAGTGGGCCTCTCTATGCTAAAACCTAGTTCATCTCTGTGTTTGTCATTTCCTCTTACCTCACCGTTATTATTTGTGGGGGGGCTACTATCCTACTTTTGGGGTCTATTCTCTGGAGGCAAGAGAGGTCTTTGTTTTCCTCTTCTAGGGGTAGTTAGTCCTCCGGCTGGCGCGAGACATCTAGCGACCAACGTAGGCATGTTCCCCGGCTACTGCTAGTGTTGGCGTTAGGAGTAGATATATGGTCAACCCAGTTACCACTGCCCTATGAGCTGGATTTTTGTACGTCGCAGACTTACTTGTTTCTCTGAGACCCTCGCCATTGGGGTCATAACAGTTTGCCAGGCCAGTATTAAATGTTAAATGCATTGCAGAAGCAGGATTATAAGAAAGAAAGTTCTGAGTTTTTTTTTTCTCTCTCTCATTTTTTTTTCTTTTCCCCTTTACCTCTGAGTGGCTTGTGTTTGCTGCAGACATGAATGTCCAGACCTTGATTACAAGTGTGGACCAGCTTGCTGCTCGTGTGCAGGGCATACAAGATTATGTTATCAGAAGTCCTATGTCAGAACCTAAGATACCGATTCCTGAACCGTTTTCCGGAGACCGATTTAAATTTAGAAATTTCAGGAATAATTGTAAATTGTTTTTGTCTCTGAAACCCTGTTCATCTGGAGACTCCGCTCAGCAAGTAAAAATTGTTATTTCTTTTTTACGGGGCGACCCTCAGGATTGGGCCTTCTCGCTGGCGCCAGGAGATCCGGCATTGGCTGACATTGATGCGTTTTTTCTGGCGCTCGGTTTGCTTTATGAGGAACCCAATCTTGAGATTCAGGCAGAAAAGGCCTTGCTGGCTATGTCTCAGGGCCAGGACGAGGCTGAAGTGTATTGCCAAAAATTTCGGAAATGGTCCGTGCTGACCCAGTGGAACGAGTGTGCATTGGCTGCTAATTTTAGAAATGGCCTTTCTGAAGCCATTAAGAATGTGATGGTGGGTTTTCCCATTCCCACAGGTCTGAATGATTCTATGGCCCTGGCTATTCAAATCGACCGCCGCTAATTCCCTCATGGTGTTGTCTGAACAGACACCTGATTTAATGCAATGTGATAGAGTCCTGACTAGAAATGAGCGGAAAATTCATAGACGCCAGAATGGCTTGTGTTACTACTGTGGTGATTCTACACATGTTATCTCAGCATGCTCTAAACGTCTTACTAAGGTTGTTAGTCCGGTCGCCATTGGTAATTTGCAACCTAAATTTATTCTATCTGTAACTTTGATTTGCTCACTGTCATCGTATCCTGTCATGGCGTTTGTGGACTCGGGTGCTGCCCTGAGCCTTATGGATCTGTCATTTGCCAAGCGCTGCGGATTTGTTCTTGAGCCATTGGAAAATCCTATTCCTCTTAGGGGTATTGATTCTACGCCATTGGCAAAAAATAAACCGCAGTTTTGGACACAGGTTACCATGTGCATGACTCCCGAACATCGGGAGGTAATACGTTTTCTTGTTCTGCATAAAATGCATGATTTGGTTGTTTTGGGTTTGCCATGGTTACAGACCCATAATCCAGTCTTGTACTGGAAGGCTATGTCAGTGTCAAGTTGGGGCTGCCATGGAATTCATGGAGATTCCCTGCCCTTGTCTATTGCTTCTTCTACGCCTTCGGAAGTTCCGGCGTATTTGTCTGATTATCAGGATGTCTTCAGCGAGTCTAAGTCCAGTGCACTGCCTCCTCATAGGGAATGTGACTGTGCAATAGATTTGATTCCTGGCAGTAAGTTTCCTAAGGGGAGACTGTTTAATCTGTCGGTACCTGAACATACCGCGATGCGTTCATATATCAAGGAGTCTCTTGAGAAGGGGCATATCCGTCCTTCTTCTTCCCCTCTTGGTGCGGGATTCTTTTTTGTGGCCAAAAAGGACGGATCTTTGAGGCCTTGTATTGACTATCGGCTTTTAAATAAGATCACTGTCAAATTTCAGTATCCTTTGCCGCTGTTGTCAGATTTGTTTGCCCGGATTAAAGGTGCCAAGTGGTTCACCAAGATAGACCTTCGTGGTGCGTACAACCTTGTGCGCATTAGGCAGGGCGATGAATGGAAAACCGCATTCAATACGCCCGAAGGTCATTTTGAGTACTTGGTGATGCCATTCGGTCTCTCTAATGCACCTTCAGTTTTTCAGTCCTTCATGCATGACATTTTCCGGAAGTATCTGGATAAATTTTTGATTGTTTATCTGGATGATATTCTGTTTTTTTCTGATGATTGGGACTCGCATGTGGAGCAGGTCAGGATGGTTTTTGAGATTCTGCGTGAAAATTCTTTGTTTGTAAAAGGCTCAAAGTGTCTCTTTGGTGTACAGAAGGTTCCCTTTTTGGGGTTCATTTTTTCCCCTTCTGCTGTGGAGATGGATCCAGTCAAGGTCCGAGCTATTCATGATTGGACTCAACCCTCGTCAGTTAAGAGTCTTCAGAAGTTCTTGGGTTTTGCTAACTTCTACCGTCGTTTTATCGCAAATTTCTCTAGCGTTGTTAAACCGCTGACGGATATGACCAAGAAAGGCTCTGATGTAGCTAACTGGGCTCCTGCTGCCGTGGAGGCTTTCCAGGAGTTAAAACGCCGGTTTACTTCGGCGCCTGTTTTGTGCCAGCCTGACATCTCACTTCCCTTTCAGGTTGAGGTGGATGCTTCGGAGATTGGGGCAGGGGCCGTTTTGTCGCAGAGAGGCCCTGGTTGCTCTACTATGAGACCTTGTGCCTTTTTCTCTAGGAAGTTTTCGCCGGCAGAGCGAAATTATGATGTGGGCAATCGGGAGTTGTTGGCCATGAAGTGGGCATTTGAGGAGTGGCGTCATTGGCTCGAGGGTGCTAAGCATCGTGTGGTGGTCTTGACTGATCACAAAAATCTGATGTATCTCGAGTCTGCTAAACGCCTGAATCCTAGACAGGCCTGCTGGTCATTGTTTTTCTCCCGTTTTGACTTTGTGGTCTCATATTTACCAGGTTCTAAGAATGTGAAGGCCGATGCTCTGTCTAGGAGCTTTGTGCCTGATGCTCCTGGAGTCGCTGAACCTGTGGGTATTCTTAAGGAAGGAGTTATCGTGTCTTCTATTTCTCCAGATCTGCGACGTGTGTTGCAGAGATTTCAGGCTGGTAGGCCTGACTCTTGTCCACCTGACAGATTGTTTGTGCCTGCTAGATGGACCAGCAGAGTCATTTCCGAGGTTCATTCCTCGGTGTTGGCAGGGCACCCGGGAATTTTTGGCACCAGAGATCTGGTGGCCAGGTCCTTTTGGTGGCCTTCCTTGTCAAGGGATGTGCGGTCATTTGTACAGTCCTGTGGTACTTGTGCTCGAGCTAAGCCTTGCTGCTCTCATGCCAGCGGGTTGCTCTTGCCCTTGCCTGTCCCGAAGAGACCTTGGACACACATCTCTATGGATTTCATTTCTGATCTTCCGGTGTCTCAGGGCATGTCTGTCATCTGGGTGATATGTGATCGTTTCTCCAAGATGGTCCATTTGGTTCCTTTGCCTAAGCTGCCCTCCTCTTCTGATCTGGTTCCTGTGTTCTTCCAGAACGTGGTTCGTTTGCACGGCATTCCTGAGAATATTGTGTCGGACAGAGGATCCCAGTTTGTTTCCAGGTTCTGGTGATCCTTTTGTGGTAGGATGGGCATTGAGTTGTCGTTTTCATCCGCTTTCCATCCCCAGACTAACGGACAAACGGAGCGAACTAATCAGACTCTGGAGGCTTATTTGAGGTGTTTTGTCTCTTCTGATCAGGATGATTGGGTGACCTTCTTGCCGTTGGCTGAATTTGCCCTTAATAATCGGGCTAGTTCCGCCACCTTGGTTTCGCCATTTTTCTGCAACTCTGGTTTCCATCCTCGTTTTTCCTCGGGACATGTGGAGCCTTCTGACTGTCCTGGGGTGGATTCCGTGGTGGATAGGTTGCAGCGGATCTGGGGGCATGTGGTGGACAATTTGAAGTTGTCACAGGAGAAGGCTCAGCGTTTTGCCAACCGCCGCCGCGGTGTGGGTCCCCGACTTCGCGTTGGGGATTTGGTATGGCTGTCTTCTCGATTTGTTCCTATGAAGGTCTCCTCTCCCAAATTTAAGCCTCGCTTCATTGGTCCTTACAAGATATTGGAAATCATTAATCCTGTATCCTTTCGCCTGGATCTTCCGGTGTCGTTTGCCATCCACAACGTATTTCATAGGTCCTTGTTGCGGCGGTACGTTGTGCCTGTGGTTCCTTCTGCTGAGCCTCCTGCTCCGGTGTTGGTTGAGGGCGAGTTGGAGTACGTGGTGGAGAAGATCTTAGATTCTCGTCTCTCCAGGCGGAGGCTTCAGTACCTGGTCAAGTGGAAGGGCTATGGTCAGGAGGATAATTCCTGGGTGGTCGCCTCTGATGTGCATGCGGCCGATTTAGTTCGTGCCTTTCACGCCGCTCATCCTGATCGCCCTGGTGGTCTTGGTGAGGGTTCGGTGACCCCTCAGTAAGGGGGGGGTACTGTTGTGAATTTACCTTTTGGCTCCCTCTAGTGGCTACTAGTGATTTGACTCTGGGTATGTCATTCATCCCTTGTATGCTCACCTGGGTCGTTAGGTCAGGGGTGTTGCTATATAAGCTCCCTGGACCTTCAGTTCAATGCCTGGCAACGTTGATATCAGAGCTAATCTGTAGTGCTCTTGTCCACTGATCCTGGTTCCTGTTTGACTAAGCTAAGTCTGCTTCCTTGCTTTTTGCTATTTGTTTTGGTTTGCATTTTTGTCCAGCTTGTATATAATCTGTTTCCTGACCTTGCTGGAAGCTCTAGGGTGGCTGGTGTTCTCCCCCCGGGCCGTTAGATGGTTCGGGGGTTCTTGAATCTCCAGCGTGGATTTTGATAGGGTTTTTGTTGACCATATAAGTTATCTTACTACATTCTGCTATTAGTAAGTGGGCCTCTCTATGCTAAAACCTAGTTCATCTCTGTGTTTGTCATTTCCTCTTACCTCACCGTTATTATTTGTGGGGGGCTACTATCCTACTTTTGGGGTCTATTCTCTGGAGGCAAGAGAGGTCTTTGTTTTCCTCTTCTAGGGGTAGTTAGTCCTCCAGCTGGTGCGAGACATCTAGCGACCAACGTAGGCATGTTCCCCGGCTACTGCTAGTGTTGGCGTTAGGAGTAGATATATGGTCAACCCAGTTACCACTGCCCTATGAGCTGGATTTTTGTACGTCGCAGACTTACTTGTTTCTCTGAGACCCTCGCCATTGGGGTCATAACAGCTGTGCACATGAGACCAAAGACTCCATCTTGGAAAAGGGCAGTAATGCACGAAAGGTAATCAAAATGTTCAGAGTCCTGACAAAGTCGTTTAAGTGAAAGAATGGCACAGACTCCTTTACTAAATCTTTATTAAACTATACTTACGACATCACCCATTCCAGAGACACCATTGTCTCCTACAAAAGAGTTAAAATAACAAACAACAATATTCCTCACCTTTCTTCAGAGAAGATGATAATCCATTTGTCCCACGACGAGTTTAGCTCTGCTACATCTAGATGGCAGGCTGCATGGTTGCATGATGCAACCATACAGCCTGTCATACAGCAGAGACACTGAGCAGCGTGTGCTCAGTGTCTCCCTGTGAACTCCTATTACCTATCTGATGGCACCGCTAGCACTGATGTCAGATAGGTGAAGTGAGTTCATTGGCTGTGAACTCCCTGGACACACAGGCTCTCCATGCATGTGTTGTGACTGTGACACAGCTGCGACACGTGCACATCAGCCGCTGCGCTCCATGTATCCAGGTTCCCTCTGCAGCCTATTCGGTAAGCGCTATAGCTTGCCGAATAAGCAGGGACCCAATCAAATTCGCTCATCTCTAGCATATATATATATATATATATATATATATATATATATAATCAAAAAAAGAGGCTCAAGCTTGAGAAAAGCTCATTGCGAGCTGAAACGTCGCCTTAAGACGTGACTAAATCCTGCACATTTTTTCACTTTGAAACATGGAGTGCTGCCTCTTTTTTTGATTATATTTGAACTTGGATGATCGGTGGACTGGTTATCTGGGGGCCTTGCACCCAAAGATAAGTATATCTGTGCTGTTCCCCTTTTTTCACTATATATATATATATATATATATATATATATATATATATATATATATATACACTGCTCAAAAAAATAAAGGGAACACTAAAATCCCACATCCTAGATATCACTGAATGAAATATTCCAGTTGTAAATCTTTATTCATTACATAGTGGAATGTGTTGAGAACAATAAACCTAAAAATTATCAATGTAAATCACAACTAATATCCCACGGAGGTCTGGAGTTGGAATGATGCTCAAAATCAAAGTGGAAAATGAAGTTACAGGCTGATCCAACTTCAGTGGAAATGCCTCAAGACTAGGAACTGATGCTCAGTAGTGTGTGTGGCCTCCACATGCCTGTATGATCTCCCTACAATGCCTGGGCATACTCCTGATGAGGCGGCGGATGGTCTCCTGAGGGATCTCCTCCCAGACCTAGACTAAAGCATCCGCCAACTCCTGGACAGTCTGTGGTGCAACGTGACGTTGGTGGATGGTGCGAGACATGATGTCTCAGATGTGGTCAATCGGATTCAGGTCTGGGGAATGGGCGGGCCAGTCCATAGCTTCAATGCCTTCATCTTGCAGGAACTGCTGACACACTCGAGCCACTTGAGGTCTGGCATTGTCCTGCATTAGGAGGAACCCAGGGCCAACCGCACCAGCATATGGTCTCACAAGGGGTCTGAGGATCTCATCTCGGTACCTAATGGCAGTCAGGCTACCTCTGGCGAGCACATGGAGGGCTGTGCGGCCCTCCAAAGAAATGCCACCCCACACCATTACTGACCCACTTCCAAACCGGTGATGCTGAAGGATGTTGCAGGCAGCAGATCACTCCCCATGGCATCTCCTGACTCTGTCACAAATGTCACATGTGCTCAGTGTGAACCTGCTTTCATTTATGAAGAGCACAGGGCACCAGTGGTGAATTTGCCAATTCTGGTGTTCTGTGGCAAATGCCAGGCATCCTGCACGGTGTTGGGCTATGAGCACAACCCACCATTTATGAAGACACATGCACATTTGTGGCCTGCTGGAGGTCATTTTGCAGGGCTCTGGCAGTGCTCCTCCTGTTCCTCCTTGCACAAAGGTTGAGGTAGCGGTCCTGCTGCTGGGTTGTTGCCCTCCTATGGCCCCCTCCACGTCTCTTGGTGTACTGGCCTGTCTCCTAGTAGCGCCTCCAGCCTCTGGACACTATGCTGACAGACACAGCAAACCTTCTTGCCACAGCTCGCATTGATGTGCCATCCTGCATGAGCTGCACTACCTGAGCCACTTGTGTGGGTTGTAGAGTCTATCTTATTCTACCATGAGTGTGAAAGCACAACCAACATTCAAAAGTGACCAAAACATCAGCCAGAAAGCATTGGTACTGAGATGTGGTCTATGGTCCCCACCTGCAGAACCACTCCTTTATTGAGTGTGTCTTGATAATTGCCAATAATTTCCATCTGTTGTCTATTCCATTTGCACAACATCATGTGAAATTGATTGTCAAACAGTGTTGCTTCCTAAGTGGACAGTTTGATTTCACAGAAGTTTGATTTACTTGGAGTTAAATTCTGTTGTTTAAGTGTTCCCTTTATTTTTTTGAGTAGTGTATATTCTATCTATTCTATTCTGTCATGCTGTTATTTTACTCTACGCTGCAGATGAATTGCCGGCTATTCAAAGGAGATCGGTGCATAAAAATCAAACAGGACTCGCATGGTCTGAGTGCTGTGCAATGTTTTTTCTTGCATTGGCAAGTCTCGGCTGAGTCTCGGTGCCAATGCGCCTGAGAAAAATAACGCTGATGTGAGCTGCCCCATAGATTAATACTGGGCCAAGTGCTATGCGATGTTTTCTCGCATAGCACTCGACCCGTATTCTACGGTAGTGTGACTCCGGCCAAAGGGATATTTCCATCTCCAAGATCCTATTCCAATATGTAGTATGTGTAATAATAACAATAATAGCAAATACCTGCAATTAGAAATGTAATATAGTTCTTCTGATTACCTATGTTGCGTACTCCATGTGGAGGGCATTGCAGTAGTTTAAGTATCCATGGTTATTACCATTAAGAACAAACTAACTATATCAGTGGTCGTAACCATGGATACCTAAGCTACTGCTATGCTCTACATGAGGAAAGATACTTAGCGAATCATAAGAACTACACAACATTTCTAATTGGAGATATTTGCTAATATTATTGTTTCACCTACTACATATTGTGATAGGATCTTGGAGATAGGATCTTGGAGATGGGAAAACCCCTTTAAGGATTCTTGTGAAAAACAACCATCTTTTCTTTTCTGAACAAACTCTTTTTCTCTCAGTGTTGCAGCTGCTAAAATCACAGACTATGGATAACTATTGACTTTTCCATACCAAGCTGTCCTTGGTCCACCATTACAGGGGCTTATATGACTAACTATACAGAGAAGTTAGGCTGGTTTCACACTTGCGTTTTTTGCCGCTGCGTTTTAGCGCTAAAAAACGCATGCGTTTTTTTTCTATACTTAACATTAAAAACGCATTCATTTTTTTGCATGCGTTTTGACGCGTTTTTGGCAACGCATGCATTTTTTTATGCTTGCGTTTTGTTGCAGAAATGCAACCTGTAGTAATTTCTAGCGGCGTTTTTTTGCCGCAAAAACACGCATGCATTTTTTCGCGGCAAAAAAATGTATTGCTGTCTATGTAAACACATGCGTTTTTAAGCACATGCGTTTGCATGCGTTTTTAAACGCATGCGTTTCTATAGAAAAACACAAGAAAACACAAGAAAAAACAAGAAAACCCTAACCCTAACCCTAACCCTAGGGTTACTAGGGATCCTAACCCTAACCCTAAGGTTAGGATCCCTAGTAACCATAGGGATCCTAACCCTAACCCTAACCCTTAGGGTTAGGGTTAGGGTTAGGATCCCTAGGGTTAGGGATAGGGTTAGGCTTAGGATCCCTAGTAACCCTAGGGATCCTAACCCTAACCCTAACCCTAGGGATCCTAACCCTAATCCTTAGGGTTAGGGTTAGGATCCTAACCCTTAGGGATAGGGTTAGGGTTAGGATCCCTAGGGTTAGGGTTAGGGTTAGGGTTAGGATCCCTAAGGTTAGGGTTAGGGTTAGGGTTAGGATCCCTAGGGTTAGGGTTAGGGTTTGGGTTAGGGTTAGGGTTAGGGTTAGGATCCCTGTTGTGAACTCTGTTTTTGGGCTCCCTCTTGTGGTCACAACTGGTACTGTGTGAGTGCTGTCTTTGGGCTCCCTCTGGTGGTTCTTTGTGTCATTCTGCAGGTCTGAGGCAGGATCAGCTGTCTCGTTATCTCTTAGCTGGTTTCCTATTTAGTTCACCTGGACTCTCAGTTGTTGCTTGCTGTCAATGTCTTCAGTGCTATTTTGGAGCTCTCCTGCAGTCCTTCGTTATCAGTCTCTTCAAGAGAAGCTAAGTTTTGCTTGGTTCATTTTTTGACCATCAGTGGTCATATGTTTCTTGGTTTATTTTTGTTTTCTTGTCCAGCTTGCTAATATGTGATTTCCTTGCTTGCTGGTAGCTCTAGGGGGCTGAGTTTCTCCCCTCACACCGTTAGTTGGTGTGGGGGTTCTTGTATTCTCAGCGTGGATATTTTGCATAGGGTTTTTTACTGACCGCACAGTTCACTATCTGTCTTCTGCTATCTAGTATTAGAGGGCCTCATTTGCTTAATCTGTTTTCATTTCTAAGTTTGTGTTTTCCCCTTACCTCACCGTTATTATTTGTTGGGGGCTTCCTATATCTTTGGGGTGATTTCTCTTGAGGCAAGTGAGGTCTTACTTTCCCTCCAGGAGTAGATAGTTTCTCAGGCTGCGTCGAGACGTCCAGGATTTTAGGCACGTTCACCGGCTTCCTTTAGTGTGTTGGTTAGGATCAGGTTTGCGGTCAGTCCAGTTACCACCTCCCTAGAGCTCGTGTCTATGTTCATAAACTTAGCTAGTCCGTTTTGTGATCCTCAGCCACTAGGATCATAACAGTACAGCAGGCCGAAAAAGTGTTTAATGCATCGCAGAAGTGGGATAAGAGAAGCCCTGAGTACAATTTTTTTTTCTTCTCTCTATCTTTGCTGCATTCTGTCCAGCTTCTCTCATCCCCTTAATCTCTGGGTGGTTTTGTGTTCAGCTGCAGACATGGATATTCAGAGTCTGACTTCTAGTGTGGATCATCTTGCTGCAAGGGTGCAAAGCATTCAGGATTTTGTTGTTCATAGCCCTATGTCAGAGCCAAAAATACCTATTCCTGAGTTGTTTTCTGGAGATAGATCTAGGTTTCTGAATTTTAAGAATAATTGTAAATTATTTCTATCTTTGAGACCTCGTTCCTCTGGTGATTCCGCTCAGCAAGTTAAAATTGTTATCTCCTTGTTACGTGGCGACCCTCAAGATTGGGCCTTCTCTCTGGTGCCAGGAGATCCTGCATTGCTGAATGTGGATGCGTTTTTTCTGGCGCTTGGATTGCTTTATGAGGAACCTAATCTTGAGAACCAGGCAGAAAAGGCCTTGCTGGCTCTTTCTCAGGGCCAGAATGAAGCTGAGGTGTATTGTCAAAAATTTCGGAAATGGTCGGTGCTTACTCAATGGAATGAGTGTGCCCTGGCTGCAAATTTCAGAGAAGGTCTTTCTGAAGCCATTAAGAATGTTATGGTGGGGTTCCCCACGCCTGCAAGTCTGAATGACTCAATGGCTTTGGCCATTCAGATTGATCGGCGTTTGCGGGAGCGCAAATCTGCGCACCATCTGGCGGTGTTTTCTGAACAGAGACCTGAGTCTATGCAATGTGACCGAGTTCTGACCAGAATTGAGCGGCAAAATCATAGACGTCAAAATGGGTTGTGCTTTTACTGTGGTGATTCAACTCATGTTATCTCAGCATGCTCTAAGCGCGTTAAAAAAATCGCTAAACCTGTCACCATTGGTACTATACAGCCTAAATTCATTTTGTCTGTTACTTTAATTTGTTCTTTGTCATCCTACTCGGTTATGGCTTTTGTGGATTCAGGTGCTGCCCTGAATCTGATGGATTTGTCGTTTGCCAGGCGCTGTGGTTTTGTCCTGGAGCCTTTGGAATTCCCTATTCCACTGAGGGGAATTGATGCTACACCATTGGCTGAGAATAAGCCTCAATATTGGACTCAGGTGACCATGTGCATGACTCCTGTACATCAGGAGGTGATTCACTTTCTTGTGCTGCATAATTTGCATGATGTTGTCGTGTTGGGTCTGCCATGGCTGCAGGCCCATAATCCAGTTCTGGATTGGAAAGCTATGTCTGTGTCAAGTTGGGGTTGCCAGGGGATTCATGGCGATGCTCCTTTGGTATCAATTGCTTCTTCCACTCCTTCTGAGGTCCCTGAGTTTTTGTCGGACTACCAGGATGTATTTGATGAGCCCAGATCCGGTGCCCTGCCTCCTCACAGGGATTGTCATTGTGCTATAAATTTGATTCCTGGTAGTAAGTTCCCTAAGGGACGACTTTTTAATTTGTCTGTACCAGAACATGCCGCAATGCGGAGCTATATAAAGGAGTCTTTAGAGAAGGGACATATTCTCCCATCCTCCTCCCCTCTTGGTGCAGGATTCTTTTTTGTGGCCGAGAAGGATGGTTCTCTGAGACCTTGTATAGATTATCGTGTTTTAAATAAAATCACAGTCAAATTTCAGTATCCTTTGCCATTGTTGTCTGATCTGTTTGCTCAGATTAAGGGGTCCAGTTGGTTCACCAAGATAGGTCTTCGTGGTGCATATAACCTTGTGCGCATTAAGCAGGGGGATGAATGGAAAACAGCATTTAATACACCCGAAGGCCATTTTGAGTACTTGGTGATGCCTTTTGGACTCTCTAATGCTCCTTCTGTGTTCCAGTCCTTCATGCATGACATCTTCCGAGAATATCTGGATAAATTTATGATTGTGTATCTGGATGACATTTTGGTCTTTTCTGAGGACTGGGAGTCCCATGTGAAGCAGGTCAGGATGGTATTTCAGGTCCTGCGTGCTAATGCCTTATTTGTGATGGGCTCAAAATGTCTCTTCGGAGTACAGAAGGTTTCCTTTTTGGGTTTTATTTTTTCTCCTTCTACTATTGAGATGGACCCAGTCAAGGTCCAGGCTATTCATGACTGGACTCAGCCTACATCTGTTAAGAGTCTTCAGAAGTTCTTGGGTTTTGCTAATTTTTACCGTCGCTTCATTGCTAATTTTTCTGGCGTGGTTAAACCCTTGACGGATTTGACCAAGAAGGGTTCTGATGTGACTAATTGGTCTCCTGCGGCCGTGGAAGCCTTTCAGGAGCTGAAGCGCCGATTTTCTTCGGCTCCAGTTTTGTGTCAGCCTGATGTCTCTCTTCCTTTTCAGGTCGATGTTGATGCTTCTGAGATTGGAGCAGGGGCTGTTTTGTCGCAGAGAAGCTCTGATTGCTCTGTGATGAAGCCTTGTGCTTTCTTTTCAAGAAAGTTTTCGCCTGCCGAGCGAAATTATGATGTTGGTAATCGGGAGTTGTTGGCTATGAAGTGGGCATTTGAGGAGTGGCGACATTGGCTTGAGGGAGCTAAGCATCGTGTAGTGGTCTTAACTGATCACAAAAATCTGATTTATCTCGAGTCTGCCAAGCGGCTGAATCCTAGACAGGCTCGTTGGTCGTTGTTTTTCTCCCATTTCGATTTCGTGGTCTCGTACCTGCCTGGTTCGAAGAACGTGAAAGCTGATGCTCTTTCTAGGAGTTTTGTGCCTGACTCTCCGGGAGTTTCAGAGCCGGCTGGTATCCTCAGAGAGGGAGTGATTTTGTCTGCCATTTCCCCAGATTTGCGACGAGTGCTGCAGAAATTTCAGGCGGATAGACCGGACCGTTGCCCACCAGAGAGACTGTTTGTCCCAGATAGATGGACCAGCAGAGTTATTTCCGAGGTTCATTCTTCGGTGTTGGCAGGACATCCTGGGATTTTTGGTACCAGAGATTTGGTGGCTAGGTCCTTCTGGTGGCCTTCCTTGTCGCGGGATGTGCGTTCCTTTGTGCAGTCCTGTGGGATTTGTGCTCGGGCTAAGCCTTGCTGTTCTCGTGCCAGCGGTTTGCTTTTGCCTTTGCCTGTCCCGAAGAGGCCTTGCACGCACATTTCCATGGATTTTATTTCGGATCTTCCAGTCTCTCAGAGAATGTCTGTCATCTGGGTGGTGTGTGATCGTTTTTCCAAAATGGTCCATTTGGTGCCCTTGCCTAAGTTGCCTTCCTCCTCCGATTTGGTTCCTCTATTTTTTCAGAATGTGGTTCGCTTGCACGGCATCCCTGAAAATATTGTGTCTGACAGAGGATCCCAGTTTGTGTCCAGATTTTGGCGGATCTTTTGTGCTAAGATGGGCATTGATTTGTCTTTTTCGTCGGCCTTCCATCCTCAGACGAATGGTCAAACCGAGCGAACTAATCAGACCTTGGAAACTTATTTAAGATGTTTTGTTTCTGCTGATCAGGATGATTGGGTGACTTTTTTGCCATTGGCCGAGTTTGCCCTTAATAATCGGGCTAGTTCTGCTATTTTGGTTTCGCCTTTTTTCTGCAATTCTGGTTTTCATCCTCGTTTTTCCTCGGGTCAGGTTGAGCCTTCTGACTGTCCTGGGGTGGATTCTGTGGTGGATAGGTTGCAGCAGATTTGGAACCATGTGGTGGACAATTTGAAGTTGTCACAGGAGAAGGCTCAGCGCTTTGCCAACCGCCGTCGCGGTGTGGGTCCCCGACTTCTTGTTGGGGATTTGGTATGGCTGTCTTCTCGGTATGTTCCTATGAAGGTTTCCTCTCCTAAATTCAAGCCTCGCTTCATCGGTCCTTATAAGATTTTGGAAATCCTTAACCCGGTGTCATTTCGTTTGGACCTCCCAGGTTCGTTTGCCATTCATAACGTGTTACATAGGTCTTTGTTGCGGAGGTATGTGATGCCTGTGGTTCCTTCTGTTGAACCCCCTGCTCCGGTGCTGGTTGAGGGCGAATTGTAGTACGTGATGGAGAAGATCTTGGATTCTCGTATTTCTAGACGGAGGCTTCAGTATTTGGTTAAGTGGAAGGGCTATGGTCAGGAGGATAATTCCTGGGTTGTCGCGTCTGATGTTCATGCGGCCGATTTGGTTCATGCCTTCCATGTGGCTCATCCTGATCGCCCTGGGGGTTTTGATGAGGGTTCGGTGACCCCTCCTCAAGGGGGGGGTACTGTTGTGAACTCTGTTTTTTGGCTCCCTCTTGTGGTCACAACTGGTACTGTGTGAGTGCTGTCTTTGGGCTCCCACTGGTGGTTCTTTGTGTCATTCTGCAGGTCTGAGGCAGGATCAGCTGTCTCGTTATCTCTTAGCTGGTTTCCTATTTAGTTCACCTGGACTCTCAGTTGTTGCTTGCTGTCAATGTCTTCAGTGCTATTTTGGAGCTCTCCTGCAGTCCTTCGTTATCAGTCTCTTCAAGAGAAGCTAAGTTTTGCTTGGTTCATTTTTTGACCATCAGTGGTCATATGTTTCTTGGTTTATTTTTGTTTTCTTGTCCAGCTTGCTAATATGTGATTTCCTTGCTTGCTGGTAGCTCTAGGGGGCTGAGTTTCTCCCCTCACACCGTTAGTTGGTGTGGGGGTTCTTGTATTCTCAGCGTGGATATTTTGCATAGGGTTTTTTACTGACCGCACAGTTCACTATCTGTCTTCTGCTATCTAGTATTAGCGGGCCTCATTTGCTTAATCTGTTTTCATTTCTACGTTTGTATTTTCCCCTTACCTCACTGTTATTATTTGTTGGGGGCTTCCTATATCTTTTGGGTGATTTCTCTTGAGGCAAGTGAGGTCTTACTTTCCCTCCAGGAGTAGATAGTTTCTCAGGCTGCATAGAGACGTCCAGGATTTTAGGCACGTTCACCGGCTTCCTTTAGTGTGTTGGTTAGGATCAGGTTTGCGGTCAGTCCAGTTACCACCTCCCTAGAGCTCGTGTCTATGTTCATAAACTTAGCTAGTCCGTTTTGTGATCCTCAGCCACTAGGATCATAACAGATCCCTAGGGTTAGGATTATGGTTAGGGTTAGGATCCCTAGGGTTAGGGTTAGGATCCCTAGGGTTAGGGTTAGGATCCCTAGGGTTAGGGTTAGGGTTAGGGTTAGGATCCCTAGGGTTAGGGTTAGGGTTAGGGTTAGGATCCCTAGGGTTAGGGTTAGGGTTAGGATCCCTAGGGTTAGGGTTAGGGTTTGGGTTAGGGTTAGGGTTAGGATCCCTAGGGTTAGGGTTAGGGTTAGGATCCCTAGGGTTACTAGGGATCCTAACCCTAACCCTAACCCTAGCTATTTCTGTTTATAGTGGGTTTTCTAGTTGATTTTGATGATTGGCAGCTGTCACACACTTCTCATCATGCGTTTTAAAAACGCAAACGCAGGAAAAAACACTTGTTAACGCGTCAAAATGCCGTGTTTTTTTAACCACATGCAAAAACACATGCGTTTTTTTTTAAAACGCTGCATTTTTAAACGCAAGTGTGAAACCAGCCTAAGAGAAAGGCAGGTAGTGCTTATATTAGATGAGGGGGGCTGCTAAAATACAGCGTGCAAGCCATGTACTCCCCAGAAATAGTGTTTTTCCTCATGTTCAGAAGCAAAACAACTTTTCCTGAACAGTTAGCTGAAAGTGAATTTCCACAATAAATGCAAAATGCAAGCAGATTTGGATAAATGTAAACATATAGGAGCATATATAGTACTGTGTGGTATTAACCTGTTTTATCTATCCAATCATCTTTATTTCTGTAATGAATTTTTGCATTTGTAGAAACATGACTTCCAGAATTTGTTTATGTCTGTGCTTTTGCATCTATTAAAATTGAAGTGTTTTTCAAGATTATTGGTTTATTGAAACACCCTCTCAATAGCTTTTACTATAACTCTGTTACATGACCTCCTCCTGTGACCTTGACATTAGTAATTTGGTGCCTCATTTGTCTTTCCTGGCTTGACCTTGGCCTGCTTTCTCATCTGTTTGAACTGTGGCTTTGCACTTTTTCTCTTTTCCTCCAGCTTCCCTAATTTTATCTGGTTCCATAGGGAATATTTGAGGCCTTTCGGGTATAATACTGAAGACTACTGAAACTGAAGAATGGCAACTGAGAGTTGCATTTACTAGGTACAACAAAATAGACCAGCAACAAATGCACATCATGTGAAGACCAATCTTTCTATCATATTATAGGTGAGTCTTTTTAGGTGGATATGGAGTATGTTGGTAGACTTTAGAAAGAAATCAATTGGAAAGCAGGAAGGTGCTTAAATTAGGGTTCCGACACAAAAAGACAATTTTGCATTAAATAAAAAATGCCATAATAATGTGATAAAGTAAGTGCACTTGGCTATTTCCAATTGAGAACTAGTGAGCTCATATTAGTATCGCTCTAGATCCCGACTTTTTGCCCTCCATTAGTCATATTCTATTAGCATATTTTCACAGGATGTCTGCTGTACACAATTCTTAGCTATACGACCCTTCAGCAACTCATTTAGATACTCGGCCTCAAAAATACACTGTCACTGGATATTAGTTTCTAATTAAAGGGGATATCCGGGACTTTGTAAAAAAAAGAAAAATGTTAAGCATTAACATACCTGTTGTGCCCGTTGCCGTTCTTCACCGGCACAGAGCGGTCACAGACTGTCCCTGCTGGTGATTCAGTTGCCTTTGCTGACGTCACGTCGACAGAGCTGAAGCTTATTTTCCACCCTGCTCTATTGAGGGGGAGTGACTGCCGATGTCATATTGATATTTATAATATGATATATTAGTCACTGAGGAACTGGCTGCCAATCAGAATGATGTTGACAATCCTGCCTTGTCAACACAGTGGAGTGGAAAAGAAGCCGTTCCCTCGATGTGACATCAGCAGAGGCAGCTAAATCGCCGACAGGAATAGTCTGTGACCGCTCTATGCTACAGGCAGGCAGTTACCCACTAACTGCTTGTTAGTGCTTAGGCACATATTTTTTTTTTTATACAAAGTCTTGGATATCCCCTTTAAGCTTAATGCTGTGAGGCCGGAGCCTATTTCCAGAATATAATTGTGCCAAATTAGCTCTGTCCCTAAATACTTTGCTCCACACTAATTAAAATGTTAACAATAGATTAATTAATTTGTAAGAATAAATTCCCCATGTATTGATTAACAGGTACAACCATACTGTAATTGATTAATACCACGATACAGAGCTAAGAGCACATTGCGAAAAATGACATCACCTCCATAGTGAGACTAAGTAACAGCAATCCCACTGTAAATGAACATCACCTGTACATGAGCACATATTACCGCTCCATAGTGACTGTGTAAATTTAGTTAGGAGCATGGACATGAAACACAGACTACTGGGACTTGTGGTGGCATATACTTAACAGTGAGGGTGTAATTATATATCGTTGTTCAGGTGTAGATAAAATCAGAGCCTTACCCACAATGTATGACTGCATCCAAGTTGTACATATGACTACATCCTAGTGGTACATATGACCACATCCTAGTGGTACGTATGACTACATACTAGTGGTGCATATTACTACATCCTAGTGGTATGTATGACCACATCCTAGTGGTACATATGACTACATCCTAGTGGTGCATATGACTACATCCTAGTGGGGCATATGACCACATCCTAGGTTATTACACTTGGGGCTATTTAGTTTGGAAAAACGAAGGCTAAGGGGTGATCTTATGTTAATGTATAAATATATGAGGGGACAGTACAAAGACCTTTCTGATGATCTTTTTAATCATAGACCGGTGACAGGGACAAGGGGGCACCCTCTACGTCTGGAGGAAAAAAGGTTTAAGCATAATAACAGACGCGGGTTCTTTACTGTAAGAGCAGTGAGACTATGGAACTCTCTGCCATATGATGTTGTAATGAGTGATTCATTACTTAAATTTAAGAGGGGACTGGATGCCTTTCTGGAAAAGTATAATGTTACAGGGTATATACACTAGATTCCTTGATATGGCGTTGATCCAGGGAACTAGTCTGATTGCCGTATGTGGGGTCGGGAAGGAATTTTTTTCCCCATGGTGGAGCTTACTCTTACCACATGGGTTTTTTTTTGCCTTCCCCTGGATCAACATGTTAGGGCATGTTAGGTTAGGCTATGGGTTGAACTAGATGGACTTAAAGTCTTCCTTCAACCTTAATAACTATGTAACTATGTAACTATGTATGTATGACCACATCCTAGTGGTACATATGACTACATCCTAGTGTACATATGACTACATCCTAGTGGTACATATGACTACATCCTAGTGGTACGTATGACTACATCCTAGTGGTACGTATAACTACATCCTAGTGGTATATATGACCACATTCTAGGGGTACGTATGACTACATCCTAGTGGTACGCATGACTTCATCCTAGTGGTATGTATGACCACATCCTAATGGTACGTATGACTACATCCTAGTGGTACATATGACTACAGCCTAGTGCTACATATAACTGCATCCTAGTGGTACATATGGCTACATCCTAGTGGTACATATGACTGCATCCTAGTGGTACATATGACTACATCCTAGTGGTACGTATGACTACATCCTAGTGGTATATATGACCACATTCTAAAGGTACGTATGACTACATCCTAGTGGTACGCATGACTTCATCCTAGTGGTATGTATTACCACATCCTAATGGTACGTATGACTACATCCTAGTGGTACGTATGACTACATCCTAGTGGTACGTATGACTACAGCCTAGTGGTACATATGACTGCATCCTAGTGGTACATATGACTACATCCTAGTGATATGTATGACTACATCCTAGTGGTACATATGACTGCATCCTAGTGGTACATATGACTACATCCTAGTTGTACGTATGACTAAATCCTAGTGGTACGTATGACTACATCCTAGTGGTACATATGACTACATCCTAGTGGTACGTATGACTACATCCTAGTGGTACGTATGACTACATCCTAGTGGTATATATGACCACATTCTAGGGGTACGTATGACTACATCCTAGTGGTACGCATGACTTCATCCTAGTGGTATGTATGACCACATCCTAATGGTACGTATGACTACATCCTAGTGGTACGTATGACTACATCCTAGTGGTACGTATGACTACAGCCTGGTGGTACATATGACTGCATCCTAGTGGTACATATGACTACATCCTAGTGATATGTATGACTACATCCTAGTGGTACATATGACTGCAACCTAGTGGTACGTATACTGTAACTACATTCTAGGGGTACGTATGACTACATCCTAGTGGTATATATGTCCACATTCTAAAGGTATGTATGACTACATCCTAGTGGTACGCATGACTTCATCCTAGTGGTATGTATGACCACATCCTAATGGTACGTATGACTACATCCTAGTGGTACGTATGGCTACATCCTAGCGGTACATATGACTACAGCCTAGTGGTACATATGACTGCATCCTAGTGGTACATATGACTACATCCTAGTGATATGTATGACTACATCCTAGTGGTACATATGAATGCATCCTAGTGGTACATATGACTACATCCTAGTGGTACATATGACTACATCCTAGTGGTACGTATAACTACATTCTAGGGGTACGTATGACTACATCCTAGTGGTACATATGACTACATCCTAGTGGTATGTATGACTACATCCTAGTGGTACGTATGACTACATCCTAGTGGTATGTATGACTACATCCTAGTGGTATGTATGACTACATCTTAGTGGTACATATGACTGCATCCTAGTGGTACATATGACTGCATCTTAGTGGTATGTATGAACACATCCTAATGGTACATATGACTACATCCTAGTGGTACGTATGATTACATCCTAGTGGTACATATGACTACATCCTAGTGGTATGTATGACCACATCCTAATGGTACGTATAACTACATCCTAGGGGTACGTATGACTACATCCTAGTGGTATGTATGACTACATCCTAGTGGTATGTATGACTACATCCTAGTGGTATGTATGACTACATCCTAGGGGTGTGTTTGACTACATCCTAGGGGTACGTATGACTACATCCTAGTGGTATGTATAACTACATCCTAGGGGTATGTATGACTACATCCTAGTGGTATGTATGACTACATCCTAGGGGTGCATTTGACTACATCCTAGGGGTAGGTATGACTACATCCTAGGGGTACGTATGACTACATCCTAGGGGTGCATTTGACTACATCCTAGGGGTGCGTTTGACTACATCCTAGGGGTACGTATGACTACATCCTAGGGGTACGTGCAAGATATCTTTTAAATGCAGCCAAACAATTTTTTGTGGCATTTTTAAAATTTTACAAAAGATACCAGGCATCTTCCATCTGTCTTTTTTGGCATATGGTAGATTTCTTTATTTAGCTTGTGTCATCTTCCAATCAGAAAACACCCGAAGAATGGTAAGGTAATTTCTTTTTACAGCTTCACTTCTTTTGTGACCGGAAGCAGTTAATAGACTATTAAAAGACTGAACATCTGCATAGGAAGTTATTTTGTCATAGAAATACATATATTAATTTTTAGAGTGCTTTTAAAGGGAACCTGTCATGACAAGGCATTTTTTTAACTCTCAGATATGGGGATAATCTGCAGATGAATAGCGTCAATGCTGTACAGTTACCACGCTGAAAGCCCAGCTGCCGAGAGGAAATGAACTTTGTTCTTCCAGACAGCCTTGGAATTTCAGTCTTAGAGGCGTGGCCAGAGTTGCTTCCCTCACCGTTCGGGACACAGTGAGTGGCGGCTGTAACCACACCTCCGGCACTGACTGACAGCCAGCTTTGGGTGTAGTTACAGCCGTTACTCACTATTCCCTGAGCAATGCCGAAAGTCGCACTGGCCGAGCATCTATGACTAAAAACCCGAGGCTGCTGGGAGGAATAAAGTTCATATTAGTGCGGAGACTGCACGGCTTCAAAAGTGCTATTAACCTGCAGATTAACCCCATATCTACAGGTTAATAGCATTTTTTGACATGACAGGTGCTTTAAGGTGCTTTTTCACGTAGGTGTCAGGGCGGACCTGCCTGATAAAGACATCGTGCGTACCTACCCATAGGGGCCTGGAAGAGGTTTTTCTTATAGAGGTTTCTGCAAACCCTTAAAGAGTTACAATTGTTTTAATTTCTATTTCATAAATCAATACTACGATTATAATAAGCATCTTTGTAATAAATCTTATTAGAGGAATCTGTTTATTTCTTCTCCTGGACTGATCATTCGGTCTCTTTTTTTTTTTTGTTATAATTCTTTATTTAAATTTTCAAGTAGCAAGACAACTATCAAAAAACAGATACTCACAAACAGATCTCAGATGTGTATTGAACTCAAGAAATAGAGACTAAAATATACTTGAGACAAATAATATCGATGCAGACTTAGCTGGGAGAAAACAAGTGAGTATAATAACATTAACAACTTTTTCAGGTCTAGAGAAAATAGCCTTAAATTCCAGTTACTACAATAGAGAAAAAAGAAAGGCTAGGAGATGTGACTGGAAGGACTTCGAGAAGGCAATTTTTTGTTACTAAAGGTACCGTCACACTAAGCGACGCTGCAGCGATACAGACAACGATGCTGATCGCTGCAGCGTCGCTGTTTGGTCGCTGGAGAGCTGTCACACAGACAGCTCTCCAGCGACCAACGATGCCGAGGTCCCTGGGTAACCAGGGTAAACATTGGGTTGCTAAGCGCAGGGCCGCGCTTAGTAACCCGATGTTTACCCTGGTTACCAGTGTAAAATGTAAAAAAACAAACACTACATACTCACATTCGCGTCCCCCGGTGTCCGCTTCCTGCACTGACTGAGTGCCGGCCCTAACAGCAGAGCGGTGACATCACCGCTGTGCTGTGCTTTCACTTTACGGGCGGCGCTCAGTCAGTGTAGGAAGCGGACGGCGGGGGACGCGAAGGTGAGTATGTACTGTTTGTTTTTTTACGTTTTACACTGGTAACCAGGATAAACATCGGGTTACTAAGCGCGGCCCTGCGCTTAGTAACCCGATATTTACCCTGGTTACCATTGTAAAACATCACTGGTATCGTTGCTTTTGCTGTCAAACACAACGATACACGGCGATCTGACGACCAAATAAAGTTCTGAACTTTAATCAACGACCAGCGATATCACAGCAGGATCCTGATCGCTGCTGCGTGTCAAACACAATGATATCGCTATCCAGGACGCTGCAACGTCACGGATCGCTAGCGATATCGTTTAGTGTGACGGTACCTTAAGAGTTGAGGAAGGATATGAGATTCATATAATTGATTAAATCGGGCTAACAAGCTAGGTAGCAAAGTGATGTGCTCGACCACAGCATCACACTCAAAGGGTCTGGGGGGAGGGGAGAAGCAGAAATCAAGCAAAGTACTAGGACATAGGCGAAGATGCGTGTTGGAGGGAAGGACATCCAGACCCGGAAGGAGGGGATGAAAATTTAATCCAGGGAAGCCAAGAGGTTTGAAATTTCTCATGGGTGCGTGTTTCCCAACTAGAAAGTTCTTCTAAACGGTACAAGTCTTGAACCTTAAGAGTCCATTCTTTCAGCATCGGAGGGGTTGATTGCCTTCAATGTGTAGAAATCAGATGTTTTGCGGCTGCCAATAAGATGGGAAGCAACTGATGCTTCCCTGGATTAAAAGTAGATGAGGGAAGAGAAAGTAATACATCCTGGGGAGTAAGATCTCGATTCATTAGGCCCATACTATGTAAAGATTTATTTATGTCAGTTCAGAATTGTAATAATCCTGGGCAAAGCCAAAAAATATGTGATAGAGTACCTATAGATTGGGAGCATCTCCAGCACAATGGGGAATCGGTTAATCCTAAATGGAACAGTCGATCCGGGGTTGTGTACCATCTAGACATTCAGTCTCTTTTACGTTAATTGGTCAAATTTGTTAAATCGGCATTCAGTGAAGAAAGATTATTTACATTGCTGAGATAGGAGATGACAGTTAGATCTTTTAAAATTCAATGGAGAGGTAGCTAAGGAGGAAGGAGCTAGAGGCAGACAGACATTCTGCTGCAAGTTCACCTGAACGAACAGTTTTTTTCTATAGAACTTTATGAGCACCAACTGCCATCTTCTAACTCACTAATGACAAAGTCTGTGTTCATAGAAAACTGAATTGAGAATTTTGAGAATGAATCCAGGAGGAGAAGGGAGCAGATTTCTCTAATAAGATATATTACAAAGTTTCGTACCAACTAAAAACATATGTAAAAGTAATGTTTTTCATGCTAGAGGTGTCTTTAGTCTTTAACCCCTTAATGATGAACGCTTACATGGAAGACGCTAGTCAGAAGCAAGTGAATAGTGCGAGCTTGCACCATTCCTGGCAGATGATGCACACCCTGTCATCATCTGCCTCTAACATCAAACCGTGTATGTAAGCGCCATCTGCGGCTGTTAACCTGTTAAATTCCACTGTCAATCTGACAAAATAATTTACAGTGTATTGCTTAGGGGCTTGGCGGATGGGTTGACATGACAGCCGGGGCTCTGTTGAAGATGGTGACACATGCAAAAATATTTTTAAATTAATTTCTGAATTTTTTCCATTACTTAAATGAAAAAAGAAAGTTTGCCATTGCCATAATTTAAGTGAATTGCAGTATCACACTGCCAAGGTATTTTTTACTGCATATTCAAAGCAACAAAAACAAAACCTAAATGCAATGTCAAAATTATATATATATATTTTTTTTATTTCACCACACTTATAATTTTGTTTCTTGTTTTTGAGGGCATTGCATGGGATAATGGATGGTGTTATTCAAAAGTGCAACTTGTTCTGCAAAATACAAGCCCTCACATATCTACTGTATGGAAAAATAAAAAAGTTATGGCTTTTGGAAGAAAGGGAAGAAATAACAAAAGAGCAAAAAAGAAAAATTGCCCAGTACTAAGGATGGCAATTATCAATTTATTAGTATACATTTTTAAACAGTTTTTAATTATTTTAGCTTTACAGTAAACAGTTTTAAAATAGTATGTACTTACTGTACTTGAAATATAGTTGTTATTATTATTGCACTTCTATTATTTGCTTTTATTACATTATATTAAAGTTTTTAACACCCAGGATAACTCTTAATTTTTGGCTATAATTTTTTCCTCCTTTTTTTCCAATAGGTATAACTTTTTGTTATTTTTCTGTCCACATAGCCACATTGATTGATAGAGCTCGTTGATTTTAAGGAAAAGTAAAGTTGAACGGCACATACAAAAAAAGATAAAATCTTCACATTTTATTCCATAAGTATCAAACAATTAAAATCCACAAGGTGGTGATAGAAAAGCACTCTGATGCTTTTCTGGTGCTTTGTACGTAGTCATAGAGTCTTTATCACTGATGGTGCATACAGCATCAGAAACTCGTCAGTGTTTTTCTATCACCAACTTGTGGATTTTATCTATTTGTTTGGATTTGCCATTCAACTTTACAGCACCGATTGCATACAAAGGATAGATTTGGTCATTTACTGCGCGGTGAGCTATTTATTCGCGCTTTTCTTTGTACCTCTTTTTTTGTTCGACTTATGGTTTTGAATTACATCTTTGATTATACCATATGATGAACTGAAAAACTGGAAAAAAAAATCCAAGTCAGATGAAAAGGTGAAAATGCAATTATGGCATAGTTGTTTGAGGTTTTATTTTTAAAGTGTTCATTGTGTGGTAAAAGTGACCTGTCAACATGATTCTCCAGGTACATACGATTATGACAATTCCAAACTTGCACAGATTTTTTTTCGAAGTAGTGAAAAAAAAATCAGTAGTTTTGATTAAAAAAATTTGGTTTCTTTTGTCATTTTCCAAGACATGGAAAGTTTCTATTTTTTTGTCTATGATAAAAGGTATTTGCTTTTTTTTCTTTTTTTGCGTGACAAGCTGACGGTTTTATTTTTACCATTTTGGGGTGAGTATGAAGTTTTTATCATTTTTTTTTTTTTAGCAAAGTGTGGTTTTTGAAATACCGCAATTCTTGCATTTCAATTGTTTCACTCGTTGGGTTAACTAATTTATATATTGCTAGACCTGACATTTACAGATATGTTTTATTTTATCATTATTATTACTTTTTTTTATTTCAATGGTGGAAAAGAGGAGTGATTACATTTTTTATATTTTTTAAATTTCTTTATATTTTTTAAATCTTTATTTTACTCAGAGGACTTGAACCTAAAGATTGTCTGTTTGCTTATATTATACTAGATGGTGGCCCGATTCTAACGCATCGGGTATTCTAGAATATGTATGCATGCATGTACGTCATGCTTAGCACAGCCACATAGTACATAGCACAGCCACGTAGTATATAACACAGCCACGTAGTATATAACACAGCCACATAGTATATAACACAGACAGCCATGAAGTATATAGCACAGCCAGCCACGTAGTATACAGCACAGCCACGTAGTATATAGCACAGCCACGTAGTATATAACACAGAAAGCCACATAGTATACAGCACAGCCACGTAGTATATAGCACAGCCACGTAGTATATAGGACAACCACATAGTATATAGCAGCCACATAGTATATAGTACAGCTCATGTAACACAGACAGCCACGTAGTATATAGCACAGCCACGTAGTATATAGCAGCCACGTAGTATATAGCAGCCACGTAGTATATAGCACAGCCCACGCAGTATATAACACAGCCCACATAATATATAGCACAGCCCACGCAGTATATAACACAGCCCACACAGTATATAACACTGCCCACATAGTATATAGCAGCCAGGCAGTATATAACACAGCCCACGTAATATATAGCACAGCCCACATAGTATATAACACAGCCCATGTAGTATATAACACAGGCCACGCAGTATATAACACAGCCCACGCAGTTTATCACACAGCCCACGTAGTATATAGCAGTGTGGGTGTCACGCTCATGCCCTGACTGGTGGACATGAGCTTGGGGGGTTTGTGGCCCCACTGTGCCACGAACCAGACTACCCTGGAAGGGGCCTGACTATGACAGCTGCCTTGGTCTTCACTGGAGCCTCTGATGGTGAGGTCAGGCTTGTGCGGCAGGCAGCTGCCAGGTGCTACTCCAGGGTGGTGTCTGGCTGTGTCTGCTGATCCCACTTGGGAAACAGGAACCCCAGGATTGGTGCAGATGAGCACGGATGAAACTCAGATGAGTAGGCTGGCACGGCTGAGACACAGCTGGCAGAAACACAGGACTGGCAGGAATGGCAGAGACACAGGCCTGGCAGGCACGACAGAGACACAGGCCTGGCAGGCACAGCAGAGACACAGGGCTGGCAGGCATGGCAGAGACACAGGGCTGACAGGCACAGCAGAGACACAGACCTGGCAGGCATGGCAGAGACACAGGGCTGGCAGGCACAGCAGAGACACAGGGCTGGCAGGCACGGCAGAGACACAGAACTGGCAGGCACAACAGAGACACAGGGCTGATAGGCACAGCAGAGATACAGGGCTGGCAGGTACGGCAGAGACACAGGGCAGGTTGGTGTAGTGTATGAAGGAACAGGTAGGGACCTGTTCACACAGGAGGTGCAGGTACCGATATGATGTATGAAGGAGCAGGTTGGAACCTGTTCACACAGGAGATGCAGGTACGGAAACAAGACAGAAGGAAAAGAGTATGAAGGAACAGGTTGGGACCTGTTCACACAGGAAGAGAACCACAAGGCAGCGGATAGGAGCGGTAGAGCAACAAGAGATAGTGCAGCAACAGAAGCTAAGCAGAGGGGAACCGCAAGGAATGCAGAGAGGAGCTGCAGCAAGAGATTACTGCAGCAACAGGAGCGGAGCAGAGTAGAATGGAGCAGAACCGCAGGAGTGCGGAGCAGAGGTAAAGCTGCAAGAGAGACAAGGGTAGAACCACAAAGTGCAGAGCCAAGAGCAGAGTGAAGGCACAGAATGCAGAGCCAAGAGCAGAGTGAAGGCACAGAGTGCAGAGCCAAGAGCAAAGTGAAGGCACAGAGTGCAGAGCCAAGAGCCAAGTGCAAAGCAAAGGCACAGAGTGCAGAGACAAGAGCAAAGCAAGGTCGCAGAGTGCGGAGCCGAGAGCAGAGCAGAGAGGCATTGAAGGGAAAGAAACCACAGACAAGGAGACAGAGATAGGACAAAGTTCAGACAAGGTAATGGAACAAGACAAGGTACAATAACAAAGACACAGGGACCAGGATATACAGCCTCCTTGAGGGCAGACAAACAAGATACAAGGCAAAGCAAGGAGAACAGCCTTCAGAGAAGGCAAGACACAAAGCAAGGCCTGGCAGCTCAGAAGAAAAACACAAACTGAGTTAACACATTGAACAGGCCCAGTCCACTGGGTGGAGCTGCACTAAATACTGGAGGCCTCTTGGTAATTGGTCAGGAACAGATTAGACAGGTGCACCTGATTCCTATAAGAACCAGAGAGTTCAGGCGCCGCCCCCTATGCACACAGCCAGGAAGCATGCAGAGAGCAGAGGCACAGAATATGGAGCTGGCAAGAAACAGAAACCACAACATGACCTGGAGCAGTGGGTAAGATAGTGTGACTGATGAGAGGCCATGCCGTTATGCCAGCAGAGTTGTTACAGTGGGTACCATATCCCTATTAAAAAAAAAATAAAAAATAAAAAATAGTTATATACTCACCCTCCAAACGAAGCTGTCCCAATGCGCGCGATGCTGCCCGTCAGCTTCCGTTCTCAGTGATGCATTGCAAAATTACCCAGATGACTTAGCGGTCTCGCGAGACCGCTAAAGGTACCGTCACATTAAGCGACGCTGCAGCGATATAGACAACGATGCCGATCGCTGCAGCGTCGCTGTTTCGTCGTTGTGTGGTCGCTGGAGAGCTGTCACACAGACAGCTCTCCAGTGACCAACGATGCCGAAGTCCCCGGGTAACCAGGGTAAACATCGGGTTACTAAGCGCAGGGCCACGCTTAGTAACCCGATGTTTACCCTGGTTACCATTGTAAATGTAAAAAAACCCCACATACTCACATTCCGGTGCCTGTCAAGTCCCCCGGCGTCCGCTTCCCTGCACTCCTCCTGCATCCTGTGTAAGCGCCCCCGGAAAGCAGAGCGGTGCCGTCACCGCTGTGCTCTGCTTTACGGCCGGCTGGCGCTGACACAGTGCAGGGAAGCGGACGCCGGGGGACGCGACAGACACCGGAATGTAAGTATGTAGTGTTTGTTTTTTTACATTTACAATGGTAACCAGGGTAAATATCGGGTTACTAAGCGCGGCCCTGCACTTAGTAACCCGATGTTTACCCTGGTTACCAGTGAAGACATCGCTGAATCAGCGTCACACACGCCGACTCAGCGATGTCAGCGGGTGATCCAGCGACGAAATAAGGTGCTGGCCTTCTAGCTCCGACCAACGATGTCACAGCAGGATCCTGATCGCTGCTGCGTGTCAAACACAACGATATCGCTATCCAGGATGCTGCAACGTCACGGATCGCTATCGTTATCGTTGTTAAGTTGTTCAGTGTGAAGGTACCTTAAGTCATTTGGGTAATTTCACAATGCATCACTGGGAACGGAAGCTGGTAGCAGCATCGCGCGCAACGGTGGACGTCGGAAGGTGAGAATAGCACAATTTTTTATTTTTTTAAATTATTGTTAACATTATATCTTTTTACTATTGATGCTGCATAGGCAGCATCAATAGTAAAAAGTTGGTCCGGGATGGGGTGACACACTGGCACTGACTGTAGGGGAGTAGGGAGGGGGCACTGACTTGAGGAGAGTAGGGAGGGTCTAAATCACGGCCGGACTAAGCCTGTCGCTGATTGGTCACGGCCTGTCGGCCGCGACCAATCAGCGATGTGGGATTTCCATTACAGACAGACAAACAGACAGACAAACAGACGGAAGTACCCCTTAGACGATTATATAGATACTTCAATAATATGGTATTATAGTATATAGTTTAAAACATGGTCTCTTATGAAGCTCAGTCTTTGGCTGAGCTTCACAAGAGTACCAGCATGACAGTGACAGTGGCCATCAGTAGGCTGCCATGGTAGGTCATCAGTTCCCCACAACTGTGTCTCCGGGAGCTGATGGAAGCTATCTTCAGAGATTGACAATGGCATCTAAATGATTAACAGCAGCGGGCTCAGCTCAGCTCTGGCTATTAGACAGAGATGCTGGCTATTTAATTTAGCCGCCACCTGCTTTGTGTGGAGCAGGCTCAGCTCCTGACCTACTCCATTAAGTATATATTCATCATGGGGTATTGCAGGGTTACTAACACTCACTTGACATGAGATTTTCTAGTAATAAAAGACAGACATATTTACATACTGCATACTGTGTATGCAATATCTCAAGTCTATGGTGAACTTAAAAGGGTTTTACACTTTAAAGGGAATCTGTCACCTAATTTTGGCACTATAAGCTTCGGCCACAGCCATCAGGGGCTTATCTACAGCATTCTGTAATGCTATAGATAAGCCCCCCGATGTAACCTGAAAGATAAGAAAAACAAGTTAAGGTACCTTCACATTAAGCGACGCTGCAGCGATAGCGACAACGATGCCGATCGCTGCAGCGTCGCTGTTTGGTCGCTGGAGAGCTGTCACACAGACCGCTCTCCAGCGACCAACGATGCCGAGGTCCCCGGGTAACCAAGGTAAACATCGGGTTGCTAAGCGCAGGGCCGCGCTTAGTAACCCGATGTTTACCCTGGTTACCAGCGTAAAATGTAAAAAAAACAAACACTACATACTTACATTCGCGTCCCCCGGCGTCCGCTTCCTGCACTGTGTGAGCGCCGGCCCTAACAGCAGAGCGGTGACGTCACCGCTGTGCTGTACTTTCACTTTCACTTTACGGCGCTCAGTCAGTGTGGGAAGCGGACGCCGGGGGATGCGAAGGTGAGTATGTACTGTTTGTTTTTTTTACATTTTACACTGGTAACCAGGGTAAACATCGGGTTACTAAGCGTGGCCCTGCGCTTAGTAACCCGATGTTTACCCTGGTTACCAGTGTAAAACATCGCTGGTATCGTTGCTTTTGGTGTCAAACACGACGATACACGCCGGTCTGACGACCAAATAAAGTTCTGAACTTTGTTCAACGACCAGCAATATCACAGCAGGATCCTGATCGCTGCTGCGTGTCAAACTAAACGATATCGCTATCCAGGACGCTGCAACGTCACGGATCGCTAGCGATATCGTTTAGTGTGAAGGTACCTTAAGATTATACTCACCTGGGGAGGGCGGTCCGGTGTGGTCTGGTCCGATGGGCGTTGCAGGTCCCGGTCTGGCACCTCCCATCTTCATATGATGTCGTCCTCTTCCTTGCTGCTGTCTCGGCTCTTGCGCAGGCGTAATTCTCTGCCCTGTTGAGGGCAGAGCAAAGTACTGCAGTGCGCAGGTGCCGGGAAAGGTCAGAGAGGCCCGGCGTCTGCGCACTGCTGTACTTTACGCTGCTCTCAACAGGGCAAATCAGTATGCCTGCGCCGGAGCCGCGACAAGAAGCAAGGAGGATGATGACATCGTATGAACATGGGAGGTGCTGGACCTGTACCGCCCCCCAGGTGAGTATAATCTAACTTGTTTTTCTTATCTTTCAGGTTACATCAGAGGCTTATCTACATCATTACAGAATTCTGTAGATAAGCCCCTGATGGTGGTGGCTGAAGCTTAAGGTACCGTCACATTAAGCGACGCTGCAGCGATATAGACAACGATGCCGATCGCTGCAGCGTCGCTGTTTCATCGTTGTGTGGTCGCTGGAGAGCTGTCACACAGACAGCTCTCCAGCGACCAACGATGCCGAAGTCCCTGGGTAACCAGGGTAAACATCGGGTTACTAAGCACAGGGCCGCGCTTAGTAACCCGATGTTTACCCTGGTTACCAGTGTAAATGTAAAAAAACCCCAAACACTACATACTTACATTCCGGTGTCTGTCAGGTCCCCCGGTGTCCGCTTCCCTGCACTGTGTCAGCGCCGGCCCTAAAGCAGAGCGGTGACGTCACCGCTGTGCTCTGCTTTACGGCCGGCCGGCGCTGACACAGTGCAGGGAAGCGGACGCCGGGGCACCCGACAGACACCGGAATGTAAGTATGTAGTGTTTGGGTTTTTTTTACATTTACAATGGTAACCAGGGTAAATATCGGGTTACTAAGCGAGGCCCTGCACTTAGTAACCTGATGTTTACCCTGGTTACCAGTGAAGACATCGCTGAATCCGCATCACACACACCGATTCAGCGATGTCAGCGGGTGATCCAGCGACGAAATAAGGTGCTGGCCTTCTAGCTCCGACCAACGATGTCACAACAGGATCCTGATCGCTGCTGCGTGTCAAACACAACGATATCGCTATGCAGGACGCTGCAACGTCACGGATCGCTATCGCTATCGTTGTTAAGTTGTTCAGTGTGAAGGTACCTAAGGGCCTAAATTAGGTGACAGATTCCCTTTAAGAAAAGTGAACCATAAACGCTTTTACATACATAACATGCCATAACAAACAAAACAAGTACTCGTGTTCTCAGGTAAAGTGCTGACTCCCAACAGCTGCTCTAGTCTCAATGTTTTGGTTGCAGCGGAGACATCATTTCGGCAACTCACATAACCTCTACAGCCAATCACTGAGATCAGCGGCTCTGCTGGTGTAGACAGCACAGACTGCTGAGCTCAGTAATTGGCTGCAGCGGCGATGTCCAGTCTTGACATTACATCACAGCCAAATTTCAGAGAGTTGAGCAATGGCAGATAGTAGGCACAGTACCTGGTAAGGTGAGTAACTGCTCTTTTTGTTATTTTATGAAAATAAAAGCATTTGGGAGTCTACTTTTTTAAAGGGGAAAGTCCTCTTACAAAAGATGATAATTTTCACAGTAATCTTTCCTCCTACAAATGTTAGTTCCGATCATTGCCTAGTGCAAACAATCTTGTGATCCAACAGCAAATGATAATTTGGTTGTTTCTCAGTTTATAGACCTAAAAAATTGTTTGTCGTCATCACAGCCCCAGTGTGAATAAGGAATGTGCTGCCTACAATAATGGAAACTCTATGGGAGGAGGGAAATTAATGACCCCCATTAAAGGGCTTGCCCGGGACATTAACATTGATGAACTATCCATGGGATAAGCCATCAATGTTTGATCAGTGGGGATGTGACACCCGGCATACCCACCGATCAGCTGTTTCAGGTGTCGGCAGCAGATGGAACTGTTCAGTTGTGCAGCTGCACAACACAGCTCTGTCAGCTGCACAGTGGCCAGGTACTGTACATCTATAGCTTATTAGAATCAATAGGAGGTGGATGTGCAGTACCTCGGCCACTTTTCTGTCAACAGAGTTATGCTGTGCTGCTCTGCAACTGAGCAGGTCCAGCCGATGTAGACACTTCTAACAGCTGATCAGCGGGAGCTGCACCCCCACTGATCAGACATTTATGACCTACTGGATGGAGGCCCGATGCTAGGAGGGCAGCACGGTGGTGCAGTGGATAGCACTGCAGCCTTGCAGCGCTGGAGGCCTGGGTTCAATCCCTACCAAGGACAACATCTGCAAAGAGTTTGTATGTTCTCTCTGTGTTTGCGTGGGTTTCCTCCGGGCACTCTGGTTTCCTCCCACATTCCAAAGACATACTGATAGGGAATTTAGATTGTGCGCCCCATCAGGGACAGTGATGATAATGTGTGAAAACTGTAAAGCGCTGCGTAATATGTTAGCGCTATATAACAATAAAGATTATTATTATTATCGCATAGGGAGGGCGGTAATGTCACGATGGCGGCAGGCTTTGCAGCATTGAGAATCTCTCCCCCCATGTGCTCACTCTGTCTTTCCCCATGTGCTTACTTCTCCCGTCTGTGCTCTCTTCTTTGACCTGTCTGCCCCATGTGCTATCCCCCTTGTCTGCTGTCTCTCTCCTTCCTGTGCTGTGTTCTCCCCTCATGTGCTGTCCCGTTTGAGCTGTCTCTCCCCTGTACTCTGTCTCTCTCACCCCTGTGCGCTTTCTCTCTCCCCATCTGCTGTCTTCTCCACTCATGTAATCTCTTCTTTGACCTGTGTGGCGTTGATATTTGATTTTTAAAGGGTTTTCCTACAAACGAAAGTTCATTTTAAAAATTGTCTGTGTCTGACCGTGTACAGACACGTGGTCTTCATCCAGCTTTTTATGTATATTTTTGATTATGCTTGTTGCAGGCAGTTTACCACTCTCAGGTATCATTTTGGAAAGAACCTGACTGTTGTGCCCTTCAATGGCCTTATGGACTTATAGTCCAGACAAAGGTTCCCCACCATCTCACTGCTTTATATAAATGTTAGGACTTGTTGCTAGTGCAGGCAACCATTTTACATGGCCATTACCAATGTCCCCACTTACAATACAAAGCTCTTCGGCAATCTGACAGAGAATGAGAGTATATTATCCTGCTTCTCAGCTCGGCACAAATGTTAGTGACAATAGGCCAATTTAGTACTAGGAGAGGTCAGGCTCCTAAATGCGTATTTTGCGGCCTAACCCTAACTCAGTATAACCTAACCTAAGTATATGAAATGAGTTTATAGTTAAATCTGCCAAAGGCAGAGTTCTTACCAAAACGGAGGATAAAATGACTGTTTACAATTTCAAGCAAATCAGTGCAACACCCAAATCAGGAACGCAATCTCAGTTAGCAGGTAAGTACTATTTGCATTTCTGTTGCAGGAAATTATGAAAATTAGGGTCTCAAGAATTAAAAAAAAAATAAAGTTCTGATGCACTAAACCTAAGTCCAAGAAAATTGCACAAAACAAACCATCACATTTAAAGGGGTTTTCTGAGACTTAAACTTTGATTGCCTTTATTGTTTGGTGGGTGTCAGACTTTTGCCATTCTGCACATGAAGATTCCACTGTGATCATTTGCAGTATGGCTGCATTTTTCTTTTTTTTTTTTTTAACTGTCTTTTTCAGTTAATTTTTTTATGCCTTATGTATTTTTACATCTCCTCCTTTTCAGACCCTTTAGTGTTGATGGGTGGATATTGGGGCATATATCCTGGTGGGGTGTATTTATATAGCGCTGAGATGCTTTCCTTTTCCATGTGCATTTATTATAGTAATTCTCTTTTCCGCCATGGAGGATAGGTATGAGTGGTTGTTTATCATTATTTTGCACCTGTGCAAATTAATTGATGCCAAAATGAATACACCTTGAATCATAAATTACTACATCTAGTATTTTGTATGACCTCCCTAATTTTTATGAACAGCACCAAGTCTTCTAGTCATGGAATGAACAAGTTGGAAACACATTGCAACTTCTATTTTTTCCATTTTTCAAGAACGACCTTTGTTAGAGCCTGAATATTGTATAGAGAGTGATGCTCAACTTTTCTCTTCAGTATTTCCATAGGTTTTTTGGTTGGGGTCAGATCACACCCCTTGCAATGACGTCATTAAGTGTTGCCATCACTAAGGCGGCACTCATATATTAGCTGTTAAAGTGCTATAATCGCGCCTCTGGTACTGACGTCACAAAGCGTCACCGTTCCTAAGAAGTGGCCTATGCACATGCTAAAACAGGGGCTGTAGCGCCACCCCAGAAAGGAGGTCAGATGCCCATTGAAAGGAACAACTACTTGACACTATTTAAACTCCTCTATAGACATTATTGGTTGTGCTTCACATTTTTCATTAGTGTTGCAGCACTCTGCACACCAGAGAGGACACAACTGCAAGTAGAGCATCCTGTTTTTCCCAATATAAATTTTATTTTTCACTCATTTAAATACTTTTCCCCCTTACACATACACTCCCCAGATGACTCCTCACTATTGAGGTAAAAAATGCATCAGGAGGGAATATTTTCTTAGGGCCAAAGGGGCTAAGGCCACTGGGCACAACAGGGTTAGGAATTATTCCTGGTCTATCCATACCTGTTGTCTAAAAAGACTCCGCAGATGACCACATCCTTTCTTTTACTCTTCTAATTGGGTAAGATCACCTTTGCACTTTATCATCCATGACCTGCATGCAGGCTCGGACTGGCCCATAGGGGAACAGGGGAATCCCCCGGAGTGCCCCTGTGCAGACACGGGCCCCCAACCCCAATATATGGGTAGTACATGGCATAATTCACATGATTTACTCTGTACAGAAAAAAGCAGTATCTCATCATTCATTAACCAAACTACCCAGTTTATTATTATATAGAGATATAGGTACATTTGTGAACAAGGGTAGTGTAATATTTGTATGCAGATGAAAAGTGGGCCCCCAAAGTCATTGTTACTGGTGGGCCCTGGGCACCCCAGTCCGATGCTGCCTGCATGATATCTATGCATACGCGTATGCGTATTTTAGGTTATGTGTGGGATTATCCCTTTTAACTTATCTATTAAAAGTTATAATCTAGTACTAGAATCTCTGCTTGCTGCTAGCACCTCACCAAGGCTCTAAAATAAGTTGTTCTTGAAGAATGGAAAAAGATAGATGTTTTCAATGTGTGTCAACTTGTTCATTCCATGCCTAGAAGACTTGGTGCTGTCCTTAAAGGGAACCTGTCAGCAGGATTGTGCACAGTAACCTACAGGCAGTGTCAGGTCGGCTCCGTTATACTGAATAAAATGATACCTTGGTTCATGAAATCCGTCTTGTGGTTGTTTCTTAATCTTTATTTTCAGTTTTGTGTTAATGATATTCTCGTGTCCTAAGGCGGGGTTGTGGGGTATGTGATTAGATATTCATAATGCAGACTGCTGACTGGTCACTGATCTCTCACTGACCTGCCCCCTAGTTTACATAATGAATATCTAACATATTGAATAAAAAAAAAAACAACCCTTCTGCAGGCAGGTGTTGGCCGTGACACCTGGGCTGCAGCATAATCGCATGTGTACTTTGCACTTATTCCCTTTTGCAGATTTACTTGAGCATGGAAAAAAAAAAAGAAAAAAAAGTCATAGCAGTTATGGGTTTGTATAGAGATCCGATAGCTGGTGTTGCGCATGGAGAAGAATAAAAAATGTCCTCCACCAAGATGGCGCCTCCCGCGGACCGCACCAGCCTGCAGAAGCGTTTTTTTAATCCATTATGTGATGGTATTCATTATGTAAACTAGGGGGCAGGTCAGTGAGGGATCAGTGACCTGTCAGCAGTCTGCAATATATAATCAGAGCACCACATACCCCACAGCACCGCCTTAGGGCAAGAGAATCTCTTTAACACAAAACTAAAAATAAAGATTAAGAAACAACCACAAGACGGATTTCATCAACCCAGGTATCATTTTAATCAGTATAATGGCGCCGACCTGACACTGTGTGTAGGTTACTCTGCACAATCCTGCTGACAGGTTCCCTTTAAAAATCATAGAGGTTATGCAAAATACTAGATGTAGTAGTTTTTGATGTGGGGTGTATTCATTTTGGCATCAATTAATTTGCACAGGTGCATAATAATGATAAACAACCACTCATACCTATCCTCCATGGGGGAAAGTGACTTTTTGATGTGGGGTGAATTCATTTTTGCAAAACTAATTTGAGTAAAGTTATGAAATGAAATGTTATGTAATGAAAGTTACATTATTCATCCGATTTTCATGTTTTTGGCTAAAAAATGTTCTACAAAACTTGTCAAAATTTTGAATCTTCTTGTGTTCAGTGAGCTATTGAAATCTTATTTTTTTTAAAGGGGGTGCACTCATTTATGCTGAGCACTGCTTGTCCTTTTTAAGGAACTAACAAGTTGTAGTACCATACATAGGCACACGTAAGGAAGCAAATGTGTAAAACATGGGAGGACAACTACATTGTGCTAATTGGCAAGAGATCCAAAGGTTGATGGTTTACAAAGGCAGTAGGGGGAATTGCAGTATATAGTAAGACAAAAAACAAGGTCAAGTCATTCGATGGGACTAAAAATGCTAAAAAAAGGTTTTTAAAATATCTATTCTTTTTATAAAATATAATGTTCCCCACATTGAAAAAAAATATGCATATTTAGTATTGTCATGTCTGTAAAAGTCACGTCAATTAAAATAGTAAATTAATCAAACAGTAAATACTATGAAGAGAAAAAGGCATATCATTTTTTTCAGTCACCACACTTCCATAAGACATGCATGTTACCCAATTTTGTATAAATGGAACAATTATCTCACCACGTACAAAACCATGCCATCACACAGATTATAAAACTGTTAGGCTACTTTCACACTAGCGTCGTGCACTGCACGTCGCTATGCGTCGTTTTGTAGAAAAAACACATCCTGCAAAAGTGCTTGCAGGATGCGTTTTTTCTCCATAGACTTGCATTAGCGATGCAGTGCGACGCATTGCCACACGTCGCAACCGTCGTGCGACGGCTGCGTCGTGTTTTGCGTCGGTCCGTCACCACCAAAAAACGTTGCATGTAACGTTTTTTGGTGCATCGAGACTGGCCCCCACCTCCCCGCACATCACAATGGGGCAGCGGATGCGTTGAAAAACAGCATCCGCTGCCCCCGTTGTGCGGCGCATTCACTGCTAGCGTCGGTGCGTCGTAACGACGCAATTCGTCGTGCGTCGTACGACGCTTGTGTGAAAGTAGCCTTATAGGTCTGAGAAAATGGTGGCACAAACCAATGTTTTACAAATTTTTGAATTTTTTACAACACTTAATTAAAAAAAATCTGTACTAGTCTGGTATTATTTCTACTGGATTTGAATTGATTACTTCCTACAATGCCAATTTTTCTACCAGGCAGTTTTGAAACATAATGCTTCAAAATCAGTGATCTTGCTTTTTTAACCCCTTTACGATCTTGGATGTATCCATATATCCAGGTCCCTGGTACTTAACAACCTTGGACAAAGGGATATGTCATGGCAAGAGCACGCGCACATGAGAGGTGCCACATTTCTCATAGCACTTTAACCCCCTAAATTAAAATTGATTGCAGTATTTAGAGAGCAGGCCAAAGAAGGAAGCTCCCTCTGCCCTTATGTTAGTACCCCCGCGATTACGGGGGCGCGATCGCTGTTATGGTGACCCAATATCTTCATGACGACATCTGGGTCACCAAAGCTAGCAAACTTGCTAGATCATGCTCAGTGCATGATCTAACAAGTTTGTCTGTCAATGCAGTGCTGACAGTTGGTGCATTCCTATGCTTTACAAGTGATCAGCCTACAAAAAGTGAAAGTTCCATAGTGGGACAAAGTGAAAAGTGAAAAAAATTGTAAAAATATAAAAAAAAAAATCACAAAATAATAAATTAAAAAAAAAAAAAATATTGTACCCATAATAAATATTTTTCTGGAAAAAGAAAAAAAAAGTACACATAATTGGTATCGCTGCATGCGGATCAACCCAACCTATAACCCTGCCCCACTAGTTAACCCCTTTAGTAAACACTGTAACAAAATAAATAAAAAAGAGGCAAAAAACTATGCTTTAGCATCATACTGCTGAACAAAAAGTGAAATAACATGCGATCAAAAAGATGAATGTAAATAAAAATGCTACTGCTGAAAATGCATCTTGTCCCACAAAAACTAAGCTGCCATACAACTCAATCAGCGGAAAAATAAAAAAACTATAGCTCTCAGAATAAAGCGATGCAAAAATAATAATTTTTTCTATAAAATTGTTTTTATTGTGTAAAATCACCGAAAACATAAAAAAATATATAAAATGGGATATTGCTGTAATCATACTGACCCAAAGAATAATGTTAACCAGCATAAAAAACCCTCAAAAAGCAATTCTTCACCTGCTGTTGATTTGTTCATTCTGCCTCCAGAAGATCGCAGTAAAGCTCATTCACATTTATCCTGTGCTCTACACTAACCGTATTTTTTGGCATATAAGACGCACTTTTTCCCCAAAAAAATTGTGAGGAAAATGGGGGGTGCGTCTTATATTCGGAACGCAGGCTTACCGGCATTGTGGCGGCGACAGAGGTGCAGGCATGATGTGGCATGGTGAGCTGTATGGCGTGAGCAGGTCCCATCCATATTTGAGGTGAATCCGCGGCCCGGTATTGATGGAGAGCAGCAGCGCAGGTGAGTTACGGTATTTTCCGGTGGCGGCGGCCATCTTGCTGAGGCCGCGCGTGCGCAGATTCACTACTCTGCATCCCAGGGCTTCAGGAAAATGGCCGCGGGAGGCCGCGCATGCGCAGATGGAGATCGCGGCGGCCATTTTCCTGAAGCCCTGGGTCGCAGAGTAGTGAATCTGCGCACGCGCGGCCTCAGCAAGATGGCCGCCACCACCGGAAAATACCGTAACTCACCTGCGCTGCTGCTCTCCATCAATACCGGGCCGCGGATTCACCTCAAATATGGATGGGACCTGCTCACGCCATACAGCTCACCGTGCCACATCATGCCCGCACCTCTGTCGCCGCCACAATGCCGGTAAGCCTGCCGCCACCAGGAAAACCACCCAGCTCTGCTGCTCTCCTTCACTACTGCTGTGGCGTCACCTCAAATGTGGAAGGGACCCTGGCCGCTGCCACCTGAGGAAGTGACCGCACGTCTGCCACCGCCACAGCAACGTCCCGATGGACACCAGGCCATGGCGTCGCCCACCTAAGCAGGATGGGACCCTGCTCAGGTGCACGCCGTTCCGCCCACCGCACCTCAGCATCACCTCACCTCTGCCACGCCATGCCTCCTGTGACCCTGCTCTGCCACTGCCTGCCCTCAGGTAAGAGATCTTAAATTCGGACAATAAGACGGACCCCCATCTTATAAAAAATCTTTTTTTCTGCATTTTTCACCCCAAATTTGGGGTGCGTCTTATAGTACGGTGCGTCTTATAGGCCAAAAAATACGGTATACTGGGATTTCCATGCAAATCTCTGAAATAAGTAATTCAAACAGAACCTCGGGTGGAAGATTCCCTATAATGAGGCAGAGAGAGACACTGTGGATGCGGTCTGTGATTCTGCAGTATCCTTCTTTTTAGGACTGCATAAAAGTGCAGTCGGCCACAGTTTTGTGCATTTCTGAAAACAAGGACAATGCTGAACAGAGGTCAGAAGGAGTCCAGAGTAACTCTGCTGCCTTATTATAGTGAGTGGCTCCCTTGGGGGTTTCATTTGAATCCCACTACTCAGAGATTTGGATGTAAACCCCGATACAAGTACTCAGCATAGAGCGAATGATCAATGTGATCCCAAACGTTATGTAAAATGTTCCTAACAAAAGATTCAAATCAATCCACAAAAAAAGCATGTCCCTACTCAGGTTCATCATCTGTCAAAGGAAATATAGGTGCTTCCACGTTACTGATAGCTCAAAGGCTCTGGAAAAGCACTATGGTTCCTTGCCCCCCAAAAGAAATTCAGCAAATTCTGCGCTCCCAAATCTAAATTCCCACTCCCTTCTGAGCACCACAGTGTGCCTAAATCTCAGTTAACATCCACATGTTTGGCATTTCTGCAGCAATGAAAACTTGCCTAATTTTTGGCTGCATGTCTCCAGAAGCATGAGCTGGGCCAGGGCCGCCATCAGGGCATTACAGCCGTTGCTGCTGTATGGGGCCCGGTCAGCAGCTGTACACAGAGGGGCCTGCAGATCCGGGGCCCCAATGTTGTGCTTCTACTGACCGGGCCCCATCATGCACTAAAATACTGTGCACTGCGGTGCACATGTCGGCGCTGGGGCCCGGGAGCCGTTTTGGAGCTGTGCACGGCCGTCTTACCTAGTCGGCTGCGCAGCTCCTGCTCTGCTGTAGCTAGAATGTATGGGCTCCCTGCAGGTTCTGACTACAGCCCATACATTCTAGCAATCTCAGTAGTGAATGTGCTAGAATGTATGGGCTCCTGTCAGTTCCTCTCAGCAGCCCATACATTCTAGCTGCTGCTTCACTGCTGGAAACACTAGACGCCCCGGAACGACTGAGGTAAGTATAAAAAACATTTTTGTTTTTGTTTTTTTAAATGGGTGAGGTGGGGGGGAGTGAGACTGCAGATGATGAAGTGTGTTTGAGGGGGCACTGCGCATGATGAAATGATAAGGGGCTGCAGATGATGAAGTGTGTTTGAAGGGGCACTGTGCATGATGAAATGATAGGGGGCTGCAGATGATGAAGTGTGTTTGAGGGGGCACTGCGCATGATGAAATGATAGGGGACTGCAAATGATGATGTGGGGGTGATGGGGACTGCAAATGATGATGTGGGGGTGATGGGGACTGCAAATGATGATGTGGGGGTGATGTGGACTGCAAATAAGGATGCGGGGGTGATGGGGACTGCAAAAGATGTGGGGGTGATGTGGACTGAAAATGATGCAGGGGTGGTGGGGACTGGAAATGATGTGATGGTGATAGGGATTGCAAGTGATGATGTGGGGGTGATGTGGACTGCAAATGATGATGTGGGAGTGATGGAGACTGCAGATGATGAATTGTGTTTGAGGGGGTACTGCACATGATGAAATGATAGGGGTCTGCAAATGATAAAGTAAGGGGGACTGCAGATGAAGTGAAGGGGATAGGGGACTAAATGATGAAATAAGGTGGACTGCAAATGATGAAGTGGGGGTGATGGGGACTGCACATCAAGTGAGTGTGAGGGACGGTGGACAGCAATTGAATTGAAAGTGGGGGTGGGGAAAGCCAATGGTGTATTGAAGGTAGGGAAAGCAAATAATGAATTTTGAGGGTGGGGAAGAGCAGTTGATAATGAATAGAGGGTGGGAGAGAGAGAAGACATGACAATGAATTGAAGCAGAAGGGGCATGTAACTATAATGAATCGGAGTTAGGGTTAGAGCGGTAGGTACATAGTGGGATCATTGAGGATAAAGTGACTGGAAATAAATTGGGGGAAAGAGTACAGGTGCTAATTAATTTATATATTAAATGGGGAAAGTGGCTATGTATATCTAGAAGGGGCTCAGTGGCGTATTATAATTTATATTTGGAATGGTGGGTTGCATAATAACCAATTACAGTATATATTAATGGTGGGTGAATGTCTGTATTCAGATGTGTAGTGTAGAATAAAGGGAAAAAGTGGGGAATGTGCTCTGGAAGCGGTGCTCTAGATAACTGTGTTATTTTATGCAGAGACAAGTCCTGGCTGAAAGAAGTGATGGTGGTCTGCGCTGGATTAAAAAGAAATGCAAAGATGAAGGACTTCAGCTAGAGACGTCACTGGTCAGTCAGTATGTTACCTGTACACTGACACCATACACTGTATACTGTATACAGAGCTCCTGTGTATAATGTCACTGGTGATCACTATATTATCTGTACACTATACACTATATACAGAGCTCCTGTGTATAATGTCACTGGTGATCACTGTATTACCTGTAAACTGACACTATACACAGAGCTCCTGTGTATAATGTCACTAGTGATCACTGTATTACATGTACACTGACACTATATATAGAGCTCCTGTGTATAATGTCACTGGTGATCCCTTTATTACCTGTACACTGACACTATATATAGAGCTCCTGTGTATAATGGCACCGGTGACCACTGTATTACCTGTACACAGACACTGCATACTAAGTACAGATCTCCTATGTATAATGGCACTTATGGTGATAGTACTTTTTTTTTTTATTAATGATCAGTATTGTACTATTCAGTCACATTGTGGTGGTAATATGTTGTCCGGCCATGGTGTGGCGGTATTTGTTCCTTGTATGTGCTATTATTTGGTCACTATGTGGTGGTAATATGTGGTCTGGTCATGGTGTGGTGGTATTTGTTTCTTGTACGTGCTATTATTCCGTCACAGTGTGGTGGTAATGTGTGGTCTGGTCATGTTGTGTTGGTATTTGTTCCTTGTATGTAGTTGGTCACCATGTGGTGGTAATATGTGGTCTGTACATGCTGCGGTGGTATTTGTCCCTTGTATGCGATATTGTTCGGTCACTGTGGTGGTAATATGTGGTCTGCACATGGTGTGGCAGTATTTATTCCTTGTAGATAGTATTATAGGTCACTGTGGTGATAATGTGGTGTCTGGTCATGTTGTTGTGGTATTTGTCCCTTGTTTGTGGTATTATTGGTCATTTGAAAAATTGAAAAATAAATAAAAATATACCTAAATTGTATTGCATATTTCAACAAATGTTTAATAAGTTAGAGTAGAGTAGGGCCCAGCCAAAAGAGTCTACCTTGTCATCGTGGCAGATTAAAAAAACCTTTTGGCCAAAACAAAATCTGCTGGCTATGTGTGTGATCTGGTGATGGGAACTGTTAATGTGTGATTGGTGAGAAGTGGAGTTTTTCCAAGAGACAGAGGTGGTGCTGTGGACAGTTCGAGGGTTGGAGGCGGGGCTGGGGTGGAGCCTGGGCAGAGTTGTAAGGGGGCCCCGAAAATTTTGCCAGTATGGGGCCCCGAAATTTCCAGTGGCAGCCCTGAGCTGGGCACAACGTACTGGTCCCTTCAATGTACTGGTCACTACAACATACTGGTCACTATAACATACTCATCACTACTACTACTGGTCACTTGCAATTTTCACTCAGCAACGTTTACTGCTGCTTGTTTCTGGAAAACACCCATGGAGTCAAAATCATCACTACATCTGTAGATAAATTCCCAGAGGGGTATAATTTCCAAAATGGGGTCACTTGAGGGGGGATTCTGCTCTTCTAGCACTTACGGGCTCTTATGGGCTCTGCATATGGAGTCTGCAAACTAGTCTATCAAAAAGTGCCTTTCAGGAGGCAAAATGTGCTCTGTCCATCCCTCCCTCCTGAGTCTCGCCATGTGGCTAAGCAGTACTGTACAGCCATATATAGGGTATTTCTATAATGAGAAGATATTGTGGGACACATTTTGGTGCCATTCTTAAACATTTCCCACTGTGAAAATGTAAAATTTTGGGTTAAAACAAAATTTTGGTGATAAAAATGTAATTGAATGAATCTTTACTGCCAAATGGTATAAAATTCTGTGACCCACCTGTGTTGTCAATATGATCATTGCACCCCTAGATTAATTAATTAAGAGGTGTAGTTTGTAAAATATTGTCTCTAAATGGGGAATTCTGCTGTTCTGGCTCCGCAGGGGCTTTGCCAATGTAACATGGAACCCACAAATCAATCCAGCAAAATCTGAACTCCATTATGGTGCTTCTTCCCTTCTGAGCTTTGCACTGTGCCTCAAAAGTAGTTTTCGACTACATATGGTGTACTGGCATACTCAGCAGAAATTTCACAACAAATTTTGGGTTCCATTTTCTCCTGTTAACCTTGTGAAAATAAAAAAATTGTAACTAAAATAATTTTTTGGTGGGAAAAAATGTGATGTTTTATTTTTATTTTCACGGCTCTACGTTCCAAACTTATGTGAAGCACCTGGGGGTTCATGGTACTCACCACACATTTAGATACATTCTTTGAGGGGTCTAGTTTCCAAAATGGGGTCACTTGTGGGGGGGGTTCATTGTCTTGGAACATTAGGGGCTCTCCAAACACGACATGACACCTGCAGACCATTCAACAAAATCTGCGTTCCAAAGTGTCACGCCTTCCTTTCTGGGCCCTGCCATGTAGTTTTTCATCATTTATGGGGTATCTGCGTACTCAGGAGAAATTGCACAAAATATTTTGAGGTCCATTTTCTCCTGTTACCTTGTGAAAATAAGCCTGCACTCCCCACATATGGGACATCTGCGTACTCAGGAGAAATTGAACAACAAATTGTGTGGTGCAATTTCTCTTGTTACTGTTTTCCTTGTGAAAGTGCAAAATATAGGACTGTAAAACATTTTTGTGGGAAAATGTGATTTTTTTTATTTTCACGGCTCAATGTTATGAATTTTTTGTGATGCACCTGGGGGTTAAAGGTGTTCACCACACATCTAGATAAGTTGACTGAGGGGTCTAGTTCCAAAATTGTGTCAGTTTTTGGGGGTTTCCTCTATTGGCATGCTCATGAGCTATCGCACAACAAATTTTGGGCTCTATTTTTTCTTGTTACCCTTGTAAAAATTTAAAAAATTGTGTTTAAAGTTACATATTTGTGAAAAAAGTTAAATGTTAATTTTTTCCTTCAACGTTCTAAAAATTCCTTTGAAGTACCTGCAGGGTTTATAAGCTTCTTGAATGTGGTTTTGAACATGTTAAGGGGTGAAGTTTTTAGAATGGTGTCACTTTTGGGTATTTTCTGTCATATAGACCCCTCAAAGTCACTTTAAATATAATGTGGTACATAAAAAAGCGGTTTTCTAAATTTTGTTGAAAAACTGAGAAATTGCTGGTCAACTTTTAATCTTTTAACTTCCTAACAAAAAAAATATGTTTCAAAAATTGTACTGATATAAAGTAAACATGTGCGAAATGTTATTTAGTAACTATTTTGTGTGACATAACTCTCTGATTTAAGGGCATCAAAATTAAAACTTGGAAAATTGCTAAATTTTCAAAATGTTTGCCAAATTTAATTTTTTTCACAAATAAATGCAAGTCATATTGAATACATTTTACAAGTACCATGAAGTACAATATGTCTGAAGAACACAACCTCAGGATCACTGGTATCCGTTGAAGCGTTCCAGAATTATTACCACATAAAGTGACACTGGTCAGAAGTGTTCAATTTGGCCTGGTCATGAAGGGGAACACAGCCTTGGAGGGTAAAGGGATTAATATCTTTTTAGTTTAGACATTCATCAGTGCTGTTGTTATACTGTATTTGAGACTGGCTTTCTTCTTTTTTATTTATAACTGCTGTGAAACATATTTTTGTTATTAATGGTATTAAAGAGTAAAAGCACTTTTACAAAACTTTCTCAATCTTTGGAAGACATGTCAGAAGGTTTGATCGATGGGGTCTGCATGTTGAGACACCCATCAGTCCTTAAAGGGATTCTGTCAGTAGGGTCAACTCTCCAAAAGCCATCTATATGGACATGCAGGTCATGGGAAGCTGAATTAAATGATACATTTATATCTGTTGTCCAATGTCTTATTCCAGAGAAATGTAAGTTTTGGTTATGTGTAAATGAGTTGTAAAGAATCATGGGCAGGACAATGATCTGCAAGAGAATCTGCCTCCAGAGCTTACCAATAATTTCTGCTGCCTGCTCTTCTGATCTCACTGTAAAATTGTGTGATTAACTAACAAAAGGCAATTAACTGATTTTCACGGTGCCATTGAAGGAATAAAAGAATCCACTCAATCCATAAACAGAGTTCATCAGCGAACACTTGGATAATTTACATGAATTTTAATATACTGGTCCAGATGAATTACATCCTAGGGTACTGTGCAAATTGTCTCTTCAGAGAGGAAGAGGACTAGAACTCTAGTGCCACCTATAGGAAGTACTATGAAAGCTGTTGAAGGAAATAGCGCAAAAAATAGTGTCTTAACTGAGAGATAAATGGTTAATACAATAGGATTAAACTCACCAGATGTAGCTGAGATCAAGCATTGAGAAGATTCGCTGCAGCAGGCCCAAAAAGGACCGGCCGTTAGATATAAAAATTGGGAGAACGTGGTTCTGTTCTGCGCTGCTGAATCACTGAAAGTCCAGACGTATTAATAATTGTGGTTTCTATTCAACGTGTTTCAGAGTTTTACAGAACTTCATCAGGAAATACCACAAGAAAAGTCTTTTCTTGTGGTATTTCCTGATGAAGGAGTTCTGTGAAACTCTGAAACGCGTTGAATAAAAAGCACAATTATTAATACGTCTGGACTTTCAGTGATTCAGCAGTGCAGAACAGGACCACGTTCTCCCAATTTTTATATCTATAGGAAGTAGCAATCCTAGAAGTAGTAATCTTACTTCTACGATTGCTACTTCCTATAGGTGGCACTAGAGTTCTAATATTATTCCTCTCTGAAGAGACAATTTGCATATTTTCCAATAAATAACAAGTTCACTTGCAGCATTGCGGCTTTACGTCTCCTCGTCTCGGCATGCTTTACATGTCACTCTCTGCAAGAAGAAAAGTTACTCCTTGGATACTGGTCACACAGCTCAAATTTTGTACTGATGAGGGGCATTACCCCGAAACACAGTGTCTGCAAATTGAGATTCTGGTTTTGGCTGTAATGCAAAGTCATGTGACAAGGCTCGTTAAAGGGTTGACCTTGACTTCTAGGATTGCTACTTCCTATACGTGGCACTAGAGTTTTAATCCTTTTCCTCTCTGAAGAGACAATGTTCATATTTCCCAGAGGAGCATTGCGACTTTACATCTCCTCATCTCAGCATACTTAACATATCACTCTCTGCAAGGAGAAATGTTGGATCCTAGGGTACTGAAAGAGTTAGCAGAGGAAATTGCAGAACCAGTAGCCATAATCTTAGAAAAATCCTGGAAAACAGGAGAAGGCCCAGGAGAGTGGAGAAGGGCAAATGTTGTGCCTATCTTCAAAAAAGGAAAGAAGACAGAGGCAGGAAATTACAGGACAGTGAGCCTTACTTCTATACCAGGAAAGATCTTTGAATAAATTATTAAACAGCATGTATGCAAGTACTTGGATAAGAATATAGTAATTTACCAGAACCAGTATGGGTTTGTAGCAAACAAGTCATGCCAGACTAATCTAATTTCCTTCTTTGATGGATTCACTGTCTTGGTGGATCAGGGAAATGCAGTTTAGTATATCTCAACTTCAGCAAAGCAATTGATAAAGTATCTTATACTATCCTTATTGAAAAAATGACCAAGTATGAGATTGACAAGGCTACGGTTAGGTGGATTCATAACTGGCTCATTGATCGTACTCAAAGAGTACTCAAATGGCTGCACATCCAATTGGAAGAGTTTTTCAAGTGGGGTACTACAAGGCTCTGTCCTGGCCCCAGTGTTGCTCAACATTTTTTATAAATGATCTGGCTAAGGGAACTGAAGGTAAATTAAATTTGCAGGCAGTGGAAAGCTAGGAGGGATAGCTAACACTAGAGAAGACAAGAAAGGATTCAGAAGGGTGTAGATAAGCTAGAACAATGGACAGCCACTAATAGAATGGTATTTAACATGGAGTTATGCAAGATTCTACATCTGGGCAAGAAAAGTGAAAATTACATCTAAAGAATGGGAGGAATAGAATGTGTGAAAAAGACTTGGGTATACCAATACACCACAGACAACACAGAAGTCAACAGTGTGTTGCAGCAGCAAAAAGGGCAAGCACAGTTCTAGGATGTTTTAAGAGAAGTATAGAGTCTAGATCACGTGAAGTAATTATCCCCCTCTATTCCTCCTTGGTCAGAACTCATCTGGAATACTGTGTCCAGTTCTGGGCACCCTGTTTTAAAAAAGAGATTGAAAAACTGGAGCAAGTTCAGAGAAGAGCTACCAGGATGGTGAGCGGACTGCAAAGTATGTCCTACAAGGAACGATTAAAGGATCTGGGAATATTTCGCTTGCAAGAAAAAAGACTAAGAGGAGACTTAAAAGCTGTCTAAAAATATATGAAGGGATGTCAGTCACAGTGTAGAGGGATCATTATTATTTTCATTTAAAGTTGGAAACACAAGAAGCAATGTAATGAAACTGAAAGTCAGAAGATACAGATTAGATAGTAGAAACAACGTTTTGAAAGTGAGGGTGACCAATGAGTGGAACAGGCTGTCACGAGAGGAGGTGAGTTCTCCTTCCATGGAAGTCTTCAAGCAGAGGCTGGACAGACATCTGTCTGAGATGGTTTAGTGAATCCTGCATTGAGCAGGAGGTTGGACACGATGACACTTGAGGTCCCTTCCAACTCTAACATTCTATGAATATTCAACACATCTGCAGGTATACTCTCCTACTGCTTCACTTTCCATCTCACAAGCAGTTAGTGTTGATGCTGTGTTGCAATACAGCAGAGCTGTGAGAGCTGCAAGAAGATAAAATTTAGTTCTACTGTACTGCATTAGTTACATCTCACACTGGTCACAGCCCCTTTCATTTAAAATAAGCTCTGGATGCAGATTCTCAGGGAGATTTGTTTTCTGCCCATAGTCCTGAACAGCTCATTTATATATATGTATAAAAAATGTGGATTTCTCTGGAATAAGATATCAGATTGCGGATATCAAAGTATCATTTTATTTAGTTTCTTAGAAGGATTGATCTTACTAACAGATTCTATGTAAAATGAAGTAACAGAAAACCGCGCTGTCTCTTTTTATTAGCTGATAGACTGATAGACTTTCTATTCAGCTCAGTTCCAGTGTTTAAGATGACTGAAGATGGACTGAAGAACTTGGGTAACAGGAACTAAATTTTATCCATGTACTGTGGATTAAATCATAAATTTCAAGGCAATTCATCATCAGAAAATGTCTTAATATGTACAAAAAGTTCTCAAGCTAAATGTAATTTAATTTTTTTTTTAATAATGATGTTTTTTTTCAATATTCCATATCCCTATATATAAAGAAAATCTTAAATATTTCCTCACTGGCCTCTTCACTTTATCATCATACAGGTTCTGTTTTGTACAGAAGACTTTTCAGCAGTCTCAGTATCATCACTGACAGGATATTGCAGTAAATAGTATGAGCAATTACGAGTTCAGGTCCACTAAAGAAACTAAAAAGTAAAGTAAAAAAAAACCTTAAAAAATAAAATAAAGTTCAAATCACCCAATTTCCCCCCATTAAAAATAAATACAGTAAATAGAAAAATATAATATATTTGGCATTGTCATGACACGTTGACTTTAAAATTTAGCTGAATTACTGTTGTTTGCAATGATCTTAGGGCATTGTTGAATATGATTAATATTTCTGTGTTTTGTTTTTGGACTATATTCTTAAATATAGTGATAGCATCGAAATAAATGCATAGAATATCTGTCATAATGTATTTTGCATATAATAGATGTCAATAAAATTTGTCATAAGTTATCAATATGTTTATATAATTTGAAGAGCAAAAATACCATATTGGAATAACACAATTTTAAAACCCTGCTTCGGTATTTTTTGGTCAACACCCTAAACATTCAGAAACCTGCCACCTTGATTGATGTGTATGGAAAATAAATCCATTGTACTTTTGTGTGAAAGTATTTGCATTTTTGCAGTACTATATACCAGATAAGGAGGATAAATATAGTTTATAAAAATAAAAAATGGTTACAAAAGTAGATCAATCATTCACATTTCTCATAAGCTTAAAATCAAAGGAATCTCTAGTTAGAACTCTTAAAAGCTTATTTACACGTAGCGTTTTATATGCGCATTTTACCTGCAGAAAACACACAGTCTTTTACAGTAACAGCATAATGAATGAGATTTCTAAAATTTCATTTACACAGTGGAAAAGATGAGCGCGCTTAGCAAAATTTTAAATTACCAAATCACAAACTGGGAAATTCGATGTGCAGTGAAGTTATTCAGTGTGAATTGAATGTTCCCTTTTAAGCTCTGAGGTCTCTCGGAGCTTAATAAATGTAACAGACCATAATAAATGTAACATGTAAAAAATCAAAAACAAACAAAAACTTACAGTGGATATATAAAGTGCACACAGCCCTGTTAAAATGCTAGGTGTCATGTAAAAAAAATCATACCAAGCAGAATCATTTCAGCACTTTCTCCACCTTTAGGGTATGTGCACACGTCAGGATTTCTTGCAGAAATTTCCTGAAGAAAACCGGAAATTTTCTGCAAGAAATCCGCATTTTTTTTTTGCGTTTTTTTTCCCGTTTTTTTTCGCGTTTCTTTAGCATTTTGCAAGCGTAATTAGCTTGCAGAATGCTAAAGTTTTCCAAGCGATCTGTAGCATCGCTTGGAAAACTGACTGAGGTTGGTCACACTTGTCAAACATAGTGTTTGACAAGTGTGACCAACTTTTTACTATAGATGCTGCTTATGCAGCATCAATAGTAAAAAGATATCATGTTTAAAATAATTAAAAAAATAAAAAAATGATTATACTCACCCTCTGCAGACAGCCGATCTCCTCAGCGGCGTCCGTTCCTATAGATGGTGTGTGCAGGACCTTCGATGACGTCGCGGTCACATGAGCGGTCACGCGACCAATCACAAGACAGCGACGTCATCGCAGGTCCTTCACACAGAGCATCTATAGGAACAGAAGAGAGAGCATGCAGCGCTGAGAGGCGGGAACACTCCGGGGGCCATCGAAGATGAGTATATCACTATTTTTTATTTTAATTCTTTTTTTTTGACCAATTATATGGTGCCCAGTCCGTGGAAGAGAGTCTCCTCTCCTCCACCCTGGGTACCAACCGCACATAATCTGCTTACTTCCTGCATGGTGGGCACAGCCCCGTGCGGGAAGTAAGCAGATCAATGCATTCCTAGGTGTGCGGAATCCCCGCAATTCCGCAATTTTAATGAACATGTTGCTTTTTTTTCCGCAATGCGATTTTTTTCGCGGAAAAAAATGCAACATTTGCACAAAAAATGCAGAATACCCTGAAAATAATGGGAGGCATATGTTAGCATTTTTTCGCGTTTTTATCACGTTTTTATAGCGAAAAAACGCGAAAAAAACCGCGAAAAATACTGAACGTGTGCACATGGCCTTAGGTGATGTGCACACGTTCAGGATTTCTTGCAGAAAGTTCCTGGGCAAAACAGGACATTTTCTGCAAGAAATCCGCATGCGTTTTTTGCACGTTTTTTACTGCGTTTTTACCGCGTTTTTGGTGCGTTTTTATTGCGGATTTTTCCGGAGGTTCCCAATGCAATAATATAGTGGGAAATCCGCAAAAAATCCACAAAATTAATGAACATGCTGCGTTTTTTACCGCGATGCGTTTTTTTCATGGAAAAAAACGCATCATGTGCACAAAAATTGCGGAATGAATTCTAAATGATGGGATACATAATGTATGTGGGTTTTTTTGCATTTTTATAGCGTTTTTATAGCGAAAAAATGCGAAAAAAATGCGAAAAATCTGCTACGAGTGCTCACAACCTTAATGTCACCATAATCTGTATAAATTCATTGAGAAACAAACTGAAATCATTTTGAGGGGGAATATAAAAATACAATAACAAACTTAAAACAATGTGTTTGCATGATTGTGAACACCCTCTAAGGCTATGTGCACACGTTGCGGTTTATGCTGCGGATCCGCAGCAGTTTTCCATGCGGTGTACAGTACAATGTTAACCTATGGAAAACAAAAACCGCAGTGCACATGCTGCGGAAAAAAATGCGTGGAAACGCAGCGGTTTATTTTCCGCAGCATGTCAATTCTTTGTGCGGAATCCGCAGCGGTTTTACACCTGCCCCATTATAGAAACCCGCAGGTGTCAAACCGCAGTGGAAACCGCACAAAAAATCACGATAAAATCCGCATCGTGTGCACATGGCCTTATAATAAAGAATGTGGTTGTTCAAAAGTAACCAATTATATTTAACCCCTATGGCCATGTGAGGGCTTATTTTTTGTGGAACAAGCAGTACTTTTGAACAACATCAATAGTTTTAGCATGTCATGTACTAGAAAATGGGAAAAAATTCCAAGTGTGGTGAAATTGCAAAAAAGTGCAATCCCACACTTGTTTTTTGTTTGGCTTTTTTGCTAGGTTTGCTAAATGCTAAAAAATTGACCTGCCATTATGATTGTCCAGGCCATTATGAGTTCATACACAACAAACATGTCTAGTTTATGTTTATCTAAGTGGTTAAAAAAGATTCTAAGCTTGCTAAAAAAAAAAAAATTGCGCAATTTTTTGATAACCATAGTGTCTCCATTTCTCATGATCTGGGGTCGTGTGAGGGCTTATTTTTTGCGCACGGAGCTGACATTTTTAATGATACCATTTTTGTGCAGATACGATCTTTTGATCACCCGTTATTGCATTTTAATTCAATGTCGCGGGACCAAAAAAAGTAATTCTGGCGTTTCTAATTTGTTTCTCACTTTGCTGTTTAGTGATCAGGTTAATCCTTTTTTTATTGATAGATCGGATGATTCTGAACACGGCAATACCAAATATGTGTATATTTGATTTTTTTATTGTTTTATTTTGAATGGGGCGAAAGGGGGGTGATTTAAACTTTTATTTTTTTAAATTTTTGTCATATTTTTTAACACATTTTTTTTTACTTTTGCCATGCTTCAATAGCCTCCATGGCAGGCTAGAAGCTGGCACAACTCAATTGGTTCTGCTACATAGGAGCGAAGCTCAGATCGCTCCTATATAGCCGATTTACTGCATTGCTATGAGCACCGACCACAGGTGCTCATAGCAATCTGACATCAACAACCATAGAGGTCTCAAGGAGACCTCTGGTTGTTATGCCGATGCATCGCTGACCCCCGATCATGTGAAGGGGGTCAGCGATGCGCTCATTTCCTGCCCGATGGCCGGAAGCGCTAGTTAAATGCCGCTGTCAGCTTTGACAGCGGCATTTAACTAGTTACTAGCAGCGGGTGGATCATAATTCCACTTGCCGCTATTGCGGGCACATGTCAGCTATTCAAAACAACTTTAATGCGGGCTCACCGCCAGCACTGCATATCACCAAAAGAACACAATACACACAATGAGGCATGGTGGCTTCAATATTATGCTTTATGTTTTTTAGCAGCTGGAACTGGGGTTTTAGTCATGATGGAGGGAATTATGAACAGTTCTAAATATCAGTCAATTTTACAACCATCAGGCCTCTGCTAAAAATCTGAAGATGAAGAGGAATTTCACCTTTTAGCACAATGACCATAAGCATACCTCCAATCAACAAAAGAATGGCTTCACCATAAGAAGGTAGACGTTTTGGAATGACTCACCCAGAGCCCAGACCAGTGTGAAAATCTTAGTGTGACTTGAAGAGGGCTGTACACAGGAAACGCCCTCACAATCTGACAGATTTGGAGCAGTACTGCAAAACAGAGTGAACAAAGACTGACAATACTAGATGTGCAATGTTGATAGACTCCTATCCAAATAGACTGAATGCTGTCATAAATTCAAAGGGTACTTCAACATAGTAGTATTTTATTGGTGTGCATATTTGTGCAACTGCATTATTTATTTTTTCTTTTTCCCACTGAAAAAATTTTAGTTTGTTTTTCAATTGAATAATACTAGTGATGCGCGAATATACTCGTTACTCGAGATTTCCCGAGCACGCTCAGGTGTCCTCCGAGTATTTTTTAGTGCTCGGAGATTTAGTTTTCTTCACCGCAGCTGGATGATTTACAGCTACTAGCCTGCTTGATTACATGTGGCAATTCCCTAGCAACCAGGCAACCTCCACAAGTACTTATGCTGGCTAATAGCTGTAAATCATTCAGCTGCGGCAATGAAAACTAAATCACTAAGCACTAAAAAATACTCGGAGGTCACCCGAGCGTGCACAGGAAATCTCGAGTAACGAGTATATTCGCTCATCACTAAATTATACAAATTATAAGTAACATTAAGGGTGGAAAAAGTTCTTAAATGAATCTTCTTAGAATAATTTTTTTACATGAAAAAAACCTGACATTTTAAATGGGTTGTCTAGAATTTTATATCCATTGTAATACCTCACTGCTCTTCTGTCCTGGTACCTCTGCTGCATCCTGTGCCCATTGCTTGACGATCCTCAGGGCCTCTTCTTTTCATAGTCATGATGGTGTCTTCATGCTAGAACAGGACTTCCAGCTGCAACCAGGTGTTGGAGGTTACGGCACATCATGACACTGCGACGTTGTGACTCGCCATGACCTCCAAGACCTGATGTTTTCACTCTAGAACACAACTTTTCTGTCACATGACATGATTGTAAAAACAATAGCTTGCTAGATGACACTGTTCTGCATGTACAGCATGGTGGCTCAGTGGTTACCTCTGAAGCTTACAGTGCTAGAGTCCTGTATTTAAATCCTACCAAGGATAACATCTCCAAAGAGTTTGTATGTTCTCTCAGTATTTGTGTGACGCGTCAGATGTTTTGATACTTGTTCTGAATGTTATCTTTGCACATCGATCTGCAATAAATTATTTATTTAAGGAGTACGGAGTGCTGACTTTTCTTCAGTTTGGATCTCACAAGTGTCCTTCCTTCCATTGGGTGTTCTTCTCGATGCCCATCATCTTCAATGTTATGTAATTTCTTCCTAAAAACTTTCTATTAGAAATGATAATTTTGTAGAAATGATGGATCTTGCGGTATGTTTCGATAGCTCTTTTGCTCTTTGCATACAGTCTACAGAAAAGAAGCTTGTAATGAGAGTTTGTTTTGAAACGGTAGTAGCTTTTTCAATTTTCACAGGTAAATCCTGAACTCAAATGCTGATGAACACAGAGAAGATATCAGACTCATTAACTTGCATGTCTCTGAAAAATGCACAGACTGATAATGTCAACGAATTAAATATGTTGACATTTTTATGAGCAGAGAGTGACTACCAATCAATGAAGATACGGCAACCTGTAATTTAGTCATTGCTAAAGAAAGACAGGTAGACCGGTTCGTCTTCAGTGTATATTCCATGTTATCTTACTGTCATACAATACTACTTTAGTTCTAACATGGATAGTAAACAAGAAGGAGAAGATGGTTAGTTTATTAAAAAGGTTGTAAAACACATCTCTTCAGTCTATGTGTATTATATAATATATATTTACACATGAGATACACATGTGAATAAAACAACAACCACAATGAAAATGAAGTACTATATATTACAATATTGCAGTTAGTTTAACATTGTAATAATAAGCTATATGGACACAAATCACAAATACAATCACACGAGCATGACTTTTGATATTTTAATTTAAAACCCAATACTAAAACAGAGGCGTATCTGGGGGGCATGTGCTCCGGATTTAGCCGGCAGGGCTGAGGTGTCTCCCTAGCAGCTGCATTTTGCCGCTCCCTGAACTGGGAGTTGGCAGTTCGCTAAGCCGCTGTCAAGCTGACAGCTGGCTCAGAGAAGCTGCAGCGCACCAGCTCCTAGTGATCAGATGCGACTACAATGGAAGCCTTGACCAACGATGTTGATGTCAGCTGCTGAGTTCACTCACTGGCACCACAGAGGCACAAACTATATTGGTGGTTAGTGCTCCAGTGGAGCAGGAGACACCAAAGATTTATTGTAATGTAGGTGGGGAAGATTTAAGGGCGTAGTTTGGTGAGTGAGGAAGGGATGGTGTGGACACAATATGGATTGAGAGAATTCTGGGAGCAGGAGAAATTTGAGGACATAGTAGAAGGAGCAAGGGGAGAGATGGGTACATGCATGAGGAAACAGTATGATGCGGGATGGGTGCAGACACACAATGAGAAATGAGGTGGAAGTGTATGTGGACACAGTGGAAAGGAAGAGAGGGGGAATGTGTGCACAGACACTATGGGAAGCAAGGGAGGGGATGGGTGTAGGCACAATATGGTGAGTGAGGGATGGGTACGGACACAGTATGAGGAGTGAGGGGGAATGAATGTGGACACAGAATAGGGAGTATTGGTGCAGACACAGTATGGGGAGCAAAGGAGGGAATGTATGTGGACACAGTAAGGGGAGCAAGGGAGGATATGGGTGCAGACACTATACTGTGAGTGAGAGTATGGATGCTGTCACTGTGAGGAGCGAGGGGGTAATGTGTGCAGACACAGAATGGGATGAAGGGTGAGGAAATAGTATGGTGAGTGAAGGGGGGAAGTATGCAGACACAAATATGGTGGTTCTTTAAACTATAACACTAATGTGTACAAGATTAACCATTGTTTGAACTTGAGATCAAAACTCTATAGAGATTTATGGTTCTGCAATGTAATAATAGCAACAGCTTGAAATTGTTTATCAATATGTAAAGGACAGGAGTACAGAGCATGCAGTCTGCAGTCATAATAGCATGGAGACAACCTTTCTTCATGTCTAAAGAACAGTTCATTCTGACACATATGGAGAGTAGTACAGTAGACGTATTAATGATATAGTCTACTACAGTAGACTGCCTATGCTTACATGCACTTTAGTCAAAGAGTTGACACATACTAACTGTTCTTGTCCCCACATTGATGCACTGATTCACAGCCATTAGAAAATAGGCAGCGTTACTTACCAACAATAGGTCACAGCACCCCACAAGGACAGACACTCCAATTTACCCAGTCAACACTAAAGGGTCTGGCTGCATCTTGCATAAAATAATGCATGAGTGTTACCAATAAGATGTAAGCCAGACAGTGGGCATTACATGTACCTGTGTGACTGGTGCCCTATACAAGCCTCACATGTGTGCATTTATAATACATCCACTCCTCCATGAATTGGTAGGTGTGTGAGTGGTTATTTCATCAGTATTTTGCTCCTGTGCTGCCCCTGTCTTTATCATGGGGACTACTACATCCTGTAGTGCATAGGTATAGTGAGTATTACACACGTGGTGGTGGAACCACTGTGCCATGGTCTGGGGAGAGCCTGAAGAGGCATAACTAAGTGACCACCTGGTTCTTCACTAGAGCCCTTGATGGTGTGGTTAGATTTGAACCCAGGTGGACACCAGGTGCTACTTCAGGACAGACCCTGGAGCTGCAGCAGCTGAACCCTAAAGAGGCAGGGCATCAGGACCAGCCAGAAACTGGTTAACAGGAGAATGCCCAGCTGGTTAAACAGAACTGGATCAGGTACAGGACTGCATGGATGGTAGGCAGAGTAGGTTCTGGATCAATAACTGCTCAGATAGGTCAAGGAAAATGGAGCGGACTCGGGTGCAGGATCACAGGTGCAGGTTCAGACTGGACATGTGAGGATAGCAGTACATGGATGACAAGGCGGATCAGGCACAGGACTGGGTAGCAGCAGGTCAGACTCAGGAACGGGTTAAAGCAGGACAGACAGTATCAAGTTCACGGTGCAGACAGGACAGGTCTGCGCAGGTGCAGGGACCTTACAATTAGGTAGCAGGATACACAGTGATAACTAAAGTTGCTAAGGCACCTCCCAATAGTGGGGTGCCTTAAATAACAGGTGTTTTTCAGCTATTGGATGGGGATGTTTTACAGAAGAGCATGTCCTGCCCATTTAAGAAGCAGGGAGCCTAAAACCAGTGTGCTGGTGTACAGATAACGCAGGAGCTTGGATGGGTATTTGAACACGCCAGCATCCATGCTGGGAGGTGGATGGGGACTCGTGCAAGGGCGCTGCTCTAACAGTGACCTGGTGTTAGTAAGTAAGGCTGCCTTTTTTCTGCAATGTTTCTTGATTTTTGTGTATTTTTCTGTGAATTGCTCAAAGCCATACATAATAGCTAAATATTTATATCAATTGCACGGACCACATATAGACACTGCTGGTGGCATTGTGAGCTGAATGTTGCATGCATCAAAAATATTGTATCTTAAAGTCTTTCTGAGAAATCCATTATAAAGTTCTTTGGACATCAAGTAAGGATACTTCTATGCTATTATTATTTACTGTAATTTCTGTTTTCCACATTATTGTAAATTCAGTACTGTGGTCTTTCAAGTCTCAATGTCCTCAGGTGACAATATTTTTGATGCATACAACATTCAACTCACAGTACAAAACTTTTGCCATCTGTGGTCCATACAATTGCTTTAAAGATTCAGCTTGGCAGTGTCACAAATTTAGCTTCATGTGGCTTAGCGCATCACGATGGGGGCAAAACTAGTCAGAAGGTAAAAACTGTCTAAAATGTAGTTTCTCATAAACTGCCTAGTCTAGTAGACAAGCACTGGTACTTGTTCTTTACTACCCTCCATCTGTACGGTGTTTTGCAATCAAGCACTAATAACTTGAATACTGTATATAAGTCAGAAATAGCTTTGGGAACTGTATATCGCTGTGTAGAAGACAGTAGTACAGAGCATACAGTGTATAGTAATAATACAATGGAGGCATCTTTGTTGATGTCCAAAGAGCTGCTAATCCTGGCACAGAAGGAAAGTAGTACAGTAAAAGTATAACTTCTAGTCTACCTGAGTGAATAGTCAATGAATGCATGCATTTTAGTCAAACAGTTCACACTTACTGACTGTTCTTATCCCCCACATAATGCGCTCATTCACAGGGGTTTTGTTGGTGGCATGGCCATGCTTAATAGCTAAATCATTAAAGCATTTGTCTAAGCCACATATGGAGAATATCTTTGGAATTGTGAGTTGAATGTTGTGTATATGGGAAATATTGTAACATTAGGCCATTGTGTAGGACCACTGTACAGAATGCAATTGTAATGTATCCCCACAACGCAATTTCAAAATCTTAATTAAAACTCCATTGTGAAGATCAACATTGTAATCTGAATGGATGATATTTTATTATAGATTATGAAATGTCATCACTGAAAACTGTAAGAAAACTGTATAGTATTGCTTAGAGGTGAACTCAAGACCTGATCTTGCATGGGTTGCTTACAAGTTTTACAACTAGGACAGTGTGCATACACTATACTTACCCCTAATGTCTCGGGTAGAACATTATGTGCCAAAAAGTTTTTAGCTGTGTATTAGCAAACTTGTATATCTGTGAGAAGCACAGACAAACTGGAAGAAACACATTCCTTGCAGATGGTGCCTGGTCAGAATAAAAGCCAAGGCCCCAGCTAGGCAAGGGAAAACTGTTTTAGCCACCGTGCCATTAAAAGCAATTTGTAACTCGCCATCACTGCCAAAAGAGATGCCAAGTAAATAGATTCAATTTCTAAACAAAGGACATTAACGGACAAAGTTGTTTAATGCAATTAGTGTATTGCTACAACTGGAAAGATTTAATATCAAGATTTAAAATAGAAAATGCATTGAATTAATGGTAAATGCTGAAATTTGAGAAAAAATATTTTACCAAGAGTTCTACGTAAAATACTAAAATAATCAATAAGTGTTTTGACTGTAAATTTACAGGATGTTTATGAACAATTGCTTTTTAAAAGGCACCTATCAGAAAGATCATCATACCTTAAGAGATTTTTCACAAGTGCTCTGATCCTTTTAAACAATGTTCTAAGATTCTGAAGAGTTTCAGTTAGAGCGGTTTTAACACTGTGTTTGGGTAGAATGGTCCACAGGGCGGCTCATCATTGCTTCCCCACTTTGAACGAAGTTTGATTGACAGGTCTCTTCCTACTTGTGTATATGTAGAGACCTGTCAGTCAGAGTAATATAGGCAGGGGGAAGTAAGATGGGAGCTGCCCAGCAAAAGCTTCTAAGATCAACATATAATTCTAGTCATCATCAGCAATGTTGGGGTAGCCCATAAGCAAGTCCTCATAATTCATTTTTGATTAAAAAAATGAAGCTCAAAATTTCATTCTTGTGGGAAACAATGACATTGTTTTGCCCCTTCTCATTTTGCACAGAAAATTCGCTTTCTCACAAGTTTCTCTAGATGAAAATGAGGAGCAGATTGTGTGAAAGAGGAAACATTTCCTAAGGAAATAATAGGGAACATCTAAGTTTTTCCTCATTTCGTGATGTGAGTGTGAAACCTCAAATTGTTACGGCTTTCCTTGTAGGTAATTAGCATTAAGTCACCTCACCATGTCTGTACATTAAATAATATTTCTAAACATTTGGTGTATTTGGAAATAACCTGCTAATGAAAAGTAACATCTTATAATAGAAACAGAAGTGTTCAATCAAATCTGATTAAGCCATAAAATTAGCAAAGCATGAGGGCTTACAGCTAGGAAGTGGGAATGTTTATTTAGATCACAGAATACAATCATTAAAAAAGCACATAATGTTTTTATTATGCTTGCAAATTGCAAACCCATTTGTACTTTTTTGCTCAAAGCTACTATGACAGAGTATTTATTGTTTTCTTGTATTTTCTTTAGCACTTTTACCTTCTTCATATTCAGCTATAATGACATTTAAAGCACATCATTGTTAGGAAGAAGCTACATAACTGCTCTGTTTTTGTGCTTATGGAGATCTGACTTCCAAATATAGCATTTATACAAAGTTGGGTAAAATTTGAGATGAGCGGAGTCATGTCAGTAACCTGTGACTACCAGACAGGAGACCAGTGAAAGTGTCTTCTATGTGCTGAAGTTTCCATCACCTTTTCTGATTACTAGACCCTGCACAAAGTCATGCATGCATCACGCAGCAATGAAGACGAAGTATTGGGAATTTCTGCAGGTGGGAAGCTGTTTGCAGGTCTCCTAAGGTCCTGAGAATTGATTCGCTAATCTCTAATCAGAAAGAGGAAAGCCAGCTAAAGCAGAATTTTTGAAATATCGTAGACATGACAGAAGATCGTATTGAAGGAATACTCCCTGAAGAGGAAAATCCCTTTTGGCACTGTTGAAATAATTATTGAAAAGCTAAGTTACTATATTTGAAACGCAATATTCTTTAAAAGTCCTGATGTTCATGGCGATATTAGGTATTCATAATACAATGTCTATAACTATTACTACTTACTGTATGTTTGTGGGGTTGGGGTTTCATATTGAGGCACATATCTATTGTCATTAGAGAGTTATCTCCAAGAAACATATTGAAGTATGGAAAGTGGTTCTTTAACATGGACATTTGGAACTTTGTGTGGCACCTTACACTGTTCATGTTTCACAGAAAGATGCAACAGAAGGACATGTGGACTCCCAGATACCACCATCAAGATTAGTGTGACCAACCTTTGGCTTCAAAATAGGATCAAAACATCAATTCTTTTAGGTAAACTTGTGCACAATTTTTGAATTAGCTCAGCTTGAAGAATGATCCAAACATCTTGAAGAAGTAACTAACCACACATCTTCGCTGGATGTAGACTTGTGCAAATCCTTCTGTTTCTACATTAATTCTCACACAGATGTGATTTGAAGGTCAGGGCTTTGTGGGAGTCATATCATACCTTCCAAGACTCATTGTTCTTTTTTATGCTGAAGATAATTCTTGATACCATTCTTAAGATCGTTGTTCTACTGCTGAACAAATTTGGAGCCAATCAGACACCTCTATAATGGTACTGCATGATGCATAATTATCTGACTCTATTTTTCACTGTTGAGAACGCCATTAACCCTGATTAAATTGTCAACTCAATTTGCTGAAATGTAGCCGATAACTTGCAAGGAGCATCCACTATGCTTCACTATTGCCTGTAGACATTTGTAATACTGATCCCCAGCAATTGGCTGATAAATTGCCCTTGGGTAAAGCCAAATTTTGATTCATAAATGCAAAGCACCTGCTGACATTTTTCTGCACCCCAGTTCCTATGTTTCTATGCATAGTTGAGCACTTTGGCCTTGTTTTCATGTTGAACATTTGGATTTTTGCACAAACAGTAGATGGATGTAGCTGGGTCCCACTAGTTGCTACCAGTTTTGACCTGGACATCTGATTTTGAAGGGAAATAAGCAAGTGTCTTTCATCTGTTGCATTAGGTTTTCTCAGCAAGTCACCATGTCTACGGTATTCTTGTTGCCAATTTCTTGGTGCTTCTTTAAAACAGCTTGAACAGCACATCTTAAAACCCCATTATGCTATGAAATATTTGCCTAGGAGAAGTCTTGCTGACATGGTATAACTATTTTTTAAATCATATAGAACCCCATTAAAATATCTTTATTACAAAAATATATTAAAAAACCACCAACCTGTGGTCTTCCCAAAATATCACAAAAAACACACCGTGAAAAAACTGGTTTGAAGAACTGGTAACCCTACAATGATATCTGAGCTGGTACCTGCCTACCAGCAGAGGTTGGCGCCCTAGGGGAAACGTTGTGGCGCCCCCACTCCACGGTGGCTGGCCCTATGGTCCCTATTGAACCCTTAGTAGTCCAGGCTCCCACTACCCAATCGTATGTTTAAGGGAACCCCTCACGACTATACATAAACACTCCTATAGCTAAGGGTAACCTAGATCCCAAACCGTGCAATAAAAACAATAAGGAACATGTGGGAGACATGGTATAACTAAACATGTGTTTTGTTGCTGTGTGCACTCTTGCCATGTTGTTTGACCTGTGACATGAAACAATTTTCCATAATTTCACATTTGTAGCTTAGTTTGGCAGTTCCACACATAGTATTAAGCTATTTCTGTTTCAGCTAATGATTGTGTTTCAACCTAAGTATGAAAATAATGATCATTATTAGTGATGACGAAGTGTACTCGTTGCCTGGATTTTCCCGAGCACGCTCGGGTGACCTCCGAGTATTTATGACTGCTCGGAGATTTAGTTTTCATCGTGGCAGCTGAATGATTTACAGCTAGTAGCCAGCCTAAGTACATGTGAGGGTTGCCTGGTTGCTAGGGAATACCCACATATAATCAAGCTGTCTAGTAGATGTAAATCATTCAGCTGCCGGGATGAAAACGAAATCTCAGAGCAGTCATAAATACTCGGTGGTCACCCGAGCATGCTCGGGAAAACCCGAGCAACGAGTACACTCGCTCATCACTAATCATTATCCCTAGCTTGGCATTATTAGTCACTCATACTCTGTACTATAATCCTACAAAATCCCTGATTTTGGGGAAATAGAGAATTAATGATGTTTTGAACGGAAAAAGTGGTCTCACCAAATATTGATTTGATATTGCTTTACCTCATTCACTCTGCATTTGGTTAAGTGATAAAAATAAACTATTCACACTACTATTTTGAAAGCATTCTTACTTTGCAGCATTTTTTCCACACCTGCCTAAAACTGTGGCACAGTACAGTAAAAAGTGTTTATATAAAAGAATTTGGTCTTGGAAAGTTTTAAAATTTCTCTACCTAGTCATAACCATTTGGTATTCAAAAATGATATCTGTCAAAACGTTTATAATTTTCCTCCCTAAAGTTCTCACAAATGCTATCATTTATTTGTTACATATTGGATGTGCATCTAAAATCAGATGGGATATATTAGATATGTTTCCTGAATGCTACTAATATGAATGACTATTTGATATTTTCAATGTCAATCTAAGGATGCAGTCAGATGTCTGTAAAACACGGACGGCGACCACATTGCAATGCTCATCATAATGCATAATTCCACCTGTTGTGGAGGTGGAAATGGGCCCTCTTACCTCTTGGACCCCAGTGTGGTTGCACAGGTTGCATCAATGGTATGTCTGCCCCTTACCAGAAGGATTCAGTGCATCCACCTGCAAATGTTGCACACCTAGCAAACCTGGAATCAGGGCCGGCTCCAGGTTTTCATGGGCCATGGGTGAAAGATTTTCAGTGTGCAGATCCAGCAGAGAAATATAGATATAGTACAATGCCAAAGATTTCACTTCTTACATTACATGAGTGATATCAATAGCTTAGAAGCCGGACAGTAAAGTCCTCCATACAGTATTATGGGTACCACATAGTCCTCCATACAGTATTATGGGCACCACATAGTGCTCCATACAGAATAATGAGCCCCATATATTGCTCCATACAGTATTATGGGCACCACATAGTGCTCCTGTCATTTTTTATTACCTTTTTGTGCATTACTGCCCTTTTCCAAGATGGCGTCTTTGGTCTCATGTGCACTGTGTCTTCCTGCTATAAAACTCCACCCCAGCCTTCAGTCTGTGCTAGAGTATTCTGCCTTGCATCCAGCTCCTGACCTCTGGTGACTCCCTGGCTATATACCTGCTCCTGTGAACCTGTGCGGTTATCCTGCTACTCTGCTCTGAGTTCCTGCTGCATACACCAGTTCCAGTAATCCTCCTTCATCTGCTGCTCGTGTTTACTTCCATCTGCATTTGCCTGACATGTAAGCTGTTGCTGCTCTGCAAGAACCTGAGACTATTATCCAGACCTCCCTGGTTGAGCTAAGATATTATTTGAACTGCCTTATAAGCATATCTATCTGTGTTTTGGACTAAGCAAGGACTTATTTGTGTCAAGTATCCTCAAGAATAATTGTGCTTCATAGACTTTTCTGCATGATTGCATTTTCCTCTGAAGTTTCCTATAGACTGCTGAGCTGCATTTGATATTTGCACCAAGTGTTGTGGACTTGAGTTTCTCTCTGCACCTGTTTGAATCACCGTGTGATAATATAGACTTTACCACTTATAAAACTGTGTCCTATAGTTCCACGCAAAGAGTCTCCTGAGTTATCCCCTATAATTATTACAGGATACTCTAGCCTTAAAAAAAAAGGAGACTGCTGGAACAATGACTGCAGAAAGCAGACTAGAGCAGGTGTTTTCCCTTTGACCTAAAACGTTACAATCAGAAGACATGGAAGATGCCACAGCAGAGGAAGAGGGAGAAGTAAGTAGCGCACCAGTGTCACCGATGGCTAGTGGGCCCCCACCTGCCCTGGGTGCTGGCACTTGAATGGGTGTGCTGGGTGCTGACGCTGGCCCTGCCTGGAAGCATTGGTCTAGCGAGCGAGGCCTGGGGAGTTCAGCATGGCAAATGGCATTCTGAAGAAGTGACAAGGAGTGGTTGACTGGCAGTGAAGAGTGGAGGGACTGGAGAGGTGTGTATAAGGATGTTTTTAAAAATTGTGATGGCTTTTTACAGCTTAGAAAAATATTTGCTGAATCCACGCGATGCAAATTACAAATAAATCCACATTTTGGTGAGCGTATATTTTTGTCGACTTCGAGTAGAATTCAATTCCATTTAAATTTATTCACTCATTTCTAGTCCTTTCCAGATATTGTTTTTTGGCAGCTGAAAGAATTGCTGTAAATTCATTTGATCATTGCAGCTACCACTGTCTTAGCTGTACTGCCTACATATACATGAGACCATGGGTGTTGGTCTAGGGAGTTTCCTAAAATATATGCATGCCTGAAACTGTCAGATTTTATTTCATAATCCCTCTCTCAATACAGGTTTGTCCCTTGTTTAACATATGGAGCATTCAGCCTTAGGAATTATGTATAGATTGTATTTAATACAAACCCCGTAACGCCCACAAATTTAATATTTGAACTGTATGTATAGAATGCACAGCAGGTAATAGCGTTCCACCTACTTAATTTTAAGACTTAATATACGTATCACTATAGCTCTGAGTCTAGGAGAATGTGCAAATGTTCAATATCAGTGACTGCAACTCACTTCTCTGTATTTATATAAAGCAGCATTTCCAAGTAATTTACTAGAATTATTGTACATTTCAGTATGCATGTAAACCGATCCAAGTGACAGAAATTTACTGTAATCTGTGCTTATAGCATTTCTCACAGTAAGTAATAATCATAATGCTTCTGTTAAGTAAGATATTGCCAAATTGTACAGTGGCATTAAACTTGCCGAGAATTAAATTGTATCTAATGTCAACTATTTCTCTTCTATTTAAGATACTTTAAACTTTAATTTCTTTTCAAGATGGAGTATCTGAAATACAAAGACTCTATTGTGCGCCTCTGTGCATGTATTATTGTATTGTTGGAAGAAACTGAAGACTTAGTTTCTTTCTTTTTTGGGGGGTTAAAATACTATTATAATTATATTTTTTCTTTAATCCTAAATCTGTAAGTGATAAATCCTTTTTTCCTGCATGCTGTATTATATTTACATGGCTGGGCATAATGATAAAAGCTACCTACAATGTACCCTCATATGATCCATTAAAGTGTTTATTTCAAACTTTCTGATTGAACATCAGTTGCCTTCCTTCCTTTTTGGGGGCCACATTATAATGGATGGAAATAGATAGTCCAGGAAGTCTCATGTAAAAATTAGAACAGATGAAGTCTGGAGACAAAAATAAAATAAAATACTGTTTACTATGCAAAGATCGGTTTATCTTTGCTACATACAGTAACGAGAAGTACTGACCGAAACAATGGTGCACTAAAGTCTCAGATAATGAAATTGTAGTGAATTCAATAAATAAATAACAACAAATAACTAAAAGGCAGAGTAGCCCAATGGAGGACCACAGAAGTAGTGTGTAGGATAACGTGTAAATTGTATAGCATATATTCCAGTGCCTATAAAGTGAGTTCCTGTGGACAATGCAAAAGCTATTTTTCTTTGGTCGATATTATTAGTATTCAGGTGCGTGTCAGTGACCATATTTTATTATATGCTCTGCTCCTTTTAATACAGTAAACAGGGCTGAAAATCAAAATGTGATGGAGGGCTAAAAGTATAAATACTTTGTGTCCTCCACCATCTAGTGACCTCCTCCATTCTCTTTAAAGGGGTTATCCGGAACTTTTATTATTTTTGCATATGGGTCTAAGAATGAACAGGCATGTAGTTGCTAGCTACCTGAATGTTCTGCCAGGTGCTCATCTCTGCTGGTTTAGAGTGATCATTGATCACTCCTGGCGATGATTCTGCAGCTTCCGGTGACATCACGTTAACAGAGCAGCATTGGCTCCCTGATGTACTAACTGAGTGTAGCCTACTGTCAATCAGCATGACGTCTGCAGTGACACTGTTGATAGAGCAGAACAGAAGATAAGGTGCTGCTCTGTTGATGAAAGGTGAAATGAAGTGGAGGAATCACCAGCAGAGATTGTCCTCATGCACAAAAGGCATACAGTTACCAACTTTCTGTCTGTTATTTCTTAGCCTATAATTAAAAAAATACTAGATAACCTCTTGAAGATAATTCTCACTACCCATATGTCTGTAATGTTTGACTTGGAATGTTATATAAGCATTGTGTTTATTACATGGTGCAGATACATTATAAAAGTATTGAGTATTTACTTACTATTAATGCATGTGTAGCATATTGCCTCATTGTATGTCATGGCTTACAGCCTTGTCAATTTCTCAGATTTAGGTACAGTATATGCTTGGATACAGTGGACATTACAGCGATCTCTATTTGGGTCACAAGTTAATATCTCCGCTGCAGCATTCAAAGGTTGGCGACTATACTGAAACTTTTGAGTGTCTTGAATCTGCTGTTCATGGGAGACCACGAGTAAGTCTACGGCTTTGTACCAAGAATTCTTTAACATCTTTATTCTTTAAAGATCAGTTTCATCAATCAGGGGCATTTCAGGATAGACACCTTTCTTTTTTCATTGCCAGTAGAATTTCCAGCTGCTTCTTTTATAGTCATATGAATATTAAAATGTTAATAAAAGTTTTTCCAAAAACCTTGTGTGTCTTTTTCTTCAAATATGCTGTTGCTGAAGGTCAGCACAATAATATGCATGGGGATAGGTTCAAACATAATTACATGTCATCAATTACCATATTTTATATTGTTTCTTTTTCATGTAACAAAGAAAAAGGAGAGATAGAAGGAAACAATTGTTTGCGAGTGACAAGTGTGTGAAAAATTAATTATAATGTTTTGCAAAATGTATGGTAAAAAAGCGGTAATGGCAATAGACTGAGTAGTGTAAAAGAGAAAGAAAACATACCATGGCTAAAAAAGTGAAAGCTGCTAACTGCTGCAGAACCACTACCGCTGGCACCAGCTGTTAGGGCAGTAGTTCAAAATGAAGGACACAATTGGCTTCCGTTGCCTCCATCAAGCATATTAGTAGTGAGGAAGTGGAGAGCTTCATGGTATATTTGGCATATTAGTCATCTCAGTCACAGCAGGATGATCAGTGTTCTGCACAGACTCGGCTGATCACAAATGACTAAGAGGGATAATTTTTGGACCCAGTTGCATCCATTCTCTGTCCATGTTGGCTGACCTGTCTGGGGCAGGGATGAAAATGCCAAAATTAGCAACATTTTTGTGCAACTTATAAGTATCACAAACATTTTGCGACATTTGAAGATATTTTACACCAGAAAAGGCGTATAAACATCTTGATTAATCAAGGCCTATGACTTCACTACTTGCCCATTGTGATACTATTTTTTAGTTTACTTTACAATAAATTTTTAGCGACTAAATAAAATAATTGAAATATGATTTTCCATTCAAATACCTTTATCTTGTTTCCTACCTCAGGGCATACAATATATCATTAGTTCTATTAAAAAAAAACCAAAATTGGCCAGTAGTATGCAGGATAGACATGGGCACACTGCAAAATCAAGGTATAAGCACACATTCTGTAGTCCATTTATTAACTCTCTCAAGAATTCGTCATATGGAAAAGCTACAGGAATGGTTATTTGTATGAGATGAGTGTATTGACCTGTAAAGTACTGATACATGTCCAAGACACTAGAGTGGAAAGGAGAAAGCATGGACAAATAACAAAATATGATTTTAATTCTAACATCATTTAAGAAACCTTGAAACTTACAACCTCTGTGTCTCTGAATACCCAGAAGTAATCTGCTGCTCTTTCAGACACATGTTTTATCCCTGAAATGGGTGGCTTTCTAGGATAGTCTATTCTCCAGAGATATTTTGAAAGCCATATTGCATATGGGCTTAGTTTCTTTATTCCTGATGACCCTCATAAACAAATCTCTCTCCCTTCCATAAATAGTAAATGTAAAAGTGTCAATGCTAGCGCACAATAAAACTACAGTGATATAAAACATGTTTATGTATTCCTGAGCATAAAACATTGTGCAACTTCAGATAATATAGTAATGAAATGCAGTCACATTGCCCAATATACACATTGTTGCCATCACGTATGCAGGGGGAAAAGGATGATTTCAATAAGACCCTTGAATAATTCTTCAGTGGGGATAGGAAAGAGTTAAACTCAATTTGTGGCTATTTTGCCATCTTCAGAACATGTTGAGTACATCAGTAAGGTACATATAGGCCAGTGCATCATGGTTTTCATTAGGTTTTAATGAAAGTTAATTTATTAATTGAGATTACAAGAAATTATATGTAATTGTATATTAAGTAGTAAAGCTAGATTAGTATTAAGTTTGTCCTATGTGTTGGGAAATACTTAAAATTATTTGCCTATCAGTAGTCAAATGTGCCTTCAGACGGAACCTGAAAAACCCATCTCTTCAAGAAAGCCTACAGCCTGCAATAACCATTCTGCCGCCTCGCCATCGCCAGAGCCACCGCATCGCCATCGCCTCGCCCCCTACCTTCTGTCTCTTCCCCACTATCCCATAGAATGCAAGTCCGCAAGGACAGGGTCCTCTCCCCTCTGTACCAGTCTGTCACTGTAAACGTGTTTACTGTAAACTATATCTGTAACTCTGTATGTAACCCCTTTCTCATGTACAGCACCATGGAATTAATGGTGCTATATAAATAATAATAATAATAATAATAATAATAATAATAATAATGTGCCGAAAGAATCCATTTGTAATATGTTTGGTCGTAATATCTTGGTATGCTTTTGCACCTTTTCTCTTCCTATTAAGATCTTATGCCACTTGACAAAGCCTGGGAGTTGGGAAATAATGCGCTCGGCCAAGGAAGCATTTGTCCAATAGTTATTGTGTATCGTTAACTATTCAAATAGCCTCAATTACACATTTTTTTATTTAGAAAAACAAAAAAATATATGAAGGTCATTCTATACAAAAGTTTCAGGCAAGCACAATTAATATTGGTATGGAATATTAAAAGACAATAATCAAAGAAGAAAAGGAAAGGACCAGCTCCCCATTATCATTGTCGATGGGTTCCCGGAGCACGGACGGCATCTATGCTAGGGCGTAATGGAAGCAGCAGAGGAAAAAGATCAAGCTCCATGGGGTAAAATCTTTTCTGTATTAGTGAAAGAATATAAATCCAACAGTGAGAGTAAAAACTTAGCATGCCTTAGCTAATAACCAGATACACAGTCCAATTATTAAAATGCATGCAAATAACTAGTCATACAGTATATTTAGTTTATTTTTGTATAGCTGTTTTTATCTGATTTATAATTTTATATAAATCAGAATTTTTCGTAAAATATAAAATGAATGTTATTTGTTTCACATATGCACTGGCTTTGAGCTCTAACTTTCGAGGAATGGGGCATTATGAACCATTCTAATTTCTTGTAAAGGCACATATCACTTTGGATGCCTGTGCACAGCTTCTGTGCTTAGTGATACCTTTTTTTTATGAAGGATAAGAAAATGAAGATATACAATGGTATTGTTCCACTGATGTGAGGAAGTGGAGGCATAACCAAAATTCATCATTGTAAAACTGCACTAAGGGCTCATTCAGACATCAGTGATTTTTCATCAGTGTTTGTATGCCAAAACCAGGAGTGGACAATACAGCAAAAAAAACTATAAATGAAAGATTGACACCTGTTGTCATGGGGAGCTATGGGAAAATAGGAGATAAGGAACCCGGGCCCTTGAACTGCCTCTCAGGCTAAGGGAGCCCTGTCTTTCCCTAACTCAGGTGTACCCTTGATGGTATGGAGGCCTGAGTAATGGACCTGTCCCGATCTTCTGTCCAGCCCTGAGCTAAACCCCCAACCCCCACCTCAGCAGGTGCACCGTAAAGGAAAACACTGATAAAGACCAACAGGGATAAAGTAAGCTGCACCACAAAGCAAACTATCAGGACAGCACAATATGTGTGTGGAGGGGACACAATACAAATAGGGAACAGAACAAATAACAAAGGCATACTTCACCGGACTCCAAATTAAGATTTGGGTGTGAACAGCTACTCCAACACAGGACCGATAAGCAAGAAGCACACAAATGCTGTAGTCGGCATCCAGGAATGTTCTGAGCCATACTTAAAGGGAGAAGGCATTCCCAGCAGCCTCAGCCTACAATTGACACTAATCAAAAAGTTAAAAAGTTAACTCCTGTAAAGCTGAGCATCAGAGATCAAACCACCACCAACACCCAAACTCAGGCTGAGCAACAGGAAGGTCTAAGACTGCACATCAGACTCCCCAGTGTGAACAGAGTCCGAAGCCAACATGACACCTGTTCTGTCTTTTGGAGACACTCCTGGTTTTGGCATACAAACACTGATGAAAAATCACTGACGTCTGAATGAGCCCTTAGTGCAGTTTACAATGATGTTATATTTTGGTGATGCCTCCACTTCCTCAGATCAGTGGAAACAATATCATTGTACCATCTTCATTTTCTTATCCTTCATAAAGAAAAAAGCATCACTAAGCACAGAAGCTATGCACAGACATCCAAAGTGATGCTGGCCAGTCCACTGACATCCAGGACTGCCTGGCACCTAATCAGTTCTGCATTTATTTATTGAAAAAGTATCAGCATTCCTCCAGAAGTTGGAAGACTTTGAATATTTGTCTTTCTGTTCTCTGTAGACACCGAATTACTGATCCAACTGTGAAGGAGACTCCACAAGAGATATTGCACAATCTGAAGACATTTGTAATTGTGAGGCAGCCGCTTTATGTCTTCACTCTTGCCTGTTCAACCAAATGTTGTGCAGGGAAATGCATTCACTTAAATGGACCTTTATTGTAGTTTTCTGCATAGTGGGTAGACTGTGATCTTTGCTTTTAGCTATAATTTTGAGAGAAAAAGTTAGTGCAACCTATATTTTATTCATTTGCGCCTCATCTCCCTTTTGGTTTATGAGCCCAATGAGCAGGTAACTCAGTGATTACAGCAATACCTGTATGCGGCTAAGTTCACACCACCGTATGTTCAGGCCAAGTTACTTTCCGTCAAAAAATCTGATATCACGCGGACAGCGCTAAGACCAATGTTATTAAATAAGGCTATTCAGATAAGCATTTTTTTGTTTTGCAGACTGAATCTGTGCTTAAAAAAAAAAATTGCAGAATACACTAAATTCTTCCGCATCTCAGATGAGACTTGTCTATTCAAGTCTATGGGTGTGCAAAAAAACTGGATACCATATACCATCCATTTTTTTAACAAAACATTTGCCATTAATAACCGAAGAAACTGTATTTGGTCAAGCTAATGATAAAACGTTGATGTATAAAACATGGATATCACACATGGATATGACATAAAGGTGGCATGCGGATTGCATACAGATGATCATGTAGATGAAAATTCTGAGTTCTCTTGATGAAATGAATGATTTTTAATACGCTTGCGTGAGGTTAACTATTTGCAAAGATAGCTGTCAATCATTGAGTAGGAACACCCTCTGGACTCTTAATCAAGGATATTAAATGAATAAATAACTACAAATGTTTCCTATGTATTAATCCACTCTACAACATGCTACATGCTCATTAGACACCATGTTCAAAGTGACAGGTTCCCTTTAAGTTTGACAACGGATGAGGGATTTTGATTTAGTTGTGCGCTCCTGTCTGCCAGTGCTGGCGTGCCAATCTCTTGAAAGGCTTTTAAAATAATCTGTGCTTTACAATATGACTTTGCTGTTGCCAGCCACTTCACAAACATATTGAGAGTCCATTAATTTCTTCATCTCATCATGACCTTGATGGTTTCCACATGAGCAGTGTGAGGTCACGTCATGCTAAAGGATGTTCAGTGGGCTCGCGTATTATCTGATTCAAGGGCCAAGTCGCTTTGAAGACTATACCATTGTAAATATGGAATAGTCAAATGTCATGAAACCTTAGCAGTAGAAAATAAATGGACACTGGTATACAACATGAATCAACGACTGTATATAATAACAGACATAAAACCATATTTTTCTGTTGCAGAGCAATTAAGTGCAGTTTCGTGCATGCACGCGGGCTAACGTTTCCATCATACAGGTGTAAGAACAGACAAGTAAAATCATTCCGGATATTCTAAAACAAATAGAATATCATTTTCTACGAATTAATAGTATTTTAAAATTGAATAAAAAAAGCTCTGAATGCTTTGTCTCTCTTTCATGAATATTTAAACCATTAATATGTCAAATAGTATAATGTGCCTTGCCATCTTTTGTCAACTATCTTTCAGAAAATGTGGAATCTCAGCCAATTAATAAATGCATAAAAATAATTAAATAATCATAATGAGACTTATGAACAAGTCACATGGCTCAGAACACTTTTATGTTACTAAAGCGGCTTAGTGTTAATTTAGAATGAAATGACCTCTGGGATCTTTTCTGTCTGCTGCAGTCACCTTACAAAGAAGAAAAAAGTTCATTTTCACTTAATTTGGAGTCAGTTTGATTAATGTTTTATTTAATAAAGTAACAAACCGTCAGCTGTAGTTGAAGGTCACACTGGATTCCAATTTGATTAAATAAAGTGTATGTAAACTATTGTCGCCACTTTTATTTAATGCTTCAATGTATATGGGCTCAAAATAAAGCTAGTTGGATATTAATCCAACATTAATAACTCATTGTTTCATGCATACAATCTTTTCTTAAATTTAACATATATAATATAAAAATGGTAAAAAACTATTCCAGTAAAAATGGGCCAAGAAGTCCATCCATTTCCATTAAAGGGGTTGTCTGGGACAAAAATAGAATGAGTCATCAATATGAGATTGGTGGGGGTCTGGCTCTTTTTTGATTGAAGATATTTATCATACATAATATAAAAAAAGCATACAAGGGGGCTGACGTTCTACAAATAGAAGATAAAAGTGTCATTATTATAGAAATGTATGTACATTATTATTATGGGGGTTGTGTGGGACTAACAAATTGATAAACTGTCTGTAGGATGAGTCATTAATATGAAATTTGCGGGGGTCTTACGCCTTCACCCAATCTAGCAGATGATTCCACTGTAGCGGGCAGACGGAAGCAATGTCTGGAACATTTCAGTCTGTTACATAGTTTAAATGTAATGGAGAGTATGCCAGCTCGCCGGTTGTGGCTCAATATGTAGCAGCGCGGAAGACGATCAAAAAGGAAAAATAGATTCCAACTCAGATTAAATTCACATCCTTTATTGGGAAAAGTAAAAATGCAGTTCCATGAAGAATGTTGGAGAAAGGAGATCAAAGATTGACAGACATATTGCAACGCGTTTCAGACGCTCTCCAGTGTCTTCTGTCACCAGGGTTTACAGGCCTCTGCCGAGTACTGAAGTCTTTTTCCTATACCTTCACACATTGCTTACATCAGGCCACTGCCGGCACAGATATCAGATGATTAGCGGGGATGAAGGGTGTGATATTGCTGAACAAAAGGTTGCAAATGTATTAGTCTTGGAAAATAATGTACTTACATGGCTATAAATGTGCTTCTATTTGTGAAATGTTAAGTAGTTTTTTTTACATGTTATTTATGATAATTATCTTCAGTAAAAAAAGACCCACGCCCCCAACATTCTCATATTGATGACTTATTCTATATTTTTTCTTGGACAATCCCGTTAATTGAAACTTTTGGACTTCTTGGTATGTTTTACTTGCTTTTCCTTTTCCTTTTGTTTCTACTGATACTGTTATGACATCTGAAAGTGATTTCCATAGAACAGGATGTGACGGTGTATTATTGGGCTCAGTGCCTAGCAGAAAAAAGCAAGAAATATGGATTTTGTTTTTTAAGTATAGATAGTGATAAGGCAAATAAATAAAACAGCATTACAAAAATGTCGTAAAAGATATATTGAAAATTAAAACTTGATTTGAACATTCTGTTATTTTCTGTTTACACATTCCCTTAACACAATACCTTCTTGTAGGAAGAGTTCCCAAGTGCATACGCTGGTTACAATGAATCCTCCCCAGGATTTAGTTGTAATCTGAGCAATCTACTAGTAAGTGTTGAATTTCCCCACAGCGCCATCACAGGGGAAATATAGCATTACACTAGTGTCATTTAAATAAATGTGCTGTCTATTAAATGCACAGACAACTCTCATTGAGACATCTCTAATCTGGCCAATAGATGAATGGGAAACTCATTTCCACGACTAACCATAATTGGGAAGGTGGAATAATTCATCTAATTTATATTAGTATTGTGCAGTACATGTTAAGAAACACAATCTTTAATTAGCCTATATTCTGTTAGTTGTTTATGTTATTGCCTGGCTAATTATCACACAGTGAAATCAATAAAACATGACCTGCTGGTGGCACTTGATTAAAGGTTGATGTGATTTAATAAGATACTGAATAAGAAACCATTAATTGTATTATCTCAAAATTATAAATATTGTCTGCAACTGTTCAGCATATTCCACCTTTCTGTTAGTGTTTTCTATCCACTCATAAAGCAATAAATCTATAAAATACATAAAACTTAAAGCACCACTCCAGCGTTTTTTTTTTTCATTTCACTTCTAGAGTGGTGCTTAAAATCCAAGTCCATTGCCCCCTGTCTGATACTCAGCTTCCAACGTTTTCATCTGTTTTCCCCGCCGCTCCGGTCCGTCTCCTGTAATTTGTGACCTGCTGGCCTTTCCAGTGTTTCATGGAGCGAACCGAGGTCACTAATCAATGTAAATCTATGAGATCCTCGTTCTGGCTCACATAGACTTGCATTGCAAGCTTAGGAGGTAGCTTCTGAGTTCTTGCCACTCAGAAGCTGCACTCACAAGATGTTGCTGCAGGACAGGACAGGGGCCAAAAAATGGTGAAGACGCCAGAGGGTGAGCTTATGATCAGAGGCAGAGGAGTTATGTTTAAAGCACCATTTCAGAGGTGAAAAAAAGCAACAATGCTAGAGTGGTGCTTTAAAGAGAATCTGTCACCAGGTTTTTGCTATCATATCTGAGAGCAGGAAGATGTAGCCTGATTCAAGCAACATGTCACTTACTTTGCTGCATTCTGTCATTTTCATAAAATTACAGTTTTATCTGCTGCAGATCTACAAGTTCCCTCAATTGTTCAACCAATTGTGCTATACCTAGCAATACCTTAGCACTGCTATGTGTAGTAGAAAAAAACAATCTATAAATGCCAGACACGCACCAGCATCTACAGGAGTATCATAGTGACAGGCACGGGGGTCTTATGCACAGGGCCGCCATCAGGGCATTATGGCCGTGACTGGCGTATGGGGCCCGGTGGGCAGAGGGGGCCCGCATCGGGCCCTGTCTCATCTGCCCATCGGGCCTGGGCCCAAGCGGCAGGCTTCAGACAGTACACTGAACCTGTGTCTGAGAAGCAGGTTCAGTGTCCTCTGTTGCTTGCGGGCCCGTCTGGGCCCGCAAGGCAACAGTTAAAGCTGCCGGCCAATCGGAGGCTGGCAGCGAGGTCAGCGCGCACGGACGTCATTTGCCGGCGACTCCGCGCTGAAATGCCTGTGATGGACGTCGGCGCTGGAGCCCGGCCAGGTAAGGAGAAAGGTTTTTTTTTTTTTTTTCACTGAATGCGGCAAGCCCGGGGCATGATAAAGACAAGAGGGCAGGATGGGACACACAGGGGCTTGATGGAGACACGGGGCAGGAATGTGAGACGGGGCAGGAATGTGAGACACGGGGCAGGAATAAAAACATGGGCAGGAATGTGAGACACGGGGCAGGAATGTGAGACATGGGGCAGGAATGTGAGACACGGGGCAGGAATGTGAGACTTGGGGCAGGAATGAAAACACAGGGCAGGAATGTGATACACAGGGCAGGAATGAAAACACGGGGCAGGAATGTGAGACACGGGGCAGGAATGCAAACACGGGGCAGAATGTGTGACACAGGGGGTAGAATGTGTGACACACGGGGGCAGGATGGAGACATGGGGCAGGATGGAGACAGATGGGGCAGAGATATGGGGCAGGATGGAGACAGATGGGGCAGGGATATGGGGCAGGATGGAGCCATGGGGCAGGATGGAGACATGGTGCAGGATGGAGACACAGGGCAGGATGGAGACAAATGGGGCAGGAATATAGGTCAGGATGGAGACATGGGGCAGGATGGAGACAGATGGGGCAGGGATATGGGGCAGGATGTAGACATGGGGCAGGATGGAGACATGGGGCAGGATGGAGACACAGGGCAGGATGGAGACAAATGGGGCAGGAATATAGGGCAGGATGGAGACAGATGGGGCAGGATGGAGACATGGAGCAGGATGGAGACAGATGGGGCAGGGATATGGGGCAGGATGGAGACATGGGGCAGGATGGAGACACAGGGCAGGATGGAGACAAATGAGGCAGGAATATAGAGCAGGATGGAGACAGATGGGGCAGGAATATGGGGCAGGATGGAGACAGATGGGGCAGGAATATGGGGCAGGATGGAGACAGATGGGGCAGGATGGTAACAGATGGGGCAGGATGGATGCGATGGAGACAGATGGGGCGGCAGGATCATGGGACAGATGGGTCAGGATCATGGGACAGATAGGGCAGGATCATGGGACAGATGGGGAGATCATATGGGGGCAGAATGTGAGAACATATGGCTGGAGCCAGGAATGAGATACACGGGCCAGGATGGGGGATATTATTACCATAGGGGCTAATTAAGGGATATTATTACTGCAGTGATGTATTTATTTTATTTTTTGAGGATACTGTTTTAAATGGGGGGGGGGCGGTCCTGTTACTGTGCAGAGTGATACTATGTCGCCTTTTTTTCTTCATCTGGTGTAGTGTAGAAGTTGTGGAAAAATGTGTTCTGCAAGAGGAGCTCTAGATAACTGTGTTGTTTCCTGCAGAGACAAGTCCTGGCTGGAAGACGTGATGGCGGTCTGTGCTGGATGAAGATGGAAAGCGAGGCTGAAGGACTTCATCTAGAGACGTCACTGGTGAGTCAGTGTGTTACCTGTACACGGACACTTCATACAAAGTACAGATCTCCTGTGTGTAATGGCACATATGGTGATATTAGTAATGTGGGTTTTTTTTATTAATGATCAGTATTGCAGTATTCAGTCACTATGTGGTGGTAATATGTGGTCTGGTCATGGTGCGGTGGTATTTGTCCCTTGTATGTGCTATTATTCGGTCACTGTGGTGGTAATATGTGGTCTGGTCATGGTGTGGTGGCATTTCTTCCCTGTATGTGGTATTATTGACCACTATGTGGTGGTAATATGTGATTTGGACATGATGCGGTGATATTTGTTCCTTGTATGTGGTATTATTCGGTCACTGTGATGGTAATAAGGTGTCTGGTTATGATGTGGTGGTATTTGTCCCTTGTATGTGATATTATTGGTCATTTTAAAAATTGAAAAATAAATAAAAATATACCTAAATTGTATTGCATATTTTAACAAATTTTTAATAGGTTACAGTAGCGTAGGGCCCAGCCAAAAGAGTCTGCCGTGTCGTGGTGGCAGATTAAAAAAATCTTTTGGCCAAAACAAAAGCTGCTGTTATATGTGTGATCTGGTTATGGGAACTGTTAATGTGTGATAGGTGAGAAGTGGAGTTTTTCCAAGAGAGAGCGGTGGGGCTGTGGACAGTTCAAGGGGTGGAGGCAGAGCTGGGGTGGAGCTTGGGCGGAGTCTCAAGGGAGCCCCGAAAATTTTGCCAGTATGGGGCCCCGAAATTCCTAGTGGCAGCTCTGCTTATGCAGACCCCCAGCTGACCTCCGATCACATCACAGGAGCACCGATAAATGTGATTTGTGACGCGTATCTGGCTGGCGCGTATTAAATCCCACTGTCAGAAATTGACAGCAGGATTTCACTGGTTAATGGGTGGATCCACCTGTGGCTGTTAAAAGCACATGACAACTGATTATATCTGATAACTGATTTGTTTGCTCAATTGCATTTAACGTGTCAGAAAATTCCTTAGACAACTAATAATAACCACACTGATAGCATGCCAAGGCATGTAATTGCGTCTGTTGGTGCACGTGGTGCTCACTCGATATTAAAGACCAGTGGATATAATCATATAGAATTGCATTTTAGTGAATAATGCAAAAATCCACATTCAACAAATGCAGATGTTTTGTAATTTGCTTCCATTCGATTCAACAAAGTGTCAGCTTTAAAGGGCCAGCAAAAGGTTAAGCAATTTAAAAAATACTTATACTCACCTTACCAGTCCTCACAGTCAACCGTCCGGTCTTCTTTGCATTGTTTTAACAGCGCCGTTGTCATGTTTAGTGCTCCCATTATCTTAAGCTTATTATGCTCATTGGTGACCCCAAATATAACACGGGACATTAAATTTACAGAGCATAACTGTTCTGCAAATGGATCGAGCTTCCTGGGAAAATCCACGCAAATAGATTATTACAAATTTCACCTGAGCAGCTCATCTCTATTTAATTCTGAATTAATCGAGATCTTTTGTTTTCATTTTTTCCTAATTTTCATATCATTAACATATCTATTGATCCTGTGATTTCCATAATTCCATGACTTTCCTTCTAGGTGTTGCAATTCCAATGTTGAGGAGTGTATGTCACCAGCCTATATACTGTTACAAATACATCAGCTGTGTTAACTGTGAACTGTAAAATGATGACAACAAGGCCGGAGTCACACTACCGTAGGATATGGGCGAGTGCTATGCAAGAAACCATTGCATAGCACTAAGACCAGTGTTAATCTATGGGGAAGCTTACATCACTGTATTTTTTGTCAGGCGTATTCGACGTGCGTGAAAAATCCCAGCATGTTGCGATTGTCACCAAGACTCAGCCGAAATTCGCCAATGCAAGCAAATGGGTATGAGAAAAATAAAATCGCACAGCACTTGGACCAAGCGAGTGCTGTCTGATTTTTATGCCCTGGTGTCCTTTGAAAAGCCAGCAACCGATACAGGGCAAGTGGGAAGAGCAAGATTAAGTGTCAGAATTGGCACATCTTAGACATGTGCCTTTTCTGGGGTGGCTGAGAGTTGATGCTTTTAGCCTGTGGGGGCAAGTATCCATGGCCCCTTCCTAGGCTATTAATATCAGCTCACAGCTGTTTGCATAGCCTTTGCTGGTTATTAATTATAGGGGGACCCCACAACATTTTTTTGGGGATCCCCCATTTTAATAGTCAGTTAAGGCTATTTATACAGCTGTGAGCTAATATTAATAGCCTGGGAAGCTCCATGGGTATTACTCACTTCCCAGGCTATAAACATCTGCCCCCAGCAGTCGGCTTTACCTCTGCTGGTTACGAAAATTGTGCCAGAGCCCGCACCATTTTTTTTGCTAAAAACAGTCTTTTATCAATTAAATACATGTTCAGCAAGCTGCACACGCATTGTACTAGTTGGATATGTCACTGACATCTATATATCTATCTATTCTATATGTACTTACTGTATGTAATCCATCTATTCTATCTTGTCGGCTCCTGCAGTGATTTTACAGTACATGGCAAATGAATTTCCGGCTTTTCTTCTTTGTATCCACGCAATATATACATATAAACATATACAGTGGGGAAAAAGTATTTAGTCGGTCACTAATTGTGCAAGTTCTCCCACTTAAAAAGATGAGATAGGCCTGTAATTGACATCATAGGTAGACCACAATTATGAGAGTCAAAATGAGAAAACAAATCCAGAAAATCACCTTGTCTGATTTGATAAGATTTATTTTGCATATTATAGTAGATAATAAGTATTTGGTCATTAACAAAAGTTCATCTCAATATTTTGTTATATATCCTTTGTTGGCAATGACAGTGGTCAAACGTTTTCTGTAAGTCTTCACAAGGTTGGTACAGACTGTTGGTGGTATGTTGGTCCATTCCTCCATGCAGATCTCCTCTAGAGCAGTGATGATTTGGGCCTGTCACTGGGTAACACGGACTTTCAACTTCCTCCAAAGGTTTTCTATGGGGTTGAGATCTGGAGACTGGCTAGGCCACTCCAGGACCTTCATATGCTTCTTATGAAGCCACTCTTTTGTTGCCCTGGCAGTGTGCTTGGGATCATTATCATGCTGAAAGACCCATCCACCTTTCATATTCAGTGCCCTTGCTGGTGGAAGGAGGTTTGCACTTCAAATGTCACGATACATGGCCCCATTCATTCTTCATGTACACGGATCAGTCGTCCTGATCCCTTTGCAGAGAAACAGCCCCAAAGCATGATGTTGCCACCCCCATGCTTCACAGTAGGTATGGTGTTCTTTGGATGCAAGTCAGCATTCTGTCTCCTTCAAACAAGGCGAGTTTTGTTTCTACCAAACAGTTCTACTTTGGTTTCATCAGACCATATGACATTCTCCTAATACTCTCCTGGATAATCCAAATGCTCTCTAGCAAGCTTCAGATGAGCCTGGATATGTACTGGCTTAAGCAGGGGGACACGTCTTGCACTGCAGGATCTGAGTCCCTGGCAGCGTAGTGTATTACTGATGGTAGTCTTTGATACGGTGGTCCCAGCTCTATGCAGGTCATTCACTAGGTCCCCTCTTGTGGTTATGGGATTTTTACTCACCATTCTTGTGATCATTTTGACCCCACGGAGTGAGATCTTGCTTGGAGCCCCAGATCGAGGGAGATTATCATTGGTCTTGTATGTCTTCCATTTTCTTATTATTGCTCCCACAGTTGATTTCATCACACCAAGCTGCTTGCCTATTGCAGATTCAGTCTTCCCAGCCTAGTGCAGGCATGCAATTTTGTTTCTGGTGTCCTTTGACAGCTCTTTGGTCTTCACCATAGTAGAGTTTGAAGTGTGACTGTTTGAGGTTGTGGACAGGTGTCTTTTATACTGATAACAAGTTCAAACAGGTGCCATTACTACAGGCAATAAGTGGAGGACAGAGAAGCCTCTTAAAAAAGAAGAAGTTACAGGTCTGTGACAGACAGAAATCTTAAATGTTTTTAGGTGACCAAAAACTTATTTTCCACCATATTTTGCAAAATAAATCTTGCCAAATCAGACAAGTGCTTTTCTGGATTTGTTTTCTCATTTTGACTCTCATAGTTGTCATCTACCTATGATGTCAATTACAGGTCTCTCTCATCTTTTTAAGTGGGAGAACTTGCACAACTGGTGGCTGACTAAATACTTTTTCCCCCACTGTATGTGTGTGTCACTGACATCCATATATCTACAGTTGTGCTCAAAAGTTTACATATCTCAGCAAAATTTTTGCTTTCTTGATATTTTTTCGGAGAATATGAATGATAACACTAAAACTTTTTCTCCACTCATGGTTAGTGGTTGGGTGAAGCCATTTATTGTCAAACTACTTTTCTTTTTTAAAATCATAATGACAACCCAAAACATCAAAGTGACCCTGATCAAAAGTTCACATACCCCATTTCTTAATACCATGTATTGCCCCCTCTTACATCATTGACAGCTTGAAGCCTTTAGTGGTAGTTGAGGATGAGGTTCTTTAGTTTCTCAGATGGTAAAGATGACCACTCTCCTTGGCAAAAACCCTCCAGTTCCTGTAAATTCCTAGCTGTCTAGCATGAACTGCATGCTTGAGATCTTCCCAGAGTGGCTCAATGATATTGAGGTCAAGAGACTGAGAAGGACACTCCAGAACCTTCACTTTGTTCTGCTGTAGCCAATGACAGGTCGACTTGTTCTTGTGTTTTGGATCGTTGTCATGTTGGAACGTTCAAGTACGTCCTATGTCTAGCTTCTGGGCTGATGAGTGCAAATTTGCCTCCAGTATTTGCTGATAATTAGGGTTGAGCGAAACGAATCGGACAAATTCAAAAATCGCCGACTTTCGGCAAAGTTGGGTTTCATGAAAGCCAACCCGATCCTAGTGTGGGATCGGCCATGAGGTCGGCGATCTGCGCGCAAAAGTTGCATTTCGTATGACGCTTTCAGCGCCATTTTTCAGCCAATGAAGGAGGAGGCTGAGCGTGGGCAGCGTGATGACATAAGTCTCGGTCCCCACCATCTTAGAGAAGGGCATGACAGTGATTGGCTTGCTTTCTGCGGAGTCACAGGGGCTATAAAGGAGCGTGCACGCCAAACGCCATCTTACTTCTGCTGATCTTAGCATAGGGAGAGTTTGCTGCAGCTTCATCAGAAGAAGGGATATAGTTAGGGAGGGAAGATTAACCCCCAAACTGCTTGTGCTGTAGCGATTTCCACTGTCCAACACCACCTTTTTTTGCAGAGACAGTGGAGGCTATATTTTTGTGCATCAGCTCTGTAGTTTATTAGGCTGCCTTATAAGGCTCCCTGATAGCTGCATTGCTGTTTGCACGCTGCTTTTCAAACCAACTGCTTTTTTAGAGGTAAAAATCCTGTTGCTCCTTTCTGCACAGTTATCTTGTTTATTTGTCCACACTTTTGTGTGCAGCAGTCCTTTTTATTGCTGCCATACTTGTTTTGAGACCATTGTAGGGAGATTGAAATTGTACTACAGTCCTTGTATTTTTTCATATATCTTTCAGCCACTTTCTGCCACTTACATTGTGTTGTTTTATACACTGGGCCTGAGTTTTGGTTCAGTCTCCCCCCAAAAAAGAGAGATTCAAATTCTCACATAGTGGATATACTTCTGTCCTGTTAGTTTGTCGTATATCAGCCAGCCACTTTCTGACACTTACATTGTGTTGTTTTATACACTGGGCCTGAGTTTTGGTTCAGTCTCCCCCCAAAAAAGTGAGATTCAAATTCTCACAAAGTGGATATACTTCTGTCCTGTTAGTTTGTCGTATATCAGCCAGCCACTTTCTGCCACTTACATTGTGTTGTTTTATACACTGGGCCTGAGTTTTGGTTCAGTCTCCCCCCAAAAAAAGTGAGATTCAAATTCTCACAAAGTGGATATACTTCTGTCCTGTTAGTTTGTTGTATATCAGCCAGCCACTTTCTGCCACTTACATTGTGTTGTTTTATTCACTGGGCCTGAGTTTTGGTTCAGTCCCCCCCCAAAAAAAGTGAGATTCAAATTCTCACAAAGTGGATATACTTCTGTCCTGTTAGTTTGTCGTATATCAGCCAGCCACTTTCTGTCACTTACATTGTGTTGTTTTATACACTGGGCCTGAGTCTTGGTTCAGTCTCCCCCCGAAAAAAAAGTGAGATTCAAATTCTCACAAAGTGGATATACTTCTGTGCTGTTAGTTTGTCGTATATCAGCCAGCCACTTTCTGCCACTTACATTGTGTTGTTTTATGCACAGGGCCTGAGTTTTGGTTCAGTCTCCCCCCAAAAAAAGGAGATTCAAATTCTCACAAAGTGGATATACTTCTGTCCTGTTAGTTTGTTGTATATCAGCCAGCCACTTTCTGCCACTTACATTGTGTTGTTTTATACACTGGGCCTGAGTTTTGGTTCAGTCTCCCCCCCAAAAAAGTGAGATTCAAATTCTCACAAAGTGGATATACTTCTGTCCTGTTAGTTTGTCGTATGTCAGCCAGCCACTTTCTGCCACTTACATTGTGTTGTTTTATGCACAGGGCCTGAGTTTTGGTTCAGTCTCCCCCCCAAAAAAAGGGAGATTTAAATTCTCAACAAGTTAATATACACCTTCTACCTTGTTTTACAGTACCATATAACGGTTGTTATTTTGGTTAGATATTCCAAAAAATGAGGAAGTCTGGTAGAAGAGCCTGTGGGCGGTCATTGCCAGCTGGTACTGATGGTGGTGGTGGTGGTGGTGCATCTGGTGGTAGTGGGAAAAGCACAATAGCACCTAAGGCTGGAGGTGTTGAGCCAGCGTCATTGTCTGGCTACACAAGGCCTCGAAGGCTCCCTTATCTCGGAGTAGGAAAACAGCTTTTAATGCCGGAGCAGCAGGAAAAAGTTTTGGCTTTCCTTGCTGACTCAGCCTCCAGCTCTTTTGCCTCCTCTTTAGAAAGTTCAAAATATAAAAGCAGCGAGTCGTCAGTGGATGCTCCCGGTCAGGAACAAGACGTTTCCTTGTGTCCTTCACCCAAACCAAAAGTGAAGGATGCGTCAGGTGACACTACAGGTTACTCCATGGAGCTCTTTACACATACCGTGCCTGGGTTAGAAAGGGAAATTGTTAACTGCCCATTAGAAGATGAATCGGACATGGAGTGCACTGATGCACAGCCACAGCTAGATTATTATGCTGTTCCATTGACTCAGATCACTACATTGTCCTCGCAGTGTACTGAGCCAGAATCTGACGAGACTATGGTGCCCGTCCCGAACGCTATAGCACCTTACACGGTGACACAGAGGAAGGTGCACATGACATTGAAGAGGAGGTGATAGATGACCCAGTTGTTGACCCATATTGGCAGCCATTGGGGGAAGAGGGTGCCGCTGCCAGTAGCTCAGAAGCAGAGGAGGATGATCTGCAGCAGCCATCTACATCGCAACAGCTGTCATCTGGCAGGCCCGTATCAGGCCAAAAACGTTTGTCAAAAACAAAAACAGTTTTAGGACAGCGTGGCCATCCGGTGAAAGTAGCACAGTGTGCAATGCCTGAAAAGGTATTCCATAGTAGGAAGTGTGTAGTGTGGCAATTTTTTAACCAAGATCCGAATGATCAGTGCAAAGTTATCTGTAAGAAATGCTCAAAGACCTTTAGCAGAGGGAAGAATCTTAAAAATTTAAATACAACGTGCATGCTTAGACATGTAACCAGCATGCACTTGCAAGCCTGGACTAACTACCAAACGTCCCGTACCGTTGGTGCACCCGCTCAGAATGAAGGTAGTCAGCAACGCTACATTGCTTCGCTCACTGTAAGCCCACCGGTTAGGACACCACCAGCAGCAAATGTGGAGGTATCGTCGCAAGGCCAAAGCAGTCAGGGAATCACAAGGTTATTGGTAGGAAACACTGTATGTAGGCCAACATCAAGAATACCATCACCAACCCTCTCTCAATCCGCCATGTCCACCACCACCAACACCGCTAGTTCCACCATATGCAGCTCTCCAGTCCAGCTCACCCTACAAGAGACTCTCGGTAGGAAAAGAAAGTACTCATCCTCTCATCCGCGTACATAGGGTTTGAACGCCCACATTGCTATACTAATCTCGTTAGAGATGATGCCCTACTGGTTTGTTGAAAGCGAAGCTTTCAAAGACCTGATGGCCTACGCAGTACCACGCTATGACCTACCCAGTCGGCACTTCTTTGCGAGAAAAGCCATCCCAGCCCTCCACCAGAATGTCAAAGACCGCATTGTCCATGCACTGAGGCAATCAGTCAGTGGAAAGGTGCACCTCACAACAGATGCATGGACCAGTAGGCATGGCCAGGGACATTACGTGTCCATCACGGTGCATTGGGTTAATGTGGTGGATGCAGGGTCCACAGGGGACACCCATAGTGGGACAGTTCTGCCTAGCCCACGGTCTAGGAAACAGTTGGCTGTAGGAATTCGCCACCCCTCCTCCTCCTCCTCCTCCTCCAGAAGCGAAAGCTCATCCACAGAGCGCAGTCGCCCTACCACTCCATCCGCGGCTGCCAGTGTTGCACACGAGGTGTTCCATTATGGAACAGCTAGTGGTAAGCGTCAGCAGGCTGTGTTGGAAATGAAGTGTTTGGGCGACAACAGACACACCGCGGAAGTACTGGCAGAGTACTTGCAGCAAGAAACTCAGTCATGGCTGGGCAGTGTACATCTTGAGGCAGGCAAGGTAGTCAGTGATAACGGAAGGAATTTTATGGCTGCCATAGCCCTTTCAGAACTGAAACACATACCTTGCCTGGCTCACACCTTGAACCTGGTGGTGCAGTGCTTCCTGAAAAGTTATCCGGGGTTACCAGCCCTGCTCCTGAAGGTGCAAAGACTTTGCTCGCACATCCGCCGGTCGCCCGTGCACTCCAGCCGTATGCAGAACCATCAGCGATCGCTGAAGCTTCTTCAGCACCGCCTAATAATCGACGTTCCAACAAGGTGGAACTCCACACTGCACATGCTTCAGAGGCTGTGTGAACAGAGGCGTGCTGTAATGTATTTGTGGGAGGATACACATACACGGGCAGGCAGTTGGATGGAAGACATGGAGTTGTCAGGTGTGCAGTGGTCGACGCTACAAGACCTCTGTCAAGTCCTTCAGTGTTTTGAGGAATGCACACGGTTGGTAAGTGCAGACGACGCCATCATAAGCATGAGCATCCCACTAATGCGTCTGCTGATGCAAAGTTTGACGCACATTAAGAAGCAGGCGTCTGCAGCCTAGGATGAGTGAAGCCTTGATGACAGTCAGCCATTGTCTGCTCAGGGAATTCTCCTGGACGAGGTGGCGGACGAAGAGGAGGATGATGGGGATGAATATTTATGGGAGGAGGATGCTTCTCAGGGGCAATAGAAACTGGTGGCGTTGCAAGGTCAGGTACAGGGTTTTTGCGGGACACAAGTGATGTTGATTTGCAAGAAAGTGCTCCTCAACCCAGCACAAGCAGTGAATTGACACCTGGAACATTGGCCCACATGGCTGAGTATGCCTTGCGTATCCTAAAAATTGACCCCCGCATTATCAAAATGATGACCGATGACGATTACTGGTTGGCCTGCCTCCTGGATCCTGGAAACGTCGCTACAGGAGGCAGAATAAATGTAAGCTCCTATTTTTTCACCATCCATTGTGGCGCTGTCTCTTTGTTTTTTATGACCATGTCTATGCAAGTCTGCTAGCAACTAGACCATATATCTGACACTTCTTAAAGCTTAGTTCTATCTGACTAATAACAGGAAATTGCTTTCCTTTTGGTGCACATGTAACTCCACCCAATAAGGCTGCTCCAATTTGTCAACCCTGTCTGCAACTAACTCACTATTGCTTGGCAGAAAATAGACATACATTTCAAAACATCATAATGCGTTATTTAACCATCAAATCTTCAAGGGGGAGTATAGGCAGCTTTTCCATTCCTTTACAAAGCCATCAATGGAATGTAGCTTCCGGTCTCCAACAGCACTCATGCAGCCCCACTTAAGGACACTGCCACTACCATTTTTTGCTGTAGGCACCATGCATTTTCCAAGTTCAACTTTCTAAATGCATTGTGCTTAAGGTGAAATATGGTGTTTCCATCTTTTCTTTCCATGACTAGATGATTTGGTGCTGTCTGTAAACATCACACACATCATACAAAATATTAGATGTAGTAGCTTTTGATGTGGGGTGTACTTATTTTAGCATCAACTAATTTGAGTAAACCTGAAGATTTGGTGATGAAAAGTTATATTATTATAGTGCTTTGGAACAAAGCACTATACTGTTATTCCACCGTGGATAACTTCTTCTTCTTATTATAGTGCTTTGGAACAAAGCACTATACTGTTATTCCACCGTGGTAAACTTCTTCTTATTCTTATTATTCAGTCCGCACGTAATGCGGCCCGAACCGCTAAACTCACAGACTCCAGTGAGGTGTCATTTCGAAGCCAGCGTTCCTGAGAGGTGTGCTAAGTATTTTTCGTGTCGATCGGATTTGTAGTTTTTGCGCAATTTGTGTTTGAAAAAAGTCTTTCAATGCGTTTCAATGGAGAAATTTTCCTATACGTTTATAATGGGCTGGTTTCTGAGGCAATTTCTAAAAATAACTGCCACCTGGCTGATTAGCTCATTGATATGCGCAGTCAGACACAGTTACTATGCCAACTCCTATGAAATCTACATCAGCTCACCAGGTCACAAGTTTTGTCAGATAATATCAGCTCTTAAAGTGACAGTACAGCACAATTCCAAACCACTATCCGTAGTCTTATGATTATTAGACTGTGGCCCGATTCTAACTCATCGAGTATTCTAGAATATGCATGTCCACGTAGTATATTGCACAGCCACGCAGTATACAGTGCAGAGCCGTGCAGTACACAGCGCAGAGCCGCGCAGTACACAGCGCAGAGCCGCGCAGTACACAGCGCAGAGCCGCGCAGTATAAAGCGCAGAGCCGCGCAGTATAAAGCGCAGAGCCGCGCAGTACACAGCGCAGAGCCGCGCAGTACACAGCGCAGAGCCGTGCAGTACACAGCGCAGAGCCGCGCAGTATAAAGCGCAGAGCCGTGCAGTACACAGCGCAGAGCCGCGCAGTACACAGCGCAGAGCCGTGCAGTACACAGCGCAGAGCCGCGCAGTATAAAGCGCAGAGCCGTGCAGTACACAGCGCAGAGCCACGCAGTACACAGCGCAGAGCCGCGCAGTACACAGCGCAGAGCCGCGCAGTACACAGCGCAGAGCCACGCAGTACACAGCGCAGAGCCGTGCAGTACACAGCGCAGAGCCGCGCAGTTTAAAGCGCAGAGCCGTGCAGTACACAGCGCAGAGCCGCGCAGTACACAGCGCAGAGCCGTGCAGTACACAGCGCAGAGCCGCGCAGTATAAAGCGCAGAGCCGCGCAGTACACAGCGCAGAGCCGCGCAGTACACAGCGCAGAGCCGCGCAGTACACAGCGCAGAGCCGCGCAGTATAAAGCGCAGAGCCGCGCAGTATAAAGCGCAGAGCCGCGCAGTACACAGCGCAGAGCCGCGCAGTACACAGCGCAGAGCCGTGCAGTACACAGCGCAGAGCCGCGCAGTATAAAGCGCAGAGCCGTGCAGTACACAGCGCAGAGCCGCGCAGTACACAGCGCAGAGCCGTGCAGTACACAGCGCAGAGCCGCGCAGTATAAAGCGCAGAGCCGTGCAGTACACAGCGCAGAGCCACGCAGTACACAGCGCAGAGCCGCGCAGTACACAGCGCAGAGCCGCGCAGTACACAGCGCAGAGCCACGCAGTACACAGCGCAGAGCCGTGCAGTACACAGCGCAGAGCCGCGCAGTTTAAAGCGCAGAGCCGTGCAGTACACAGCGCAGAGCCGCGCAGTACACAGCGCAGAGCCGTGCAGTACACAGCGCAGAGCCGCGCAGTATAAAGCGCAGAGCCGCGCAGTACACAGCGCAGAGCCGCGCAGTACACAGCGCAGAGCCGCGCAGTACACAGCGCAGAGCCGCGCAGTATAAAGCGCAGAGCCGCGCAGTATAAAGCGCAGAGCCGCGCAGTACACAGCGCAGAGCCGCGCAGTACACAGCGCAGAGCCGTGCAGTACACAGCGCAGAGCCGCGCAGTATAAAGCGCAGAGCCGTGCAGTACACAGCGCAGAGCCGCGCAGTACACAGCGCAGAGCCGTGCAGTACACAGCGCAGAGCCGCGCAGTATAAAGCGCAGAGCCGTGCAGTACACAGCGCAGAGCCGTGCAGTACACAGCGCAGAGCCGCGCAGTACACAGCGCAGAGCCATGCAGTACACAGCGCAAAGCCGCGCAGTATAAAGCGCAGAGCCGCGCAGTATAAAGCGGAGAGCCGCACAGTACACAGCGCAGAGCCGAGCAGTACACAGCGCAGAGCCGCGCAGTAGACAGCGCAGAGCCGTGCAGTACAGAGCGCAGAGCCGCACAGTATAAAGCGCAGAGCCGCGCAGTATACCGCGCAGACCCGTGCAGTACACAGCGCAGAGCCGCGCAGTACACAGCGCAGAGCCGCGCAGTACACAGCGCAGAGCCGCGCAGTACACAGCGCAGAGCCGAGCAGTACACAGCGCAGAGCCGCGCAGTACACAGCGCAGAGCCGCGCAGTACACAGCGCAGAGCCGCGCAGTATACAGCGCAGAGCTGCGCAGTACACAGCGCAGAGCCGCGCAGTACAGAGCGCAGAGCCGCACAGTACAAAGCGCAGAGCCGCGCAGTACACAGCGCAGAGCCGCGCAGTACACAGCGCAGAGCCGCGCAGTACACAGTGCAGAGCCGCACAGTACACAGCACAGAGCCGCGCAGTACACAGCGCAGAGCCACCCAGTATACAGCGCAGAGCCGCGCAGTACGCAGCGTAGAGCCACGCAGTATGCAGCGCAGAGCCGCGCAGTATACAGCGCTGAGCCGCGTAGTATACAGCGCAGAGCCCCGCAGTATACAGTGCAGAGCCCCGCAGTATACAGCGCAGACACGCGCAGTACACAGCACGGACACGCGCAGTACACAGCGCAGAGCCGCGCAGTACACAGCGCAGAGCCGCGTAGTATACAGCGAAGAGCCACGCAGTATATAGCGCAGAGCCGCGCAGTACAAAGCGCAGAGCTGCGCAGAGCTGCGCAGTATACAGCGCAGAGCCGCGCAGTATACAGCGCAGAACGCGCAGTACACAGTGCAGAGCCGCGCAGTACACAGCGCAGAGCCGTGCAGTACACAGCGCAGAGCCGCGCAGTACACAGCGCAGAGCCACGCAGTATACAGCGCAGAGCCGCGTAGTATACAGCGCAGAGCCGCGTAGTATACAGCGCAGAGCCACGCAGTATACAGCACAGAGCCACGCAGTATACAGCGCAGAGCCACGTAGTTATACTGCCCAGTCACGTAGTATATTGTCCAGTCACATAGTATACTGCATATCCCTGTTAAAAAAAAAAAGAATTAAAATAAAAAAGTTACATACTCACCTCCTGGAGCGGCCGGTATCTGATGGTTGTTGCACCTCCTAGAGCGGCCGGTACACGATGCTTGTTGCACCTGGAGTGGCCGGTACCCGATGCTTGTTGCGCGCTCTGGTCCCAAGAGTGCATTGCGGTCTCACGAGATGATGACGTAGCGGTGTTGTGAGACAGAAAGACGGAAGTGCCCTTAGATAATTAGATAGTAGATTACCCCGCTCACCAATTCGGAACCCGAGAGGCCCGGCCCACCAAATCGGACCCCGAGGGGCCCGGCCCACCAAATCGGACCCCGAGGGGCCCGGCCCACCAAATCGGACCCAGAGTGACCCCGCCCCCTAAATCAGACCCAGAGTGACCCCGCCCACCAAATCGGACCCAGAGTGGCTCCGCCCACCAAATCGGACCCAGAGTGACCCCTTCCACCAAATCAGACCCAGAGTGACCCCTTCCACCAAATCGGACCCAGAGTGACCCCTTCCACCAAATCGGGCCCAGAGTGACCCCGCCCACCAAATCGGACCCAGAGTGACCCCACCCACCAAATCGGACCCTGAGGTGCCCAGCCCACCAAATCAGACCCTGAGGTGCCCAGCCCACCAAATCGGACCGAGTGACCCCACCCACCAAATTGGTCCCTAAGGTGCCCCGCCCACCAAATCGGACCCAGAGTGGCTCCGCCCACCGAATCGGACCCAGAGTGGCCGCGCCCACAGAATCGGACCAAAAGTGACCCCGCCCACCGAATCGGACCTAGATTTACCCCGCCCACAAAATCAGACCCAGATTGACCCAACCCACCAAATCGGACCGCCTGAGGGGCACCCAAGTGTGAAAGTCTTGCAGGGGCAGCCCGGGCACCATTCCAAAGCACTATCTGTAGTTCCTTCAGGAAATACCCATCTAGTATTATTATTGTAATCCGAACGTGGAAATCTTATTATTCAGTTTTTTTCCGCAATTAATGCGGCCCGAACCGCTGCACGCACAGACTCCAGTGAGGCGTCATTTCGAAGCCAGCGTCCACGAGAGGTGTGCTAAGTATTTTTCGTGTCGATCCGATTTGTAGTTTTTTAAAAAATTGCATTTAAAAAAAAAATTCCCATAGGAAATAATGGCGAACTTTCCATTACCCCCAACTTGACCTTCCAAAGATGGCAGCTATGCAAATGTATGGTGTCCATTTTAGGACATGATCATTTATCAAAGTCAAACATCAGAATAAAGTGACTATGACACCCTCTCATCCCGTGTGTGAAAAGTAAGTGCACCCCCGATCCCGTGTGAAAAGTAAGTGCACCGAGTGGCCCCGCCCCCCAAATTGGACCCCGAGTGGCCCCGCCCACAAAATCAGACCTAGATTGACCCAACCCGCCAAATCAGACCCAGAGTGACTCTGCCTACCAAATCGGACCGCCTGAGGGGCACCCAAGTGTGAAAATCTTGCAGGGGCAGCCCGGGCACCATTCCAAAGCACTATCTGTAGTTCCTTCAGGAAATACCCATCTAGTTATAGTGCTTTGGAACAAAGCACTATACTGTTATTCCACCGTGGTAAACTTCTTCTTATTCTTATTATTCAGTCCGCACGTAATGCGGCCCGAACCGCTAAACTCACAGACTCCAGTGAGGTGTCATTTCGAAGCCAGCGTCCCCAAGAGGTGTGCTAAGTATTTTTCGTGCCGATCGGATTTGTAGTTTTTGCGCAATTTGTGTTTGAAAAAAGTCTTTCAATGCGTTTCAATGGAGAAATTTTCCTATACGTTTATAATGGGCTGGTTTCTGAGGCAATTTCTAAAAATAACTGCCACCTGGCTGATTACCTCATTGATATGCGCAGTGAGACACAGTTACTATGCCAACGCCTATGAAATCTACATCAGCTCACCAGGTCACAAGTTTTGTCAGATAATATCAGCTCTTAAAGTGACAGTACAGCACAATTCCAAACCACTATCTGTAGTCTTATAATTATTAGATGGTGGCCCGATTCTAACTCATCGGGTATTCTAGAATATGCATGTCCACGTAGTATATTGCACAGCCACGCAGTATACAGTGCAGAGCCGCGCAGTACACAGCGCAGAGCCGCGCAGTACACAGCGCAGAGCCGCGCAGTACACAGCGCAGAGCCGCGCAGTACACAGCGCAGAGCCGCGCAGTACAAAGCGCAGAGTCGCGCAGTACACAGCGCAGAGCCGCGCAGTACAAAGCGCAGAGCCGTGCAGTACACAGCGCAGAGCCGCGCAGTACACAGCACAGAGCCGCGCAGTACACAGCGCAGAGCCGCGCAGTACACAGCGCAGAGCCGCGCAGTATAAAGCGCAGAGCCGCGCAGTACACAGCGCAGAGCCGCGCAGTACACAGCGCAGAGCCGCGCAGTACACAGCGCAGAGCCGCGCAGTACACAGCGCAGAGCCGCGCAGTATAAAGCACAGAGCCGCGCAGTACACAGCGCAGAGCCGCGCAGTACACAGCGCAGAGCCGTGCAGTACACAGCGCAGAGCCGCGCAGTATAAAGCGCAGAGCCGGGCAGTACACAGCGCAGAGCCGCGCAGTACACAGCGCAGAGCCGTGCAGTACACAGCGCAGAGCCGCACAGTATAAAGCGCAGAGCCGTGCAGTACACAGCGCAGAGCCGCGCAATACACAGCGCAGAGCCGCGCAGTACACAGCGCAGAGCCGTGCAGTACACAGCGCAGAGCCGCGCAGTATACAGCGCAGAGCCGTGCAGTACACAGCGCAGAGCCGTGCAGTACACAGCGCAGAGCCGCGCAGTACACAGCGCAGAGCCGCGCAGTACACAGCGCAGAGCCGCACAGTATAAAGAGCAGAGCCGCGCAGTACACAGCGCAGAGCCGCGCAGTACACAGCGCAGAGCCGCGCAGTACACAGCGCAGAGCCATGCAGTACACAGCGCAAAGCCGCGCAGTATAAAGCGCAGAGCCGCGCAGTACACAGCGCAGAGCCGCGCAGTACACAGCGCAGAGCCGCGCAGTATAAAGCGGAGAGCCGCGCAGTACACAGCGCAGAGCCGAGCAGTACACAGCGCAGAGCCGCGCAGTAGACAGCGCAGAGCCGTGCAGTACAGAGCGCAGAGCCGCACAGTATAAAGCGCAGAGCCGCGCAGTATACCGCGCAGAGCCGCGCAGTACACAGCGCAGAGCCGTGCAGTACACAGCGCAGAGCCGCGCAGTATAAAGCGCAGAGCCGTGCAGTACACAGCGCAGAGCCGCGCAGTACACAGCGCAGAGCCGAACAGTACACAGCGCAAAGCCGCGCAGTATAAAGCGCAGAGCCGCGCAGTACACAGCGCAGAGCCGCGCAGTACACAGCGCAGAGCCGCGCAGTACACAGCACAGAGCCGCGCAGTACACAGCGGAGAGCCGCGCAGTACACAGCGCAGAGCCGAGCAGTACACAGCGCAGAGCCGCGCAGTACACAGCGCAGAGCCGCGCAGTACACAGCGCAGAGCCGCGCAGTACACAGCGCAGAGCCGCGCAGTATACAGCGCAGAGCCGCGCAGTACACAGCGCAGAGCCGCGCAGTACAGAGCGCAGAGCCGCACAGTATAAAGCGCAGAGCCGCGCAGTACACAGCGCAGAGCCGCGCAGTACACAGCGCAGAGCCGCGCAGTACACAGTGCAGAGCCGCACAGTACACAGCACAGAGCCGCACAGTACACAGCGCAGAGCCACCCAGTATATAGCGCAGAGCCGCGCAGTACGCAGCGTAGAGCCAAGCAGTATGCAGCGCAGAGCCGCGCAGTATACAGCGCTGAGCCGCGTAGTATACAGCGCAGAGCCCCACAGTATACAGTGCAGAGCCCCGCAGTATACAGCGCAGAGCCGTGCAGTACACAGCGCAGAGCCGCGCAGTACACAGCGCAGAGCCGCGCAGTATACAGCGCAGACACGCGCAGTACACAGCACGGACACGCGCAGTACACAGCGCAGAGCCGCGCAGTACACAGCGCAGAGCCGCGTAGTATACAGCGAAGAGCCACGCAGTATATAGCGCAGAGCCGCGCAGTATACAGCGCAGAGCCGCGCAGTATACAGCGCAGAACGCGCAGTACACAGTGCAGAGCCGCGCAGTACACAGCGCAGAGCCGTGCAGTACACAGCGCAGAGCCGCGCAGTACACAGCGCAGAGCCGCGCAGTACACAGCGCAGAGCCACGCAGTATACAGCGCAGAGCCGCGTAGTATACAGCGCAGAGCCGCGTAGTATACAGCGCAGAGCCACGCAGTATACAGCACAGAGCCACGCAGTATACAGCGCAGAGCCACGTAGTTATACTGCCCAGTCACGTAGTATATTGTCCAGTCACATAGTATACTGCATATCCCTGTTAAAAAAAAAAAAGAATTAAAATAAAAAAGTTACATACTCACCTCCTGGAGCGGCCGGTATCTGATGGTTGTTGCACCTCCTAGAGCGGCCGGTACACGATGCTTGTTGCACCTGGAGTGGCCGGTACCCGATGCTTGTTGCGCGCTCCGGTCCCAAGAGTGCATTGCGGTCTCACGAGATGATGACGTAGCGGTGTTGTGAGACAGAAAGACGGAAGTGCCCTTAGACAATTAGATAGTAGATTACCCCGCTCACCAATTCGGAACCCGAGAGGCCCGGCCCACCAAATCGGACCCCGAGGGGCCCGGCCCACCAAATCGGACCCAGAGTGACCCCGCCCCCTAAATCAGACCCAGAGTGACCCCGCCCACCAAATCGGACCCAGAGTGGCTCCGCCCACCAAATCGGACCCAGAGTGACCCCTTCCACCAAATCAGACCCAGAGTGACCCCTTCCACCAAATCGGACCCAGAGTGACCCCTTCCACCAAATCGGGCCCAGAGTGACCCCGCCCACCAAATCGGACCCAGAGTGACCCCACCCACCAAATCGGACCCTGAGGTGCCCAGCCCACCAAATCAGACCCTGAGGTGCCCAGCCCACCAAATCGGACCGAGTGACCCCACCCACCAAATTGGTCCCTAAGGTGCCCCGCCCACCAAATCGGACCCAGAGTGGCTCCGCCCACCGAATCGGACCCAGAGTGGCCGCGCCCACAGAATCGGACCAAAAGTGACCCCGCCCACCGAATCGGACCTAGATTTACCCCGCCCACAAAATCAGACCCAGATTGACCCAACCCACCAAATCGGACTGCCTGAGGGGCACCCAAGTGTCAAAGTCTTGCAGGGGCAGCCCGGGCACCATTCCAAAGCACTATCTGTAGTTCCTTCAGGAAATACCCATCTAGTATTATTATTGTAATCCGAACGTGGAAATCTTATTATTCAGTTTTTTTCCGCAATTAATGCGGCCCGAACCGCTGCACGCACAGACTCCAGTGAGGCGTCATTTCGAAGCCAGCGTCCACGAGAGGTGTGCTAAGTATTTTTCGTGTCGATCCGATTTGTAGTTTTTTAAAAAATTGCATTTAAAAAAAAAATTCCCATAGGAAATAATGGCGAACTTTCCATTACCCCCAACTTGACCTTCCAAAGATGGCAGCTATGCAAATGTATGGTGTCCATTTTAGGACATGATCATTTATCAAAGTCAAACATCAGAATAAAGTGACTATGACACCCTCTCATCCCGTGTGTGAAAAGTAAGTGCACCCCCGATCCCGTGTGAAAAGTAAGTGCACCGAGTGGCCCCGCCCCCCAAATTGGACCCCGAGTGGCCCCGCCCACAAAATCAGACCTAGATTGACCCAACCCGCCAAATCAGACCCAGAGTGACTCTGCCTACCAAATCGGACCGCCTGAGGGGCACCCAAGTGTGAAAATCTTGCAGGGGCAGCCCGGGCACCATTCCAAAGCACTATCTGTAGTTCCTTCAGGAAATACCCATCTAGTTCTTATTATAGTGCTTTGGAACAAAGCACTATACTGTTATTCCACCGTGGTAAACTTCTTCTTATTCTTATTATTCAGTCCGCACGTAATGCGGCCCGAACCGCTAAACTCACAGACTCCAGTGAGGTGTCATTTCGAAGCCAGCGTCCCCAAGAGGTGTGCTAAGTATTTTTCGTGCCGATCGGATTTGTAGTTTTTGCGCAATTTGTGTTTGAAAAAAGTCTTTCAATGCGTTTCAATAGGGAAATTGTCCCATACGTTTATAATGGGCTGGTTTCTGAGGCAATTTCTAAAAATAACTGCCACCTGGCCGATTAGCTCATTGATATGCGCAGTCAGACACAGTTACTATGCCAACGCCTATGAAGTCTACATCAGCTCACCAGGTCACAAGTTTTGTCAGATAATATCAGCTCTTAAAGTGACAGTACAGCACAATTCCAAACCACTATCCTTAGTCTTATGATTATTAGACTGTGGCCCGATTCTAACTCATCGGGTATTCTAGAATATGTATGTCCACGTAGTATATTGCACAGCCACGCAGTATACAGTGCAGAGCCGCGCAGTACACAGCGCAGAGCCGCGCAGTACACAGCGCAGAGCCGCGCAGTACACAGCGCAGAGCCGCGCAGTACAAAGCGCAGAGTCGCGCAGTATAAAGCGCAGAGCCGCGCAGTACACAGCGCAGAGCCGCGCAGTACACAGCGCAGAGCCGCGCAGTACACAGCGCAGAGCCGCGCAGTACAAAGCGTAGAGTCGCGCAGTATAAAGCGCAGAGCCGCGCAGTACACAGCGCAGAGCCGCGCAGTACACAGCGCAGAGCCACGCAGTATACAGCGCAGAGCCGCGCAGTACACAGCGCAGAGCCGCGCAGTACACAGCGCAGAGCCGCGCAGTACACAGCGCAGAGCCGCGCAGTACACAGCGCAGAGCCGCGCAGTACACAGCGCAGAGCCGCGCAGTACACAGCGCAGAGCCGCGCAGTACAAAGCGCAGAGTCGCGCAGTATAAAGCGCAGAGCCGCGCAGTACACAGTGCAGAGCCGCGCAGTACACAGCGCAGAGTCGCGCAGTATAAAGCGCAGAGCCGCGCAGTACACAGCGCAGAGCCGCGCAGTACACAGCGCAGAGCCGCGCAGTACACAGCGCAGAGCCGCGCAGTACACAGCGCAGAGCCGCGCAGTACACAGCACAGAGCCGCGCAGTACAAAGCGCAGAGTCGCGCAGTATAAAGCGCAGAGCCGCGCAGTACACAGCGCAGAGCCGCGCAGTACACAGCGCAGAGCCGCGCAGTACACAGCACAGAGCCGCGCAGTATACAGCGCAGAGCCGCGCAGTACACAGCGCAGAGCCGCGCAGTACACAGCGCAGAGCCGCGCAGTACACAGCGCAGAGCCGCGCAGTACACAGCGCAGAGCCGCGCAGTATAAAGTGCAGAGCCGCGCAGTACACAGCGCAGAGCCGCGCAGTACACAGCGCAGAGCCGCGCAGTATAAAGCGGAGAGCCGCGCAGTACACAGCGCAGAGCCGCGCAGTACACAGCGCAGAGCCGCGCAGTACACAGCGCAGAGCCGCGCAGTATACAGCGCAGAGCCACGCAGTACACAGCGCAGAGCCGCACAGTATAAAGCGCAGAGCCGCGCAGTATACCGCGCAGAGCCGCGCAGTGCACAGCGCAGAGCCGCGCAGTACATAGAGCAGAGCCGCGCAGTATAAAGCGCAGAGCCGCGCAGTACACAGCGCAGAGCCGCGCAGTACACAGCGCAGAGCCGCGCAGTACACAGCGCAGAGCCGCGCCGTACACAGCGCAGAGCCGCGCAGTACACAGCGCAGAGCCGCGCAGTACACAGCGCAGAGCCGCGCAGTACACAGCGCAGAGCCGTGCAGTATACAGCGCAGAGCCGCGCAGTATACAGCGCAGAGCCGCGCAGTACACAGCGCAGAGCCGCCCAGTATACAGCGCAGAGCCGCGCAGTATACAGCGCAGAGCCGCGCAGTACACAGCGTAGAGCCACGCAGTATACAGCGCAGAGCCGCGCAGTATACAGCGCAGAGCCGCGTAGTATACAGCGCAGAGCCCCGCAGTATACAGTGCAGAGCCCCGCAGTATACAGCGCAGAGCCGTGCAGTACACAGTGCAGAGCCGCGCAGTACACAGCGCAGAGCCGCGCAGTACACAGCGCAGAGCCGCGCAGTATAAAGCGCAGAGCCGCGCAGTACACAGCGCAGAGCCGCGCAGTACACAGCACAGAGCCGTGCAGTACACAGCGCAGAGCCGCACAGTATAAAGCGCAGAGCCGTGCAGTACACAGCGCAGAGCCGCGCAGTACACAGCGCAGAGCCGTGCAGTACACAGCGCAGAGCCGCGCAGTATAAAGCGCAGAGCCGTGCAGTACGCAGCGCAGAGCCGCGCAGTACACAGCGCAGAGCCGCGCAGTACACAGCGCAGAGCCGCGCAGTAAAAAGCGCAGAGCCGCGCAGTACACAGCGCAGAGCCGCGCAGTACACAGCGCAGAGCCGTGCAGTACACAGCGCAGAGCCGCGCAGTATAAAGCGCAGAGCCGTGCAGTACACAGCACAGAGCCGCGCAGTACACAGCGCAGAGCCGTGCAGTACACAGCGCAGAGCCGCGCAGTATAAAGCGCAGAGCCGGGCAGTACACAGCGCAGAGCCGCGCAGTACACAGCGCAGAGCCGCGCAGTACACAGCGCAGAGCCGCGCAGTACAGAGCGCAGAGCCGCGCAGTATACAGCGCAGAGACGTGCAGTATAAAGCGCAGAGCCGCGCAATACACAGCGCAGAGCCGCGCAGTACACAGCGCAGAGCCGTGCAGTACACAGCGCAGAGCCGCGCAGTATACAGCACAGAGCCGTGCAGTACGCAGCACAGAGCCGTGCAGTACACAGCGCAGAGCCGCGCAGTACACAGCGCAGAGCCGCGCAGTACACAGCGCAGAGCCGCGCAGTACACAGCGCAGAGCCGCGCAGTACACAGCGCAGAGCCGCGCAGTACACAGCGCAGAGCCAGCCACGCAGTACACAGCGCAGAGCCGCGCAGTACACAGCGCAGAGCCGCGCAGTACACAGCGCAGAGCCGCGCAGTATAAAGCGGAGAGCCGCGCAGTACACAGCGCAGAGCCGAGCAGTACACAGCGCAGAGCCGCGCAGTAGACAGCGCAGAGCCGTGCAGTACAGAGCGCAGAGCCGCACAGTATAAAGCGCAGAGCCGCGCAGTATACCGCGCAGAGCCGCGCAGTACACAGCGCAGAGCCGTGCAGTACACAGCGCAGAGCCGCGCAGTATAAAGCGCAGAGCCGTGCAGTACACAGCGCAGAGCCGCGCAGTACAAAACGCAGAGCCGCGCAGTACACAGCGCAAAGCCGCGCAGTATAAAGCGCAGAGCCGCGCAGTACACAGCGCAGAGCCGCGCAGTACACAGCGCAGAACCGCGCAGTACACAGCGCAGAGCCGCACAGTACACAGCGCAGAGCCGCGCAGTACACAGCGCAGAGCCGCGCAGTACACAGCGCAGAGCCGCGCAGTACACAGCGGAGAGCCGCGCAGTACACAGCGCAGAGCCGAGCAGTACACAGCGCAGAGCTGCGCAGTACACAGCGCAGAGCCGCGCAGTACACAGCGCAGAGCCGCGCAGTATACAGCGCAGAGCCGCGCAGTACACAGCGCAGAGCCGCGCAGTACAGAGCGCAGAGCCGCACAGTATAAAGCGCAGAGCCGCGCAGTACACAGCGCAGAGCCGCGCAGTACACAGCGCAGAGCCGCGCAGTACACAGTGCAGAGCCGCACAGTACACAGCACAGAGCCGCGCAGTACACAGCGCAGAGCCACCCAGTATACAGCGCAGAGCCGCGCAGTACGCAGCGTAGAGCCACGCAGTATGCAGCGCAGAGCCGCGCAGTATACAGCGCTGAGCCGCGTAGTATACAGCGCAGAGCCCCGCAGTATACAGTGCAGAGCCCTGCAGTATACAGCGCAGAGCCGTGCAGTACACAGTGCAGAGCCGTGCAGTACACAGTGCAGAGCCGCGCAGTACACAGCGCAGAGCCGCGCAGTATACAGCGCAGACACGCGCAGTACACAGCACGGACACGCGCAGTACACAGCGCAGAGCCGCGCAGTACACAGCGCAGAGCCGCGTAGTATACAGCGAAGAGCCACGCAGTATATAGTGCAGAGCCGCGCAGTACACAGCGCAGAGCCGCGCAGTACAGAGCGCAGAGCCGCACAGTATAAAGCGCAGAGCCGCGCAGTACACAGCGCAGAGCCGCGCAGTACACAGCGCAGAGCCGCGCAGTACACAGTGCAGAGCCGCACAGTACACAGCACAGAGCCGCGCAGTACACAGCGCAGAGCCACCCAGTATACAGCGCAGAGCCGCGCAGTACGCAGGTAGAGCCACGCAGTATGCAGCGCAGAGCCGCGCAGTATACAGCGCTGAGCCGCGTAGTATACAGCGCAGAGCCGCGCAGTACACAGCGGAGAGCCGCGCAGTACACAGCGCAGAGCCGAGCACTACACAGCGCAGAGCTGCGCAGTACACAGCGCAGAGCCGCGCAGTACACAGCGCAGAGCCGCGCAGTATACAGCGCAGAGCCGCGCAGTACACAGCGCAGAGCCGCGCAGTACAGAGCGCAGAGCCACACAGTATAAAGCGCAGAGCCGCGCAGTACACAGCGCAGAGCCGCGCAGTACACAGCGCAGAGCCGCGCAGTACACAGTGCAGAGCCGCACAGTACACAGCACAGAGCCGCGCAGTACACAGCGCAGAGCCACCCAGTATACAGCGCAGAGCCGCGCAGTACACAGCGTAGAGCCACGCAGTATGCAGCGCAGAGCCGCGCAGTATACAGCGCTGAGCCGCGTAGTATACAGCGCAGAGCCCCGCAGTATACAGTGCAGAGCCCCGCAGTATACAGCGCAGAGCCGTACAGTACACAGTGCAGAGCCGTGCAGTACACAGTGCAGAGCCGCGCAGTACACAGCGCAGAGCCGCGCAGTATACAGCGCAGACACGCGCAGTACACAGCACGGACACGCGCAGTACACAGCGCAGAGCCGCGCAGTACACAGCGCAGAGCCGCGTAGTATACAGCGAAGAGCCACGCAGTATATAGTGCAGAGCCGCGCAGTACAAAGCGCAGAGCTGCGCAGTATACAGCGCAGAGCCGCGCAGTATACAGCGCAGAGCCGCGCAGTATACAGGGCAGAACGCGCAGTACACAGTGCAGAGCCGCGCAGTACACTGCGCAGAGCCGTGCAGTACACAGCGCAGAGCCGCGCAGTACACAGCGCAGAGCCGCGCAGTACACAGCGCAGAGCCACGCAGTATACAGCGCAGAGCCGCGTAGTATACAGCGCAGAGCCGCGTAGTATACAGCGCAGAGCCACGCAATATACAGCACAGAGCCACGCAGTATACAGCGCAGAGCCACGTAGTTATACTGCCCAGTCACGTAGTATATTGTCCAGTCACATAGTATACTGTATATCCCTGTTAAAAAAAAAAAAGAATTAAAATAAAAAAGTTACATACTCACCTCCTGGAGCGGCCGGTATCTGATGGTTGTTGCACCTCCTAGAGCGGCCGGTACACGATGCTTGTTGCACCTGGAGTGGCCGGTACCCGATGCTTGTTGCGCGCTCCGGTCCCAAGAGTGCATTGCGGTCTCACGAGATGATGACGTAGCGGTGTTGTGAGACAGAAAGACGGAAGTGCCCTTAGACAATTAGATAGTAGATTACCCCGCTCACCAATTCGGAACCCGAGAGGCCCGGCCCACCAAATCGGACCCCGAGGGGCCCGGCCCACCAAATCGGACCCAGAGTGACCCCGCCCCCTAAATCAGACCCAGAGTGACCCCGCCCACCAAATCGGACCCAGAGTGGCTCCGCCCACCAAATCGGACCCAGAGTGACCCCTTCCACCAAATCAGACCCAGAGTGACCCCTTCCACCAAATCGGACCCAGAGTGACCCCTTCCACCAAATCGGGTCCAGAGTGACCCCGCCCACCAAATCGGACCCAGAGTGACCCCACCCACCAAATCGGACCCTGAGGTGCCCAGCCCACCAAATCAGACCCTGAGGTGCCCAGCCCACCAAATCGGACCGAGTGACCCCACCCACCAAATTGGTCCCTAAGGTGCCCCGCCCACCAAATCGGACCCAGAGTGGCTCCGTCCACCGAATCGGACCCAGAGTGGCCGCGCCCACAGAATCGGACCAAAAGTGACCCCGCCCACCGAATCGGACCTAGATTTACCCCGCCCACAAAATCAGACCCAGATTGACCCAACCCACCAAATCGGACCGCCTGAGGGGCACCCAAGTGTCAAAGTCTTGCAGGGGCAGCCCGGGCACCATTCCAAAGCACTATCTGTAGTTCCTTCAGGAAATACCCATCTAGTTCTTATTATTATTCAGTCCGCACGTAATGCGGCCCGAACCGCTTCACTCACAGACTCCAGTGAGGTGTCATTTCGAAGCCAGCGTCCCCAAGAGGTGTGCTAAGTATTTTTCGTGTCGATCGGATTTGTAGTTTTGGCGCAATTTGCGTTTGAAAATGTTTTTTCCCCTCATTGTAATGCTTTTCAATAGGGAAATTTTCACATAGGTTATAATGGCCGGGTTTCTGAGGCAATTTGAAATGTACCTGCCACCTGGCTGATTAGCTCATTGATATGCTCAGTCAGGCCCAGTTACTATGCCAACGCCTGCGAACTGTACATGACCCTAGCAGGACAGTTTTGGCAGATAATATCAGCTCTTAAAGTGATAGCACAGCACAATTTCAAAGCACTATCTATAGTCTTATTATAATTATTGCCCCGCTCACCAAATCGGACCCAGCCCGCCAAATCGGACCCAGAGTGGCGCCGCCCGCCAAATCGGACCCAGAGTGGCGCCGCCCGCCAAATCGGACCCAGAGTGGCGCCGCCCGCCAAATCGGACCCAGAGTGGCGCCGCCCGCCAAATCGGACCCAGAGTGGCGCCGCCCGCCAAATCGGACCCAGAGTGGCGCCGTTCGGCCAAATCGGACCCAGAGTGGCGCCGCCCGCCAAATCGGACCCAGAGTGGCGCCGCCCGCCAAATCGGACCCAGAGTGGCGCCGCCCGCCAAATCGAACCCAGAGTGGCGCCGCCCGCCAAATCGGACCCAGAGTGGCGCCGCCCGCCAAATCGGACCCAGAGTGGCGCCGCCCGCCAAATCGGACCCAGAGTGGCGCCGCCCGCCAAATCGGACCCAGAGTGGCGCCGCCCGCCAAATCGGGCCCAGAGTGACCCGGGTTGACCAAATCGGGCCCAGAGTGACCCGGGCCACCAAATGGGACCAGAGTGACCCGGGCCACCAAATGGGACCCAGAGTGACCCGGCCCACCAAATGGGACCCAGAGTGACCCGGCCCACCAAATGGGACCCAGAGTGACCCGGCCCACCAAATGGGACCCAGAGTGACCCGGCCCACCAAATGGGACCCAGAGTGACCCGGCCCACCAAATGGGACCCAGAGTGACCCGACCCACCAAATGGGACCCAGAGTGACCCGGCCCACCAAATGGGACCCAGAGTGACCCGGGCCACCAAATGGGACCCAGAGTGACCCGGGCCATTAAATCGGACCCAGAGTGACCCGGGCCACCAAATTGGACCCAGAGTGACCCGGGCCACCAAATCGGACCCAGAGTGACCCGGGCCACCAAATCGGACCCAGAGTGACCCGGGCCACCAAATCGGGCCCAGAGTGACCCGGGCCACCAAATCGGGCCCAGAGTGACCCGGGTTGACCAAATCGGGCCCAGAGTGACCCGGGCCACCAAATCGGGCCCAGAGTGACCCAGGCCACCAAATGGGACCCAGAGTGACCCGGCCCACCAAATGGGACCCAGAGTGACCCGGCCCACCAAATGGGACCCAGAGTGACCCGGCCCACCAAATGGGACCCAGAGTGACCCGGCCCACCAAATGGGACCCAGAGTGACCCGGCCCACCAAATGGGACCCAGAGTGACCCGGCCCACCAAATGGGACCCAGAGTGACCCGGCCCACCAAATGGGACCCAGAGTGACCCGGCCCACCAAATGGAACCCAGAGTGTCCCGGCCCACCAAATGGGACCCAGAGTGACCCGGCCCACCAAATCGGACCCAGAGTGATCCGGCCCACCAAGCCTCAACCCTGAGGGCTACAACTACCAAACCAGCGCCTGAGGGGCACCCAAGTGTGAAAGTCTTGCAGGGGCAGCCCGGGCACCATTCCAAAGCACTATCTGTAGTTCCTTCAGGAAATACCCATCTAGTTCTTATTATTATTCAGTCCGCACGTAATGCGGCCCGAACCGCTTCACTCACAGACTCCAGTGAGGTGTCATGTCGAAGCCAGCGTCCCCAAGAGGTGTGCTAAGTATTTTTCGTGTCGATCGGATTTGTAGTTTTGGCGCAATTTGCGTTTGAAAATGTTTTTTCCCCTCATTGTAATGCTTTTCAATAGGGAAATTTTCACATAGGTTATAATGGCCGGGTTTCTGAGGCAATTTGAAATGTACCTGCCACCTGGCTGATTAGCTCATTGATATGCTCAGTCAGGCCCAGTTACTATGCCAACGCCTGCGAACTGTACATGACCCTAGCAGGACAGTTTTGGCAGATAATATCAGCTCTTAAAGTGATAGCACAGCACAATTTCAAAGCACTATCTATAGTCTTATTATAATTATTGCCCCGCTCACCAAATCGGACCCAGCCCGCCAAATCGGACCCAGAGTGGCGCCGCCCGCCAAATCGGACCCAGAGTGGCGCCGCCCGCCAAATCGGACCCAGAGTGGCGCCGCCCGCCAAATCGGACCCAGAGTGGCGCCGCCCGCCAAATCGGACCCAGAGTGGCGCCGCCCGCCAAATCGGACCCAGAGTGGCGCCGCCCGCCAAATCGGACCCAGAGTGGCGCCGCCCGCCAAATCGGACCCAGAGTGGCGCCGCCCGCCAAATCGGACCCAGAGTGGCGCCGCCCGCCAAATCGGACCCGGAGTGGCGCCGCCCGCCAAATCGGACCCAGAGTGGCGCCGCCCGCCAAATCGGACCCGGAGTGGCGCCGCCCGCCAAATCGGACCCGGAGTGGCGCCGCCCGCCAAATCGGACCCGGAGTGGCGCCGCCCGCCAAATCGTACCCGGAGTGGCGCGGCCCGCCAAATCGGACCCGGAGTGGCGCGGCCCGCCAAATCGGACCCGGAGTGGCGTCGCCCGCCAAATCGGACCCGGAGTGGCGCGGCCCGCCAAATCGGACCCGGAGTGGCGCGGCCCGCCAAATCGGACCCGGAGTGGCGCGGCCCGCCAAATCGGACCCGAAGTGGCGCGGCCCGCCAAATCGGACCCGGAGTGGCGCGGCCCGCCAAATCGGACCCGGAGTGGCGCGGCCCGCCAAATCGGACCCGGAGTGACCCGGCCCCCCAAATCGGACCCCGAGTGGCGCGGCCCGCCAGATCGGACCCGGAGTGGCGCGGCCCGCCAAATCGGACCCCGAGTGGCGCGGCCCGCCAAATCGGACCCCGAGTGGCACGGCCCGCCAAATCGGACCCCGAGTGGCGCGGCCCCCCAAATCGGACCCCGAGTGGCGTGGCCCCCCAAATCGGACCCCGAGTGACCCGGCCCCCCAAATCGGACCCCGAGTGACCCGGGCCACCAAATCGGACCCAGAGTGGCCTCAACCATGAGGGGCTACAACTACCAAACCAGCACCTGAGGGGCACCCAAGTGTGAAAGTCTTGCAGGGGCAGCCCGGGCACCATTCCAAAGCACTATCTGTAGTTCCTTCAGGAAATACCCATCTAGTTAACATTACTTTCATGTTGTGGTCTAACTTTCACTGAGATATTGATTAAAATCTTACTCTTTAAAGGGGGTGTTCTCATTTATGCTGAGTATTATATAAATATAAGCTGAAAACTGTATATACAGTATATAAGCAAACATACATATTATATACATATCTATTATCTACACACACGGGATTACTATGGTGGATTTCCTTCTAGTTTTCAGTTAGACGCTATTCATGTCTTTATCTGTTTCTATGTGCTCAGTCTCCTCTTTCTGTTTTTTTCTCCCTCCCTTTCTCCGTTCTTCAGAAGGAAGGCCATCTTTCAGTTACCAGCTTATATTACAGCACATTAGGCAAATGTGATGTCAAATTGTGATGTACTTTTTTTCCTCAGATGGATAACAAGGCCTCATTTGTAAAAAGTCAAGAAATGGACTTCACAGCAGGAAGCCAATGAAATGTCATTGGGATTAGGCAATATGAACACAGGAACTAATAACTATGGTTAGCAGATGTAAGGAAGTTATTCTGTACTGAAGTCTCACATCTGTATTTTTTGGAAATAGAAATCTCGACACTAACCATATGGTCAATTAAATAGATACAAATATGTCATTAATAGTTACTGTATGTCACAATCACAATTATGGATTGTAATTAAAATAAGAATTTAAATAGTATTTTTAAAATCAAAAGGTATGGTAGATGAAACCATTTCTGGGCTGCTGTCACTTCATGCCGATCATATACTCATCTGTTAAACCACCTGTCTATCTACATTATTGCTGCAGCCAATCACTGTTCTCAGCATTACAGCACAAGACCGCTGAGGTCAGTTTTTGTCAGGCTGCAGCAGTCACATAAGTAAATACTGGTGGTTAATCATAATTACAACCAAGTAAAGACCAGCGGGTAGAACCAAACTGATGGCATAGGTCCTACAAAATATTTAATAGGTTAGTAAAATATTTAGAATTGAGAGTCCTCAGTAGTTGATACCTTTTAATGGCTAACTGAAAAGATGGTAACAAATTGCAAGCTTTCGAGACTACTCAGGTCTCTTCATCAGGCACAGACTAATGCAAAATCTGAAGAATCACATACTTATACACAACACTGCACAGAGAGAAAGATGCCTTCTTTCTCTCTGTGCTATGTTGTGTATAAGTATTTGTTTTTTCAGATTTTGTATTAGTCTGTGCCTGATGAAGAGACCTGAGTAGTCTCGAAAGCTTGCAATTTGTTACCATCTTTTCAGTTAGCCATTAAAAGGTATCAACCACTGAGGACTCTCAATTCTACATATTTTTCTATCTACTGGCTAACACGGTACCAAGATATATATCTTTTCTGTATCATAATAGGTTAGTATACTTTTTTGTTTTAATTCCATATCATTCTCTTACTTTGGACAATCTTGTTAGGATCTTCAAAGTCGCCTTTAAATTAATGGGGTGATACGAGAATTCATAAGCCTGCAGTCACATAGAGTGATTGCAGACTTGTAGCCTAAGGCTGGACAACCCCTTTAACGCAATTATTATTTGTTTATTAGTATAGAGGAACATTTCCCTGGTGACGAAGACACAGTTTGTACATAGTCTGGTCTTTTCTGTGGTAACATATGGATGCGAAATATGGACGATAAAGAAACAAGACAGAAGAGGAATCAACGCCTTTGAAATGTGGTGCTGGAGATGTCATCAATGCCATGGATGGAAAGATGAACAAACAAATGAATTTTGGAACAAATCAAGCCAGACATGTCACTAGAAGCCACGATCACCAAGCTGCAACTTGCCTACTTTGTAAGCATTCTATTAAGAGAGCAATAACTGGAGAAGGACATCATGGTCATAAGAATAGAAGGAACAAGGCAGAGAGAAAACCCAGCAAACCAGATGGATTGATACTATCAAGATAATGGTGGAGTAGACCTTGGTGGACCTATCTAGGCTTGCACAAGATCGATCTTCCTACAGAGCTGAAGGCCATTAATAACAATAATAATAATAATAATAATAATAATAATATTAATGATACAATAGTATTGGTAATTATCTGTCAGATAAGGAATGTTTGTCTACATAAACATAATGCAAAGTTGCATAGTCAAATAGGAAAGAGAAGTCCACTAATATTGTAATACAGAAATGTCTTGTGAATAGGTACTTAGTTTGGTTTTGTGTTGCGATCCCACAAATTGTATAGTAAAAGAGGGCATAGGAAGACATGGGGCAAAGAGGAAATGGAAGTAGTAGGGGATAAACCTTTCAATATTTTACATATAGAGTAAGAAAATGAGAAGTTACAAACTTTATGTAGACTCAGGGATCTCATAAAGAAAAAAAGGTTGGTAGTAACTTAGAAAAAAAAATCAAGAGAGAAATATAGAACTGTCGCATTGTAATACTCAGTTCTGAGGAAATCTTATTTTAAGACTTTGAAAGCAGTCTACGGATCTAATAATAGACTGTAATAAACTTCTGCTATTTTTGGTAGTAACATTTCTGATCTGCTTCTGGATTATCAGCAAAGAACAGATCTGCCTGAGATGTATGCATTACACCTTTTATCTGCTCCATGGAAATTACTTAAATGATTTTAGCGTAGAAAATAAGTGTTACGGCTAAATTGCTTCAATAAAGGTCTTGGAAAACATTACTTGTGAACTGAGGTATAAAGCAATATTAATCTAATGTATTTTACCATTTAAATAGTGTGATTAATAAGCAATATTATCTAGAAATGCTGCCTAATGACACTTTAGCAGTCTTGTAAACACAAGAATCACAAGCAATTATACTCATTATTGTTCTGCCAGTTCGTCCTATGAATGCAAAATGCCATGTATGTTATTGGGTAGCGTCTTGGCAAATGTAAATCATCCTAAACATAGGACCTCATGCTTATTATTTACAGTCATAGCTTTTCTCAGTTGTATGTTAGTGCAGCAGTAGAAGGGGAAAGATTACACACACCCCGTTGTCTAACAGCCCAAACGCAGCTCATACATGTTAGGTTATGTTCATAAAAAAAGTCCAACTTTCATCCAGAAAAAACACACAATTTTTCATTTGTATTGTCATCTGTAGGGTTTCTGTTCTTTAAACATCAGAAGTCATTAACATATTCTGGGCTAAATACAGTTTGCTACATGGAGAATTGCAATGTATCTGTGAAAAATGGATACTATAAGGTTGATCCATATGTGATCCGATTTATTTGTGCACCCTTAGACTTGAATAGGTGAGTCTCATCGGAATTATGGAAAAGATTAGCGCATGCTGCAATTTTTTTTTACATGGACATACAGCCCTATTGAATAATATTGGCTTTGCTATCTGTTTTTTTTTTTTTTATGGACCACACTTGGACCAAAAGTAGTCTCATGAAAGTGGTCTAAGAGTGCATTGGGGGTCCCCAAAAATGGGGCACATTTAGCATGTTAATTTGTCAAAAGGCTGTGGACTACAGAAAGCAAGTCTCAGAAAAAAAAGGTTTAAAATAAAGTGTAATTCATCTGAAGCTGGTATCTTTTATGCTTACCTTTATCAGTAGACATACAGTATAAAGGCTGTCCTGTAGGCCAGATGAAAGCTATGTATTTTTATTTAAAGTAGTATTAAAATTAGAAATGAAAGACAATTTGTTTGGCAATCACTGGGATTTTCTCCATGTTAGGCCGGGGTCACACTAGGGTAGAATATGGATGAGTGCTATGCAAGAAAACATCGCATAGCACTCGGCCGAGTATTAATCTATGGGGCAGCTCACATCACCGTTTTTTTTTTCTGGCATATTCAGCGTGCGAGTGAAATCGCAGCATGGTGCGACTGTACGCGTATTTTGTCTGAGTTTCGCCAATGCAAGTCTATGGGTGCGAGAAAAAATCGGACACCACACAGACCATCTGTGTAGCTTGTGAGAAATATGCAACCATTTTCCTCATTTCAGCCCATTGAGCCATAAAATTCAATGGGGAAAAGCAGTGAGAAATGTAAAGCCATACGCATGTCATATGGATGTCATACGGATACATAGGTGCGAGAAAATTGCATCATCGCATTGCAAACGCATAACACATGGCTGACCATACGGAGAACACTTGAGCGACTCTCAGCAGAGAGACTCGGACTGATTTTCCATACAGTAAGTGTGACGCCGGCCTTATTGAAAGGAAATAGTAGTGACGAAATCCTGAGGAGAACCTTGGTTATTCTTCTGCAACTATGGAACGGCTAAGGAGGCAAGACTCGGAGAAGATGATGACATGGCCATATTTTTGTCCTCCTGCAGACAGGGTAGAAGAGATAATTCTACAGGAGCCATGTATCTTACAGCTATACCAAGGACAATGAGGAGGAGGGGAAAGCGGCAGCGCTCCCGGGTTAGCTTAAAAAATGGAGAACGTGCTTGATGTGCATCAATATGAGGAATATATGACTCCTGTACCACTGCACTGTACTCACCCTTGTGTTATAGTGCCCAGAGGCACAACTCCTGTTAATGCCTTTCAAGAACAATAGTCTTTTAGAAGAACTGCAAACCCCTGACCTGTCCTGTTAGTGGTTAACACACCCTTTGTCAAATGTACACCACCTGTTGCAAGAGAATAAAATCTGCATGACCCATTTGTAGGTCAAGCAAGAAATCAAGAACGACCTATCTGATTAAATTAGCCTCTCTAGGACTTAGAAAATGCTCATTACAATATAAGAACTATACTTCCATTTCAAAATGCATTTTCAAAGTAGGTATACAGCATCATCAGGTCAAATCAATCTAATAAATAAAGTATGCAGAAGGTATTGTGATATCTGAGGTCAAATTGTGTATTTTCTTATTTTAGTATCAAGCGTAAAGGAATACTGTCTTTTTGAAGATCCTATCTAAAAGTTACACATCCTTGTAATTACTCAGATTTTTTTCATTTCTAAAACGAATAAATGATATTTTCCCTGTTGTCTCCAATGACATCTTTTTTTTGTGACCCTTGTTTATTACTATTGCCGTAATCCTATAGTAGTAAAGGCAATAGTATATCTACGTTATAGAAAAACTACTTTATACATAAAGTTTATGTGTATTCGTTGTCAGTTCAAACTACACCCCATAGGAGTCATGTGGCCGGTGCTTGGTTTTATTCATTCATGGTTTCTCTTTTTACAGTTTAATGCATTTGTATGTAAAAATGCCTATATTATGTCATTATGCTGATATTACAGTTAGCTTGCATGGGCTAGCTCAAAACTGCCCGGGCTTGCCATTCTGCACACTTTGACTCCACTGTTTTCATAGCCTTGTCCTTACATAATTGGCTTTTACAATGTTTAGTCAGCATTCACACCACTTACACTTGCCCCAAAGTAGCTGTCATTGATTGTATTAGGATGGCTGACAAAATCCCAATTATTGTTTTTGACTTAAAGGCTATATTGATATTAATCAGAAATAAAAAGTAAAGAAATGTCTGTTTGTTTTTATAATGTGATATTGTTCCTGATTGCACCTCCACTGTTTTATTACATGAAATGGTAAATGGGCACCATAGTATGTCAGTTTTCAATTCACTTCTTTGGATATAGGAAAGCAGATGAAGTTAACCCTATCAAGAACTTCAACAACAGCTTTTGTCCACAGAGGTTAAAAAAAAAAAAAATAAAAAAAATTTTAACCCCTTCACGGTCTTGCGATTTTTCACTTTTGTTTTTTCCTCTCCTTATTCTTTTTTCCAAGAGCCATAACTTTTTATTTTATAATCAATATAGCCATATGAAGGCTTGTGTTTTGACAAGTTGTACTTTTGAATGATAGTCGCTTTACCATGTAGTGCACTGGAAAGGTGGGAAAAAAAATTCCAAGTGCGTTGAAAATTGCAAAAAAAGTACAATTCCACAATTGTTTTTTTTTATTTACCATGTTCACTATATGGTAAAACTAACCTGGCGATATGATTTTTTAGGACAGTATGAGTATGAAGATACCAAACAAGTATAGTTTTTTTTTTATTTAAGTGGCAAAAAAAAATTGGAAACTTGTGAGAAAAATGTATTTTTTTGCGTTGGCATTTTCCGGGACCCATAAAGTTCTTATTTTTTGGGATATGAGGCTGTGTGAGAGATCACTTTCTGTTCTCAGAGCTGATGTTTTTACTGATATCATTTTGGTGTAGATATGATGCTTTGATTTCCTCTTCTTGTATTTTATTGCACTGTTGCCGTGGGCAAAAAAAGTAATTCTGGCATTTTAATTTCTTTTCTCGTTATGCTATTTACAGATCGATTAATTTATTTTATATTTTGATAAATCAGATTTTTATGAAATCAGCGATACAAAATATGCGTATTTTTGTAATTGTTTTATTTTTGATGGGGCAAAAGGGAGGTGAGTTCAACTTTTATGTTTTATTTTTTATTTTTTCCATATTATTTCTTTAACTTTTTACTATATTCAACAGTCCCCTTAGGGGACTGGAAGCAGCAATCATCCAATCGCTTGTGCTATACATAGCAGTACTTCACCACTGCTATGTATAGCAGAAATCAAAATTTCCTATCAACATAAGCTACACATTGACTTTCACAGGAGGATCATAATGACAGGCACAGGAGTCTTCATCAGACCCCCAGCTGTCATCGGCGCCCCACAATCATGAAACGGGTGCTCTAATGGGAGAGTGAAATAAAGCACCCCCTGTCAGCGTGTGTTAAATGCTGCTGTCAGAGTTTGACAGCGGGATTTAATAGGTTAACAGCCGTGAGTGGAGCCATGGCTGTTAGAGGCACAAGACGACTTATTAAATCAGCCATTATTTGAGGAGAGAGGTGCGGGCTCAGTGTGCAAGCCTGCATCGATGGAGGGACATGACTTTTGATGTACAAGTACATCAAGGTTCGTGAAGGGGTCAATGGAAATTTAGAAATATACAATATAGAAAATTGGGTAGTAAGACAGTTAAGTGGATCATAAAGTGGCACATTTTAAATAGTGTTCCCTCTTCCCTTTTCCATTATGGTCACTTATAGCTTTAAGTTATTTTATGTACAGTATTTGGCAAATGTTTTCAACAGGCGTTCCAAAAAATGCTGCAAAGCAAAGCTGCCTTTATACTGCAAGATAATCGCAAACTAGCTTTTTTTAAAACGCTCGTCTCTCGATTATCTTACTGTAAAACAGTCTGCTCATCAGCCGATGAAAGAGCAAAACACTTATTTATCAAGTGATATAGTCTTTTGTGCAGCGCAACTCACACTGTCGAGAACCATGCCAGCCTATGAGCACTGAGCCACCTATTATAGATGGTGCAGTATACATTGTTTACTTATTACATTTTTACCTATTGGTGGTTGTATCATATCACCAGTATATGCATGCAAACAGACCCTAAGAATGCTTTCAGAAATGGAAGTATTAGTTTATTGTCAATTAACAAAATGCAAAGTGAATGAACAAAAGATACATCTAAATCAAATTAATTTTTGGTCTCATCACTCTTTGCTTTTAACCCCTTCTCAATATGTGCCGTACATACAGTTAGGTCCATATATATTTGGACAGAGACAACATTTTTCTAGTTTTGGTTATAGACAATACCACAATGAATTTTAAACAAAACAATTCAGATGCAGTTGAAGTTCAGACTTTCAGCTTTCATTTGAGGGTATCCACATTAAAATCGGATGAAGGGTTTAAGAGTTTCAGCTCCTTAACATGTGCCACCCTGTTTTTAAAAGGACCAAAAGTAATTGGACAGATTCAATAATTTTAAATAAAATGTTCATTTTTAGTACTTGGTTGAAAACCCTTGGCTGGCAATGACTGCCTGAAGTCTTGAACTCATGGACATCACCAGACGCTGTGTTTCCTCCTTTTTGATGCTCTGCCAGGCCTTCACTGCGGTGGTTTTCAGTTGCTGTTTGTTTGTGGGCCTTTCTTTCTGAAGTTTAGTCTTTAACAAGTGAAATGCATGCTCAATTTGGTTGAGATCAGGTGACTGACTTGGCCATTCAAGAATATTCCACTTCTTTGATTTAATTAACTCCTGGGTTGCTTTGGCTTCATGTTTTGGGTCATTGTCTATCTGTAGGATGAAACGACGACCAATCAGTTTGGCTGCATTTGGCTGGATCTGAGCACACAGTATGGCGGCTCTGAATACCTCAGAATTCATTCGGCTGCTTCTGTCCTGTGTCACATCATCAATAAACACTAGTGACCCAGTGCCACTGGCAGCCATGCATGCCCAAGCCATCACACTGCCTCCGCCGTGTTTTACAGATGATGTGGTATGCTTTGGATCATGAGCTGTACCACACCTTCGCCATACATTTCTCCTTCCATCATTCTGGTAGAGGTTGATCATGGTTTCATCTGCCCAAAGAATGTTCTTCCAGAACTGTGCTGGCTTTTTTAGATGTTTTATAGCAAAGTCCAGTCTAGCCTTTTTATTCTTGATTCTTATGAGTGGCTTGCACCGTGCAGTGAACCCTCTGTATTTACTTTCATGCAGTCTTCTCTTTATGGTAGATTTGGATATTGATAAGCCGACCTCCTGGAGAGTGTTGTTCACTTGGTTGGCTGTTGTGAAGGGGTTTCTCTTCACCATGGAGATTATTCTTCTATCCTCCACCACTGTGGTCTTCCGTGGACGCCCAGGTCTTTTTGCATTGATGAGTTCACCAGTGCTTTCTTTCTTTCTCAGGATGTACCAAACTGTAGATTTTGCCACTCCTAATATTGTAGCAATTTCTCGGCTTGTTTTTTTCTGTTTTCGCAGCTTAAGGATGGCTTGTTTCACTTGCATGGAGAGCTCCTTTGACCGCATGTTTACTTCACAGCAAAACCTTCCAAATGCAAGCACCACACCTCAAATCAACTCCAGGCCTTTTATCTGCTTAATTGAGAATGACATAATGAAGGGATTGCCCACACCTGTCCATGAAATAGCCTTGGAGTCAATTGTCCAATTACTTTTGGTCCCTTTAAAAACAGGGTCACACATGTTAAGGAGCTGAAACTCTTAAACCCTTCATCCGATTTTAATGTGGATACCCTCAAATGAAAGCTGAAAGTCTGAACTTCAACTGCATCTGAATTGTTTTGTTTAAAATTCATTGTGGTAATGTCTATAACCAAAATTAGAAAAATGTTGTCTCTGTCCAAATATATATGGACCTAACTGTATACTTCTCTGTGGGAGCTGTGTTCTCACAAACAGCAGTATATGTACGGTGCCACGACGGTACCTTCACGTTGAGTGCCGCAGCAATCGGGTGCAGGTGTCAGCTCTGTGTGACAGCTGACACCCTGTCTGCAGCACCAACAATCGGTGCTAGCATCAATCATGGGCATATAACCCCTCTGATACTGCTGTCAGTAGTGACAGCGACATAGAGGAGTATTTTGCAGGGAGGGGCTCCCTGCAGGTTTCCATCAGAACAACGCAATGCGATTGCGTTGTCCTGATGGCCTCTATGGAGATCCCTGGCCACAAGATGGCCCCGGGGTCCCTCAGGGAAGGTGGCGTGACAGTGCCTGCTCAGAGCAGGACCTGAGATGCCTCCTTCTCTTGCATGTCAGACTTTGCTCCGATGCTCTGCAGTGCAGAAGCATTGCAGAGTATCAGATCAGCGATTTGTCATAATACAGTGATGTCCCATCCTGAGACAATGTAAAAAAGTTTAAAAAAATTATTAAAAAGTGTAAAAATATATTTTTTAAATCCCCAAATGAACAAAAAAAGAAACAAATATTTTTCCAATAAATACATTTATTTATGTAAATAAAAAAAGAACAATAAAAGTACACATATTTGGTATTGTCGTGTCTGTAATAATGAGTGAACACTGTAATAAAATAAATACAAAATGAGTCAAAAAACAATGCTTTATCATCATACCGTTGAACAAAAAGTTCAAGTGCAATCAAAGAGACGAATGTAAATAAAAAAGTCAAATGGCGCTTCTTCCTTTCCAAACCCTGCCGTGTGCCCAAACAGTTGTTTTCCTCCACATATTGGGTATTGCCGTACTCAGGAGAAATTGTACAATGAACTGTATGGAGCAATTTCTCCTATTACCCTTATAAAAATGCAAAATTTGGAGCTAAAATAGATTTATCGAAAAAATGTGATTGTTTAAATTTTTATGGCTCAACATTATAAACTTGTGTGAAGCACCTGTGGGGTTTAAGGTGCTCAATACACATCTAGAAAAGTTCCCAACAGGGTCTAGTTTCCAAAATGGTGCCATTTGTGGGTGTTTCCTCTGTTTAGTCACATCAGGGGCTCTCCAGCCATGACATGGCATCCGCTAATTATGCCTGCAAATTTTACACTCAAAAAGTGAAATGAAGCTCCTTCCCTTCCGAGCCCTGCCGTGTGCCCAAACAGTAGTTTTTCCCCACAAGTGGGATATCGTCATGGTCCATTTTCTCCTGTTACCATTGTGAAAGTAAATAAAATTAGATCTAAATGAAAATTTTTGTGAAAGAAAGTTAAATGTTTGGTTTTTCCTTCCACATTCCATTAATTACTGTGAATCACCTGAAGGGTTAATAAACTTCTTGAATGTGGTTTTGAGTACCTTGAGGGGTGCAATTTTTAGAATTGTGTCACTTTTGGGTATTTTCTGTCATATAAGCCCCTGAAAGTCACTTCAAATGGGAGGTGGTCCCTAAAAAAATTGATTTGCAAAATTTGTTGTAAAAATTAGAAATCGCTGGTCAAATTTAAATTATAACTTCCTAACAAAACAAAATGATGTTTCAAAAATTGTGCTCAAGTAAAATATAGACATGTGAGTTAGTTATTAACTATTTAAACATGACTGATTTAACGGCATAAAAAGTAAAAGTTTGAAAATTGCAAACTTTTTTACATTTTAGCCAAATTTCTGATTTTTTTCACAAATAAACGCAAGTCATATCAAAGAAATATTGCTTCTATCATGAAGTACAATATGTATTGAGAAAACAATCTCAGAATCAGTGGGATATATTGAAGCGTTCCAGAGTTATGACAGTGGTCAGAATTGTAAAAATTGGCCAGGTCAGGAAGGTGAAAACAGACTTCGGCGTGAAGGGGTTAACATCAAACATCTTGGAAGACTAACCACAGATTTTCTGGGTATGTAGGCTTGTGCAAATCCTTCTGTCTCTTCATGTAATCCCAGACAGACTTAATGATGTTGAGATTAAGGTTCTGTGGCGACCACATTTAGGACTTCTTACTCGTTTGGCTGAACATAATTGTTAATGACTAGTGTTGAGCGATACCGTCCGATACTTGAAAGTATCGGTATCGGAAAGTATCGGCCGATACCGTCACAGTATCGGAATCCAATCCGATACCGATACCCGATACCAATACAAGTCAATGGGACTCATGTATCGGACGGTATCCCTGATGGTTCCCAGGGTCTGAAGGAGAGGAAACTCTCCTTCAGGCCCTGGGAACCATATAAATGTGTAAAAGAAAGAATTAAAATAAAAAATATCGCTATACTCACCTGTCCGACGCAGCCGGGACTTCAGCGAGGGAACCGGCAGCGTTGTTTGTTTAAAAATCGCGCTATTACTTGGTTACGTGAATTCCCGGCTTGTGATTGGTCAGGTCGGCCATGTTGCCGGGACGCGGACCAATCACAGCAAGCCGTGACGAAATTACGTCACGGCTTGCTGTGATTGGTCCGCGTCCCGGCAATATGGCCGCCCTGACCAATCACAAGCCGGGACGTCACGGGAGGCTGGACACGCGCTCATTTTAAAATGGGCGCATGTCCAGCCTCCCGTGACGTCACGGCTTGTGATTGGTTGCGCCGCGATCAACCAATCACAAGCCGGGAGGCTGGACGCGCTCATTTTGAAATGGGCGCGTGTCCAGCCTCCCGGCTTGTGATTGGTTGACCGCGACGCAACCAATCACAAGCCGTGACGTCACGGGAGGCTGGACACGCGCCCTTTTTAAAATGAGCGCGTTTCCAGCCTCCCGTGACGTCACGGCTTGTGATTGGTTAATGGCGGCCATGTTGCCGGGACGCGGACCAATCACAGCAAGCCGTGACGTATTTTCGTCACGGCTTGCTGTGATTGGTCCGCGGCCCGGCAACATGGCCGCCCTGACCAATCACAAGCCGGGACTTCGCGTAACCATGTAAAAGCGGGAATTTTAAACAAACAACGCTGCCGGTTCCTGCGCTGAGGTCCCGGCTGCGTCGGACAGGTGAGTATAGCGATATTTTTTATTTTAATTCTCTATTTTACACATTTTAACATTAATGTTGTTCCGATACCCGATACCCGATACCACAAGAGTATCGGAATCCCGGTATCGGAATTCCGATACAGCAAGTATCGGCCGATACCCGATACTTGCAGCATCGGAATGCTCAACACTATTAATGACATTGACTCTGTGTTTGTGGTCATTGTTTTGCTGCAGAACAAACTGGAAAACAATCAGATGCCTCCCTAATGGTATTGCTTAATGGATAAGTATCTTCCTGTAATTAGGTCATTGTGGTTGTGACAAATTTTTACCAAATCTCAAACTCCATTTCCCGAAATGTACCCCCAAACATGCAAGGAACCACCAGCATGCTTCAGTGTTGCCTGCAAACACTGATTATTATGTCATTCATCAGCACTTCAGTAAACAAACTGCCTTCTGTTACAACTGAATATTTTACATTTTGACCCATCAGTTCAGAGGTCCTTCTGCCATTTTCCACACTCCAGCTCCTCTGTTATCATGCATAGTTGAATTGCTTGGCCTTGTTTTCATGTTTTGCCAAGTTTTGTATGCTTTTTGGCCACAATTATTTCATGAAGATCACTACTGGTCAAACTTCTTTGACCAGTTGTGTGTGTAGCTGGGTCCCACTAGTGGCTTCCGGTTCTGAGCTGATAGTACTGCTGTACATTTTATAATTTAGAAGGGAAGCAAGCATGATGTGTCACTCATCTTCTTCTTAAGTTTCCTTGGCTGACCACTAGTGTTGAGCATTCCATCCTAAATTCCCTTCTAGGAATTTAGGACCTGAGGGATGATGTCACGGCTTCTGATTGGTCGCGTGGCGGTCACATGAGCGGCACGCGACCAATCAGAAGCTGTGACATCATGGAAGGTACTGAACGCGCTCATTTTAAGCAAAGAAGGCTGCCGGTTCACAGCGGTAAGGTCCAGGCTGCGTCGGAGAGGTGAGTATATCAATATTTTTTATTTTAATTCTTTATTTTACACATTCATATGGATCCCAGGGCCTGAAGGAGAGTTTCCTCTCCTTCAGACCCTGGGAACCATCAGGGATACCTTCCAATACTTGAGTCCCATTGACTTGTATTGGTATCGGGTATCGGTATCGGCGAGATCCGATACTTTGCCGGTATCGGCCGATACTTTCCGATACCGATACTTTCAGGTATCGGACGGTATCGCTCAACACTACTGACCACTAGTTTTAAGTCCTCAACTTTTTCAACTTCTTGGTGTCCTCAGTGTTGAGAAATACAGGCAGATATTTATGAATCATCAATGTGTTGTCTAATTGGCTCCACATTTATTCTGCAGCAGGACAATGACCCTTCACATACAGTCAATGTCATTAAGAACCAATTACAGCATTATGAAGTCAAGTCTTGGAAGTAATGGCCCTCCCAGAGACCTGATCTCAACATTATCAAATCTGTGTGGGATTTACATGAAGAGACAGAAAGATTTGCACAAACCTACATCCATACATCTGTGATTAGTTCTCCAAGATTTTTAGATCAAACTCCATGCTGAGATCCTTCAAAAACTGTGTGTAAGTCTATAAGATTTGATGCCTTCATGCTGTTTTGAAGGCAAATGGTGGTCACACTACATAGTGATTTGATTTAAATTTCTCTTGTGTTCATTCACTTTACATTACTAACACTTATATTTTCAAAGGCATGTATACTTTGTAGCATTATTTCCCTACCTAGCTAAATTATATGAAGTATTGTGGCAGTCACAATTCACTGTAGGAGCTTTTCAATCTGATTCTATAGGTATTAAATAATTTTTTCCACAATGGTGCTACTTTTTGCAAAGCATAGTTTCTGCACGACCATTGTTATTATACAGTAGAAGCCCAGAAAAAGTTTTCTTTGTATCTTTTTTTCATCTCCTTCTGCTCCTCATTTAATTGATATTCACAGAGTTGAATGGGCATGTGACGACACAGAATTAATTCTTAATAATTCCAAATATATATTTAGTAGGCCCAGGGCCATGAGCCAATGTTCATATGAGTCTGACCATTGACTCTTGTTGTATATTCATTTGATGTATTGTGAATTGTTGAATGTTTGCTGTATACCTATTGTTTCAGTTCTTGCAGGTTAATGTTCAGCAGAAACTGCTGCGTTTCTTAAGGCCATGTGCACACGTTCAGGATTTTTAGCGTTTTTTTCGCGTTTTTTCGCTATAAAAACGTGATAAAAACGCGAAAAAACCGCTTACATATGCCTCCTATTATTTACAAGGTATTCCGCATTTTTTGTGCAAATGTTGCGATTTTTTCCGCGAAAAAAATCGCATAGCGGAAAAAAAAGCAACATGTTCATTAAAAATGCGGAATTGCAGGGATTCCGCACACCAAGGAGTCCATTGATCTGCTTACTTCCCGCACGGGGCTGTGCACACCATGCGGGAAGTAAGCAGATTATGTGCGGTTGGTACCCAGGGTGGAGGAGAGGAGACTCTCCTCCACGCACTGGGCACCATATAAGTGGTCAAAAAATAAGAATTAAAATAAAAAATAGCGATATACTCACCCTCGATGTCTTCCCGCCTCCACTGCATGCTGCCGTTCGGTTCCTGTAGCTGATGTGCGGCGAAGGACCTTGCCGATGACGTCACTGTCCTGTGATTGGTCGTGAGCGGTCATGTGACCGCTCACGTGACCGTGACGTCACGGAAGGCCCTGTGCGCACAGACCAGCTATAGGAAGACGAACGGACGCCGCTGATGAGATGTCTGGGTGAGTATAAGCATTTTTTATTTTTTTTATTATTTTTAAACATTCTATCTTTTACTATAGATGCTGCATAAGCAGCATCTATAGTAAAAAGTTGGTCACACTTGTCAAACAGTATGTTTGACAAGTGTGACCAACTTGTCAGTCAGTTTTCCAAGCGATGCTACAGATCGCTTGGAAAACTTTAGCATTCTGCAAGCTAATTACGCTTGCAGAATGCTAAAAAAACGCGAAAAAAACGGAAAAAAAACGCAAAAAAAAAAATGCGGATTTCTTGCAGAAAATTTCCGGTTTTCTTCAGGAAATTTCTGCAAGAAATCCGCAACGTGTGCACATGGCCTAAAACTTCAGCATGTCACTTCTTTCAGCAATTCTGCAGGTTTTTTGACCAATAGAAAATAATGAGTAAGTTAAAAAAAGGGGGCAAACAGCTTTTCTTATTAGGCAGCATAAATGCTAGAATCAACCCAAGCAGTTTACTAATTGTTCTGAGATAGATTCCTTGATTTTCCAAAATGTATTTTCAGTGGAAGCAAAGAGCAGTGACTGGTGAGACATCTTATCGCATCCTCTAACGGTGTAAATGAGCTTCCTGCTGGCCTCTTTTCATTCATTCATTATCTGCCATTGTTGGGAGGGATAAAGCCATATGCTCTGTATAGAAAGCAATCAATGACTATCTGTGACAGCAGTTGAAAATGCGAGATAATCAGATCATTGAGCTAATACAGTCTTCAGTTCAATGAAGTGTCTTGGATCAATGCACAGCTACAAACACAAATTCTCTTCCTGCTAATCTATTACTCATAGTGTGAACTTGCTGGAATATCCTTCTAGTCTTGGAAAACCTTGTATAATAAATTATCAAAATAATATTTTGTGAACTAAGACATCATAGAAATACAGTATTTATTCTAGGGGAAATTTGTCATTTCTAGCTAACAAGTTTAATAGACACAGACATGTGCAAGCAATTGCAAATGTCCCTTTTGCTATCATCGCTTTTGGTTTTGGTCGCAGTGTGCTCATATAGCCATGAATAAATGGAGTGAAGATACAGAACATATGGAAGAGGCAGCGGCAAGATATCAATTTTCATTGTAAGTGAGGATGTCACAGTTCCAGTTAAAAAGAAGATAAAATCCCTCAAACTTCTACCCCAACTGATACAAACTGCCATGTGAAGAGCAAACGTCCTCTCCGATGATGCACAAATTGCACTCTCAGTGGGCTTACACATCACGCTTACATGAATGCAGACAACTAGACAGGAATTTAGCTTTCAGATGAAAACTTTCCTGGTTTATTATTTCAAATAATAAAAAGGTTCAGAGGTTTGAAGGTTCAAAAAATCTCTTGCAGGAACCTTTTTTTTTGTCTGCAATGGAAATAAAATTTGACATGGACCTATAACGCATTTGCACAGCAGTGATCTAAGGAGACAGTAACACTGTCAGAAACAGATATTTTAATGAGGTCTGGATAAAACACAAAACAGGTACAATTTTCATCATCTACTTATATGTCGGAAAACCAACAGGAATGCCCCAAAGCAGAATTAATTTACCTGCTTTTGATTCATCTCCTGCCCTTCTCTTACTAAAAACCAACTAATCCACTAGATATGTTTTTTGCTAAGGCAAGTGCCTACGGAAAACCCCTTGTGTTCTGATGAGAATCGCGAGCTTCCTGCTCCTGTGAAGTCTGGAGCGGGCTGTGAATGCTTAGGATAATATCTCCAGTATTTGGATTTGCTCCAGGCCTCAGTTATGTCCTGCGATTACTAGAAAGCTCTGGAGATGCCTCAATGTGACCCTTCTATTCATAATGCAGAACTAGGAGCCACCGAAATTGTATTGGAGTAAATGGAACAATTTTGGGGGAAAACCATTAGTAGACAATTATGTTATCGTGAATCCATCAGCAGTTTTTTGTTATGTAATCTGAGAACAGCATGATGTAGAGACTGAGACCCTGATTCCTGCAATGTGTCACGTACTGAGCTGCTTGTTGTCATTTTGATGCAATCACTTTTCTCTGTATAATTCCGCACACACCAGTGATTAGCAGCTTTATGTGCACTGTGCATTGACAGAAAGCTGCTAATCTATGGTGGGGGTAGGGTTACACAGAGCTATTGACTAGGAGACACCTAGTCCTGTAGTGATAATCCAATTACAGCCCCCTAGCCCTTAGACCATTTTACTGCCATTTTGCAGCACCAAAGTTTGGATCCCCATTGATTTATATGAGGTTCGGGGTCAAGTTCTTGTACCCGAACTGAACCTTGGACTATAGTTTGGCTGAACCCGACAAACCCGAACTTCCTTGGGCCCGCTCATCCTTAGTCCGTAACCTCATTCATACACTATGGAAAACTACCATACATATATGTTATCCACAACATGGAAGGAAGAAATCAGCATAACATAGTAGAATGCTAGTTATTCCCATTGATTTTACACAGAAAAAGTGCATTAGCTTCATTGCATAGGGTTAAACTTGGATTTATGCAGCATATGCTGGAGCAAAATCATATTGGAATTATCGATGGTGTATCTGACACATGCAAACATGGTTTGTTAACATGAGAAGCAGTAAACACTGACCATTTTTCATAAGAAACTTCTTCCCCCCCCCACATATTTCTCTCCATTGCTGACAGTGCTTTCCTGTATCTTTTATTACAGCAACTCTCATTCACTATCTCATCTGCCTGCTACCCCCACTCCACTCTTATCTCAAAGTCATAAAGCCCCCACCATACACATTATTATTATTATTTATTATTATAGCGCCATTTATTCCATGGCGCTTTACATGTGAGGATGGGTATACATAATAAAAAACAAGTACAATAATCTTAAACAATACAAGTCACAACTAGTGTTGAGCATTCCGATACCGCAAGTATCGGGTATCGGCCGATATTTGCTGTATCGGAATTCCGATACCGAGATCCGATATTTTTTAAAATGCGCGCGTGTCCAGCCTCCGGTGACGTCACGGCTTGTGATTGGTCGCGTCGCCCATGTGACCGCGACGCGACCAATCACAAGCCAGAACGTAATTTTAAAATCCTGAAGGACCTAAAATTACGTCACGGCTTGCTGTGATTGGTCGCGTCGCGGCCACATGGGCGGCACGCGACAAATCACAAGCCGGGACTTCACGTAAGGAAGTAAACGCGCGAATTTTAAGCAAACAACGCTGCCGGTTCCCTCGGTGAGGTCCAGGCTGCGTCGGAGAGGTGAGTATAGCAATATTTTTTATTTTAATTCTTTATTTTACACATTAATATGGTTCCCAGGGCCTGAAGGAGAGTTTCCTCTCCTTCAGACCCTGGGAACCATCCGGGATACCGTCCGATACATGAGTCCCATTGACTTGTATTGGTATCGGGTATCGGTATCGGATTGGATCCGATACTTTGCCGGTATCGGCCGATACTTTCCGATACCGATACTTTCAAGTATCGGACGGTATCGCTCAACACTAGTCACAACTGGTACAGGAGGAGAGAGGACCCTGCCCGTGAGAGCTCACAATCTACAAGGGATATCCTTATGTTGGATGAACATGCCAACCTTCTAATGTATATGGGGCCTCCAGACCAACCTCCAAGATTTAATGTTGTGGGAATGATGCTTTTTTTTGGACATGATGAATTTCAATACCAAGGTTTTTTTTGTTCCCAAAAGAAATAAGCCACGCACAAAGTTGTCTGGCAATGGCCTGGCTTATACCCCTCTCTTTTGCCAACATATGCATGATTATCTGAACCCACTGTAAAGTGTGTTTGGAAGGGATAGGAATAAATGTCGGTTGGAAGCTATCTAGGGTGCATCAGGGAAGACCCCTGAAAGCAACTCTGACTCCCAGATCGCTGCTGAGAACAATGGTGTCACACAGTTGGAGCGGCCCCCAGACGCAAAACGGTGGGGTACTCGGTACCGGGTCTATCAGTTCTGAGGATGTCATGGTGGCCTGACCCGGTCCGTGGTCCTGCTAAGGGGCACCCAATAAAAGGTGTAGGTAGTGGTGTAAGTCGCAGTAAATAATGAGGACACAGGCTTGCAGTCTCTTTACCTCTTTACTGAAGGCTTCGGCATCCGCAATCCAGAGCACTGTTAACTGGGCTGTCTGAGACCGGCCGGTCCGAAGGCACATCCAGAGCTCCCTTTGCAGGTGGAAATCAGTGCTTACCTACTAGCGCCTGGGTGTTGTAGTACTTCCCTGCTGAGCACCACGGGATAGTCCTCACAACTGTCGTGTATGTTTCTGTTCTTTCTCTCCGTCCCCCAGATGATATGGATAGGATGCACCCGTATGACGGGGTAAGCCTGGAGTTATTTTATAGGGACCCTAGAGACGCCCCTCTCCCACAATTGCTTCCGTTGTCTTCATTAGGTGATTTAGGTGAGGCAGCCAACCTATAATTAACTGCCCTGCCGTTGGTTTGAAGTAATGCGTGGAGCCCAATACTTCCTCGGCGTTCCGGCCACCGGCTACGCGCCTCAGTAGGATGTTGCTGATCTCGGGGCACGACTCCTACTGGTTCTATCGCCTTTGTGCTGTGATCTCGTTTCTCACTTCTCCACAATAAACCTCGCTTCTTGTCCTTTCTTAAGACACCGCCGCAATGAAGTGCAGGCGCGGTTCTGTAACGATCTGTCCTTTTCGCTAGGCCTCTGTCAGGATCCCACCCTTGACAGGGACCCCCCTGAATCTTCCCAAGCAACCTCTTCTCTCACTAGGTGTTGCCTGGGCAAAACCCAGTCAGCTTCTGCCTAACTTCCTATCCAGCCCCCAGTTTTACCAGATTGTGAGGAGTGGCCTAATCATAGAACCCTTTGCTCCCCCCGGGTGGCCAGAGTGTGAAGTGTAATGTGTGACTGTGATACCTGGTCAGGTGAACTCCTTAAGTGCCATCAGACGTACCATCACTCCCCTTAGTGGCGGAGCGACAGTACTGCAACGACCAGGACTCTGGGGCGCTGCACTTTGACTCCACTTTAAGAAGTGATAATAAAACATTCCAAACTGACAAGAAATTGCATTTTACAGGAAAAAAAAGTTAAGAAACATTTTTTCCTGTATGATGAATTGTATATAAGGCAAAATGTAGAAATTATTTAAAAAAATACAATTTAAGTAAACCAAAATTGATTTTTTTAATTAAAAAATAGTAAATTTCAGAGTAATTTATGAAGGAAGCAAGAACTACTAAAAATAAGGGACTCAGATAAACCCTGTATTAGACATAAAGGAGGGCCTCGTGCACATTCTGTTCAAATTCTTCCTAGACTGATAATAAAAAAGATATGCACTTTTGAGGGTTATATACCAAGGAAATGTACTACAGACCATGGAATAGTCTATGAGTGAGCAATATATTACCGATAAGGGTATGTGCACACGTTGAGTAAAATTTCTGCATCATTTCTGCATTTTTGGCAGGAGAAACACAGCTGCAAAAACACGCATTTTAGGAGCGTGTTTTTGGTGCAGATTATTTTCTGCACCAAATCTGCTAGTCAAAAACCACACGTGTGCATGACACTTCAGGTTTTTCACTCACTTTGCTGGCATCAGGTTTTGTCATAAATCTGTGCAGAAAAAATATGACAAAACGCACCAAATCTGCAACGTGTACAAACAGCCTAAATTGTTGAAGACTTTTTTGAAGGGTTACAGTACCAACGAAATGTACACCAGACCACGGAATAGCCTTTGCATGAGCAATATAATACTGATACATATCAACACAAATTTTTTAGGTTTATATAGCAATGAAATGTACCCAAGAAGATGTAATACCGTATGGGTGAGCAATATAATACCAATAAATTTTGAACAAGTTTTTTGAGGGCTATACACCAGCAAAATGTACTCCAGACCAAAGAACAGTATATGGGTGATCAATGTAATAATGATAACATTTTGAACAAGTTTTTTTCTATAGGTGAGAAATATAATAAAGATACATTTTGGAACAAGTTTTTTTTGAGGCTGATAAAGCAACAAAATGTACCCAAGAAAATGTAATACCCCATGGATGAGCAATATAATACTGAAAAATTTTGAACACGTTTTTTGAGGTTTTTATAACAACGAAATGGACTCCAGGCCATGGAATAGTTTATAGTTGAGCAATATAATACCAATACATTTTCTATCAAGTTTTTTGAGGGTTATATACCAACGAAATGTACCCAAGAACACATAATACTGTGTGGCTGAGTTATGTAACCCAGCAAAATTGTTAAACTTTTTTTGGTCTTACAAAATGTACCCCAGAACAAAGAAATGTGTATAGGGCAGCATGGTGGCTCAGTTGTTAGCACTGCAGCCTTGCAGTGCTGGAGTCCTGGGTTCAAATCCCACCAAGAACATCTGCAAGGAGTTTGTATGTTCTCCCCATGTCTTTATGGGTTTCCTCTGAGTTCTCAGGTTTCCTCCCACATTCCAAAGACTTACTGATATGGAATTTAGATTGTGAGCCCAATCGGGGACAAAGATAATAATGTGTGCAAACTGTAAAGCACTGCAGAATATGTTGGGGCTATATAAAAATAAAGATTTTTATTATGGGTAAGAGATGTGAATAGACAAGCAAAATTTTCAAATGCTTTTTTGTATTGTTATATGCCACTGAACTGTGACAGAAAGCACGTAATACTCTATTGATGCGTAATCTAATCCTGAAATATTTTTCTACTCTTTTTGTAAGTTTCACATATCACCGTAATGCAACAATAACCAGGTTAAACTGTATTTTTTTTTTAAGAAAATATTTTGTAAGTGTAGTTAATCTACTTATTCAGTCAAAAAGGCTTTGCACAAAGTGCAAAGCCAGACAGAAATTATGATGAGGGTCATCCCCTGAAAGGCAACAACTGGAGTGCCTCATTACAATATTGAATATTACAAACACTTTATGTGCTGCTTTCATCTGGTGGTGTGGAAAAGTATAGGCTAATCCAGGCTTTGTTAATTTTTATGAGAGTGAGTCAGTCTCCATTGACATGTGAAAGCGCCTGTCTGTTATTACCCCCTGGCGGCATTTAAAACCTGATCAGAAAATGAGCTAGCAGCAGGGCAGCACAACACCTCCAAGGCATAGAGGGACAGCTCATGCCAGGTGCCCAGCTTTGAAACCCAATAATTGAAAGTCACAGATGAAATAGTGTGTACGCTGGTTTGGTTGCCTAGGTATTGCTTGACCATGTTTAAAAACATTTCCCTCCTTGTCAAAAATACCCAGTCATCAGGTCCTGGGCGATGGGCTGATGTCATGAAATTGGCCCACACCTTTGACAGTGTACCCCTGCCTCTGCTGTGTGTCTCTCTGGCCTCTCCTCCTTGGTTAGGCAAGGAAGCGTTCCTCCTGCTGCTAGCATTGTCTGATGGGAATTTTTTCAACATTTTTTCCACAATGGCCTGTTGGTATTGTACCATTTCAGAAGACCTCTCTACCTCAGGAAGAAGATATACAAAGTTCTCCTTGTGGAATGGGTCTAGCAGAGTGAACAACAAGTACTCTTTTTGGCCAAGACAAATATAACGCGAGGATCACAGGAAAGGCAGCGGTACATAAAGTGCCAAGCTCTATAAAGACAACACTTCCCAGTCTTCTCCATGATGACTACTCTCCATCTCCTCCTCCCTCTCTTCCTTCTCATTCCCATCCTCAGCCTATCCAAGTAGGAGAAACAGGATGAAGGTTGCGTGGCTACCAGCCTCTGTTGTGCTAGCCATCAGCTCCTGTTCCTCCTCTATTTTCTCCTCAGCATCCACTCCTCATTGATACTCAATCCGTGCTGAGCAGATAAGATGAAGCTGGACTGGCTACAATCTCTCTGTGTCATGTCTTCCTCCATCACTGCCTGATCCACATGTAAAGCTTCATGTTTAATTGTGAGCAGCGATTGTTTAAGCAGGCACAGAAGTGGGATAATTGGGCTGACTATGGCATCATCTCCACTCACCATCTTTATGGAGTCCTCAAAGTCTTGGAGAACTGCACAAATGTCAGACATCCATGCCCACTCTTTAGTTGTTATGTGTGGAGGCTGACCAGAATACCGACGGGCTGGTACTCAACCACTGACCTCTTCTGCTCACAAAGGCTTGCCAGCATGAGCAGTACGGAGTTCCAGAGTGTGGTGACATTGTACACCAGTCAGTGAGCTGACATTTGCATGTGTTGCTGCAGCACTGCCAGAATGGCACAGCTGTAGCCGACTTGCAGAAATGGGTGCTGACGCAATGTTTCTTTGCAAGAAGCTCTGGCAATCTGGGTATGTTTTCAGAAACAGCTGAACTACCAAGTTGAGCACATGTGTGAACTTGCCAAGCTTTACAGCTGCCACCAGGGTACGCCCATTATCACACACGGCCATGCCAGGTTGGAGGTTCAGAAACCACAGATCTGTCTGGTCTGTTATTTATTGAAGTAACTGTCCCGTGGTGTGCGGATTGTCTCCTAGACAAATTAGCTTCAGCAGTGCCTACCATAAGGTATGGCCTTCCTAAAACCCTGTCTAATGACAAATGCACATCTTGCAGGATGCAGCAGGCCTCCACTAATAAAGGCAAGGGACAGCACAGGTGCAAACTACTGATAAAAACAGCCACCTCCACACCTACCAGATTATGGAGGGGTTGGCTACCTAGTAGAAAAAATTGCACATTAATATGGCTTGCGTAGGACACCAGTCACACAGGCAATGTGTCTGGCTTGCAGCTTATTAATGACGCCCTTGTATTATCAACCCCTCCATAATCTAGTAGGTGTGGGGGTGGCTGTTTTTATCACTAGTTTGCACCTGTGCTGCCCTTGCCTTTATTAGTGGAGGTCTGCTGCATCCTGCTAGATGTGCATTTGTCATCAGACAGGGTTTTGGGAAGGCTGTATCTTACGGTATGTGTTTTTTTTTACATTTTTCTATGTTAGTTGTTTTTCATATTAGTGTTAAGACTCACAAGTATGGTGCTAGGACTGGCGGAACGCACCAAATATAAATAAGAGGCGACATGAGATGCGTTCGCAGTCCGGGGTCCACCGTGCAGAAAAGGCACCTGCTGCTCGGTAATGATGGACTACCATATTTTCCGGCGTATAAGATGATTGGGCGTATAAGACGACCCCCCAACTTTTCCAGTTAAAATATAAAATCTTCTTAAAAGTCAGGGGTCTTCTTATATGCCTTGTGTTATCTTATAGGGCGGGTGACTAATGTACCTTTTGGGGGGGAGTGGTCCCAATGATGAAGAGAGGGGGCATCTCACAGGAAAGTGTGAGTGGAGTATCCCCCTATTACCTCATTGTGGCAGCGTGGGGTCTCTGTGCTGGGGAGCGGCCGCGGCGGCTCCTCTTTGTGCCGCGTGGGTGCTCTGTGCTGTGGGGCGGCGGATCTTCACACAGCGTCAGGGCTCTGTGCTGTGGAGCGGCGGTGGCGGATCTTCATGCAGCATCAGGGCTACGCCGGCATTTCCTCAAAGCCCGGAGGCACCGGCAGTTCCATTCCTGCGATGCGGTGGCCTCCAGGAAAATGGCTGCTGGGGGCGGCGCATGCTCAGATTCAGATTTCGTCTCCCGAGATCTCGGGACGAGATCTGAATCTGAGCATGCGCCGCCCCCCGGTGGCCATTTTCCCAGAGGCCACTGGATCGCAGCAATGGAGCTGCTGGTGCCTCCGGGCTTTGAGGAAATGCTGGCGGAGCCCCGAAGCTGCACAAAGATCCGCCGCCCCACAGCACAGAGCACCCACATGGCACAAAGAGGAGCTGCCGCTGCCACTTACCAGCACAGAAACCCCACGCTGCCACAATGAGGTAATAGGGGGATACTACACTCACACTTTCCTGTGAGACGCCCCCTCTCTTCATCATCGGGACCACTCCCCCCCACCCACCATATGCACAATAGTCTGCACCCAGCGTATAAGTCGACCCCTGACTTTTAAGAAGATTTTCAGGGGTTAAAAGGTCATCTTATACGCTGGAAAATATGGTATATTGTGGCATTAAGAGAAGACACACACAGGTTAGCTTCACCCGGTATGAAGAAAGCGAACCCTGTTGAGTCACAGGGCCACGATACCGCACAGAAAGTGCAAGCAAGGAGTCACAGAACTCTGCCCCAAGACTCAGGGTAAGAGTCCCTCAAGACCTCTTGCGCTCGACACCGCTACAGTGGTGTCAGGAGAAAACTAAACTTAAAATAGATTTAGCACACTGGATGCTCGCAACGTCGCTCTGGCGGACACCACTAACCACCCTAACTAGGGACAGGTAAGCGCACTGGTTGCGCACGGTGCTGCAATGGCTAACGCTGCTGATAGATGCTATAGATTGTGCTTGGTGCTGGATGGCACTAACTGGTGCTAGACAGCTCCAACATTCACAAGCATTCATCAACACTAGGGATGGGTATGATTCAGAACTTTCACCAGAACAGGCATACATCCACACACACAATAACTGATTTATACTAGCGCATGGCCGCAAGGCCATGCAAATCTTTTATAGCTGTAGCTCTCCAGGACCTTCCTAGTGATCCAATACAAGCTGCTACAGGACCAGAGCATGTGACCCTCGACCTCCAATGAAAGGTCGACCCGTGGGTATGCTTAGTAGGGGAAAAGCAGGACATAGTCCCTGGAACATCTGCCACCAGATGCTGTGATCAATGTCTCTGCTGAGCAGGTTCCACTGCGGCTGGAGAATGGGAGACCGCAGAGGACATGGTTCGAGATTCCCCCTGTGCAGCGGCGGGAACTCGACCCCTAACATATGGGGACCTTTGACGTGGGTTGCTAGCTTATCTATTTTGGCCAAAATATTAACCAATACCTCATTTAATGTATTTATCATATGCATTAATTTTTTGCACTTTTTATCAGATCTTTTTTTGCAGGATGCAGTTAGGCCTCTTTTTGTTAGCTTGGTCTGTCTCTGTTTGTTGCATATTATAGAACTGTGCAGCCCGCCTGATAATACAAGGGCATCATTAGTAGGCTGCAAGCTAGACATGTTGCATCACACTTACCTCTGTAACTGGTGTCCTACGCAAGCCATATCAATGTGCAATTTTTTCTACTAGGTAGCCATCCCCTCCATAATTTGGTAGGTGTGGGGGTGGCTGTTTTTATCAGTAGTTTGCACCTGTGCTGTCCTTTGCCTTTATTAGTGGAGGCCTGCTGCATCCTGCTAGATGTGCATTTGTCATCAGACAGGGTTTTGTGAAGGCTGTATCTTATGGTATGTGGTTTTTTTTGCATTTTTCTATGTTAGTTGCTTCAGCAAAGCCTGTTACTGCTTTGCTGAGGCAGTGCTGCAAAGCTTGCAGCTTCTGTCTGATGTGGATGACGTGCTCTGAGATACCACATAGGAGATGGGGGATGAAGAGGAGCAGGAGGGGGTGCAGGATCTGCTGTAGGAGGTGGAGGAAACCCTGATAGAAGTAGAGTCAGCAATCTTCGGCATGCCAGGGCATGACACTGCCCCAGCCTCCACAATGTTCACCCAGTGTGCTTTCAGGGAAATTTAGCATCCCTGGCCACATGTGCTTGTCCACGTATGGGTCATTAAGTGGACAATGCCAGTAAATGTGTTAGCAAAGGCACGGGTGATGTTCCTGGACACATGCTGGGCCAAGATGGGGATGCCACACCAGGAACCGAGGGATGGCAACCAACATGAGTCAGCAGAATTCCTCCTGGTTTATCTGCCTAAATGGCAACATTTCCATAGCAAGCAGCCTGGACATGTGCCTGTTTAGCATTTGGGACTGTGGGTGGGTGGCTGGGAACTTTCTTTTCTGTTCCCATGCTTGGAGTAATGACAGCTGAAAGCTGTGCTGGAACAAGGATTTGGAAATGCCTGATAATGGTAAGTCAGAATGTGTAGGGCAGGAGCAGGAGGCATCTGTGCCAGTGTTTTGAACAGGGGATTGGGCAGCACCTAGCACAGGGAAAGAGGCAGTGATACCACCCGATGGCACCAATCGTGGACCCAGGCATTCGGCCCACTGAGTCAGGTGCTTAGATGAGATGTGCCTGATCATGCTGTTGGTATTTAGGTTCTTAGTAGTCACGTCCCTGCTGATCTTGGCATGGCACAGGTTGCAAAAGGCCATTTTGTTTGTCTCAGAACTCTCTTTAAAAAAGTCCCAGACTGGGGAACAACTAATTCTTTGACGCATTAACTGAGTGTCGGTGCTCTGTGGAACAGTTGCCCGCCTTCTTCCTCTGGTCACCCTACTGCCTCTTTCTGTCTGTTTCGGTGCTGTTGATCTCTACCTCAGTGCTGCTACCTTTGCTCTGCATGCCAGCTTCTCAGGTTGGGTCGATGACTTCGTCATCCATCACCTCGTCTACCACCACCACCCCCTGGTCCTCTTATATTCAGGACTTAATAACAATAAGACTAAGCGGCAACTGTGTCTCATCATCATTTTCCTCCTTATTAGTGTTGAGAATTCCGATGCTGCAAGTATCGGGTATCGGCCGATACTTGCTGTATCGGAATTTCCGATACCGAGATCCGATATTTTTGTGATATCGGGTATCGGTATCGAAACAACATTAATGTAAAAATGTGTAAAAGAAAGAATTAAAATAAAAAATATCGCTATACTCACCTGTCCGACGCAGCCTGGACCTCAGCGAAGGAACCGGCAGCGTTGTTTGTTTAAAATTCGCGCTTTTACTTGGTTACGTGAATTCCCGGCTTGTGATTGGTCAGGGCGGCCATGTTGCCGGGACGCGGACCAATCACAGCAAGCCGTGACGAAATTACGTCACGGCTTGCTGTGATTGGTCCGCGTCCCGGCAACATGGCCGCCATTAACCAATCACTAGCCGTGACGTCACGGGAGGCTGGACTTGCGCACTTTTTAAAAAACGCGCGTGTCCAGCCTCCAGTGACGTCCCGGCTTATGATTGGTCAAGGCGCCATGTTGCCGGGACGCGGACCAATCACAGTAAGCCGTGACGAAATTACGTCACGGCTTGCTGTGATTGGTCCGCGTCCCGGCAACATGGACGCCATTAACCAATCACAAGCCGTGACGTCACGGGAGGCTGGACTTGCGCACTTTTTAAAAAACGCGCGTGTCCAGCCTCCAGTGACGTCCCGGCTTATGATTGGTCAAGGCGCCATGTTGCCGGGACGCGGACCAATCACAGTAAGCCGTGACGAAATTACGTCACGGCTTGCTGTGATTGGTCCGCGTCCCGGCAACATGGACGCCATTAACCAATCACAAGCCGTGACGTCACGGGAGGCTGGACACGCGCGTTTTTTAAAAAGTGCGCAAGTCCAGCCTCCCGTGACGTCACGGCTTGTGATTGGTTAATGGCGGCCATGTTGCCGGGACGCGGACCAATCACAGCAAGCCGTGACGTAATTTCGTAACGGCTTGCTGTGATTGGTCCGCGTCCCGGCAACATGGCCGCCCTGACCAATCACAAGCCGGGAAGTCACGTAACCAAGTAAAAGCGCGAATTTTAAACAAACAACGCTGCCGGTTCCCTCGCTGAGGTCCCGGCTGCGTCGGACAGGTGAGTATAGCGATATTTTTTATTTTAATTCTTTCTTTTACACATTTATATGGTTCCCAGGGCCTGAAGGAGAGTTTCCTCTCCTTCAGACCCTGGGAACCATCAGGAATACCGTCCGATACTTGAGTCCCATTGACTTGTATTGGTATCGGGTATCGGTATCGGATTGGATCCGATACTTTGCCGGTATCGGCCGATACTTTCCGATACCGATACTTTCAAGTATCGGACGGTATCGCTCAACACTACTCCTTATCCTAAATTTGCAATTCCCCACCGTCATATTCTTATGGTCGTGGCTGCTCTAAGTTGTGTGCATCACTAGATAGCATGTCCTCCTGTCCCTCTGGAGCATGCAGGTTGATAGGTCACAATCAAGAAATGTTGTGGTAAAGAGCTCCTCGGAGTGTCCTAGGGTTGGATCACCGCCCATTGCTCGCCGAGTAATGAGCACATTCGAGCTCCATGATATTTGAGTGATAACCGAGTATCACCGAGCACGTTCGCTCATCCCTAGTAGCAGTATTAATTTGAAGGGCTGTTTAGTTGGTATCTTTAGTGCAATTTTAGAGGAATCTAGTTTATAGTGAACCTGCATAGCTACAATGCAAAAAATGTAAACAAAATCAATAAAGCCTTAAGACATATTAGAATCAAATTTCAGTTTTGTTACAAATCTGAGCATGTTTGAAATAATTTTTGTAACTTACTATCAATGCAGGTTGGAGTAATATGCTCCTTTTCCCAAGAGATGACCCCATTCTGCGATGGTGAACCTTCCTGTGGAAATGTTTTGCTTCTAGTTCAAGTAAATTCACAGCTATCTGATGATAACAACACAGGAGACCATTCAGGGAATGCCCACAGATACAACATAATGCATGGTTGTCAGCGTACCTGCAATTATATAAAACACCATCTGACCACACTGCTTTGACTGTCTGCAGCTGCCACTAACATATCAATTGCCTCTTCTAGCCATTGTTGGTATAATTGCAACTGTGAAAATTACATTACCGGGAAACACACAGAGATTGAAGATCTCTTAGTCTTTCAGCATTATCACAATTTTAAACACAAAAGAGTCTCCTTCTGTCTTGAAAGCTTTTGAAAGACAATCATTTCTTATAATATTCATTCATTTATTGGTGTCACAAACTGCAAGTAATTCACTCTTCCCAGGACTAAGGCAACTAAAAACAGCCTTTCATAAACAGATTTCAATTGCAATAGATACATTTGTGTGGCCGAATATGAACTCGGAGCAAATAGCTTTATTTTCTGATTGGTCATAATTAAGGAGCAAATGAAGCACTGAGACGCACTGGGCGGATATTATCATGCAAAAACGCTGCCTATTCTGAGCTCATTTCATACTGCAGTCAGTGTCAGAGTGAAAAAAGTGATTTGATCTAGTGAAAGGCATACACATGACACAGAAGTCATGAGGCAGGCATACTCATACAACCCAGAGGCCTGCTGTTCCAAAGATACTTTTATCAGCAAAGAGACTCTTTAATGTAGTGTCACTGAAAAAGAATTCTAAAGTTGATGTTTTTTCGTATGCAGGAACTAAAATAAAGGGCAGTGTGCCACAAACATACTTTGAAATGAAGAGCAAAGAACTTCTCCAGGATCTCTCCTTTGAATGTGTTGTTTTAATTCTCGGGGGACTGGAACATATGAGACAGTGGATGGCATTCCACAATGCAGAGGGCACACAAACCTCTTCTATTTCCAGTTTATTTTTAACACTTGCTTGCATACATGTCGGACAACTTTTAGAAATAGGTGACCTATAGGAAATATTATATTTTCTTTATCTGATCAATTGCACAAGTGAAATCGAAATAACATCCCTTGCGTACTTATAGTGATTTGTAACTTTAGTCAGCTACTTGAAATTAGGTAGATTGACTAAAGGTACCTTCACACTAAACGATATCGCTAGCGATCTGTGACGTTGCAGCGTCCTGGATAGCGATATCGTTGTGTTTGACACGCAGCAGCGATCAGGATCCTGCTGTGATATCGCTGGTCGTTGAACAAAGTTCAGAACTTTATTTGGTCGTCAGACCGGCGTGTATCGTCGTGTTTGACACCAAAAGCAACGATACCAGCGATGTTTTACACTGGTAACCAGGGTAAACATCGGGTTACTAAGCGCAGGGCCGCGCTTAGTAACCCGATGTTTACCCTGGTTACCAGTGTAAAATTTAAAAAAAACAAACAGTACATACTTACATTCGCGTCCCCCGGCGTCCGCTTCCCACACTGACTGAGCGCCGTAAAGTGAAAGTGAAAGTACAGCACAGCGGTGACGTCACCGCTCTGCTGTTAGGGCCGGCGCTCAGTCAGTGCAGGAAGCGGATGGCGGGGGACGCGAATGTAAGTATGTACTGTTTTTTTTTTTTTTACATTTTACGCTGGCAACCAGGGTAAACATCGGGTTACTAAGCGCGGCCCTGCGCTTAGCAACCCGATGTTTACTCTGGTTACCCGGGGACTTCAGCATCGTTGGTCGCTGGAGAGCGGTCTGTGTGACAGCTCTCCAGTGATCAAACAGCGACGCTGCAGCGATCGGCATCGTTGTCGCTATCGCTGCAGCGTCGCTTAACGTGAAGGTACCTTAACACTTCGGATGTTGTGAGTACCTGGTAACTCTATACCCATAAAGCTAAGGTCTCATTCACATTTACTAATTTTGGTCTGCATTTGTATAAGTAAATTAAAACTTGAAACAGGTCTCAAACTTGAAGAGACAAAAATGTTACTCTTTTTCTCTTTTTAAGTACTACTTCTGGACTTGGCTGACAAATATTTCTGATGCAAAATAGTGATCAGAATACATGAGTGTGAATAGGACCTTATGATGTAAATGATCAGGTTAAAGGGAATGTATCATGAGAAAGTGACCCATTGTTCACATTAAGTAATATTGCAGTGTATAGTTTTTAATTTATTTATTTTTAGCTTTTTATGCCGATGTTCGGCACGCCAAACTCTAACAGTAACACAGACTTCCTGGAGAATTCTGTGTTTGGGTTCCTTGCACGGACTTTAGGTGTTCATTACGGACCTCGAACGTTACTGTTGAAATATGAAATATAATGCCTCTGTTATTAAGCTAGAAATTACATAAGATCCACCACTGAAAATAGTAGTAGACCCCGTTTCATTCTTCCATCTCTCTGTGACCTCTGCACAGAAAGCTGTTATAGAATTCAATGCGTTATCTGTACTGTACACACAAGTTTCCAGTGGTCTATGTGGCTGCTGTATTCTGCTACTGAAGATCCCTCCAAATATCTCAATGATATTCGCTGTTTCGCTTGATTTAGAACATTTTGAGATTTGATTCTTGGTTTGAAAAAAAAACCTTGTCTGGCATAATTTTGCACCCTACTGAAGCATCAGTGAGCAGGCTAATGTTATTTAGTGCTGTAGTGTGGGCCTTCCCATATCTGAAAGCGTTGTTTTATTCTACATAGATTACTGGAAGCACCAGCTAGAAAAATAGGTAATGTGTATACAAAGGCAAAACTAAAAATTCTCAGGCCTTGATGCAGAATCTATAGCAGGGGTGGGGAATAATTTTTCTACAAAGGGCCATTTGGATATTTATACCATCCTTCAGGGGCCATACAAACTCCGTCCACAAAGTACATCATGACTGTGGCACTGGTTTCAGGACGTAATCTTTCATTGCATGCCCTTCAGTGTTCACTAGTGAACACTGCGTGTGTGTGCTAACAGAGCAAGAAGAAATTAATGAGCTTGTGGCAATCAAAATACAGCTCCTTGCCCAAGAATGCGGTCCCTGAGAATCTGTCCGAGGACCTGATAAAAGGTCATCGAGGGCCGTAAATGGCCCTGGGGCCTGAGAATCCCCACCCCTGATCTATAGCATGTTCCCCAAAGTGTCAAATGCCATTGTTCTCTTGGGGTACAGGAGCCTTAGTTTCTGCTCCCTTCTAGCACAAGAGTCTCAATGTGACAGCTGCATGGCTTAAAGGGTTGATCTGATTTTAGAGAACACCCATCAACCAACTGCAGGTTGTATAAAAAACAAACTGTTTTTACTCACCCTCCCCAGGTCCAGGACAGTGTATTTTATAGTCTGCAGCACTGACATCATGATGACAATGCTGCAGCCACCTATTTAGCTGACTGATTGGCTGCAATGCTGTTAATGTGATGTCTATGCTGCAGACAATAGCAGACACTGGAAGCAGTCACGGTACTCACCACTTGATCGGGTGAAGGTGGATAATTAAAACACAGTTTGTCTTTTGAAAACAAAGTGTCCCCAGGGATAGGGGTTTTCTGAAACTTGAAAAACACTTAAAGTAAACTTTTAAATTTGCTTCATAATGCAGCTCAACCCTCTCAAGACAATTTATTTGCGTGCAACCATATTGTTTTATATCTTCTGTAATAAATGCTACTTACTAATACTAAACTGTAGTAAAATACAGAAGACAAGAAAAAAAAGAAAATAAAAAATCCTCCTATTTACATAACATCAAGTGTACCATTATTGCATTTGTCAGTTTTTGAAATTATTGGAGCAAGAATGAAAAAAACAAATTTCAACCACTAGTAACTACAACAGACATTCCAAAAACATAACAGATTCTATCTTATTTTACCATGAATATGGTCAGTAAAAGTTTGAATTGGATATGTTATGCTATGTGATTGAATATTGTTTTTGTGCTACTACCCTGAGAATAAAACAGTTGTTGCTCCCCTATAAACATGATTCCTTAGATTGTATGAGCCCGAGTACGAGCAAGCATCTTTATTGTTATGAGCAGAGGTAGATAAGTGGCTGGCAGAGGTGTCTTATCACCTGTGGAAACAAAGGCTTGGGCATGTTGAGATACATCATTCTAGTTTCTTGTTTCTTACGTTTGCTGTCTCGAGACAGTTGGGTGCTCAAGCACACATTACATTGTTGTCAGTTTCCACTGATATTTTTCTAATATTTAGGAGTCGGACCAATTTTTATGACTAATGCACACAGCTATCGTAGAAATCCATGAGGTACGGTACCCACAGAGATGCTCTTTTACTCTACCTGTGTATGCCTCTAATGTTACATAAAGGTAACCATTGCGACACACTTTATCAAGTACTTATAGGCATAGAGGTGTCATGCAGCATGTTGGCGTCATATGGCTTGAGACGTAGGGTACCTATGGTTCTATCACACAGAACATAGAGATGACATGAACTGCCATTACAGCTCTATGCTGTGTACACACGAGCTTGTTCCACTGCAGTAATTTGTGGAGAAAGGTAGTGTCTGGATAAGTACACTTTTATGTGGTCCTTCTAAATTGTTGGAGACAAATAAATTGATCTGGAGAGGATCAAGTTTGAGTTGAATTTCTTGAAATTTGCTATTACAGATAAATTTGAATGTTTTAAGATTGACAGTGAGGGTGATCAATGAGTTGAACAGGCTATCATGAGAGGTGGTGAGTTTTCTTTCAATGGAAGTCTTCAAACAGGCTAGGACAGACATCTGAGATGGTTTAGTGAATCCTGCATTGAGCAGGGGTTTGGACACTATGACACTTGAGGTCCCTTCCAACTCTAATGATTTGCGGTTTGAGTTTTTGCATGGGCCTTCTCAAAATGCCCTGCAGCTATGACATCTAGTGGATTATCATACCTTGTACAGTAGTGGTCAACCCGAGGGTGATCAGAAATCAGAAGTTCCCAGTGAAGTACAGTTTATGCCGCAGTTATTTTTCATCTCCAGAGTCACAGGGTAAGTCACTTTAGTAGAGTGTAAGCTCTTATGGTCAGTGGAGACTTCTCTCTCTCCTGTACACTGTAAGATCTTATGTTCAACCAGAAAACGACATAACTAGATATCTACTTATTTTATGTTTTTTCTGTAGAAGCTTTACCAATAAAAACAAACTAAAGACATGTTTTAGACTAAACTATCAAAGACCCTAATAGAAAATGTAGTGATTCTTGCATGTATTGAAGATGCCATGAATGGATTTTAAACATGTCTCTGGCCTACAGAGATAAAAAATATATTGAGTATAAGAAGAATAATTCTATTTTTACATATGGATTCTGACTGTAGAGTTGTATAGGTGATATAGCCTGCCAGTATTTCAGAAGGACAGAAAAAAAAGTCTTTCCATAGCCAAGAACAAAAATAGAGAATCTCAGTGCTGCTGAAATGCAGTTCACATTACTGAAATTTTACAGTGTATTTATATGTAATAATTACATTAGACTTATCTCTTCTCTCCATATGTTCTGTGTCCTTAATTTCGCAGCAGAATTTAATTGAATTAACTGGTAAAATGCAGTATCATTTTGTGATACTTCTCTTTCCTGAATACATATCCAATCAACTATGATAGCTGGACATCAATATAGGCGAATCCTTTCGATACATCTATATTGTCCACAAAAGGAAGCTATGTCTTTCAATGATTTTCTTATCTGCGCTATTTGAAGAAGGAGAAATGATAAGTAAACTGTATAGTATTGCTTTCCGGAGGCAGTGAAAATTGCTATGTGTGGTTACAATACAAGACATAAAAATGACCTATTTTCTCTGGGTTTATTTTTAACTCACACCTACACAGGCAGAGGCATGCCCAAAATATGTCAGGGACAAATCTCTGGGTTGGTTTTGGTGAGAGTAAATTCATTTGCAAGCAAAGTATACAAAAATAGAAATGAACAGTTTTCTATGTATTTGGGGGCAGGGTGATAAGAATATAAGTAATATGCACAATATGCTTATTATATAATGCATATTTATTTACGAAAGGCATATAGCATGGCTCAATGCAAACTCTATGAGGATTCTCCACATATGATTTTTTTCTATAATATAGGGGTCTCTAGTTAAATGGACCAGTCACTTGGTTTGTCTATCAACGTCTGTACAAAACAATACATTCCAGCAACACCAATCAAATGAGTAAGGGTGCAAGACCCCGATGCTTAGGCCATTAAGATCGTCATCAACATATATCCAAAGAATGTCAGTACTTCAGCATGTATGGTGAAAAAATTGAACTTAGTGCTTGAAAAAGACCCTGGAACATAGCCCATGAGCAAATAAAATGTAAATGCAGAGTAATCAATTACAGGAGCACGTGTGAGGATCCAGCGTTCAGACACAGCCAGACTGTCACGATGTGACTGACCCGGTATGAAATGACCCAACCGTAGGTCTGTCACAAACAGCACAACAAACAAGGGAACACCGGGGACACAATTACAATGGTGGGCCCTGTTGGTAGGGACTGGGGGAATGGGCACCTCCTGCACTGGCCTGCAGAAGTGCCCTGATCTTGCTACCGTCCCTATATGGGTTCTTTCACCCCATCGCCGACCAGGATACCCAGTCCCTCACTTGCCCTGCACCTATCCCTACATAGGGAACTGACAGGTGAGAGCACTGATCCCACCGCTGCACTAATACAACAATAGGTAACGAAAGACAGACAAGGTATAGGAAAACAACACTTAACTTATTGCTGCAAAGCACAGCACAGTGAGAAGAAACACCAGATTCACCGGACTCAGCAGAAGAACAATTGTTCCCAGCAAGCTCCTTCTCCCAGCTTGGTCGCTGCAGAATGAACTAACACCAACAGTCAGCTGATGCAGCAGGTGACCTCTTAAAGGATGGTGGGAGTGGTCATCACCAACATCAGCTGACCCAGCAGCAATGCAATGCAATAACACCAGCAGCCACTGGGGGGAAACTGCATTAACCCCCGATGACCAGATAGGAAAAAAGGTCTTAAACTGAGGGAAAACAGATCTGCCACAAATCCAAAAATGGATCGTGACACAGACTCCACACAGAGAAGGCTGCTCTCTGCCTCCCTGATAGCTCTATACAGAGTACTGAACCAGCATTAAGTATGCACAAACTATAATGTGATTGCTATGTATGGGGTAGGAACTGGAGCCTCTGTGACCTACGAGATCTACTATGCAGACAGGAGGCTGAATTTCCACTGTAAAAGGGGCTAATATACCAGTCCCAGTTACAGGAGAAATAAGCAAAAAACTACAGGTAATTGTATTAATTTATTAAAAGCCACTTCACCCTGCCAAATGTATTTTAGGACGTTTTGAAAGGTTTAAAATAGATTAAAAAAAAGGAAGAAGGCAAGAAAAAAAATAAATACAAGGAAAAAGAAAAAAAAAAAGAAAAAATACTGCAAAACTGCAAGTCTGAATTGTTGCTTCTAGCTTTACCCCTGTCGAAAAAATATGTTCAATATATAAAAATAATTCTTATGGAAAGGCGAACACAATTTAAATGCAATGGTCCTTTGTTGTAGTAAAAAATATAAAAAATACACACATTCCCTATTTTTCTTTACATTTCTCCCTGATATTACTTAAACAAAGAGGATAAGAGTGACATAAAATTTAGGCGAAAAAATGATTTGAATATCCGTATGACATCTGAAACCTGGTATGTCCATACAATGGAATTAAAGTAATTCCTAATTTTGTTAAAATGGAAAAAACAAATTTACATGTTGAAAACTGATTGTCACATAGATATAAGAACATTTTAAGGACCTATACACCACAGGGGGCAAGTCATTAAAATGTTTACGCCAAAAATCTTGACAGTTGTGCAAAAATATTGTGACTTTTGGCATTTACAGGTATTACAGAATGTGCATAGCAAAGATGGAACGGGGCATGGTCACATTCGCCAATCAAATTGATCATAAGTTACACCACTAAAGTGGTGTAACTTGCTCCAGAAATGTACACCAGCCCCAGGCTTGCATGCAGTAATGGGAAAATGAATACACCAGTCTTAATGAATTGTCCCCGTCTTAATGAATCCCTATGCGACAACGACACACAATTTGTAGGTAAGCTCTGTACTGGTGGATAATATTGACCTGCAGTGTTTTACCTGTACTTGCTACAAAATCTTGCTACAAATACCCAGCTGGCCTTTATTCAAGGAACAGTGCCACTGCTGTCCATTGACTGTGCTAGGTATTGCAGCTCCGTTAACTCTTTTGGCAGTGGATGGATGATTGGAGCTTGTCAAACATTGTCTAAAATCTACCTGATGTTTAGGTCTATCTTTAAAGCACAAACTTGTAAATAAATTAACATTTTTCCTTTTTTCCTAAAAACATTTTCTGAAATTGTGATTTTCTTTTCAAAACCTCTTGTTGTATGTGTAGCAATATCAGTATAGTAAATTTATTGGCCATTGCTATTCTGGTCAATCTAGTTCCTCCACGATGATGTTCTGCATACTACAAGAAGAACAATGCTCAGTTTCATGTGGATGAAGCAGACGCATCAACGTTACCTCCTATTTTCAGTGAATTAGAGCCTTAGAGGCACAAGTGTAAAGCGATTAGCACAATTTGTAATTCTTCAGGTTTTGGTGAGATTTGTTACAGTGCAGTTTGTGGCCCAGATTGCAGGATGTTAGCGCTTAGGGAATTCCTCTCTCTGTTGAGGGAACCTTGCCCTTGTTAAAGTTCATCTCTTTTCAGTGCAGAGGTCAAATCTTATTAAAAGGTTCATGCTCTTGAACTGCGACATCCCCTTGAGGAAAGCAATGGAACAGAGAAGAGGATGAATGTAGCCGAAATACCATTCTCCAATATATAAAATCTTTATCAGTCTTAATGAATCGCTAGGACTTTGCAGAGCTACAATTAGTCCCTTCTCCCTCCGGTAGACACAGCAGAACGGCTGGTTATTTATCACCCTGAGAGAGGTATGGTTGTAAGCGATTAGTGATAAATACCTTAACAGCATCGTAAGTGTTTCACTTTGCTAGGCCAATCTATGGCGTTCACGGATCAATACAGTTATTTCAGAGGAACTCATTTACACCTTGTTAATGCAAGATTCAATGAGTGGCAGTATATCACCCAATGCAGATCACATGTGCACCAAACCTTGTCCTGTCTTGAACAATTCTTGGAAGTTAAATGCAAAAGTACAAGAAATGTCTGAAAGGAAAGGTGCAGTATTTAGGAACACACTGACATCGCTATACTGCCTGTATCTACGGCCAAGAGCATGGAGATTTTATGAAATACTGAATAGATTTTTAGTTTCCCTGTATGAAAATAAGATGATAAGCAAATCTGTTACCCTACATATGATGGATTAAGTGCCTGTTCTGAATTATCAATAGCAATGCTGCAGAGTGATCCATCAGGGTAAAAAAACTGCAGAAGCAGCAAAAAATATGGCCACTTGGCTCAGGATTAGGCCACGTTCACACACTCAGTATTTGGTAACTTTTTACCTCAGTATTTGTAAGCCCAAACCAGGAAAGGAACAGTCAGAGGAAAAGTAGAATAGAATCATGTCACCACTTCTGTATTTATCACCCACTCCTGGTTTTGGCTTCCAAATACTGAGGTAAAATACTGACTGAATACTCAACGTGTAAACATGGCCTTAAGCTCATTCGACCTGTTTTTAAGAGATCACTTTTCAGTAGACATCACATATCATTATAAGCAGAGTAACAATGAAAGGTAGCCTCTACATATAGATAGCACAGAAGCCATCACTCACATTAGATTATGTCACAGCTCACCTCTTTCCCCTTCCTGCACAATGACCTCTGCACAAGTCACAGAACATATCTAGAAGTATCACCTGACTATACTTTTCTATAGTCCCTGTGGCTGCTGTGAAGTGCTGTAAAGTCAGTTAACAGAAGCTCAGGCAATAATATGTCTGCCCACATAATTATGTATATCAAATAAAATAACAACAGATTAGAAAAAAATGTGTTTCAATATCTAGGTTCAATTATTATAGAAATATGACAATAAATTTCATGCATTCTCTTTAATACATTTGTTCAGAAAGCCAGGTCACCATTTTAACAGGTCATGTACCGGTCCTCTTTTACTGTAATTGCACTGTTGTTATCATTGTGTACACAGGACACATGATCAATAATGTCTGTTAGGTATTTGTGTATAAAACCCATAAAAATTAGACTCTAGCGACAAGTGATTGTCTCCAAAGTCAAATAGAGTTACCTTCTGCTGTATCTTTGGGACCCATTATGTCACCAGGACTTGCGCCACCTCTACTACAGTGGCCCAGTATAATTCTTAAATGGAAAACTGCATAGTAGTACTACATAAAAATCAATTCTGTATACGTAGATGACCTTTCTAAGTTCCGTAATATTCTCTAAATATATTACCCCCCCTTTCCTGATGACAACTGATATTGTAATAGCACAATGCATGCAAATTTGATTTTCAGCAACTTTCTCACTGCCTATTATGGATACAATTCTGTTTCCTTCACTGAATGCTCAGCAGCTGATGTTGTGTGTACTACACACAGCTACCATTGTGATAGAAGCACACGGAGACATGTCTGTTTTTTATGGCAGCATGGATTACAAGGGCCAATACAAGTGTATGGATCTGTGAAAAACGCATATGGCACACGGATGACATCCATGTGCTGTACATCAGAGGTGTCAAACTGCATTCCTTGAGGGCCGCAAACCATGAGTGTTTTCAAGATTTCCTTAGCATTCCACAAGGTGCTGGAATCATTCTGTGCAGGTGATTAAATTATCACCTGTGCAATACAAGGAAATCCTGAAAACATGACCTGTTTGCGGCCCTCGAGGAATGCAGTTTGGCACCTCTGCTGTACATGTTTTACATTGTAAAGTATAGGAGAAGCTTTGTAATATCTTTCTTTATCATTACTGGAAAAACACTGATGACTGATAGTAAAACTGGACACACGGATGACTCACTGATGGAAAACACTGATGACACCAGTATAGTTTTTTCACATATATGTTTTATATGGATGTGTGAAGGAGGCCTTACTTTGCCAACATAGAGGTCCAAGAGGTTATGAAGAACAATAGATCTAAGGGCCCATTTAGGCTAGCTAATAATCAGGAAAAAGTAATAGAATAGATGTTCACCAATTATTGACTTCAGTGAATGTGCTGGCAATCCAGGATGAATGAGCAAAACGCTAATTCTTCTAGTGATTAGATCATTCATGCCAGCAAAAAAATCATCGTTATTGGAGAACTTCATTCTATGTAAATGGAAGAAATGTTGCTAAGGGCTCATGCAGATGGCCATAGATTGTCCAATTTGAGAGAATTGGGTCAATTATACAAATGACAAATTCTGGCCAGAGTTCGATCAGAGTGTGATGATATTGTGATTCGATTCTCTTGGATGACGAGATGATGGAGAAAAAAAATCCCCCATCTTTTCCAATCGCTTTTAGGCCACGTTTCTATGTTCAGTATTTGGTCAGTATTTTACCTCAGTCTTTGTAAGCCAAAACCAGGAGCGGGTGAAAAGTACAGAAGTGGTGACGTGTTTCTATTATACTTTCCCTCTGATTGTCCCTCTCCCGGTTTTGATGTAATTCAATACTGATGTAACATACTGAACATGTTAACATGGTCTGAATCCAAGTTACTGATCAAAAATACTCATACAAAGTCTATGAGTCCGTGAAAATCACAGACAGCACTCAGGTGACATCAGTATACAGTCCATGTGCTGTCTGTGATTAACATTTTAATAGATAGGAGAAGTTCAGATTTTATTTCCACACATGAAAAATCACTGATGAAACACGAAATGTAAAAAAGCAATCACTGACCAAACACTAATGAGACTTGGATCCAAAACACTGATGAACAAGAGTCCATGTTTTTACATATGATAAAAATCACAGATGTCTAACTGAGGTCTAAGACAGCATGACACATGGATTACACTACACCGCATGCTTTCGGTTAACATGGAGACACGTAGATCTGAAAAGTAGCTGTGGGCACAAAAAAGTAATAAATTGTTTAAGGGTATATGCATACAATACCTTTTTCAAGGAGAAATCACCAGAAAAAGCACTGCGAAACCACAGTAAAAAATAAACATAATGAACACTAATGTAAAAATGCCATCTCTGTGCACATGTTAAATCTTTTGCTACTTCTTATAACCGCTTTGGAAACTATGAAGAGGCTAAAAGAAGCTGCATGTTCATTCTTCACTCCAAAGACATACTGATAAGGAATTTAGATTGTGAGCCCCAATGGGGACAGCGATGATGTCTCTAAAGGTTTGCGGAATTAATGGTGCTATGTAAGTAAGTAAAATAAATAAATAAATAAATTATTCGACCAGAAGCTGATAATTAATGATAGTTTAAATAACATAAAAACATAAAAAAAACACTGTCAAAATCCCCAGCTATGCCGCTTTAATAAAAAGACCACTGTTTTTTTCACAAAGTATCATCATAACCTAAAGAAAACTCGACTGGTCAGCCGAAATCTTAAAGACGTCGTGTTGGGTATCATTGCTGTAAAAACAAGAAACTTCTAAAAATCTTGCAAAAGGTATAAAAGATAATAAAATCCCAATCTGTGTCTATTTTGTATTTTTTATGCAATTTTGAATATTAGAAGACAATAATAGAATCAAAATTCTTAGCACAAAAAAAAACATAAGTATGCATGAGATAACTTTTTACTTATCGGAATGTATAGTATAGCATCAATGTATCATGAATATATGATGCATATGGCATAATGCATGGTATGATGCATTTTTTAGCCGCGGCTATCTTTAATCTATAAGGAAAGTGTACAGCGTATATTTTATGCTGAAATTTACGGTAGATTCATACCACTTACAGTCAGATTTTCAGCAGTTATGCAAGTGTGACATCTACTGCAGCAAAATGAGCCTTGTTTTAGTTACCTTGCACATTTAAGATTGTTTAATGTGGCAGTGATGATCACCGAGAATATAATATCCAATAATACACTGAGAAAAGAATTCCTTTACTGAGAGTCTAATAGGTTCATAAAATTACCTTCAAATCCAGAGGCTAAACTGCGCTGATCTTTTCCCATTTAATTCACAAGCCTCTTACTGGTAAAACAGTAGAAAGAAATTGGCGCTGTGGAGAAGCTAAGTGCACAGGTAATTATTTGTCTATGTTTTAAGTTGCATACATCATCCTTGAGAACAATTTGTACTGAACCTAATAATACTTATTTTATTCATACACATCTGGAATGTAAATGCTATTTTGCACATGTTTTAGAGGAAAATACTTATTTGTAAAACATGAAGATTATTTCCTAAAATCACGTTTTACTTTATCAGTTGACAACATGAATTATCGCTGTTTTTAAGGAAATAAATTATATTCATGGTATTTAGCTCCTGTATTAGCGCACTAAATATTGCAGTATAGTACAGTACAATCTTTTCAGATGGAGAGGATTTTTTTTGCTGCATTTTTTAGTACCATGCAGAGATCTTGAAAGCTGTGAATAATTAATATTGAACGTAGATTTGGTGCAAATTGCAGGACTCGATCCATCGGACATGTCAGTGATCATCTGTGAGCCCTGAGAATCCCTTCCTACCTGATGGCATCCATGATTTTTCTTTTGATTTTCTGGCCTGGCAGATCATCACATGTGCATCAAGTCGCAACAATAATGTAATGCCAGGTCAGATAATCAAAAGAAATGGGGATGCAATCAAGTAGGAGGCAGCACTCAGGGTCCCTGGCCACAGCTACACATTATTGATGTAACTGATGGACTGGGTCCTACAAATTGATGAGCACCTACTCTAATAGAAAATCTTATATAAAAATCAGTTTCTTTTCATTGTTGAATGAAAATTTTTAATTTGCTTTTTTGTTTTATTTTTTATTCAGAATATAAGAAGGATATACAAGAACATCTTTTAGTTGTTAGAAGTTATCACTAAAAGATCTATTTATGTCCTAAAAATTGAAAAGCTATGTTCTGGACTTATGAATCAATTTGTAACCTAGGAGTGTGTATTACAATTAATGTGCAATTTGTACATCATCAATCATAAGGCTGTCAGGGGGAAATGGTAATCATTTTAACTTTCACAGGATGGGAGGTTGATTAGACCTTGCCAAAATCTGAACTTGTGACCTAGATGCCACAGGGTTAAGTCAAGCCTGTAGAATATGGATTGGCCCTTTGCGAAGCACTATGTGAGTATAGAGAACTACGGCCATTTATGTGCTTGGCCAGATAGAATACATTATATATGTTAAATAATCAATATTAGATTCCGCTTGTTAATAACTTGAGGTGTGGTAATATTAATTACAATACAGAGTCAAGTTAACTTCTAGTTTCCATTAAATTTCCATTTACCCTTTTAGTGAATTATTATAAAATGGTATATCTTATAGACTTGATTTGCAGAGAATATTATTAATGGATCTGCATACAGAGTTAAATACCAAAGACTCATTCTAGATAAAATTTATAGATTTGCCATGTGACATTTATAAGTACTGATCTTACTAAAAGGGAACGAAGATATAGCACCCATAATATGTGAAATGAGTGATCAACACATATGCATTATGTACTTAAAGCCTCTGTGGATTTCATATCCATCGACTTACAGTGTTTACCTTGGCACAAGATCAGCTTAGCACAATACACACATAGATATATACAATCATAAGAAAAATTAAGTACACCATCTGAATTCTATGGTTTTTATGTATCAAGACATGATGAAAAAAATATCGTCCTTGGAAAGTCTTAAAATTTAGTAAATACAATCTCAAATGAACAATACAACATGAGAATTACACAGTGACATTATTTATTTAACAAAAACTAGGATAAAATGCAGAGGCAGTGTGTGAAAAATAAAGTACTCCCTTACTACTTTTTATAGGAAATTAGAGGATAAGGGTTGGATTACACTAAACGACTGCCGAACTGCTAAACCTTTATCGATTGGCAGTCATTTAATAGTAACAAAAAATAGAAAAGTTGTATATCGACTTACCAACTGTTGAAAAATTTCTTGAATCGAGGTGCAGTGCACGGAGGCTCCAGACCAACTTCTAGGTGTAGATATAGCAGCAAAAATCCAGCATTCGCAGGAAATTAGGTAAGTTTAATAAAACATTATTTTTTTAGCAACGTAGTTAAAAAAAGGGAAAAATTAAAAATCAAAACACACAGAGAATAAAAGGAATGTAGGTTGTTTATAATTGACAATAATTGTTTAGTCTCCTTAATATGGCTGGATGTGGATAATACTAGCGGTTGTAATATGTTATTCAGCCATGAAGACAAATGCTCAGTGAGAGATTGAATCCGCGCAACAATCGGTCACAGCGGGGGAGGAAACTGTGATTTGTGAGTCTTAGGTAGGGTATGAAAAATGGGACACAAAGAAGTCTTAGGTAAGAAATTATTCTTTCTCTTTGGTGGATAAGACATTCTGCGATACACCTTTTGAAGTAGTATGGGCAACTTGTGAGGTAGGACTTTGCGTTAAGTGGAGGTATCGGACAGCAAGTTCATGACCTGGAGACACTGCAAGCTATTGTAGCACATTTTGGCAATGAAGCTACTCTCAGCAGCATGTGCAACATATGGCCTGATGTTGTTGTGTTGTGAAATGGCTCATGCAATACTTTGGAGAACTGGCCATATTACTGATTCCGTGTTTGAGCCATACTGCACAGCAAGAAAAATTGGACTTCATATAATAACCCTAAGGAATCAAACCAACCAACAGAAGGCATTTGAATAACATTGGGCTATAAGATGTTCCATTGACCACATAGCACCGCTCTTAACCCCTTTACCCCCAAGGGTGATTTGCACGTTAATGACCAGACCAATTTTCACAAATCTGACCACTGTCTCTTTATGAGGTTATAACTCTGGAATGCTTCAACAGATCCTGATGATTCTGACACTGTTTTCTCGTGACATATTGTTCTTCATGATAGTGGTAAAATTTCTTTGATATTACCTGCGTTTATTTGTGAAAAAAACGGAAATTTGGCGAAAATTTTGCAATTTTCCAAATTTGAATTTTTATGCAATTAAATCACAGAGATATGTCACACAAAATACTTAATAAGTAACATTTCCTACATGTCTACTTTACATCAGCACAATTTTGGAACCAACATTTTTTTTGTTAGAGAGTTATAAGGGTTAAAAGTTGACCAGCAATTTCTCATTTTTACAACACCATTTTTTTTTAGGGACCACATCTCATTTGAAGTCATTTTGAGGGGTCTATATGATAGAAAATAACCAAGTGCGACACCATTCTAAAAACTGCACCACTCAAGGTTCTCAAAACCACATTCAAGAAGTTTATTAACCTTTCAGGTGTTTCACAGGAATTTTTGGAATGTTTAAATAAAAATTAACATTTAACTTTTTTTCACAAAAAATTTACTTCAGCTCCAATTTGTTTTATTTTACTAAGGGTAACAGGAGAAAATGGACCCCAAACGTTGTTGTACAATTTGTCCTGAGTACGCTGATACTCTATATGTGGGGGTAAACCACTGTTTGGGTGCATGGCAGAGCTAGGAAGCGAAGGAGCGCCATTTGACTTTTCAATGCAAAATTGACAGGAATTGAGATGGGACGCCATGTTGCGTTTGGAGAGCCCCTGATGTGCCTAAACAGTGAAACCCCCCACAAGTGACACCATTTTGGAAAGTAGACCCCCTAAGGAACTTATCTAGATGTGTGGTGAGCACTTTGACCCATTAAGTGATTCACAGAAGTTTATAATGCAGAGCCGTAAAAATAAAAAATCATATTTTTTCACAAAAATGATTTTCTCGCCCCCAATTTTTTATTTTCCCAAGGGTAAGAGAAGAAATTGGACCCCAAAAGTTGTTGTCCAATTTGTCCTGAGTACGCTGATACCCCATATGTGGGGGTAAACCACTGTCTGGGCGCATGGGAGAGCTCGGAAGGAAAGGAGCGCCGTTTGACTTTTCAATGCAAAATTGACAGGAATTGAGATGGGACGCCATGTTGCGTTTGGAGAGCCACTGATGTGCCTAAACATTGAAACCCCCCACAAGTGACACCATTTTGGAAAGTAGACCCCCTAAGGAACTCATCTAGATGTGTTGTGAGAGCTTTGAACCCCCAAGTGTTTCACTACAGTTTATAACCCAGAGCTGTGAAAATAAAAAAATCTTTTTTTTTCCACAAAAATTATTTTTTAGCTCCCAGTTTTGAATTTTTCCAAGGGTAACAGAAGATATTGGACCCCAAACGTTGTTGTCCAATTTGTCCTGAGTACACTGATACCCCATATGTGGGGGGGAACCACCGTTTGAGCGCATGGCAGAGCTCGGAAGGGAAGGAGCGTCATTTGGAATGCAGACTTGGATGGATTGGTCTGCAGGCGTCACATTGCGTTTGCAGAGCCCCTAATGCACCTATACAGTAGAAACCCCCCACAAGTGACCCCATATTGGAAACTAGACCCCCCAAGGAACTTCTCTAGATGTGTTGTGAGAACTTTGAACTACAGTTTATAACGCAGAGCCGTGAAAATAAAAAATCTTTTTTTTCCACAAAAATTATCTTTTAACCCCCAGTTTTGTATTTTCCCAAGGGTAACAGAAGAAATTGGACCCCAAAAGTTGTTGTCCAATGTGTCCTGAGTACGTTGATACCCCATATGTTGGGGCAAACCCCTGTTTGGGCACACGGGAGAGCTCGGAATGGAAGGAACACTGTTTTACTTTTTCAATGCAGAATTGGCTGGAATTGAGATCGGATGCCATGTCACGTTTGGAGAGCCCCTGATGTGCCTAAACAGTGGAAACCCCCCAATTATAACTGAAACCCTAATCCAAATACATCCCTAACCCTAATCCCAATGTAACCCTAACCACACCCCTAACCCTGACACACCCCTAACCCTAATCCCTACCCTATTCCCAACCGTAAAAGTAATCCAAACCCTAACCCTAACTTTAGCTCCAACCCTAACCCTAACTTTAGCCCCAACCCTAATTGTAGCCTTAACCCTAGCCCCAACCCTAACCCTAGCCCTAACCCTAGCCCTAAACCTAGCCCTAACCCTAGCCCTAACCCTAGCCCTAACCCTAACCATAGCCCTATCCCTAACCCTAGCCCTAACCCTAACCCTAGCCCTAACCCTAACCCTAATGGGAAAATAGAAATAAATACATTTTTTTAAATTTTTTAATTTTCGCTAACTAAGGGCGTGATGAAGGGGGGTTTGATTTACTTTTATAGCGGGTTTTTTAGCAGATTTGTATGATTGCCAGCCGTCACACACTGAAAGACGCTTTTTATTGCAAAAAATATTTTTTGCATTACCACATTTTGAGAGCTATAATTATTCCATATTTTGGTCCACAGAGTCATGTGAGGTCTTGTTTTTTGCGGGATGAGTTGACGTTTTTATTTGTAACATTTTCGGGCATGTGACATTTTTTGATCGCTTTTTATTTTGATTTTTGTGAGGCAGAATGACCAAAAAACAGCTATTCATGAATTTCTTTTGGGGGAGGCGTTTATACCGTTCCGCATTTGGTAAAATGGATAAAGCAGTTTTATTCTTCGGGTCAGTACGATTACAGCGATACCTCATTTATATAATTTTTTTATGTTTTGGTGCTTTTATATGATAAAAACTATTTTATAGAAAAAATAATTATTTTTGCATCGCTTTATTCTGAGGACTATAACTTTTTTATTTTTTCTTTGATGATGCTGTATCAAAGCTTGTTTTTTGCAGGATAAGATGACGTTTTCAGCAGTACCATGGTTATTTATATCCGTCTTTTTGATCGCGTGTTATTCCACTTTTTGTTTGGCGGTATGATAAAAAGCGTTTTTTGCCTCGTTTTTTTTGCGGTGTTCACTGAAGGGGTTAACTAGTAGGACAGTTTTATAGGTCGGGTCGTTACAGATGCGGCGATACTAAATATGTGTACTTTTATTGTTTTTTTTTAGTTGGATAAAGAAATGTATTTATAGGAACAATATTATTTTTTTGGGGGGGAATTTTTTTGGAATTTTTTTAAATTTTTTTTACACATGTGAATATTTTTTTTTTACACTATAACATTGCCCCAGGGGTGGGCATCATGTTATAGTGTAAGATCGCCGGTCTGACACTTTGCTGTGCACTGTCAGATCGGCGATCTGACATGCACAGGTCCTGAAGGCTTCCCTGTGCCTGCTCTGAGCAGGTGCTGTGAAGCCACCTCCCTGCAGGACCCAGATGCCGCGGCCATTTTGGATCTGGGCCTGCTGCAGAGAGGAGGAGGTAAGAGACCCTCGGAGCAACGCGATCACATCGCGTTGCTCCGGGGGTCTCAGGGAAGCACGCAGGGAGCCCCCTCCCTGCGCGATGCTTCCCTGTACCGCCAGTACACTGCGATCATGTTCGATCGCAGTGTGCCGGGGGTTAATGTGCCAGGGGCGGTCCGTGACCACTCCTGGCACATAGTGCCGGATGTCAGCTGCTTTAGTCAGCTGACACCCGGCCGCGATCGGCCTCGCTCCCCCCGTGTGTGCGGCCGATCACGCTGGATGTACTATCCTGTCGGTGGTCATACGGGCCCACTCCACCTCGACGGGATAGTACGTCCGATGTCAGAAAGGGGTTAAAGGCTATCGTCTTGCAGATGAATATGGTAATTGAGGCTGGAATGGGGGTTTGTCTTCCCCAGGAATGAGTCTTGCCTTCATCTTGGATATAATGATAGCCAGAGATTGGTCTGTAGACCACTTGAGCAACACCAGAGGCCTTTACAAGAAAATGTCACACAGGTCCTATTCCTGGGAACATGGTGTGCGGTGGCATAATGGACAATAGCCATAACCTCATAGCCTTGGTTTTGGAACAAGTGGTACTGCCATTTCTCCAAAGTGTCACAGGAGCCACTTTTACCACTACAATTCCATGCTGCTTGTGCTACTGTGAGAAAATTGTGTGGCTTAAATGTGCTATCATGGCCTGCAGTATTTTTGGACTTGTCTTCCATCAAGTACATCTTGGATGTCATTGGTTGGCAAATGTAAAAGGAGCTACCAGCAGCGGATTGTGATGATTTGCATGTCCAAGTGCATTCAGTGTGGCAGAACATTCCTCAAACAACCATTGATAACCTCATTGATAGCATGCACCTGTGTGTTTCTGCGCATGGCTCTCATACTTTATACTGATTGAATCAAGATTTGAAAATACTGATTTTATTTTTTCATTATTTCGATATCATTACCATCTCCTTTTATCCTGTGATTTCCATATTTCTACAACTTTCACTCCCTTATTTTGCAACTTCATTATTGAACAGTGTGCTTCTGCTACTGGATAGACAGTTACCATCTAATTTCTCTTATTAGTGACACAGAGGTTTGAGCTTTTATTAAGGCCCCTATTTCTGGAGATAAGTTATGGTCAGAGATTATACCGCCCTAACTCAAATAAATTGGGCTGCTCTGCAAAATGTAACTAAAAAGAATGCATGCCATGATTTGGAACTCTCTTACAGCCATCGTATATTTTCACAACAGAACATAGAACATATATCAGAAGTTGAAAGTTAGACATTTTTCCATGTTATCTGGAAAAAATTAACTTATTTAGAAATTAATGACAACATTTCTCAAAAAAGTTGAGACAGGGTTAATAAAAGTTGGAAAAGAAGGTGTTACTAATAAAAACATCTAAAGTGTGAATCTTCAACTATATCACATGACTGTTTATAAAAAGAGTATGTTAGATAGGCAGAGTTTCTCAGAAGCAAAGATGGTCAGAAATTCACGACTCTGTGAACAGCTGCGTTTAAACATTGTGAACAATTTCAAGAAAATATTCCTCAACTTAACATTGCAAAGATTTTGAATAGCTCCCCATCCACAGTACATAATATAATCAAAATATTTAGAGATTCTAGAAAAATACATGTGCACAAAAGATAAGGCCAATCGTCAATATTATATTTTTGTGATCTATGGGTCCTCAGGTGGCACTGCCTTTAAAACAGGCATGATTAGGTTGTGCAAATCACTGCATGGGCTCAGGAATACTTCTAGGAATCATATTTGAACACAGTTTGCTGTGCAACTCACAAATGCAAATGAAAGCTCTATCATGCAATGAAGCCATATATCAAAACAATATAGAAACACTGCTGTCATGGCATTGGACTAAGTAAAATGGAAAACTGATCTGTGTTCAGATTAATCAAATTTTGAAATTCTTTATGGAAACTACAGATGCCATGTCTTGCAGACTCAAGAAAAGAGGAATCATGCAGCTTATTATAAATGTAGAGTTCAAAAGCCAGCATCTCTGATAGTGTGGGGTTCTATTAATGCATATGGCATGAGCAGCTTACACATTCTGAAAAGGCACCATCAATGCTCAGCAATATAGAGAGGTTTTAGAACAACATATGTTTGTAGCCCAACAATATCTCTTTCAGCATATGCCTTGACTATTTCAGCAAGACAATGCTAAATCACATACTGCATCCATCACAATAGCATGACTTCACAGAAGAAGAGTTGGGGTAATGAAATGACAACCTGTAGTCCAGACTTTTCACTAATAGAAAACAATTAGCACATTAAGAAAAGAAAAATCAGTCAAAGACGACTCAAGATAGTTGAGCAGCTAGAATCCTACATCAGACAAGAATGAGACAATAAACCTCTCCCTAAACTCCAGCAATTGGTCTCCTCACTTCCCAGATATTTACAGACTGTTGTAAAAAGAAGCGAGGATGCTACACAATTGTAGACATCGCCCATTCCCAATTTTTTTTAGATGTGTTGCCGACTTCAATTTGTAAAGGAGTCAATTTTTTCAAATGAAATTGAGAAATGTCTCTAATGTTCACTTTCTGATCTGGGTTCTATGTTCTGTGTGAATAAAATATGGCTAACGAAAATTTCCAAATCAATGCATTCTCATTTTTTTACATTTTACAGTGTAACAACTTTTTTCGATTTGGGACTGTAAATTATAAGTGATCAACTCAGATGTATGTAAATAAATCAGCTCATTTTGATGAAATTTCCTAATAAATTGGTTTTCATATTATTGTTTGCTTTTTGTTATTACAGATTTTTTTTTTTTTTGGCAAGTGATAAATCTGATCTAGATTATCAAGGACATTTATTACATGCTTTGTTTATAAACGCCATAATAATTAAAGTATAGGTTTTTTTTATTACATGCTAAAAGTAATTTTAAAATCTAAAACGTAAAGCAGCCATAAATGTAAAATTAATATAATTACATGGAAATGCAACGAATACAAATAGTACTAAAGTTAAATATTAGCTTTAGAGGTTTTCCAACAGATTCGATTTGTTCCTTATTCACAGGATAGATAAACGTCTGATCATCACCAATCAGCAGAAAGGGAATCCTCCTAGATGTTGTTAGGATTGAATAATTACATATGCATGTTGTAGTTCCATCCACTCTATTGAAGCCCAATAGAATGTAGGAGGAATGTGGTCTCTAGTGATTGCTAAGGTTCCCGATGGTGGTTCCTCAAGAAATCAGACATTTATCAGTTATCGTATGAATAGATGGGAAATGTAATTCATGGGAAGAAAGAGGCACTATCTTTTCTCCTGACATGTTTATAAATAATCGTATTCTCCAAGATATAACAATTCTCAGTCACCTTTAATTAAAGTTGTTCCTTTGATATTTTTTAAAAATATACATAAAATTGACAACTGGATGTTACTATTTCTCTTGCTAAAGGAGAATTTCCCGACAGTGTTATCTGTCAGCATTGATCGGACAGTTTCAGGGGGTTGTAGGGACGCGCCAAAAACTGCAACCCAGTTGTCAATTTCTCAGACGAATGGCACAATGCAGAGCATGAAAAAAATTGCTCAAGAATTCTTATTTCATGTAGAATAAAATTGTTTACTAAAGTAGACGTGTCAGTGGAGATGACAGAGCCCCTTCAAATATTTATTAAAATAGGAAAAAAATACAATATTATGTTCATGTGTAATATTTTAAAGAATTTCATGGACGTCATATATGGCATAAATGTATTCACGATTACCTCTGTTCCTGCATTGTCAACTGCCAGTCATGTAAAATAAGGTAGCGGGGACATAAGCAGATAGGATAAGAAGAGGGATGCCTACTGGCTGATGAAGTCTTGTGCTCTTACTTATGATTGTTGATCCAGCAGTAAATTGGATGGTGTCCTTAAGTCATCACTAGTAAGAACAGCATCAAGTATTAGTGATGATGTGTGCTATAGCCAGTCATTGAACACTTACAATTCAGCAGAAATGTATAAATTGGCCCAAATTCTGCAGGTTACTTAAATTCATTTACGTCCATCTCACTTCCCATTCAGTAACACCAATAGTGTATAACACACATTGCTGGTCTCAGTATTTAGGAGATCTTCAGCTCTGTATTTACCAGGAAGAAAAATATTATTTTTATTTTGCCAATAAAAACAGAAGTAAATGCATTCTGTGGTAAGCTGAGTTATTTGAAAATACTTTGCGGAATCTGTACAAGCCAACTTGTCCTCAACACTGCAAGGTTTTAGTGGCCAGAAAGAGGATTGTGGTCTTTCAGGACATGGAGCCTAACATGTTTATAGCGGAGCCTGGATGATAATTTACACGTTTGATTATGCTGATCTCCTTACTGAGCATAACTTACAGGATATGTTTGCAGGGCATGTGCCAGTAAATACAATCCTGTTAATAATGGCTGATTGATCATTTAATATTCACTGTAGCTCCAGAAAAGTTTATATTAGGAAAACTTGCATGTTTGTTTTTAAAGTAATTCCTTTGAAAGGGTTATCTTATCAGAGGCATTAAAACCAGAAATGTGAAAATTTCTTATTCAGAGAAATGAAACTTAACAACTGTAGTTAATCAGTGCGGCAACTGATTGGTTTCAGAGGTCACATGCCACCCAAGCCAGAGGAGAAGTAGATGGGACCCGTGGGGACACGGTTGGTGGAGGAAGGGTGGGAGGTAGGAAGTAGAGTATATGCTATTTCTTTTTTAACCAAAATGATAAAAAATGTAACTTTTACTCCTATTTATCTACATATACACAATGAGGGAAGGAAAAAATTGGAAAGTCAGCTCACCGTGTTCAGATGCACCTTGTCAGGTGGAAGCAAATTCGCACGGAGCAGTCACAGTCTCGGACGTGATCATCAAAGGCAAAAAGGGAGGAAGGTGGTCTCCAGCGACAACAGAAATTGATATAATAATTCAAATATAAATACCGTACTTCTCTTTTATTGATCCAGTATAAAAATACAAAAGTGCTGGTAACCACTAGAAATCCATGTCAGATAGAGCATTGTTCTATCTCCATGTGAGATAGACCATTGTTCTATCTCAATCAGAGAACATGAATTGGGTTAGTTTTAACCATCCCCAATGTTGCAATCGCCGTTGTTCACCGAATAACAGCGACCGCAAAAAAAAGAAAGTCTGATTTCCCATTTATTTCTCTTTCCTCTGATATGATCTAGCACATCAGAGGAGAGAGAGAATAGGGTCCACCAAGCCTCCCTGGTACCTCTGGCATCCCTCGGTCCCTCTGGCTTTGTCCTAGGGCCCTCGGCATCTTTTTCTGCCAAGAAAATGGCGGGTGCATGCGTAGTGCCCCCTTGATCTGCTGGCCTGCACCCAGCAGCAATAGGAGAATTTTCCTGTTGGTTCATTTTGATCACTGTGATAGAACCTATCACAGTGCTCAAAATAAAAAAATAGTAAATCAAACCTCCCTTTATCCTTTTATCAACCCCTTAGTTAGGTAAAAATAATAAAAGAAAAAATGTATTTTTTTCCATTTTTCCATTAGGGTTAGGGTTAGGGTTGGAGTTAGAGCTAGGGTTAGGGTTGGAGCTAAGGTTAGAGCTAGGGTTAGGGTTTTAGCTAGGGTTAGGGTTTGGGCTAGGGTTAGGGATCGGGTTAGAGCTAGGGTTAGAGTTGGGGCTAGGGTTAGAGCTAGAGTTAGGGTTGGGGTAGGGTTGTGGTTAGGGTTGTGTTGGGGTAGGGTTGTGGTTATGGCTATGGTTAGGGTTGGGATTAGGGGTGTGTTGAGGTTAGGGTTGGGTTTAGCGCTGTGCAAGGGTTGGAGTTAGAATTGGGGGGTTTCCACTGTTTAGGTACATCAAGGGGTCTCCAAATGAGACATTTAGAAATAAGACCGTAGGCACTACTATATAATGTGGTGCTCAAGTAGGTGCCCAAGCCATACAATATTAGAGATAAACTTGGCACACACGTGGTTAGATGCAGTGTAAATTTAATGGAGAAGAGTACATACAGTAGACGTTTCGGTCAAAACTAGACCTTCATCAATGTACCTCACTTAGAGCTTATGGAATTTTCTAGGGTCACATAGGTTAAATTTTAGCCACATTGGTAATCAGAAGCCCGTCTTTGGTGAGGCCGAATCCGGCGCAGACGAAAAGGGGTAACGGAAACTGGACTAGCGGTGGACACCGCGTCCGTTACCCCTTTTCGTCTGTGCCAGATTCGGCCTCACCAAAGACAGGCTTCTGATTACCAATGTGGCTAAAATTTACCCTATGTGACCCTAGAAAATTCCATAAGCTCTATGTGAGGTACATTGATGAAGGTCTAGTTTTGACCAAAACGTCTACTGTATGTACTCTTCTCCATTAAATTTACACTGCATCTAACCACGTGTGTGCCAAGTTTATTACCAAATGAGACATTGATTCCAGCCAATTTTGCATTCAAAAAGTCAAACGGTTCTCCCTCCCTTCAGAGCCCTGCCATGCGCCCAAACAGTGGCATTCCCCCACATACAGTGTATCGGCATCCTCAGGAGAAATTTCACAACAAATTTTGTGGTCCATTTTCTCCTGATACCCTTGTGAAAACAAAAAAGTTTAGTTCCAAAAGTTAATTTTTTGTGAAAAAAGTAAAATGTTAATTTTCTCCTTCCACATTGCTTTAGTTCTCGTGAAGCACCTGAAGGGTTAATAAACTTCTTGAATGTGGTTTTGTGCACCTTGAGGGGTGAAGTTTTTAGAATGGTGTCACTTTTGGGTATTTTCGGTTATATTGATCCCTCAAACTCACTTCAATTGTGAGGTGGTTCCTAAAAAAATGGTTTTGTAAATTTTGTTGGAAAAATTAGAAATCGCTGGTCAACTTTTAACCCTTATCATCCTAACAAAAAAAATTATGTTTCCAAAATTGTGCTGATGTAATGTAGATAGATATGTGGGAAATTTTATTTTTTAACTATTTTTTGTGATGTGACTTGTATTTTAGGGCACAAAAACTAAAAGTTTAAAAATTGAAAAATTTTAAAAATTTTTGCCAAATTTCCGTTTTTTCATAAATAGACGCGAGTCATATTGAAGAAATTTGACTACTAACAGGAAGTATAATATGTCATGAAAAAACAAACTCCGAATCAGTGGGATCCATTAAAACGTTCCAGAGCTATAACCTCATAAAATGACAGTGGTCAGAATTGTAAAAATTGGCTTGGTCATTAAGTACAAAATTGTCTCTGTCACTAAGGGGGTTAAAAAGATAATGTTGCACAACAAGACAGTCTGAACCACATCATGATATCCCCAAACAATCAACAATAGATAAGGTAATAGAACTACATCAATGTAATAAACATAGGGCCCAGTGGCTAGACAACCAAAATTAAGCAAGTAGACAAGATGTAGTATATAGCCAAATGAAGGCCTAAGTAAAAAAAAATCTTACAGGGAAAACCAGGTGGGAACAGATCAACCTTTACAATGTATCCAGTCACTGATTTCCACATGGACAATGACAGTTTGGTCAACACTAGCTCTGCCCAATAATTTATCCACCCTTTCTACCACATTCTGGCTGTTTATGGCCATTTTCTGAAAACTAAAAACTTACAAATAAAATTTAAATAGCTTAAATACTGACAAAAATCCTTCAAAATATAGTCAACCTGTATTTTATATTATATTCTTATTTTATATCATTTTCTTAGAAATGACGTGACATTTTTGGTGGCTTTAAGACAAAGAATGGAAGCATCAATCTAACATAAATCGCACAAAAAAATTATGCATACTGCATATGTATGTAGACTCCATATTTATGTGTTGCGAGAATATAAGCTATAAAATGTAACTGGGATAACATTCACATTAAAAAACAAATAGTATAGCAACAGTGACTCAAGGTTAATGTTGACCTATATATCTGTATAATTCAGAGTCATGTACTCTCAAAGACAGGTTCATATTGATCAGACATGGGCATAAAGTAATGTACGCATAATTACCTAATGTCCTAGTTCCAGGTTTTGAAGATTTGTCCTTCCTGTAAATGTCCTTGCTTTGTGACCAACTGCATAGTAATATACTCTTCTGTGTGTTGGATTAAATTTTTTATCTGTTCATAACTGAAATATGATTTAACCAAGTTTGATTTGTTTTGTGTAAAGGAATAATTGTAAGAACAGATCTGGCAATGCTAGTTAATGCTATTATTTTTTGCTCAGACAATTTAATGAAGAAAGTTGAACCTAATTAAATAAAATGCTTTAATTGTCCTATATGTGGCAGTCCCAAGTCACTTCTAGCTCTATCTTGGGAACTCGGTATCTTAATTATTCTGCAAAATGCAAGCCATAGATTCTTTAATTCGTGTTAACTGAATGGTATTCTGGCTCAAACAGGAAACAATAAAAAGAATCAATGAAAGTGTAGTATATAGTATTGACAGTGGTGATAACATTTCAAAGACTTGAATGCAACCACAGTAAATGAAATGTTTTATAGAAAAATACACATCTATTTGAGAAGTAGGGTTTTCTAGCAGAAAGTCTATAGAATCGGCAGGCCCACAGGCACATTAAAAATGCACCACCATTACAGCTTCATTCTTCATGTCTTGCAGTATTAGACATATGCTGGAAATATGACTAGGCTAGTAAATTGTGGACCCACATATAGAAAGAATGTCCATTACATGTTTTTCTTAACTTTTATCAAACTCACTATCTTATTTTATCACACCATGTTGAGCTCCCCAAAATGATTCAACCCTTTTACTCTTCATAATATTAAGTTCTCTTCAAACCATAAAAAGTCTTCTGCCCTTTTTCCTTATCATCACTAAAAATATTTTTGCAGATTCTGTTAAGGTGTGCTAAATGGCTCCATTATCAAGTCTGGAGACCAGAAATTGAAGTGCAGTTCAATAAAATAGAACACTTTTTTGTCCTGTCTGTCAAAATCTTTAAGGCATCCATGATTTTTTGAAGCTGAAGAAACATATACAAATTATTATGACTGTAATTATCATTGTAAAGTCTACAGTGTGTTGTGGCTCAGTTTGGGGATTCGACCCAGTGACCTAGTGGTGTGTGGTTGATTCCTCTTGGTTTATTCCTCTTCAGGTGTTTCTTATGTTCTAATTTCTGTTTGCCCTATCACATTCTGGGTGGGATTTTATATGTTCACCCTTCATTGTACTTCTTTGCTGGCTATACATCTTGGTGGATGTATATTCAGGAGTTGCAGCTCTTAAGCTAAGGGGTTTTCCTTGTTTGGTAAAATCCAGCTGTATTTCTGCAGTGAGTCTGTTTGCTTTCCTTCCCAGCACCTTTTCCTTTTACCACTGTTAGGTTTTATTAGGTCACTTGTTCCTTTTATTTTTAACTGTGCAGTTAGGGCCTTTCTAGTCTATACAGGGGCCAGTATAATGTACAAGAATCCATTTTTTCTTACAGGTATCCCTAGAGACTAAATCTGGTTTTACTTTTACACCTGCATTTGTGGATTCAGGATCGGCCTTAAATCTAATTGATCATGATTTCTCTATAAATTGCGGTTAAGAATTTTCTTCTCTCAGCCTCCCATTCAAGTTTCGTCAATTAATAACCATCCTCTTTCATAAAGTCACATTACTATGAAGGTTGAGAATATACATATGAAGGTAAGCATGTTAAATATTGAATCCATTTCATTCATGGTTTTTCCTTCTCTACCTGCCAAATTAGTGTTAAGCCTGCCATGGCTAATTAAGCACAATCCTGAAATTAATTGGGAGACTCAAGAGATTAGGTCATGGGGTGACTATTGCTTTTCCATATGTTTGTCAAGATTGGCTTCTGTAAGGACTCACCTTCCAGAACTCATTCAGGACTTCTGTGATGTTTTCTCTTCCAACACACAGATTATATGATTGTGTTTCAACTTCATGCAAGGAGCTAAAATACCTAAGGTTCATTTGTTTAACCTTTCTCTTCCAGAGAGGGAGGCATTGGAAGACTATTTTCAAAAGAGTCTGGCTAAGGGTCATATATGGCCATCCACCTTTAGTCACTGTGGTTTTTTTTAATGTTAAAAAAGGAGGGTTGTGTCTGTGCTTGGAGTCTAGAAAGATTAATAAAATTATGGTTCGCAATCCTTATCCTTTTCCCCTTATATCTGACCTTTTAAACCAATTATCTGGAGTTAAATGATTTTTCAAGCTTGACTTGAGAGGTGCATATAACCTTATATGTGGTCATCAAAGTGAAGAATGTAAGGCCGCGTTCAATATGCCTGTAGGTAATTTTGGTAATTTTGAAAATTTGGTGATGCCGTTCAAGTTAACCAATGCTCTGTCAGTTTTTCAAAATGTTGTAAATTACATTTTGTTTGCTCTCTGGTTGGTACATTTTTGGCAATTTATCTGGATCACATACTGATTTACTCGAGTACGCAGGAGGAGCATAGTGAGCATGTCATACATGACAACCATTGATTTGATAAACTGGATAAATGTGAATTTTAAGTACAGCAGGTCCAGGTCTTAGGACATTTGGTTTTTGCATTGGGGTTTCAAATGGTCCCCGTTAAGGTGCAAGCAGTCAATAATTGGGTGCAATAGGGTAACCTGGAACTGTTACAGAGATTTATTAGATGTGCAAATTTTTATCAGATATTCATTAAGAGTTTTTAGTTCATAGACAAGCCTTTAACTGACATGACTAAGAAGAGAACAGAATTTTATTCTTAGCCAGCAGAGGCGGTAAATGGTTTTTCTTCTCTCAAGTCTGCTTTCTCCGAGGCTACTGTTCTTAGCCATCCCGAGGTCAATCTCAATTTCTTTATCGAGGTATACGCTTCCCCTATTGGGATGGGAGCTGTTCTTCCACAGAAAAAAAACTGGGTATCTACGTCCTTGTGCGGTTTTTCCCCTGAAGTTCTCTCAACCAGAGTTTACTTATGATATAGGTGACCAAGAACTTCTGGCGATTAACCCTTCACCCCAAAGCCTGTTTTCAACTTCCTGACCAGGTCAATTTTTACAATTCTGACCTCTGCCATGTTATGAGTAGTGTTGAGCGATACCTTCCGATATCGGAAAGTATCGGCCGATACCGTCAAAGTATCGGATCTCGCCGATTCCGATACCCGATCCCAATGCAAGTCAATGGGACGAAAATATCGGAATTAAAATAAACCCTTTCTTTCCTTGTAGGTTCATTCTACATGAAGGAAAACAACTAAGAATAATGTAGGATGTATTGGGGGAGGTGGCGGAGACATTAAAGGCATAGAGGTTTAGCCCAATCAAATAGAATAGCATGAATTTTAATTTTTTTTAAAGACGTTCGGAGTTACAAAGATATTGACTATGTTAAGATTTTTTTTCTTTTGTCAGATATTGATGTTTCACTACTTCCACGCCCTTCACCCTCTTTTTTACTTCTCCCACACTTTCTTCTTCATCATCATCAGCATCTTTGACATCAACTTCTTCACCTTATTCATCTTCTTCATCTTCTACCTATAATTTTTTTTTTACATTGTTCATATTCTTTTTATTTAACTATTGTTCTTCTTCATATTCAACTTCTTCATCATATTCTTATTTGTGACAGGCATTCCCGTAGTTTTTATCTATAAAAGTTTGAAGATTACACCTTCCGTTCTGCCTGTCACAAAAGAGTTACATTTGTCCGCGTTCAGTTTGGCCTGCAGCATCAGGCTTTATCCAGGGGCACCACGAGGAGGAACGGACTCACCCCCATACACTGCTTAGTCTTCTTCTGCTTATAATTTAGATAATATCTTTTGCTCTGATATTTAGTGTTATGCTTAATGTTCTCTTGTTCTTCTGCTTCTCGGTCTCCCATGTCGTCGTCGTCTCCAGGGTCGTCGTCTCCAGGGTCGTCGTCTCCGGGGTCGTCGTCATCGGGGTGGTCTTCAGGGTCATCGTCTCCAGGGTCGTCGTCATCTCAGCGGTTGTCGTCTCTGGTGTCGTCGTCATCTTAGGGGTGGTCTTCCGGGTCGTCGTCTTTAGGGTCTTGAACTTGGAAATGTAGCAGAAGGTACAAGAAGGCTGAGAAAATGCAGAGAAACAGCTGATGGAACTGGAACTCGGATGGCTACCCGAAGGTCCAAGAGCCAATGGAACTACCGAGGACCAGCTGACGTTACTGGAACCCGGTTACTAAGCAGGAGGTACCCGTGCCTGAAAGCACTACCAAGGACCACCTGACGTTGGTGGAACTCGGATACCCAAAGGGAGGCACCTAAGCCAAAAGCTCTGCCCGGAACCAGCTGACGGTACTGGAACCAGGATGGGGAGCAGAAGGTACAAGAGCAAAAGAAACTGCTGAGAACCAGCTGACGGTACTGGAACCCGGATGGGTAGCCGAAGGTCCAAGAGCCAATGGAACTACCGAGGACCAGCTGACGTTACTGGAACCCGGTTACTAAGCAGGAGGTACCCGTGCCTGAAAGCACTACCAAGGACCACCTGACGTTGGTGGAACTCAGATACCCAGAGGGAGGCACCTAAGCCAAAGGCTCTGCCCGGAACCAGCTGACAGTACTGGAACCAGGATGGGGAGCAGAAGGTACAAGAGCAAAAGACACTGCTGAGAACCAGCTGATGGTACTGGAACCCGGATGGGTAGCCGAAGGTCCAAGAGCCAATGGAACTACCGAGGACCAGCTGACGTTACTGGAACCCGGTTACTAAGCAGGAGGTACCCGTGCCTGAAAGCACTACCAAGGACCACCTGACGTTGGTGGAACTCGGATACCCAGAAGGAGGCACCTAAGCCAAAGGCTCTGCCCAGAACCAGCTGATGGTGCTGGAACCAGGATGGGGACCTATTCAAGCTTGTCTTCCCAGAGCCCCAACTAGCGGTGTTGGAGCAAAGGGTCAGCAGGGGGAGCAGAGTGTAGGCCGAAGCCTGCACTGGAGGCATTTGTAGGTCTGTTGTGTCTGCGTGGCGTTTGCAGGACACGATGCCGGCTACACAGCAGGGGAACAGCTGGCGGTGCTGAACCCCACTGACACATTGGCGAGGTGTTTGGCTCTGTGCAGCTAGCAGTACCGGGCACCAACAGGCAGTGTTAGAGCCCAGGGTCAGCAGGAGGAGAGGGAGCAGAGTGCAGGCCGAAGCCTGCACTGGCGGCAGCTTTGTGTCTGCGTGGCTGTTGCAGGACACGTTGCGGGCTACACAGCAGGGGAACAGCTGGCGGTGCTGAACCCCACTGACACATTGGCGGGTGTTTTTCTCTGTGCAGCCAGCACTTCGGGGCGCCAACTGGCGGTGTTAGAGCCCAGGCTCTGCAGGGGGAGCAGAGTGTAGGCCGAAGCCTAATTGAACCAATTTTAAAGGTAACCTTTAACCCCCCCTCAGGTGTTACAAACTAGAAGAGCCACGCCTTATGCAGTAGTAGTGCTGCACAAGTCAAAGGTTGCTCTTTTAATTTTGTTCCTTGCACAAGCTGAATGAAACACGTACAACATTTTGGCCCTTATACAGTCAATCTGTCTTGGAGGCGGGAGTTCCCTTCGTAATGAGACGCAGCACAGCTGGCAAAAATACAACCTTGGTGCTTGGTGCGGCCTCCTGAGCATCGCATTTTGATGTACAGGAGTCTGCGTTGTTGCGTTATCCCTTGGCCATGCGCTGCCCGTCTTCTGACATCATTTCATATCGGCTGGTGCGGTTCGCGATGCCCATGAATCCCAGCCCCGCAGTGTCTTTACAGTGTTTCACACTGCGGGGCTGGCATTCATGGCCTGGCGCAGTACATATGTTCGCCTCTCGCTCGGGTCCTTACACCTGCTACAGACTGTGCGGCGTCAGCTGATCCCTTATCGCATGCCACGGCCATGAAGCCGCACAGTCTGAAGAAGGCGGAAGGAGCTGAGTGACAGCCTGGCGAAGATATGCACTGCTCATGCCCGTCAATCACACCCTCGCAGTCAAAATAAATAAGACACCGAGGGGCATTGTGTCGGGCAGGGCTGCCGCAGAGGCGCAGCCAGCCAAACAATGATATCAGAAGAAGGGCTGTGCTACCAAGGGGGTTGTTGCGTGTCATTACAAAGGAAAGTCACACCTCAAGGACGTTTTAATGGTCTCAGGGGACACATTGTAGACGTGTTCCATTCCACGTGTGCAAGGAGAATAAGTTTATGAGCCACCTTGCACACATGCAGCATTACTGCTGTACAAGGTGGCTGTAAAACATACAAACACCTGGGGGAGGGGCGACAGGTTCCCTTCAATTTCAGTTCTTGTGTCTGCGTGGCTTTTGCAGGACACGATGCCGGCTACACAGCAGGGGAACAGCTGGCGGTGCTGAACCCCACTGACACATTGGCTGGTGTTTTTCTCTGTGCAGCTAGCAGTACCGGGCACCAACTGGCGGTGTTAGAGCCCAAGGTCAGCAGGAGGAGAGGGAGCAGAGTGTAGTCCAAAACCTGCACTGGCGGCAGCTTTGTGTCTGCGTGGCTGTTGCAGGACACGTTGCGGGCTACACAGCAGGGGAACAGCTGGCAGTGCTGAACCCCACTGACACATTGGCGGGTGTTTTTCTCTGTGCAGCCAGCACTTCGCGGCACCAACTGGCGGTGTTAGAGCCCAGGCTCTGCAGGGGGAGCAGAGTGTAGGCCGAAGCCTAATTGAACCAATTTTAAAGGTAACCTTTAACCCCCCCTCAGATGTTACAAACTAGAAGAGCCACGCCTTATGCAGCAGTAGTGCTGCACAAGTCAAAGGTTGCTCTTTTAATTTTGTTCCTTGCACAAGCTGAATGAAACACGTACAACATTTTGGCCCTTATACAGTCAATCTGTCTTGGAGGCGGGAGTTCCCTTCGTAATGAGACGCAGCACAGCTGGCAAAAATACCACCTTGGTGCTTGGCGCGGCCTCCTGAGCATCGCATTTTGATGTACAGGAGTCTGCGTTGTTGCGTTATCCCTTGGCCATGCGCTGCCCGTCTTCTGACATCATTTCATGTCGGCTGGTGCGGTTCGCGATGCCCATGAATCCCAGCCCCGCAGTGTCTTTACAGTGTTTCACACTGCGGGGCTGGGATTCATGGCCTGGCGCAGTACATATGTTCGCCTCTCGCTCGGGTCCTTACACCTGTTACAGACTGTGCGGCGTCAGCTGATCCCTTATCGCATGCCACGGCCATGAAGCCGCACAGTCTGAAGAAGGCGGAAGGAGCTGATTGACAGCCTGGCGAAGATATGCACTGCTCATGCCCGTCAATCACACCCTCGCAGTCAAAATAAATAAGACACCGAGGGGCGTTGTGTCGGGCAGGGAGGCCGCAGAGGCGCAGCCAGCCAAACAATGATGTCAGAAGAAGGGCTGTGCTACCAAGGGTATTGTTGCGTGTCATTACAAAGGAAAGTCACACCTCAGGGACGTTTTAATGGTCTCAGGGGACACATTGTAGACGTGTTCCGTTCCACCTGTGCAAGGAGAATAAGTTTATGAGCCACCTTGCACACATGCAGCATTACTGCTGTACAAGGTGGCTGTAAAACATACAAACACCTGGGGGAGGGGCGACAGGTTCCCTTCAATTTCAGTTCTTGTGTCTGCGTGGCTTTTGCAGGACACGATGCCGGCTACACAGCAGGGGAACAGCTGGCGGTGCTGAACCCCACTGACACATTGGCTGGTGTTTTTCTCTGTGCAGCTAGCAGTACCGGGCACCAACTGGCGGTGTTAGAGCCCAGGGTCAGCAGGAGGAGAGGGAGCAGAGTGTAGGCCGAAGCCTGCACTGGCGGCAGCTTAGTGTCTGCGTGGCTGTTGCAGGACACTGTTGTGTATCCGCTTTTTGGGCTCCCCTGGTGGTTGCTGGTGGTACTGGTGACTTGTTTGCACTTTGCTTCTTCTGTTCACCTGCTTCCATCAGTGTTTGGGAGTTTCCTATTTAGCCTTGCTCTCCAGTCATTTCCTTGCCGGTCATCATTGTAACCAGAGCCTTCGGTTGCATGTTCCTGCTACTAGTCTGCTGATCAGCTAAGTGGACTTTGTCCTTTTGTTTTGTACCTTTTGTCCAGTTTGCAGTTTTTGTAATTCTCTGTAGCTGGAAGCTCTTGCGGGCTGAAATTGCCACTCCTGTGTCATGAGTTGACACAGGAGTCTTAAAGTAATTTCAGGATGGTTTTTGAAAGGGTTTTCAGTTGACCGTGAAGTCCTCTTTTGTATCCTTCTGCTATCTAGTAAGTGGACCTCTCTTTGCTAAATCTACTTTCATACTGTGTATGTCTTTTCCTCTTAATTCACCGTTATTACATGTGAGGGGGCTGCTATCATCTTTTGGGGTATTTCTCTAGAGGTAAGCCAGGTCTGTTTCTTCCTCTACCAGGCATAGTTAGTCCTCCGGCTGGCGCGTGGCATATAGGAAGCCGTAGGTATGCTCCCTGGCTACTGTTAGTTGTGTGGTAGATTTAGCTCACGGTCAACTCGAGTTTCCATCACCCGAGAGCTCGTTCGTTACTTATGTGTTTTTTACGTTCCCTTGCCATTGGGAACCATGACAGTATGACCGGCCCGCAAAGTGTTAATTGTTTGGGCTGAAGCAGGAGAAAAAGAAGTGTTGAAGGGAAATTTTTTTTTTTCTTTCCCTCAGAGTTTTGCTGCCTAGCCCTTAATTGCTGTCTAGCGGCTTCTTACCTCCTCTTAACCCTTGAATGGCTCTGACCTTAGCTGTTTAACATGGATGTCCAGAGTTTGGCTGCAGGTTTAAATAATCTTGCTACGAAGGTTCAAAATTTACAAGATTTTGTTATACATGCTCCTATTTCTGAACCTAAAATCCCTACACCAGAGGTGTTTTCCGGAGATAGATCTCAGTTTTTGAATTTCAAATATAATTGTAAATTATTCCTTTCTCTCAGACCTCACTCCTCAGGAGATCCTGTCCAGCAGGTTAAGATTGTAATCTCTTTGCTGCGAGGTGACCCTCAAAATTGGGCATTTTCATTGGCACCAGGGGATCCTGCGTTGCTCAATGTTGATGCGTTTTTCCTGGCTTTAGGGTTGCTTTATGAGGAACCTAATTTGGAGATTCAAGCTGAAAAAGCTTTGATAGCCCTATCTCAAGGGCAAGATGAAGCGGAGATATACTGCCAAAAATTTCGTAGGTGGTCTGTGCTTACTCAGTGGAATGAGTGCGCCTTAGCGGCAAATTTCAGAGAGGGCCTTTCTGATGCCGTTAAAGATGTTATGGTCGGGTTCTCTGCGCCTACAGGTCTGAATGAGTCCATGACAATGGCAATTCAGATTGATCGGCGTTTGCGGGAGCGCAAACCCGTGCACCATTTGGCGGTACCTTCTGAAGAGACGCCAGAGAAAATGCAATGTGACAGAGTTATGTCCAGAAGCGAGCGGCAGAATTATAGGCGTAAAAATGGGTTATGCTTCTATTGTGGTGATTCTGCTCATGTTATATCGGCATGCTCTAAGCGTACTAGGAAGGTTGATAAGTCCATTTCAATTGGCACTTTACAGTCCAAATTTATTTTGTCTGTAACCTTGATTTGTTCATTATCAGTTATTACCGTGGATGCCTATGTGGACTCGGGCACCGCTCTGAGTCTTATGGACTGGTCCTTTGCCAGGCGCTGTGGGTTTGATTTAGAGCCTCTGGAAGTCCCTATACCTCTGAAGGGTATTGATTCTACACCTTTGGCTTGTAATAAACCACAGTTCTGGACGCAAGTGACTATGCGTATGACTCCAGACCATCAGGAGGTGATTCGCTTCCTTGTGTTGTACAATTTACATGATGTTTTGGTGCTTGGATTACCATGGTTACAGTCTCATAACCCAGTCCTTGACTGGAAAGCTATGTCTGTGTTAAGCTGGGGATGTCGGGGGGCTCATGGGGACACTCCTATGGTGCCCATTTCGTCATCTATTCCATCTGAGATTCCGGCATTTTTGTCTGATTATCGTGATATTTTTGAAGAGCCTAAGATTGGTTCACTCCCTCCTCACAGGGATTGTGATTGCGCCATAGATCTGATTCCTGGCAGTAAATTTCCAAAGGGTCGTTTGTTTAACCTATCTGTACCTGAACATGCTGCTATGCGCTAGTATATTAAGGAGTCCCTGGAAAAGGGACATATTCGTCTTTCTTCATCACCTTTAGGAGCCGTTTTTTTCTTTGTCTCTAAAAAGGATGGCTCTCTGAGGCCTTGTATTGATTATCGACTCCTGAATAAAATTACAGTCAAATATCAGTATCCGTTGCCTTTGCTGACTGATTTGTTTGCTCGCATAAGGGGGGCTAAGTGGTTCTCTAAGATTGATCTTCGTGGGGCGTATAATTTGGTGCGAATTAAGCAGGGGGATGAGTGGAAAACCGCATTTAATACGCCTGAGGGCCATTTTGAGTATTTGGTAATGCCTTTCGGCCTTTCTAATGCACCTTCTGTCTTTCAGTCCTTAATGCATGATATTTTCCGTGAATATTTGGATAAATTTATGATAGTGTACTTGGATGATATTTTGATTTTTTCTGATGACTGGGAGTCTCATGTTCAGCAGGTCAGGAGGGTTTTTCAGGTTTTGCGGGAGAATTCTTTGTGTGTAAAGGGTTCAAAGTGTGTTTTTGGGGTTCAAAAAATTTCCTTTTTGGGGTACATTTTTTCCCCTTCTTCTATTGAGATGGACCCTGTCAAGGTTCGGGCTATTTACGACTGGACGCAGCCTACTTCTCTGAAGAGTCTCCAGAAATTCTTGGGCTTTGCTAATTTTTATCGTCGATTTATAGCTGGTTTTTCTGGCGTTGCTAAACCTCTGACGGATTTGACTAAAAAGGGTGCTGATGTTGCCAATTGGTCCCCTGCTGCTGTGGAGGCCTTTCGGGAGCTTAAGCGCCGCTTTTTGTCTGCCCCTGTGTTGCGCCAGCCTGATGTTTCCCTTCCCTTTCAGGTTGAGGTCGATGCTTCCGAGATTGGAGCGGGGGCGGTTTTGTCGCAGAAAAGTCCCGACTGCTCAGTGATGAGACCTTGTGCGTTCTTTTCGTGAAAATTTTCGGCCGCCGAGCGAAACTATGATGTTGGTAATCGGGAGCTTTTGGCCATGAAGTGGGCATTTGAGGAGTGGCGTCATTGGCTTGAGGGTGCCAAACATCAGGTGGTAGTTTTGACTGATCACAAGAATTTAATTTATTTGGAGTCTGCCAGGCGCCTGAATCCTAGACAGGCACGTTGGTCGTTGTTCTTTTCCCGGTTTAATTTTGTGGTCTCGTACTTACCGGGTTCTAGGAATGTGAAGGCAGATGCTCTTTCTAGGAGTTTTGAGCCTGACTCTCCTGGGAATTCTGAACCTGCTGGTGTCCTTAAGGATGGAGTGGTTTTGTCTGCTGTCTCTCCTGATTTGCGACGTGCTTTGCAAGAATTTCAGGCGGATAGACCTGATCGTTGTCCGTCTGGTAGACTGTTTGTTCCTGACGAGTGGACCACTAGAGTCATCTCGGAAGTTCATTCTTCTACTCTGGCAGGTCATCCGGGAATTTTTGGCACCAGAGATTTGGTGGCTAGATCCTTCTGGTGGCCTTCCCTGTCTCGAGATGTGCGTGTTTTTGTGCAGTGTTGCGATGTGTGTGCTCGGGCCAAGCCTTGTTGTTCTAGGGCTAGTGGGTTGTTGTTGCCCTTGCCTATTCCGAAGAGGCCTTGGACGCACATCTCTATGGACTTTATCTCGGACCTCCCTGTTTCTCAGAAGATGTCTGTCATCTGGGTGGTGTGTGACCGTTTTTCTAAAATGGTTCATTTGGTGCCATTGCCTAAGTTGCCTTCCTCATCTGAGTTGGTCCCTCTGTTTTTTCAAAATGTGGTTCGCCTGCATGGTATTCCGGAAAACATCGTTTCTGACAGGGGTACCCAGTTCGTGTCTAGATTTTGGCGGGCAGTCTGTGCCAGGTTGGGCATTGATTTGTCTTTTTCGTCTGCATTCCATCCTCAGACCAATGGCCAGACGGAACGAACTAATCAAACTTTGGAGACTTATTTGAGGTGTTTTGTGTCTGCGGATCAGGATGATTGGGTTGCCTTTCTGCCGTTGGCGGAGTTTGCTCTTAATAATCGGGCTAGTGCTGCCACTTTGGTTTCTCCTTTCTTTTGCAATTCAGGGTTTCATCCGCGTTTTTCATCTGGTCAGGTTGAATCTTCGGATTGTCCTGGAGTGGATGCGGTAGTGGATCGGTTGCATCAGATTTGGGGACAAGTGGTGGATAATTTGGAATTGTCCCAGGAGAGGACTCAGCAGTTTGCTAACCCCCGTCGTCGTGTTGGCCCCCACCTTCGTGTTGGGGACTTGGTTTGGTTGTCTTCCCGTTTTGTCCCTATGAGGGTTTCTTCTCCTAAATTTAAGCCTCGGTTCATCGGTCCTTATAGGATTTTGGAGATTCTTAACCCTGTCTCCTTTTGTTTGGACCTCCCGGCATCTTTTGCTATCCATAATGTGTTCCATCGGTCGCTGTTGCGGAGATATGAGGTACCGGTGGTTCCTTCTACTGAACCTCCTGCTCCTGTGCTGGTGGAGGGTGAATTGGAGTACGTCGTGGAGAAGATCTTGGACTCCCATATTTCCAGACGGAGACTTCAATATCTGGTTAAATGGAAAGGCTATGGTCAGGAAGATAATTCTTGGGTAACTGCCTCTGATGTTCATGCCTCGGATTTGGTTTGTGCCTTTCATAGGGCTCATCCAGATCGCCCTGGCGGTTCTTGTGAGGGTTCGGTGCCCCCTCCTTAAGGGGAGGGTACTGTTGTGTATCCGCTTTTTGGGCTCCCCTGGTGGTTGCTGGTGGTACTGGTGACTTGTTTGCACTTTGCTTCTTCTGTTCACCTGCTTCCATCAGTGTTTGGGAGTTTCCTATTTAGCCTTGCTCTCCAGTCATTTCCTTGCCAGTCATCATTGTAACCAGAGCCTTCGGTTGCATGTTCCTGCTACTAGTCTGCTGATCAGCTAAGTGGACTTTGTCCTTTTGTTTTGTACCTTTTGTCCAGTTTGCAGTTTTTGTAATTCTCTGTAGCTGGAAGCTCTTGCGGGCTGAAATTGCCACTCCTGTGTCATGAGTTGACACAGGAGTCTTAAAGTAATTTCAGGATGGTTTTTGAAAGGGTTTTCAGTTGACCGTGAAGTCCTCTTTTGTATCCTTCTGCTATCTAGTAAGTGGACCTCTCTTTGCTAAATGTACTTTCATACTGTGTATGTCTTTTCCTCTTAATTCACCGTTATTACATGTGGGGGGCTGCTATCATCTTTTGGGGTATTTCTCTAGAGGTAAGCCAGGTCTGTTTCTTCCTCTACCAGGCGTAGTTAGTCCTCCGGCTGGCGCGTGGCATATAGGAAGCCGTAGGTATGCTCCCTGGCTACTGTTAGTTGTGTGGTAGATTTAGCTCACGGTCAACTCGAGTTTCCATCACCCGAGAGCTCGTTCGTTACTTATGTGTTTTTTACGTTCCCTTGCCATTGGGAACCATGACAGGACACATTGCGGGCTACACAGCAGGGGAACAGCTGGCGGTGCTGAACCCCACTGACACATTGGCGGGTGTTCTTCTCTGTGCAGCCAGCACTTCGGGGCACCAACTGGCGGTGTTAGAGCCCAGGCTCTGCAGGGGGAGCAGAGTGTAGGCCGAAGCCTAATTGAACCAATTTTAAAGGTAACCTTTAACCCCCCCTCAGATGTTACAAACTAGAAGAGCCACGCCTTATGCAGCAGTAGTGCTGCACAAGTCAAAGGTTGCTCTTTTAATTTTGTTCCTTGCACAAGCTGAATGAAACACGTACAACATTTTGGCCCTTATACAGTCATCTGTCTTGGAGGCGGGAGTTCCCTTCGTAATGAGACGCAGCACAGCTGGCAAAAATACCACCTTGGTGCTTGGCGCGGCCTCCTGAGCATCGCATTTTGATGTACAGGAGTCTGCGTTGTTGCGTTATCCCTTGGCCATGCGCTGCCCGTCTTCTGACATCATTTCATGTTGGCTGGTGCGGTTCGCGATGCCCATGAATCCCAGCCCCGCAGTGTCTTTACAGTGTTTCACACTGCGGGGCTGGGATTCATGGCCTGGCGCAGTACATGTGTTCGCCTCTCGCTCGGGTCCTTACACCTGCACACGATGCCGGCTACACAGCAGGGGAACAGCTGGCGGTGCTGAACCCCACTGACACATTGGCTGGTGTTTTTCTCTGTGCAGCTAGTAGTACCGGGCACCAACTGGCGGTGTTAGAGCCCAGGGTCAGCAGGAGGAGAGGGAGCAGAATGTATGCCGAAGCCTGCACTGGCGGCAGCTTTGTGTCTGCATGGCTGTTGCAGGACACGTTGCGGGCTACACAGCAGGGGAACAGCTGGCGTTGCTGAACCCCACTGACACATTGGCTGGTGTTTTTCTCTGTGCAGCTAGCACTCCCGGGCGCCAACTGGCGGTGTTAGAGCCCAGGGTCAGCAGGAGGAGCAGAGTGTAGGCTGAAGCCTGCAGTGGAGCAAGTTGAAAGGGAACCTTTAACCCCCCCCAAGGCGTTTGTAGATGAAAGAGCCATCTTGTACAGCACTAATGCTGGAAAAGGTAAACTTAGCTCTTTTAATTATGGTCCTTGCAAACGCTGAACTTGACACTTATGAAATGTGTCCCCTCACACCGTTAAACCGTCCGGTAGGTGGAACCTTCCTTCGTAATGTGACGCAGCACAGCCATCACTCTTACCACCTTGGCGCCGTGCACCGCCTCCTCAGCGTTGTTTGAATCTGTCCTGGAGCCTGCGCTGGTATGTTAGCCCTTGGCCATGCACACATTTTGCGCTGCCCGTCTTCTGACATCATTTGGTGTCAGGCTGGCTGCGCCTGTGCGGCCGCGCTGGCCAAGATCCCACCTCGCTGTGTTATCTAATGTAATCACTCTGCGGACCTGTGATCCATGGGCATGAGCAGTGCATATCCTCGCCTCTCACTCCCCTCCCTACGGCTTCTTCAGACTGTGCGGTGTCACGGCCGTGGCATGCTATTAGGGATCAGCTGACGTTGCACAGTCTGAAGAAGGCGTAGGGAGATGAGGCGGATGTTAAGATATGCACTGCGCATGTCCATGGATCACAGGCCCGCAGTGGGATTAAATCAGAAGACACTACGAGGCGGGATCTCGGCCAGCGCAGCCGCACAGGCGCAGCCAGCCTGACACCAAATAATGTCAGAAGACGGGCAGCGCTAAGTGTGCATGTCCAAGGGCTAACATAACAGCGCAGGCTCCGGGACTGATTCAAACAACGCTGAGGAGGCGGCGCGCGGCGCCAAGGGGGTAAGAATGATGGCTGTGCTGCGTCACATTACGAAGGAAAGTTCCACCTACCGGACGGTTTAACGGTGGGAGGGGACACATTTCAGAAGTGTTCGGTTCAGCGTATGCAAGGAGCACCACGAAAAGAGGCACTTTTCCCTTTTGCATCATTACTGCTGCACAAGGTGGCTCTTTCAGTAACAAACGCCTGGGGGGGGCAGGTTCCCTTAAATTTAAGTTGTTGTGCCTGCGTGGCAGTCGCATGACACGTTGCCGTATACACAGCAGGGGAGCAGCAGGCATTACTGAACCCCACTAACACATTGGTGAGGTGTTTGGCTCTGTGCGGACAGCACTTCCGGACAACAACTAGCGGTGTTGGAGCCCAGGGACAGCAGGAGGAGGAGGTGGAGGAGAGAGGAAGGATTGCCACACACACAGCTGGGGAACAGCTGACGTTACTGAACCCCAATAACAGAGGAGCGACTGTTGACTGTGCGGACAGCACTACCAGACAACAGCTAGCGGTGTTGGAGCCCAGGGACAGAAGGAGGAGGAGGTGGAGGAGATAGGAGGGATTGCCACACACACAGCTGAGGAACAGCTGACGTTACTGAACCCCAATAACAGAGGAGCGAATGTTGACTGTGCGGACAGCACTTCCAGACAACAACTAGCGGTGTTGGAGCCCAGGGACAGAAGAAGGAGGAGGTGGAGGAGAGAGGAGGGATTGCCACACACACAGCTGGGGAACAGCTGACGTTACTGAACCCCAATAACAGAGGAGCAACTGTTGACTGTGCGGACAGCACTTCCAGACAACAACTAGCGGTGTTGGAGCCCAGGGACAGAAGGAGGAGGAGGTGGAGGAGAGAGGAGGGATTGCCACACACACAGCTGGGGAACAGCTGACGTTACTGAACCCCAATAACAGAGGAGCGACTGTTGACTGTGCGGACAGCACTACCAGGCAACAACTAGTGGTGTTGGAGCCCAGGGACAGCAGGAGGAGGAGGTGGAGGAGAGAGGAGGGATTGCCACACACACAGCTGGGGAACATTTTTTTCTGAGAGGATTGGGCAAAGATGGGGTTCATACAAATGTGGTGATTGTTCTGCATGTCTACACATGGAGAGAATCTCCACATTTGAGAATAGTAATGGTGATAAATCATTTTCTATCACTCACTTCATTAACTGTAGGACAAATAATGTAGTTTACTACGCCACATGCACATGCAGTTTAATATATATCGGTATGACCACACGTGAACTGCGTGTACGCATTTTAGAGCATGTGCGTGATATTAAGAATGGGGCTGAGGCTGAGAATGTGGAGCTTTTGAAAACCATACCTAAGCACTTTCGAAAATACCACAACAGCAATCCAAAATATTTCAAAGTAAGAGGGATTGACCGGGTACAGCTGGGTATCAGGGGTGGCAACTATAAGAAGGAACTTCTTAAAAAAGAGACTAGATGGATGGTAATGTTGGACACTGTGGCCCCCAAAGGGCTTAATGAATACATCAGTTACAAATCCTTTCTTAGCTAGCGCGAATTTTATATTTTATTTTAGTGTTGGTTATGTTTTTATTGGTTCATTCACGCCCCATTTTTCTTTTTCTTTTCCATTTTCTTCCCTCCCCCCTTTTTTTCCCTATTCACTGCTAGTTTTTAGTTTATTCCTACGCCTCTGATGACCCTTCTAGCATAGTGGTCTGTAGTGGCTATATATGCATTTATTTGTGACTAATGAATACTTTTTCTTCAGAGCCCACTATAGTTCCTGTATCTTCATGGTGTCCCCTGATACTACGAGTCAAATTACATCTGATCAGAGAGTCCCTTAACAATGATGACTGCATGACGGGTATCCTCTGGTGATCAAGGCAGTCGGAAGGTGGACAGAAGATTTGTGCTATAACTGTATTATGATATGCTATGTTCTTATGCGGTGGTTACATGACCTTTGATGGAATGAAGCCACATGTAATATTAAGTATAAGACTGGTCTAGCTTCCAGAATTTTTTATGCAGTTTAGCAGCAATAGTTGTTTGGCACTATCCCCTTTTGATAGGATATGTATTATGTACTAGTGTAGTCTATTATGCTCCCATATATGTAACTGATATGGTTAAGTTGTTTAGTGGTTAGATCTGATACTTATTACTGAGGGGTTACCTGTTGTACTGGGGGGCTTTTCTTTTCTTTTCTTTTACTTTAGCCTTTAGATGGGGTTTTTGGTTTTGTTTTTGGTATATTTTTTTATATTTGGTTTCGGTACCCACATTCATACCTGTGCACGCACGCTGCGCATGCGCTGCTGCGTCTCCGTGGGGAAGCGCTCTGCGGCCTGGCAGCGTTGCCTGAGTTACGGACTCGGTCAGGTGACCGCAGCACGTGACCGGGTGACGCGCAGGTTGAGCGCGGTCCCTTAGGTGACGTTGCAACATGGCGGCGGTGCGTCGCTATACAGGTGCCGCACATGTTATTATTAGATTTAGTATATATATACCGCATATACCAACGGTTCTTTACCTCCTGACGAAGCTGCTGTTGCAGTGAAACGCGCGTCGAGGTGCGCCCAGTCGGACACGGTTTCCCCCCCCTCCCTGGTTCAACATGACCACAGGTAACTTCTTATCCCAGCTGCTATTTATGGTTTAGCTGCTGACAATGGGGTTCATTATAAGATGTTTCAGTATTGTACATAGCAGTGGTCATGGTTGTATTAGGGATCCAGTATTTAAGTGGCAATACTAGTGAGTTAGCAATTTGCTATGGCCATTTTATGTCACGGTTATCTGCCATCTAATTTGTGATGGTGAATGGGGGTCCGCTTTAGACTGGAGCTTCCGTTTGTTTGATCCGATTATTATTTATGTCTCACCAGTATGTGTTTTATATGTATTTTAGATACTGTCCAATAAAGTTTGTGATTTTTTAACTTTACTCTATGATCCAGAGTCTTCATAGTTCTCTATCGGTATGTAGTATTCATTTGTGAAGGGATCCAATTATTAGATATGAGGTTATTTTGTATTGCCACACACACAGCTGGGGAACAGCTGATGTTACTGAACCCCAATAACAGAGGAGCGACTGTTGACTGTGCGGACAGCACTACCAGACAACAACTAGCGGTGTTGGAGCCCAGGGACAGAAGGAGGAGGAGGTGGAGGAGATAGGAGGGATTGCCACACACAGCTGAGGAACAGCTGACGTTACTGAACCCCAATAACAGAGGAGCGACTGTTTACTGTGTGGACAGCACTTCCAGACAACAACTAGCGGTGTTGGAGCCCAGGGACAGAAGGAGGAGGAGGTGGAGGAGAGAGGAGGGATTGCCACACACACAGCTGGGGAACAGCTGACGTTACTGAACCCCAATAACAGAGGAGCGACTGTTGACTGTGCGGACAGCACTTCCAGACAACAACTAGCGGTGTTGGAGCCCAGGGACAGAAGGAGGAGGAGGTGGAGGAGAGAGGAGGGATTGCCACACACACAGCTGGGGAACAGCTGACGTTACTGAACCCCAATAACAGAGGAGTGACTGTTGACTGTGCGGACAGCACTACCAGGCAACAACTAGCGGTGTTGGAGCCCAGGGACAGAAGGAGGAGGAGGTGGAGGAGAGAGGAGGGATTGCCACACACACAGCTGGGGAACAGCTGACGTTACTGAACCCCAATAACAGAGGAGCGACTGTTGACTGTGCGGACAGCACTACCAGGCAACAACTAGTGGTGTTGGAGCCCAGGGACAGCAGGAGGAGGAGGTGGAGGAGAGAGGAGGGATTGCCACACACACAGCTGGGGAACAGCTGACGTTACTGAACCCCAATAACAGAGGAGCAACTGTTGACTGTGCGGACAGCACTTCCAGACAACAACTAGCGGTGTTGGAGCCCAGGGACAGAAGGAGGAGGAGGTGGAGGAGAGAGGAGGGATTGCCACACACACAGCTGGGGAACAGCTGACGTTACTGAACCCCAATAACAGAGGAGCGACTGTTGACTGTGCGGACAGCACTACCAGGCAACAACTAGTGGTGTTGGAGCCCAGGGACAGCAGGAGGAGGAGGTGGAGGAGAGAGGAGGGATTGCCACACACACAGCTGGGGAACATTTTTTTCTGAGAGGATTGGGCAAAGATGGGGTTCATACAAATGTGGTGATTGTTCTGCATGTCTACACATGGAGAGAATCTCCACATTTGAGAATAGTAATGGTGATAAATCATTTTCTATCACTCACTTCATTAACTGTAGGACAAATAATGTAGTTTACTACGCCACATGCACATGCAGTTTAATATATATCGGTATGACCACACGTGAACTGCGTGTACGCATTTTAGAGCATGTGCGTGATATTAAGAATGGGGCTGAGGCTGAGAATGTGGAGCTTTTGAAAACCATACCTAAGCACTTTCGAAAATACCACAACAGCAATCCAAAATATTTCAAAGTAAGAGGGATTGACCGGGTACAGCTGGGTATCAGGGGTGGCAACTATAAGAAGGAACTTCTTAAAAAAGAGACTAGATGGATGGTAATGTTGGACACTGTGGCCCCCAAAGGGCTTAATGAATACATCAGTTACAAATCCTTTCTTAGCTAGCGCGAATTTTATATTTTATTTTAGTGTTGGTTATGTTTTTATTGGTTCATTCACGCCCCATTTTTCTTTTTCTTTTCCATTTTCTTCCCTCCCCCCTTTTTTTCCCTATTCACTGCTAGTTTTTAGTTTATTCCTACGCCTCTGATGACCCTTCTAGCATAGTGGTCTGTAGTGGCTATATATGCATTTATTTGTGACTAATGAATACTTTTTCTTCAGAGCCCACTATAGTTCCTGTATCTTCATGGTGTCCCCTGATACTACGAGTCAAATTACATCTGATCAGAGAGTCCCTTAACAATGATGACTGCATGACGGGTATCCTCTGGTGATCAAGGCAGTCGGAAGGTGGACAGAAGATTTGTGCTATAACTGTATTATGATATGCTATGTTCTTATGCGGTGGTTACATGACCTTTGATGGAATGAAGCCACATGTAATATTAAGTATAAGACTGGTCTAGCTTCCAGAATTTTTTATGCAGTTTAGCAGCAATAGTTGTTTGGCACTATCCCCTTTTGATAGGATATGTATTATGTACTAGTGTAGTCTATTATGCTCCCATATATGTAACTGATATGGTTAAGTTGTTTAGTGGTTAGATCTGATACTTATTACTGAGGGGTTACCTGTTGTACTGGGGGGCTTTTCTTTTCTTTTCTTTTACTTTAGCCTTTAGATGGGGTTTTTGGTTTTGTTTTTGGTATATTTTTTTATATTTGGTTTCGGTACCCACATTCATACCTGTGCACGCACGCTGCGCATGCGCTGCTGCGTCTCCGTGGGGAAGCGCTCTGCGGCCTGGCAGCGTTGCCTGAGTTACGGACTCGGTCAGGTGACCGCAGCACGTGACCGGGTGACGCGCAGGTTGAGCGCGGTCCCTTAGGTGACGTTGCAACATGGCGGCGGTGCGTCGCTATACAGGTGCCGCACATGTTATTATTAGATTTAGTATATATATACCGCATATACCAACGGTTCTTTACCTCCTGACGAAGCTGCTGTTGCAGTGAAACGCGCGTCGAGGTGCGCCCAGTCGGACACGGTTTCCCCCCCCTCCCTGGTTCAACATGACCACAGGTAACTTCTTATCCCAGCTGCTATTTATGGTTTAGCTGCTGACAATGGGGTTCATTATAAGATGTTTCAGTATTGTACATAGCAGTGGTCATGGTTGTATTAGGGATCCAGTATTTAAGTGGCAATACTAGTGAGTTAGCAATTTGCTATGGCCATTTTATGTCACGGTTATCTGCCATCTAATTTGTGATGGTGAATGGGGGTCCGCTTTAGACTGGAGCTTCCGTTTGTTTGATCCGATTATTATTTATGTCTCACCAGTATGTGTTTTATATGTATTTTAGATACTGTCCAATAAAGTTTGTGATTTTTTAACTTTACTCTATGATCCAGAGTCTTCATAGTTCTCTATCGGTATGTAGTATTCATTTGTGAAGGGATCCAATTATTAGATATGAGGTTACTTTGTATTGCCACACACACAGCTGGGGAACAGCTGATGTTACTGAACCCCAATAACAGAGGAGCGACTGTTGACTGTGCGGACAGCACTACCAGACAACAACTAGCGGTGTTGGAGCCCAGGGACAGAAGGAGGAGGAGGTGGAGGAGATAGGAGGGATTGCCACACACAGCTGAGGAACAGCTGACGTTACTGAACCCCAATAACAGAGGAGCGACTGTTTACTGTGTGGACAGCACTTCCAGACAACAACTAGCGGTGTTGGAGCCCAGGGACAGAAGGAGGAGGAGGTGGAGGAGAGAGGAGGGATTGCCACACACACAGCTGGGGAACAGCTGACGTTACTGAACCCCAATAACAGAGGAGCGACTGTTGACTGTGCGGACAGCACTTCCAGACAACAACTAGCGGTGTTGGAGCCCAGGGACAGAAGGAGGAGGAGGTGGAGGAGAGAGGAGGGATTGCCACACACACAGCTGGGGAACAGCTGACGTTACTGAACCCCAATAACAGAGGAGTGACTGTTGACTGTGCGGACAGCACTACCAGGCAACAACTAGCGGTGTTGGAGCCCAGGGACAGAAGGAGGAGGAGGTGGAGGAGAGAGGAGGGATTGCCACACACACAGCTGGGGAACAGCTGACGTTACTGAACCCCAATAACAGAGGAGCGACTGTTGACTGTGCGGACAGCACTACCAGGCAACAACTAGTGGTGTTGGAGCCCAGGGACAGCAGGAGGAGGAGGTGGAGGAGAGAGGAGGGATTGCCACACACACAGCTGGGGAACAGCTGACGTTACTGAACCCCAATAACAGAGGAGCGACTGTTGACTGTGCGGACAGCACTACCAGGCAACAACTAGCGGTGTTGGAGCCCAGGGACAGCAGGAGGAGGAGGTGGAGGAGAGAGGAGGGATTGCCACACACACAGCTGGGGAACAGCTGACGTTACTGAACCCCAATAACAGAGGAGCGACTGTTGACTGTGCGGACAGCACTACCAGGCAACAACTAGAGGTGTTGGAGCCCAGGGACAGCAGGAGGAGGAGGTGGAGGAGAGAGGAGGGATTGCCACACACACAGCTGGAGAACAGCTGACGTTACTGAACCCCAATAACACGGCAGCAAGCAGAATTAGGCATTCAGGACCTGAAATTACATCACGGCTTGCTGTGATTGGTCGCGTCGCAGTCACATGGGTGGCACGCAACCAATCACAAGCCGTGACGTAATTTTAAAATGCGCGCGTTTCCTGCCTCCCGTGACGTCACAGCTTGTGATTGATCGCGTCGCCCATGTGACCGCGACGTGACCAATCACAAGCCGGAACGTAATTTTAAAATCCTGAATGCCTAGAATTAGGCATTGAGGACCTGAAAATTACGTCCCGGCTTGCTGTGATTGGTCGCGTCGCGGCCACATGGGCGGCACGCGACCAATCACAAGCCGTGATGTCACGGAAGGAAGTAAACGCGCGCATTTTAAGCAAAGAACGCTGCCGGTTCCCTCGGTGAGGTCCAGGCTGCGTCGGAGAGGTGAGTATAGCAATATTTTTTATTTTAATTCTTTATTTTACACATTAATGTTGTTTCGACACCGATACCCGATACCACAAAAGTATCGGATCTCGGTATCAGAATTCCGATACCCGCAAGTATCGGCCGATACCCGATACTTGCGGTATCGGAATGCTCAACACTAAGCAGCGGTGTACGGCGCTCTCCGACAAAGCTGCGCATGAACGACTGTTCCCTGCTGAAAGTGGGTGCTGATGAGTCACCGGTGCCCACAGCAGGCACAGAATCCCCACTTCCTCTCCCTGCTCCGCGCCCAAGCCCACGTGCCTTACTCCATGCCTTCTTCATCTTGGTTGACTGATAAAGATAAGCAGAAAAGTACTAACGGCTTTGTGTGCTTATTCCTGAACAGCTCCGAGTCCTAACAGGTATAAGAAACACTAATTTTCTAAAGTGTGGACTAGACTTTAATATGAGCTAATGTGGCCTACACAAATGTAAAGTGGTGTGTTTGGTGAACTTTATTATTTATTTATTTTTTGGGGGCTGAACTGACAACAGGGCGAGCTGCAGTCACATGGAGACCGTGCAGACAGCCGTAAACGGCGCTGCAAGGCCCAAAAACACTCCTCTACGTTGTCCTATGTAGTGTTTTTCCACAAGTTAGCTGGATACAGGTGGAAAGACACTAATAGGATTTTTTTGAAAAAATGTGCAGCAGCCTGCACCACTTAAAACAAAAGGAAAATTTATTTTACGGTATGACGCAGTGAATAACCCTGAGCTGGATACAACCGGCTATGGCTGCACACAGACTACAGGGCGAGCTGCAGTCACACGGAGACCATGCAGACAGCCGTAAACGGCGCTGCAAGGCCCAAAAACACTCCTCTACGTTGTCATATGTAGTGTTTTTCCACAAGTTAGCTGGATACGGGTGGAAAGACACTAATAGGAATTTTTTGAAAAAATGTGCAGCAGCCTGCACTACTTAAAACAAAAGGAAAATTGATTTTACGGTATGACGCAGTGAAGAGCCCTGAGCTGGATACAACCGGCTATGGCTGCACACAGACTACAGGGCGAGCTGCAGTCACACGGAGACCGTGCAGACAGCCGTAAACGGCGCTGCAAGGCCCAAAAACACTCCTCTACGTTTTCCTATGTAGTGTTTTTCCACAAGTTAGCTGGATACGGGTGGAAAGACACTAATAGGATTTTTTTGAAAAAATGTGCAGCAGCCTGCACTACTTAAAACAAAAGGAAAATTTATTTTACGGTATGACGCAGTGAAGAACCCTGAGCTGGATACAACCGGCTATGGCTGCACACAGACTACAGGGCGAGCTGCAGTCACACGGAGACCATGCAGACAGCCGTAAACGGCGCTGCAAGGCCCAAAAACACTCCTCTACGTTTTCCTATGTAGTGTTTTTCCACAAGTTAGCTGGATACGGGTGGAAAGAGACTAATAGGAATTTTTTGAAAATATGTGCAGCAGCCAGCACTACTTGAAAAAAAAAAATATTGAACAGTATGAGGCAGTGAACCACCCTCCCTGAACTGAATACAACCAGCTATGGCCTATGGCTGCACACAGACTAGAGAGTGGGCTGCACACACACACACACACACACACACAGAGACCTTGCAGATCGCTGTGAAAACAGCGCTGCAAGGCAAAAGCAAGGTGATTAGTAGGTGAACACAGCGGTTGCTAAATTAGCCTTGGAAAAGAACAATGAAGCAAATCGCTATCTCTAAACTGGCCCTCAGTCAGCAAACAGCGTCCTGTCACTAACTGAATTCACAGCAGAGTGAGCGCAAAATGGCGCCAGCGACTTTTAAACTGCAGCATGACATCATTTCAGCAGCCAATCACAGCCTTGCCAGTAGTTTCATGCCCTCCATGCTGAACAGGATGTGCCCACACTTGGAATCATTCTCATTGGCTGAATTCGTGCAGTTTGAATCTGGGAACTTCCGATTCCGGTATCCGATACGCGGCAAGTATCGGAATCCCGGTATCGGAATTCCGATACCGCAAGTATCGGCCGATACCCGATACTTGCGGTATCGGAATGCTCTACACTAGTTATGAGGTCATAACTCTGGAACGCTTCAAAGGATCCCACTGATTCTGAGACTGTTTTCCCGTGACATATTGTAGTTCATGATAGTGATAAAATGTCTTTGATATGACTTGCGTTTCTTTGTGAAAAAATCAGAAATGTAGGACAACTTTTGAAAATTTTGCAATTTTAAAACTTTTAATTTTGATGCCCTTAGAGAGTCATATCGCACAAAATAGTTAATAAATAACATTTTTCATATGTCTACTTTACTGCAGCACAATTTTTGAAGCATCTTTTTTTGTTAGGAAGTTACAAGGGTTAAAAGTTCACCAGCAATTTCTAATTTTTACAACATAATTTGCAAAACCATTTTTTTTAGAGACCACTTTGAATTTGAAGTGACATACATGACAAAAAATGCCCAAAAGTGACACCATTCTAAAAACTGCACCTCTCAGTGTACTCAAAACTAAATTGAAGAAGTTTATTAAGCCTTCGGGTGCATCACAGGAATTAATGGAATGTGGAAGGAAAAAATAAACATTTAACTTTCACAAAAATTTTCATTTAGACCTAATTTTTTTACTTTTGCAAGGGTAACAGGAGAAAATGGATGATACAATTTGTTGTTCAATTTATCCTCACGATGCCGATACCCCAAATTTTGGGAAAAAATTCTGTTTGGGCACACGGCAAGGCTTGGAAGGGAAGCAGTGCCTTTTCACTTTTTGAATGTAAAATCTGCTGGCATAATTAGTGGACGCTATGTCATGTTTGGAGAGCTCCTGATGTGACTTAACAGTCTAAACCCCCCAGAAGTGACACCATTTTGGAAACGAGACCCCTTAGGGAACTTATTTAGATGGGTATTGAGCACCTTGAACCCACAGATGTTTCACAGAGTTTATAATGTCCAGCCATGAAAATAAAAAAAATCACATTTTCCCACAAAAAATCTTTTTTAGCTCCAAATTTTGTATTTTCACAAGGGTAACAGGAGAAAATGGACCCCAAAATTTGTTGTGCAATTTCTCCCGAGTTCACCAATACTCCATATGTGGTTCAAAACTACTTTTGAGGCATAGTGCAAAGCTCAAAAGGGAAGAAAAGCCATATTACCAGATTTTGCTGCACTTGTTTGAGGGTGCCATGTTACACTGGCAGAGCCCCTGAGGTGCAGGGACCGCAGAACCCCCCATAAGTAACCTAACTTTACAAACTAAACCTATCAATGAATTCATCTAGGGGTGCTGCTTATATTGATACCACAAGTGTATCAGACTTTTTTCCATTGGGCAGTTTCACCTTTTCATACTGGGAAATGGATAAAAATGGCACCAAAATGTGTCTCAAAATTTCTGCTGAATGTAAAAATACTCTATATGTGGATGCACAGCACTGATTAGCCATGCAGAAAGACTTGGGAAGAATGGAGTTCTATTTGCATCCTGGAGCACAGATTGTCATAGAATAGTTTGCCGATTCCATATAAAGAGCCCCTAAGTGCTAGAAAAGCAGAATCCCCGTCAAGTGACCCCATTTTGCAAATTATAATCATTTGGGAATTTATCTACAAATGAGGTGACGACTTTGACTCCATGGGTGTTTTCCAGAAACAAGCAGTAGTGGATGTTGCTGAGTGAAAATTGCAAACTTTCGTTGTAGTGACCAATACTATGTAGTGACCAGTATATTATGCCCAATTCATGCTTCTGGAGACACACACCTGTAAATTAGGTGGGTTCTCATCACTACAGAAATGCCAAAAATGTAGGCGCTAAATGTGGTTTAGGCACACTGGGGCTCAGAAGGGAGGGGGGAATTTGGATTTGGCAGTGGAAAATTTGCTGAATTTCTTTTGGGGAGCGAGGAGCCATTTAGCTTTTCCGGAGTCTTTGTGCTACCAGTAACGTGGAAGCCCCTATATTTACACTAACAGATGATAGACTTGAGTGGGGACTTGCCTTTTTTGTGGATTGAGTTGAAGCTTTTATTGGGAACATTTTACATGATGTTTGGGATCACATTTATCTGGCGCTCTACGCTGATCACTTACTTTGGGGTTTCCATCTAAACGACTGAGTAATGAAACAGATGAAATCCCCAATGGATCAATTCACTATAATGACGCAGCAGAGTTACTGTGGACTACATATGGCCTCTGCTCAGCATTGTCCTTTTCAGAAGTGCATAAAACTGTGGCCAACGGCACTTTTATACAATCCGAAAAAGACAGACACCAACGGATCACAGGTCCTATGTCAACCACAGTGCCTCCATCTGCTTCGTTATAGGGAATCTTCCACCGGGGGTTCTATTTGAACCATGTATTTCAGAGATTTACACAGAAACCCAAATCTAAGCGCTCAGCATAGAGCGCAGGATAAATGTGTGCTGCGTTTTACTGCAGGTGAAGAATTGTTTTTATTTATTTTTTCCGCCATTCTTTGTGCAGTATAAGTGATTAGGCAACTTTATTCTGCGGGTTGGTACGATTACAGAGATACCAGATTTATATAATGTTTTTATGTTTGACTGCTGTCACACATTAAAAGATGCTTTTTATTACAAAAACTAGTTTTTACATCACAATATTTAGAGCTATAATTTTTCCATATTTCAGCTGACAGAGTTATGTGAGGGCTTGTTTTTTGTGGGATGAACAGATGTTTATATATATACACGTAAATAAATGTATTTATTTTAAAAATATTTCTGCTTCTATTTTTACACTTTTTAATAATGCTTTTTATAAACTTTTTTACATTGTCCCATGATGGGACATTACTGTATGACATCAGATCGCTGATCTGATGCTCCGCAATGCTTTTGCACTGCAGAGCATCGAAGCAGCGTCTCACAGGCAGGATAGGAGGCATCTCAGGTCCTGCTCTGATCAGGCACTGACACACCACTTTCCCTGAAAGACCACGGGCCATCTTGCGTCCGTGGGTCTCCATGGAGTCCATCAGGACAAAGTGATTGCATGGCCTTGTCCTGATTGAAGCGTGCAGGTGGCCCCCTCCCTGCGCGATGCTCCTCTATGTCCTCTAAATCATTTAAGGAAGAAAGTGGCAGCACTCAGCGATCTTCAAAGCAGGTTTATCTTTATTGCTTTAAAATCTTCACGGCTCGGGGGTGCACATACAATGCAGTGTACAAGCTCAAACGACAGCCGTTTCGCGCTTCACAAGCTCTTCAACAGGTTTGTAAATGGACGGACGTGATGCTAGAAGTGATTTATGCTGCAGGCATGCCTCCTCCCAGTCCCACTCTGCCCATTCACAGTACGACTGACTAATAACAGCTAAAAACAATACAAAACAATTCGATAAATGAACGCTACATTAAGCTTGCGTGTTACATATACTAAACCCAGTATTTAAAGCATTATGAGACAAATTTATATATCCTTAGATCAAATCATTACCAGACAACAGTTCAGGTATATCCGACCTGACTATCTCTTATAACATTAGGATGCTAGCCCCCACTAACTATTAAGTATATTTCACCGGTATTACTAACATCCAATACAAACGTTACAACATAGCTCACATTTTGAGAGAAGACGAAAATATGTTTATATTATACGGAGGAAGTGTGGATAAACCTGGTCACAAAAATATGGACATGTCTACCTTATCATTTAAGACTGCAGGCCCCATAGCTCCTGTCCGCATTATCCATCTTGCTTCCCTTCTTAATAATAAGTTATGGAGGTCACCCCCTCTTCTAGATGGTATAACTTTTTCTATGCCAGCAAATGTCATCACTCTGGGGTTCCCCCCATGTTATAGACTTAAAATGTTCCCTAAAACGTACATACATACCGTATTTTCCGGCGTATAAGACGACTGGGCGTATAAGACGACCCCCCAACTTTTCCAGTTAAAATATAAAATCTTCTTAAAAGTCGGGGGTCTTCTTATATGCCATGTGTCGCCTTATAGTGCCGGTGAATAATGTGCCTTTTGGGGGGGAGTGGTCCCGATGACGAAGAAAGGGGGCGTCTCACAGGAAAGTGTGAGTGGAGTATCCCCCTATTACCTCATTGTAGCAGCGTGGGGTCTCTGTGCTGAGGAGCAGCGGCGGCTGCTCCTCTTTGTGCCATGTGGGTGCTGTGCTGTGGGGTGGCTCCTCTTCGTGCAGCGTCGGGCCTCTGTGCTGTGGGGTGCCGCCGCATCTTAGTGCAGAGTCGGGGCTCCTCCGGCATCTCGTCAAAGCCACCGGCAGCTCCTGTTGAAGCGCTTGTGAAGCACGAAACGGCCGTCGTTTGAGCTTGTAAACTCCATTGTATGTGCACCCCCGAGCCGTGAAGATTTTAAAGTAATAAAGATAAACCTGCTTTGAAGATCGGTGAGTGCTGCCACTTTCTTCCTTAAATGATTTATATCAGCATGTCTTCTGAGGCTTAGCACCCAAGATCAGCTGGCCAGTGTCTGCTGAAAGCCGGTGTGTTCACGGAGCATGAACTTGGATGGTGCGGTCAGCTGTTTTCTTACTGAAGTTCCTCTATGTCCTCTACTGACAGTGGCATCAGAAAGGATAAATGCCTGTGTTCGGTGTGCTATCATTGATCATGGGCGCTGCTGCATGGTGTCAGCTCTCATAGAGAGCTGACACCTGCACCCGATTGCAGCGGCGCTCAGCATGAGGCTGCACGATCGCAGCAACATACATATGCTACTATTTGCGGGTACGCAGCTCCTGCAGAGCAGTATATGTACGACGCATGTCGGGAAGGGGTTAAAGGAGCCTTTTAAGGAATGGAGACATTGGTTGGTGGGGGCAAGACATAAGGTGAATGTTTTTACCGATCATAAGAACCTTTTCTAAATTGATGCTTCTAAGTGCTTAAACACCAAACAGGCTTGGTGGGCCCTTTCTTTGCCCAGTTTAATTTTGTTATTATTTATTTCTCTGGATCTAAGAACTTCAAGGCTGATGCTTTGTCCATCAGCATTGTCCCAGAGTTGAGAGAAGAAAATCCAGTCAAGATTCTTAGTTAAGGGGTAGTGGTTGGTGCTTTGAGGGTGGATCTCAGGCAGCACATTCAGGGTGGATCTCAGGCAGCACATTCAGGATGTTCAGGGCAGTGTGCCGGAAGGTTTACATTATTATTATTATTATTATTATTATTTATTTATATAGCACCATTGATTCCATGGTGTTGTACATGAGAAAGGGTTACATACAAATAACACATACATACTGTAAACACAAACAAACTTTATGTACCATCCTCTTTACATGAACATTTTCTTAATGAAGTGCATGATTCTGTTTTAGTTGGGCATCCAGGTTTTTCTGTCACTTGGAGATATCTTTCTAGGTCCATGCAGTGGCAGAATGCTCGTAAGGATATTGAAGAGTATGTTCATAAATGCAGAGTCTGTGCCAGAGCTAAAGCTTCTTGTCAATCCCCAATGGATTAACCCTTGCCCAACGATGTTCCATCACACCCCTGGACCCGCTTGTCCCTGGACTTTGTCCCCAAGTTGTCTAAATCTGGTAGTAGTACAGTCATGTGAGTGGTGGTGGAACGTTTTAGCAAAATGGTTAATTTGATCTCACTTCACAGGTGCCCACTTCTAAGAGCTTAGCAACTTTGATCAGTTCTCATGTTGTTAAATTACATGTTGTTCCCAAAAGCATTATTTCTGATAGAGAGGTTCAATTTCTGCTTAGCTTTTGCTCCAGATTGAGTATCAAGCTCTCTATTCCTCAGTGTCACGATATAATATGAAATATCATATAAGTAGTTTCTCTTGCTAGCAAGCTGTGGGATAAAAAGCCCTCCTTCCCTTTCACTCAGCCAAGAGCTGCCTTGCCAATGTACATGGGGGAAGAGCGTTTTATTGCCTAAAGGAATTTTTATGACCAGGTTAGAAGCTTCCTCCAGCAAGAACTGGATTCTAAGTCTCTAGAACCATGCGGTCCTTTGTTCCATTTTTGTAAGATATTAGGCAGACGATGTAAGATAGGAAAATGGTAGATATATCTTCTTATTCTCCCTCGGTGGATCTACGCATCACTCTAAATACGGGCATCTAACTCCATCGGGTGAAGAAGTAGGGATTGCTCTGTAAATAATAGGACATATTTGATCTCACTAGAATGCCAGCGATAATATGAGATGAATGCTGGGTATGGTACGACTATGACATGTTGTGTAGCGGAGTTATAGAAATTAGATATAGGTTAGGGAAAAATCAGTTAGCAGAAGAAGTAGGAGGGGTTGGAAAAGCCAGCCCTTTCTGTGAGGTCACAGACGGCAGGTTTTAAGTTGCTGGCAGACTTTCAGGAGGGAGATTGGAGTCTTCTTGTCCTTTCCTGAAGTGCCCTCAGCACGTCCAATGAGCTGGGACGTATGGTTGCCTGCAATGCAATGATCTGAGAAATGTGAGTGTTATCTTTTCTTCATTTAATCCTTTTCTTTTCATAATCACCTTGTACATATTTGCAATTGTCTCATTTGTAACATCTTTGTAAAATATTTTGATAAAGCACTGTCTACATTTTGTGGGGTATATCATTTCATGCCAGTTCTTTCTCCCTGCTCTAAAAACGTACCCTAAGTCTCTTGAAGGGAAATTACGCTACTGTTTTGGGGTTAGCTCCGGACCTGTTTAATCGGAGCTGGTGGCAGCAATACCGTGTACAGGCCGTTGGGTGTCACTGCAGCGACTGCGGCTTGATAATTATTGTTCCTGCCCGAGCGGGAGTAGTTATCGCCTCGCTGCAGCGTGCCCAATAGCCAGTACATAGCAGGCAGCCTTTCTGGCGACTAATTACCCTAGGTGCAGTACCTAATCTGACCTGATGGTAAGGGGGGCGCCAGAGAGCTGCAAGGTTTAAGTGGAACTGTAAGCGGGATACACAAATCCCTGCAGTTCATGGTATATTGAAGAGCAGTGGGATACCTAAAATAAGCCCCTGCTGTAACCTAAGAGGTCATTAAACTTGTGTGTGTTTTTTTTATCACATTGAGGCAGTGGAGGGATAACTAAGATAAGCCCCCTGCACATGTGATAGCCGTCTGTTGGTCTAAAGTCACCCCAATCCAAGACATATTGGTGGCAGTGGTCAGGAATCCCTGTGGATTTTGTGACAAACTGCTGGCCGCGGCTAAGGGATCTTGACAGTCACGGTGTGAATCGTGACACTCAGGTTATCAATACAAGACTTATGGGCGAACTAAAGGATGAACCAGGAGGTAGAGCAGTATTTTAGATGTTTTGTTTTCTCCAATCAGGAATACTGGGTGGAGTTTCTGCCCCTTGCCGAGTTTGCTTTAAATAACCCTATCTCTACAGCTACTGGGACTTCGCCATTTTTTTGCTGCAGGGGTTTTCACCCAGTGCTTGGGAAACAATCAACAGCATTTTAAGGAGTTAGATTGAAGGTGGTGTTTTAAGTTGGCGACTAGAGCCTTTCTAGTCTGCACAAGGACCAGTTGGGGTAAGTGCAGCGTCTTCCTGTGGTTGAACTTTCCCTTTTCTGTTACCTGTGTCTGAGTGTGAGGACATTCATAACACAGTGAATGCAGTTGATGCCTTCATATCTGAATTCTGGGTTGTATACATGTATCACTTATATGTAATTATAATTATATATTATGGGTTTCCAATATGTTCATAAAAAATTATTGTCTGTCCGTGATCTTTCGATAAGCTGTCCCCAAAAAAATAAGTCAAGTTAGCATAGGCTGCCGGGGACAGGAAATGTGATAATGTTCTCTGTCCTTATTAAAGCTAACTCAACAAATAGAGTGGGAATATAACATGAACAGATTGACTTGGCTCTGCAGCATCTCTACCTCCTTCACTGCATAGACATAATTATTATTTTGTTTGTGAAGCAGTGAAATTTATGTTGGAAAAAGTAGGTGAGTTTGTACAGCTCGATTCAAATACCGTAGGTTAAAATTATTACCGTAGTTTTTGGACTATGAGGCACACTTTTTTCCTCAAAAAATGTGGAGTAAAAAGGGGTGTGTGTCTTATAGTTCGGAAGTACTGGCTCTGGCTGTGGTGGGGAGGTGGGTGAGTGGCATCAGCGGAGCAGCGTGTCACAGAGGCTGGAGCCGGCTGCTGCGGCTAACTCCTGTGCCCACTGCTAAAGAGAAATGAATATTCACTGCATTCCACACCCATGGGCATGGAGGGCAATAAATATTAATTTCTTTTTAGCATCCTGGTATGATTGGCCCCATCCATGATTGGTTATCCTGGTATCCATGGTCCCATCCTGATTCTCGTATGATTGGCCCTCACCCCCATCCTGGTATGCATGGCCCCATCAGAAAACATAAAAAAATCAATTACACTTACCTCCCCAGCGCTCGCTCGCAGCATCTTGTTCTGATGCCAACAGCTAATTTATGCTTGTAGGAAGTGCATGGCAGGGACATTATAAACTGCTTGCAAGCCAAAGCGCAGCAGGTGGAATACTCACTGCTCTGCATGTCGGGACTGTGTTTGCGCAGAGCAGTGAGTATTCATTGCTCTTCTGAAGCGCGCAGAGTGTTAGCCGCCGGTTTCCTTCAGCTACTTAAGAGAAATGAATATTCACTGTACTCCACAAAGATGAGAGTGGAATGTGGTGAATATTTATTTCTCCTAAGTAGCGGTGCATGTGAACGCCGGCAGCTGCAGGAAGCCGGCTGCTGACACTATGCATGCTACTGAAGAGCAATGAATACTCACTGCTCTGCGCGCACACAGTCCCGGTGTGCAGAGCAGTGAGTATTCCAGGAGCTGCCCTTGAGCTTGCAAGCAGCACAAGATGCCCCTGCAATGCGCTGCTTACAAGCATAAAGCAGCTGCTGGCATTTGATCAAGATTCTGCGAGGGAGCGCTGGGAAGGTAAGTGTAATTTTTTTTATGTTTTCTGATGGGGCCATGCATACCAGGATGGAGTGGGGGGCCAATCATACAAGTATAAGGATGGGGCCATGCATACCAGGACTGGAATGGGACCAATCATGCTAGGATGAGATTGGGACCCTGCATGCCAGGATAGGGATGAGGTGATCATTTCTGCCAGGATATGGATGAGGGGGACCATTCCTACTAGAATAGGCATGAGGGGACCATGCCTACCAGGATAAAGATAAGGGGGACATGCATACCAGGCTAGGGATGAGGGCCATGCACACAAGCATAGGGATAAGGGTGTTAGGTGTCGAGTTCCCGCCGCTGCACAGGGGGAATCTCGAATCGCCTCCGCTGCAGTCTCCCATTCTTCTCCGGCCACAGTGGAGTCAGCTCAGCGGAGACGTTGGTCCCAGCGTCTGGCTCAGGCAGATACTGTGCGCTTGGTTACTGCTGATCTTCCAGACTCAGTCATTGTAACCAGCACTGTTCTGCAGTGAGCAGATGCTCCTGGGACTGAGTCCTGCTTTTCCTCTACTGGGCATGCCCAAGGGATGACCTCTCATTTGAGGTCGGGGGTCACATGCTCAGGTCCTGAAACAGTTCCTATTGGACCACTAGGAATGTCCTGGAAAGCTTCCTCTATAAAAGGTTTGCATGGCCGCATGGCCATGCGCTAGTATCAACTTAAGTTCATGTGTGTATGAGCTTAGCTACTTTTGTGGTTGCTGTCAGCATGTGCTCAGGGTCGGCTGTATAGCCACTAGAATTCCGGCACCTCCGGAGAGGAGTTTATGTGCATGAATTCAGGGCAGGCATATAGCCACTAGAATTCCAGCACCTCCAGAGATGAGTTTGTGTGTATGAATTCAGGGCTGGCATATAGCCACTAGAATTCCGGCATCTCCGGAGAGGAGTTGTTTGAGTGCTGTTGCTGACTGTGTGACTACAATATGCTACCTGCTCCGTTAGAGAGCTATCACCCTTTGTGAGGTTAACAGGGCACAGCGTTATCTTTTATCCCGGTGACTCTGTGAATCAACAGAGTTCTATCCTATACAGACCGGGTGATGGAACCTGTATCTGTTCAGGGGTAATACTGCCATGTAGTGCCACCATTTACTAGCAGCAGGTTCCACTCCTGTACAGTGGACCGCGGGCTGCAAACGCACCAATATTATCTCCATATTTACTCGGTGCGTTCCGCCAGCCCTATCAGAGGAAGCCATGCATACCAGGATAAGGGGGTCATGCATACCAGGGTAGGGATGAGGGGGCCATGCATACCAGGATAGGGATGAGGGGGCCATGTGTATCAGGATGGGGATGAGGGGACCATGTTTACCAGGATAGGGGATATTAAGTACAGAATTGACCACCTTTTTTGCTTCAATTTTTTCCCCTAATTTCCTCCTGTAAAACCTAGGTTCAACGTCTTATGGTCCAGTGCGTCTTACAGTCCGAAAAGTAAGGTAATCATTTTATTTCAAACAAAATCCATAGAAGAATGGTGAGTGGGTGCTGATTATCAACGTGTTTCAAATACATGTGTTCTAAATCATGATTAAATTATTTTTTCTCCATTAAACATCTGTACATCGACTAAGGCTACTACGGACACCTTTGAGACACCTTTTTGTGAAAATCAGTGGTGCACAGGAATAAAAATCTTAGCAGTGAGCTGTTTTAATTTTTCAAAATTTTGATTTCGCATTATATTTTTCAGTTGAATTTCTCAAGCAGAAAGGCCTAACTTTGTATTATTTTGATGCTAAAATATCCATATAAGACTTTATTTTTTTGCAAGAAAATTTGTTTTAGTTGCATTTCATGAGCTGTGCAGATTAAAATCAATCCAATTCAAATACAATTTGGTATTGTTGAACTTTTTTGTACACTATTGTGTATTGACACAGTAAGGCCATGTGCACACGTTCAGGATTTGTAGCGTTTTTTTCGCGTTTTTTCGCTATAAAAACGTGATAAAAACGCGAAAAAAATGCTAACATATGCCTCCTATTATTTACAGTGTATTCCGCATTTTTTGTGCAAATGTTACGATTTTTTCCGCGAAAAAATCGCATCGCAGAAAAAAAAGCAACATGTTCATTAAAATTGCGGAATTGCGGGGATTCCGCACACCTAGGAGTCCATTGATCTGCTTACTTCCCGCAAGGGGCTGTGCACACCATGCGGGAAGTAAGCAGATTATGTGCGGTTGGTACCCAGGGTGGAGGAGAGGAGACTCTCCTCCACGCACTGGGCACCATATAATTGGTCAAAAATAAAAGAATTAAAATAAAAAATAGCCCTATACTCACCTTCGATGTCCCCCGCAGTGTTCCCGCCTCACCGCTGCATGCTGCCTCTTCGGTTCCTATAGCTGGTGTGCGGTGAAGGACCTGTGATGACGTCACTGTCTTGTGATTGGTCGTGAGCGGTCATGTGACCGCTCACGTGACCGTTCACATGACCGCGACGTCATGGAAGGTCCTGCGTGCACACACCAGCTATAGGAAGAGGAACGGTCGCCGCTGAGGAGATCGTCTGGGTGAGTATAAGCATTTTTTTTATTTTTTTATTATTTTTAAACATTCTATCTTTTACTATAGATGCTGCATAAGCAGCATCTATAGTAAAAAGTTGGTCACACTTGTCAAACTGTATGTTTGACAAGTGTGACCAACCTGTCAGTCAGTTTTCCAAGCGATGCTACAGATCGCTTGGAAAACTTTAGCATTCTGCAAGCTAATTACGCTTGCAGAATGCTAAAAAAAAACGCGAAAAAAACGGAAAAAAAATGCAAAAAAAAAAATGCGGATTTCTTGCAGAAAATTTCCGGTTTTCTTCAGGAAATTTCTGCAAGAAATCCGGACGTGTGCACATACCCTAACAATTTACTTAACAAGACACATTTTTGTTTTAAAGACAACCAATGTAAAAGGTATGAACCAACGATGCATTGTTTTAAGGAGAATTAGTAGATTTTTACATTTTATTTCTGTGCTTTTTTTCACATATTATAAACGCAATAAAAAAATATATAAATATTTAAAGATCTAGTCTTATAACCCGTGAGCTTGGGAAGAAATTATCAAAATATTTTGCTGGGGAAAATAATATTTAGTTTTACAGTATTTGAAAGCTTGTCAGGAAGGTATTATTATTATACTTTAGCTGTACATTAGCCAGTTAAAGCAAGTATTTACTAAAATGTCCTAATACTACTTGAAAAAACACATTTTTCTCAGAAAATATCACTGGTGAATATATATAAACCCACAATTCTTTGCAACCTTAATGGCCTTCTTTTGCACCTTTACTCAGGTTCCTTAATACTAATAAGCATTTCCTACCACCCTGAAGCATGTGATAAATCTCAGATGATAACAATAGCTTTGAGTTCATCATCTGATCCGATGGCACAAACCGGGGGAATGCATAATGATGCAGGAGTCACTGATTTACATACAGTATATATTGCCCTATATATCACTAAGATATAGGGCTTAATTTCTGGAGGAGTGCCGCTCATTTATTGTCTTTTGAAGTCTATCTTGCAAAGCTGCTACTATGTTTAACTCTATTTAAATTAATCATTAGATTCTGGTAATATAAGAAATCACTGAACATTAGATTAGGCAATAGTATTTCTTTTTGCATTTGTAGGCAGACTTTACTTTCACATTAAAATGTTTATTTTTCTATATTTTTTGTCTTGCTTTATAATAATTAACATACAGCCATGATACAAGTGTTTACTTTTCAAAAATGTTAACATGTAGAACAATAGTATGAATGTGAGATGTGTTTCCTAAAAAAAAATAATGTGTAAAATATATTAGGGCTCATTTAGGAAATCTAAAAGTGCAGTGACAATGAATTAGGTCTTTTTCACATAAGTCCTATGGATGCTTTAGGTGTAAACTATAATGTTGTGACACGTCCTTGATAGATCTAAATGGTCTATGTTTGTTGGGGTTTCTTTTCTGCATGGAAAGAGTAGGGTTGCACTATATTTGCATTCAAAAGGGATGGAAACATTAAAAGAACTCCTGTAGAAGAATGAACGCTAGTGTGAACAGAACTTCACAAAGCATTATTTGGTCTTCCTTTAAAAGAATTATATTGAGATACATGATTATTATCAAAATGAACATTTTTAAAGCACCATGTCAGCATTTTTTTTCAGTACTATAGTGGTGCCTTAAATGTAAGCCTCCTGCCCCCGGTCATATACTCAACTTTCGGCATCTTCACCATTTTTCATGCTAATGTAAAAAGTCAAAGAATACAGCAAGGATATCTATTTTTTGGAATACAATAAGGATCATGGGTGTGCCGAATCATCTGATCAGTTACATTAGGAATCTTTACATCGACCAAGAAACAACAGTCTGAATGGAACACTGTGACATGGCGTGGTTCAAAGTAGTGCGAGGTTTCAGGCAAGGCTGCATCCTGTCACGATTTCTTTTCAATTTATATACAGAAGTTTTTTTCAGGAAGGAAGGGGTTGTCTAAAATGACACATGAATCAAAATTGCTTAAATACTCAGAAGGTACAGCATTGATAACAGCAAGCTAGATGGAATGAAGAACTTACTATACATTGTTAAGATGGAAAGCTTGAACTTGGTATTGGTTCTCAGGAAAAGAAGGCTAAGATATTGAACACTGCCAGGTACAACTGGGACGCATTTGAGATGGATGGCAACGAGATGAAGTTGTAAAGTGCTTCAACCTACTTGGATCAATGATCACTCAAAATGCAGCGATAACACCAGGAGTCAAAAGGAGAATAGCTTTTCACAAATGAACTGTAGAAGGGAAGTGCACCCAAAATGTACATCTTTACATAGAGATGTGTTTAGTGCATGTTTTGGGCATATCTCCCACATGTATACCACATGGAGCAAAGCCCCCCTCCAGCCTTCTGTGAAACAAAGCTGCCATGAGCTGGAAAAACAAGTTTCATTTAGGACTGAGGGGGTGTATCTTAGTGGACAATAGACCGTGACCTCATCTCACACACCTGGGGTTGGACACATCCCTTTTAGCTGGTCACTTATAAGGGACAAGACCAGGTGGTTCTGCCTCTTTTGCTGTGCCTGCATTGCCTGGAATGATGATGGACTCACATGGCTTAAGTATACTCTGTATCCCCTTTTCTTAATAGGCCCAGTACTATTTATTAGGGTTAGCTAGCCATAGGTGGGAGGGCTGATATTGTATGTGTGATTTGGGTAATCGGGCAGTTAATTGATTGTTGTGATATTACTGGATATTGTTGGTTATTACTGTGTGATATTGTTGGGATATCACTGTATACTTTAGTGATATTACTGTAATAGGGTTGTAATATCCATATATTGTGTATATATATATATTTATAGTTGCCAGCTTGGGGTATAAATATATATGTACATTATAGACTGCAGACTTGTGTGTGTTTAATAAATACCCTTTATTGATACACGGTTTTGTCTCAGTTAGTATATAGTATAAGGAATAGATAACAGTTAGTGTATAGTAAAAAGTAAAGATAACATTGTGGTATTAAGTGGATATTAATTGTTAGTAGTCAATTTTGGCATTAATAGTTTATATCAGACCTCATTAGAGGTGTAGGGAGAGTTCCCCCTTTTGGTAACTATAAATTTAGCAATTTGTGGAGGAAAGCCCCTGCCCTTTTACATGAACAATGAAGTCACTGGACAAGGTCTTCAAATCAAGCAACATTTCACTGGTGACAAAGACACGGCTCATACATAGTTTGGTATTTTCTGTGGTAACATATGAATATGAAACCTGGATAATAAATAAACAAGATAGAAGAATGGACTCTTTAGAAATATGGTGCTAGAGAAGGATGTTATCAATACCTTTGATGGCAAGAAGAATAAACAAATCAATTTCAAGCCAGACATGTCACTTGAAGCCAGGATCAGAAAGCTATGACTTGCCTATTTTGGGCACTTACGAACAGAGCAATCACTTGAGAAAAACATTATGGTCAAAAGAATAGAAGGAACAAGGCAAAGAGGAAAACCAGCAACCCGATGGCTTGTTACTATCAAGATTACAGCACAAAAGACCTTGTTGGATCTATCTAGACTTGCACAAGATTGATCATTCTAAAGATCATTCATCTATCAAGTCACCATTGCTCAAGATCGAGTAGAAGGCTATTAAGAAATAAAACAGGCTTCTGATTGGAGAATTGAGAAAATAAACTCCTGCTTAAGTAATGATCATAGAATGGTAAAAGAGGAATTCTATCAGCTAAATAACAGCCATATGATTTGCCTCCATGATATGTATGCTCATGGCTTATACAGTAAATATCTTTTCTATGGTGACCTGTGATATCATTATGGTTGCAAAACCTGAAGTAATATTGCAATCAAGAAAAAGTTAATACATTGGTTTAGAAATTGTGAAATAATGTCATAAGAAAATGCACAACTCCGTAATGCAGTACCTTATACCCAGTTTGTTAAAAAATAAAATTGCATTATTTTGACACTTTGTTTCCGTCTTTCTGCCAAGACGTATAAACGGAAGATTTTTTTTTCATTTCAACAAAACCTGATAACAACAAATGTTTTCAGGATATCCTTCAACAAATAAATAGTTCGGCATGTCTTAGAGTGTCATATGGGTGTCATCTATATAACTTAAAAAAAAGGCTTGAAGGTATAATTAACGCTTAAACAAACCCAAGACAATGTATAAAATGATTATTTTAGGCTTTCAGTGGAGAAGTAGTAAAACATTTCTGAATTGAGCTCATTATCAGAGACAAGAATGATGTGGCACATGTCAGGTTTAATGACAATCTTGGGATCGTCAAAATGCTACTTTCACCCAAGACTTTTATACGTAAGTTTTTTTTATTTTCGTTTGTAAGACTGCTGCATTGAAATAAGTAAATCATGTTATTTGTAGTATTATGTTTTCCTTCAGTGTAAGTTATTTGTAATATTGTGTTTGTCTTCAGAGTACGATATTTGTAATATTATGCGTGCCTTCAGTATACTCTGTTATTATTGAGCTCCACACCAACACTATGCGGTGAACTCCAAAGTTCTATCAGTTGGTGGCTGAAGGAAGCCAGAACTGTGAAATTTAAAGGGGTAATCACATTACAAGCATTGATGGCATGTAACTAGGATATGCCATTCATTGTGGAAGTTTGACGTCTGGGACCTCCACTGATCCTGGGAATTAGAGGCCATACATAGTCTGCCATCTACAAGAGAAAGTTCTCAGGTCTGTACAAGTAAATGGAATTAGGTGCAGTTTCTAGTACAGCTGGGTGTCAGGAAGCGTTCTGTGCAGTAAAAAACTGTGAAGGCGCACTGTGAAGGGGCAATCAGTACTGTGGTCCCTCCACATTCGGGGTTGGGGGGAGTTTTGGAAACTGATAGCATACACTAGTTGTAAATCATCACTCATGAAAATAGTAGATATCAGAGATAGTGTTGAGCGATACCGTCCGATACTTGAAAGTATCGGTATCGGAAAGTATCGGCCGATACCGGCAAAGTATCGGATCCAATCCGATACCGATACCCGATACCAATACAAGTCAATGGGACTCAAGTATCGGACGGTATTCCTGATGGTTCCCAGGGTCTGAAGGAGAGGAAACTCTCCTTCAGGCCCTGGGAACCATATTAATGTGTAAAAGAAAGAATTAAAATAAAAAATATTGCTATACTCACCTGTCCGACGCAGCCGGGACCTCAGCGAGGGAACCGGCAGCGTTGTTTGTTTAAAATTCGCGCTTTTACTTGGTTACGTGAGGTCCCGGCTTGTGATTGGTCAGGGCGGCCATGTTGCCGGGACGCGGACCAATCACAGCAAGCCGTGACGAAATTACGTCACGGCTTGCTGTGATTGGTCCGCGTCCCGGCAACATGGCCGCCATTAACCAATCACAAGCCGTGACGTCACGGGAGGCTGGACATGCGCGTATTTTGAAAAGCGCGCGTGTCCAGCCTCCAGTGACGTCCCGGCTTATGATTGGTCACGGCGCCATGTTGCCGGGACGCGGACCAATCACAGCAAGCCGTGACGAAATTACGTCACGGCTTGCTGTGATTGGTCCGCGTCCCGGCAACATGGCCGCCATTAACCAATCACAAGCCGTGACGTCACGGGAGGCTGGACACGCGCGCTTTTCAAAATACGCGCATGTCCAGCCTCCCGTGACGTCCCGGCTTGTGATTGGTTAATGGCGGCCATGTTGCCGGGACGTCACTGGAGGCTGGACACGCGCGCTTTTCAAAATACGCGCATGTCCAGCCTCCCGTGACGTCACGGCTTGTGATTGGTTAATGGCGGCCATGTTGCCGGGACGCGGACCAATCACAGCAAGCCGTGACGTAATTTCGTCACGGCTTGCTGTGATTGGTCCGCGTCCCGGCAACATGGCCGCCCTGACCAATCACAAGCCGGGACTTCACGTAACCAAGTAAAAGCGCGAAATTTAAACAAACAACGCTGCCGGTTCCCTCGCTGAGGTCCCGGCTGCGTCGGAGGGTGAGTATAGCAATATTTTTTATTTTAATTCTCTTTTTTACACATTATTACATTAATGTTGTTGCGATACCCGATACCCGATACCACAAAAGTATCGGATCTCGGTATCGGAAATTCCGATACAGCAAGTATCGGCCGATACCCGATACTTGCAGTATCGGAATGCTCACCACTAATCAGAGATTATCACTTTTTTAGAAATTCAATTTTGCCAGTTTAGTAAAAAATGTTTACAGTTTAAAACCTTTAAAGCCTCTAATTGCCCCCAAAATATTCATAACTGTATGAGGTTTCCTAGGTCTGAATTGAACCCTTTTCACTTTTTTAATGTAAAGCCTTAGAAATGTCAAAGTGACCTCAACTTTTCTAGGCCTTAAAATGGATGCTGCTTTCCCTGGCTCAGCATTTATAATGGCTCTGATAGTCCCTCCTAATCGGTTGTGCTATACCATATGGTGTGATAGCTGCAAGGCATTATGGGGAAGTCTGCCCTCCTGTGTCTGAGGTCATGTCTGATCTCCAACTGTTGCTGTCAAAACCCCCCCAGACATTGAGTTTTGATTTTCAGGAACATAATCCATGCTGTCCACACGCACATTGAACCCCAATTCGCTGCAATCATTGGGTGCCGATGGGTTGCAGTAGCAGCAAAAGGCCTGCCATGATGGTACTCCTGCGGCTGTACAAGCAATCAGAAAAACACAGATTCAAGCATTCCAAGGGTACTAAGACTAAAAAGTAAAGTAAAAAAAAAATGTTTTTAAAATATAAAACTATAAGGCCATGTTCACACGATCCTTTTTTTGATCCTTTTTTTTTCAGGTCCTGATTTGGAAAACCCGCAGTGCAAAACTGCACTGCTGATTTTCCTGCAGTTTCTTCTGCAGATTCCTCTGCGGGTTTTCAACAGCACTTTCCTATTGGTGCCTGTTGAAAACAGGAGCTGAATCCGCAGAAAGAAGTGACATGGTACTTCTTTTTTTCTGCAGGCAAATCCTCGCGGATTTGCCTGAGAAAAAAAGGATAGTGGGCACAGCGGTTTTTGTTTTCCATAGAGTAACATTGGACTGTACCCTGCATGGAAAAAGGACCTGAAAAAAAAAGGATCAAAAAAAGGATCGTGTGAACATAGCCTTAGACGCCAGCCTGCGGTCACAGCTGCTGGCTTACGCTGTCATGTGACAGCATTGTAGTCACGGCTCTGACCGGTAGTGTTACTATTACCGCAGATGAGAGTCACCGGTGTTTCTCGTGCTGTCACATAGAGGACAACTCATGTTTGGGGGACCAAACCAGAACACTAACACGGACTTCCTGGTGAAGTCTCTGCTCAGGGTCCGTGCCCAAACAGTGGGTGTTCGGTACAGACCCCAAACTATACTGTTCGGGTTCACCTATCTCTATTGCTGAGTTCTTAAAGGTCTAGCATATTAAAATGTAAAATTAACTAACATGTAAGGTAAAAGGAAAAAAAAAAAATATAGAAATGTCATATTTGTGATTTCTTTCGTTCTCTGTAACTCAGCCAAAAAATGCAATAAGAAATAGCTAAAACTTAATATCTAAACAACAGCTCAACATGCAAAAAACATGCCATCACACTGCTCCATTAATGTAAAAATTATGGGTCTCAAAAAAAGGCGACACAAACCAAAACTTTTTATATTTTTTTAACAGATTTCAAAATTATTTTTTATTACATAGAAAAAATAATAGTTCTCAATTTGGTATAGCTGTAATCTTAATAACCTGTAGAATTATATTGTTGATTATTATTACTGTACAATGAATGTTATAACAATAAAATCCAAAACACAATGGGAGAATTTATGTTTTCTGTTTGTAATTTCACAGCTCTTGAAATTTTAGCAGTTTTCCAGTTACATTGTATGTTAAAATTAATGTCACCATTCAAAACTACAACTTGGCTCGCAAAAAACAAGTCCTCTGTCAATGAAAAAATAAAAAACTTAACATACATAAAAAAATCAAAATTTGTGTAAAATTTTACATAAATATGTAAAATTTTACACATTGGTCTCCTGCTGTTTCCTACCATTGGGGAGTACATTACCACACTTAAAGGGAACCTGTCAGCAAGTTTTGGTACCCAAACTTTTGTTTTAACAGCCCATAATTCCAATAAAAAAAATCCCTGGTTCAATATTTATGCCAATGAGCTGCAATTGCAGGAGGATTAGCTTTCCGGCCTCTATTTAACTTTCCATGCTCTGATCCGGCTTTCTTTCACTGGCTGACAGGTCACTCTTCTCTCAGTCATCTGCTTCTCCACCATGCAAACTCAACCAAGTGCAGCCATTCCTGATAGTGGTGCTTGTGCAAATCGATGGTGGAGTTTTTGCAACACCCTCTGAACCACACTATGCATGCACTTCCTAAGGAGTGACGGCAACAGCGCGAGATCTCGGATTAGGGAGCAGATCACTGAGACAATAGTGATTTGTCAGTTAATGATGGGAGTCTGGCGGTGGAAAGAGAGAGAGTGCCAAACCCCCATGCACTTGGACCACATTAGCATAACAAGCGGTGAAGGGATTTCTCTCAATAGGAAACATGGATTTCTGAAACACAGGTATATATTTATTTAGAATTAGAGAGACTTAAAGGGGTATTCCAATCTCTAAGATCCTAGTCCAAAATGTTGTAGGTGTAATATTAATAATATTAGTAAATACCTCCAATTAGAAATGTAGCATGGTTTTTCTGATTTGCTATGTCTCTTTCCTCATGTGCAGGCATTGCAGGACCTTAGGTGTCCATAGTTATGACCACTACCAACTAGCTAACTGTCACTATATCAGCGGTCGTAACCATGGATACCTAAGGTCCTGCAATGCTTGCACATGAGGAAAGAGACATAGCTAATTTGAAGAACTATACTACATTTCTAATTGGAGGTATTTGCTAATATTTTTATTATTATTATACCTACTACATAATGGGATAGGATCTTGCAGATGGGGAAACTCCTTTAAGATAGATGATATTAGTTTTATTTAAAAAAAATTGATTTAAGATTCCTTTTTAAATTTAGAATAATTTGCAGTAAATGTATCACTAAGGTGCAGCATTTGCTAAATATTGATGGCTTTGAAGTAAATATTTTAAAGATTTGGAGCAAATTAGCAATTTTTTTAATATATGTGGGTGGCTGATACATTATTAAAGAAGCAGTCCTATAGCTTCTCAGTCACGTCATCACAACTGCGGCTAACCGGCTCACTCTATGCTTTATATGTGAGCCGGAAGTCTCTTTTACAACGTAAGTCTATCAAGCCCTGTTTTGACCCTCAATAGAGATACACTGTAAAAGCCACTTCTGGGCCATGCGGAGCGCAGAGTGTCCCAGACAGTCTGATGAGCGGTAATTTCACCAAAAAGGGGACCGAGATGATGCTGGACATCAGAGACGGTGACGGTAGGTGAGTATATTAATATTGAGATACTACTGACTGACTACAGTATATGTAAGTTTTTTCTTGGCAGTTTTTTTAATTAATTAATTTTGACCAGAATGCAGTTATCGTTCTGAACGTATTGAACCTCTTCACTTGTTGGTAAATTCTTTATCTTCCTTTTTATTTTATATTAGTAAAATAAACATGTTTTCTTCATTATTCATTTCATTTGTACAATATGTTTAATCCGAATACTTTTCTAGGTGTTAATATTTTATTTATCTTTTTTATTTATCTATCTTATCGAACTCTTCTTGCTCCAGTGCCAAGTTTCCTTTGTGGTCAGATTCTCCTTTAGTTTATATGGTACATTGAGGTACAGACATTGCCAGCAGCACTGTGATATGAATTAGTCTTTTTATCTCAGGCTCTGCGTTTCTACACATGGAAAACACAAATATTTGGGGTAAATATTAGCTGAGAAGTTTAGCTCTGCTTTATAAATATGACGCCATAACGTAATATTTTATCCCGTCAAACGTAATCCTTTTTACCATACAGAGAGTAAGTGATTTTCTAACCGGTAAATCCTTATGGTAAATTTGCATTTTAAAATTAATTGCTTCACTAATTATTTGTCAAAAAAAAGAAAAACATGAATTAAGTAAATATAAGTTACAGTAAGCTGCCAGACACCCACAGGACTCATCCCAGGAGCGCAGTGTCAAGATAGTCCAGTTAAATAATCCATTCTTGTTGTCATCATTTACGTGAGGCACAACTAACTGGGAATTGGTGCCATATGGTGACACCGGAGATATTTATATTTGCTTCATTAATAGGGAGGAATAGCGAGTTAACCTGTTGTAGGCAATATCTGAGTGCACGGAGCAAAAAGCTCATTATCTGTTAACAAATTAATTGCTGTCTTGTCATTCTGAGCAAACATTAATTCTTTCTATTCCGTTACACTATTTCACTCCTATGTTTTATTCTCACAGTTCTCAACAACATCCCTACGGCATGAAAATAAGTTTCAATCCAAAAAATGAAAAGAAAACACATACTGTAAATATTTTTTTACCATGCACATTAAAAGTGTTTTCACCCGCATTTTTCCCTAAAGATTTTTTACCGCACTGAAAACAGAAGTGAAAAAAATGGTCCCAAAAGAGAAATAACAGAACACAGTACAGAACAAGGTACATTTACATGTTACAGATATCGGAGAAAAAATTCCTCCAGATTGATTTGGGTGAACTCATTCTAGAAGAATGAATACTACTCGAATTTTCCAAAAATCCGTATTCTCCAGGATATGGATATTTCTGTAATTCACTCCACGTAAATTGAGCAAAATGGCAGCCGGCTGGTTGTTCTTTTGCACAACTGCAGAGGATGGCAAAAAGTTAAAAGACAAAAAACCTAATACGCACTGCTCACTTCTCCAGCCACCTCCGCCGCTCGCTCTCCCCTGTCTGATTCTTTGCCGTCTCTTCTTACTGCCACAACGTGCCAATGGAGCAACTTCAGAAGAGACCAGCACCACTGCTAAAAGAGGTTTGTGCTTAAGGAAAGAACAGTAGTCGTAACTGAAGGTAAAGCATATTTCAGCACCAAAGAAGACAAAGTAGAAATGCTTGCTGCAAATAATATATTTAATTTGATTTTGAACCGGCAAGGAAGAAGAAATGATAATGTCTAATGTTTTGATCAACAATGGTTTTCATCAAGGACATCTGTACATGAATCCATAGTTAAGAAGGATGATGGTGCTTGATGACCTTAATCCAACTGACCCATTCTCCATAAACCTAGTTTTCCTCATGTACAAATGTCATTGATAAAAACCAATGTTGGTGGAAACGTTAGACGTTATCTTTTCTTTTTCCTTTTCGAATTAAAAAAAAATAAAAGTATACTATTTGCAGAAAGAATTATTGCTTTGTCTTTTTCAGTACTGAAGTCTCCTTTGTACCAAGTGCTGATACTCTGGGCCTTTGACCGCCAACCTGGGACTTCTATCTTTGATGAGGGCTAGGATATCATGACAATGTGTGTCTCAATCTTACGACATGCACTCTAGGCTAGGACTTCCAGCAGCGACTACTCCCTGGACATTCCTGCGCATGAGCACTATCAGGCTGGAAGTTACAGCCTAGCTTGAAGATGACCAGAGTGTCAGTATGCTGCGGTGAGAAGGAGCGCCAAAGACTATACAAGGGAACAGTGGGCATCTGAGATGAGTGGTGAGGTGCGAGTTAGCCTCTTTTTTCGACATCTTATGTTTAGTATGCTCTGGGATCACTCCACACTCTAGAGCATAATAATGGGCATTCAATTAAAAACCCAGCTTAATTCTAAATCGAAAAGATATTGAAAATCATCCAGTGAAATTTATACATTAATTCAGCAAAAAGCCAAAAGTACAAACTGTGTGGTCACGTGCAGTAATATTGCTACAATTGTTGATGTTTGTGTTTTTCATTCATCCAAAACCAGTACAAAGCAATATCTACAGATATGAAGCTGCAATTTCCACATGTAAGGCCATGTGCACACATTGAGTATTTGGTGAGTTTTTTAACTCAGTATCTGCAAGACAAAACCAGGAGTGGGTGATAAATGCAGAAGTGGTGCATATGTTTCTATTATACGTTTCATCTGATTGTTCCACTCCAGGTTTTGGCTTACAAATACTGATGTAAAATACTGACCAAATACTGATTGTGTGAGCATGACTAAAGCATGCAGATTTTGCTGTTAATTTGTCATTGATTTCATAGCATTTTCAAACCTTTACATTGAAGCTGCAGATTTTAAAATCCACATTGCAGGTAAATATATGCACAGAAAATTTCAGCTATACCTATACATAAATATGCAGTATATATAACATTTTTTAAAATGCCTAGGAGTAAGTAGTGCTTGTATTTACTCAAATTTTGCACATGAAAATTTGCAGAGAAAATTTGACATACTGTATGTCTTATGCAATTTTTTTTTTTTATAAGTATAATAAAAAAAAAATCAATTAGAAGGTAATTGTCCAGCGGTGCTGCTCTATGTCTGGTTGTTTTTTGAAAAGACACATGACAGTAGGCAACAATCGCTGGTCTCAGCAGGACTGATAGCAGCATGATTAGATGAATACACCAATGCTGGAAGTGTGATGAACAGAGAATATTCCGGATAATGTGTAATAGTGTAATACTCGAAAATATTACTGCTAAAGTTGGTTCTGCAAGTTATTGATACATGTGGCGTACTTAATTCTTTAAAAACTGCTTCTGCATGCTGCCCTAGCTAATGACACAATAATCTGTTATACATATATATATATATATATATATATATATATATATATATATATATACTGTATATATATATATATATATATATATGTATATATATATATATATATATATATATACACACACACAAATATGTGCAAATATATATATATGTATCTCTCTGATAGTTTTACTAATTATTGACCAGTTCTCAAGACAATATTTTCTGTGTTGGAGAAGGGGATTAAAGCATTACAGTTCTGTGAATCACATTTCAAAAGCAGATGTGTGGAAATTAGTGCCAGCGTACTGTGTGTGCTATTGAGGTACACATTGCACCTATCTAAACGAGGCGAGAACATCTGCCACAACTGGGCTCGCTAACACAGGAGAATAGGCTTTAGCTTTTTTTTATTAAAGTAAATGTATATTTATTGTTATGTGTAAACTTTTGGTTCTTCTATGCAGTATGTAAATGACAAGGTATATGCATTTCTTATACAAGTGAAATGTAATTATTTTGCTGATATGACTGGAACATAGAACATGTGAAAAAAATAGTTAAAAATTTGTAGTACTAATATCATTAATGAAGTAAAAGATTTGTTTAAAGTCATATATTATAATCTGAGGTCTGGACTAATTTATAAAGAGTTATAAAGTCAAAAGATGTCTCTAGATGCTGTTCCTCATATGTTCATATCAATGTCTGTTACATTGTGTAAAAGTGGATCATTAGGGATCTGGCATGTATTACTGGGAATCTTGAGCACATCACTGACCATCGGTCACTGCATACAGCATATAGTACAAAATACTCTAGTACTGTCCAATGAGTATACTACTGACCAAAATATGTATGTCCATATAGACAAACACACAACATCTGATATAGGGGGTGGAACAACCGGTATCCCAGTCGATCAGCTGTTCCCGGTGGTCGGATATGCAGTACCCAGCATCAACCACTACACAGTTTACAGAGCTGTGCTGTACAGCTTCACAACTAAGCACATCCCACTATCACCAGCACTGGGAATAGTTGATGAGATATTGATGACCTATCTTATGGCTAGGCCACTGCTGTCACCAAGAACAGCTGATCAACATGGGTGCCTGTTCTTGATTTGACTAGAGGGCATGTATAGTCCCTGGCAGCGGCAACTGTACAGTTGATGAATTTTGACCAAAGGAAGGGGGAGGGCCTAAGGGGAGGCCTAAGGAGCAACACAGACTTTACATTGGGCCATTTGTAAATTTGGTAATGTGAAGGGTTGACACACTCATCTGCTTCACAAGGTAGACATAGGAACGGTTCTGGTAGTAGATCACCTGCTGGTTTATTATGAACAGCATAAACTTTAGCAGGGTTCAGCAAAATAAACAGCCTTTCTGGCATAATGGTAGAACAAAACCAAGATAAAGTCCGTAAGAGTCCTTTGCCTGCAGGTAACCCACAAAGTCCTCAGCTCCACGTGGAGCTATGTGGAAGTTCCTGCTCTCCCAAGACACAACACCCCACTGAATCTCATGTACAGGTAACTATGTGATGATCACCTGAGTGTAACATCATCGCAGGTCCTGTCAGTACACAAGCTGGTGTCGGCTCTGCAAGAGGAGATATGGTGAACACCTGCGCACCCACTCTATGGGTGCCCAACTAAAACCATGCCATGTATGCAACTTTAGTTTAACCCTCTCAACACATAGTTTGCTCGAGGACACTTATCCTGGTTTCACAACACTGGCACCATTATGCGAAGTAACACATACTGAATCTCCCCTGTGACCCTACAGATAGATTTGGAGATAGGGAAGTATGAAGGGCTGAGGCGCAATGAAGACTAAAGTGGGCACTACATGGAAGACAGAGATCGCTGTTATAGGGTGGTAATTGCCCTGGCTGTAAAACCAGCAAAATAAATCATGGGCATTGTAGGTTTTTCAAAAACTTAAAATATTGAACATAGGCCCAGAAACTGGCGTTGGGTTAGTAGGATTCAGAGAGAGTTCACAAATGAGACAAAGGGTATTGTTCCTAACTTTCGGGTATTTGTCATTTGTCAAACTGGTCATCAAACCATAAAAAATATCAGGACATCCTTATTCCAGACACAGTAAAGATTTATTCGACAGTACAAATTTTATAGTGTTTCCCCTTTATACAGATATTATATAGGATTCATTTAATTAACTCGTTATTTGCATTTTTATACTGCTATTTGCCACTCTCCCATCTGACTTTACGAGTCACGCTAAACATCTGTCTTACTTAGTCACCAAAATAACAGCGAATGCTGTAAAGTTGCATAGAAAAAATATATATATATTCACTATGAATGGCTGATTTTAAAATGCAGAATGCTCTCCTGCTGTCAGATGGAAAGGAACACTAATGCTCTAATAGCCCTACAAATATACTAGCTGTCACATCTTAAAGTAAATATAAAGTTTGGATCGTGACGGTTAGATCAGCACTATTTCGTGTTAGTTGACAAAAAAAGAAACAGGCTTTCATGATAGAAGAGTGAAAGGTGTTTTTCGCACCTCCAGGTGCCAATCTCGCTTATAGTTCCTTGGCATACAGAATTTGTGAAGTTCAGACTAAGTCTCATAGCCACTTGTAATGAAAGCCCAGGAGGATAGCAGAGGCAAGTTGCAAAGGAACAAGGTCCGGGTTTCCTTTAGGGAGGCAGGTAACATAAAAAAGTGTCTTAAGATAGTAGCCTGCAGCATTGTCAGGTAGTGAATCTCATAAAACCTCCAGACTCCTCTCCCTGCTAGTGCGCCCCAAGATCTCTTATCATAATTTTTCCAACATATCTTTTGGGACAGATACATGAAAGGGAAATGCAGGGTCAAAGGCAATAATTAGGGTTTGCTGGGCAGCTATCTGACAGCTTCTCTTTCCTTATCTGTCCATGTTTTTGCCAGTCAGCAGGTACTGGGAGTTATTAATTCCAGTCACATCATTTTGTGCTGATGACAGCAGTGCACCTTCATCCATCACATTTACATTTCAAACTGCCACCCTGCTGCGATTGATTAATTATTTATCAATCCATGGTCATCTCAGAGCTCTCCTCATCTCACATTTAAAATGTACATCCCATGTCTTTTATCAAGGAAAGCATAGATATGTTGAATGGATCTTATGCAAAGGAAATCTGGTCATAAGCTTTCCTATTATCAAACTCCCCAGAATGTTCCAAAGTCTATAAGAACATTATGATAATGATCACTGAGATGTCTGTGATTCTGTAATGTGCAAATTCAACAAAAGCCACATTTCAACTTTTACATCACAGCTTTGGGTCTGATAAAGAATGTATTCAGATCTGTCCACATACCTGAGGTGATTTATCCAGTAATTTAACCTTCAAGTGCAAATTGTGGAACAGTATCACCATAGCTTGATGTACATTGAGAAATTACTTGTTACTGTCTCAAGGTTTACTTGCCTTACCTGTGTATATGTACACATCAAGACATGCTCAAAAATATATATGTGCTACAAGCTATACTTATTGGATTCCAAAATTCTGAATATATTACTTAAGAAGACCACCCTTACCTGTTACCATTCCTTTCAACATGTAATTAGATACTTATAGGTTTTATATATTTTTGGCAGCCTTTGAATACTTTTTTAGTTAGCTTTTCATTAGTGTTGAGCATTCCGATACCGCAAGTATCGGGTATCGGCCGATACTTGCGGGTATCGGAATTCCGATACCGAGATCCGATACTTTTGTGGTATCGGGTATCGGTATCGAAACAACATTAATGTGTAAAATACAACATTAATGTGTAAAATAAAGAATTAAAATAAAAAATATTGCTATACTCACCTCTCCGACGCAGCCTGGACCTCACCGAGGGAACCGGCAGCGTTGTTTGCTTAAAATGCGCGCGTTTCCTTCCTTCCGTGACGTCACGGCTTCTGATTGGTCGCGTGCCGCCCATGTGGCCGCGACGCGACCAATCACAGCAAGCCGTCACGTAATTTTGAGGTCCTGGATGCCTAATTCTAGGCATTCAGGATTTTAAAATTACGTTCCGGCTTGTGATTGGTCGCGTCGCGGTCACATGGGCGACGCGACCAATCACAAGCCGTGACGTCACGGGAGGCAGGAGATGCGCGCATTTTTAAAATTACGTCACGGCTTGTGATTGGTTGCGTGCCGCCCATGTGGCTGCGACGCGACCAATCACAGCAAGCCGTGACGTAATTTCAGGTCCTGAATGCAGAAATAGGCATCAGGACCTGAAATTACGTCACGGCTTGCTGTGATTGGTCGCGTCGCGGCCACATGGGCGGCACGCAACCAATCACAAGCCGTGACGTAATTTTAAAAATGCGCGCGTCTCCTGCCTCCCGTGACGTCACGGCTTGTGATTGGTCGCGTCGCCCATGTGACCGCGACACGACCAATCACAAGCTGGAACGTAATTTTAAAATCCTGAATGCCTAGAATTAGGCATCCAGGACCTCAAAATTACGTCACGGCTTGCTGTGATTGGTCGCGTCGCGGCCACATGGGCGGCACGCGACCAATCAGAAGCCGTGACGTCACGGAAGGAAGGAAACGCGCGCATTTTAAGCAAACAACGCTGGCAGGTTCCCTCGGTGAGGTCCAGGCTGCGTCAGAGAGGTGAGTATAGCAAAATTGTTTATTTTAATTCTTTATTTTACACATTAATATGGTTCCCAGGGCCTGAAGGAGAGTTTCCTCTCCTTCAGACCCTGGGAACCATCAGGAATACCGTCCGATACATGAGTCCCATTGACTTGTATTGGTATCGGGTATCGGTATCGGATTAGATCCGATACTTTGCCGGTATCGGCCGATACTTTCCGATACCGATACTTTCAAGTATCGGACGGTATCGCTCAACACTACTTTTCATTTCTTATAAAATATGTCCTTTTTTTTGTAGATACCGTGTTTTTTGGACTATAAGATGCACTTTTTTCCAAAAAAACTTTTGGGTGCGTCTTATAGTTTGAATGTACTTACAGTTAGTGTGGTGGCAGCAGGAGTTGGGCTATTCTTCCGGTGGTCCGACACTGCAGGGCGATGATCTTGCTCCCATCCCAGCCTAGTGCCGCTGGTGTGGCAGGTTTGGTGGTGCTCGGTGGTGCGGGGGGCTCCGGCGACATTTTGTGAAATTGGGAAAGCCTGGAGGCCCCGCACTTCTATTACCTGAATGCTGTGGCCTCCAGGAAAATGGACACCAAAGGCGGCGCATGCACAGATTGAAATCTCAGCTCTGAGATCTCATCTCCCAAGATCTCAATCTGCGCCTGGGGAATAAATCTGGCCTCCGGGAAAATGGCTGCCGGAGTCGGTGCATGCACAGATTGAGATCTTGGCTCTGAGATCTCATTGCCAAGATCTCAATTTGCGCATGCGCCACCTCTGGCAGCCATTTTTCCAAAGACCACAGTGTTGAGGCAATAGAGATGTGGGGCCTCCGGGCTTTCACAAAATGTTGCTGGAGCCCCCCCCGGCACCACCGCGCACCACTGAGCACCACCCAACCTGCAAAACTGGGATAGGATTTCCTGGAGACCATCTCATTGCAGCAATGGATGTGCGGGCTCTGGGATTTCACAAAATGTTACCGTAGTCCCCCACACCACAAAGCATCGCCGAACCTGCCACACTAGTCTGGGATGGGAGTCATATCACTGGACCACGAAACACCTCCTGTGAATCTGCTCCACCAGCGCTGCCCATTCCCCCAGGTAAGCTGTATTCAGAACTGTAAGACGGACCCCCATTTGGCACATTATTTTTTTCCCCATTTTCCTTCTGAAATTTGTGGTGCGTCTTATGGTCTGGAGATTCTTATAGTCCAAAAATACGTTATTTTACTAAATCTATTCCATTCTATTTGGCCATTAGTAATGTATAAAAGTATGAGGAACATTTATTGATACCAGAGTCATGTAATAGACTCAATAAGAGGTTGTAAACCAATGTCTGATCATGCCCTTAATTAATTGTTTTTATTGAAAAGTCTTCAGCATGGGCTTCTTAAATGCACAATTACACCTGGAAGCCATATTTTGAATTGCATATAGACAAGGAAATTGGGGAAATATATTGACTAATTTCTCCCATTAATTTGAATTTCATTACTTTCTAAGTATGTTTCTGACAGATAAGTAATAAATAAAGCTTTATGCTGGTAAAACAGAATCAACACACACGCACAGACACACAACATTGTTGTGGGTCTCTACAATAGGTAAAAGAAATTTCATCATCATAATACTTGGATATTCCTCATTGCAGAGGCAGTGAGTCAATTAAACTCTACTTAACAAGCTGTTGTTTTTTGTGGCCCGTTATTGCGGGCCTTTTTTGCAGGCCGTATTGCTGCAATTTTCAAGGTCTGCCACAATAACGGACAGCAAGCAACTTGCGGATTGCCGTTTCTCGGGTTCCCAATACTATTGCAAAAGTATTGGGAAAAAAAGGCTGTCCGCAAAACCGGAAGTCACGGTGCACCACAAAAACAACCTTCCATTCTGTTCATTTTCAATGGGGCCCGTATCCGTAAGCCGTGAAATATATTGAGCAAGCTTGATATTTTTTCACGGCCATAATAACGGCCCTCATGGCCTCCTATGAATTGAAGCCCCATAGAAATGCATTGGGGCCGCAAAAACGGGCTGAGAAAACACGACAAGTGTAAAACCAGCATAAGGGGTACCAGAATTCTGGAGGTGGGTTGTTATCCAGGGAATTATTTTTAAAGTTATATTTCAAATTGAAAAGGAATTTTTCAATCTAATATGGGCCAATTGGCATTTTCCCCATACAGTAGGTGTTTTTGTCTTTCTGTAGATCAATATGTTAGGATTATAGGTTTCTTTTCAGGGACTTGTGGCTATTTTCAACTTTAACAATTATGCGTCTCTCTCCATACTTGTGGAGCATTAGTGATGTGATGTTTTACAAATCAGATGTCATCCTGTGCACTTCTTTCCTCTTCCTCATGTTATATCCCCTTCCTCTCTGTCTGGCCATTTCACACTAAACTGATTTTTTGGGTGAATAAGCTGAAGGTCTGCAGGGAGGGAAATTCTTCCTTATATAATATAAAATACTGTGCAAAAGTTTTAGTGGAAGTGTGTAAAAAAAGCTACAAAGTAAAAATGCTTATAAAAATAAAAGGCCTAGTAATTTATTTTTATCAATTAACAAAAATAACAAAACGGAAAGGGAATAAGCAAAATAGAAATCTATATTACATTTACATATATTTGGTAGAACCAACTTTTGCTATCTAAACAGCATTAATTCTTCTAGATACACTTGCACAAAATCAGGGATTTTGTAGGATTCTAGTCTGGTACTTAACGCTTTAACCCCCAAGGGTGGTTTGCACTTTAATGACCGAGCCAATTTTTACAATTCTGACCACTGTCCCTTTATGAGGTTATAACTCTGGAACGTTTAAACAGATCAAGATGATTCTAACAATGTTTTCTCGTGACATATTGTACTTCATGATAGTGGTAAAATTTCTTTGATATTACCTGCATTTATTTGTGAAAAAAACGGAAATTTGGCAACTTAGAATTTTTATGCCCTTAAATCACAGAGATATGTCACACAAAATACTTAATAAGTAACATTTCCCACATGTCTACTTTACATCAGCACAATTTTGGAACCCAAACTTTTTTTGTTAGGGAGTCATAAGGGTTAAAAGTTGACCAGCAATTTCTAGTTTTTACAACATCATTTTTTTAGGGACCATATCACAAGTCATTTTGAGGGGTCTGTATGATAGAAAATAACCAAGTGTGACACCATTCTAAAAACTGCACCCCTCAAGGTGCTCAAAACCACATTCAAGAAGTTTATTAACCATTCAGGTGTTTCACAGGAATTTTTGGAATGTTTTAAAAAACCGAACATTTAACTTTTTTCACAGAAAATTTAATTCAGCTCCAATTTGTTTTATTTTACCAAGAGTAACAGGAGAAAATAGACCCTAAAAGTTGTTGTACAATTTGTCCTGAGAACGATGATACCCCATATGTGGGGGTAATCCACTGTTTGGGCGCATGGCAGAGCTCGGAAGGGAAGGAGCACCGTTTGACTTTTCAATGCAAAATTGACTGGAATTGAGATGGGACGCCATGTTGCATTTGGAGGGCCCCTGATGTGCATAAACATTGAAACCCCCCACCAGTGACACCATTTTGGAAAGTAGACCCCTTAAGGAACTTATCTAGATGTGTGGTGAGCATTTTGACCCACCAAGTGCTTCACAGAAGTTTATAATGCAGAGCCGTAAAAATAAAAAATCATATTTTTTCACAAAAATGATTTTTCGCCCCCAATTTTTTATTTTACCAAAGGTAAGAAAAGAAATTGGACCACAAAAGTTGTTTTACAATTTATCCTGAGTACGCTGATACCCCATATGTGGGGATAAACCACTGTTTGGGCGCATGGGAGAGCTCGGAAGAGAAGGAGCGCCGTTTGACTTTTCAATGCAAAATTGACTGGAATTGATATGGGACTCCATGTTGCTTTTGGAGAGCCCCTGATGTGCCTAAACATTGAAACCCCACACAAGTGACACCATTTTGGAAAGTAGACCCTGTTAGGGCTAGAGGAACGCACCTAATGAAAGTATATATTTTATTAGGATAGATGCGTTCGCAGCCCGGGGTCCACCGTGCAGGAGAACCTGCCGCTAGCAAATAGCGGAATAAATGGCAGTGTTAGCTAACTCTGTTACTTCACAGAGCAGCCATGAACACAAAGTGCTGCACCCTGTTAGACTCCACAGAGGCACAGGTTAACTGTCTAAACAAGAGCAGACAGTGGTCTTGCACGCACACGAAACTCCTCGCCGGAGGTGCCAGCATTCTAAGGGCTTATTTCGGCCAGGTCCCTGAACACACAAGCATACGAACTCCTCGCCGGAGGTGCCAGCATTCTAGGGGCTTATTTCAGCCGGGTTCCTGAACACACTCATACAAGACCAAACTGGCGCAAAGTACAAAAATGAAAGCAATGCTAGCGCATGGCCATGCGGCCATGCGAGCCTTATATAGCTGCAGCAAGTAAAAGACCTTCCTAGAAGGACCAATGAGAGGCTGCCATACCTGAGCATGTGACCCTAAATCTCCACTGAGAGATCCTGCCCTGGACATGCTCAGTGTGTGCCAAGCAGGACTTAGTGCTAGCACCTACAGGACCTTCCTGAAAGGACCAATGGACTTAGCTGCAGTATCTGACCATGTGACCCTCGATCTCCACTGAGAGATCTTACTCAGGGCATGCTCAAAACGAGAAGAGCAGGACTTAGTCCCAGAAGCATCTGCTCGCCGCTGCCCAGCACTGACTTCAATGGCAGAAGCAGGAAAAGCAGCAGTAACTCTTTGTACAGAGTGGGACTGAGCAAGATGCTGGGACCGACGTCTCCGCTGAGCAGGCTCCACTGCGGCAGGAGAAGAATGGGAGACTGCAGCGGAGATGGATCGAGATTCCCCCTGTGCAGAGGTGGGAACTCGACCCCTAACATTACCCCCCTCCTTGGGCCCCCCCTCCTTGGGCCTCACCACGCTCGAAGGCAGCAATGAGCTGTGGAGCCCGAATGTGCTCAGCAGACTCTCAGGACCATAACCCTTCCAATCCACCAAATAAAATTTTTTGCAATGTACCACCTTGCACCCCAAAATAGTGTTCACCTCGCAATCGTCCGTAGACGAACCCGATGTCCCAGCAGATGACTCTGAAAACCGGAACATGTATACGGGTTTCAAGAGGGACACATGAAAGTTGTCGGTGATACCCAGGCGTGGCGGAAGGGCCAAACGATAGACCACAGGATTAACCTGATCGAGGACCTTGAAAGGACCCAAGAAGCAAGATGCAAACTTAGCGGACTCCACTCGCAGCCTGATGTTACGGGCGGAGAGCAACACTAAGTCGCCAGGAGCAAAGGTAGGAGCGGGGCGCCGATGTGCATCGGTGGAGGACCTCATTCTCTCCTTGGAGGCCTGAATGGCATCCCGAGTGCGGTCCCAAATATCCCGTGCTTCCACAGCCCAGTCTGCCACCCTGGAGTCGGCAGAAGACACGGGCATAGGCACAAGTACCTGCAGATGCTGACCATAGTTGAGGAGGAATGGGGTTTGTCCAGTGGAGTCGGCAACCGCATTCTTCAGCACAAACTCTGCCCACGGTAGCAAGGATGCCCAGTCATCCTGTCTGGCTGAAACAAAATGTCGCAGATATGTGACCAAGGTCTAATTGGCCCTCTCTACCAATCCATTCGTCTCGGGATGATATGCGGAGGAGAGATTTAACTCAATGCTGAGAAGACGACAAAGCTCTCTCCAGAAGCGAGACGCAAACTGGTGACCCCGGTCACTGACAATCTTGTCTGGCATACCGTGTAGGCGAAAGATGTGCTTTATGAACAACGCTGCCAAGGCCCGTGCCGAAGGAAACCGCGGAAGTGGCACCAAATGCACCATTTTGGAGAAGTGATCGGTGATAACCCAAATGATGGTATAGCCCGGAGACTTGGGCAAACCCACCATAAAGTCCATCCCGACCATCTCCCAGGACCTGTCTGCCACCGGCAATGGATAGAGCAACCCAGCTGGCCATTGTCGAGGAGACTTATTTTTGGCGCAGGAGACACATGCCAGAATATAATCCTTGGCATCTCGGACCATATGTGGCCACCAATACGTCCTCGCCAACAGCTCAGATGTCCTTTTTGTCCCAAAATGACCACCCACCCTGGAAGAATGAGCCCACGAGAGAACCTCCGGTCACAAATTGGGTGGTACAAAAGTCTTGCCCGGAGGCACAGACTCTAGCGAAACCGGGGCTACGGTTCTCAGGCTCTCAGTGGGGAAAATAAGCCGAGGCTCCTCTTCCTCCTCCACTGATGACACCACGGAGCGAGAGAGAGCATCGGCACGAATGTTCTTCTCCCCAGAAAGAAAATTGAGGGTGAAATGGACCCGGGAGAAGAACAAGGACCATCTAGCCTGGCGAGAATTTAACCGCTGGGCTGTCTGTAGGTACACCAGATTTTTCTGGTCTGTGAAGACTTGGAAAGGAAAACGAGCTCCCTGTTATGATCCTTAGTGGTTGAGGATCACAAATTACTCCAGCTAAGTAACAAACATGGAACAAGCTCTAGGGAGGTGGCAAACTGGACTGACTGCAAATCTGAACCTATCCAAACACACTAGAAGTAGCCGGTGAACGTGCCTAAAAATCCTAGACGTCTCGAGCCAGCCTGAGGAACTAACTACCCCTAGAGAGAAAGAAAGACCTCTCTTGCCTCCAGAGAAATAATCCCCAAAGATATAGAAGCCCCCAACAAATAATAACGGTGAGGTAAGAGGAAGGCACATACACAGGGGTGAAAGCAGATTCAGCAAATGAGGCCCACTAATACTAGATAGCAGAAAATAGAAAAGGGAATCTATGCGGTCAGTAAAAAAAACCCTTTCAAAATATCCACTCTGAGATTTCAAGAACCCCCACACCAACTAACAGTGTGGGGGGAGAAACTCAGTCCCCTAGAGCAACCAGCAAGCGAGGAAATCACATTTTAGCAAGCTGGACTAAAAACATAATGAACACTGATAATCAAAAAATGATCAAACAAAAACTTAGCTTGTCTTGGAGAGACTGGGAGCAAGGTAGACACAAGGAATCTGAAGAGCACTGAATACATTGATAGCAGGCAAGGAACTGAGTATCCAGGTGAGCTAAATAGGAAACCAACCAAGGATAACGAACCAGCTGATGCTGCAAACCTGCAGAAAGACATCACTACACAGTACCGCTTGTGACCACTAGAGGGAGCCCAAAAATAGAGTTCACAACAGCTCCCTTCAACAGATGTCTCCACTCCGAGAAGGCCAATTTCATGGCCAGCAACTCCCTGTCCCCGATGGAATAATTCCTCTCTGCTGGTGAAAAGGTCTTTGAAAAGAAGAAGCAAGGATGCTTCCGACCTTGAGCATCCTTTTGGAAAAGGACTGCTCCTGCACCAACAGATGAGGCATCCACCTCCATGATAAAGGGTTTGTCTACATCGGGGCGATGTAGGATGGGAGCACTAGCGAAATGTGACTTTATGGAATTAAAGGCCTTGGAGACCTCCACAGACCACAATTTGGGATTTGATCCCTTCTTGGAAAGGGCAACTAAGGGAGCTACCAATGTTGATAAGTGTGGAATGAACTGTCGATAGTAGTTAATGAACCCCATAAAGCGCTGCACCGCTTTAAGAGAATGGGGTTCCTGCCAGTCCATCACAGCCTGTAGCTTGGCAGGATCCATAGCCAAACTCTGGGCAGAGATGATATAACCAAGAAATGGCAAGGACTCCTGCTCAAACACACACTTCACCAATTTGGCGTAGAGGGAGTTTGCCCGTAAGAGGTCAAAGACTATGCGAACATCTCTCCGATGGGAGTCGATATCTGGAGAGTAGATGAGAATATCATCCAGATAGTCTACGACCGAGGTGGTGAGCATATCCCAGAAGATGTCGTTCACAAAGTCCTGGAAAATGGCTGGGGCATTACAGAGCCCGAAGGGCATCACCAGATACTCATAGTGCCCATCCCTGGTGTTAAAAGCCGTCTTCCATTCGTCCCCCTCACGGATGCGAATCAGATTGTAAGCACCCCGCAGATCTAATTTTGTAAATACCCTTGCTCCCCGTAGCCTATCAAAAAGCTCAGATATCAGGGGTAATGGGTATTTGTTCTTAACGGTGATGGCGTTAAGACCCCTGTAGTCAATACATGTGTTGTGAATTTGGATTCTGGGCTCCCCCGGTGGCTACTGGTGGAATTGAACTTGTGACATCATCTTCCCTGTTCACCTGTTCTGATTAGATCTGGGTGTCGCTATATAACCTGGCTTCTTTGTTAGATGCTTGCCGGTCAACAATGTTATCAGAAGCCTCTCTGTGTTTGTTCCTGCTCCCAGACATCTACTAGATAAGTTGGACATTCGTCCATGTTTTGTTTTTGTATTTTGGTTCCAGTTCACAGCTGCAGTTTCGTTACTGTGTCTGGAAAGCTCTTGTTGATCAGGAATTGCCACTCTGGTATTATGAGTTAATGCCAGAGTCCTAAAGTAATTTCTGGATGTGTTTTGTTAGGGTTTTCTACTGACCATGAAAGTATGCTTTCTGTCTTCTGCTATTTAGAAAGCGGACCTCAAATTTGCTAAAACTATTTTCCTGCTGCGTTTGTTGTTTCATCTCATATCACCGCCAATATATGTGGGGGGCTTCTGTCTCCTTTCTGGGCATTTCTCTAGAGGTGAGTCAGGTCTTATATTTCCCTCTGCTAGCATTATTTAGTTCTCCGGCCGGCGCTGGGCATATAGGGATAAAAAGTAGGACATGCTACCTGGCTACTTCTAGATGATGCGGTAGGTTTAGTTCATGGTCAGTACAGTTACATCTTCCAAGAGCTTGTTCCTATTGAGGCTTATGCTAGTTCTCTGGCCATGGAGATCATGACAGTTTGACCGGCCCACTAAAGGGTTAAAATCCTTGGCTGAGAAAGGAGAGAAATAAGAAGTCTGCTGAAAATTTTTTTTTTTTTTTTTTTTTCTCTAGTAGTTAGTGTGCTCTTAATTGGATCACTTGCCAGTCTGTCTATGCTGCAGTCTTTTTTTTTTTTCTCTCTCCTTCTAATCTTTGAATGGCTCTATGTTCACCTGTCTATAATGGATCTACAGAGTGTAACTGCAGGTTTGAATAATCTCGCCACGAAAGTACAAAGTTTGCAAGATTTTGTTGTTCATGCTCCGGTATCAGAGCCGAGAATTCCTTTGCCGGAATTCTTCTCAGGGAATAGATCTAGCTTTCAGAATTTTAGAAATAATTGTAAGTTATTTTTGTCCCTGAAATCTCGTTCTGCTGGAGACCCTGCACAGCAGGTTGGGATTGTGATTTCCTTGCTCCGCGGCGACCCTCAAGATTGGGCTTTTGCATTGGCACCAGGGGATCCTGCGTTGCGCAATGTGGATGCGTTTTTTCTGGCCTTGGGCTTGCTGTATGAGGAACCTCATTTGGAGCTTCAGGCAGAAAAAACTTTGATGTCCCTATCGCAGGGGCAAGATGAAGCTGAAATTTACTGCCAAAAATTCCGTAAATGGTCTGTGCTTACTCAGTGGAATGAGTGTGCCTTGGCGGCTACTTTCAGAGAGGGTCTTTCTGATGCCATTAAGGATGTTATGGTGGGGTTCCCTGTGCCTGCAAGTCTGAATGAGTCCATGACAATGGCCATTCAGATCGATAGGCGTCTGCGGGAGCGCAAACCAGTGCACCATCTGGCGGTGTCCACTGAGAAGACGCCAGAAAACATGCAGTGTGATAGAATTCTGTCCAGAAGCGAGCGGCAGAATTTTAGACGGAAAAATGGGTTGTGTTTCTATTGTGGGGATTCTACTCATGTTATATCAGCATGCTTTAAGCGTACTAAAAAGCTTGATAAATCCGTTCCCATTGGCACTTTACAGTCTAAATTTATTTTGTCTGTGACCCTGATTTGCTCTTTGTCATCTATTACTACGGACGCCTATATCGACTCTGGCGCCGCTTTGAGTCTTATGGATTGGTCCTTTGCCAATCGTTGTGGGTATGATTTAGAGCCTTTGGAGACTCTTATTCCTCTGAAGGGGATTGACTCCACCCCATTGGCTAATAATAAACCACAATACTGGACACAAGTGACTATGTGTATTAATCCGGATCACCAGGAGACTATTCGTTTTCTGGTGCTGTATAATCTACATGATGATTTGGTGCTGGGATTGCCATGGCTGCAGTCTCACAACCCAGTCCTTGACTGGAGAGCTATGTCTGTGTTGAGCTGGGGATGTAAGGGGACTCATGGGGACGTACCTTTGGTGTCCATTTCATCATCTATTCCCTCTGAAATCCCTGAGTTCCTGTCTGATTATCGTGACGTCTTTGAAGAACCCAAGCTGGGTTCACTACCTCCGCACCGTGAGTGCGATTGTGCTATAGATTTAATTCCGGGTAGTAAATACCCAAAGGGTCGTTTATTTAATCTGTCTGTGCCTGAACATACTGCTATGCGAGAATATATAAAGGAGTCCTTGGAAAAGGGACATATTCGTCCATCGTCATCTCCCTTAGGAGCCGGTTTTTTCTTTGTGTCAAAAAAAGACGGCTCTTTGAGACCATGTATTGATTATCGGCTTTTGAATAAAATCACGGTTAAATATCAATACCCATTGCCGTTGCTGACTGATTTGTTTGCTCGCATAAAGGGGGCCAAGTGGTTCTCTAAGATTGATCTCCGTGGGGCGTATAATTTGGTGCGGATCAGGCAGGGGGATGAGTGGAAAACCGCATTTAATACGCCCGAGGGCCACTTTGAGTATTTGGTGATGCCTTTTGGTCTTTCTAATGCCCCTTCAGTCTTCCAGTCCTTTATGCATGATATTTTCCGCGATTTTTTGGATAAATTTATGATAGTGTATCTGGATGATATTCTGATTTTTTCGGATGATTGGGACTCTCATGTCCGGCAAGTTAAGAGGGTTTTTCAGGTTTTGCGGTCTAATTCTCTGTGTGTCAAGGGTTCTAAGTGCGTTTTTGGGGTTCAGAGAATTTCCTTTTTGGGATATATTTTTTCTCCCTCTTCCATTGAGATGGATCCTGTCAAGGTTCAAGCTATTTGTGATTGGACGCAGCCCTCTTCTCTTAAAAGTCTTCAGAAATTTTTGGGCTTTGCCAACTTTTATCGTCGATTTATTTCTGGTTTTTCGGATGTCGTTAAGCCATTGACCGATTTGACTAGACAGGGTGCTGATGTTGCTAATTGGTCCCCTGATGCTGTGGAGGCCTTTCAGGAGCTTAAGCGCCGTTTTTCTTCTGCCCCTGTGTTGCGTCAGCCTGATGTGACTCTTCCTTTTCAGGTTGAGGTCGACGCTTCTGAGATCGGGGCTGGGGCAGTGTTGTCGCAGAAAAGTTCTGACTGCGCCGTGATGAGGCCTTGTGCCTTCTTTTCCCGTAAATTTTCGCCCGCTGAGCGGAATTATGATGTTGGGAATCGGGAGCTTTTGGCCATGAAGTGGGCGTTTGAGGAGTGGCGCCATTGGCTCGAGGGGGCCAGACATCAGGTGGTGGTATTGACTGACCACAAAAATTTGATCTATCTTGAGACCGCCAGGCGCCTGAATCCTAGACAGGCGCGCTGGTCATTATTTTTCTCTCGGTTTAATTTTGTGGTATCGTACCTACCGGGTTCTAAGAATGTTAAGGCGGATGCCCTTTCTAGGAGTTTTGAGCCTGATTCACCCGGCAACTCTGACCCCACAGGTATTCTTAAGGAGGGAGTTATCTTGTCAGCCGTTTTTCCAGACCTGCGGCGGGCCTTGCAGGAGTTTCAGGCGGATAGACCGGATCGTTGTCCGCCTGATAGGTTGTTTGTTCCTGATGATTGGACCAGTAGAGTCATCTCTGAGGTACATTCTTCGGCATTGGCAGGTCATCCTGGAATTTTTGGTACCAGGGATTTGGTGGCAAGATCCTTCTGGTGGCCTTTCCTGTCACGAGATGTGCGAGGCTTTGTGCAGTCTTGTGACGTTTGTGCTCGGGCCAAGCCTTGTTGTTCTCGGGCTAGTGGATTATTGTTGCCCTTGCCTATTCCTAAGAGGCCTTGGACACACATCTCGATGGATTTTATTTCAGATCTGCCTGTTTCTCAGAAGATGTCTGTCATCTGGGTGGTGTGTGACCGTTTTTCTAAGATGGTCCATTTGGTTCCCCTGCCCAAATTGCCTTCTTCTTCCGAGTTGGTGCCCCTGTTTTTTCAAAATGTTGTTCGTTTGCATGGTATTCCTGAGAATATCGTTTCTGACAGAGGAACCCAATTTGTGTCTAGATTTTGGCGGGCATTCTGTGCTAGGATGGGCATAGATTTGTCTTTTTCGTCTGCTTTTCACCCTCAGACTAATGGCCAGACCGAGCGGACTAATCAGACCCTGGAGACATATCTGAGGTGTTTTGTGTCTGCTGACCAGGATGATTGGGTTGCTTTTTTGCCATTGGCGGAGTTCGCCCTCAATAATCGGGCCAGCTCTGCCACTTTGGTGTCCCCGTTTTTCTGTAATTCGGGGTTCCACCCTCGATTTTCCTCCGGTCAGATGGAATCCTCGGATTGTCCTGGAGTGGATGCGGTGGTGGAGAGATTGCATCATATCTGGGGGCAGGTGATGGACAATTTAAAGTTGTCCCAGGAGAAGACTCAGCTTTTTGCCAACCGTCACCGTCGTGTTGGTCCTCGGCTTTGTGTTGGAGATTTGGTGTGGTTGTCTTCTCGTTTTGTCCCTATGAGGGTCTCATCTCCTAAGTTTAAGCCTCGGTTCATCGGTCCGTATAAAATATTGGAGATTCTTAACCCTGTTTCCTTCCGTTTGGACCTCCCTGCATCCTTTTCTATTCATAACGTTTTTCATCGGTCGTTATTGCGCAGGTATGAGGCACCGGTTGTGCCTTCCGTTGAGCCTCCTGCTCCGGTGTTGGTTGAGGGTGAGTTGGAGTACGTTGTGGAAAAAATCCTGGACTCCCGTGTTTCCAGACGGAGACTCCAGTATCTGGTCAAGTGGAAGGGATACGGCCAGGAGGATAATTCTTGGGTCACTGCATCTGATGTTCATGCCTCTGATCTGGTTCGTGCCTTTCATAGGGCCCATCCTGATCGCCCTGGTGGTTCTGGTGAGGGTTCGGTGCCCCCTCCTTGAGGGGGGGGTACTGTTGTGAATTTGGATTCTGGGCTCCCCCGGTGGCTACTGGTGGAATTGAACTTGTGACATCATCTTCCCTGTTCACCTGTTCTGATTAGATCTGGGTGTCGCTATATAACCTGGCTTCTTTGTTAGATGCTTGCCGGTCAACAATGTTATCAGAAGCCTCTCTGTGTTTGTTCCTGCTCCCAGACATCTACTAGATAAGTTGGACATTCGTCCATGTTTTGTTTTTGTATTTTGGTTCCAGTTCACAGCTGCAGTTTCGTTACTGTGTCTGGAAAGCTCTTGTTGATCAGGAATTGCCACTCTGGTATTATGAGTTAATGCCAGAGTCCTAAAGTAATTTCTGGATGTGTTTTGTTAGGGTTTTCTACTGACCATGAAAGTATGCTTTCTGTCTTCTGCTATTTAGAAAGCGGACCTCAAATTTGCTAAAACTATTTTCCTGCTGCGTTTGTTGTTTCATCTCATATCACCGCCAATATATGTGGGGGGCTTCTGTCTCCTTTCTGGGCATTTCTCTAGAGGTGAGTCAGGTCTTATATTTCCCTCTGCTAGCATTATTTAGTTCTCCGGCCGGCGCTGGGCATATAGGGATAAAAAGTAGGACATGCTACCTGGCTACTTCTAGATGATGCGGTAGGTTTAGTTCATGGTCAGTACAGTTACATCTTCCAAGAGCTTGTTCCTATTGAGGCTTATGCTAGTTCTCTGGCCATGGAGATCATGACATACATGGATGCAGTTCCCCATTCTTCTTCTGAACAAAGAAGAACCCAGCCCCAGCAGGCGACACTGACTTCCTGATGAACCCGCTTGCCAGATTTTCTTGGATGTACTGAGACATAGCCTCCGTCTCCGGGAGAGATAATGGATAAACTTGACCCCGGGGAGGCTCAGCACCAGGCAAGAGGTCAATAGGACAGTCATAGGGGCGGTGAGGCGGAAGGGTCTCCGCCGCCTTTTTGGATAACACATCCGCATGAAACCAGTATTGCTTGGGGAGAGAGGATAGATCTGCGGGTACCTCAGTAGTAGCAACCTGAACGCACTCCCTTTGATACCTACCCTCACAAGACTCACCCCAACCCAAAATTCTGCCAGAAGACCACTCGATATGTGGAGAGTGGTACCGTAACCAAGGTATCCCCAACAGGACCTCATCAATACCCTCAGGTATGACGAGCAGAGATATTGTCTCCTGATGGGATGGCGACATGGACAGAGTAAAAGGAATGGTCCGGTGAGTTATCTGTGATGGTAGTGTCAACCCATTCACCACTCGTACCGTAACTGGTTGCGCTAGCATAACCAGGGGTATTGCGTGACGTTGGGCAAAGGCGGAAGACATGAAATTGCCCTCTGCCCCAGAATCCACGCAGAGCTCTACTGAGTGGGAAGATGAGCCAATGTTAATTGTCCCCTTAAAGGACAATTTTGAGGCAAACGTCGCCGTATCTAGTGTACCTCCCCTGACTACCACTAGAGGCTGACATCTCCTCGACCGCTGAGAACATCTGGTGGCAAGATGTCCAGACTGCTGGCAAACATGACGAACCTTGGATGCCCAAGCGGTCCAGGACTTAGAACCCACTCCTGACACCTCCCTGGCCTCATGTGACTCAGGAACCAGGACCGGAGATTCCAGAGGTCTGGCGAAGGTGGCAGCCAGCCGAAACCTCTACCTACACTGGGCTCGCTCAAACCTCCGCTCGTTAAAACGAAGGTCAATGCAGGTAGATACAGTTATTAACTCCTCCAGTGTGGCTGGAATCTCCCTAGTGGCCAGAGCGTCCTTAACGTGATCAGCCAGCCCCCTCCAAAATATGGGGATAAGGGCTTTATCCGACCACTCCAGCTCTGAAGCTAAAGTTCGGAAATGGATGGCGAATTGGCTGACCAAGGACCCTGAGTTAATGCCAGCAGTTGAAGCGCCATATCATGGGTGACTTGAGGTCCTAGGAAGACCTGTTTCAGAGTGCTCAGAAACAATGGAGCACTCTGCACCACATGATCGCCACGCTCCCACAGCGGCGTAGCCCATTCCAACGTCCTGTCTGACAAGAGGGACACAATAAATCCCACTTTAGCCCGCTCTGTGGGAAAATGTGCAGCCAGAAGCTCAAGGTGAATAGAGCACTGACTCACGAATCCCCTACAAGATCTGCTTTCTCCAGAAAATTTTTCTGGGAGCGGGAGGCGCGAAAATGTCGTAACAGGGGTGGCAGTGGACAAAGTTGCTGCAGCCACGCTAGCAGCCTGTACAGCAACTGCGGAAATATCCACAGCTGAGGTTTAGCTCTCGAGAGCCGCCAACCTACACTCCAGCTGCTGGATATACCACAAAGATTGCTGTATGTCTGCCATTTACTAGCCAGACCCTGGCGCTAGTATTATGTTAGGGCTAGCGGAACGCACCTAATGAAAGTATATATTTTATTAGGATAGATGCGTTCGCAGCCCGGGGTCCACCGTGCAGGAGAACCTGCCGCTAGCAAATAGCGGAATAAATGGCAGTGTTAGCTAACTCTGTTACTTCACAGAGCAGCCGTGAACACAAAGCGCTGCGCCCTGTTAGACTCCACAGAGGCACAGGTTAACTGTCTAAACAAGAGCAGTCAGTGGTCTTGCATGCACACGAAACTCCTCGCCGGAGGTGGCAGCATTCTAAGGGCTTATTTCGGCCAGGTCCCTGAACACACAAGCATACGAACTCCTCGCCGGAGGTGCCAGCATTCTAGGGGCTTATTTTAGCCTGGTCCCTGAACACACTCATACAAGACCACACTGGCACAAAGTACATAAATGAAAGCAATACTAGCGCATGGCCGTGCGGCCATGCGAGCCTTATATAGCTGCAGCAAGTAAAAGACCTTCCTAGAAGGACCAATGAGAGGCTGCCATACCTGAGCATGTGACCCTAAATCTCCACTGAGAGATCTTGCCCTGGACATGCTCAGTGTGTGCCAAGCAGGACTTAGTGCTAGCACCTACAGGACCTTCCTGAAAGGACCAATGGACTTAGCTGCAGTATCTGACCATGTGACCCTCGATCTCCACTGAGAGATCTTACTTAGGGCATGCTCAAAATGAGAAGAGCAGGACTTAGTCCCAGAAGCGTCTGCTCGCCGCTGCCCAGCACTGACTTCAATGGCAGAAGCAGGAAAAGCAGCAGTAACTCTTTGTACAGCGTGGGACTGAGCAAGACACTGGGACCGACGTCTCCGCTAAGCAGGCTCCTCTGTGGTAGGAGAAGAATGGGAGACCGCAGCGGAGATGTACCGAGATTCCCCCTGTGCAGAGGCGGGAACTTGACCCCTAACAGACCCCCTAAGGAACTAATCTAGATGTGTGTTGCGCACTTTGACCCACCAAGTGCTTCACAGAAGTTTATAATGTAGAGCCATAAAAAAATCATATTTTTTCGCAAAAATGATCTTTTCACCCCCAATTTTTTACTTTCCCAAGGGTAAGAGAAGAAATTGGACCCCAAAAGTTGTTGAGCAATTTGTCTTGAGTACGCTGATACCCGACATGTTGGGGTAAACCACTGTTTGGGCACATGGCAGAGCTCAGAAGGGAAAGAGCGCCATTTGACTATTCAATGCAAATTTGACTGCAATTGAGAAGGGACACCATGTCGCGTTTGGAGAGCCCCTGATGTGCCTAAACATTGAAACCCCCCACAAGTGACACCATTTTGGAAAGTAGACCCCCTAGCGAACTTACCTAGATGTGTTGTCAGAGCTTTGAACCCCAAAGTATTGTACTACAGTTTATAACGCAAAAATTTTTATTTCACAAAAATTATTTTTAGCCCCCAGTTTTTTATTTTCCCAAGGGTAATAGGAAAAGTTGGACCCCAAGAGTTGTTGTCCAATTTGTTCTGAGTACGCTGATACCCCATATGTGGGGGGGAACCACATGGCAGAGCTCGGAAGGGAAGGAGCGCCGTTTGGGATGCAGATTTAGATGGAATGGTCTGCAGGAGTCACATTGCGTTTGCAGAGCCCCTAATGTACCTAAACAGTAGAAACCCCCCCAAAAGTAACCTTATATTGGAACCTAGACCCCCCAAGGAACTTATCTAGATGTGTTGTGAAAACTTTGAACCCCCAAGTGTTTCACTACAATTTATAACGCAGAGCCATGAAAATAAAAAATATTTTTTTTCCTACAAAAAGGTTTTTTTAGCCCCCTAAATTTTTATTTTCCCAAGGCTAACAAGAGAAATTGGACCCCAAAAGTTGTTGTCCAATTTGTCCTGAGTATGCTGATACCCCATATATTAGGGTAAACCCCTGTTTGGGCACACGGAAGAGCTCAGAAGGGAAGGAGCACTGTTTTACATTTTCAACGCAGAATTGGCAGAAATTGAGATTGGACGCCATGTCGCGTTTGGAGAGCCCTTGATGTGCCTAAACAGTGGAAACCCCCAATTCTAACTGAAACCCTAGCCCAAACACACCCCTAACCCTAATCCCAACTCTAACCATAACCCTAACCACAACCCTAACCCGAACATGCCCCTAACCCTAACCCCAACCACACCCCTAACCCCAACACACCCCTAACTCTAACACACCCCTAACCCTAATCCCAACCATAACCTTAACCACACCCCTAACTCTGACACACCCTTAGCCCTAATCCCAACCATAAATGTAATCCAAATCCTAACCCTAACTTTAACCCCAACCCTAACTTTAGCCCCAACCCTAACTTTAGCCCCAACCCTAACCCTAACTTTAGCCCCAACCATAACCCTAACTTTAACCCCAAACCTAACCCTAACTTTAGCCCCGACCCTAACTGTAGCCCTAACCCCAACCCTAACCCTTGCCCCAACCCTAACCCTAACCCTAGCCCAACCCTAACCCTAGCCCCAACCCCAACCCTAGCCCTAACCCTAGCCCAACCTTAACCCTAGCCCTAACCCTAAACCTAGCCCCAACCCTAACCCTAACCCTCGCCCCAACCCTAACCCTAACCCTAATGGGAAAATGGACATAAATACATTTTTTTATCTTATTATTTTTCCCTAACTAAGGGGGTCATGAAGGGGGTTTGATTTACTATTTATAGTGGTTTTTTTAGCGGATTTTTGTGATTTTCAGCTGTCACACACTAAAAGACACTTTTTACTGCAAAAAAAGTTTTTGCGTCTCCACATTTTGAGAGCTATAATTTTTCCATATTTTGGTCCACAGAGTTATGTGAGGTCTTGTTTTTTGCGGGACGAGTTGACATTTTTATTCGTATCATTTTCGGGCATGTGATATTTTTTGATCGCCTTTTATTCTGATTTTTGTGAGGCAGAATGACCAAAAACCAGCTATTCATGAAATTTATTTTTTTGGGGGGGCGTTTATACCGTTCCACGTTTGGTAAAATTGATAAAGCAGTTTTATTCTTTGGGATAGTACGTTTACAGCGATACCTCATTTATGTCTTTTTTATGTTTTGGCGCATTTATACGATAAAACCTATTTTACAGAAAAAAATAATTATTTTTGCATCGTTTTATTCTGAGGGCTGTAACTTTTTTATTTTTTTGCTGATGATTTTGTATGGCAGGTCATTTTTTGTGGAACAATATGATGTTTTCAGCGGCACCATGGTTATTTATATCCGTCTTTTTAATTGCGTGTTATTACACTTTTTGTTCCGCGATATGATAATAAAGCGTTGGTTTTTTTTACAGTGTTCACTGAAGGGGTTAACTAGTGGGACAGTTTTATAGGTCGGGTCGTTACGGACATGACGATACTAAATATGTGTACTCTTATTGTTTGTTTTTTTTAGATAAAGAAATGTATTTATGGGAACAATATTTTTTTTTCTTTATTTAGGAATTATTTTATTTTTTTTTTACATATGTGAATATTTTATTTTTAATTTATACATTGCCTCAGGGGGGCCATCATGTTATAGGGTCAGATCGCTGATCTGACACTTTGCAGAGCACTGTCAGATCAGCGATCTGACAGGCACTGCAGGGACGCTTGCAAGCGCTTGCTCTGAGCAGGCGCTTGCAAGCCACCTCCCTGCAGGACCCGGAAGCAGCCCCGTGGCCATATTGGATCCGGGGCCTGCAGGGAGGAGGAGGAGGTAGGAGACCCTTGGAGCAACATTGCTCCGAGAGTCTCAGGGAAGCACGCAAGGAGCCCCCTCCCTGCGCGATGCTTCCCTATGCCACCGGAACACTGCGATCATGTTTGATCGCAGTGTTCCGGGGGTTAATATGACAGGAGCAGTCCGTGACTGCTCCTGGCACATAGTGCCAGATGTCAGCTGCGATAGTCATAGATCGCATATGACTTACTATCCCGTCACTGGGAATGAAGTCCCAGGTCACCTCAACAGGATAGTACATCATATGGGATTAAGGGGTTAATATTACTAACCATTCAAGATGAAAGGGTGAGGCAAAATTTGAATTAGCCCGTTAGCCCATTTTTTTGCCAGTAAATTCTATTCACAGTTATTTTCAGCAAATTTAATGACCCTTACTATGCTTTGTGGTCTTTTTAGATCTCAGAGCATAATAAGCATAGCGTAATGTGGAAAAAAATAAAAAAATACTCATATTCATATCACAGGTCACCTCTCTGGCCCCTCTTGCTTTCACCGGTTGCTTCAAAATTGTTGGGGGAAGTTGCACTTGGAGAAAGTTTAGATTATTTAAGGTTGTGTTATTGAGCAAAATTGTGAGTGATCCCACTCCTTTACATGAAAAGCAACCCCACACATAAATTATCTTAGGGTACTTTATGTTGGCATGACACAGGACTTATGGTAGCACACACCTTTTACATGCCTACACAAAACCCTCCTTTTGGCTTAAGATATGGTGCTCCTTTCATCAAATTGCTTCTGGCTTGTCGAAAGAAGTTGCTCTTGGAGGAAGTTTACATACCATTATTTAGTTGTAGAGGTATTTTTAGACAAAATTGGGAATGAGCACACTGCTTTATGTGAAAAGCAGCCAAACACATGAATTGTAGGGATAAGCAAACATGCTTTGTAATACCTGGATATCACTTGAGTATGTGGGTGCTCGAATGTGCTCGGCACTCGGCAAGCATTAGCCAATGCACCTGTTATACAGCCAATAAGCATGCAGGGATTGCAGGCACATCATTGTAATGCCATAGCCATCTTGGCAGCGGTATTACTGTGATTGGCTGGTAGTGTGACATCATCAAGGGTTATAAAAGGACAGGCGCCGCCAGGCTTGACACATTAGGTGCAGTGACAGTTAGTGGAGGAAGAGTTTGGTTGTCAAGCGTGCTGTGTGAGTGCATAGTTTAACCCCTTAGTGACGGAGCCAAATTTTTTAAATCTGACCAGTGTCACTTTATGTGGCAATAACTCTGGAACGCTTCAACATATCCCAGTGATTTTGAGACTGTTTTTTTGTGACACGTTATACTTTACGATAATGGTAAATTTAGGTCGATATGTTTTGCGTTTATTTATAAAAAATATCAGAACTTTGAGAAAAATGTTAAAAAATTATCAATTTTTAAACTTTTAATGATTATCCCTTTAATCCAGATAGTCATACCACAGCAAAACAATAAAAAATAACATTTCCCACATGCCTGCTTTACACCAGCACCATTTGTAAAATATTACTTTATTTTATTAGCATTTCAGGAGGTTTAAAAATGTAGCAGTAATTTTTCATTTTTTAAAGGAAATTTACAAAATTTATTTTTTTAGAGACCTATCCATGTTTGAAGTGACTGTGGGGGTCCCATATATTGGGAAACCCCCAAAAGTTATACCATTTTAAAAACAGCACCCCCTGACATATTGAAAACTGCAGTCAGGTAGTTTATTAACCCTTCAGGTGATTTTCAGGAATTAATGCAAAGTGGCATGACAGAAATGAAAATGTGTATTTTTACCACCTAAATGCCTCTAACTTCTAAACAAGTTATAACAGCCGTCAGACTCTAAGGCCGCTATTTGGTCATGAATTGCAATGGCAAACATCAGGATCACACAACCATGATCTGAGGGAACCAATTGGGATAAAGAGGAAGCCCCGACACTCTGTTAACCATTTCTAATGATGTAGTATTTATTGACAGCAGCATCTAAGGGGTTAAACAGGTTTGGACGGTGCAAACACTGATCGTGGCTGATGCAGCAAGTTGTCAGCTATAGTGTACAGCCGGCAGCTCCTGGATTATCACCTGTATGGGGACGCTATTCTCGTATATCTCAGGTCAGTTAAAAGACGTATTGGCGGTCATTAAGGGGAATCAGAGTCCTGTAGTGCTGATACTGGTGCTAAAGCTGAATTATCATACTAACACTCCTTGTAAGGGCTTATTTTGTGCTTTGCTGTTAGTATCAAATACAATTTATATTTAGCCTAGGAAGGCAAAAAGAGTTGAAGGAGCAGGGAGAGTGGATGAATACAGCCTCTAGGCAGGGACTATGGCTTTACAGTCCAATGCTAAATATATACAGTGCCTTGCAAAAGTATTCAGCTCCCTGGAACTTTTCAACCTTTTCCCATATATCATGGTTCAAACATAAAGATGCCAAGTGTAAATTTTTGGTGAAGAATTGACAAGTGGAACACAATTGTAAGGTTGAACAAAATTTATTGGTTATTTTAAATTTTGGTGTAAATTCGAAAACTTAAAAGTGGGGCGTGCAATATTATTCGGCCCCTTTAACTTAATACTTTGTTGCGCCACCTTTTGCTGCGATTACAGCTGCAAGTCGCTTGGGGTATGTCTCTATCAGTTTTGTACATTGAGAGACAGAAATTCTTGCCCATTCTTCCTTGACAAGCAGCGCAAGCTCAGTGAGGTTTGATGGAGATCGTTTGTGAACCGCAGGTTTCAGCTCTTTCCACAGATTCTCGATTGGATTGAGGTCTGGACTTTGACTTGGCCATTCTAACACCTGGATACATTTATTTGTGAACCATTCCATTGTAGATTTTGCATTATGTTTGGGATCATTGTCTTGTTGGAAGACAAATCTCTGTCCCAGTCTCAGGTCTTTTGCAGACTCCAAAAGGTTTTCTTCAAGAATGGTCCTGTATTTGGCTCCATCCATCTTCCCATCAATTTTAACCATCTTCCCTGTCCCTGCTGAAGAAAAGCAGGCCCAAACCATGATGCTGCCACTACCATGTTTGACAGTGGGGATGGTGTGTTCAGGGTGTTGAGCTGTGTTGCCTTTACGCTAAACATATCGTTTTGCATTGTTGCCAAAAAGTTCGATTTTGGTTTCATCTGACCAGAGCACCTTCTTCCACATGTTTGGTGTGTCTCCCAGGTGGCTTGTTGCAAACTTTAAACAACACTTTTTAGATATATATATCTTTGAGAAATGGCTTTCTTTTTGCCACTCTTCCATAAAGGCCAGATTTGTGCAGTGTACGACTGATTGTTGCCCTATGGACAGACTGTCCCACCTCAGCTGTAGATCTCTGCAGTTCATCCAGAGTCATCATGGGCCTCTTGGCTACATCTCTGATCAGTTTTCTCCTTGTTTGAGAAGAAAGTTTAGAGGGATGGCCGAGTCTTAGTAGATTTGCAGTGGTAGGATACTCCTTCCATTTCAATATGATCGCTTGCACAGTACTCCTTGGGATGTTTAAAGTTTTGGAAATCATTTTGTATCCAAATCCAGCTTTAAACTTCTCCACAACAGTATCACGGACCTGACTGTTGTGTTCCTTGGTCTTCATGATGCTGTCTGTGCTTCAAACAGAACCCTGAGACTATTACAGAGCAGGTGCATTTATACAGAGACTTGATTACACACAGGTGGATTATATTTATCATCATTAAGCATTTAGGACAACATTCAATCATTCAGAGATCCACAATGAACTTATCGAGTGAGTTTGCTGCACTGAAAGTAAAGGGGCCGAATAATATTGCACACCCCACTTTTCAGTTTTTGAATTTCCCCCAAAATTTAAAATAACCACTAAATTTCGTTCAACTTCATACTTGTGTTCCATTTGTTGTTGATTCTTCACCAAAAATTTACATTTGGTATCTTTATGTTCGAAGAATGATATATGGGAAAAGGTTGAAAAGTTCCAAGGAGCCAAATACTTTTGCAAGGCACTGTATACATTTTTTTGTATTCAATTACTCATCCATATACTATTAAAATGGTCTGTGGTAGATTTCGGTGTTACCGTATTTAACAGTCCAAAAAAGAGTTGAAAAATGTATCTGTATTCAATTACTCATCCATTGAGTATTATGTGCTCTGTGGGCAACAAAGACGACAGAATTATGCGATAATCCCAAGGGAGTGACAGGAGGAATATCGGAACCAGAGGAAGCTGGCACAACAGTAGAGGTGACAGGAGTCTGTTTTAAAAAAATGGCTTTCCCGGAATTGCCAAGGCTCGTACCCAGACCAAAATATTGGCCGCAGCCTTCACCGCTGGAGTTCTTGCATATTGCAGATGAGAGAGCCAGGATTCAGGAATCGGTAAGTGGACTGTGGGGCCCAGACTGGTTGGAAAAGAGTAGGAGGAAAGCTATGATCTGCACTGAAGAAATGCTAGCGAGCTCTATAGCTGCAAGGTACCCACAGTCCAGGGGGAGGTCATTAAGTAATTGGTCTTGATTCAATTGCTCATCCATACAGTATTACATGTTTTGTGGTACATTACGCTGGTATATAACACTGCAATAAAGTATTGAAAAATGTGTCTGTTTTCAATTACTCATCCATATACAATTACATTCTTTGTCGTACATGTTGGTTGCATATAACAGTCCAAAAAAAGTTGAAATGTTTTTCTGTATTCAATTGCTCATCCAAAATATTATTGTGAGGTCTGTGGTACATTTCAGTGGCATATAACACTCCCAAAAGAGTTAAAACATTTTTCTGTATTCAATTACTGATTCATATACTATTACGTGTCCTGTGGTACATTTTTTCTGAGGCATATACAGTAACACTCCAGAAAAGCATTGAAACATTTTGCTGTATTCAATTACTCATCCATAGAGTATTAGAAGCTCTCAGTTACATTTTATTGGTACATTAGACTCCCAAAAAGCATTGAAAAATTTGTCTGTGTTCAATTAGTCATCCATAGAGCATTAGGTGCTTTCTGGGACATTTCATTGGTATATAAGACTCCAAAAAAGTGTTGAAAAATGTGTCTGTATTCAGTTAGTGATCCATAGAGTATTAGGTGCTCTCTGTTACATTTATATAGCACATAAGACTCCCAAAAAACTTTTAAAGATTTGCCTGTATTCAATTAGTCATCCGTAGAGCATTATGTTCTTTCTAATTCAATTACTCATTCATATACTATTACATGTCCTGTGGTACATTTCGGTGGCATATAACACTCCAAAAAAGCATTTAAATATTGGTCTGGATTCGCTTAGTCATTCATACAGTATTAGGTGCTTTCTGTGACATTTCAGTGGTATATAACACTCCAAAAAACATTGACAAATTTGTCTGGATTTAATTATTCATCCATGTAGTATTTGGTGCTTTCTGTGACAATTCAGTGGTATATAAGACTCCAAAAAAGTGATGAAAAATGTGTCTATATTAAATTAGTATTGTAGAAATTTGGTTGTTAAAAAATTGTTGAGTATACTCTTGAGCTTGGTTTGTGTGAAATTTCGTTGGTTTGAAATAAAAAAACAAACATTGTCCTGTAGAAATTTGGTCCCATGGTACTCGTCCCCCAGCCTCCACTATTTCTCCCATTGCGGCGTCCCCATCTTGTACCAGCACGTGTCTAGGGACAGCACCCTGCCCTTAACAACACGGTAACTGGGATTGTCCAATTAATAACCGACATGTGGACAAGCGCTTTTGGCCAAAAATACTACTTTACCCTGGTGGCACACTGGGTGAACATTTTGAAGGCCGGGGCTGAGTCCTACCCTAGGACGGCACATGGGCTACCGATGCCGAGGATTGCTGACCCTACTTCAGGGTCTCCTCCACCTCCTACTCCAGTTCCTACATTCTGTCCTGCTCCTCCTCATCCTCCGTCTCCAATGTGCTATCTCAGAGCACGTCATCCACCTCAGCCAGCTGCCTGAAGCTCTGCAGCATTGCCTTAGCAAAGCGACAACAGGATCTGCTGAATCTGATTTGTCTAAGAGACAAACTGTACACTGCGGCAGAGTTATTGAAAGGAATAAAAGACCAAACAGATCTGTGGCTCTCGCCGCTGAACCTACAACCAGGCATGGTCGTGTGTGATAATATGCATAACCTGGTGGTGGCTGTGAAGCTTGGCAAGCTCAAACACCTACCATGCTTAGCCCACGTGCTCAACTTGGTAGTTCAACGGTTTTGAAAACCTACCCAGTTTTGTCAGAGCTTCTGGTTAAGGTATGCCTTGTTAGCTCCCATTTCCACAAGTTAGCTACAGTGGCTGCCCACCTAGCAGTGCTACAGTAGTGCATGCAAGTGCCAGCTGACTGACGTGTTCAACATGACCATGTACTGGAACTCTACACTGCACATACTGGTAAGGCTATGTGAGCAGTAGAGGCCAGTGGTGGAATACCAGTTCCAACATATCCATTGGTATTCTGGTCAGCCTCCACACATTACAACTGAAGAGTGGGCATGGATGTCTGACATTTGTGCAGTTCTTCAAGACTTTGAGGACTCCACAAAGAAGGTGAACGGCAAAGTCATTATCATAAGTGCAATGATCCCGCTTCTGTGCCTACATAAACAGTCGCTGTTGACAATTAAACATGAAGCTTTGCATGCGGACCAGGGGGAGATGGAGGAAGACATGAGACAGAGATACTACCCAGCCCTGCCTTATCTTATCTGCTCAGCGTAGATTGGGTAACAATGAAGAGGTGAAGGCTGAGGAGGAGGAACAGGAGCTGGCTGATAGCGTATAAGAGGCTAGTACCCACACAAACTTTGTCTCATCTCTCCTACTGAGGATGAGAATGAGAAGGAAGATATGGAGGAGGAGGAGATGAAGAGTACTCATTATGGTAGAGATAGAGAAGTGTTGGTTGTAGGGATTTTGGCACATATGGCCTTTCCCATGACCCTCACAGTACATTCATCTTGGCCAAAAAAAGAGTACTGGTTGTTCACTCTGCTAGACCCACACTAGAAGGAGAACTTTGAATCTCTTCTTCTGAGGCACAGAGTTCTTCTAAAATGGTGCTATACCAGAATGCCATTGTGGAAAATATGTTGAAAAAATTCCCATCAGACAACGGTAGTGACAGGGGACAAGCTTCCTTGCCCAACCAAGTAGGAGAGGTGAGGGAGACGCACATCAAGTGCAGCTGAGGCAGGGGTACACTGACAAAGGCCTGGGTCAATTTCATGACACCCTTCTAGCATCCATGACCCAATGATGGGGTATTTTTGACAAGCAGGGAAAAGTTTTTAAAGATGGTCAAGCAATACATGGCTGACAAAACCAGCATACTAATTCCTCTGCGACCTTCAAGCTATAGGGTCTAAAAGCTGTACACCTTTCATGGGCTGTCCTTTTATGCCTTGGAGGTGTTGTGCTGCCCTGCCACTAGCATCTTGTCTAAGCAGGTTTTTAGTGCCACCAGGTGGGTCATAACACACTTGAGCTTTCACATGTCCACAGAAAATGCTGACAGGCTCACTCTGATAACAATGTAAAAAGCCTGGATGAGACTTGACTTTTCCACACCACAAGATTACAGCAGCTCATAAAGTGTTTTAATGTTCAATATTTGAATGAGGCCCGCTAGTTGTTGCCTTCCAGTGTCTATGGATGACTGGATTACCCTACTTATATTTTTTTCCGGCTTTACACTTTCTTAATTTTTTTACGAGGCACTCTAGTTGGTGCCTTCAAAGTTCGAGTAATGAGCATCTGATAGTGTTGAGCATTCCGATACCGCAAGTATCGGGTATTGGCCGATATTTGCTGTATCGGAATTCCGATACCGAGTTCCGATATTTTTGTGATATCGGAAATCGGAATCGGAAGTTCCCAGTTCCCAGTTCCCAGCAGTCACATGAGCGGTCACGCGACCAATCACAAGCCGCGATGTCATCGAAGGTCCTAAACTCCTCATTCTTAGGAACGGAGGCTGCCGGTTACATCGGTAAGGTCCAGGGGCCGCCGGACGGGTGAGTATATCCATATTTTTTATTTTAATTCTTTATTTTTTACATGAATATGGATCCCATGGCCTGAAGGAGAGTTTCCTCTCCTTGAGACCCTGGGAACCATCCAGGATACCTTCCGATACTTGTGTCCCATTGACTTGCATTGGTATCGGGTATCGGTATCGGCGATATCCGATATTTTTTTGATATCGGCCGATACCATCCGATACCGATACCTTTGAGTATCGGAAGGTATCGCTCAACACTAGCATCTGAGCATTTTAGTGCTCACTCATCTCTAATGACTTTTCTCTGGTTACATTACTGTTGGCATGACACAAGACTTATGGCAGAACTCATCTTTTTTTCTCCAGATAATTATTATTCCTGATGTCCACAGTGAACTCCATGGCCTGCGATGGAGGTGCTTAGGACTAGAAACAATGGCAGGAAATAATAGGGACAGCTGGAGTGGTGAGCGATGAGGTGAGACTGAAGTTTTCTTTTTTTGCATCTTATGTTTATTGTATTCATCAGTCTTAAGAGACCCCAGAGCATAAAAGAGAACATTAAATTCACGTTGAATAACTTGCTGCACAATTAAATCTCCCAGGAAATTCAGTGCAATTTCTAGACAGATAGATAGAAATACGTCAGTGTGCTATATAATCAGTGCTTTGTGTGTTTTTTACTTTAGTAGTTTTTTCTTTTTAAATAAATAAATTAATTAAAAAAATGGCATAGGCTTGCTGGTAATTTTCATAGCCAGCTGAGGGAAAGCTGATCACTGGGGGTTGATATTAATAATCTGTGAAAAGGGACATCAGCCCTAAATATTTGCTTAGCCGTTACTGGTTAGTTTACAGGGGCAACCCCCAAAATGATGTAGGGTGCCACTATAAAAGCTAACTAGCAAAGGCTAAACATACAGCTGTTGGATGATATTAATAGGCTATGGATATTGACCTCCTCCCAGGCTAATAACATGAGCCATTAGCGGCCCCAGAAATGGCGCATTAAATCAGGCACTTAGCCTCGGTCTTCCTATTTGCCCTGGTGCAGTGGCAAGTGGGGTAATAGAGTTAGGGTTAATGTCAGCTATTTTATGGCCGATAATATCAAGTTCCAGGGTTAGCAAATGTGGTAATAGGGTTGGGGTTGATGTCAACTTTGTATTGTCAGCGTTTATAAGACATCCCCATTACTAACCCCATTTTTCTTATTATTTTAATTTTCATTCAGTAATACATGAGAAAATAAGTGTGAGGTGTGTTTATTTCAATTAAAGGACTTTCTTTGGACTGTGTATTTTTTTTTACAATATGACTATGGGGTAATAGTCATGAAGCATATAGATGCTGACAATACAAAGCTGACATAAATCCCAATCCTATTACCACACTGGCCACCGCACCCACACCAGATCAAGTGGGAAGAGAAATGCTAAGTCCCAAATTTGACACATCGTATGGATGCACCATTTTTGGTGTGGCTGAGGGCTGATGCTGGTAGCCTGGGAGGGGGGGCAATATCCCTGGCCCCTTCCCAGGATATTAATATCAACCCACAACTGTCTGTTTAGCCTTTGCTGCTTAGAATTTATAGGGAGACCCTACATCATTTTTTTTCTGGAGTCCCCATAAACTAACCAGTAAAGGTTAAGCAAACAGCTGTGAGCTGTTATTAATAGCCTGGGAACCTTTTGTGATATTGCCCCTTTGCCATATTAGTAACATCAACCCCCAGAACTTGGGCTTTCTCTTTGCTAGATTTCAAAATTCTACAGGAGCCCAAGCCAGTTTTCACATACAATGTACATAGCGGGTGCTGAATACAACTCCCATCACTGTAGCCTGCTCACACTGACCTCAGGGAGACCAGGACACAATGATCAGAGCTGTCTCCAGCACCCAGCACCTGGAGAAAGTGCTAATTGTACTGCTTTTCCCAGGCACAGGTTCTTGTCACAAAGATGAGACACGGATGTGATCCATGTGCAGGTGTGTGGCACGCATTTCATCCGTGGTGCCGGTAAAAAATTGACATGTGCGCCACCATTGAATACAATGGGTATGTGTTTGTCCGCATTTGTGGTCGTTAAAAAATGGACCAACAGACATGAAAAACGGATGTGTGAAGGAGCCTAAGAAGTAGAAATGGTACATGAAAAATCTATGTATCATAAGTGGTCAGAAAAAGTCCAAATGTGATCATGTACGTATCTGACATGATGAGTGAAACACTTCCTTCCTCCAGGTTTCTTACATTATTCGTTTTAGAATGGCTTATATGGGTTCTTATTAGTCTAGAAATGTACATTTTGACTTGAATACTCATTTATAAATTATATATGTACCTGTTGGATTTATGGTTTCTAATCAAGTATTTTAGGTAGAATAATACAATTTATTTGTTGTACTCACTGCAGCTAAAATGTTAAATAGCTTTTCTGTGCATGTTGAGAAACCAAGCAGATCTCTTGATTAAAGCTGCATTAGTGATGAATGAGCATGCTCAGCACTGCTCAATACTCAATTGAACATTGGGGTGCTAGACTGAGTATGAAGCAGTGCAGAGAATTGTGTGGTGCTCGAGCACTCGGGTCCCCGTAAGTAGCTCATTTGAATTATCTGAGCTGTGTGCTGCCCTGAAGAGGGGTATCCCCTGGTGGGACTCCTAAGTTTGCTGGACTCTTTATGAGCTATAGAACTCCAAGGACAGAGAGAGCATGAGAGACCGACCACACTCTAGAAAAATGCTTGAGTTTCACATTTACTTCCATTATGCTGGCTACTTAAGTCGGACACGTCCGAGCATCCGACGTGCTCAGTTTGAGTGCTGAGCATTCGAGCATTTCTGTCATGCTGCTGTAATGCAGGTACGTGCAGGCTTCACCAGATGGCAGTAGAAAGGAAGCATGTCTGCTGCTAAACAGAGCTGACCTTCAGTGCAGTAGTGAGGCTACCACAGGTGACAGCAGAGTAGTCAAACAAGTCGGGTCAAATCCTAGGCTGTAGCGCAGTACCAAAGGAATAAGCAAACTCGCAGTCAGAGACAAGCCAGGGGGTCAGTAATGGTCAGGAACAGATAAGCCAAAAGACAAAGGACAGAAACAGGTCAGGAATCAGGATACAAGCCAAGTCAAAACCAGGGATTCTGCACGCTAAAGGGAAACACTGAGTTAAGACGTGAATAATAGGGGAAAACAGAGACACGGGTTCAGACAGCCAATGCAGCAGTACCAATCAGAGCAATCAGAGTCAGCTACAGCTGCACTAGACAAAAGCTATAACTGACATCGCCTGCAGGAAGCAGCAGTGATAAATAGCCAACCTGAACCCAGACAGAGGCTGAGAAATGTTAACTCTTGACATGACCAGACCCGGCAAAAGGGAAAACAGGACTCAAAACCCCGTCTGGATCATGACAATTTCAGTGCTCAATCATCACTACTATTCATCCTTTTAGATTGCACTTCAATTCACATTTCGCTTTCCACTGTAATACCTGTTTTATCAAAATCATGGTGTACTCTTATTAAAAAAAAAACTAAAAAAAACAAACAAGTGTACTTGATAGCATGCAAAACATAGCATATTTATAAAGTGAAAGTTAATATAGATTGGAAATTCAAACATGTAATCCCATGTGTTGGAAATGACTGCTGGTTGTAGCACTTTCTCATGTACTATATGATGGAATGAAAATTGTTTCTAGAAAAAACTGGAAGGAGAAACAGCATGTTACTTAATGGTAACCTTTACAGAGAATCTCTATAGGTAGCAAACTGAAAAGTCCGATCAATATTCTATTAGAACCAGACCATGATTTAATTTCTGAGCCCAAAACATTTAATTTATCCTGGCAGTCAGTTATAGTCTCACATCCCTCTAAACATTATGTTGCGTGTCCAGGATAGACTTTAAAATGTTGATGAATCTTGACAAGCATTTAATGAGCTACTACTTTTAACAAATAAAAAAGCAGAGGCAGACACACCATCGGTACAACCTCTGCAGTCGCACAGGGGCCTAAGTGGTAAGGAGGCTCAATTCCATTTCCAAAGAAGCAAGCAGTTTTTTTAACCTTAGATTTTTCCCACAAAAAATAGATTTATACATTTTGAGAAAACCCCACACAATATTTGACCCTATGATATTTGATAACAACACTGCTATTATTTAATAGCTCTATTTTTCTAATTTCTATTTTTCACAGTCAGGTTGGTACATTTGCAAAAAATATAAGCCAATATAACATTATATTAAAAACATGCACTCCAAATGTAAGGTTTCGGGCACTCAGCGTCATTTTCAGTCAGCCAAAGATGTCAGTTTTTCATATTTTTCAGCCTTTTTTAAAATGATTTTCCTGAGCCCTTTTTCAGTCTGATTTGTGACTCTTTTTTAAGAAATTTTCCGTATATTTTTCTAATTCTATTAAAATATGAAGAATATGCTAACATTTTTTAAACAAAAAAGATTCCTTAAAGTTTTTTCTGAGCACTTTTTCAGGCAGGTTTTGGAGCAGACTGCCTTTAAACCTGCCTAGAAAAAATGTAATGTGAACATATACTAACTATACCTAACTTAACCAAAAAACTGAATAGCAACAGTTCAACAAATGTAGGTAACATACAAAAATATTACTCACTTTATCAGCCAAAGTGGAGCCCTGCGTTTAGCCCTGGCATTCATAAACATCAAGCTTCCCCAACCTCCAATGCTGATTGACAACTTTTTACTTATAGTGTGCACAGAAGTATCTCATAGTTATGAAGGGCTTGAGTGAACGCATATAGGTTTGAGAATGCTATAACTTGGATCCTGCTGCATCTGATAAAGAGTGATTATAGCATGACATGTGACCACTAAATGTCTTGCAGATTAAAGGAAAATTACAAGACATCTGGGAAGTGACTGAGAAATGAATTCACTTTATGCTGACTCCAGACTAGGCATCACAGGACTTTGATATTGATGGCATATACAGGTGCATCTCACAAAATTATAATATCATCAAAAAGTTAATGTATTTCAGTTCTTCAATACAAAAAGTGAAACTCATATATTAGATAGAGTCATTAGAAACAGAATGATCTATTTCAAGTGTTTATTTCTGTTAATGTTGATGATTATGGCTTACAGCCAATGAAAACACAAAAGCTATTGTCTCAGTAAATTAGAATACTTTATAACACCAGCTTGAAAAAATTATTTTAAAATCCGAAATGTTGGCCTACTGAAATGTTTGTTAAGTAAATGCACTCAATACCTGGTTGGGGCTCCTTTGGCATCAATTACTGCATAAATGTGGTGTGGAATGTGGGCGATCAGCCTGCAGCACTTCTGAGGTATCATGGAAGCCCAGGTTGCTTTGATAGCAGCCTTTAGTTCATCTACATTGTGGGGTCTGGTGTCCCTCATCTTCCTCTTTACAATGCCCCATAGATTATTTATGGGGTTAAGGTCAGGCGAGTTTGCTGGCCAATCAAGCACAGTAATACTGTTGTTTTTAAACCAAGTATTGGTACTTTTGGCAGTATGGACAGGTGCCAAGTCCTGCTGGAGAGTGAAATTTCCATCCCCAAAAAGCTTGTAGGCAGGAGGAAGCATGAAGTGCTCTAAAATTTCCTGGTAGATAGCTGCACTGACTTAAGTCTTGATGAAACACAGTAGACCTACACCTGCAGATGACATGTCTCCCCAAACCATGACTGATTGTGGAAACTTCACACTAGACCTCAAGCAGCTTGGATTGTGTGCCTCTCCACTTTTCCTCCAGACTCTAGGACCTTGATTTCCAAGGTCTCGTGTGAAGTATCCACCATAAATTGCCTGGTGCTTGCCTGCACCTGTCCTTAGATATATTAAAAAATAGCAAAATTGCTAATCAATCCAGTTGATTTAGTCAGGATACATTGGCATGAATTATGTATTCTGACTAATAATAGTATGTGGGCACATTGCATATGTAAAAATAGTGAAAACCAGCTCACCTATTAGGCATTTGTTGTGGGGAAGCCCGGATACCGTGCAGTCATCACGTGGAACGATAAGATAAAAGGAAAAAGAAATCCAGCTTCCAAAAATATCAAAATTTATTGAAGATAAAATCCAAAGTCCAATGACATAAATAAATTTTGATATTTTTGGAAGCTGGATTTCTTTTTCCTTTTATCTTAACATTGCATATGTACAGGTGCTTCTCACAAAATTTGAATATCATCAAAAAGATAATGTATTTCAGTCCTTCAATGCAAAAAGTGAAACTCATATATTATATAGAGTCATTACAAACAGACTGATGTATTTCAAGTGTTTATTTCTGTTAATGTTGATGATTATGGCCTACAGCCAATGAAAACCCAAAAGTCATTATCTCAGTAAAGTAAAATAATTAACAAAAGACACCTGCAAAGGCTTCCTACACATTTAAAGAGGTCCTTTAGTCTGTTTCAGTATGCTCCACAATCATGGGGAAGACTGCTGAATTGGGGAAGACTGCTGTCCAGAAGGAAGTCACTGACACACTCCACAAGGAGGGTAATTGCTAACGTCATTGCTTAAGAAGCTGGCTGTTCATAGAGTGCTGTATAAAAGCATATTAATGGAAAGTTGAGTGGAAGGAAAAAGTGTGGTAGAAAAAGGTGCACAAGCAACCGGGATAGCCACAGCCTAGATTGTTTTTTGCCTTGATTTCTTAAGAATTGTTAAGAAAAAGCTGTTGCTCAGTGGTCCAAGGTGATGTTTCCAGATTAAAGTAAATTATGCATTTAATTTGGAAATCAAGGTCCCAGAGTCTGGAGGAAGAGTGGACAGGCACACAATCCAAGCTGCTTGAGGTCTAGTATGAAGTATCAACAATCAGCAATGATCAATCAATCAATGATGGTTTGGGGAGCCATGTCATCTGCTGGTGTAGGCCCACTGTGTTTTATCAAGGCCAAAGTCAGCACAGCCGTCTACCAGAAAATTTTAGAGCACTTCATGCTTCCTTCTTCCCACAAGCTTTTTGGGATGGAAATTTTACTCTCCAGTAGGACTTGGCACCTGTCCACACTGCCAGCAAACTCAGCTGACCTTAACCCCATAGAGAATCTATGTGGTATTGTCAAAAGGAAGATGAGAGACACCAGACCCAACAATGCAGACGAGCTGAAGGCTGCTATCAAAGCAACCTTGGCTTCCATAACACCTCAGCAGTGCCACAGACTGATCGCCTCCATGCCATGCAGCATTGATGCAGTAATTGATGCAAAAGGAGCCTCGACCAAGTATTGAGTGCATTTACTGAACATACATTTCAGTAGGCCAACATTTCAGATTTTAAAATAATTTTTCAAGCTGGTGTTATAAAGTATTCTAATTTACTGAGATAATGACTTTTTGGGGTTTTCTTTGGCTGTAAGCCATAATCATCAACATTAACAGAAATAAACACTTGAAATGGATCACTCTTTAATGACTCTATATAATACATGAGTTTCACTTTTTTTGTATTGAAGAACTGAAATAAATTAACTTTTTGATGATATTCTAATTTTGCGAGAAGCACCGTTACTACCTAACATCATGTCTCATGGGAAATCAGGGACACACATCATTCACATGATCCTCCATATGTTCACCTGCAGACCATCAATATCTATAGTTGAAGTGTTCAAGTTTAGCAGGAGAACATATTTACCGTGTAAGCTAATAATATTGTGTATAAGCATCTCTGGGAGTCTTCCAAAAAAATGGTCTCTTTTTCTAGCTTCACTTACATCACTATTGTTGGCAATTGAAAATGATTTATTTCTTTTTTTTCCCCCTTTCTCCCTGCTGATTAACACTGTAACTTACTCTTTATGTAAAGCAGGCTGTTAGCTTTGAAAAAGAGATACATAGTGGCTGGAATTCCCATTGTACTGCAGCCAAACATTTAATTTCTTTAAAACAGCGTCTTTACTGCTCCCATGCCGCACACTGCATGTTAGAAATATTTACATAACATAGTGCGGTCTCGCTAATTAAAGCTGCGGACGGCGTATCGGAGCTCTAGCATGCCAGTGTATGAGATGTTCACACATGGGGCTACAAGGAAATCTTCAACAACTTTAATTTAAAATGTCATTCCGCATTGTGTTGCACTGGAGCAATATAACATACTCACTTAGCTTTTTATGTTAAAGATGCCTTGATATTATAGATTTACCAGCTATAAAAAAAAGATCACCCGGGGTGGAGAATACATACACTGTTGCTTTATGTATTGTTTATGCAGCACATTCTGATTTAATATGTATGATAGATTATGGTCCTGGGCTTTGTGTCCTCACTGTATCTGCCTTAATAATATGTCCTACTGCGCTGAATGTCCATATTTCTAAATCAAATTAGCACTTTGGTAAAGCAGACAAATATAAGCACAAAATAAAGGCAAATTGTATTTTCAATACTTGAGGAATAGTTGTAAAATAGTTATTTTTGCTGCTATAGAGACATTGAGCTGCTTAAATATTATTTAACATGTACAGTATTTGTTACTCCATAACCCTATACCTAAGTAGATTGTATCCACTCTAATTCAGTGTCTGTGGAGATTGCAATTTAATTTTCCTATAATTGGAATGTGTATTTTGATGATTTGTGTGGATGGCTATGGTGGTTGTTTTGGACTCTATGAAGAAATTAAAATCCAAAGCAATGCAAAAGCAATAACCAATGAAGGAGAAATGTACAGAAATTTGGTATAGATGCTACAGTGTCCAGAATCAAATCTATTGGCAAGTTACTAAAAAACAAGCAGTAGCGGCTATAGAGATACAGAAATGTATGTAAGCATGACTTATTTATGAGATATTATTGTAATCTTCTTTATGTTTTTGCTGACGATATAAAAAACTTATTTGCCTGCACAATTGGCTAGGTCTTCCATTTTCTTGTGTTTACTGGACTCAGGCATTTATTGGAATTCTTTAGTATAATTCCTAAAATTATAAACCATAACCCTCTTTTCTTTGTATAATCCAAAGCTCGTCCTATGGTTTATTGAAGCATATGCTGATTTTGGCTCGGCTGGTAATACATTGATAGTTACACTCTTTTTTTTGCTATTGATTTTAGTGCAATTAAAGTGGATGTCATTACAGGATAAATGAAGACTAATCAGCTGACTTGGGTTTGACTTTTTCATAAATTTACAAAAAACTAAAACCAGTGGCGTATTTTCCTTGTAGCAGGGAATATGTATACCATATATACTTGAGTATAAGCTTACCCGAATATAAGCCGAGGCACCTAATTTTGCCACGGAAAACTGTGTAAGCTTATTGACTTGAGTATAAGCCGGGTATGTATTGTTCCCTCATTCCTGTCCTGCTATGTGTGGCTCCCCCTCCTATCCTGCTATGTGTGACTCCCCCCATCCTTTCCTGCTCTGTGTGGCTCCCCCTGTTGTATGCATGGCTCCCCCTGTTCCATCTTGTATGCATAGCTCAGCTTCCCCCGTCCCATCCTTGTATGCATGGCTCCCCCGTCCCATCTTTTATTCATGGCTCGGCTCCCCATCCCATCCTTGTATGCATGGCTCCCCCCATCCCATCTTGCATGCATGGCTCGGCTGGGCTCCCTCCCATCCTCCCCCGTCATACTCACCCTCCTCACATGGTTGCTGAACGTCCCTGCATCTCCATTGTCCCAGCGGGGCAGCTATTTCTTTGCTGAGCGGTCACATGGTACCACTCATTAAGGTAATGAATATGCAATCCATGCCTATGGGAGTGGAGATGCGTGCATATTCATTACCTTAATGAGCGGTACCACGTGACGGCGTGAAGAGGGTGAGTATGATATCACAGCCGCTGGCTCCTGCCGCTGCTCTGCCACTCCCCTCCCCTCCCCCGCCAATTGTGAGCTCTTTTTCTTACCTCTCCAGCACCCTCGTGATATCCTTGGCTGTTTGTGGCAGCTGGAGGTCATATAATGACCTCCGGGTCTGCAAGTTATGCTAAGCCTGTTACACCAAGCCAGCAGCTGACAGTTCTCATGCATTGCAATATATGTGTATTGCAATGCATGAGACCAGTGACCATAAAAATAAAAATTGAAGTCCCATACAGGAACTAAGTAAAAAAAAGTATCTTTTTTAAAACTATTTAAAAAAATGCAAAATAAATTTAAAAAATGAAAAATATTAAACCAACAAATACATGAAATTATATAGAAACAGAAATAAACAAAAAAATACACATATTTGGTATCACCACATTCGTAATGAAATGATCTATCAAACTGTCACATTAGTTAACCCCTTCAGTAAATACTGTAAAAAAACCCAACCTATTATGACATCTTCATCGCCATGGCTACCATTGTGACATAACCGTCATCATTGCATCCTATTATGACATCATCTTTGCCATGGCAACCTTTATGATATCATCGTCGCCATGGCAAGCATTATGACATCATTGTCGATACACACACACACACACATATACACATACACTCGTTTTTATATATATAGATCTGCCTGTCTGTCATAACCAGCAGTGTTATACATCTTTATTTTTAGTTTTAACTATTTATTTTATGCTTAAATTGTAGTCTAGTGTATCTAAAGTATATTGTCTTGTACTCTATTGTGAACATTTAAAGCAAACCCCTTCCCTATATATTTGTTATGTATATTTATCCTACCAGGTGCCCTCCATTTGCTTTCTACTGCCTCCTCCACTGATACCTGCATTTTTATCTTCCTGCATCCAAGATGCCCACTGCTGTGGCATGAGGAGTACAGTCATAAGTCTGAGCCATGCCTCCAATTCCTTTCTTGTGCTATGGAGCCAAGGTTTAGATTTATGACAGCCCCATATGCCACTGTGTCAACCATCCTGGATACAGGAGGACTGGAACAGAGGAAAAGACTTTAGGTGGCAAATATAGCGCTCCATGTTGGGTGACAAATGAATAGTGTCTTTTCAGTGCCAGCCCGGAGAGTCACTTTAATTGCAGTTCGGAATCCTATCCCTGAGTTTCTCTTCTATCTCAGTTTCTTTGTAAATTTTTCTTCCTGATTAATATTTCTATTAGTATTTCTCACATTACTGTTACTTTGTATTCACATTCAAAATTTTGAGATATAAAATTATCAAAAACACTGCAAAGTAAAAATAAGAATAATCTCATTCTTGAGTACTAAGTGTCTATAAGGATGTTCAAAATGATGTAATATTACCTACAGTGTAACATACATCTATTATTTACTAAATCATTATTTTTCTCATTAGATCAAACACATGCAATCATAGATAATAAAAAGACATTATATCATATTGTCAAACCATTCTGGGTCTGTAAATTTTCATTTCAGCAGCACATTGTAAGAAATGCTGAAAAAGCAATACAAGCATGGAATTCACATCCTTCAATATTTTCCTGATGTAGGAAATAACTTGTAATGGTGTGGTCTCACTCACTTACATTTTGACAGGTAAAACGATAGCACATTACAAATCTATTTTTTAATACTAACGCTCTAATAAAACATATGCAATATGTATGACAGCGGAATTATACAAAACCCTGAAAAATGCAAGGTAGTCACACTACATTAGAATTGGAGACCTTGCTCACAGGATTTCTTGTTAACATGATAAATGGGAAAATTGAGCTGCCTAAAAATGTTAACTGATGCAGAAATGCTTATGATAAGTTTAGCACAATGTAGTATGTATAGTTTAAAGAGGACCTTTCACCAGCATGTTAAACTGGTCACATCAAGGAATAGTTGCTGCAGAGATGAATAAAACATAGTTTTCATTGTTTCACTTCCATCTCCATTATGGAGACATTAGATTGGAAAGGTCAGGTAATAATTTATGTTAAGTCCAAGGAGAAGTTACCAGATCATTTTCAATGGAGACATGTAATAATTTCCGTATATGATGTTGACCAATCATAAACAGGTCACAACAGGTTTTCTCCTGTTTGAGACATGTAATGACAGACAGTTTGCTCTTTTCACTGATCTCAGTGCAGAGCTGTGTGTGATTACAAGTTCTGGAGATAGTTTCGAGACTACTAACACTTTTTGGTTTTCATCTAACAGCAGTCAGTGTAGAAGGAGAGTTAGTACAGCAGAGCTTAGCTTTGTCTCATTACCAACACCTCTGTAGTTGCAGCTTTACTCTCAGAATGCTGTTATCTCTGCTGTATCCCTCCCCCTCCCCCACATTGACTGCTGTGAGATGAAAGCTGAGAGTTGTTAGTATTCTCTGCTCTACTTCCAGAACTTGTAATCCCTCTGTAGTGAGAACAGTGAAGAGAGCAGACTGCCTGTCATTACATGTCTCACACAGGACAAATCCTGTTCTAATCTATTGTGAGACGTGTTCTTTTTTCCCTTGTATGTTGCTGACTGCTTATGATTGATCAACGTCATACAGGGGAGAAGTACATGCTGACAGTTAAAAATCTCAGGTATTGACCTCTTGCTCTCTTGGACTTAACATATATATTATAACTAGTGTTGAGCATTCCGATACCGCAAGTATCGGGTATCGGCCGATACTTGCGGTATCGGAATTCCGATACCGAGATCCGATACTTTTGTGGTATCGGGAATCGGAATCGGAAGTTTCCAGTGTATGGTTCCCAGGGTCTGAAGGAGAGAAAACTCTCCTTCAGGCCCTGGGATCCATATGAATGTGTAAAATAAAGAATTAAAATAAAAAATATTGATATACCCACCTGTCCGGAGGCCCCTGGACATCACCGCTGGTAACCGGCAGCCTTCTTTGTTTAAAATGAGCACGTTCAGCACCTTCCATGACGTCACGGCTTCTGATTGGTCGCGTGCCGCTCATGTGACCGCCACGCGACCAATCACAAGCCGCGACGTCATCCCTCAGGTCCTAAATTCCCTTCTAGGAATTTAGGACCTGAGGGATGACGTCACGGCTTGTGATTGGTCGCGTGAGCGGTCACATGGGCGGCCGTGACCAATCACAAGCCGTGACGTCATCTAAGGCCCTGAACGCGCTCATTCTTAAGAAGGAAGGATGCCGGAAAGAAGCAGGGCGCGTCCGAGGGTGAGTATATACCTAATAGGAATATACTCACCCTCGGCTTCTTTCCGGCAGCCTTCCTTCCTAAGAATGAGCGCGTTTTTTTAAAAAAAATAAAAACTATGTTTTATTCAACACTGCAGCAACTACAATTTCCGAGATGTAGCCAGTTTAACATGCTCAAAACTGGTTAAATGTCCTCTTTAAGCCAGTCTTATAGGGCTTAACCCATGAATCATTTTTGCACCGAAAGTCCATATATACCGTATATATTTTTTAAGTTATATGCTCTGCCAATCTGTGCTGATTTGGGTAGACTCTAGAATTAATCAGTCTTTCTTTTCCCCTGCAGAAGGATTCTTCCCAGCTATACTGCCGTACTGCTCCAGAGGCTTCTTTCTCGACAAGCAGGCTGAAAGCTATATCTATATAGAAACCTGGATGTGGTGAGAGTAAAGGTCACACGGGTTGAGATCTTTCATAGCTACCTTAACCACCAATGAAATGGATTCATCTGTGTGTGTATGTGTTAGTACCTTCCTTACAAGTCTTTTATGATGTCTTCTTGTAAGTTGACAAATAATTTGGGAGCCCACAGTTCTAGACAAAAATGAGTCATTCTGGTGAATAAAACTAAACTTTGGTTTACTAGAGAAAGTGACTAACGATATATACAGTACAGTTGGTATCGGATACATGACTTAGTAGACAAAGCTTCTTTCTTATACAGAGGTTCAGGCATTGCAGATACTTGTGGTGGCACACTAATTGTGAGAAACCCTTTAGAGACATGACAAGGCTTACTTTAAGCCCTCTATACTGCAAGCATTTCTTTGTTCTCCCTACAGCCCACTTTAGTACAGTACAGATACCCCCACCTGGCATGCCCATTATTCTTCACCAGCACATCCAAGACTGGCATAAAACATTGCTTTTATCACACCTTGATTAGTCTTAGGTATCAAGGTCCACACAATATTGCAACCTCCATGGACTCCTGACTCCCAAAGCACTGAATATGAGCTCTCTTTTCAGGGTGTTCCACTTTCTTGGGCAATGGGCACCAATGGTTTACTGTCCATATCTCAGATCAATCTTTCTACTCACTATCCACTACTGGACTAGAACTTTCTAGAAAGCTCCTCTTTGTTACTATAATCTCCTATCTTTTAGCTGAACAGAAAAATGGCTTTATTTAAAGGGGTTTTCCCAAGAAAACAGTTCATTTTAATCAATAGATCTTGGAATAATAAGTTCCAAAATTGGATGTGTATAAATAAAATGTCCCTGTGTGGAGATAATCTTAGAAATATTCCCCTGCTGTGTACTGTGTAATGACTGTGTCTGACCATAGAGGGACATGGTCTGATCATACCACATCTCCTGTGCAGGGGAGGACGCAAAAGAGAGTACACAGACATTACAGCAGAGGATCACAAATGATTCATTCTTTGAAGTAAAACATTGTTAATAATCAGGCAAAGAAATGTTTAACCTCACAAAAAGAATCAGCTGCGTCCCCCTGCTATTCTGCCTGTATACTCCTTTTTGCTTCCTCCCCTGTTGTGAGTTTGGTTTTTGGGCTCCCCCGGTGGTCACTGGTGGTACTGGACTTGTGTGCTTCACTTTCTCTGTTCACCTGTTTCCATCAGGATATGGGTGTATCCTATTTAGCCTTGCTGCTCAGTTATTCTAGTGCCGGCCATCAATGTAACCAGAGCCTTTCTGTTGCATGTTCCTGCTTCTAGACTACTATCAGCTAAGTTGGACTCTTAGTCCTAAGTTTGTTTTGCATTTTTGTTCCAGTTCACAGTTATGTTATTTTTCTGTAGCTGGAAGCTCTTGTGGGCCGAAATTGCCACTCCGGTGTCATGAGTTGACACATGAGTCCTAAAGTAATTTCGGGATGGTATTTTAATAGGGTTTTCAGCTGACCGTGAAGTTCCCTATTGTATCTTCTTGCTATCTAGTAAGCGGACCTCACTTTGCTGAACCTACCTTCATACTGCGTATGTCTTTTCCTCTGAACTCACTGTCAATATATGTGGGGGGCTTCTGTCTCCTTTTTGGGGGAATTTCCCTAGAGGTAAGCCAGGTCTGTCTTTTCCTCTATTAGGGTTAGTTAGTCCTCCGGCTGGCGCTAGGCGTCTAGGGATAAAACGTAGGTACGCCACCCGGCCACTGTTAGTTGTGTGGTAGGTTTAGCTCACGGTCAGCTCGAGATTCCATCACCCAAGAGCTGTTCTGTTATTTATGTTCTCTGACGTTCCCTTGCCATTGGGAACCATGACAGTATGGCCGGCCCAGTGTTAAAACCGTTGGCAGAAGAAAGGAGAGAAAAAGAAGTCTGCAGATTTTTTTTTTTTTCCTCTGAGCTTGCTCTATAGTTGACTTAGTTGCATTTCTGCTCTAATTGCAGCCTTTGTCTCTCTCTCTCCTTCTAATCCTTGAATGGCTCTGATCTCACCTGATTAAAATGGATCCTCAGAGTTTGGCTACAGGTTTGAATAATCTTGCTACGGAGGTTCAAAATTTACAGGATTTTGTTATTCATGCTCCTATATCTGAACCTAGAATTCCTATACCAGAATTTTTCTCCGGGGATAGATCTCGTTTCCTGAATTTCAAAAATAATTGTAAATTATTTCTTTCCCTGAGATCTCGCTCCGCTGGAGATCCCGCACAGCAGGTTAGGATAGTAATTTCCTTGCTGCGGGGTGATCCTCAAGACTGGGCATTTGCATTGGCACCCGGGGATCCTGCGTTGCTCAATGTGGATGCGTTTTTTCTGGCTTTGGGGTTGCTTTATGAGGAACCTAACTTAGAGATTCAGGCTGAAAAAGCCTTGATGGCCCTATCTCAAGGGCAAGATGAAGCTGAAATATACTGCCAAAAATTTCGTAAATGGTCTGTGCTTACTCAGTGGAATGAGTGCGCCCTGGCGGCGAATTTCAGAGAGGGTCTCTCTGATGCCATTAAAGATGTTATGGTGGGGTTCCCTGCACCCACAGGTCTGAATGAGTCCATGACAATGGCTATTCAGACTGATCGGCGTTTGCGGGAGCGCAAACCTGTGCACCATTTGGCGGTGTCTTCTGAGAAGGCTCCAGAAAATATGCAATGTGATAGAATTCTGTCCAGAAGCGAACGGCAGAATTTTAGGCGAAAAAATGGGTTGTGCTTCTATTGTGGTGATTCAACTCATGTTATATCAGCATGCTCTAAACGTACAAAAAAGGTTGATAAGTCTATTTCAATTGGCACTTTACAGTCTAAGTTTATTCTGTCTGTGACCTTGATTTGTTCATTATCGTCAATTACCGCGGATGCCTATGTCGACTCTGGCGCCACTTTGAGTCTAATGGATTGGTCCTTTGCCAGGCGCTGTGGGTTTGATCTAGAGCCTCTGGAAGTTCCTATACCTCTGAAGGGTATTGACTCTACACCATTGGCTAGTAATAAACCACAATACTGGACACAAGTGACTATGCGTATGAATCCAGACCATCAGGAGATGATTCGCTTCCTTGTGTTGTACAATCTACATGACGTTTTGGTGCTCGGATTACCATGGTTACAATCTCATAACCCAGTCCTTGACCGGAAAGCAATGTCTGTGTTAAGCTGGGGATGTCAGGGGGCTCATGGGGACGTACCTTTGGTTTCCATTTCGTCATCTATTCCCTCTGAGATTCCGGAATTTTTATCTGATTATCGTGATGTTTTTGAGGAGCCTAAGCTTGGTTCACTACCTCCTCACAGAGATTGCGATTGTACCATAGATCTGATTCCGGGCAGTAAATTTCCAAAGGGTTGTTTATTTAATCTATCTGTACCTGAACATGCTGCTATGCGAGAATATATTAAGGAGTCCCTGGAAAAGGGACATATTCGTCCTTCTTCATCTCCCTTAGGAGCCGGTTTTTTCTTTGTATCTAAAAAAGATGGCTCTTTGAGGCCGTGTATTGATTATCGACTCTTGAATAAAATTACAGTCAAATATCAGTATCCTCTGCCACTGCTGACTGATTTGTTTGCTCGAATAAAAGGGGCTAAGTGGTTCTCTAAGATTGATCTCCGTGGGGCGTATAATTTGGTGCGAATTAAGCAGGGGGATGAGTGGAAAACCGCATTTAATACGCCCGAGGGCCATTTTGAGTATTTAGTAATGCCTTTTGGTCTTTCAAATGCCCTTCAGTCTTTCAGTCCTTTATGCATTACATTTTCCGTGAATATTTGGATAAATTTATGATCGTGTATCTGGATGATATTTTGATTTTTTCGGATGACTGGGATTCTCATGTCCAACAGGTCAGGAGGGTTTTTCAGGTTTTGCGGGCTAATTCCTTGTGTGTGAAGGGTTCTAAGTGTATTTTTGGGGTTCAAAAGATTTCTTTTTTGGGGTACATTTTTTCCCCCTCTTCCATTGAGATGGATCCTGTCAAGGTTCGGGCTATTTGTGATTGGACGCAACCTTCTTCTCTTAAGAGCCTTCAGAAATTTTTGGGCTTTGCTAATTTTTATCGTCGATTTATAACTGGTTTTTCTGATGTTGCTAAACCTTTGACTGATTTGACCAAAAAGGGTGCTGATGTTGCTGATTGGTCCCCTGCTGCTGTGGAGGCCTTTCGGGAGCTTAAGCGCCGCTTTTCTTCCGCCCCTGTGTTGCGTCAGCCTGATGTTACTCTTCCTTTTCAGGTTGAGGTCGATGCTTCCGAGATCGGAGCTGGGGCGGTCTTGTCGCAGAAAAGTTCCGACTGCTCCGTGATGAGAACTTGTGCGTTCTTTTCTCGAAAATTTTCGCCCGCTGAGCGAAATTATGATATTGGTAATCGGGAGCTTTTGGCTATGAAGTGGGCTTTTGAGGAGTGGCGTCATTGGCTTGAGGGGGCTAGACATCAGGTGGTGGTATTGACCGATCACAAGAATTTGATTTATCTTGAGTCTGCCAGGCGCCTGAATCCTAGACAGGCGCGCTGGTCGTTGTTTTTCTCTCGGTTTAATTTTGTGGTCTCATACTTACCAGGTTCTAAAAATGTGAAGGCGGATGCCCTTTCTAGGAGTTTTGAGCCTGATTCCCCTGGTGATTCTGAACCTACAGGTATCCTTAAGGATGGGGTGATATTATCTGCTGTTTCCCCAGACCTGCGACGGGCTTTGCAGGAGTTTCAGGCGGATAGACCTGATCGTTGCCCGCCTGGTAGACTGTTTGTTCCTGATGATTGGACCAGTAGAGTCATCTCGGAGGTTCATTCTTCTGTGTTGGCAGGTCATCCCGGGATCTTTGGTACCAGGGATTTGGTGGCTAGGTCCTTCTGGTGGCCTTCCCTGTCTCGAGATGTACGAGTTTTTGTGCAGTCTTGTGATGTTTGTGCTCGGGCCAAACCTTGTTGTTCTCGGGCTAGCGGATTGTTGTTATCTTTGCCTATTCCGAAGAGGCCTTGGACTCACATCTCTATGGATTTTATTTCTGATCTCCCTGTTTCTCAGAAAATGTCTGTCATCTGGGTGGTGTGTGACCGTTTTTCAAAGATGGTTCATTTGGTGCCCTTGCCTAAGTTGCCTTCCTCATCCGAGTTGGTTCCTCTGTTTTTTCAAAATGTGGTTCGCTTGCATGGTATTCCGGAGAATATCGTTTCTGACAGGGGGACCCAGTTCGTGTCTAGATTTTGGCGGGCGTTCTGTGCTAGGATGGGCATTGATTTGTCTTTTTCATCTGCATTCCATCCTCAGACTAATGGCCAGACTGAGCGAACTAATCAGACCTTGGAGACTTATTTGAGGTGTTTTGTGTCTGCGGATCAGGATGACTGGGTTGCCTTTTTGCCGTTGGCGGAGTTTGCCCTCAATAATCGGGCTAGTTCTGCCACTTTGGTTTCTCCTTTCTTTTGCAATTCGGGGTTTCATCCTCGTTTTTCTTCCGGTCAGGAGGAGTCTTCGGATTGTCCTGGAGTGGATACTGTGGTGGATAGGTTGCATCGGATTTGGGGACAGGTGGTGGACAATTTGGAGTTGTCCCAGGAGAAGACTCGGCATTTTGCTAACCGCCGTCGTCGTGTTGGTCCTCGTCTTCGTGTTGGGGACTTGGTGTGGTTGTCTTCTCGTTTTGTCCCTATGAGGGTTTCTTCTCCTAAGTTTAAGCCTCGGTTCATCGGCCCGTATAAGATTTTGGAGATTCTTAACCCCGTGTCCTTTCGATTGGACCTCCCAGCATCTTTTCCTATCCATAATGTCTTCCATCGGTCATTATTGCGCAGGTCTGAGGTACCGGTTGTGCCTTCCGTTGAGCCTCCCGCTCCGGTGTTGGTTGAGGGTGAATTGGAGTACGTTGTGGAGAAGATCTTGGACTCCCGTGTTTCCAGACGGAAACTTCAGTATCTGGTCAAGTGGAAGGGCTACGGTCAAGAGGATAATTCTTGGGTGACAGCCTCTGATGTTCATGCCTCTGATTTGGTCCGTGCCTTTCATAGGGCTCGTCCTGATCGCCCTGGTGGTTCTTGTGAGGGTTCGGTGCCCCCTCCTTGAGGGGGGGGTACTGTTGTGAGTTTGGTTTTTGGGCTCCCCCGGTGGTCACTGGTGGTACTGGACTTGTGTGCTTCACTTTCTCTGTTCACCTGTTTCCATCAGGATATGGGTGTATCCTATTTAGCCTTGCTGCTCAGTTATTCTAGTGCCGGCCATCAATGTAACCAGAGCCTTTCTGTTGCATGTTCCTGCTTCTAGACTACTATCAGCTAAGTTGGACTCTTAGTCCTAAGTTTGTTTTGCATTTTTGTTCCAGTTCACAGTTATGTTATTTTTCTGTAGCTGGAAGCTCTTGTGGGCCGAAATTGCCACTCCGGTGTCATGAGTTGACACATGAGTCCTAAAGTAATTTCGGGATGGTATTTTAATAGGGTTTTCAGCTGACCGTGAAGTTCCCTATTGTATCTTCTTGCTATCTAGTAAGCGGACCTCGCTTTGCTGAACCTACCTTCATACTGCGTATGTCTTTTCCTCTGAACTCACTGTCAATATATGTGGGGGGCTTCTGTCTCCTTTTTGGGGGAATTTCCCTAGAGGTATGCCAGGTCTGTCTTTTCCTCTATTAGGGTTAGTTAGTCCTCCGGCTGGCGCTAGGCGTCTAGGGATAAAACGTAGGTACGCCACCCGGCCACTGTTAGTTGTGTGGTAGGTTTAGCTCACGGTCAGCTCGAGATTCCATCACCCAAGAGCTGTTCTGTTATTTATGTTCTCTGACGTTCCCTTGCCATTGGGAACCATGACACTCCCCTACCCAGGAGATGTGGTATGATCAGACCATGTATCTGTATGGTCAGACAAAGCCATTACACAGTATATAGCAGGGGCACATTTATATGATTATCTCAGCACAGGAACATTACATTGAAACACATTCAATTGTGAAAATAATTATTATTCCAAGATCTATTAATTAAAATGAACTTTTGTTCATGGAAAAACCCATATAACCTGTTTCTGACATCCGGCATAATAGTACGCCGATGTCGGACACCCTCCCTTTGAAGTGGGCTCCGGCAGTGAGCCCACATCTTTCTGGCACATGTCAGCTGTTTGGAACAGCTGACATGTGCCGCTAACAACTGCAGGTGGAATCGCAACCACCCGTGGCTGTTAACCCGTTAAATGCCGCTGTTAAACTCTGACAGAAGCATTTAACACGCGCTTCCAGAAGCGCGCAGGAAATCCCGCCCATTGGTGTCCGTGTCACATGACAGCGGGTCGCTGATGAGTTGGCATGACAACCAGAGGTCTCCAGCAGACCTCTATAGTTATCACTGCCAGATTGCTATGAGCGCTAACCAGTGGTCAGCGCTCATAGCAAGTCAGCATTATGGACATGAAATTACTTGTATTAAAAGGTAACTTCAAATCTCAGAGAGACAGAAGAGTATGGGAATATAACCTGATGATGAACTTTGACACACTTAGTGCAGGAATGAATGTGTCGCATGGATTTATGTCTTTTTACATTAACTAAGGAATTTGCTCCTCAGACCATGTGCGGTCATCATAAAAGAACCAGACCCCAATCAGAGAACAATAAAACATTCCTTATCTATGAGCTCCTCCAATAGTTATGGACATAACTGTTTATCACTCACATAATGATAATTCTGCTTCATGTCACCTGTCTTGTCTATGGCATTTTTCTGTGCTGTGTTGTGCATAAATATGTGATTCTTCAGAATTTATTTTAGTCTATGCCTGATGAAGAGACCTGAGTAGTCTCGAAAGCTTGCAATTTGTTACCATCTTTTCAGTTAGCCATTAAAAGGTATCAACCACTGAGGTCTCTCAATTCTACATACTTAAATATTAAAAAAATTTAAAAAAATCTAAAAGTTCAAATCATTCCCTTTTGCCTCATTCAAAATAAAACAATAAAAAAAATCAAACACATATTTGGTATTGTCGCATTCAGAATCACCCGATCTATCAATTTAAAAAAATAATTAACCCGATCGCTAAAAGGCGTAACAAGAAAAAAGGTCAAAATGCCAGTATTACATTTTTTTGTAACCGCAACATTGCATTAAAATGCAATAATGGGTGGTCAAAAGATCATATCTGCCCCAAAATGGCAGTTGTGCACTTTTTTTTTTTGCAATTTTACAGCACTTGGAATTCTTTTCCCATTTTCCAGTACACGGCATGGTAAAACCAATAATGTCATTCAAAAGTACAACTCGTCCCACAAAAAAACAAGCCCTCACATGGCCATTTTGACCAAAAAATAAAAAAGTTATGGTTCTGGGAAGAAGGGGAGCAAAAAATGAAAATGCAAAACCAAAAATACCTCTAGTCGTTGAGAGGTTAATGTGCCAAGGACTCAATGCACTGTTCTTCCCCCTTAATGACCATGCCTCATATTTCCCCTTAGCTTATTTGACAGCATTTGCTTTCTTAGACAGAGCACTGTCTGAATTGAATCCCGAGCTTTGAACGTCTGCACTGACACTGCAGGAGCTGAAAACGCACACAAACAGGCAATGACACTGTGGATGTGTGTTCAGCTCCTGTAAAGTCAGTGTGGATGTCCAGAGTCAGGGATTCAATTTGGTAAGAACTTGATCTGAGCAAGCAGCATTGTTAATCAAGCTATGGGGAGGTGCGCAGCGTGTTGATTGAGGAGGCAGAATGGTGCACTGAGCCTTTGGCCACTCCAATCATGCACTGAGAAGCTTTTAATTTGCATATGAAATAAAACCATTTAGCTGACCAGCTACAGATTGGAAATCTATGCCATTGATATGAGTTTTATAGAAGCTAAGTCGTCTATCCAGTATGTCAGTATACCTTGTTTAAGGGTGTTACAAACAAGCTTTGTAGAAGGCACAGGATATGTAAAATGTAACAATCTCAGTCATACGCACCTACCAGCGCCCAAATGGATCCAAAGCCGGCCGTTCGGCAGCCTTCATACAGAGAAGAGGCAGTGATCACCACTTCACCAGCAAATGGACTGCAGTGGTCTGTTATTGGCTGCAGAATGCAGTAGAATTGAGCAAATGATTATCGGATGTTTTATGATGATGTATTGCTCAGGCCATAGCTCTCTGTTGGCTGGTGGGCATCACCGCTTCTTGTCTCTGTGTAGACCACTAGGTAACCTGCTGTTAAGTCTAGATGGGTGCCGGGAGGTGAGCATGACCGAGTTTTGTTTTGCCCTAACAACCCTTTTAAATCAAGTATTGGGAGTGAAAAACTCCCTTTAAGCAATACTCATTTTATATATTTTGATAATTGCATAGGTTGATAACTTTTTTTTTTATCAATACAATAGGGATGAGCAAATGTGCTTGGTGATACTCAGATATCACTTGAGTATCTGGGTGGTTGGATGTGCTCGGCACTTGACGAGCATTGTCTGGTGCTCAGATGTAATGCTCGAATCTCTGCCCTGCATGTTTGGCACCTGTTACACAGCCTCTAAGCATGCGAGGATTGTCTGACAGTCACTGTAATGCCATAGCCATCTTGGTAGTGGCATAGTTTTAAACTAAGGTGAAAAACACTTTGCCTGCTGGAGATCCACTTTTTTTGTGAAAAAATTGACTGGATTGTCATCCGTACAGTGTAAGGCCGGGATCACACATGCGAGAAACACGGCCAAGTCTCGCATGTTAATACCCGACACTGCACCCGGCATTCAGGACCGGAGCGTGCGGCTGTATGTATTGCTATGCGGCTGCACGCTCCGCTCCTGAGAACCGGCGACAGTGCCGGGTATTAACATGCAAGACTTGGCCATGTTTCTCGCATGTGTGATCCCGGCCTAACCTGCTTTATATTAACCCCCTAGTGACAGAGCCAAATTTTTTCAATCTGACCAGTGTCAATTTATGTGGCAACAACTCTGGAATGCTTCAACAAATCCCAGTGGTTTTGAGACTGTTTTTTCGTGATGCATTATACTTTATGATAATGATAAATTTAGGTCGATATGTTTTGTGTTTATTTATAAAAAATATAAAAAATGTGAGAAAAATTTTAAAAAATTAGGAATTTTCAACCTTTGAATCATTATTTCTTTAATCCAGATAGTCATACCACAGCAAAACATTGATAAATAACAATTCCCACATGCCTGTTTTACATCAGCACCATTTGTAAAATGTTATTTTATTTTGTTAACGTTTTAAGAGGATTAAAAATATATCAATAATTTTTCATTTTTTTCAAGGAAATGTACTAAATTAATTTATTTAGGGACCTATCCATGTTTGAACAAAGTTCAAAGAAAAAGAAAAAAAAAGAAGAAAAAAAAATCTGCACCGCTGCTGTGCTGACCCTGTTGTACCTCCGTCTCTATTACCATCCACTGCTGCTAGTGCTTATATGCTTCCAAAAATGCGGGATATAGGGTGCAACACCTGTAGTGACATGCAAAGTCAGATCAGGATCTGTGGAAGCGCTGCTCGCGCGAAACAGCTGTCATCCTATTTCACTACACGTTCTCCCTGTCTGAACTGCTAATGTCTCAATAAAGGAACTTTTTATCGGGAAGGTGAGTGCACACCATTTTTTCTACTGTTTGAACTATCCATGTTTGAAGTGCCTTTAGGGGTCCCATATATTGGGAAACCCCCAAAAGTTATACCATTCTAAAAACAGCACCCCCTGACATATTGAAAACTTCAGTCAGGTAGTTTATTAACCCTTCAGGTGATTTTCAGGAATTAATGCAAAGTGGTATGACACAAATGAAAATGTGTATTTTTATCACCTCAATGCCACTAACTTCTAAACAGGTTACAACAGCCATCAGACTCTGAGGCTGCTATTTGGTTATGAATTGCCATCGAAAACATCAGGCCCACACAATCACTGAGGGCATCAATTGAGATAAAGAGGAAGCCCCCACGCTCTGTTAACCATTTATATGATGTAGTCACTATTGACTGCAGCATCTAAGGGGTTAAACAGATTTGGAAGGTACAAACACTGATTGTGGCTTATATAGAAAGTTGTCAGCTATATTGTACAGCCGGCAGCAGCAGGATTGTCACCTGTATGGGGATGCTATTCTCTTATATCTCAGGTCAGTTAAAAGATGTATTAGCGGTCATTAAGGGGTTAAATTATGATGGTTTGAAAAAAAACAAAAATACTTGGAGTGTCAACATTTTTTTGTGGAAAATGTGACTGGATTGCCATCCATACAGTTTATCCTGCTTTCTGTAAAATTACGGTGGTTTTAAGCTAATAAATAAACGTTTTGCATGCTGCATGTGACCACTTTTTTAAATTAAAAAATGTATTTTCAATTTGTCAAGGAAACTTGGTTTCCAGAGACTTAGCAATTAGAAAATGTGTAAGGCATGTGGTAAGGGAAGTGCTGACGGTGGTGCACGCAGAAGCCAAAGATGTGGGGCAGGTGTGACTGCGCCTTTTGTTGGAGCACAAGAAACATGCCCATCCACATCGATTCCTGTCCTACTTTTCAGGGAGGCAGGGGACACCACTTCCGAAGCCAGACCAGTGCAAACAGGTGGTCGGTTGGATAGCAGATAATTCTTCTAGTTTGCTTGCCAGCACCACCCAGTCTTCCACACTATCCAGTCTCAACAGCCAACAGTCTAGATCACTTAATCTTCACTCTGATCCTCCTTCCCCTCACCATGTCGAGCCCCAGGAGACAAGTGATTCCACACTAGCACACTATGATGAACTCTTTACATCATCATTTCTTGATTGTGGGCTCTCTTCCTGCATTTTCCAAAAGGGACAGAAGGACATGTTGTTCAGTGATGCACAAAACTTATAGCAGCCATGGTCACTAGAAGATGACGGTGGGGAATGGCAAGCTTTTTCTAAGGAGGTAGATGCTGATGAGACAGAGTTGCCCATAAGTCAGGTTGCTGTTAAGCAACCAAGTCAGGAGGACCAGGATGTGGCGGTAGAAGATGGGGTGGTGGATGATGCAGTCACTGACCCTATCTGGGAAGCTGGCATGCATAGCAAGGACAGCAGTGTTGACAGAGAGGAATTGTCAGCACTGAAACAGGCAGAAAGAGGCAATGGGGTGACCAGAGGGAGAAGACAGGCAGCTGTTCGTCAAAGTACCGAGATGCTTGAATTTCTCTGTAAAAGAAGAATAAGTAGCCCCAGAGTACGCATGTAGGACCGCATGTGAATCAATAGAACGAAAGAAGCGAAAGTCCTCCAACACCAATAAACTTAAATATATAGAAATTTTATTCAAATACAACATTTTTTAAGAACAATTAAAAATAGGAGATGCAAGTAAACCATACATGTGATTGTAAAAATGCAAACGCTGGACATTAAATGGTAAGATTATGCCTTAAATAGTGCGGTGTATACATATAGGGTATGCTACATCTTAACCCTAGAACGCATACCTGGGGCCTCACAGGTCTGCCAGGTTACTTGTTTTCTATTTTCTGTAAAAGTACTTTAGTTAGAATTTTGAAAATCTAGGTAATCCTCAGGTATATAGTTGTTAGTAATTTCCAGTTATTCATATATTTTTATGTTACAGACATTTCGGTATAACAACCTTTTTTTGGGACTACCCCATATTCACGCACCTGGGGCCTTTTAGGCCAGTACTAAGTTTACATGTGATACACAGATTTGCTTATCAAGGCAAATTACGGAGGCAATGATCCGATGTGGAATACGCTTTCTGGAACATCCAGAGCAAAGAGAAAAAAAAAGAAAGCGCTGCTATATTTGTCCAGCAAAGAAGGAAAGAAAATCGGAGCGTTTCTGTTCTACTTGAGGACAAAATGTATGCAAGGAACATTCAGCTGAAAAAATAATATGCGAGAATTGTCGGGGGAATATGTAAAGTTACAAATAAATATTCCTGCACCAAGTTTGCTACAACCAAAAAATGTTTTCATAAAAAATTTGCATATAGCATGCCTATATTTGGCGTGCCCGTTTACTTACTTTTTTGTTGTTTTATGCACATAATTATGTTTTGAAATATACACATCTTAGGCTGTGTTCCCAGTAGCGCTGGGGTTCGCCAGAAGGGAATCCATAATGGATCTGACCTCCTGGTAACTCCAGCTAAGGCTGCCGGAATGGCGGGATTCCGCCAGCCTTAGCTGGGGTCACCAGGAGGTCAGATCCATTATGGATCCCCTCCTGGCGGACCCCAGCGCTAGTTGGAATGCATCCTTACCTTGCAATTGTAAAATAAATTTTGAAAAGTATTTTTATTTGAGTTATTCCGTGTTATTTGCACACAGGCCTAAAAGGCCCCAGGTGCGTGAATATGGGGTAGTCCCAAAAAAAGGTTGTTATACCGAAATGCCTATAACATAAAAATATATGAACAACTGGAAATTACTAACAACTATATACCTGAGGAATACCTAGAGTTTCAAAATTCTAACTAAAGTAATTTTACAGAAAATAGAAAACAAGTAACCTGGCAGGCCTGCGAGGCCCCAGGTATGTGTCCGCCAGCCTTAGCTGGGGTCACCAGGAGGTCAGATCCATTACGGAAACCCATCCTGGCGGACCCCTGCGCTAGTGGGAATGCATCCTTACTTTGCAATAAACTTTGAAAAGTATTTTTATTTGAGTTATTCCATGATAATTGTAAACAGGCCTAAAAGGCCCCAGGTGCGTGAATGTGTAGATTTCTATGGGTATGCGTTCTAGGGTTAAGAGACCACAAACCAATATGAATAGCGGTATAGATAAAATTAAATACAAAACATAAAGTGCATAGTGCAAAAATGGTTGGATTAAATATGTGGCTATAGAGTATCTAAAGGCATGGGGTAATACACATTAAGTAAATATCATTATTAGTGTAGTATCAGGCTAAATAACCAGTAACAATATGCACACCATAATTTAAAGGTAACCAAATATAAGAATGATAATATCAAATCTAAGTACCCAACGTTATTATAGTTACCCTATATAAGTGCAGATCCAGCATACCCCTTAACGCGCTTTTCGATCTTGTGTCTTCCTCAGAAGGGGTACTACCCAGCTCAGCTCAGGCTCATCTCATCAGCTCAGTGTGGATTGGGTAACAATGTGGAGGAGGAAAAGAAAGAGGAGATGGTGGCAAGCATAACAGAGGCTAGTACTCACACAAGCTTTGTCCCATCTTTCCTATGAGAATGTGCTGAGGAGGGGAATGAGGAAGAGATGAAGAGTCATCATGGTGGTGACAGGCAAGTGTTGGCTGTTTGGAGCTTGGCACATATGGCTGACTTTATGTTCCACTGCCTTTCCCGTGACCCTCGCATTATATTCATGTTGGCCAAAAAAGAGTACAGGTTGTTCACCCTGCTAGACCCACACTAAAAGGAGAAACTTGCATCTCTCCATCCTGAGGCAGACAGATCTACTAAAATGGCGCTGTACCAGAAGGCCAATATGGAAAAATGTTGAAAATATGTTAAAAAAATTCCCATCAGACAATACATGTGGCAGGGGGCAAGCTTCCTTGCCCAACCAAGGAGGAAAGGAGAGAGACACACATACCAGGTACAGAAGAGGCAGGGATACACTATCAAAGGCCTTGGCCAACACCTTCCCAGTGTCCAGGCCCTGATTACCGGGTGTTTTTGACAAGGAGGAAAAAGGTTTTAAATATGGTCAAGCAATGCCTGGCCGACAAAACCAGCATACTCCCTAATTCCTCTGCGACCATCAGCTATTGGATCTCAAAGCTGCACACCTGACATGAGCTGTTAATCTATGCCTTGGAGGTCTCATGCTGCCCTGCTGATAGCGTTTTGTTTGAGTGGGTTTTTTGTGCCGCCGTGGGGGTCAGAACAGTTATGCGCTTTTGCGTGTCAAAAGAAAATGCTCACAGGCACTCTGAAAACAATAATAATAATAATCTTTATTTATATAGCGCCAACATATTCTGCAGAGCTTTACAGTTTAACAGTTTCAAACACAACAGTCATAAGTAACAACGTTAAAAATACAATAATTAAAGCAAAATAAGACGACTCTGCTCTTGAGAGCTTACAATCTACAATGAGGTGGGGGAGATAGAATGTACAGGTGTGTATTTACAATTATGTATTTACAATGATGGTCCAGCCATCTTCAGGGGATGGGGGATAGATGGAAGTAGAGAATGGGCTACACACATAAACAAACCTAAAATTACTTTGATTAGGGAACGTGTTAGGCCGCTCTGAACAAATGTGATTTGAGGGAGCACCTAAAACTATGTAAATTGTGGATGGTCCTAATATCCAGCAAGGGAGAAGTCTTGGAGTTGGAAGTGGGAGGTACGGATTAGTGCAGAGATTAGTCGAAAGTCATTTGCAGAGCGCAGTGTTTGGTTAGGCTGATACACAGAAATGAGTGTCAGGACTCTGAACATTTTTTACCTTTTGTGCATTACTGCCCTTTTTCAAGATGGCATCTTTGGTCTCATGTGCACTGTGTTGTCCTGCTATAAAACTCCACCCCAGCCTTCAGTCTCTGCTAGAGTATTCTGCCTTGCATCCAGCTCCTGACCCCTGATTACTCCCTGGCTATACAACTGCTCCTGTGAACCTGTGTGGTGATCCTACTACTCCGCTCTGAGTTCCTGCTGCTCTGTTGTTCCTGAGACTATTAACCAGGCCTCCCTGGTTGAGCTAAGATATGATTTGAACTGCCTAATAAGCATATCTATCTGTGCCTGGACTAAGACAAGGATTTATTCGTGTCAAGTATCCTCAAGAATAACTGTGCTTCATAGACTTTCTGCTTGATTGCTTTTGCCTTTGAAGTTTCCTATAGACTGCTAAGCTGCGTTTATTATTTGCACCAAGTGTTGTGGACTTGATTTTCTCTCTGCACCTGTTTGAATCACCGTGTGATAATATAAACTTTGCCACTTATAAAACTGTGTCCTGTAGTTGTCTTGTTCCACGCAAAGAGTCTCCTGAGTTATCCCCTATAATTATTACAGGATAATAATACAGCCTAAAAAAAAAAGGAGACTGCTGGAACAATGACTGCAGAAAGCAAATTAGAGCAGGTGTTTTCCATAATTAGATCACTGCAGAAATATGTGGAAGGTCTGCAAAAGAAGTTTGGAAGCTTTGAACATAATCAACAAGTGTTTGGACAAACTTTGCAGGACTTGAGCAACCGCATGGCAGCCCAGGAAAACAAACTTGCTGGCATAGAGTCCCAGTATGGACGGGCTTTTCAGGACATAAGCACGCAAATAGCTGCACAAGTGACTTTACCCTCTGGGCAACCGCCACCAGCTGGCCCACCTAAGTTGCCCCCATTCAGATTTAATGGTGATCACGACAAATTTTGTGGCTTTGTGAATCAATGTATGCTATATTTTGATGTGCATGCTGACCGTTTTCCTACTGATCCAAAGTATTGTGTGTAATAATGCTACTGACCTCACAAGCACTTGCCTGGGCGAATCCGATGATTGAGTCTTGTGACCCATGGTTAAATGACTTGGATGATTTCTTGGCCGCTATGGTATTAATGTTTGATGACCCTAATCGCCGTGCAACCGCTGAATCTGCTTTGTTGTCTTTACGCCAGGCTAAAGGTTCTGTTATTGAGTATGCCACTGAATTCAGGAGATTGGCGGTAGATACCAATTGGGACAGTTATGCACGGACAGTTATGCACAATTGCCTATTTTTAAAAGGGGTCTGTCTAGTATTGTAAAAGATGAACTAGCCCGCTCTGAGTCACCACAAGAGCTAGAGACATTTATACAGCATTGTGTGCGCATATACATTCACCTTACTGAGCGTAGGCAGGAGAAATTTGCTGCATATAACCGTGTTTCTAACTTTTCCCTTCCTTCCAAAGAGCCTGCAGGTAAAACCTCTCGGGAGGTGGAGGAGGTGCCCATGCAAATTGATTCCGTTCAGAGGCGCAAGATCAATGAGCGCCGGGAGCATCGCCTTCGTGAAAGTCTATGTTTCAACTGCGGCCAGTCTGACCACTTCTTGATCAATTGTCCTAAATGTCCTAGACGGCCTAACAAGGTGCTAGCAGCAATAGGGGAGTATGACAACTGTGATGATGAATCTGACATCTCTGAATGTAGCCTGCCTTTAAACGCTGTATTCCATTCACTTTCTATGACTTCTCCCCCCAAGGAGCTGTCGGAAAAGAACTCTCACTGTTCTCTCCCTATTAAGATCCTGTGTTCAGGACAGTGGATTTCCAGTTCAGCTATGATTGACTCTGGTGCAGGTGGCAATTTCATGGATATCGCATTTGTCAAGGAACATGGTATTAAAATTCAGCAAAGAGCCTCTCCAATTACCATGGAAATAGTGGATGGGTCACCTTTAATCTCTGGGCCTGTGGATCAGGAGACCGTACCCCTTGAAATTTTGTTGGAGCCAAATCATCAGGAGCAACTTTCTTTCTTGCTAATTTCTTCTACTCATTTTCTTGTGATTTTAGGCATTCCTTGGTTGCGTTCTCAGAACCCAATTATCACCTGGGAGACCAAGGAGATTATCTTCCCAACAAGGAGCAACTCAGCGTTAACAGAAGCTGACCCTGAGTCCACGGCTACAGAACCACATGTACAGGTATTTTCTTTACCTCCAGCTTATAAAGAGTTCTCTGACATCAATGACAAGAAGAATGCAGATCAGCTTCCTCCACACAGGCATTATGACTGTCCCATTGAGCTGCTTCCCAGGGCAGCCATTCCTTTTGGTAACGTATACCCTTTGGCGGCACCTGAGCTTCAAGCCTTAAAAGAGTATATTGATGAAAATCTGGCCAAAGGCTTCATATGTCCTTCTTCCTCACCAGCAGGGGCACCTATCTTTTTTGTAAAGAAGAAGGATGGGACCCTGAGACCCTGTGTTGACTATCGAGAACTCAATAAGGTAACCGTACGAAACCGTTACCCTTTGCCTCTGATTCCCGAATTACTGGAAAGAGTCCGCCATACTAAGGTGTTCTCTAAACTGGATCTTCGTGGAGCTTATAATTTGGTGGGTATTCGTCCAGGGGATGAGTGGAAGACAGCATTCAGATGCCGGTATGGACACTGTGAATCTCTTGTGATGCCCTTCGGGCTTTGTAACACCCTTGCAACATTTCAACACCTTGCTAATGACATTTTCAGAGATTTGTTGGACCAGTTTGTAGTGATCTATTTGGACGATATACTAATCTTTTCTGACTCTCTACAGGAACATGAAGAACATGTCAAAGCTGTTTTAAGACGTCTGAAAGAGAACCATCTGTATATCAAGCTGGAGAAATGCAAGTTCCATCGTTCTGAGATACAGTTCTTAGGTTATATCATCTCTCCCCAGGGGCTGAACATGGAATCTGGTAAGATTCAGGCTATCCTTGACTGGCCGATACCCAAGAACGTTAAGGAGGTCCAACGTTTTATTGGTTTTGCAAATTTCTACAGACGCTTCATTCGAAAGTTTTCTGATATTGTCCATCCCATTATTTCCTTCACAAAGAAGGAAAAGCCCTTTAAGTGGTCATCACAGGCTCAAGAAGCTTTTGATCGGCTTAAGATCTGTTTCACATCAGCACCGCTGTTGATACACCCAGATCCAACACTTCCTTTCATTGTGGAGGTGGACGCTTCTGATAATGCTTTGGGGGCTATTCTCTCCCAAAGAACTGGAGAGAAGGCTCTGCTACATCCTTGTGCTTTCTTTTCCAGTAGACTAACCTCAGCAGAGAAGAATTACGACGTGGGAGACAAGGAATTGCTGGCTATTATTGCGGCTTTTAAAGAATAGAGGCATCATCTGCAAGGAGCTGCACAACAGATCATAGTGCTAACTGACCATCGCAATCTAGAGTTCCTTAGATCCGCTAGATGTCTTTCTCCTCGTCAGGCTCGTTGGAACTTATTTTTAAATCAATTTAACTTTGTTATCTCGTACCGTCCAGGTTCTTGTAATGGGAAGGCTGATGCTTTATCCCGAATCCATGCTGCGGATTCCGTACCTGGAGCCCCGTCCAAGACCATTCTATCTGATGCCAATTTCATCAGAGTTATCCACGATCAAGACTTGTGGAAGGAGTGCAGGGAGGCCTATGACGGTGATGTATTTCTGGCCAACCCACCTGTGGATATTAATCTTGTCTTTAAGGGTGGCATGTGGTTCAGAGATCGTTGTATCTATGTCCCGGAGGTCGTCCGCCTGCAGATCCTCAAGTTGGTACATGACTCCAAGTTGGCTGGTCACAGGGGGTACAGAAGACACATGAGTTCCTGAGCCGATTCTTCTGGTGGCCAACTTGCCTGAAGGATACCAAGGACTATGTTCTCTCTTGCGAGGTATGTGCCCATTACAAGACTCCTCATGTGGCACCTACGGGTCTTCGACAACCATTACCTGTTCCGTCCCACCCTTGGGGGTCTATATCAATGGACTTTATTGTGGAGCTGCCTACATTGGGGGGCATGAATACAATCATGGTGGTAGTTGATCGCCTGAATAAAGCTGCTCATTTTGTTCCGTGCACCGGCCTCCCCTCAGCTAAAGATACAGTGAACTTGGTTATACAGAATGTCTTTCGGTTGCACGGGGTTCCGGATGAGATCATCTCTGACCGTGGAGTACGGTTCACTTCAAGATTCTGAAAGGGGTTTTGCTCTGCACTCAATATTAATGTCTGTCTCTCTTCTGCTTACCATCCCCAGACTAATGGTCAGACTGAGCGTACCAACCAGATGCTGGAACAATATCTAAGATGTTATGTCAGCCATCTCCAGGATGATTGGTTGGATTTGTTGCCATTAGCTGAATTTTCATATAATAATTCTCAGAGCACCTCCACTAAATTTACACCTTTCTTTGCCAATCTGGGTTATCATCCGTGTATTTTACCTAGGTCTCCAATTAATTCTCCGGTTCCGGCAGTGGAGGAAAGGCTGACTGCGATGAGACAGAATCTGGAGGTTCTGAAGGAATCCCTGACCACAGCTCAAGAACGTTATAAGAGATCGGCTGATAGATTCCGTAAACCTGCACCCATGTTCAAGTTAGGAGATTCCGTGTGGTTAGCAACTAAGAATCTGAAGTTAAACATTCCTTCACAAAAACTTGGAGAGAAATTCATTGACCCTTTCAAGATCAACGGTATTGTGAGCTCTGTGGCCTGCCGGCTGAAGCTGCCTATGACAATGAAGGTACACCCAGTTTTTCATGTATCTTTACTAAAGCCTGTATCTCCTAATACTTTCCAGGGACGTGTTGTGCCACCTCCCCAACCTGTGGTGATTGATGGGCAAGAACAATTCGTGGTGGAGGAAATTATTGATTCCAGGATTCGCAGGAATCGGCTCCAATATCTGATAAGATGGCAGGGATATCTCCCTGAGGAAGACTCTTGGGAACCTGTGGAAAACATCAATGCCCAACAGAAGATTTCTCGTTTTCATCAGAGATTCCCTGAGAATCCAGGTCCAGGATCTTCCTGAGGCCGCTTCTAAGGAGGGAGTAATGTCAGGACTCTGAACATTTTTTACCTTTTGTGCATTACTGCCCTTTTTCAAGATGGCATCTTTGGTCTCATGTGCACTGTGTCTTCCTGCTATAAAACTCCACTCCAGCCTTCAGTCTGTGCTAGAGTATTCTGCCTTGCATCCAGCTCCTGACCCCTGATTACTCCCTGGCTATACACCTGCTCCTGTGAACCTGTGTGGTGATCCTGCTACTCTGCTCTTAGTTCCTGCTGCATACACAAGTTTCCAGTAATCCTCCTTCATCTGAGTTTCCAGTAATCCTCCTAATTCTGCTGTTCGTGTTTACTTCCATCTGCATTTGCTGGACATGTAAGCTGTTTCTGCTTTGCAATAACCTGAGACTATTAACCTCCCTGGTTGAGCTAAGATATGATTTGAACTGCCTAAAAAGCATATCTATCTGTGCCTGGATTAAGACAAGGATTTATTCGTGTCAAGTATCCTCAATAATAACTGTGCTTCATAGACTTTCTGCTTGATTGCTTTTTCCTCTGAAGTTTCCTATAGACTGCTAAGCTGCATTTATTATTTGCACCAAGTGTTGTGGACTTGAGTTTCTCTCTGCACCTGTTTGAATCACCATGTGATAATATAGACTTTACCACTTATAAAACTGTGTCCTGTAGTTGTCTTGTTCCATGCAAAGAGTCTCCTGAGTTATCCCCCATAATTATTACAATGAGGGAGATGTAAGGGGGTGCCACTCTGTGGAGAGCTTTGTGGTTGACAACAAGTACTTTGAATTGGATTCTATAATGAATGGGCAGCTGATGAAAATGAGGCATGCCAGGATTAGCTGCGACTTTTCCACAGCACCAGATGACAGCAACACATAAAATGTTTTTAATCTTCAATATTTAAATGAGGCCCTCCAGTTGTTGCCTTCAACACAAGTGAGTATGGATGACCCTGCTTATAATATTTGTTTGGCTTTGCACTATGTGCAGAGCCTTATGAGTCTAGGAGTACCACTACATGACAATTTGTCCAGAATGTGTATGAGGCCCTTTTTTATGTCTAATACAGGATGCATCTGAGTCGCTCTTCCATCTAATTTTGGCACTTCTTGCTTCCTTCATAAATTACACTAAAATTTCCAATTTTTTTGTACAAATTTCAATTATGGTTTATTTAAATTATTATTTTTAAAAAAATACTTTTTAAATGTTGCCTTATATACAAGTCATTATACAGGAAAATGTTTCTTAACATTTTTTCCTGTAAACTCCAATTTCTCTTTGATTTTGAATGTTTTGTTGTCAGTCCTTAAAGGGAAGGTGCCACCAGTTTTTTTGTAGCTTGTTTTTTTGTGAAATTAAGCTTAAAATAGTAAATGAAATGTATTAATGCAATGTTTGCACTGTTTGCAAACATTTCTATATGAAAAATATTATATATTTTCTTACAAATATATACACTCACTGGCCACTTTATTAGGTACACCTGTCCAACTTCTTGTTAACACTTAATTTCTAATCAGCCAATCACATGGCAGCAACTCAGTGCATTTAGGCATGTAGACATGGTCAAGACAATCTCCTGCAGTTCAAACCGAGCATCAGTATGGGGAAGAAAGGTGATTTGAGTGCCTTTGAACGTGGCATGGTTGTTGGTGCCAGAAGGGCTGGTCTGAGTATTTCAGAAACTGCTGATCTACTGGGATTTTCACGCACAACCATCTCTAGGGTTTACAGAGAATGGTCCGAAAAAGAAAAAAAATCCAGTGAGCGGCAGTTCTGTGGGCGGAAATGCCTTGTTGATGCCAGAGGTCAGAGGAGAATGGGCAGACTGGTTCGAGCTGATAGAAAGGCAACAGTGACTCAAATCACCACCCGTTACAACCAAGGTAGGCCTAAGAGCATCTCTGAACGCACAGTGCGTCGAACTTTGAGGCAGATGGGCTACAGCAGCAGAAGACCACACCGGGTACCACTCCTTTCAGCTAAGAACAGGAAACTGAGGCTACAATTTGCACAAGCTCATCGAAATTGGACAGTAGAAGATTGGAAAAACGTTGCTTGGTCTGATGAGTCTCGATTTCTGCTGCGACATTCGGATGGTAGGGTCAGAATTTGGCGTAAACAACATGAAATCTTTGGGATGTGGTGGAACGGGAGATTCGCATCAGGGATGTGCAGCCGACAAATCTGCGGCAACTGTGTGATGCCATCATGTCAATATGGACCAAAATCTCTGAGGAATGCTTCCAGCACCTTGTTGAATCTATGCCACGAAGAATTGAGGCAGTTCTGAAGGCAAAAGGCGGTCCAACCCGTTACTAGCATGGTGTACCTAATAAAGTGGCCAGTGAGTGTATATTGATCACTAGGGGGAGCATTTTCCATTTTAGACCTCAAGCAGCTATAGTAAGATTTACCAGCTTTACTGTTAGCTGGAAAATTGGGGCAGTAACTGCTGACATCACCATTTCCCTCCCCTTTGGGGTGGTCTAGTATCCCTAGGGCAGAATGAAGAGCAGCATCACAGGGCAGAGCCATTTTGTGGGTGACTGCTCTGTGATCTGCTATCACCAGCAGTTGCTGCATCAGAAACACAGTTACATAGTTTATGTGGTGTGTATGGAGCAGCATTGTCTGTGCAGCGCTGTCTGTGACTCATCCCTCAGTAAGATAAGAAGGAGCTCCAGGTCTGCAGTGAATGGCCAGGCATTGTGGAGGGAGGAGAGAGATACATTGTATGGCAGAGACAGGTGTCAGGTGTCACCTCTCTCTGCAGGCTGTGAATGCAGCTTACCAGAGATCACAGGGTCTGTGTGTGAGGGGGGAGGTGGAGACACAGCAGGAGAAGCACACAGGGCAGCATGTGAGGGGCAGAGGATGTCTGCCCAGTGCCTGGAGTACAGAGGAGCAGTGCACATTTCTCCTGTGATAGAGAGTAAGTGGAGCTTGGCAGAGAGCACTGGGCTATAATAAAATGGTGGCCAGTCACACCTACAGCAGTGAGTTGTGCAGCCCACAGAGGCGTGCCCAGCTCACTGCTAAAGCAGCTACAATGTTATAGATAGGGTCCGCGGCGGTCTATTATCTCCTATGTCCATGGGGTGCCGTAAAATGACACTGTTAGTGTCGTGAACTGCTGTGAAACCAAGATGTCAGCCCCCAGTTCCTTCTTTAAACTCATATAACACACGAAATCTGTTTCACATGCATTTAAAACTTGGTTATAGCAGCATGTTATGCTGCATTACAGTGATTTATTAATGATCTACAAACGCGGTACCTTACCTTTAAAGTGGAGTAAGTGTGACACAATTGCTCTCAGCAGCGATCTGGAAGTCAGAGGTGCTTCTGGTTTTTTTTTCCAAGCTGTTCCCCTTCCATTCAGAACTTCTTTAACATTTTCACTGCCACCTCAGACCTCCTTGTAGGGTCTGCTGAAAAATGCTCTGATTTTCCATTGACTCCCATTATACTCGTAACTCAAAAGGAGCATCCGAGCATTAGGAATTGCTTGGTTCGAGTAATGTGCATTTAAGCATTTTAGTGCTCACTCATCACTACTATACAATAGCATTGGAAATCTTGAATTCAGAACTAATATGTAAAAACTATGTTCATGAAATATCTTATCACAACTGTAATCAGTTGTACTATTCATTTTTCTCCGTCTATATTGAAAGCATGGATTGGAGTTTTAGTCTTGCATGTGCAGCACCATTCCTTTCAATCAGGAAATTCAGGAATTCCCCTTCACATGATTGGTTGCGTTCCCAGTCACAACTTACCTTCTGAATAGGTGATAAGTTGTAATTATGGAAAAATCTGTTTAGCTTTTGAAACAATTAGGTACTACAGAAAGATTGTATCTATAAGACTAGCATTCTAACCTGGAAACAGTGGATGGGTCACCTTTAATCTCTGGGCCTGTGGATCAGGAGACCGTACCCCTTGAAATTTTGTTGGAGCCAAATCATCAGGAGCAACTTTCTTTCTTGCTAATTTCTTCTACTCATTTTCTTGTGATTTTAGGCATTCCTTGGTTGCGTTCTCAGAACCCAATTATCACCTGGGAGACCAAGGAGATTATCTTCCCAACAAGGAGCAACTCAGCGTTAACAGAAGCTGACCCTGAGTCCACGGCTACAGAATCACATGTACAGGTATTTTCTTTACCTCCAGCTTATAAAGAGTTCTCTGACATCAATGACAAGAAGAATGCAGATCAGCTTCCTCCACACAGGCATTATGACTGTCCCATTGAGCTGCTTCCCGGGGCAGCCATTCCTTTTGGTAACGTATACCCTTTGGCGGCACCTGAGCTTCAAGCCTTAAAAGAGTATATTGATGAAAATCTGGCCAAAGGCTTCATATGTCCTTCTTCCTCACCAGCAGGGGCACCTATCTTTTTTGTAAAGAAGAAGGATGGGACCCTGAGACCCTGTGTTGACTATCGAGAACTCAATAAGGTAACCGTACGAAACCGTTACCCTTTGCCTCTGATTCCCGAATTACTGGAAAGAGTCCGCCATGCTAAGGTGTTCTCTAAACTGGATCTTCGTGGAGCTTATAATTTGGTGGGTATTCGTCCAGGGGATGAGTGGAAGACAGCATTCAGATGCCGGTATGGACACTGTGAATCTCTTGTGATGCCCTTCGGGCTTTGTAACACCCTTGCAACATTTCAACACCTTGCTAATGACATTTTCAAAGATTTGTTGGACCAGTTTGTAGTGATCTATTTGGACGATATACTAATCTTTTCTGACTCTCTACAGGAACATGAAGAACATGTCAAAGCTGTTTTAAGACGTCTGAAAGAGAACCATCTGTATATCAAGCTGGAGAAATGCAAGTTCCATCGTTCTGAGATACAGTTCTTAGGTTATATCATCTCTCCCCAGGGGCTGAACATGGAATCTGGTAAGATTCAGGCTATCCTTGACTGGCCGATACCCAAGAACGTTAAGGAGGTCCAACGTTTTATTGGTTTTGCAAATTTCTACAGACGCTTCATTCGAAAGTTTTCTGATATTGTCCATCCCATTATTTCCTTCACAAAGAAGGAAAAGCCCTTTAAGTGGTCATCACAGGCTCAAGAAGCTTTTGATCGGCTTAAGATCTGTTTCACATCAGCACCGCTGTTGATACACCCAGATCCAACACTTCCTTTCATTGTGGAGGTGGACGCTTCTGATAATGCTTTGGGGGCTATTCTCTCCCAAAGAACTGGAGAGAAGGCTCTGCTACATCCTTGTGCTTTCTTTTCCAGTAGACTAACCTCAGCAGAGAAGAATTACGACGTGGGAGACAAGGAATTGCTGGCTATTATTGCGGCTTTTAAAGAATAGAGGCATCATCTGCAAGGAGCTGCACAACAGATCATAGTGCTAACTGACCATCGCAATCTAGAGTTCCTTAGATCCGCTAGATGTCTTTCTCCTCGTCAGGCTCGTTGGAACTTATTTTTAAATCAATTTAACTTTGTTATCTCGTACCGTCCAGGTTCTTGTAATGGGAAGGCTGATGCTTTATCCCGAATCCATGCTGCGGATTCCGTACCTGGAGCCCCGTCCAAGACCATTCTATCTGATGCCAATTTCATCAGAGTTATCCACGATCAAGACTTGTGGAAGTAGTGCAGGGAGGCCTATGACGGTGATGTATTTCTGGCCAACCCACCTGTGGATATTAATCTTGTCTTTAAGGGTGGCATGTGGTTCAGAGATCGTTGTATCTATGTCCCGGAGGTCGTCCGCCTGCAGATCCTCAAGTTGGTACATGACTCCAAGTTGGCTGGTCACAGGGGTACCGGTACAGAAGACACAAGAGTTCCTGAGCCGATTCTTCTGGTGGCCAACTTGCCTGAAGGATACCAAGGACTATGTTCTCTCTTGCGAGGTATGTGCCCATTACAAGACTCCTCATGTGGCACCTACGGGTCTTCGACAACCATTACCTGTTCTGTCCCACCTTTGGGGGTCTATATCAATGGACTTTATTGTGGAGCTGCCTACATTGGGGGGCATGAATACAATCATGGTGGTAGTTGATCGCCTGAATAAAGCTGCTCATTTTGTTCCGTGCACCGGCCTCCCCTCAGCTAAAGATACAGTGAACTTGGTTATACAGAATGTCTTTCGGTTGCACGGGGTTCCGGATGAGATCATCTCTGACCGTGGAGTACAGTTCACTTCAAGATTCTGAAAGGGGTTTTGCTCTGCACTCAATATTAATGTCTGTCTCTCTTCTGCTTACCATCCCCAGACTAATGGTCAGACTGAGCGTACCAACCAGATGCTGGAACAATATCTAAGATGTTATGTCAGCTGTTGTGAATTCGCTTTTTGCTCCCTCTAGTGGTTACTAGTTTTTTGACTCTGGTTTTTCTGTCATTCCTTTTATCCGCACCTGGGTCGTTAGTTAGGGGTGTTGCTATATAAGCTCCCTGGACCTTCAGTTCAATGCCTGGCAACGTAGTTATCAGAGCTAGTCTGCTGTGCTCTTGTCTACTGATCCTGGTTCCAGTTATATCAGCTAAGTCTGCCTTTTTGCTTTTGCTATTTGTTTTGGTTTTGTATTTTTGTCCAGCTTGTTCCAAATCTATATCCTGATCTTTGCTGGAAGCTCTAAGGGGCTGGTGTTCTCCCCCCGGACCGTTAGACGGTTCGGGGGTTCTTGAATTTCCAGTGTGGATTTTGATAGGGTTTTTGTTGACCATATAAGTTACCTTTCTTTATTCTGCTATCAGTAAGCGGGCCTCTCTGTGCTAAACCTGGTTCATTTCTGTGTTTGTCATTTCCTCTTACCTCACCGTTATTATTTGTGGGGGGCTTCTATCCAGCTTTGGGGTCCCCTTCTCTGGAGGCAAGAAAGGTCTTTGTTTTTCCTCTACTAGGGGTAGTTAGATTCTCCGGCTGGAGCGTGTCATCTAGAATCATCGTAGGAATGATCCCCGGCTACTTCTAGTGTTGGCGTTAGGTGTAGATATATGGTCAACCCAGTTACCACTGCCCTATGAGCTGGTTTTTTGTATTCTGCAGACTTCCACGTTCCTCTGAGACCCTCGCCATTGGGGTCATAACAGTTTGCCAGGCCTGTATTAAGTGTTTAATGCATTGCAGAAGAGGGATTATAAGAAAGAAGATTCTGAGTTTTTTTTTTTTTTCTTCTTCCCCTTTACCTCAGAGTGGCTATGCTTGCTGCAGACATGAATGTCCAGACCTTGATTACAAGTGTGGACCAGCTGGCTACTCGTGTGCAGGGCATACAAGACTATGTTATCAGAAATCCTAGGTCAGAACCTAAAATACCGATTCCTGAACTGTTTTCCGGAGACAGGTTTAAGTTTAGGAATTTCGTGAATAATTGTAAATTGTTTTTGTCCCTGAGACCCTGTTCATCTGGAGACTCTGCTCAGCAAGTAAAAATTATTATTTCGTTCTTACGGGGCGACCCTCAGGATTGGGCTTTTTCGCTGGCGCCAGGAGATCCGGCATTGGCTGATATTGATGCGTTTTTTCTGGCGCTCGGTTTACTCTATGAGGAACCCAATCTTGAGATTCAGGCAGAAAAGGCCTTGCTGGCTATGTCTCAGGGACAGGACGAGGCTGAAGTGTATTGCCAAAAATTTCGGAAATGGTCCGTGCTGACACATTGGAACGAGTGTGCTCTGGCCGCTAATTTTAGAAATGGCCTTTCTGAAGCCATTAAGAATGTTATGGTGGGTTTTCCCATTCCCACAGGTCTGAATGATACTATGGCACTGGCTATTCAAATTGACCGGCGGTTGCGGGAACGCAAAACCGCAAATTCCCTCATGGTGTTGTCTGAACAGACACCTAATTCGGTGCAATGTGATAGAAAAACCGCAAATTCCCTCATGGTGTTGTCTGAACAGACACCTGATTTAATGCAATGTGATAGAATCCTGACTAGAAATGAGCGGAAAATTCATAGACGCCAGAATGGCTTGTGCTACTACTGTGGTGATTCTACACATGTTATCTCAGCATGCTCTAAACGTATAGCTAAGGTTGTTAGTCCTGTCACCGTTGGTAATTTGCAACCTAAATTTATTCTGTCTGTAACTTTGATTTGCTCACTGTCGTCTTATCCTGTCATGGCGTTTGTAGATTCAGGTGCTGCCCTGAGTCTTATGGATCTGTCATTTGCTAAGCGCTGTGGTTTTACTCTTGAACCATTGGAAAATCCTATTCCTCTTAGGGGTATTGATGCTACGCCATTGGCAGCAAATAAACCGCAGTATTGGACACAAGTTACCATGTGCATGACTCCTGAACACCGCGAGGTGATACGTTTCCTGGTTTTACATAAAATGCATGATTTGGTTGTTTTAGGGCTGCCATGGTTACAGACCCATAATCCAGCCCTGGACTGGAAGGCTATGTCAGTCTCAAGTTGGGGCTGTCGTGGTATTCATGGGGATTCCCTGCCTGTGTCTATTGCTTCTTCTACGCCTTCGGAAGTTCCTGAGTATTTGTCTGATTATCAGGATGTCTTCAGTGAGTCTGAGTCCAGTGCACTGCCTCCTCATAGGGACTGTGACTGTGCTATAGATTTGATCCCTGGCAGTAAATTTCCTAAGGGAAGATTGTTTAATCTGTCGGTACCCGAACATACCGCTATGCGTTCATATATCAAGGAGTCTCTGGAGAAAGGACATATTCGTCCGTCTTCTTCCCCTCTGGGTGCGGGATTCTTTTTTGTGGCAAAAAAGGACGGATCTTTGAGGCCTTGTATTGATTATCGGCTTTTAAATAAGATCACTGTCAAATTTCAGTATCCTTTACCGCTGTTGTCTGACTTGTTTGCCCGGATTAAGGGTGCCAAGTGGTTCACCAAGATAGACCTTCGTGGTGCGTACAACCTTGTGCGCATTAAGCAAGGTGATGAATGGAAAACCGCATTCAATACGCCCGAAGGTCATTTTGAGTACTTGGTGATGCCTTTTGGGCTCTCCAATGCGCCTTCAGTTTTTCAGTCCTTTATGCATGACATCTTCCGGAAGTATCTGGATAAATTTTTGATTGTTTATCTGGATGATATTTTGGTTTTTTCTGATAATTGGGAGTCACATGTGGAGCAGGTCAGGTTGGTCTTTAAAATTTTGCGTGAAAATTCTTTGTTTGTCAAGGGCTCAAAGTGTCTCTTTGGTGTACAGAAGGTTCCCTTTTTGGGGTTCATTTTTTCCCCTTCTGCTGTGGAGATGGACCCAGTCAAGGTCCGAGCTATTCTTGATTGGACTCAGCCCTCGTCAGTTAAGAGTCTTCAGAAATTCTTGGGTTTCGCTAACTTCTACCGTCGTTTTATCGCTAATTTTTCTAGCATTGTGAAACCTTTGACGGATATGACCAAGAAGGGCTCCGATGTAGCCAACTGGGCTCCTGCTGCCGTGGAGGCTTTCCAGGAGTTGAAACGCCGGTTTACTTCGGCGCCTGTTTTGTGCCAGCCCGATGTCTCACTTCCCTTTCAGGTTGAGGTGGATGCTTCAGAGATTGGAGCGGGGGCCGTTTTGTCGCAGAGAGGCCCTGGTTGCTCTGTTATGAAACCTTGTGCCTTTTTCTCTAGGAAGTTTTCGCCTGCCGAGCGAAATTATGATGTGGGCAATCGGGAGTTGTTGGCCATGAAATGGGCATTTGAGGAGTGGCGTCATTGGCTCGAGGGTGCTAAGCATCATGTGGTGGTCTTGACTGATCACAAAAATTTGATGTATCTCGAGTCTGCTAAACGCCTTAATCCGAGACAGGCCCGCTGGTCATTGTTTTTCTCCCGCTTTGATTTTGTTGTCTCGTATTTACCAGGTTCAAAGAATGTGAAGGCCGATGCTCTTTCTAGGAGCTTTGTGCCTGATGCTCCTGAAGTCGCTGATCCTGTTGGTATTCTTAAAGATGGAGTTGTCTTGTCAGCTATTTCTCCAGATCTGCGACGTGTGTTGCAGAGATTTCAGGCGGATAGGCCTGAGTCTTGTCCACCTGACAGACTGTTTGTCCCGGATAAGTGGACCAGCAGAGTCATTTCCGAGGTTCATTCCTCGGTGTTGGCAGGTCACCCGGGAATTTTTGGCACCAGAGATCTGGTGGCCAGGTCCTTTTGGTGGCCTTCTTTGTCAAGGGATGTGCGGTCATTTGTGCAGTCCTGTGGGACTTGCGCTCGAGCTAAGCCTTGCTGTTCTCGTGCCAGCGGTTTGCTCTTGCCCTTGCCTGTCCCGAAGAGACCTTGGACACATATCTCCATGGATTTCATTTCTGATCTTCCGCTATCTCAGGGCATGTCCGTTATCTGGGTGATATGTGATCGCTTCTCCAAGATGGTCCATTTGGTTCCTTTGCCTAAGCTGCCTTCCTCTTCCGATCTGGTTCCTGTGTTTTTCCAGAACGTGGTTCGTTTGCACGGCATCCCTGAGAATATTGTGTCAGACAGAGGATCCCAGTTCATTTCCAGGTTCTGGCGATCCTTTTGTAGTAGGATGGGCATTGATTTGTCGTTTTCGTCTGCTTTCCATCCTCAGACTAATGGACAGACGGAGCGAACCAATCAGACTTTGGAGGCTTATTTGAGGTGTTTTGTCTCTGCTGATCAGGACGATTGGGTGACATTCTTGCCGTTGGCTGAGTTTGCCCTTAATAATCGGGCAAGTTCCGCCACCTTGGTTTCGCCTTTTTTCTGCAACTCTGGTTTCCATCCTCGCTTTTCTTCAGGTCATGTGGAGCCTTCTGACTGTCCTGGGGTGGATTCTGTGGTGGATAGGTTGCAGCGGATCTGGAATCATGTGGTGGACAACTTGAAGTTGTCACAGGAGAGGGCTCAGCGCTTTGCCAACCGCCGCCGCGGTGTGGGTCCCCGACTACGCGTTGGGGATTTGGTATGGCTTTCTTCCCGCTTTGTTCCTATGAAGGTCTCCTCTCCCAAATTTAAACCTCGTTTTATTGGGCCTTACAAGATATTGGAAATCCTTAATCCTGTATCTTTTCGTCTGGATCTTCCTGTGTCGTTTGCCATTCACAATGTATTTCATAGGTCCTTGTTGCGGCGGTACATTGTGCCTGTAGTTCCTTCTGCTGAGCCTCCTGCTCCGGTGTTGGTTGAGGGCGAGTTGGAGTACGTGGTGGAGAAGATCTTGGATTCTCGCCTCTCCAGGCGGAGGCTTCAGTACCTGGTCAAGTGGAAGGGCTATGGTCAGGAGGATAATTCCTGGGTGGTCGCCTCTGATGTTCATGCGGCCGATTTAGTTCGTGCCTTTCATGCCGCTCATCCTGATCGCCCTGGTGGTCGTAGTGAGGGTTCGGTGACCCCTCACTAAGGGGGGGGTACTGTTGTGAATTCGCTTTTTGCTCCCTCTAGTGGTTACTAGTTTTTTGACTCTGGTTTTTCTGTTATTCCTTTTATCCGCACCTGGGTCGTTAGTTAGGGGTGTTGCTATATAAGCTCCCTGGACCTTCAGTTCAATGCCTGGCAACGTAGTTATCAGAGCTAGTCTGCTGTGCTCTTGTCTACTGATCCTGGTTCCAGTTATATCAGCTAAGTCTGCCTTTTTGCTTTTGCTATTTGTTTTGGTTTTGTATTTTTGTCCAGCTTGTTCCAAATCTATATCCTGATCTTTGCTGGAAGCTCTAAGGGGCTGGTGTTCTCCCCCCGGACCGTTAGACGGTTCGGGGGTTCTTGAATTTCCAGTGTGGATTTTGATAGGGTTTTTGTTGACCATATAAGTTACCTTTCTTTATTCTGCTATCAGTAAGCGGGCCTCTCTGTGCTAAACCTGGTTCATTTCTGTGTTTGTCATTTCCTCTTACCTCACCGTTATTATTTGTGGGGGGCTTCTATCCAGCTTTGGGGTCCCCTTCTCTGGAGGCAAGAAAGGTCTTTGTTTTTCCTCTACTAGGGGTAGTTAGATTCTCCGGCTGGAGCGTGTCATCTAGAATCATCGTAGGAATGATCCCCGGCTACTTCTAGTGTTGGCGTTAGGTGTAGATATATGGTCAACCCAGTTACCACTGCCCTATGAGCTGGTTTTTTGTATTCTGCAGACTTCCACGTTCCTCTGAGACCCTCGCCATTGGGGTCATAACAGTCAGCCATCTCCAGGATGATTGGTTGGATTTGTTGCCATTAGCTGAATTTTCATATAATAATTCTCAGAGCACCTCCACTAAATTTACACCTTTCTTTGCCAATCTGGGTTATCATCCGTGTATTTTACCTAGGTCTCCAATTAATTCTCCGGTTCCGGCAGTGGAGGAAAGGCTGACTGCGATGAGACAGAATCTGGAGGTTCTGAAGGAATCCCTGACCACAGCTCAAGAACGTTATAAGAGATCGGCTGATAGATTCCGTAAACCTGCACCCATGTTCAAGTTAGGAGATTCCGTGTGGTTAGCAACTAAGAATCTGAAGTTAAACATTCCTTCACAAAAACTTGGAGAGAAATTCATTGACCCTTTCAAGATCAACGTTATTGTGAGCTCTGTGGCCTGCCGGCTGAAGCTGCCTATGACAATGAAGGTACACCCAGATTTTCATGTATCTTTACTAAAGCCTGTATCTCCTAATACTTTCCAGGGACGTGTTGTGCCACCTCCGCAACCTGTGGTGATTGATGGGCAAGAACAATTCGTGGTGGAGGAAATTATTGATTCCAGGATTCGCAGGAATCGGCTCCAATATCTGATAAGATGGCAGGGATATCCCCCTGAGGAAGACTCTTGGGAACCTGTGGAAAACATCAATGCCCAACAGAAGATTTCTCGTTTTCATCAGAGATTCCCTGAGAATCCAGGTCCAGGATCTTCCTGAGGCCGCTTCTAAGGAGGGAGTAATGTCAGGACTCTGAACATTTTTTACCTTTTGTGCATTACTGCCCTTTTTCAAGATGGCATCTTTGGTCTCATGTGCACTGTGTCTTCCTGCTATAAAACTCCACTCCAGCCTTCAGTCTGTGCTAGAGTATTCTGCCTTGCATCCAGCTCCTGACCCCTGATTACTCCCTGGCTATACACCTGCTCCTGTGAACCTGTGTGGTGATCCTGCTACTCTGCTCTTAGTTCCTGCTGCATACACAAGTTTCCAGTAATCCTCCTTCATCTGAGTTTCCAGTAATCCTCCTAATTCTGCTGTTCGTGTTTACTTCCATCTGCATTTGCTGGACATGTAAGCTGTTTCTGCTTTGCAATAACCTGAGACTATTAACCTCCCTGGTTGAGCTAAGATATGATTTGAACTGCCTAATAAGTATATCTATCTGTGCCTGGATTAAGACAAGGATTTATTCGTGTCAAGTATCCTCAATAATAACTGTGCTTCATAGACTTTCTGCTTGATTGCTTTTTCCTCTGAAGTTTCCTATAGACTGCTAAGCTGCATTTATTATTTGCACCAAGTGTTGTGGACTTGAGTTTCTCTCTGCACCTGTTTGAATCACCATGTGATAATATAGACTTTACCACTTATAAAACTGTGTCCTGTAGTTGTCTTGTTCCATGCAAAGAGTCTCCTGAGTTATCCCCCATAATTATTACAATGAGGGAGATGTAAGGGGGTGCCACTCTGTGGAGAGCTTTGTGGTTGACAAGTACTTTGAATTGGATTCTATAATGAATGGGCAGCTGATGAAAATGAGGCATGCCAGGATTAGCTGCGACTTTTCCACAGCACCAGATGACAGCAACACATAAAATGTTTTTAATCTTCAATATTTAAATGAGGCCCTCCAGTTGTTGCCTTCAACACAAGTGAGTATGGATGACCCTGCTTATAATATTTGTTTGGCTTTGCACTATGTGCAGAGCCTTTATGAGTCTAGGAGTACCACTACATGACAATTTGTCCAGAATGTGTATGAGGCCCTTTTTTATGTCTAATACAGGATGCATCTGAGTCGCTCTTCCATCTAATTTTGGCACTTCTTGCTTCCTTCATAAATTACACTAAAATTTCCAATTTTTTTGTACAAATTTCAATTATGGTTTATTTAAATTATTATTTTTTAAAAATACTTTTTAAATGTTGCCTTATATACAAGTCATTATACAGGAAAATGTTTCTTAACATTTTTTCCTGTAAACTCCAATTTCTCTTTGATTTTGAATGTTTTGTTGTCAGTCCTTAAAGGGAAGGTGCCACCAGTTTTTTTGTAGCTTGTTTTTTTGTGAAATTAAGCTTAAAATAGTAAATGAAATGTATTAATGCAATGTTTGCACTGTTTGCAAACATTTCTATATGAAAAATATTATATATTTTCTTACAAATATATACACTCACTGGCCACTTTATTAGGTACACCTGTCCAACTTCTTGTTAACACTTAATTTCTAATCAGCCAATCACATGGCAGCAACTCAGTGCATTTAGGCATGTAGACATGGTCAAGACAATCTCCTGCAGTTCAAACCGAGCATCAGTATGGGGAAGAAAGGTGATTTGAGTGCCTTTGAACGTGGCATGGTTGTTGGTGCCAGAAGGGCTGGTCTGAGTATTTCAGAAACTGCTGATCTACTGGGATTTTCACGCACAACCATCTCTAGGGTTTACAGAGAATGGTCCGAAAAAGAAAAAAAATCCAGTGAGCGGCAGTTCTGTGGGCGGAAATGCCTTGTTGATGCCAGAGGTCAGAGGAGAATGGGCAGACTGGTTCGAGCTGATAGAAAGGCAACAGTGACTCAAATCGCCACCTGTTACAACCAAGGTAGGCCTAAGAGCATCTCTGAACGCACAGTGCATCGAACTTTGAGGCAGATGGGCTACAGCAGCAGAAGACCACACCGGGTACCACTCCTTTCAGCTAAGAACAGGAAACTGAGGCTACAATTTGCACAAGCTCATCGAAATTGGACAGTAGAAGATTGGAAAAACGTTGCTTGGTCTGATGAGTCTCGATTTCTGCTGCGACATTCGGATGGTAGGGTCAGAATTTGGCGTAAACAACATGAAATCTTTGGGATGTGGTGGAACGGGAGATTCGCATCAGGGATGTGCAGCCGACAAATCTGCGGCAACTATGTGATGCCATCATGTCAATATGGACCAAAATCTCTGAGGAATGCTTCCAGCACCTTGTTGAATCTATGCCATGAAAAATTGAGGCAGTTCTGAAGGCAAAAGGGGGTCCAACCCGTTACTAGCATGGTGTACCTAATAAAGTGGCCAGTGAGTGTATATTGATCACTAGGGGGAGCATTTTCCATTTTAGACCTCAAGCAGCTATAGTAAGACTTACCAGCTTTACTGTTAGCTGGAAAATTGGGGCAGTAACTGCTGACATCACCATTTCCCTCCCCTTTTGGGTGGTCTAGTATCCCTAGGGCAGAATGAAGAGCAGCATCACAGGGCAGAGCCATTTTGTGGGTGACTGCTCTGTGATCTGCTATCACCAGCAGTTGCTGCATCAGAAACACAGTTACATAGTTTATGTGGTGTGTATGGAGCAGCATTGTCTGTGCAGCGCTGTCTGTGACTCATCCCTCAGTAAGATAAGAAGGAGCTCCAGGTCTGCAGTGAATGGCCAGGCATTGTGGAGGGAGGAGAGAGATACATTGTATGGCAGAGACAGGTGTCAGGTGTCACCTCTCTCTGCAGGCTGTGAATGCAGCTTACCAGAGATCACATGGTCTGTGTGTGAGGGGGGAGGTGGAGACACAGCAGGAGAAGCACACAGGGCAGCATGTGAGGGGCAGAGGATGTCTGCCCAGTGCCTGGAGTACAGAGGAGCAGTGCACATTTCTCCTGTGATAGAGAGTAAGTGGAGCTTGGCAGAGAGCACTGGGCTATAATAAAATGGTGGCCAGTCACACCTACAGCAGTGAGTTGTGCAGCCCACAGAGGCGTGCCCAGCTCACTGCTAAAGCAGCTACAATGTTATAGATAGGGTCCGCGGCGGTCTATTATCTCCTATGTCCATGGGGTGCCGTAAAATGACACTGTTAGTGTCGTGAACTGCTGTGAAACCAAGATGTCAGCCCCCAGTTCCTTCTTTAAACTCATATAACACACGAAATCTGTTTCACATGCATTTAAAACTTGGTTATAGCAGCATGTTATGCTGCATTACAGTGATTTATTAATGATCTACAAACGCGGTACCTTACCTTTAAAATGGAGTAAGTGTGACACAATTGCTCTCAGCAGCGATCTGGAAGTCAGAGGTGCTTCTGTTTTTTTTTTCCAAGCTGTTCCCCTTCCATTCAGAACTTCTTTAACATTTTCACTGCCACCTCAGACCTCCTTGTAGGGTCTGCTGAAAAAATGCTCTGATTTTCCATTGACTCCCATTATACTCGTAACTCAAAAGGAGCATCCGAGCATTAGGAATTGCTTGGTTCGAGTAATGTGCATTTAAGCATTTTAGTGCTCACTCATCACTACTATACAATAGCATTAGAACTCTTGAATTCAGAACTAATATGTAAAAACTATGTTCATGAAATATCTTATCACAACTGTAATCAGTTGTACTATTCATTTTTCTCCGTCTATATTGAAAGCATGGATTGGAGTTTTAGTCTTGCAAGTGCAGCACCATTCCTTTCAATCAGGAAATTCAAGAATTCCCCTTCACATGATTGGTTGCGTTCCCAGTCACAACTTACCTTCTGAATAGGTGATAAGTTGTAATTATGGAAAAATCTGTTTAGCTTTTGAAACAATTAGGTACTACAGAAAGATTGTATCTATAAGACTAGCTTTCTAACCCTTTACACATCTATGGGCCTAAGGTGCCCCTGAACTTGTCACCAGTTTTTCTTCCTTGGACAAATTTTATAGGTAGTAAGTAATCACTAATTACTCAATCTCTAATTGTCACTGGATGACAGAAAATTGTCTAAGGCAGACAGGCAATATTCTAGGCTATACACATCTGTATGCATCTTTCCTGTTGCTCTCTTGTGAAGTGGACAGTACTCCATAAATGCGAACCTGTAGAATGATTTTTTTTAATGTAAAAACATGGCTGTAATGGTGCTGTAATAAAGATTACATTGATACCATTGTTGGAGAAATTTGCTTTGTGGTTTTCTTCAATCACCATTTAGGTTTTCTGGTAAATTAGATTTCGGTGCACATGCGCCGGACAGTTCACTTGGTCTTCTTCTCTCTGTCTGTAATTCCCTGGCCCCTCCACCTGCCCCCGGTGGCTGAATGGCCTGCCTCCTCTGTCCGAAATCTCAGCAGTGACCTGTCACTCAAATGCTGGAGGCAGACGGAGAGGCTGGGAAATCACAGACGGAGAAGAGAAAACCCAGTGTACTGCCCAGCCCCTGTGCACCGAAAATAAGTTACCAGAATACTTTAAATGGTGATTACAGAATAACCACAATGCATATTTCTCCACCAATGGTATCAATTTAATCTATATCACAGCACCATTACAGCCATGTCTTTACTTTACATTACAAAATCGTGCTGACCGGTTGTCTTTAATTACTGGAAATTCTAATAATAGACATTTCACTACACATGAACTCTGACTTCAACTGCCGTAAAGCACACATACTCTTATTCACTCTTTATACTGAAAGTAAAGTAATGAGGTATGTGCCTTAAATACAGCTACAGCACAGAAATCTGGAAAAGTACAATTTGTAACTTTTCTTGTCACATTTCAAAAGTGCTCGGAAAAGTTGGCTTGGTTTCCAAAAAGACATATTTTTGGCCACGTTTCTTTAATGAATGCTGTAAAAAAAATCTAAATTTCTGGATAAAGTTTAGTCCTGATTGTCTGCCAATGGGACTAGTGAATATGCGCCAGAAAGGTGTGTCTTTTTTAATATCGCTGATGCAAATCACTCCAACTATCTCTTCCAAATAGGGTAGGAGAGAAAAGGTTTCTTGATAGGGACACCATTTCACTGATTAATAATGCTGTTTGAGTATCTTTTGACTTTAAAATGTTGCAAGTTTTTTTTTTTTTTTAAAACCCAAGTTGCACCTCTAGCCCCTTGTGTCCATCAATGAACCAGCACATCAAGACTGCAATCTTGACCCCGGACAGATACATTATATGAATTAATTAGTCTTAGTAATAGTCATGCACTGATAATATTACATGGCTAGGCTACTGATAAAACTCATGGAAAATGCCAAAAATTATTAGACATTATTTACAACTTGATTATTTTCCAATCATTGAATAGTAATAAGAATAACTCAGTAAACACATTAATTGAATTAATATGAGTAAACATAGATTTCTTGGATTTACTCTGTTGCTTTATCAAGGAATGACATTCTAAATGTTTTCACAGTCATAAGAAACCTGTTTATTTCAAGAAGTTATTATACTTAGGATGCTTGATGTTTAGACTTTTTTTTTTAATAGAGACATTATTAATGCTTGTGACTTTTTCAATGATCAATGCCATCTGTTAAAAGGAATTTGTCAGCAGATTTTTGCCATTTAATCTGAGGACAGCATAATATAGGGCGAGAAAGCTTTATCAACTGGAAATTATCACTACAGGACTACAGTGCACATGCACACCAGTCAGGCTTATCTGATTAACCCCTCCCCCACCACTGATTAGTAGCTTGCTGACAATTCACAGTGCACACAGAAAGCTGCCAATCAGGGGTGTGGGCAGGTTATACACAGTCCAGAAGTCTTAGCTCTGCTGCATCTATATCAGGCAAAACAAGGATTCTATCAAAACTACACCAAGCAGCCCAGTAATTGATACCTCACTGGAATCAGGATTTCTTGCCCTATATTATGCTGCTCTCAGATTATATAGCAAAAACCTGTGGACAGATTTCATCTAGTGATTGAAGTCAGCAAAAGTAAGTTGAACAGAGATCATTAGCTGACATTAGTTAGTATACAATATGATATGCACTGTGAGCAATCTGTATATTAGTGTCATTTTACATTCAATTATAGGCAACATTTAAGTAAACATCAAAGTAACACGAATATCATTCTTGATATATAAATAGTAAGCTTCAACTGACTCGTTATGTAAATGAAAGTAATTATTTTTTAAAATAATTTTTACTTGTAAGTTACAGATTCAGGTGAAAAAATATGTAAAATGTCCCCAAGCAAAGCATAATGTGATAGCTTTTTCAGCAGAAGCTTGTTGATTTGATGGGAGGTGACATCTCAGAGACTTTTCATTTTCTGCCCCATGTTAATATCAGAATTTTCAAGCTGTAGGAAAGTTTAGTAGCAATCACTAATCCCCTCTTTGATTATCCTCAAAGTGCTTTATTACATTTGTTAGGTTGGTCTGCAAGTCAGACCCTCAGGGATATCGGATGGCTGCCAGATATGGATGCTCCAGAGCAATCATGGACAGAGACAGACGTAATTTGTTTCAGAAGCGATAAATTTAATAGTTCCGGACCGTCAGTTATATACACTTTTGAGTAGGCATATACATTATGTTTGTGCGCAAATCAGCTGTTTATTACATATGAGATCATTCTTAATTCATCAGTTTATTCCTTATAAGGAGAGAACTGTGGACAGGTATGTGGTGGGAGAGGTCCTAAGTCTCATCTTGATTAACCTCACCTTCTGTCAGCAATTCTAATTGATAATCAATAGTCAGCAGAATTACTTTAGCAAAACAAGGCTTGTCCGGGCATATTCTGTCAGACTCAGAGACATGTATATGGTTTGTAAGAATACATGAAGGTGGTCCCTGATTTCCCCATCACATTATAGAGCACTATAACCCCTTTCTGACATTGGACATACTATCCCGTCGAGGTGGGGTGGGCCCGTATGACCACCGACGGGATAGTACGTCCAGCGCGATCGGCCGCGTTCACGGGGGGAGCGCGGCCGATCGCGGCCGGGTGTCAGCTGACTATTAAAGCTGACATCCGGCACTATGTGCCAGGAGCGGTCACGGACCGCCCCCGGCACATTAACCCCCGGCACACTGCGATCAAACATGATCGCAGTGTTCTGGCAGTATAGGGAAGCATCACGCAGGGAGGGGGCTCCCTGCAGGCTTCCCTGAGACCCCCGGAGCAACGCGATGTAATCGTGTTGCTCCGAGGGTCTCTTACCTCCTCCTCCCTGCAGCAGGCCCGGATCCAAGATGGCTGCTGCATCCGGGTCCTGCAGGGAGGTGGCTTCACTGCGCCTGCTCAGAACAGGCGCCGGGAAGCCTCCAGGAGCTGTGCACGTCAGATCGCCGATCTGACACAGTGCACAGAAAAGTGTCAGATCGGCGATCTTACACTATAACATCATGCCCCCCCCGGGGCAATGTTATAGTGTAAAAAAAAAATAAAAATTCCCCCAAAAATTGAAAAAAAGTAAATATATATATTGTTCCTATAAATACATTTCATTATCTAAATAATAAAAAAAAATAAAAGTACACATATTTAGTATTGCCACGTCTGTAGCGACCCGACCTATAAAACTGTCCCACTAGTTAACCCCTTCAGTGAACATCGTTAAAAAAAAAAAAAAACGAGGCAAAAAACAACGCTTTATTATCATACTGCCAAATAAAAAGTGGAATAACACGCGATGAAAAAGACGGATATAAATAACCATGGTACCGCTGAAAACGCCATCTTGTCTCGCAAAAAACGAGCCACAATACAGCGTCATCAAAGAAAAAAGAAAAAAGTTATAGTCCTCAGAATAAAGCGATGCAAAAATAATTATTTTTTCTATAAAATACTTTTTATCGTATAAAAGCACCAAAACATAAAAAAATTATATAAATGAGGTATCGCTGCAATCGTACTGACCCGAAGAATAAAACTGCTTTATCCATTTTACCAAACGCGGAACGGTATAAACGCCTCCCCCAAAAGAAATTCATGAATAGCTGGTTTTTGGTCATTCTGCCTCACAAAAATCGGAATAAAAAGCGATCAAAAAATGTCATGTGCCCGAAAATGTTACAAATAAAAATGTCAACTCGTCTTGCAAAAAACAAGACCTCACATGACTCTTTGGACCAAAATATGAAAAATGATAGCTCTCAAAATGTGGTAACGCAAAAAATATTTTTTGCAATAAAAAGCTTCTTTCAGTGTGTGACGGCTGCCAATCATAAAAATCCACTAAAAAACCCACTATAAAAGTAAATCAAACCCCCCTTAATCACCCCCTTAGTTAGCGAAAAATTAAAAAATTAAAAAAATGTATTTATTTCCATTTTCCCTTTAGGGTTAGAGTTAGGGCTAGGGTTAGGGCTAGGGTTAGGGCTAGGGTTAGGGCTAGGGTTAGGGTTAGGGTTAGGGCTAGGGTTAGGGCTAGGGTTAGGGCTAGGGTTAGGGTTAGGGCTAGGGTTAGGGTTAGGGCTAGGGCTAGGGGTAGGGTTAGGGCTAGGGTTAAGGCTACAGTTAGGGCTGGGGCTAAAGTTAGGGTTAGGGTTGGGGCTAAAGTTAGGGTTAGGGTTTGGATTACATTTACGGTTGGGATTAGGGTTGGGATTAGAGTTAGGGGTGTGTCAGGGTTAGGGGTATGGTTAGGGTTACCTTTGGGATTAGGGTTAGGGATGTGTTTGGATTAGGGTTTCAGTTATAATTGGGGGTTTTCACTGTTTACGCGACATGGTGTACGATCTCAATTCCAGCCAATTCTGCATTGAAAAAGTAAAACAGTGCTCCTTCCCTTCCGAGCTCTCTCGTGCGCCCAAACAGGGGTTTACCCCAACATATGTGGTATCAGCGTACTCAGGACACATTGGACAACAACTTTTGGGGTCCAATTTCTCCTGTTACCCTTGAGAAAGTACAAAACTGGGGCTAAAATATAATTTTTGTGGAAAAAAAAGATTTTTTATTTTCACGGCTCTGTGTTATAAACTGTAGTGAAACACTTGGGGTTCAAAGTTCTCACAACACATCTAGATAAGTTCCTTGGGGGGTCTAGTTTCCAATATGGGGTCACTTGTGGGGGGTTTCTACTGTTTAGGTACATTAGGGGCTCTGCAAACGAAATGTGATGCTTGCAGACCAATCCATCTAAGTCTGCATTCCAAGTGAGATTCCTTCCCTTCCGAGCTCTGCCATGCGCTCAAACGGTGGTTCCCCCCACATATGGGATATCAGAGTACTCAGAACAAATTGGACAACAACTTTTGGGGTCTAATTTCAACTGTTACCCTTGGAAAAATACAAAACTAGGGGCTAAAAAATAATTTTTGTGGAAAAAAAAGGATTTTTTATTTTCACGGCTCTGCGTTATAAACTGTAGTGAAATACTTGGTTGTTCAAAGTTCTCACAACACATCTAGATGAGTTCCTTGGGGGGTCTAGTTTCCAATATGGGGTCACTTGTGGGGGTTTTCTACTGTTTAGGTACATTAGGGGCTCTGCAAACACAATGTGATGCCTGCAGACCAATCCATCTAAACCTGCATTCCAAATGACGCTCCTTCCCTTCCGAGCTCTGCCATGCGCTTAAACGGTGGTTCCCCCCACATATGGGGTATCAGCGTACTCAGGACAAATTGGACAACAACTTTTGGGGTCTAATTTCAACTGTTACCCTTGGAAAAATACAAAACTGGGGACTAAAAAATAATTTTTGTGGAAAAAAATTAATTTTTATTTTCACGGCTCTGCATTATGAACTGTAGTGAAACACTTGGGGGTTCAAAGCTCTCACAACACATCTATATGAGTTCCTCAGGGGGTCTACTTTCCAAAATGGTGTCACTTGTGGGGGGTTTCAATGTTTAGGCACATCAGTGGCGTACTCAAGACAAATTGTACAACAACTTTTGGGGCCCAATTTCCTCTCTTACCCTTGGGAAAATAAAAAATTGGGGGCGAAAAGATCATTTTTGTGAAAAAATATGATTTTTTATTTTTACGGCTCTGCATTATAAACTTCTGTGAATCACTTAATGGGTCAAAGTGCTCAGCACACATCTAGATAAGTTCCTTTCGGGGTCTACTTTCCAAAATGGTGTCACTTGTGGGGGTTTTCAATGTTTAGGCACATCAGGGGCTCTCCAAACGCAACATGGCGTCCCATGTCAATTCCAGTCAATTTTGCATTGAAAAGTCAAACGGCGCTCCTTCCCTTCCGATCTCTACCATGCGCCCAAACAGTGGTTTACCCCACATATGGGGTATCAGCGTACTCAGGACAAATTGTAAAACAACTTTTGGGGTCCAATTTCTTTTCTTACCCTTGAGAAAATAAAAAAATTGGGGGCGAAAAATAATTTTTGTGAAAAAATATGATTTTTTATTTTTACGGCTCTGCATTATAAACTTCTGTGAATCACTTAATGGGTGAAAGTGCTCACCACACATCTAGATAAGTTCTTTAGGGGGTCTACTTTCCAAAATGGTGTCACTTGTGGGGGGTTTCAATGTTTAGGCACATCAGGGGCTCTCCAAACGCAACATGGCGTCCCATCTCAATTCCAGTCAATTTTGCATTGAAAAGTCAAATGGCGCTCCTTCGCTTCCGAGCTCTACCATACGCCCAAACAGTGGTTTACCCCTACATATGGGGTATCGGTGTACTCAGAACAAATTGTACAACTTTTGGGGTCCATTTTCTCCTGTTACCCTTGGAAAAATAAAACAAATTGGAGCTGAAATAAATTTTTTGTGAAAAAAAGTTAAATGTTCATTTTTATTTAAACATTCCAAAAATTCCTGTGAAACACCTGAAGGGTTAATAAACTTCTTGAATGTGGTTTTGAGCACCTTGAGGGGTGCAGTTTTTAGAATGGTGTCACACTTCGTTATTTTCTATCATATAGACCCCTCAAAATGACTTCAAATGAGATGTGGTCCCTAAAAAAAATGGTGTTGTAAAAATGAGAAATTGCTGGTCAACTTTTAACCCTTATAACTCCCTAACAAAAAAAAATTTTGGTTCCCAAATTGTGCTGATGTAAAGTAGACATGTGGGAAATGTCATGTTATTAAGTATTTTATGTGACATATCTCTGATTTTATTGCATAAAAATTCAAAGTTGGAAAATTGTGAAATTTTCAAAATTTTCGCCAAATTTCTGTTTTTTTCACAAATAAACGCAGGTAATATCAAAGAAAATTTATCACTATCATGAAGTACAATATGTCATGAGAAAATAATGTCAGAATCACCGGGATCCGTTGAAGTGTTCCAGAGTTATAACCTCATAAAGGGACAGTGGTCAGAATTGTAAAAATTGGCCTGGTCATTAACGTTCAAACCACCCTTGGGGGTAAAGGGGTTAATATAATGCATAAGTTTAGAAGCTGTATTATGCTCACCATAGAATTCTATGGGCAGGCGTTGAATCTCAATTGCATATAGTGTTATACAATGTTTCTTATATGTGATCTATTTAACATTGTGACAATTGCCATAGACTGAATTATTAATGAACCCCAAAAGTAATCCAACAGACTGAGCCACATTAATTTAGAATCATAGAATCATTGAATCATTTCAATTACTGATATATACAGTATATATATATTTATATATATATATATATATATATATATATTATATATATTAAGAGTAAATATCCGTTTGACAATCATATACCAAGTTACATTCTTTGCTTATTCAGTAATTTCAATAATTATATTTTTGAATACAGTGTGTCAATTTATACCACAATTTATTCTGATTACACGTGACAACATTTCATGGAGATGATAGCAAGGAATCACACTTTGGAAAGTTTAACAGATGTTTCCTGAAATATGAAGAAAAATGACATCTGTGTAGATCCACATCAAGAGTATGCATAGTAGTGCCAATCTTTTGGACTGTACTGTATAGCATTATCATTAAAAAAATAAAACTAATAGGTAATTTATGGTTAGGTTTCTCCTATATTTTCATAGTGTACAGTATGTTCATGAATTTCTATTTTCCTGTGTTAGTTGTATACTTATATACCACGAATTAGTAAAATACTATGTTTTTTATGGATGGAGACATACAGGAAAATGCACCTTCGAAATAAAAAAGGATATGGTTTAAAACATATTTAAATTAGTAGGGTATGTAACTTGCTAATAGACTTTTTTTTTTTTTTTGGAAAAACTGCAAGATGATAACTCCTATTCTGAGTCGTCTTCAGGTTTGTGTCTGACAGAGAGCAATTTTCTGCGCTGAATGCGATTAGGACTTGCTGACAATATGCATAAGAAAAAGGAACTTATCACTGAATGTTACATCCATAAAGGTAACTCTGTGTCCCTTGTGTGATGGGTGCTCTACACTCATTGAAGGCTCCATATGATATTTCAGTTTTTCTTTTTTAATACATTTACAAAAATTACATTTCTGTTATTTTTTCAGTCAAGATGGGGTGCAGAGTGTACATTAATGAGAAAAAATGAACTTTTTTGAATTTACCAAATGGCTGAAATGAAACAAAGAGTAAAAAAATTAAAAGGGTCTGAATACTTTCTGTACCCACGATGTGCCGGTCTGAAGTAAGGAAGAGTGGGCCTCAAACTGTTCCTACCTGTCCCTGTCCAAAGGGTACTCTTGAAGGTAGAGAGGCCCGTGTCTCCAACCTTACTATGCTTCTGAATGTACACTGAACGATTCCCTCCCCCAGGGAGGTATGGGACAGACGTAAAATGGATAGCACAAACCAGAGAGACAGGAGATGAAAGGAAACTGCAATCACACAAAAACGCTCTTGAAACTACAAAGTGAAGAGCAAAGGAACAATAGGAACAACCAACCAAATGGGAAGACATAAGGAAATACGCACATAACCAAAACCACGCTGATAACTCTTAGAGTTAACGCCAATTAATTGCCACAAATAACGACTACTCCTTTACCACAAACTGGGTAGTTGTAAGCTATCACCAGCAGGGAACAGAAGCAGCAGTGAGGTTTAAATAGAAGCATCTGCAGAGTGATAGGATGGGCTACATAGCAAATGGAAAACATCTGCTGCAAGAAAGGAGAGGATGACAGTCCAAGAGTAATCCGCACCCAGACAGTGACAGTAGCTCCAGCTTTTCAGAGGATAGAGATGCTGGTAGACAATCAGAAGACTGATGGATCGAATCCTGAGGCATGACACAGTAATTGTCTAAGCGCAAATGACATGTAACTGTTTTAATTTAGTAAAATAAGGCAATTGATTTTATGGAGTGCTGAATGTTCTGAAAACTTTACAGAGCTTGCTGCCTGCTAATTTCAAAAACTAAACCAGCCCCTTCTCTGTCTTATGAACTGACAAAGAGAAGGGGTTGGCTGAGCTATTGAAATGCGCAATATTCCAGTTTAAGGAATCACCAGACGATCCTCACATCCTTTTATGCAGCACAATTTTTAACTTTTGATTTAGTACCAAAGTATACTTGGCATAGTTTGCTACTAATCACCCCTCTCAACAGAAAATAGGTTCAGCACATGAGGATTTTCTATCTCCCTAGTTTCTTTTCCTCCTTTGCGTTGTTACACTGTAATCTACGTGGCATTGTGCCATCGTCCCTCACTAACTGCAGATCTACATAACAGCTAAAACTATTTGAAAAGTTTCATTTTTTTTCCTGACTTTTTGAAATATTAAGAAAACTATAACCTTTTTCCCTCCACACTTTCCTTTTGTCTACACATTCTCTATTTTTCTGGATGGAAAGAGAAAAAGGAGAAAAACACGGCACTTCTTGGCCCAATAGCTTTTAGGTGGCAGTGTACCGGCCACTCCCTCTGTATGCTATTCTAATCATATGACTTTAACTGACCATTCACACATGTTCCCTCTTGATACACAGTATCTAATATTTTACTCTTTACCACCCTTTATTAAATTAATTATTGTCATATATTGTTATGCTTTATGACTGATTTTATTATGCTTTCTAGTTTTTACTTTGTATTTTTATAGTACTTCTGCATTGTCCAATTTTAAAATGAAGTTGGGAATCGCCACACTTAAACTTCCTGACATCCTAGTGTATATATTGCAATCAGTGACTGGGTTCCATTAAGCCTGATGAAGACACCAGTTGGACTCTTTACCTTGTTTTTGTTTTTAACCTTTCAGTTACTTTTTAACAATAAATTGCTCACTTCCTCAACCAAAACTTTATTTTAAGCTACTTGTCTGGATGTCTTTTTGTTACTTAAATAAAAAAAATGCCTTTATGGTTTTCTTTGCTTGAGAAATTGTTATATATACGGTTACATCCAGAAGTATTTGAATAGTGACTCAAGTTGTGGCATTTTAGCTGCATACCTTACATATTTAAGATACAGTTATATAATTAATATGGGGTTAAAGTGCAGACTTTCAGTTTTAATTTGATAACATTCCCTTACTAATTTGAGTAAGAGTTCAGGAGTTATAGGTATAAATATGTAGCTGTAGGGGCCAAAAGTAATTGTACAATTATCTCAAAAGATCTTTATTGGGTGGCATGTGCTATTCCCCCATTGATCTATCATCAATTAAGCAGGTAAAAGATCTTGAGCTGATTCCAGGTGTGGCATTTGCATTTGGAAGCTGTTGCTGTGAACCCACAACATGTGGTCAAAGTAGCTTTTTAACAAAAGAGAAACAGAGCATAATTACACTGAAAAAAGGAAGAAATACATTAGAGAGATAGCATAAATGTCACGAGTTGCCAAATCAACAGTTTAGTAGATTCTGAAAAAAAGGGCACTGGTGAACTTGGTAACTCAAAAAGGTCTGGATGTCCATGAAAGACAATATTAGTGGATTATCCTTTCCATGGTAAAGAAAAACCCCTTTCACAACATCCACCCAAGTAAACAACACTCCCCAGGAAGTAAGTGTTTGAGTATCTAAGTCTACCTTAAGGTACCGTTACACTAAACGACTTACCAACGATCACGACCAGCGGTACGACCTGGCCGTGATAGTTGGTAAGTCGTTGTGTGGTCGCTGGGGAGCTGTCACACAGACAGCTCTCTCCAGCGACCAACGATCAGGGGAACGACTTCGGCATCGTTGAAACTGTCTTCAACGATGCCGAAGTCCCCATGCAGCACCCGGTAACCAGGGTAAACATCGGGTTACTAAGTGCAGGGCCACGCTTAGTAACCCAATATTTACCCTGGTTACCATTGTAAAAGTAAAAAAAAACCCAAAAAACCACTACATACTCACATTCCGATGTCTGTCACGTCCCCCGCCGTCAGCTTCCCACACTGACTGTGTCAGCGCCGGCCGTAAAGCAGAGCACAGCGGTGACGTCACCGCTGTGCTCTTCTTTACGGCCGGCACTGACAGTCAGTGCGGGAAGCTGACGGCGGGGGACCTGACAGACATCGGAATGTGAGTATGTAGTGTTTTTTTTTTTTAACTTTTACAATGGTAACCAGGGTAAATATCGGGTTACTAAGTGCGGCCCTGCGCTTAGTAACCCGATATTTACCCTGGTTACAAGTGAACACAACGCTGGATCGGCGTCACACACGCCGATCCAGTGATGACAGCGGGTGATCAGCGACCAAAAAAAGGTCCTGATCATTCCCTACGACCAATGATCTCCCAGCAGGGGCCTGATCGTTGGTCACTGTCACACATAACGAGATCGTTAGCAGGATCGTTGCTATGTCACAAAAAAGCGTGACGTTGCAACGATATCGTTAACGAAATCGTTATGTGTGAAGGTACCTTTAAAGAGAAAACTTAATGAGAGCAAATACAGAGAGTTCACCGCAAGGTGCAAACTATTGATCAGCCTTAAAAATGGAAAGGTTAGATTGGACTTTGTCAGAAAACATCTAAAGAAGCCAGCCCGATTCTAGAAAAGGATTCTTTGGACAGATTAAACTAAGATCAACCTTTATCAGCATGATGAGAAGAAGAAAATAAGTTGAAGGCTTGGAACGGTTCACGATCCAAAGCACACCTGACCTTCTGTAAAACATGGTAGAGGCAGTATGATGGCATGGTCAATGCATGGCTTCCAATGGCACTGGCTCACTAGTGTTTATTGATGATGTGACTATATTTTCTGCTCAGATTCCAAATGCATCAAGGTACAGATGAACAACGACTCAAAATATACTGCAAAAGCAACCCAAGAGGTTTTAACCCCTTATTGACCAAAGGTATTTTTAATTTTGCATTTTAATTTTTTGCTCCCCTTCTTCCCAGAGCCATAACTTTTTTATTTTTTGGTCAAAATGGCCATTTGATTGCTTGTTTTTTTGTGGGACAAGTTGTACTTTTGAAAGACACCATTGGTTTTAACGTATCGTGTACTAGAAAGTGGAAAAACAATTCCAAGTTCAGTGAAATTGGAAAAAAAAGCGCAATCCCATGGTTGTTTTTTTTACCATGTTCACTAAATGCTAAAACTGACCTGCCCTTATGATTCTCCAGGTCATTATGAGTTCATAGACCACAAACATGTCTAGGTTCTTTTTTGTTTAAGTGGTGAAAAAAATTTGCACCAATTTCCGATACCTGTAGCATCTCTATTTTTTGTGTTCTCGGATTGGGTGAGGGCTTTTTTTTTGAGTGCCGAGCTGACGTTTTTAATAATACCTTTTTGGTGCAGATACAATCTTTTGATTACCCATTATTGCATTTTAATGCAGTGTTGCGCATCCAAAAAAACATAATTTTTGCATTTTTACTTTTTTCCTCATTAGGCCGTTTAAAGATTGGGTTAATTCTTTTTTTTATATTGATAGATTTGGTGATTCTGAATGCGGTGATACCAAATATGTGTATGTTTGTTTTTTTATTTTTTTATTTTGAATGGGGCAAAAAGGGGGTGATCTGAACTTATATATTTTTTATTTTTTTAATACTTTTAAAAACATTTTTTTATTTTTTGCATGCTTCAATAGTCTCCATGAGAGACTAGAAGCTCCACTCATTTTTGCAGTGTTACTGTGATTCTGAAGTCAGATGTGCGCATGATCGGAAGCTGTCTTCTAATCTTCTAGACATGCGCAGTGCGCACCTCTGAAGCCGGGAAGCGTACAGCCAGTTACAGAGATGAAGTGATGCTGCCAAAATGAGGGTCGCGCATGCACTAGTGTCAGGACTGTGAACATTTTGATTACCTTTTGTGCATTACTGCCCTTTTCCAAGATGGCGTCTTTGGTCTCATGTGCACTGTGTCTTCCTGTTATATAACTCCACCCCAGCCTTTAGTCTGTGCTAGAGTATTCTGCCTTGCATCCAGCTCCTGACGACTCCCTGGCTTTGCACCTGCACCTGCTCCTGTGAACCTGTGTGGAGATCCTGCTACTCAGCTCTGAGTTTCTGCTGCATACATCGGTTTCCAGTAATCCTCCATCTGGCTGCTTGTGTTTGTTTCCATCTGCATTTGCTGGACATGTAAGCTGTTGCTGCTCCGCTTAAACCTGAGACTTTTACCCAGGCCTCCATGGTTGTGCTAAGATATTATTTGAACTGCCTTATAAGCATATCTATCTGTGTTTGGACTACCAAGGACTTATTCGTGTCAAGTATCCTCAAGAATAATTGTGCTTCATAGACTTTCTGCGTGTTTGCATTTTCCTCTGAAGTTTCCTATAGACTGTTAAGCTGCGTTTAATATTTACACCAAGTGTTGTGGACTTGAGTTTCTCTCTGCACCTGTTTGAATCACCGTGTGATAATATAGACTTTACCACTTATAAAACTGTGTCCTGTAGTTGTCTTGTTCCATGCAGAGTCTCCTGAGTTATCCATTATAATCTTTACAACTAGATTTGCGTAAGCGGCGATGATGTCGCTCCTGAAAATTATGTTATCACACCCATAGTGACGTGATAATATGGAAAGAGGGCTGACTAGTCTGGGGCAACTGATGCTGCATCGATTAGTCAAAGAACTCATTAGCATAGCAAACTGGGGCAATATAAATGCTTTTTTAAACCTCATTTGACCAGAACATTTTTACACAGGGCTGGTTAGGCAGGGAATTTACTGATAAATAAGCAAATCCTGCTGGGTTGGATGGCATGGAGGGACCTGACTGGTTCCCTTTAACCCCTTAGGCTGGAGTCACACTAGCGAGTTTTACGGACGTAAGAGCGCAGAAAATACGTCCATAAAACTCGCCAAACAAACGGCACAATTATTCTCAATGGGGCTGCTCCTATCAGCTGTATATTACGCATCCGTAATATACGGTCTTGTACGGCCGTAGAAAATCTCAGCGTGCTGCGTTTGTCAGCCTATTGCGCAAAAAATACGCCAATGAAAGTCTATGGGGGCGAGAAAAATACGGATTCCACACGGACCAGCAGTGTGACTTGCGAGAAATACGCAGCGGTGTTAGTGAAAAGCCGGTAATTCAATTGCCGGCTTTTCATTTCTCCTTCCCAAACCCGACATGATATGAGACATGGTTTACATACAGTAAACCATCTCATATCCCCTTTTTTTTTTGCATATTCCACACTACTAATGTTAGTAGTGTGTATGTGCAAAATTTGGTTGCTGTAGCTGCTAAAATAAAGGGTTAAATGGTGGAAAAAATTGGCGTGGGCTCCCGCGCAATTTTCTCCGCCAGAGTGGTAAAGCCAGTGACTGAGGGCAGATATTAATAGCCTAGAGAGGGTCCATGGTTATTAGCCCCCCCTGGCTACAAACATCTTCCCCCAGCCAGCCCAGAAAAGGCACATCTGGAAGATGCGCCTATTCTGGCACTTGGCCACTCTCTTCCCACTCCCGTGTAGCGGTGGGATATGGGGTAATGAAGGGTTAATGCCACCTTGCTATTGTAAGGTGACATTAAGCCAGGTTAATAATGGAGAGGTGTCAATTATGTCACCTATCCATTATTAATCCAATTGTATGAAAGGCTTAAAAAACACACACACACATTATTAAAAATTATTTTAATGAAATAAACACACCGGTTGTTTTAATATTTTATTGCTCTCTCAATCCACCTGCAGACACTCGCTTGGTAAAATAATAAACCCACAATATACATACCATCCGAGGATCTGTCAGGTCCCACGATGTAAATCCTTCTGAAGGGGTTAAATCAATTTACAGGCAGGAGCTGCGCTAAAGCACTCGCTCGTGCCTGTAATCCCCGGGTGCTGAAAGGAAAGCTGGGTGATCTGTACTTACATTGAGTCACGGTGAGGCGCCCTCTGCTGGCTGTCCTCATGAACTGGAGCCTTGGAAAAGTTCCCACGCTCGAGTTCATATGAGTTCATCCACCAGAGGGCGCCTCACCGCGATTCAATGTAAGTACAGATCACCCAGCTTTCCTTTCAGCACCCGGGGATTACAGGCACAAGCGAGTGCTTTAGCGCAGCTCCTGCCTGTAAATTGATTTAACCCCTTCAGAAGGATTTACATCGTGGGACCTGACAGATCCTCGGATGGTATGTATATTGAGGGTTTATTATTTTGCCAAGCGAGGGTCTGCAGGTGGATTGAGAGAGCAATAAAATATTAAAACAACCGGTGTGTTTATTTCATTAAAATAATTTTTAATAATGTGTGTGTGTGTCGTTTAACCCTTTCATACAATTGGATTAATAATGGATAGGTGTCATAATTGACACCTCTCCATTATTAACCTGGATTAATGTCACCTTACAATAGCAAGGTGGCATTAACCCTTCATTACCCCATTTCCCACCGCTACACGGGAGTGGGAAGAGAGTGGCCAAGTGCCAGAATAGGCGCATCTTCCAGATGTGCCTTTTCTGGGCTGGCTGGGGGAAGATGTTTGTAGCCAGGGGGGGCTAATAACCATGGACCCTCTCTAGGCTATTAATATCTGCCCTCAGTCACTGGCTTTACCACTCTGGCGGAGAAAATTGCGCGGGAGCCCACGCCAATTTTTTCCGCCATTTAACCCTTTATTTTAGCAGCTACAGCAACCAAATTTTGCACATACACACTACTAACATTAGTAGTGTGGAATATGCAAAAAAAGGGGGATATGAGATGGTTTACTGTATGTAAACCATGTCTCATATCCTGTCGGGTTTGGGAAGGAGAAATGAGAAGCCGGCAATTGAATTACCGGCTTTTCACATATATCGCGCTGAATTAAATATAAATACAGAATATATATATATGTGTCTCAATGACATATATATATATATATATATATATATATATACTGTATACATGTTTTAACGGACATTTGAACACATAAATCCATTAAATGTCGGTTTTGCAAGTCTGCGAGAAAATATCGCAGTACGGATGCCATACGGATTACATACGGAGGATGCCATGCGCAAAATACGCTGACACACCCTGCCTACGGATGACATACGGACCACTATTTTGGGAACATTTCTCCATATTACGGCCGTAAAAAACGGACCGTATTGTCTTACGCTGAGTGTGACTCCAGCCTTACTGACCTCGGACGGGATAGTACATCCGAGGTCAGCTCCCCTGCTTTGATGCAGGGCTCCGCGGTGAGCCCGCATCAAAGCCGGGACATGTCAGCTGTTTTGAACAGCTGACATGTGCCCGCAATAGTGGCGGGTGAAATCGCGATTCACCCTCCGCTATTAACTAGTTAAATGCCGCTGTCAAACGCAGACAGCGGCATTTAACTACCGCATCCGGCCGGGCGGCCGGAAATGACGTCATCGCCGACCCCCATCACATGATCGGAGGTCAGCGATGCTTTAGAATGGTAACCATAGAGGTCCTTGAGACCTCTATGGTTACTGATCTCCGGCAGCTGTGAGCGCCACCCTGTGGTCGGCGCTCACAGCACACCTGATTTTCTGCTACATAGCAGCGATCTGATGATCGCTGTTATGTAGAAGAGCCGATCGTGCTGTGCCTGCTTCTAGCCTCCCATGGAGGCTATTGAAGCATGGCAAAAGTTAAAAAAAATGTGAAAAAAATAAAAAAATATATAAAAGTTTAAATCACCCCCCTTTCGCCCCAATCAAAATAAATCAATAAAAAAAATTCAAACCTACACATATTTGGTATTGCCGGGTTCAGAATCACCTGATCTATCAACAAAAAAAAAGCATTAACCTGATCGCTAAATGGCGTAACGAGAAAAAAATTCGAAACTCCAGAATTACGTTGTTTTGGTCGCCGCAACATTGAATTAAAATGCAATAACGGGCGATCAAAAGAACGTATCTGCACCAAAATGGTATCATTAAAAATGCAAGCTCGGCACGCAAAAAACAAACCCTCACCTGATCCCAGATCACGAAAAATGTTGACGCTACGAGTATCGGAAAATGGCGCTACGAGTATCGGAAAATGGCGCTTTTTTTTTTTTTTTTGCAAAGTTTGGAATTTTTTTTCACCACTTAGGTGAAAAATAACCTAGTCATGTTAGGTGTCTATGAACTCGTAATAACCTGGAGAATCATAATGGCAGGTCAGTTTTAGCATTTAGTGAACCTAGCAAAAAAGCCAAACAAAAAACAAGTGTGGGACTGCACTTTTTTTGCAATTTCACCGCACTTGGAATTTTTTTCTTGTTTTCTAGTACACGACATGGTAAAACCAATGATGTCGTTCAAAAGTACAACTCGTCCTGCAAAAAATAAGCCCTCAAGTGGGCAAATTGATGGAAAAATAAAAAAGTTATGGCTCTGGGAAGGAGGGGAGTGAAAAACGAACATGGGAAAACGGAAAATCCCAAGGTCATGAAGGGGTTAAAGTAAAACTTAAAGAAGTTTTCCACTACTATAACTTTTTTTTTTCATATATCTTGCTATTATGTGCCACTGAAAACATCTGCTGTGTTTATTTTAGCAATATTACCTTTTATCATGCTGTAGCAGCACATCTTTAGTGCTGGATCCAGCTCTCATGGGGTTAATCGAAAACTTCCTTTCTCCTGAGTTATTGTGCTCTAATACTACAAGTTCCATGATGCATTGCACTCGCCTGTAACTCTGCACCTGGCACACCCACTCCAAAACACACCAGAACCCCTCCCTCCTCTCCCTCCTCTATCTTCAAAAAGATTTGTGATGTCATTTCTGTCCAACCTCCTCTTTTACATTTGTCCAACCCACACTCCATTACACACAGATAGATGGATAGATAGATAGATAGATAACAAATAGATAGGTAGATGAATACATACAGTTATATCTATATATCTATGTCTATTTCTATATATATGTCCATATCCATGTTTCTAAACCCCTTCACCCCTGGAGCTTTTTTCGTTTATCGCTCCCCTCCTTTCCAATGCCATAATTTTTCCATCAATAAGGCCATGTGAGGGCTTATTTTTTGCAGGACAAGTTCTACTTTTGAACGACACCATTGGTTTTACCATGTCATGTAACAGAAAATGTACAAATTTCACAATGTGTGTCGGTACTTCGGCCCGATGCATAGCGATGGACCCGTGCCGACGCAAGTATGAAAGTGGCCTTAATGAGCGTTGAATTTAATTAAAAAAAAGGAAAAAACGGCGTGGGCTCCCGCGCAATTTTCTGCACCAGAGGGGGAAAGCCGACGGCTGGGGGCCAATATTTGTAGCCTGCTATGAATATCAGCCCGCAGCTGTCTGCCTAGTCTTTACTGGCTATTAAAATAGGGGGACCCCCAAAAAAATGATGTTGGGTCCCCCTATATTTTATAGCCAGAAAGGCTACGCAGACAGCTGCGGGCTGATATTCATAGCCTAGGGAGGGGCCATGGATTTTGGTCCCCCCCGGCTACAAATACCAGTCTGCAGCTGCCTCAGAAATGGTGCATCTGTAAGATGCGCCAAATCCAGCACTTAGCCCCTCTCTTCCCACTCCCGTGTAGCGGTGGGATATGGGGTAATAAGGGGTTAGTGTCACCTTGCTATTCTAAGGTGACATTAAGCCGGGTTAATAACGGAGAGGCATCAATAAGACGGCTATCCATTATTAATCCAATACTAATAAAGGGTTAATAAAACACACACACATTAGGAAAAAAGTATTTTCATATTCTTCATTTAACCATACTTACCATACTTCAGCACCTGCAAAAAACGTAAAATAATAAACCGTATACTACCTGTCCGCTGTAGTCCAATTAATAACGAGTGTCCCATGACTATCTCCCCTATAGAACAGTGACAATGGGTGATGTCACTACTCTATAGGACCTCCGGTGACACACTGACAGGAGACAATGGCTCCTGCAGTGCATCACTGAGAGGTTACCTTAGGACAAAGTCTCACTTTATGGCAATTGCTGCCTGGGAACATTTCTCAAACAGCAATGGCATAAAGTGAGACTAGGGACTATTTTCTAACAGGGGCGTAGAAATACACTGTGAGGAATACATTGTGGAAGGATACCTTCCATCATTGTATTCCTGGAGCCCCGGGAGAGCGGTCGCATCAGCTGATGCTCCTGCTCTCCACGGGAGATCGTCAAGGAACACTCGTTTTAATTGGATTTCTGCGGATCAGGGAGTATAGTGTTTGTTTATTATTTTAATATTTTTTACAGATGACACTGGCTTCGGGGATCAAAGTGACAAGTGATGGTGAGTGTGTACTCTATGTTATATGTACGGTATGTCTGCATGTATGTTGTATGTATGTACATACTGTATGTGGCATGTTGCATGTCACATGTTGCATGTCGTTGCATGGTGCATGTGGTCGCATGTCATTGCATGTCGCATGCTGCATGTCATCGCATGTTGTATGTCACCGCATGTCGCATGTCACATGTTGCATGTCGTTGCATGTCATTGCATGCTGCATGTCGCATGTCATCGCATGTTGCATGTCATATGTTGCATGTCGTCGCATGGTGCATGTCGTCGCATGGTGCATGTCGTCGCACGGTGCATGTCGTCGCATGGTGCATGTTGCTGCATGTCATCGCATGGTTCATGTTGCATGGTGCATGTCGTCACATGGTGCATGTCACATGGTGCATGTTGTCGCATGGTGCATGTTGTCACATGTCACATGTCATCGCATGGTGCATGTCACATGTTGCATGTCGTCGCATGTTGCATGTCGTCGCATGTTGCATGTCGTCACATGGTGCATGTCGCATGGTGCATGTCACATGTTGCATGTTATCGCATGTCATCGCATGTCATTGCATGCTGCATGTCATCGCATGTTGCATGTCATATGTTGCATGACGTCGCATGGTGCATGTCACATGGTGCATGTTGCATGATGCATGTCGCCACATGGTGCATGTCGTCGCATGGTGCATGTTGCCGCATGGTGCATGTTGTCACATGACATCGCATGGTGCATGTCACATGGTGCATGACTTCACATGTTGCATGTCATCGCATGTTGCATGTCGTCACATGGTGTATGTCACATGTTGCATGTCGTCGCATGTGATCGCATGTCATTGCGTGCTGCATGTCATCGCATGTTGCATGTCATATGTCACATGTCATCGCATGGTGCATGTCGCCGCATGTTGTCACATGTCATATGTTGTCGCATGTTGTCACATGTTACATGTCACATGGTGTGTGTTGTATGTATGTAGTGTATATGTGTGTATGTGTTTTTTTTTTACATTCAACACATTAGCCGGATGATGGGACTACTACTGTCCCATCATTGGCTAATGTGTCACTTACTGTCACTGTAGCAGGCAGAGCCCGATGGGACTTGTAGTCCCATCGGACGAAGCCTGCACACAGAGACACCCCCACCACCACCACCACCACACAGCCTCGCAGAAGACCCTAGCACAGCCAGCAGACCCCAGCACCACCCGCACATACTGGCGCCGGCCCGCACATACCGGCGCTGGCCCGCACACCCACGCACATACCGGCACCGGCCCGCACATACCGGTGCCGGCCCGCACATACTGGCGTCGGCCCGCACACCCGCGCACATACCGGCGCCAGCCCGCACAATCATCCCTGCCTAGCCCCGCTCGCAAATCCCTGCCTAGCCCTGCCCGCCCCCCAGCACAGCCCCTCAGGCAGCCCCTAGCGCCGCCCACAGCCCAGTCACTCTTGATGAGTGACTGCTGACTGTGAGCCTGGGGTCACGCCTGCTCATGACGTCACATCAATTTCCAGAGTCTGGAAATTGACGTGACGTCGGCGGAAATATGCGGTGGCTGCAGCCTGGGGGTCACGTGACCCAGACTCAGCCGCCAGCATAACGCCACTCACAGGCGAAAACGGCAAGGGAAGGTATTTACACAATTCATCAGGGGCCCCAGGGGGATACATTGGGGGGTTAACTGAAAGTAGTGGACAACCCCTTTAAGACAGAAAGACCCACAAACAAGCAGCAAAAGATGTCAGCTGCAGCAAAGGCCTAGCAAAGCATCCCAAAGGAGGACACCCAGCGTTTCATGATGTCCATGGCTTCTAGACTGCAGGCAGTTATTACCTGCAAAGGATTCTCTGCTAAGTTTTAAAAATGAACATTTTATATATTGTAAAGTTCATTTGTCCAATTAATTTTAAGCCTCTGAAATGAGGAGGCTTTGTAGAGAAAATGCTGAAATTCCTAAACTTTTCACAAGATATTTTTATTCAACTTCTTTAATTTTCGAATTAACTAAAAAATATTGGCATTCAGAGGCCAAATCACGAAGATCCAGTCACTGTCCATATATTTCTGCACGTAACTGTATTTTCCCTATCACGATCTACTCTTTTGACAGTAGATTCTCACCCGGGAGAGGGTCACATGATTGTTGAACTATCCTAGATATTTCTCATCTAGCTATAGATCCAATTTACCAAGTTTCCCTTCTATCTCTTAATATCAGTAAAATCTGTTGTGGTACAAGAGATTCTTCCTGCACGACAACAGTTAATAGCCGCCAGACAATCACATGCCGGCAGCAGACGTCAACGGGCACATCACCGGCGTATGATGTCACTGTCATACTCCATAATGAAGGTCCGCGCCTCACATGCCTTATGCACTATGGGGCTGCATTATACTATGGGTGTGCATTATATCTCTATGGGGCTGCATTATATCTCTATGGGGGTGCATTATATTATCTGAGTGCATTATACCACTATGGGGCTGCATTATACTATGGGGCTGCATTATACCCCTATGGGCTGAATTATACCTCTTGGGAGTGGATTATACCCCTACGGGGCTTCATTATACCGCTATGGGGGTGCATTATACTACTATGCAGCTGCATTATACTATGGTCTGTGTTATATTATGGGGCTGCATTATACCACTATGGGGCTGCATTATACTACTATGGGGCTACATTATACTACTATGGGGCTGCATTATACTATTATGGGGCTGCATTATACTATTATGGGGCTGCATTATACTACTATATATGACTATGGGATGCATTATACTTTTATAGATGACTATGGGGGCAATATGGAGAGACATGAGGCAGAATGGGAGGACACGTGAGGTCCAGAATGGGAGGACACATGGGGTCCAAAATATTGGATACTGTTACTGGGGCTAATTAAAGGATATTTTCTTTGAGGATACTGTTTTTAGTGTGGGGGAGGAGAGGTCCTGTTACTGTGCAGGGCAATACGGTCGCTTTTTTCTTCATCTGGTGTAGTATAAAGGTTGGGGAAAAATTGGGGAATGTGCTTTAGATAGCTGTGTTGTTTTCTGCAGAGATGAGTCCTGGCTGGAAGAGGTGATGGTGGTCTGTACTGGATGAAGAAGAAAAGAGTAGATAAAGGACTTAAACAAGAGACGTCACCAGTGAGTCATTATGTTACTTGTACACTTACACTATATGCTGTATACTATATACAGAGCTCCTGTGTATCATGCCACTAGTGATCATTGTATTACCTGCACACTGACACTATATACAGAGCTCCGGTGTATAATGTCACTGGTGATCACTGTATTACCTGTACCCTATATACAGCATTTGTGTGTATAATGTCACCGGTGATCCCTGTATTACTTGCACACTATATACAGCTCTCCTGTTGTGTATTCCGTTCTCGGGCTCCCTCCTGTGGTCATGAGTGGTACTGTGTGAGTTTGTTCTTGGGCTCCCTCTGGTGGCCTTTAACGATATTGCTGGGCTCTGCTGCTTCATTTCCTTCTATGCTGGGCCTATTTAACTCACCTGGACCTTCATTTGTTGCCTGCTGTCGGTGTATTCAGTCCTGATTCTGAGCTCTCCTGAATATTCCTTGTGACCAGTCTCCTGCTGGAGAAGCTAAGTTTGCTTGTTCATTTTGCTCATTATTTCCTTGAAAACGTTTCTCAGTATATGATGAGTTCAGTCCAGCTTGCTTTTATGTGATTTTTTGCTTGCTGGTTAGTTCTGGGGTGCAGAGTGCGCCCCTCACATCGTGAGTCGGTGTGGGGGTTCTTGTATTCTCTGCATGGTTTGTTTTTGATAGTTTTTGTACTGACCGCACAGATTCCTAGCTATCTTCTGTCTGTCTAGTGTTAGCGGGCCTCATTTGCTAAACCTGTTTCATTTATACGTTTGTATTTTCCCCTTATCTCACCGTTATTATTTGTGGGGGGCTGTCTATAACTTTGGGGTTATTTCTCTGAGGCAAGTGAGGTCTTGCTTTCTCTCTAGGGGCAGTCAGTTTCTCAGGGTGTGAAGAGGCGTCTAGGTTTTTAGGTAACGCTCCACGGCTGCCTTTAGTGTGTTGGATAGGATCAGGATTGCGGTCAGTATAGCTCCCACATCCCCAGAACTTGTCCTAACATTCTGGTTATATGTATCAGGTCAGTTTTGAGATCCTACCACCGGATCATAACAGTACAGCAGGCCACAAAGTGTTAATGCAGCAGAAGAGGGAGAAGAGAAATCCTGAAGTCATTTTTTTTTCTCTCTGCACTGTGTTTAGTCTCTCTCCTCCCCTTAATCTCTGGGTGGTTCTGAACTCAGCTGCAGATATGGACATTCAGAGTCTGTCTTCTAGTGTGGATCATCTCACTGCAAGGGTACAGGGCATTCAGGATTATTTAGTCCGCAGTCCTATGTCAGAGCCTAAAATACCAATTCCTGAGCTGTTCTCCGGAGATAGATCTAGGTTTTTGAACTTTAAGAATAATTGTAAGTTATTCCTTTCTCTGAGACCTCACTCCTCTGGTGATTCTGTTCAGCAAGTTAAAATTGTTATTTCTTTGTTACGCGGTGACCCTCAAGATTGGGCATTCTCTCTGGCGCCAGGAGATCCTGCATTGCTAAATGTGGATGTGTTTTTTCTGGCGCTTGGAGTGCTTTATGAGGAACCTAATCTGGTAGACCAAGCAGAGAAGGTTTTGCTGGCTCTCTCTCAGGGTCAAGATGAAGCAGAGGTTTGCTGTCAGAAGTTTAGGAAGTGGCCTGTGCTCACTCAATGGAATGAGTGCGCCCTGGCGGCGATTTTCAGAAAGGGTCTTTCTGAAGCCCTTAAAGATGTTATGGTGGGGTTCCCCACGCCTGCGGTCTGAATGAGTCAATGTCTTTGGCCATTCAGATTGATCGGCGTTTGCGGGAGCGCAAACCTGTGCACCATCTGGCGGTATTTTCTGAGCAGAAACCTGAGCCTATGCAATGCGACAGGATTCTGACCAGAGTTGAACGGCAAAACCACAGACGTCAGAATGGGTTGTGCTTTTACTGTGGTGATTCTACTCATGTTATCTCAGAGTGTTCTAAGCGCACAAAAAGGTTCGCCAAGTTTGTCACCATTGGTACTGTACAACCTAAATTCATTTTGTCTGTTACTTTGATTTGCTCTCTGTCATCCTACTCAGTTATGGCTTTTGTGGATTCAGGTGCCGCCCTGAATTTGATGGATTTGTCATTTGCCAGGCGCTGTGGTTTTATCTTGGAGCCTTTACAATTCCCTATCCCACTGAAGGGAATTGATGCTACGCCATTGGCCAAGAATAAACCTCAGTACTGGACCCAAGTGACCATGTGCATGGCTCCTGCACATCAGGAGGTGATTCGCTTTCTTGTGCTACATAATTTGCATGATGTTGTCGTGTTGGGTCTGCTATGGCTGCAGGCTCATAATCCAGTCCTGGATTGGAAAGCAATGTCTGTGTCAAGTTGGGGTTGCCAGGGAATTCATGGCGATGCTCCTTTGGTGTCAATTGCTTCTTCTACTCCTTCTGAAGTCCCTGAATTTTTGTCGGACTACCAGGATGTATTTGATGAGCCCAAACCCAGTGCCCTACCTCCTCATAGGGATTGTGATTGTGCTATAAATCTGATTCCTTGTAGTAAGTTCCCTAAGGGACGACTTTTTAATTTATCTGTACCAGAACATGCCGCTATGTGGAGTTATAAAAAGGAGTCCTTGGAGAAGGGGCATATTCGCCTGTCCTCATCCCCTTTGGGTGCGGGGTTCTTTTTTGTGGCCAAGAAGGATGGTTCTCTGAGACCCTGTATAGATTATCACCTTCTAAATAACATCACGGTCAAATTTCAGTACCCCTTGCCACTGTTGTCTGATCTGTTTGCCCGGATTAGGGGGGCCAGTTGGTTCACCAAGATAGATCTTCGAGGAGCGTATAATCTTGTGCGCATAAAGCAGGGCAATGAATGGAAAACAGCATTTAATACGCCCGAAGGCCATTTTGAGTACTTGGTGATGCCTTTTGGGCTTTCTAATGCCCCCTCTGTGTTTCAGTCCTTCATGCATGACATCTTCCGAGAGTATCTGGATAGATTTATGATTGTGTACCTGGATGATATTTTGGTCTTTTCTGATGATTGGGAGTCTCATGTGAAGCAGGTCAGGATGGTATTTCAGGTCCTGCGTGCCAATGCCTTGTTTGTGAAGGGCTCTAAATGTCTCTTCGGAGTCCAGAAGGTTTCCTTTTTGGGCTTTATTTTTTCTCCTTCTACTATTGAGATGGATCCAGTCAAGGTCCAGGCTATTTATGACTGGACTCAACCTACATCTGTGAAGAGTCTTCAGAAGTTCTTGGGTTTTGCTAATTTTTACCGTCGCTTCATCACTAATTTTTCTAGTGTGGTTAAGCCTTTGACGGATTTGACCAAGAAGGGTTCTGATGTGACGAATTGGTCTCCTGCGGCCGTGGAGGCCTTTCAGGAGCTGAAACATCGATTTTCTTCAGCTCCTGTCTTGCGCCAGCCCGATGTCTCTCTTCCCTTTCAGGTCGAGGTTGATGCTTCTGAGATTGGAGCAGGGGCTGTCTTGTCGCAGAGAAGCTGTGATGGCTCTGTGATGAGACCATGTGCTTTCTTTTCAAGAAAGTTTTCGCCTGCCGAGCGGAATTATGATGTTGGTAATCGTGAGTTGTTGGCAATGAAGTGGGCATTTGAGGAGTGGCGACATTGGCTTGAGGGAGCCAAGCATCGTGTGGTGGTCTTGACGGATCACAAGAATTTGACTTATCTCGAGTCTGCCAAACGGTTGAATCCGAGACAGGCTCGATGGTCGCTGTTTTTCTCTCGTTTCAATTTCATGGTTTCATATCTTCCGGGTTCAAAAAACGTGAAGGCTGATGCCCTTTCTAGGAGTTTTGTACCTGACTCCCCGGAAGTTTCTGAACCGACTGGTGTCCTCAAAGAGGGGGTGATTTTGTCTGCCATCTCTCCTGATCTGCGACGGGTGTTGCAGGAGTTTCAGGCCAACAGACCTGATTGTTGTCCACCGGAGAGACTGTTTGTCCCGGACAGATGGACCAGTAGAGTTATTTCCGAGGTTCATTCTTCGGTGTTGGTGGGTCATCCTGGGATTTTTGGTACCAGGGATTTGGTGGCGAGGTCCTTTTGGTGGCCTTCTTTGTCGCGGGATGTGCGTTCCTTTGTGCAGTCCTGTGGCATTTGTGCTCGGGCCAAGCCTTGCTGTTCTCGTGCCAGTGGATTGCTTTTGCCTTTGCCTGTCCCGAAGAGGCCTTGGACGCATATTTCCATGGATTTTATTTCGGATCTTCCTGTCTCTCAGAGGATGTCTGTCATCTGGGTGGTTTGTGATCGTTTTTCTAAAATGGTCCATTTGGTGCCTTTGCCTAAGCTGCCTTCCTCCTCCGATTTGGTGCCACTGTTTTTTCAGAATGTGGTTCGTTTACATGGTATTCCGGAGAACATTGTGTCTGACAGAGGATCCCAGTTTGTGTCCAGATTTTGGCGGTCCTTTTGTGCTAAGATGGGCATTGAATTGTCTTTTACATTGGCCTTCCATCCTCAGACGAATGGCCAAACCGAACGAATTAATCAGACCTTGGAAACTTATTTGAGATGTTTTGTTTCTGCTGATCAGGATGATTGGGTGACTTTTTTGCCATTGGCTGAGTTCGCCTTCAATAATCGGGCTAGTTCTGCTACTTTGGTTTCACCTTTCTTTTGCAATTCTGGTTTTCATTCTCGTTTTTCCTCGGGTCAGGTTGAGCCCGCTGACTGTCCTGGGGTGGATTCTGTGGTGGATAGGTTGCAGCAGATTTGGAACCATGTGGTGGACAATTTGACGTTGTCCCAAGAGAAGGCTCAGCGCTTTGCTAACCGCCGTCGCTGTGTGGGTCCCCGACTTCGTGTGGGGGATTTGGTGTGGTTGTCTTCTCGTTATGTCCCGATGAAGGTTTCCTCTCCTAAGTTCAAGCCTCGTTTCATCGGTCCTTATAAGATTTTGGAAATCCTCAACCCTGTGTCATTTCGTTTGGACCTCCCAACATCGTTTGCCATTCATAATGTGTTCCATAGGTCATTGTTGCGGAGATATGTGGTGCCTGTGGTCCCTTCTGTTGATCCTCCTGCTCCTGTCTTGGTCGAGGGGGAGTTGGAGTATGTGGTGGAGAAGATCTTGGATTCTCGTATTTCGAGACGGAAGCTTCAGTACTTGGTTAAATGGAAGGGCTATGGTCAGGAGGATAATTCCTGGGTTGTCGCCTCCGATGTCCATGCGGCCGATTTGGTTCGTGCCTTTCATTCAGCTCGGCCTGATTGGCCTGGGAGCTCTGGTGAGGGTTCGGTGACCCCTCCTTAAGGGGGGGTACTGTTGTGAATTCCGTTCTCGGGCTCCCTCCTGTGGTCATGAGTGTTACTGTGTGAGTTTGTTCTTGGGCTCCCTCTGGTGGCCTTTAGCGATATTGCTGGGCTCTGCTGCTTCATTTCCTTCTATGCTGGGCCTATTTAACTCACCTGGACCTTCATTTGTTGCCTGCTGTCGGTGTATTCAGTCCTGATTCTGAGCTCTCCTGAATATTCCTTGTGACCAGTCTCCTGCTGGAGAAGCTAAGTTTGCTTGTTCATTTTGCTCATTATTTCCTTGAAAACGTTTCTCAGTATATGATAAGTTCAGTCCAGCTTGCTTTTATGTGATTTTTTGCTTGCTGGTTAGTTCTGGGGTGCAGAGTGCGCCCCTCACATCGTGAGTCGGTGTGGGGGTTCTTGTATTCTCTGCGTGGTTTGTTTTTGATAGTTTTTGTACTGACCGCACAGATTCCTAGCTATCTTCTGTCTGTCTAGTGTTAGCGGGCCTCATTTGCTAAACCTGTTTCATTTCTACATTTGTATTTTCCCCTTATCTCACCGTTATTATTTGTGGGGGGCTGTCTATAACTTTGGGGTTATTTCTCTGAGGCAAGTGAGGTCTTGCTTTCTCTCTAGGGGCAGTCAGTTTCTCAGGCTGTGAAGAGGCGTCTAGGTTTTTAGGTAACGCTCCACGGCTGCCTTTAGTGTGTTGGATAGGATCAGGATTGCGGTCAGTATAGCTCCCACATCCCCAGAACTTGTCCTAACATTCTGGTTATATGTATCAGGTCAGTTTTGAGATCCTACCACCGGATCATAACAGTACAGCAGGCCACAAAGTGTTAATGCAGCAGAAGAGGGAGAAGAGAAATCCTGAAGTCATTTTTTTTTTCTCTGCACTGTGTTTAGTCTCTCTCCTCCTCTTAATCTCTGGGTGGTTCTGAACTCAGCTGCAGATATGGACATTCAGAGTCTGTCTTCTAGTGTGGATCATCTCACTGCAAGGGTACAGGGCATTCAGGATTATGTAGTCCGCAGTCCTATGTCAGAGCCTAAAATACCAATTCCTGAGCTGTTCTCCGGAGATAGATCTAGGTTTTTGAACTTTAAGAATAATTGTAAGTTATTCCTTTCTCTGAGACCTCGCTCCTCTGGTGATTCTGTTCAGCAAGTTAAAATTGTTATTTCTTTGTTACGCGGTGACCCTCAAGATTGGGCATTCTCTCTGGCGCCAGGAGATCCTGCATTGCTAAATGTGGATGTGTTTTTTCTGGCGCTTGGAGTGCTTTATGAGGAACCTAATCTGGTAGACCAAGCAGAGAAGGTTTTGCTGGCTCTCTCTCAGGGTCAAGATGAAGCAGAGGTTTACTGTCAGAAGTTTAGGAAGTGGTCTGTGCTCACTCAATGGAATGAGTACGCCCTGGCAGCGATTTTCAGAAAGGGTCTTTCTGAAGCCCTTAAAGATGTTATGGTGGGGTTCCCCACGCCTGCGGGTCTGAATGAGTCAATGTCTTTGGCCATTCAGATTGATCGGCGTTTGCGGGAGCGCAAACCTGTGCACCATCTGGTGGTATTTTCTGAGCAGAAACCTGAGCCTATGCAATGCGACAGGATTCTGACCAGAGTTGAACGGCAAAACCACAGACGTCAGAATGGGTTGTGCTTTTACTGTGGTGATTCTACTCATGTTATCTCAGAGTGTTCTAAGCGCACAAAAAGGTTCGCCAAGTCTGTCACCATTGGTACTGTACAACCTAAATTCATTTTGTCTGTTACTTTGATTTGCTCTCTGTCATCCTACTCAGTTATGGCTTTTGTGGATTCAGGTGCCGCCCTGAATTTGATGGATTTGTCATTTGCCAGGCGCTGTGGTTTTATCTTGGAGCCTTTACAATTCCCTATCCCACTGAAGGGAATTGATGCTACGCCATTGGCCAAGAATAAACCTCAGTACTGGACCCAAGTGACCATGTACATGGCTCCTGCACATCAGGAGGTGATTCGCTTTCTTGTGCTACATAATTTGCATGATGTTGTCGTGTTGGGTCTGCCATGGCTGCAGGCTCATAATCCAGTCCTGGATTGGAAAGCAATGTCTGTGTCAAGTTGGGGTTGCCAGGGAATTCATGGCGATGCTCCTTTGGTGTCAATTGCTTCTTCTACTCCTTCTGAAGTCCCTGAATTTTTGTCGGACTACCAGGATGTATTTGATGAGCCCAAACCCAGTGCCCTACCTCCTCATAGGGATTGTGATTGTGCTATAAATCTGATTCCTGGTAGTAAGTTCCCTAAGGGACGACTTTTTAATTTATCTGTACCAGAACATGCCGCTATGCGGAGTTATATAAAGGAGTCCTTGGAGAAGGGGCATATTCGCCCGTCCTCGTCCCCTTTGGGTGCGGGGTTCTTTTTTGTGGCCAAGAAGGATGGTTCTCTGAGACCCTGTATAGATTATCACCTTCTAAATAACATCACGGTCAAATTTCAGTACCCCTCGCCACTGTTGTCTGATCTGTTTGCCCGGATTAGGGGGGCCAGTTGGTTCACCAAGATAGATCTTCGAGGAGCGTATAATCTTGTGCGCATAAAGCAGGGCGATGAATGGAAAACAGCATTTAATACGCCCGAAGGCCATTTTGAGTACTTGGTGATGCCTTTTGGGCTTTCTAATGCCCCCTCTGTGTTTCAGTCCTTCATGCATGACATCTTCCGAGAGTATCTGGATAGATTTATGATTGTGTACCTGGATGATATTTTGGTCTTTTCTGATGATTGGGAGTCTCATGTGAAGCAGGTCAGGATGGTATTTCAGGTCCTGCGTGCCAATGCCTTGTTTGTGAAGGGCTCTAAATGTCTCTTCGGAGTCCAGAAGGTTTCCTTTTTGGGCTTTATTTTTTCTCCTTCTACTATTGAGATGGATCCAGTCAAGGTCCAGGCTATTTATGACTGGACTCAACCTACATCTGTGAAGAGTCTTCAGAAGTTCTTGGGTTTTGCTAATTTTTACCGTCGCTTCATCACTAATTTTTCTAGTGTGGTTAAGCCTTTGACGGATTTGACCAAGAAGGGTTCTGATGTGACGAATTGGTCTCCTGTGGCCGTGGAGGCCTTTCAGGAGCTGAAACATCGATTTTCTTCGACTCCTGTCTTGCGCCAGCCCGATGTCTCTCTTCCCTTTCAGGTCGAGGTTGATGCTTCTGAGATTGGAGCAGGGGCTGTCTTGTCGCAGAGAAGCTGTGATGGCTCTGTGATGAGACCATGTGCTTTCTTTTCAAGAAAGTTTTCGCCTGCCGAGCGGAATTATGATGTTGGTAATCGTGAGTTGTTGGCAATGAAGTGGGCATTTGAGGAGTGGCGACATTGGCTTGAGGGAGCCAAGCATCGTGTGGTGGTCTTGACGGATCACAAGAATTTGACTTATCTCGAGTCTGCCAAACGGTTGAATCCGAGACAGGCTCGATGGTCGCTGTTTTTCTCTCGTTTCAATTTCATGGTTTCATATCTTCCGGGTTCGAAAAACGTGAAGGCTGATGCCCTTTCTAGGAGTTTTGTACCTGACTCCCCAGAAGTTTCTGAACCGACTGGTGTCCTCAAAGAGGGGGTGATTTTGTCTGCCATCTCTCCTGATCTGCGACGGGTGTTGCAGGAGTTTCAGGTCAACAGACCTGACCGTTGTCCACCGGAGAGACTGTTTGTCCCGGACAGATGGACCAGTAGAGTTATTTCCGAGGTTCATTCTTCGGTGTTGGCGGGTCATCCTGGGATTTTTGGTACCAGGGATTTGGTGGCGAGGTCCTTTTGGTGGCCTTCTTTGTCGCGGGATGTGCGTTCCTTTGTGCAGTCCTGTGGGATTTGTGCTCGGGCCAAGCCTTGCTGTTCTCATGCCAGTGGATTGCTTTTGCCTTTGCCTGTCCCAAAGAGGCCTTGGATGCATATTTCCATGGATTTTATTTTGGATCTTCCTGTCTCTCAGAGGATGTCTGTCATCTGGGTGGTTTGTGATCGTTTTTCTAAAATGGTCCATTTGGTGCCTTTGCCTAAGCTGCCTTCCTCCTCCGATTTGGTGCCACTGTTTTTTCAGAATGTGGTTCGTTTACATGGTATTCCGGAGAACATTGTGTCTGACAGAGGATCCCAGTTTGTGTCCAGATTTTGGCGGTCCTTTTGTGCTAAGATGGGCATTGAATTGTCTTTTTCGTCGGCCTTCCATCCTCAGACGAATGGCCAAACCGAACGAACTAATCAGACCTTGGAAACTTATTTGAGATGTTTTGTTTCTGCTGATCAGGATGATTGGGTGACTTTTTTGCCATTGGCTGAGTTCGCCTTCAATAATCGGGCTAGTTCTGCTACTTTGGTTTCACCTTTCTTTTGCAATTCTGGTTTTCATCCTCGTTTTTCCTCGGGTCAGGTTGAGCCCTCTGACTGTCCTGGGGTGGATTCTGTGGTGGATAGGTTGCAGCAGATTTGGAACCATGTGGTGGACAATTTGATGTTGTCCCAAGAGAAGGCTCAGCGCTTTGCTAACCACCGTCGCTGTGTGGGTCCCCGACTTCGTGTGGGGGACTTGGTGTGGTTGTCTTCTCGTTATGTCCCGATGAAGGTTTCCTCTCCTAAGTTCAAGCCTCGTTTCATCGGTCCTTATAAGATTTTGGAAATCCTCAACCCTGTGTCATTTCGTTTGGACCTCCCAACATCGTTTGCCATTCATAATGTGTTCCATAGGTCATTGTTGCGGAGATATGTGGTGCCTGTGGTCCCTTCTGTTGATCCTCCTGCTCCTGTCTTGGTCGAGGGGGAGTTGGAGTATGTGGTGGAGAAGATCTTGGATTCTCGTATTTCGAGACGGAAGCTTCAGTACTTGGTTAAATGGAACGGCTATGGTCAGGAGGATAATTCCTGGGTTGTCGCCTCCGATGTCCATGCGGCCGATTTGGTTCGTGCCTTTCATTCGGCTCGTCCTGATCAGCCTGGGAGCTCTGGTGAGGGTTCGGTGACCCCTCCTCAAGGGGGGGTAATGTTGTGAATTCCGTTCTCGGGCTCCCTCCTGTGGTCATGAGTGGTACTGTGTGAGTTTGTTCTTGGGCTCCCTCTGGTGGCCTTTAGCGATATTGCTGGGCTCTGCTGCTTCATTTCCTTCTATGCTGGGCCTATTTAACTCACCTGGACCTTCATTTGTTGCCTGCTGTCGGTGTATTCAGTCCTGATTCTGAGCTCTCCTGAATATTCCTTGTGACCAGTCTCCTGCTGGAGAAGCTAAGTTTGCTTGTTCATTTTGCTCATTATTTCCTTGAAAACGTTTCTCAGTATATGATGAGTTCAGTCCAGCTTGCTTTTATGTGATATTTTGCTTGCTGGTTAGTTCTGGGGTGCAGAGTGCGCCCCTCACATCGTGAGTCGGTGTGGGGGTTCTTGTATTCTCTGCGTGGTTTGTTTTTGATAGTTTTTGTACTGACCACACAGATTCCTAGCTATCTTCTGTCTGTCTAGTGTTAGCGGGCCTCATTTGCTAAACCTGTTTCATTTCTACGTTTGTATTTTCCCCTTATCTCACCATTATTATTTGTGGGGGGCTGTCTATAACTTTGGGGTTATTTCTCTGAGGCAAGTGAGGTCTTGCTTTCTCTCTAGGGGCAGTCAGTTTCTCAGGCTGTGAAGAGGCGTCTAGGTTTTTAGGTAACGCTCCACGGCTGCCTTTAGTGTGTTGGATAGGATCAGGATTGCGGTCAGTATAGCTCCCACATCCCCAGAACTTGTCCTAACATTCTGGTTATATGTATCAGGTCAGTTTTGAGATCCTACCACTGGATCATAACACTCTCCTGTGCTTAATGTCACTGGTGATCACTGTATTACCTGTACAGTGCACTAAAATACAGACGTCCTGTGTATAATGTCACTGGTGATCCCTGTATTATCTGTACACTGATTCTATCTGTTGTATACAGAGATCCTGTGTATAATGTCACCGGTAATCACTGTATTACCTGTACAATATACACTATATACAGAGCTCCTGTGCCTAATGTCATCAGTGATCACTTTATTACCTGTACACAGACACTGTATACTAAGTACATATCTCCTGTGTATAATGGCATTAATATTGTTTTTTTATTAATGATCAGTATTGTGGTATTCGGTCACTATGTGGTGGTAATATGTGGTCTGGTCATGGTGTGGTGGTATTTGTTCCTTGTATGTGCTATTATTTGGTCACTGTGGTGGTAATATGTGGTCTGGTCATGGTGTGGTGGTATTTCTTCCTTGTAAGTGCTATTATTCAGTCCCTGTAATGGTAATATGTGGTTTATTCATGGCATGTTGGTATTTGTGATTCGGTCATGGTGTGGTGGTATTTGTCCCTTCAGATATTTTTGGTCATTTTAAAAATTGAAAAATAAATAAAAATATGCCTAAAATTTTACTGGGTATTTTAACAAATGTTTAATAAATTATAGTAGAGTTGAGTCCGGCCAAAAGAGTCTACCTTGTCGTAGTATCAAATTAAAAAATCTTTTGGCCAAAACAAAAACTGCTGGCTATGTATGTGATCTGGTGATGGAAACTGTTAATGTGTGATTGGTGAGGACATAGAGCAGAAGTGGAGTTTTTGCAAGAGAGGGTGGTGGGACTGTGGAAGGTTCGAGGGGTGGAGGCGGGGCTAGGGTTGAGTCTGGGCAGAGTCTCAAGGGGGTCCAAAAATGATGCCAGGATGGGCCCCCAAAATTCTTAGTGGCAGCCCTGCTTGCGACATTTCTATATCATTTTTTACATTGTTGCACAAAAAGTATAATATATTATACAATATTATATACAATATATTTTATTAGCTTTTTTCCATTTTTTCAAGATAGTAGCTTTATACCATTACTATAGAAAAAAAGACATGCATGACATATCCAAATATTATACATTAAAATAAGCAAAATGAACGAGTTAACATTTAATATTTTGGTGTGCAGACCATGTCTTTTTTTATACAGTTATGATATTTACTTTACCTTTCACCTGATATTACATTTACATGCATAACCAATGAAAGAAAAAAAATGCTTTCTTCGTTCTTATTTCTCATGCAATATTTATGAACATTACAATATGATAACGGTGGCATGTACAAGTTGTCTTAAGGGGTTTTTGCATGTAATTTCATTTCAATTTTCCTATTAATATTTCAGTGAATAAAGCAGGTATATCTTTCCATGATTTTTCCAGACTCTAAAAGCAATACATGTACAATGTAGAACTATAGCTATGCTTCAGTCTGCAGGTCTTATTCCTGGGAAGAGATGCATCAGCATAGTCTGGAGACCCTCATTCCATTAATATAGTCATTACTTCTTTTTACACAATACAGGTAATGATTCTTAGCCTCAACATGGACTTCCAGTCTAATTGAGACAATGTATTAATTACCTCGGCATCAATTAAAGCATGATAAACTCACAGTGCTATCTCTGGAGGACTAAATGGTAATAAAAGATTACAGACATAGTTAGAAAAATGTGCGTAAAAAGGTAATACATTTACATAAAACTGACAAGGATAACCTGTCAGAATGAGACTTACTTATTTATACAGCAGTTCTAACTAAGGAATCCATGTAAATATGTAGTTTATGATAAATCCAAATTACTGGCGTGGTTTATATCGTTCTTATGATAAAACAACTTTTCATAGAAATATTTTATATATTTACAGCTCGCTTGTATGTATGAATTCACTATTATTGTTTCATTTTTTTTCAGTCTTCCTGGAATATTTAAACTGGTGATGAATGAGCAGCGAGAAAGGAATTGGAGAGCAATTCATCAAGAATTAAACTATGAAGAGTTGCTGCTATTATCACTGTATAGTTTTTCAAGTACTATGCCATAATGGATAGGAGGCATTTTATCCAGAGATTCAGAGACGTACATATCCAATAATAAAAGAAAAAAACAAATAAATGTTCTCTTATGAAAAATACAGCTCCAAGTAGAGTTTTCAAACAGCTATAACCCAATGTGTTTTCTCCACTTCTACCTAAAAATATAATTGCTGTGAAACTTACTTAAAAAGCATAGATTACGCTGCCAAATTTCTGTACTCCGCTACTATGGTAATGTAGAGTGAATGGAGCAGTAGTTGCACATGCACTTTACCGCTCCACTCACTCTTGGACCTCTATTTTCATGATCAGTGGGAGTCGAAGTTGTGCTAAAGCATCTTTTTGGGTCTTTTTGGTAATTTCCTTAGCTCTTGCTTTAACATTTTTCACCAATGGCAGCATTTTCAAACCTTTTTTGCACTGTCTTTGTTTTTTGCTTTTTTTTTTACTGACATTTTCTGGTAGATTTTTTTTTACTTCAACAAGAAGAACCAACAGCAGTTTATAGCAATTTTCCAATCAAAAACTGTGGGAATATGCTCAAAAAGACACCAGGACATCTTCCGGACATCTTTTGAGCCTTTCCTTTGTGGATTGTTGTAAAGTATAGAGCATCTTCCACTTGCTTAAAGAATTCTTAGGTTACTTGTAGGAAATGCTTTAGGAAAGACTCCTTCTTTGGGTATGTGCACACACAGTTTTTTCAGGAGGTTTTAGAGCAGAAACTGAGGGTAAACTCACCAAATGCTAATTAACTCAAAATTCCTCATAAACCCGCCGAGTTTTTGAAGTAGGAATCTCTGCAGGAAAATACTGGCAACATTTTTCTGATGTTTTTTCTTTATTGTCCTTTTGGTTTTTCTTGCTTTTCTCCCTCAAAGGTTATTTTCAAGTCTCTTACATTTCCTGGTTCCTGCAGTGGCAGTCACTCCCTCTTGAGTGACAGCTTTGGTGAGTAGCAGAGCTTTAGTATTAGTAGAAATACAAAAGCTGAGTACAAATTCTGCTGTAACACATTCATCTACCAGTGGTTTATTCTGAGTCTATATACATGTGTACTACTTGATTTGCATTTAGGGATAACAGGGCATTTGAACAAGCATATGGCTCGGGCCAGTGAGTATCATGATCATGGCTGGGACTGATAAGAGCAGCTAGTCAGGTCAGATGTCGCTGGTATTTTACGAGTATCCACTGTGTGTGATTTCCATGTCAAATACACCGCCCTTTCGGATTCACGCCTGTAAACAACCCATTCAACCCTGTAAACAATTGCATAAATCCATATACTGAAGAGAAAAAAGGGTAGATTGTGACGATTTAAAACATCTTCAGCAGGGGGGTGTAGAACAGGAAGAAAAACAAAATCGGACAATGGCCGTTTCGCACTCCCTTCCGCTTCTACGGGAGCGTGAAACGGAAGTCATCCAATTTTTTCTTTCCGTTCTACACCCCCCCTGCTGAAGATGTTTTAAATCGTCACAATAAAGATTGGATTATAGAAACGGTGAGTGCCACCCTTTTTCTCTTCAGTATATGGAAATCCAGAAAATGACCTTGTCTGATTTGGCAAGATTTATTTTACAAATTATGGTGGAAGATAAGTGTAACACCCCAGGTAACCGGTTGTTACAGTGATGTTGCCTTCCTTTCAGGGAGGGTGATGTCATGCTTGGAGGATTTCATTCATCAGGTAAGCACCTACATGCAACACATTCTGAATCCAGGCCAGAAGGGGGAGCTCTGAACCCGGATTCAAGGGAGCTTCCCCAGGTTTAAGTATTATGGTCTGGAGGAGGAGTTAGTTAGTTGAAGGGAATTGTTCAGAGACAGTGGAAGAGAGAGGACGGGAGATGTCATGAATCCCAATGGCTAGGGATAGCACAGGACAAGCAAAGTACAAATATATTACGGACGAGCTCTAGGGTGATGGAACCTGGGCTGACCGCTGCCCTACGCCTGACAAACGCAACTAGAGATAGCCAGGGAGCGTGCCTACGTTGGTTCTAGACGCCACGCACCAGCCTAAGAGCTAACTAGCACTGCAGAGAAAATAAAGACCTCACTTGCCTCCAGCGGAATGAACCCCAAAAGATATAGTTGCCCCCCACATGTATTGACGGTGAAATGAGAGGAAGGCACACACATAGAGATGATATATATAGTTTTAGCAAATTGAGGCCCGCTGCAAACTAGAAAGCAGAACGACACAAAAGGGGACTGAGCGGTCAGCAAAAAACCCTAATCAAAAAAACCATCCTGAGATTACAAGAACCCATGTGCCAACTCATGGCACATGGGGAGAACCTCAGTCCACTAGAGCTACCAGCTAGCATAGAGACATAATAAGCAAGCTGGACAAAAAACCAAACAACTGAAAATCAGCACTTAGCTTATCCTGAAAGATCTGGGAGCAGGTAGGCAGGAACCAAACAGAGCACATCTGAATACATTGATAGCCGGCAAGGGAAATGACAGAAAGGCCAGGTAAAATAGGAAACACCCAGCCACTGATGGACAGGTGGAAACCAAAGGCCGCAACCCACCAAAGTCACCCAGTACTAGCAGTAACCACCAGAGGGAGCCCACAAACTGAATCCACAACAGTACCCCCCCCTTGAGGAGGGGTCACCGAACCCTCACGAGAACCCCCAGGGCGATCAGAGTGAGCTCTATGGAAGGCGCGGACCAAATCAGTCGCATGAACATCAGAGGCGACCACCCAGGAATTATCCTCCTGACCATAACCCTTCCACTTAACCAAATACTGGAGTTTGCGTCTGGAAACACGAGAATCCAAGATCTTCTCAACAACATACTCCAATTCTCCCTCCACCAGCACCGGAGCAGGAGGCTCAACCGAAGGAACAACGGGCACCTCATACCTCCGCAACAACGACCGATGGAACACATTATGAATAGCAAACGATGCTGGGAGATCCAAACAAAAAGATACAGGGTTAAGAATCTCCGAGATCCTATAAGGACCGATGAACCGAGGCTTGAACTTAGGAGAAGAGACCTTCATAGGGACAAAACGAGAAGACAACCACACCAAATCCCCAACAAGAAGTCGGGGACCCACGCGGCGATGGCGATTAGCAAACTGCTGAGTCTTCTCCTGAGATAACTTCAAATTGTCCACCACCTGATTCCAAATCTGATGTAGCCTGTCCACCACCACGTCCACTCCAGGACAATCCGAAGGCTCCACCTGACCAGAGGAAAAACGAGGATGAAACCCCGAATTACAAAAAAAAGGAGAGACCAACGTGGCCGAACTAGCCCGATTATTAAGAGCAAATTCGGCCAGTGGCAAAAAAGCAACCCAGTCATCTTGATCAGCAGAAACAAAACACCTCAAATAAGTTTCCAAGGTCTGATTAGTTCGCTCCGTCTGGCCATTCGTCTGAGGATGGAATGCAGACGAGAAAGACAAATCAATGCCCATCTTGGCACAAAACGTCCGCCAAAATCTAGACACAAACTGGGATCCCCTGTCAGAAACGATATTCTCCGGAATCCCATGCAAACGAACCATGTTCTGAAAAAATAAAGGAACCAACTCAGAGGAGGAAGGCAACTTAGGCAAGGGCACCAAATGAACCATCTTAGAAAAGCGGTCACACACAACCCAGATAACGGACATTTTCTGTGAAACCGGGAGATCAGAAATAAAATCCATGGAAATGTGCGTCCAAGGCCTCTTCGGGATGGGCAAGGATAACAACAACCCACTGGCCCAAGAACAGCAAGGCTTAGCTCGAGCACACACTTCACAAGACTGCACAAAGGTACGCACATCCCTAGACAAGGAAGGCCACCAAAAAGACCTGGCCACCAAGTCTCTAGTACCAAATATTCCAGGATGACCAGCCAACACAGAAGAATGGACCTCGGAGATGACTCTACTGGTCCAATCATCCGGAACAAACAGTCTTTCTGGTGGACAACGATCCGGTTTATCCACCTGAAACTCCTGCAATGCACGTCGCAAGTCTGGGGATACGGCGGACAATATTACCCCATCCCTAAGGATACCAGTAGGCCCAGAGTCTCCAGGAGAGTCAGGCACAAAACTCCTGGAAAGAGCATCTGCCTTCACATTCTTTGAACCTGGCAGGTATGAAACCACGAAATTGAAACGAGAAAAAAACAACGACCAACGAGCCTGTCTAGGATTCAAACGCCTGGCAGACTCACGGTAAATGAGATTCTTGTGATCAGTCAAGACCACCACACGATGTTTAGCACCCTCAAGCCAATGACGCCACTCCTCAAATGCCCACTTCATGGCCAAAAGCTCCCGATTACCCACATCATAATTGCGCTCGGCGGGCGAGAATTTTCTAGAGAAGAATGCACATGGCTTCATCACCGAGCCATTAGAACTTCTCTGTGACAAAACCGCCCCCGCTCCAATCTCGGAAGCATCAACCTCAACCTGAAAAGGAAGTGAAACATCTGGTTGACACAACACAGGAGCAGAAGAAAACCGGCGCTTAAGTTCCTGAAAGGCCTCCACGGCCGCAGGAGACCAATCAGCAACATCAGCACCCTTTTTAGTCAAATCAGTCAAAGGTTTAACAATACTGGAAAAATTAGCAATGAACCGACGGTAAAAATTAGCAAACCCCAAGAACTTCTGAATGCTCTTAACAGATGTAGGTTGTGTCCAGTCACAAATCGCCTGAACCTTGACGGGATCCATCTCAATAGTAGAAGGAGAAAAAATGTACCCCAAAAAAGAAATCTTCTGGACTCCGAAGAGACACTTTGAGCCCTTCACAAACAGAGAATTGGCCCGCAGAACCTGAAACACCTTCCTGACCTGTAGAACATGAGACTCCCAGTCATCAGAAAACACCAAAATATCATCCAAATACACAATCATAAACTTATCCAGATATTCACGGAAAATATTGTGCATAAAGGACTGAAAGACTGACGGAGCATTGGAGAGTCCAAAAGGCATTATCAAATACTCAAAATGGCCCTCAGGCGTATTAAATGCGGTTTTCCACTCATCACCCTGTTTTATCTGCACCAGATTATACGCACCGCGAAGATCTATCTTAGTGAACCACCTAGCCCCCTTAATGCGAGCAAACAAATCAGTCAATAATGGCAATGGATACTGATACTTGACTGTAATCTTATTCAGAAGGCGATAATCTATACAAGGCCTCAGGGAACCATCTTTTTTTGCCACAAAAAAAAAACCTGCTCCCAGAGGGGACGAAGATGGACGAATATGTCCCTTTTCCAAGGACTCCTTAATATAATTCCGCATAGCAGTATGCTCTGGCAGTGACAGATTAAATAAACGACCCTTAGGGAACTTACTGCCAGGAATCAATTCTATAGCACAGTCACAATCTCTATGCGGAGGGAGCGAATTGAGCTTAGGCTCCTCAAAAACATCCCTATAGTCAGACAAAAACGCAGGGATCTCAGAAGGAGTAGATGAAGCGATTGAAATCGGAGGTGCATCATCATGAACCCCCTGACATCCCCAGCTTAACACAGACATTGTTTTCCAGTCCAGGACTGGATTATGAGTTTGTAACCATGGCAGACCAAGCACTAGTACATCATGTAAATTATAAAGTACAAGGAAGCGAATCACCTCCTGATGAACGGGAGTCATGCGCATGGTCACTTGTGTCCAATACTGCGGTTTATTCATAGCCAATGGTGTAGAGTCAATTCCCTTCAGAGGAATAGGAACTTCCAGAGGTTCCAGACTAAAACCGCAGCGTTTAGCAAATGACCAATCCATAAGACTCAGGGCAGCGCCCGAATCCACATAGGCATCGACGGAAATGGAAGACAGTGAAAAAATCAGAGTCACAGACAAAATGAACTTAGGCTGCAGAGTACCAATGGCAAAAGATTTATCAACCCTTTTTGTGCGTTTAGAGCATGCTGATATAACATGAGCTGAATCACCACAATAGAAACACAATCCATTTTTCCGCCTATAATTTTGCCGTTCACTTCTGGACTGAATTCTATCACATTGCATAGTCTCAGGTGCCTGTTCAGAAGACACCGCCAACTGGTGCACGGGTTTGCGCTCCCGTAAACGCCGATCAATCTGAATGGCCATAGCCATAGACTCATTCAGACCTGTAGGCGTAGGGAACCCCACCATAATATCCTTAATGGCCTCAGAAAGACCATTTCTGAAGTTTGCAGCCAGGGCGCACTCATTCCATTGAGTAAGCACCGACCATTTCCGAAACTTCTGACAATATATCTCCGCTTCATCATGCCCCTGAGAGAGGGCTAATAAAGCCTTTTCAGCCTGAATCTCCAGGTTAGGTTCCTCATAGAGCAATCCCAATGCCAGAAAAAACGCATCCACACTGAGCAATGCAGGATCCCCTGGTGCCAATGCAAATGCCCAATTCTGAGGGTCGCCCCGCAGGAAAGATATTACAATCTTGACCTGTTGAGCAGGGTCTCCAGAGGAGCGAGATTTTAAAGAAAGAAACAATTTACAATTGTTCCTGAAATTCAGGAAGGTAGATCTATCTCCAGAAAAGAACTCTGGAATAGGAATTCTAGGTTCAGACATGGGAGTGTAAACAACAAAATCCTGTATGTTTTGAACTCTTGCCGCGAGATTACTCAGGCTGGAAACCAAACTCTGGACATCCATGTTAAACAGCTAAGATCAGAGCCATTCAAGGGTTAAGAGGAGGTAAGAAGCAGCTAGACAGCAATTAAGGGCTAGGCAGCAAAACTCTGAAGGGAAAAAAAAAAAAAAAAATTTCCCTTAAACACTTCTCTTTCTCCTGCTTCAGCCCAAACAATTAACACTTTGTGGGCCGGCTATACTGTCATGAATCCCAATGGCTAGGGATAGCACAGGACAAGCAAAGTACAAATATATTACGGACGAGCTCTAGGGTGATGGAACCTGGGCTGACCGCTGCCCTACGCCTGACAAACGCAACTAGAGATAGCCAGGGAGCGTGCCTACGTTGGTTCTAGACGCCACGCACCAGCCTAAGAGCTAACTAGCACTGCAGAGAAAATAAAGACCTCACTTGCCTCCAGCGGAATGAACCCCAAAAGATATAGTTGCCCCCCACATGTATTGACGGTGAAATGAGAGGAAGGCACACACATAGAGATGATATATATAGTTTTAGCAAATTGAGGCCCGCTGCAAACTAGAAAGCAGAACGACACAAAAGGGGACTGAGCGGTCAGCAAAAAACCCTAATCAAAAAAACCATCCTGAGATTACAAGAACCCATGTGCCAACTCATGGCACATGGGGAGAACCTCAGTCCACTAGAGCTACCAGCTAGCATAGAGACATAATAAGAAAGCTGGACAAAAAACCAAACAACTGAAAATCAGCACTTAGCTTATCCTGAAAGATCTGGGAGCAGGTAGGCAGGAACCAAACAGAGCACATCTGAATACATTGATAGCCGGCAAGGGAAATGACAGAAAGGCCAGGTAAAATAGGAAACACCCAGCCACTGATGGACAGGTGGAAACCAAAGGCCGCAACCCACCAAAGTCACCCAGTACCAGCAGTAACCACCAGAGGGAGCCCACAAACAGAATCCACAACAGGGAGAGCAGAGAGTGGGGCCGTGCAACCACGTGTGAGCTGCAGCTCCAGGAAAGGAAGATAACCTGAAGGCTTGGAATGTTAGTGAGCATCAGAGGCTTACAGACCTCACCTGGGAGAGGGATCACCATTGCCTCCAAGCCGACCGGACAACATCACCACCTGTTGCTGGTACCCTGTACTGTGGCTACTTACAAGTAAACCAGGTAAAGATGTTACAACCCTGTGTCCTCCATTTATTTGCTGACATACACCATCCCTGCACAGCACACTGGGAGCCCTGGGGACCCCGATTTCCCTGTGGGAAGCATCACCATCTTTGCTGCAGTAACATGGCCATAGAGGACCCCTTTAAGCAGCATCGGTCCCCTCTGACCGAGAACCACAGGTGGCGTCACGAACATAAACTTTATTACAGCTCCCTTAAAAGACATTTCCCTTTTACTTTGGCGCCCAGGGCCATGGACCAGGTCGCAGCCACCGTGACATCCCCTTTAAGTACCGGACTTGGTACCGAGTACCCATGTCCCTGGCGGGCGACTCATAAGTATTTGGTCATTAACAAAAGATCATGTCAATATTTTGTTATATATCCTTTGTTGGCAATGACAGAGGTCAAGCGTTTACTGTAAGTCTTCACAAGGTTGGCAGACACTGTTGGTGGTATGTTGGCCTATTCCTCCATAATAAAACAAAGCAAAGTCCAGCTCACCATAGTTGACATCTCTGAATATTCGGAGCACGGAACCGCTGTGTCAGGGCGTGGAGGGATCAAAGAAAAAAGGAAAATCCAGCTCAACGAAATAGTGAAAAAAACGTGTCGTTCCTTTATTCACTTCAATAATATATGTGGAGGATAAAAACATCAGCAACAACAGAAATAAAAACAGTATCAACGCGTTTCTGGTGACAGAGCACCCTTAATCATGATATCTGTTATAAGATTTGTCTCATACCTTTATACCAAGATCCGGTGAACACACCGGTGCTGCAGTTGATTAGCATAATTACAATTGTTGAAAAAGCAAAAGCACATGTGAGTGCATGCAGAGCAAGATATAAGACAGGACAGAAAACACAAAAACAAATAAAATGGCTAGATGGGAATACAGAATGTTGATCACACAATTGTAAATTATTAGAAAAAATTATTACTGCAGAAATACAGAATATAATTTAACACAATTATATGAGAATGATGAATTTCGTCAAAATAATCTGACATCAGATATAAGAGCAAGCTTAATCCTAAGCAATGTCCACATTGTGACCTGGTATTCTATGCTGGCAACAATAAAAGAAAAGAAAACAATTTTTTTTTTCTTTTATTGTTGCCAGCATAGAATACCAGGTCACAATGTGGACATTGCTTAGGATTAAGCTTGCTCTTATATCTGATGTCAGATTATTTTGACGAAATTCATCATTCTCATATAATTGTGTTAAATTATATTCTGTATTTCTGCAGTAATAATTTTTTCTAATAATTTACAATTGTGTGATCAACATTCTGTATTCCCATCTAGCCATTTATTTGTTTTTGTGTTTTCTGTCCTGTCTTATATCTTGCTCTGCATGCACTCACATGTGCTTTTGCTTTTTCAACAATTGTAATTATGCTAATCAACTGCAGCACCGGTGTGTTCACCGGATCTTGGTATAAAGGTATGAGACAAATCTTATAACAGATATCATGATTAAGGGTGCTCTGTCACCAGAAACGCGTTGATACTGTTTTTATTTCTGTTGTTGCTGATGTTTTTATCCTCCACATATATTATTGAAGTGAATAAAGGAACGACACGTTTTTTTCACTATTTCGTTGAGCTGGATTTTCCTTTTTTCCTATTCCTCCATGCAGATCTCCTCTAGAGCACTGATGTTTTGGGCCTGTCACTGGGCGTCACAGACTTTCACCTCCCTCCAAATGTTTTCTATGGGGTTGAGATCTGGAGACCGGCTTGGCCACTCCAGGACCTTTGTATGCTTCTTACGAAGCCACTTCTTCGTTGCCCTGGCAGTGTGCTTGGGATCATTATCATGCTGAAAGACCCATCCAAGTTTCATCTTCAATGCCCTTAATGATGGAAGGAGGTTTACACGATACATGGCCCCATTCATTCTTTCATGTACACGGATGAGTCGTCCTGGTCCCTTTGCATAGAAACAGCCCCCAAGCATGATGTTGCCACCCCATTGCTTCACAGTAGATATAATGTTCTTTGAATGCAACTCAGCATTTTGTCTCCTCCAAACACGATGAGTTTTATTTCAACCAAACAGTTCTACTTTGGTTTCATCAGACCATATGACATTCTCCCAATACTCTTCTGGATAATCCAAATGCTCTCTAGCAAACTTCAGATGGGCCCGGACATGTACTGGCTTAAGCAGGGGGACACGTCTGGCACTGCAGGATCTGAGTCCGTGGTGGCGTAGTGTGTTACTGATGGTAGCCTTTGTTACGGTTGTCCCAGCTCTATGCAGGTCATTCACTAGGTCCCCTCGTGTGGTTCTGGGATTTTTGCTCACCGTTCTTCTGATCATTTTGACCCCACAAGGTGAGATCTTGCGTGGAGCCCCAGATCGAGGGAGATTATCAGTGGTCTTGTATGTCTTGCATTTTCTTATTATTGCTCCCACAGTTGATTTCATCACACCAAGCTGCTAGCCTATTGCAGATTCAATCTTCCCAGCCTGGTGCAGGGCTACAATTTTGTTTCTGGTGTCCTTCGACTCCTCTTTCACCATAGTGGAATTTGGAGTGTGACTGTTTGAAGTTGTGGACAGGTGTCTTTTATACTGATAACAAGATCAAACAGGTACCATTACTACAGGTAATGAGTGGAGGACAGAGGAGCCTCTTAAAGAAGAAGTTACAGGTCTATGAGAGCCAGAAATCTTGCATGTTTTTAGGTGACCAAATACTTATTTTCCACCATAATTTGAAAAAAAAATCTTGCCAAATCAGACAAGGTGATTTTCAGGATTTGTTTTCTCAATTTTGACTCTTGTATTTGTGGTCTACCTATGATGTCAATTACAGGACTCTTACATCCTTTGAAGTGGGAGAACTTACACAATTGGTGGCTGACTAAATACTTTTTTCCCAACTGTATATAGGGCCTGATTCATCAAACCTTTTCCATCAGAATTCTGTAGTAAAATGCTTTGAAGTGTGGCATAATTTTGGCACAACAAAAGGCTGCGTTAAAATGCTTCAACTTCAGCTGTTTGGACAGTATTTTTGCACAGCTATAACAAAGGGGGTTGAGCTGGGACAGGAAATCAATGTGGCCACCCCCCTCATTACATTCATGATGAGCAGTGGGTTTCGCTGCACTATATTTCCTACTCCAGCAGGGACTGGAGTAAGATCAATAGTGAGGCATTCACATGCTTATTTGTGTTTTGCCTGATTCATTAAGAGACCTGTACCTCTAATTGAATCAAATATCTCGCACTCCACCCTGCCCCCTCATCAACATCATAGTGAATATTGCCAGTCTTGATGAATCGGGCCCATGGAGTGACTACAGAGTTTTCCTCTGAGACTGAATAAACCCATCAGAAAGGTTTTTTATGGAAATATTCCTGGAAAGCTGAATATCAATATATAATAAACTTCTCAAAAAAGTTACCTTCAGTGTTTTGTTTTATTGCTGCTATTGCTTTTATTTTCCATCGGATTTATATTTAAATTTTCCATGGAGATGATACATCATGTAAATCAGCAAATCAAACCCTAGTGTAATGATGGCACTTTGGTCAGCAAGTCATCACATAGGAGTATAGCAGGATATTCAGACATTGACACTGAGGGAATGGTAACATTTTAATGGGAATCTGTCAGTAGGATGAGGAACAGAGCCTGATTCTAGGGATGTGTCACTTACTATGCTGTGTGCTGTAGTTTCAATACAATCAATATTTTATCGACATAAGATTATCAATGCCAGACTAGGACTCACTTACCAGGTAGTCAGGCTAATCTGTGCAACCCCATCATTGATTGGCATCTTGCTGACAATTCAGTGTACACAGGAAGTTGCCAATCTGCTCAACATTCTGACCATTGCTACATCTAGGACAGAGAAAGTACACCAAGCAGTCCAGTATCAGGCTCTCTGCCCCTACATCATGCTGCTCTTGGATTACATATATATATATATATATATATATATATATGTATATATATATATATATATATATATATATATATAAACCTGCTGACAGATTCCCTCCGAGATCTTTCTTTAAATATAAAAATGTTAAGAGCAAAAGTGATAACGGCTAAACTAAACATTTATGTTTGAAGATGGAAACAGATCTTGGTAAATTGAGCCCTGAAAAAGAAGGATAAATATTTTAATACCAAGAAAGTAATTAAATTACTGATTACGACCCTAATAAGAAATTCAATTAATTTTGCCACTTCTCATATATTTGTGCGTTATTGCTACTTATCTTTCTTATATCACAAAAGCAACATGCTGTATAAATATCAAAACAGCGACGTTCTAGTACCATAGAAAACATTTATGAAGCAAAATATGTTAAAAATAACTCTTTAAATTAATAATTTTAGGACGCCTTTTATTTAAATTTTAGATGCTGATAATTAGGGGAGGACAAATAACACAGCTTTTAAAATAATGGCCTTACTACCCAGCTCCACACACAGATGGTTACAAACAGTATAAACAACCAGAAGGAAAACAGAAGAGTGAACTGGAAAAAACAGTTATCAAGATAATTAAAACTGCCTCAATTCAGCAGAGAAACTGATAAAATGTGCGGCTAGAGGAATGCAAATAAGACGACTGAAGCTCTCTTTGGATTATGGTAATTACTCAGTCTGAAGCTAGCCCCAGCCACACAGACATACTCACAATCACATACACACACAGCAGTGGAGTGGAACTTCACAGCTATGCTTGGCATAGATTCATAACATTTCTTGGCACAGAGTCAGGATGTCATGTGGAGCTGTTTGTACAGTAAGGTATAGAATACTGCTGTGGAGGAAATACCATCGGAAGCTCTGCTCACCTTGAGTGGCCTATACTGTTAAACTGACAACCAAGCCACCTACCTCTGGCCAAAATCCAAGTCTGACTGGAGGCACCAGTGCCCCGTTAAAGCAATTAGCGGCAGATTTTCCAAAGGATAAATACAGTAAGATGCTGCCTCTTGCCTCTAACTACCTCGAATAATGAAAATACGCTAACATTGTGTGTCAACATTGGTATATGTGTTTTGAAGATTTGGAAAAGGAAGACAAAAATTATCTTTTTAGAGAAATAATTCATTTAGTTTTTTGAGGGATCACACTATTTTTTTATAAAGCTATATATATGAAAGAAATCACTTAAACAAAACTCCTAAAACTGGGACTGGTAATATAATTATTGTTTATGCTGAACCATTTACAGTTTTAAAGGTCATTTTAAATGTCTCTCACATTTTTATTTTATTAATAAAATTAAAGTCTGTAAAAAGAAATAATTTGTTTATTTTTGTTACAGCTATTTATTTGTAATGTTATACACTGTATATATACAGTTGTGTGAAAAGGTTGCGTTTGCCCCTTCCTGATTTCCAATTTTTTTTGCATGTTTGTCACACTTAAATGTTTCAGATCAAAAAACGAATTAAAATATTAGACAAAGATAACACAAGAAAGCACAAAATGCAGTTTTTAAATGAAGGTCTTTATTATTAAGGGAAAAAGAAACCAAACCTACAGGGCCTTGTGTGAAAAAGTGATTGCCCCCTAAACCTGATAACTGGTCTGGCCACCGTTTCCAAGTGGTGGCGAAGCATCTGCTTCTCTGCCACAGACCAGGGAATGAACTGCAAATGCATACAGGTTTTTATCTGTTTGTAAAATATTGTGCCCTGTGTGTCTTACCTAGGTCTTCAAAGGAGACAAAAAGAAGCCCCGGCGCACTTAGTGCATAACTTAGAGATGATGCAAAATTGCAGGTTACAGTAACACACTAACCTGAAAAAATACCTAGAAAGTTGCCCCAGGAAGAAGCTAACGTGAAACGTGAGTCGTGGTTCTGTTTCAGGCGGCACGAGGTTACCTCATTTTGCATTCGCATAATATGATAGATTTCATAGCATTTTTTCTGACTTAACCTGCATACTAATATTGCCCCACTATGATATTATTTAGTAATGACTTCTGTCTGCATTTATGTCATATTTAAATGCCCTTAAACTCTCCGTAGCACTGTTCATTTATATTATATTTATAACTGTCAGCTGTTAACTATTTCATTGAATGGTGCCTTGGACTGTCCTGGAGTTCTGTGTCTTCACTCTCCTTTTTCTGAGTTAATATGTATGTCTTACTTTGAGTTTTAATAAAGTTTACTCATATTTTACATGGGCCTTTTTGCATCCAATTTACCTTTGGTTATGACACACTAAGGCCGGTTTCACACATCAGTGGCTCCGGTACGTGAGATGACAGTTTCCTCACGTACCGGAGACACTGACACATGTAGACCCATTAAAATCAATGCATCTGTGCAGATGTCATTGATTTTTTGTGGACCGTGTCTCCGTGTGCCAAACACGGAGACATGTCAGTGTTCGTGGGAGCGCACGTATTACACGGACCCATTAAAGTCAATGGGTCCGTGTAAAACACGGACCGCACACGGACGTTCTCCGTGTGCAGTCCCTGTGCCGTGCAGGAGACAGCGCTACAGTAAGTGCTGTCCCCCCACATGGTGCTGAAGCCGCCATTCATATCTTCCCTGCAGCAGCATTTGCTGCATAGAAGATATGAATAATAGTGTTTAAAAGAAAGATCTATCTGTCCCCCGCCCTCCCACCCCCTGTGCGCCCCCCCGCTGTTCTGAAAATACTCACCCGCCTCCCTCGCATTGTCCTGTCCTGGCCGCACCTTCTACTGTATGCCGTCACGTGGGGCCGCCGATTAGAGTCATGAATATGTGGCTCCACCTCCCATAGGGGTGGAGCCGCCTATTCATGACTGTAAATGAGCGGCCCCACGTGACCGCATACAGTAGAAGGTGCGGCCAGGACAGGAAGCAGCAACAGCCAACGAGGGAGGCGGGTGAGTATTTTCAGAACAGCGGGGGGCGCACAGGGGGTGGGGGGTGCACAGGGGGTGGGGGGGCAGGGGACAGATAGATCTTTCTTTTAAACACTATTATTCATATCATCTATGCAGCAAACGCTGCTGCAGGGAAGATATGAATCGCAGATTCAGCACCAGATGCTGGTACGTGTGGTACCCAGCATGGTGCGTGTGGTACCCAGTGGGCACACGGGCGGCACACGTGTGCCACACTGATGTACACCAGAAACGTAGGGGCACACGGACACGGATAATTCCGGTACCGATTGTTTCCGGTACCGGAATTATCTGGACGTGTGAGACTGGCCTAACTTGGTGTGATTGTGCCAAGTGCACAGCTGATGGCTCCTTCCCGATAACGGTATAAGCATATCCAGTATTTTTTTTATGTAGCCTGCCACTTTGGTGCTGCTGTCGCACAACCACGGGCAGAGCTGTGTATTTCCAGGAGGTTAATACATGTCAAGAGATACCAGGTGTTGTATCGACACTCTTGCTCAGTCGTAGGCTACAAAGTCATTTATTCATATGTACAATCAGCTAATTGTGATTGCCAAGGAAGCAGACCATATAAAAACTACTGGATGTGCTTATTTAGTTCATGTATTCAGTATCAACAGTAGATCCAACACTATAGGATCACAGAACACAGAAAATGCTCGAATACCAAGACATTTCTCAGTACTTTGCTTTCCAATGTCCTCCTTCCCTTTGCTCCTATTTAACCCTGCTGTTCTGTTAGGTCAAAAATGACCGTTTTTGAAATTCTATAATGTTATAAAAATTCAGCGTGTGATTCTGAGACTTGAGGCTCCCTGACTTTTCGTCATTAGGGGGGTACTCTCTGTGGGAATTTTTTTTTTTTTTTAATTTTTGTTTACTTTATTTGGTACAATTTTTTTTACACTTGTACTGTTCGGTCAAAAATGACCGATAGGCCTTTATTCAGCTCTCCAGACAATTTTTGACAAAAATAAAGGTGCTATCACCTCATTTTGAACTATATATTGCATCTACTACTATTTATCAATGTATCTGACTACTTTTGGTCAGAACAGATTTACACATACCAACATTTTCAAGTTGCGATACAGCCGACGGATTCGCTTCCAGTATAGCTATGCGCAATTTATTTCACTGGTTTTTATTTACCCTGCTGTTCATATAGATCTAGTTCCATTCAGTTGTCAACATTTCATATTGTAAATCATGATTTTCTGATTTTCCATGTGTTTGCTGGTTGTACAGTATTACACTGTACATAAATGTTAATTTATTTGATTCAAAAAATAAAAGTTTTTGATTTAATTTTTCATCTGATTATTGAAAACCATGTTCACATACAGTAAAACAATGCAACAGGTAATCAAATAACACTTGAATTAGGTACAAATCACAACTTTGTTAGGTCCGGTCAAAAATGACCGGGAACAGTATAAGTGTATAAAAAACAATGTTTTTTGGCATTTTATACAGAAAAAAGCTTTTTTTTTTTTTTTTTTTGCCTTTGAAAAAAGTATATCTACATAATGTTTGATATTATTACTTATAGTTAACATTTAGATCAAGATTTTTTTTTTATCTGCAAAAATAATCAATTTTTACAAAAATCGAAAAAATACCATGTTCCCTTTTGGATATAAAAAAAATATAAAACAAGCTTTGTATTTATTTTTTTTTCTGGTATTTGAACAACCATCTTCACAAGCAATATAATAGTGCAAAAACTGTTTAAAAAAAACCACTTAGATTAGCTAAAAATGATTATTTTATAAGGACGGTCAAAAATGACCGGGAACAGTACAAGTGTATGTGAAATCTAAACAGAACAGCAGGGTTAATCTCTTACTACAATTAAGGCCGGTTTCACACGTCAGTGGCTCCGGTATGTGAGGTGACAGTTTCCTCACATACCGGAGCCACTGACACATGTAGACACATTAAAATCAATGCATCTGTGCAGATGTCATTGATTTTTTGCGGACCGTGTCTCCATGTGCCAAACACTGAGACATGTCAGTGTTCGTGGGAGCGCACGTATTACACGGACCCATGTTGTGATCTGGTGGCCTAGGAGCAGCATGAGACGTACTCTGGAGAAGGTGGTACCTGTACTGACCGCAGACCCTGAACTTAACACCGCAACTAGAAGTAGCCGTGGAATGTACCTAACACTCCCTAGAAATCTCGACACAGCCGGAGGACTAAATACCCATAGAGATAGAAAAGGGAAAATTATCTTGCCTCAGAGAAAGTCCCCAAAGGATAGACAGCCCTCCACAAATATTGACTGTGAGAGGAGAGGGAAATAACATATGCAGACTGAAATCAGGATTTAGCAAAGGAGGCCGCTACTAGCTAAATAGAAAGGATAGGACAGAGAACTATGCGGTCAGTATTAAAACACTAGAAAATATCCACCACAGAAAATACAAAATCTTCACATCTAACTAAAGATATGGAGGGTATATCTGCATCTCCAGAGATACCAGCTTGGCTGAGCAAATCCTTAAACAGACCAAGCTGGACAAGGCAAAACATGGAAAAGAACTGAATAAGGCCCACAGCATGTGGACTGCAAAAAACAAAGCCAGAACTTATCTTTGTTGAAATGAACAGCAAAGCAGGAGAGACCAGGCAGGGATGTGAATCCTCCAGGAACAATGGACAACTGGCACTGACTAAAGGGTCAAGCAAGACTAAATAGCCCAGTTAGAATTGCCATAAGTGGACACACCTGAAGAATGCAGCGATCCAAAGACAGCAGCGCTACCACTTATAACCACCGGAGGAAGCCCAAGAGCAGAATTCACAACAGTACCCCCCCCTTGAGGAGGGGTCACCGAACCCTCACCAGAGCCCCCAGGCCGATCAGGACGAGCCAAATGAAAGGCACGAACCAAATCGTCAGCATGAACATCGGAGGCAACAACCCAAGAATTATCCTCCTGGCCATAACCCTTCCATTTGACAAGATACTGAAGCTTCCGCCTCGAAAAACGAGAATCCAAAATCTTCCAACCACATACTCCAACTCCCCATCAATCAACACCGGGGCAGGAGGATCAACAGAGGGAACAACGGGCACCACATATTTCCGCAACAAACATCTATGAAAAACATTATGGATGGAAAAAGAGGCTGGAAGGGCCAAACGAAAAGACACTGGATTGATAATCTCAGAAATCCTATAAGGATAAATAAACCGAGGCTTGAACTTAGGGGAAGAAACCTTCATAGGAACATGACGGGAAGACAACCAGACCAAATCCCCAACCCGAAGCCGGGAACCAACACACCGACGACGGTGAGCAAAACGCTGAGCCTCCTCCTGAGACAACAACAAATTGTCCACAACATGAGCCCAAATTTGCTGCAACCTGTCAACCACAGAGTCCACCCCAGGACAATCAGAAGGCTCAACCTGCCCTGAAGAAAAACGAGGATGAAACCCAGAATTACAAAAGAAGGGTGAAACCAAGGTAGCAGAACTAGCCCTATTATTAAGGGCAAACTCGGCCAATGGCAAGAAAGCCACAAAATCATCCTGATCAGCAGACACAAAGCATCTCAAATAAGTTTCCAAAGTCTGATTAGTTTGCCCGGTTTGGCCATTTGTCTGAGGATGAAATGCAGAAGATGCAGAAGAAAAAGACAAATCAATGCCCAGCCTAGCACAAAAGGCCCGCCAAAACCTAGAAACAAACTGGGAACCTCTATCGGACACAATATTCTCCGGAATGCCATGCAAACGAACCACATGCTGAAAAAACAACGGAACCAAATCAGAAGAGGAAGGCAATTTAGGCAAAGGTAAAAAATGAACCATCTTAGAAAACCGGTCACAAACCACCCAGATAACCGACATCCTCTGGGAAACCGGAAGATCTAAAATAAAGTCCATAGAAATATGCGTCCAAGGCCTCTCAGGGACCGGCAAAGGCAAAAGCAACCCAATAGCGTGGGAACAGCAAGGCTTGGCCCGCGCACAAGTCCCACAGGACTGCACAAAAGAACGCACATCACGTGACAACGAAGGCCACCAAAAGGACCTACCAACCAAACCTCTGGTACCAAAAATCCCAGGATGGCCAGCCAACACAGAACAATGAACCTCAGAAATCACTTTACTAGTCCATCTGTCAGGAACAAACAGTTTCCCCACTGGACAGCGGTCAGGTTTATCAGCCTGAAATTCCTGAAGAACCCGTCGTAAATCAGGGGAGATGGCAGAAAGAATCACCCCTTCCTTCAGAATGCCGACCGGCTCAAGGACCCCAGGAGAATCAGGCAAAAAGCTCCTAGAGAGGGCATCAGCCTCAACATTCTTAGAACCCGGAAGATACGAGACCACAAAATCAAAACGGGAGAAAAACAGGGACCATCGGGCCTGTCTAGGATTCAACCGTTTGGCAGACTCAAGGTAAATCAGATTCTTATGATCGGTCAAGACCACAATACGGTGCTTGGCCCCCTCAAGCCAATGTCGCCACTCCTCAAATGCCCACTTCATAGCCAACAACTCACGATTGCCGACATCATAATTGCGTTCCGCAGGCGAAAACTTTCGAGAAAAGAAGGCACACGGTTTCATCAAGGAATCATCAGAATTCCTCTGAGACAAAACAGCCCCTGCCCCAATCTCAGAAGCGTCAACCTCAACCTGAAAAGGAAGAGAAACATCCGGCTGACGCAACACAGGGGCAGAAGTAAATCAGCGTTTAAGCTCCTGAAAGGCAGAAACAGCCGCAGAGGACCAATTCGTCACATCAGTGCCTTTCTTCGTCACATCGGTCAGGGGTGTAACCACACTGGAGAAGTTGGCAATGAAACGGCGATAAAAATTAGCAAAGCCCAAAAATTTCTGAAGGCTCTTGACGGATGTGGGCTGGATCCAATCATGAATGGCCTGAACCTTAACTGGATCCATTTCTATAGATGAGGGAGAAAAAATGAAGCCCAAAAAAGAAACCTTCTGTACTCCAAAGAGGCACTTAGACCCCTTCACAAACAAGGCATTATCACGAAGGATCTGAAATACCATCCTGACTTGTTTCACATGAGACTCCCAATCATCTGAAAAAATCAAAATATCATTCAAATATACAATCATGAATTTATCAAGATAATTCCGAAATATATCATGCATGAAGGACAGAAACACAGATGGAGCATTAGAGAGTCCGAATGGCATCACAAGGTTTTCAAAATGGCCTTCGGGCGTATTAAACACAGTTTTCCATTCGTCACCCTGCTTAATACGAACAAGATTATATGCCCCTCGAAGGTCAATCTTAGTAAACCAACTAGCCCCCTTAATCCTGGCAAACAAATCAGAAAGCAAAGGCAAAGGGTATTGGAATTTGACCGTGATCTTATTCAAGAGGCGATAATCAATACAGGGTCTCAAGGAGCCATCCTTCTTGGCAACAAAAAAAAACCCTGCTCCCAATGGTGAAGAAGATGGCCGAATATGCCCCTGCTCCAAAGTCTCCTTAACATAACTCTGCATGGCGGCATGTTCTGGCACAGACAGGTTGAAAAGTCGGCCCTTAGGGAACTTACAGCCTGGAATCAAGTCAATAGCACAATCACAGTCCCTATGCGGTGGAAGGGAACTGGATTTGGGCTCATCGAATACATCCTGGAAATCTGACAAAAACTCAGGAATTTCAGAAGAGGGGGAGGAGGAAATTGACATTAAAGGAACGTCACCATGAACCCCCTGACAACCCCAACTAGTCACAGACATAGATTTCCAATCCAACACCGGATTATGCACCTGTAACCATGGGAAACTCAGCACAATAGCATCATGCAAATTATGCAACACCAGAAAACGACAATCTTCCTGATGGGCTGGCACCATGCACATGGTCAGCTGTGTCCAAAACTGAGGTTTATTTTTAGCCAACGGTGTAGCATCAATGCCCCTCAAAGGAATAGGACTCTGCAAAGGCTGCAAGGGGAAACCACAACGTCTGGCAAATTCTAAGTCCATTAAGTTTAAAGCGGCGCCTGTATCCACAAATGCCATGACAGAAAATGACGATAATGAGCAGATCAGGGTCACAGATAACAGAAATTTAGGTTTTACAGTACTGATGGCAACGGAACTAGCGATTCTCTTGGTACGCTTAAGGCAATCAGAAATAACATGAGCAGAATCGCCGCAGTAAAAACACAACCTATTCTGACGTCTGAATCCTTGTCGTTCAGCTCTAGACACAATCCTATCACACTGCATAGGCTCAGGACTCCGCTCAGAAGACAACGCCGTAGTGTGCAAAACTCTGCGCTCGCGCAAGCGCCGATCAATCTGAATGGCCAGAGACTTAGAATCACTCAGACCAGCAGGCGTGGGGAACCCCACCATAACATCTTTAACGCATTCAGAAAGACCCTTTCTGAAAATTGCCGCCAAGGCATCCTCATTCCATTTAGTCAGCACAGACCATTTTCTAAATTTCTGGCAATACGATACTGCCGCTTCTTGACCCTGACACAGGGCCAACAAGGTCTTCTCAGCATGATCCACTGAATTAGGTTCATCATTAGTGTTGAGCGATACCGTCCGATACTTGAAAGTATCGGTATCGGAAAGTATCGGCCGATACCGGCAAAGTATCGGATCCAATCCGATACCGATACCCGATACCAATACAAGTCAATGGGACTCAAGTATCGGACGGTATTCCTGATGGTTCCCAGGGTCTGAAGGAGAGGAAACTCTCCTTCAGGCCCTGGGATCCATATAAATGTGTAAAAGAAAGAATTAAAATAAAAAATATCGCTATACTCACCCTCCGACGCAGCCTGGACCTCAGCGAGGGAACCGGCAGCGTTGTTTGTTTAAAATTCGCGCTTTTACTTGGTTACGTGAAGTCCCGGCTTGTGATTGGTCAGGGCGGCCATGTTGCCGGGACGCGGACCAATCACAGCAAGCCGTGACGAAATTACGTCACGGCTTGCTGTGATTGGTCCGCGTCCCGGCAACATGGCCGCCATTAACCAATCACAAGCCGTGACGTCACGGGAGGCTGGACACGCGCCCATTTTAAAATGCGCGCGTGTCCAGCCTCCCATGACGTCACGGCTTGTGATTGGTTGCGTCTCCCATGTGACTGCGACGCAACCAATCACAAAGCCGGGACGTAATTTTAAAATCCTTAAGGACCTGAAATTACGTCACGGCTTGCTGTGATTGGTTGCGTCGCCCATGTGACTGCGACGCAACCAATCACAACGCCGGAACGTAATTTTAAAATCCTGAAGGACCTGAAATTACGTCACGGCTTGCTGTGATTGGTTGCGTCCCGGTCACATGGGCGGCACGCAACCAATCACAAGCCGGGACTCACGTAAAGGAAAGAAAAGCGCGAATTTTAAACAAAGAACGCTGCCGCTTCCCTCGGTAAGGTGCAGGCTGCGTCGGAGAGGTGAGTATAGCAATATTTTTTATTTTAATTCTCTCTTTTACACATTTTTACATTAATGTTGTTTCGATACCGATACCCGATATCACAAAAATATCGGATCTCGGTATCGGAATTCCGATACAGCAAGTATCGGCCGATACCCGATACTTGCAGTATCGGAATGCTCAACACTATTCATCATACAATAACCCAAGCGCCTGAAAAAAGGTGTCTACATTAAGCAAAGCCGGATTCCCAGATTCCAGGGAAAATGCCCTATCCTGAGGATCACCACGCAGCAGAGATATAACAATTTTAACCTGCTGGATGGGATCACCAGAGGAACGGGGTTTCAGAGCAAAAAAACAGTTTACAGTTATTTTTAAAGCTCAAAAATTTGGACCTGTCCCCAAAAAACTAATCAGGAGTTGGAATTCTAGGCTCTAAAACCGGAGTCTGAATGATATAATCGGAAATACCCTGTACTCTAGCAGCAAGTTGATCCACACGAGAAGCCAATCCCTGAACATCCATGCCAGCGCCAAACTCCTGAGCCACCCAGAGGTAAAGAGGGAAGAAAAGACACAACAGACTACAGAAAAAAAAAGGCTCAGCACTTTCCTTCCCTTCTTCTGAGATGCAATTAACTCATTGTTGGCCAGTTGTACTGTTGTGATCTGGTGGCCTAGGAGCAGCATGAGACGTACTCTGGAGAAGGTGGTACCTGTACTGACCGCAGACCCTGAACTTAACACAGCAACTAGAAGTAGCCGTGGAATGTACCTAACACTCCCTAGACATCTCGACACAGCCGGAGGACTAAATACCCCTAGAGATAGAAAAGGAAAAACTATCTTGCCTCAGAGAAAATCCCCAAAGGATAGACAGCCCCCCACAAATATTGACTGTGAGAGGAGAGGGAAATAACATACGCAGACTGAAATCAGGATTTAGCAAAGGAGGCCGCTACTAGCTAAATAGAAAGGATAGGACAGAGTACTATGCGGTCAGTATTAAAACACTAGAAAATATCCACCACAGAAAAAAAAAAATCTCCACATCTAACTAAAGATATGGAGGGTATATCTGCCTCTGCAGAGATACCAGCTTGGCTGAGCAAATCCTTAAACAGACCAAGCTGGACAAGACAAAACATGGAAAAGAACTGAACAATAAGGCCCACAGCATGTGGACTGCAAAAAACAAAGCCAGAACTTATCTTTGTTGAAATGAACAGCAAAGCAGGAGAGACCAGGCAGGGATGTGAATCCTCCAGGAACAATGGACAACTGGCACTGACTAAAGGGTCAAGCAAGACTAAATAGCCCAGTCAGAATTGCCATAAGTGGACACACCTGATGAATGCAGCGATCCAAAGACAGCAGCGCTACCACTTATAACCACTGGAGGGAGCCCAAGAGCAGAATTCACAACAGACCCATTAAAGTCAATGGGTCCGTGTAAAACACGTACCGCACACGGACATTCTCCGTGTGCCGTGCAGGAGACAGTGCTCCAGTAAGCGCTGTCCCCCCCACATGGTGCTGAAGCCGCGATTCATATCTTCTGTGCAGCAGCGTTTGCTGTAAAGAAGATATGAATACAGGTAGTCCTCGACTTACGACGTTGATCCGCTCTTACGCGTCGTCGTAAACCGAATTTCGACGTAAGTCGAACCATACGTTCATACAGTACTGTACCATAATAACAGTACAGTGCTGCAAACACTTAGCCTATCCAAACACCTATCCTGTTGTGAATTTACTTTTTGCTCCCTCTAGTGGTTACTAGTTTTTTGACTCTGGTTTTTCTGTCATTCCTTTTATCCGCACCTGGGTCGTTAGTTAAGGGTGTTGCTATTTAAGCTCCCTGGACCTTCAGTTCAATGCCTGGCAACGTAGTTATCAGAGCTAGTCTGCTGTGCTCTTGTCTACTGATCCTGGTTCCAGTTATATCAGCTAAGTCCGCTTTTTGCTTTTTGCTATTTTGTTTTGGTTTTGTATTTTTGTCCAGCTTGTTCCAAATATATATCCTGACCTTTGCTGGAAGCTCTAGGGGGCTGGTGTTCTCCCCCCGGACCGTTAGACGGTTCGGGGGTTCTTGAATTTCCAGTGTGGATTTTGATAGGGTTTTTGTTGACCATATAAGTTACCTTTCTTTATTCTGCTATCAGTAAGCGGGCCTCTCTGTGCTAAACCTGGTTCATTTCTGTGTTTGTCATTTCCTCTTACCTCACCGTTATTATTTGTGGGGGGCTTCTATCCAGCTTTGGGGTCCCCTTCTCTGGAGGCAAGAAAGGTCTTTTGTTTTCCTCTACTAGGGGTAGCTAGATTCTCCGGCTGGAGCGTGTCATCTAGAATCAACGTAGGAATGATCCCCGGCTACTTCTAGTGTTGGCGTTAGGAGTAGATATATGGTCAACCCAGCTACCACTGCCCTATGAGCTGGATTTTTGTATTCTGCAGACTTCCACGTTCCTCTGAGACCCTCGCCATTGGGGTCATAACAGTTTGCCAGGCCAGTATTAAATGTTTAATGCATTGCAGAAGAGGGATTATAAGAAAGAAGATTCTGAGTTTTTTTTTTTTTTTTCTTCTTCCCCTTTACCTCAGAGTGGCTATGCTTGCTGCAGACATGAATGTCCAGACCTTGATTACAAGTGTGGACCAGCTGGCTACTCGTGTGCAGGGCATACAAGACTATGTTATCAGTAATCCTAGGTCAGAACCTAAAATACCGATTCCTGAACTGTTTTCCGGAGACAGGTTTAAGTTTAGGAATTTTGTGAATAATTGTAAATTGTTTTTGTCCCTGAGACCCTGTTCATCTGGAGACTCTGCTCAGCAAGTAAAAATTGTTATTTCGTTCTTACGGGGCGACCCTCAGGATTGGGCTTTTTCGCTGGCGCCAGGAGATCCGGCATTGGCTGATATTAATGCGTTTTTTCTGGCGCTCGGTTTACTTTATGAGGAACCCAATCTTGAGATTCAGGCAGAAAAGGCCTTGCTGGCTATGTCTCAGGGGCAGGACGAGGCTGAAGTGTACTGCCAAAAATTTCGGAAATGGTCCGTGCTGACACATTGGAACGAGTGTGCACTGGCCGCTAATTTTAGAAATGGCCTTTCTGAAGCCATTAAGAATGTTATGGTGGGTTTTCCCATTCCCACAGGTCTGAATGATACTATGGCACTGGCTATTCAAATTGACCGGCGGTTGCGGGAGCGCAAAACCGCAAATTCCCTCATGGTGTTGTCTGAACAGACACCTAATTCGGTGCAATGTGATAGAAAAATCGCAAATTCCCTCATGGTGTTGTCTGAACAGACACCTGATTTAATGCAATGTGATAGAATCCTGACTAGAAATGAGCGGAAAATTCATAGACGCCGGAATGGCTTGTGCTACTACTGTGGTGATTCTACACATATTATCTCAGCATGCTCTAAACGTATAGCTAAGGTTGTTAGTCCTGTCACCGTTGGTAATTTGCAACCTAAATTTATTCTGTCTGTAACTTTGATTTGCTCACTGTCGTCTTTTCCTGTCATGGCGTTTGTAGATTCAGGTGCTGCCCTGAGTCTTATGGATCTGTCATTTGCTAAGCACTGTGGTTTTACTCTTGAACCATTAGAAAATCCTATTCCTCTTAGGGGTATTGATGCTACGCCATTGGCAGCAAATAAACCGCAGTATTGGACACAGGTTACCATGTGCATGACTCCTGAACACCGCGAGGTGATACGTTTCCTGGTTTTACATAAAATGCATGATTTGGTTGTTTTAGGGCTGCCATGGTTACAGACCCATAATCCAGTCCTGGACTGGAAGGCTATGTCAGTCTCAAGTTGGGGCTGTTGTGGTATTCATGGGGATTCCCTGCCTGTGTCTATTGCTTCTTCTACGCCTTCGGAAGTTCCGGAGTATTTGTCTGATTATCAGGATGTCTTCAGTGAGTCTGAGTCCAGTGCACTGCCTCCTCATAGGGACTGTGACTGTGCTATAGATTTGATCCCAGGCAGTAAATTTCCTAAGGGAAGACTGTTTAATCTGTCGGTACCTGAACATACCGCTATGCGTTCATATATCAAGGAGTCTCTAGAGAAAGGACATATTCGTCCGTCTTCTTCCCCTCTTGGTGCGGGATTCTTTTTTGTGGCAAAAAAGGACGGATCTTTGAGACCTTGTATTGATTATCGGCTTTTAAATAAGATCACTGTCAAATTTCAGTATCCTTTACCGCTGTTGTCTGACTTGTTTGCCCGGATTAAAGGTGCCAAGTGGTTCACCAAGATAGATCTTCGTGGTGCGTACAACCTTGTGCGCATTAAGCAAGGTGATGAATGGAAAACCGCATTCAATACGCCCGAAGGTCATTTTGAGTACTTGGTGATGCCTTTTGGGCTCTCCAATGCGCCTTCAGTTTTTCAGTCCTTTATGCATGACATTTTCCGGAAGTATCTGGATAAATTTTTGATTGTTTATCTGGATGATATTTTGGTTTTTTCTGATAATTGGGATTCGCATGTGGAGCAGGTCAGGTTGGTCTTTAAAATTTTGCGTGAAAATTCTTTGTTTGTCAAGGGCTCAAAGTGTCTCTTTGGTGTACAGAAGGTTCCCTTTTTGGGGTTCATTTTTTCCCCTTCTGCTGTGGAGATGGACCCAGTCAAGGTCCGAGCTATTCTTGATTGGACTCAGCCCTCGTCAGTTAAGAGTCTACAGAAGTTCTTGGGTTTCGCTAACTTCTACCGTCGTTTTATCGCTAATTTTTCTAGCATTGTGAAACCTTTGACGGATATGACCAAGAAGGGCTCCGATGTAGCTAACTGGGCTCCTGCTGCCGTGGAGGCTTTCCAGGAGTTGAAACGCCGGTTTACTTCGGCGCCTGTTTTGTGCCAGCCCGATGTCTCACTTCCCTTTCAGGTTGAGGTGGATGCTTCAGAGATTGGAGCAGGGGCCGTTTTGTCGCAGAGAGGCCCTGGTTGCTCTGTTATGAAACCTTGTGCCTTTTTCTCTAGGAAGTTTTCGCCTGCCGAGCGAAATTATGATGTGGGCAATCGGGAGTTGTTGGCCATGAAATGGGCATTTGAGGAGTGGCGTCATTGGCTCGAGGGTGCTAAGCATCGTGTGGTGGTCTTGACTGATCACAAAAATCTGATGTATCTCGAGTCTGCTAAACGCCTTAATCCGAGACAGGCCCGCTGGTCATTGTTTTTCTCCCGCTTTGATTTTGTTGTCTCGTATTTACCAGGTTCAAAGAATGTGAAGGCCGATGCTCTTTCTAGGAGCTTTGTGCCTGATGCTCCTGGAGTCGCTGATCCTGTTGGTATTCTTAAAGATGGAGTTATCTTGTCAGCTATTTCTCCGGATCTGCGACGTGTGTTGCAGAGATTTCAGGCTGATAGGCCTGAGTCTTGTCCACCTGACAGACTGTTTGTCCCGGATAAGTGGACCAGCAGAGTCATTTCCGAGGTTCATTCCTCGGTGTTGGCAGGTCACCCGGGAATTTTTGGCACCAGAGATCTGGTGGCCAGGTCCTTTTGGTGGCCTTCCTTGTCAAGGGATGTGCGGTCATTTGTGCAGTCCTGTGGGACTTGTGCTCGAGCTAAGCCTTGCTGTTCTCGTGCCAGCGGTTTGCTCTTGCCCTTGCCTGTCCCGAAGAGACCTTGGACACATATCTCCATGGATTTCATTTCTGATCTTCCGCTATCCCAGGGCATGTCCGTTATCTGGGTGATATGTGATCGCTTCTCAAAGATGGTCCATTTGGTTCCTTTGCCTAAGCTGCCTTCCTCTTCCGATCTGGTTCCTGTGTTTTTCCAGAACGTGGTTCGTTTGCACGGCATCCCTGAGAATATTGTGTCAGACAGAGGATCCCAGTTCGTTTCCAGATTCTGGCGATCCTTTTGTAGTAGGATGGGCATTGATTTGTCGTTTTCGTCTGCTTTCCATCCTCAGACTAATGGACAGACGGAGCGAACCAATCAGACTTTGGAGGCTTATTTGAGGTGTTTTGTCTCTGCTGATCAGGACGATTGGGTGACATTCTTGCCGTTGGCTGAGTTTGCCCTTAATAATCGGGCTAGTTCCGCCACCTTGGTTTCGCCTTTTTTCTGCAACTCTGGTTTCCATCCTCGCTTTTCTTCGGGTCATGTGGAGCCTTCTGACTGTCCTGGGGTGGATTCTGTGGTGGATAGGTTGCAGCGGATCTGGAATCATGTGGTGGACAACTTGAAGTTGTCACAGGAGAGGGCTCAGCGCTTTGCCAACCGCCGCCGCGGTGTGGGTCCCCGACTACGCGTTGGGGATTTGGTATGGCTTTCTTCCCGCTTTGTTCCTATGAAGGTCTCCTCTCCCAAATTTAAACCTCGTTTTATTGGGCCTTACAAGATATTGGAAATCCTTAATCCTGTATCTTTTCGTCTGGATCTTCCTGTGTCGTTTGCTATTCACAATGTATTTCATAGGTCCTTGTTGCGGCGGTACATTGTGCCTATAGTTCCTTCTGCTGAGCCTCCTGCTCCGGTGTTGGTTGAGGGCGAGTTGGAGTACGTGGTGGAGAAGATCTTGGATTCTCGCCTCTCCAGGCGGAGGCTTCAGTACCTGGTCAAGTGGAAGGGCTATGGTCAGGAGGATAATTCCTGGGTGGTCGCCTCTGATGTTCATGCGGCCGATTTAGTTCGTGCCTTTCATGCCGCTCATCCTGATCGCCCTGGTGGTCGTGGTGAGGGTTCGGTGACCCCTCACTAAGGGGGGGGTACTGTTGTGAATTTACTTTTTGCTCCCTCTAGTGGTTACTAGTTTTTTGACTCTGGTTTTTCTGTCATTCCTTTTATCCGCACCTGGGTCGTTAGTTAAGGGTGTTGCTATTTAAGCTCCCTGGACCTTCAGTTCAATGCCTGGCAACGTAGTTATCAGAGCTAGTCTGCTGTGCTCTTGTCTACTGATCCTGGTTCCAGTTATATCAGCTAAGTCCGCTTTTTGCTTTTTGCTATTTTGTTTTGGTTTTGTATTTTTGTCCAGCTTGTTCCAAATATATATCCTGACCTTTGCTGGAAGCTCTAGGGGGCTGGTGTTCTCCCCCCGGACCGTTAGACGGTTCGGGGGTTCTTGAATTTCCAGTGTGGATTTTGATAGGGTTTTTGTTGACCATATAAGTTACCTTTCTTTATTCTGCTATCAGTAAGCGGGCCTCTCTGTGCTAAACCTGGTTCATTTCTGTGTTTGTCATTTCCTCTTACCTCACCGTTATTATTTGTGGGGGGCTTCTATCCAGCTTTGGGGTCCCCTTCTCTGGAGGCAAGAAAGGTCTTTTGTTTTCCTCTACTAGGGGTAGCTAGATTCTCCGGCTGGAGCGTGTCATCTAGAATCAACGTAGGAATGATCCCCGGCTACTTCTAGTGTTGGCGTTAGGAGTAGATATATGGTCAACCCAGCTACCACTGCCCTATGAGCTGGATTTTTGTATTCTGCAGACTTCCACGTTCCTCTGAGACCCTCGCCATTGGGGTCATAACACTATCCTAACACAGTACCCTACATAATTATCAATAAAGATAGGTACAGTAAAATATTGTACAGTACAGTACGTTTAATAATGAAGTACAGTACTACTGTACTGTAAGTGCTGTAACAGGTAATAAACAGTGTACTGTACAGTACTGTAATAAACAAAGATAACCATTCCAAAGAAAGAACAGGCTTATTGGGAGGAATCAGCAGAAGGTGCTGGAGATACTGGGGCAGGGGAGTCAAGATGGGCAGGTGAGTCAAGAGGGGCAGGAGAGGTAGAGGGTACAGGTACAGGATCTGTTGCAGGATCTGTTGCAGGCCTCTCTACCTTCTTGAAGTACTGCTGCAGGTTAGTTTGGAAGGAGACCATCTTCCTCTCCTCCAAGATCTCCTTGTAACACCTAAGGGAATCCATGACTCCTCCGGCAACCCTAGTGTACCTTTCCATGTTGGGATCCTCAGCCTCAAACCTTGACAATCCTTCCTGTATCAGGGCAAAACCTCCTGCCAAGCCCTGCCTTGTAAATCTCTTACGTTCTGGGGTTGGTATGTCCTCCTCTTCCTCTATCATCTGCTTCTCCAGTTGAATAAGGTCCTCAGCAGATAACTCCTCTCCATGAGATGCCAGTAGCTCTGTGACATCATCCTCCTCCACCTCCAGATTCATTGTCTTACTCATATCAACAACATTCTTTATGACACTAGTCACTGACTCTTGGACCTCTGTGACATCATTCACAAACTGGGGACACAGTTTTTTCCACACACCATTCATACTGGTCTGCTTAACCTCATCCCAGGAATCAGCAATGTTATTCACAGCATCAAGGATGTTGTATGTTTTCCAAAAGGCCTTTAGAGTCAAGTCCTTATTCTTTTCAGTTGCTGCTAAAGCATTACCAATGACCCTAGTAGGAGGTAGTAGGCCTTGAATGTAGCAATGACTCCTTGGTCCATAGGCTGTATTAGGGCAGTGGTATTAGGTGGAAGGTAAACCACCTTGACATTATGGTTAAAGTCATCCAGACGGGCAGGGTGTCCAGGGGCATTGTCCAGAATTAGCAACACCTTAAAGGGGATATCCTTGGAGGTACAATACCGCTCCATGCCTGGCGCAAAATGGTTGGTGAACCAGTCATCAAACACTGCAAGTGTCACCCATGCCTTCCTATTAGACTTCCAGATGACTGGTAGTTGACTCTTTGAAATGCCCTTGAGTGCCCTTGGATTCTCAGCCTGATACACCAGCATGGGCTTCAGTTTGTAGTCGCCAGCAGCATTGCCCCCAAGAAGCAAAGTCAGTCTCTCCTTGCCGACTTTATGACCTGGTGCTGACTTCTCCTCCTTGGCGATGTACGTACGGTTAGGCAAACATTTCCAAAACAAGCCTGTCTCATCCACGTTGAACACTTGTTGAGCACAGTAACCACCCTCCTCAATTATCTCAGCCAATGCTTTAGGAAACTCAGTTGCTGCTTTCTCATCAGCACTAGCAGCTTCACCTTGCACTTTAATGTTATGGAAATTGGCACGATCCTTAAACCTCATAAACCAACCCCTACTCGCCACAAATTCTTCACTTTCACTTCCTTCCCCCTTTTCTCTTTTCAACACCTCAAACAGTCGCCTAGCCTTCTCCTGAATAACCATAAGGCTCACAGGGATACGGCGTTGATTTTGGTCTTCCAACCAAAGCACCAATAATCTTTCCATCTCAATAATAAGCCCACTCCGCTGATTTGTTATCACTGTCGCTTTCATAGGAGCAGATCCTTTCACATGTTCAAGGATACGATCTTTATCCTTGATAATCGTAGCGACAGTCGAACGACTAAGTCCTAATGACCTGCCAATTTCTGTTGGTGTTTCCCCCTTATCAGATCGCCTTATGATATCCACTTTCACCTCCATGGTGATGGCCTTCCTTTTCTTTGATTCACTGCTGGTGTCAGATGAGTCTACTTTGCATTTGGGAGCCATAATGAAGGGTGTTATGGTGTGCAGGAGGCTCAGTTTCCTCTGTAACCGGGTACAGTGTACAGTACTGGACTCTATAGTTCCGCCCCTGCACGTAGTTCGACTTACGACGCAAAACATCGTAAGTCGGAATGAGGCGTCGTATAAAGCGTCGTAAACACGAAACGACGTAACCCGAGACCGTCGTAAACCGAGGACTAATTGTAATCCATTTTTTTAGTGGTATTTCGTGTTTAAAATAAAGCTCCATGTCCCCACCCCCTGCGCTCCCCCCCGCTGTTCTGAAAATACTCACCCGGCTCCCTCGTTAGCTGTCGCTGCTTCCTGTCCTGGCCGCACCTTCTCCTGTATGCGATCACGTGGGGCCGCTCATTTACAGTAATGAATATGCGGCTCCACCCCTATGGGAGGTGGAGCCGCATATTCATGACTGTAATCAGCGGCCCCATGTGACCGCATACAGTAGAAGGTGCGGCCAGGACAGGAAGCAGCGACAAATTCACAGGAATTTTTGGAATGTTTAAAAAAAATTGAACATTTAACTTTTTTTCACAAAATTTTTACTTCAGATCCAATTTGTTTTATTTTACCAAGGGTAACAGGAGAAATTGGACCAAAAAAGTTGTTGTACAATTTGTCCTGAGTACGCCGATACCCCACATGTTGGGGTAAACCATTGATTGGGCACATGGCAGAGCTCGGACGGGAAGGAGCGCCATTTGACTTTTCAATGCAAGATTTGCTGGAATTGAGATCGGAACCCATGTCGCGATTGGAGAGCCCCTGATGTGCCTAAACAGTGGAAACCCCCACAAGTGACACCATTTTGGAAAGTAGACCCTCTAAGGAACTAATCTAGATGTGTGGTGAGCACTTTGAACCTCCAAGTGCTTCACAGAAGTTTATAATGTAGAGCCGTAAAAAAAAATTCATATTAATTTTCACAAAAAATGATTTTTTGCCCCCAATTTTTTATTTTCCCAAGAGTAACAAGAGAAATTGGACCACAAAAGTTATTGTCCAATTTGTCCTGAGTACGCTGATACCCCATACATTGGGGGGAACCACTGTTTGGGCGCACTGCAGAGCTCGGAAGGGAAGGAGCGCCGTTTGAAATGCAGACTTAGAAGGATTGGTCTGCAGGTGTCATGTTGCATTTGCAGAGCCCCTGATGTACCTAAACAGTAGAAAACCCCACAAGTGACCCCATATTGGAAACTAGACCCCCCACGGAACTTATCTAGATGTGTTGTGAGAATTTTGAACCAACAAGTGTTTCACTACAGTTTATTACGCAGAGCCGCGAAAATAAAAAATATATTTTTTTCCACAAAACTGATATTTTAGCCCCCACGTTTTTATTTTCCCAAGGGTAACAGGACAAATTGGACCCCAAAAGTTGTTGTCCAACTTGTCCTGAGAACGCTGATACCCCATATGTTGGGGGAACCACTGTTTGGGCGCACAGGAGAACTCGGAAGGGAAGGAGCACTGTTTTAGTTTTTCAAAGCAGAATTGGCTGGAATTGAGATTGGATGCCATGTCGCGTTTGGAGAGCCCCTGATGTGCCTAAACAGTGAAAACTCCCCAATTCTAACTGAAACCCTAACCCCAACCCTAACCCCAGCCCTAACCCTAGCCCTAACCCCAACCCTAACCCTAGCCCTAACCCTAGTCCTAACCCTAGAGCTACTTTCACACTAGCATTTTTTTGCATACGTCATAATGCGTCGTTTTGGCGAAAAAACGCATCCTGCAAAGTCATCTGCAGGATGCGTTTTTTCCCCATAGACTAACATTAGCGACGCATTGCGACGTATTGACACACGTCGCAACCGTCGTGCGACGGTTGCGTCGTGTTGTGGCGGACCGCCGGCAGCAAAAAACGTTACATGTAACTTTTTTTGTGCCGACGGTCCACCATTTCCGACCGCGCATGCGCGGCTGGAACTCCGCCCCCACCTCCCCACACCTCACAATGGGGCAGCGGATGCGTGGAAAAACAGCATCTGCTGCCCCCGTTGTGCGGCGCTTGCACAGTATGCGTCGGTACGTCGGGCCGACGCAGCGCGACGGCCCCGTACCGACGCTAGTGTGAAAGTAGCCTAACGGGAAAATGGAAATAAATATATTTTTTTAAATTTTATTATTTTTCCCTAACTAAGGGGGTGATGAAGGGGGATTTGATTTACTTTTATAGCGTTTTTTGGGCGGATTTTTATGGTTGGCAGCCATCACACACTAAAAGACGCTTTTTATTGCAAAAAATAGTTTTTGCATCACCACATTTTGAGAGCTATAATTTATCCATATTTTGGCCCACAGAGTCATGTGAGATCTTGTTTTTTGTGGGACGAGTTGACGTTTTTATTGGTACCATTTTCGGGCACGTTACATTTTTTGATTGCTTTTTATTCCGATTTTTGGGAGGCGGAATGAACAAAAACCAGCAATTCCTGAAATTCTTTTAGGGGGGGCGTTTATACCATTCCACGTGTGGTAAAATTGATAAAGCAGTTTTATTCTTCAGGTCAGTACGATTACAGCGATACCTCATTTATGTAATTTTTTTATGTTTTGGCGCTTTTACACAATAAAAACTATTTTATATAAAAAAATTATTGTTTTTGCATCACTTTATCCTGAGAGCTATAACTTTTTTATTTTTCTGCTGATGATGCTGTATGGCGTTTTTTTTTTGCGGGACAAGATGACGTTTTCAGCGGTTCCACGGTTATATATATCCGTCTTTTTGATTGCGTGTTATTCCACTTTTTGTTTGGTGGTATGAGAATAAAGCGTTGTTTTTTGCCTGTTTTTTTTTTTTTTTTACGGTGTTCACTGAAGGGGTTAACTAGTGATATAGTTTTATAGGTGGGGTCGTTACGGACGCGGCGATACTAAATATGTGTACTTTTATTGTGTGATTTTTTTTTAATTTAGATAAAGAAATGTATTTATGGGAATATTTTTTTTTCTTTATTTAGGATTTTTTTTTTCTTTTTTTTTACACATGTGGACATTTTTTTTTTTTACTTTTTTACTTTGTGCCAGGGGGGGACATCACAGATCGGTGATCTGACAGTGTGCACAGCACTCTGTCAGATCACCGATCTCACACACAAGAGCAGAGGCTTGCCGGTGCCTGCTCTCAGCAGCTCTTGCAGGCGCCGGCAAGCCAGGTCAGTAAATGACCCGGAAGGAGTCCTGCGGCCATCTTGGATCCGGGGACTCCTTCCAGGTCACCGGAGCAGCGCGATCTCATCGCGTTGCTCCGGTAGGAGAACGCAGGGAGCCCCCGTCCCTGCGCGATCCCCCTCTATACCGCTGTCACTATTGACAGCGGCATCAGAGGGGTTAAATGCCCGCGATCGGCGATAGCGATGATCGTGGGCATTGCTGCGGGGTGTCAGCTGTCATATACAGCTGACACCCGCACCCGATCACCGCGGCGCTCAGCGCGAGACTGCGGTGATCGATGCCCCGTACTAGTACGGCGCATGGCACGAAGGGGTTAATTATTTACAAAACCATTTAGTTTCTTATGTTACAGAATTGCAATATATCCACAAAAAGCCAATGCCATTTGTTGCCTCTGTTTGGAATCCATTTTTTTTTTACCACACCCATAAACTTGAAAGGGTGAGTTTCATCCAATTTACGGAATAAACTAGTGCATGCTGCAATTTTTTTCACACACAAATTTGGTCAGTGAAAAATATCATTCCCCTGTACTGCCCCATTGAATATTATTAGACTGAGTACTTTCCATTTCTTTGTCACAAACACCACTTTGACAGAAAATACGGTCATGTAAATGAGCCCTAATGGGGCTTTAATACAACATCTTTATGCCATGGGGCTTAGAATGCAATTTTTGTCCACACAGCATCTACAGGTTCTACAAGTGGTAACTACTAGGACACTGCTAGAGAAGAACTGTGCTTATTACTTCCTTAGATATATAATTTATGGCCACACAGCATCTACAGGTTCTACAAGTGGTGACTACCAGGGCACTGTTAGAGAAGAACTGTGCTTATGAGGCTGCCGTCACACTAGCAAGTTTTACGGACGTAAGAGTGCATAAAATACGTCCATAAAACACGCCTAACAAACGGCCCAATTATTCCCAATGGGTCAGGTCCTATCAGCCATATATAACGCATCCGTAATATACGCCTTTCTACGGCCATACAAAATTGCAGCATGCTGCATTTGTCAGCGTATTGCACAAAAAACACGCCAATGAAAGTCTATGGGGGCGAGAAAAATACGGATTCCACACGGACCAGCAGTGTGACTTGCGAGAAATATGCAGTGGTGTTAGTGAAAAGCCGGTAATTCAATTGCCGGCTTTTCATTTCTCCTTCCCCAACCCGACAGGATATGAGACATGGTTTACATACAGTAAACCATCTCATATCCCCTTTTTTTTTTGCATATTCCACACTACTAATGTTAGTAGTGTGTATGTGCAAAATTTGGGCACTGTAGCTTGTAAAATAAAGGGTTAAATCACGGAAAAAATTGGCGTGGGCTCCCGCACAATTTTCTCCGCCAGAGTGGTAAAGCCAGTGACTGAGGGCAGATATTAATAGCCAGGTGAGGGTCCATGGTTATTGGCCCCCCCTGGCTACAAACATCTGCCCCCAGCCACCCCAGAAAAGGCACATCTGGAAGATGCGCCTATTCTGGCACTTGGCCACTCTCTTCCCACTCCCGTGTAGCGGTGGGATATGGGGTAATGAAGGGTTAATGTCACCTTGCTATTGTAAGGTGACATTAAGCCAGATTAATAATGGAGAGGCGTTAATTATGTCACCTATCCATTATTAATCCAATTGTCTGAAAGGGTTAAAAAAAACACACACGTTATTAAAAAGTATTTTAATGAAATAAACAAACAGGTTGTTTTAGTATTTTATTGCTCTCTCAATCCATCCGGAAGACCCTCGCTTGGCAAAATAATAAACCAACAATATACATACCTTCGGATGAACTGTCAGGTCCCACGAAGTAAATCCATCTGAAGGGGTTAAATCATTTTACAGCCAGGAGCTGCGCTAAAGCACTGCTCGTGGCTGTAAAAACCCCGGGTGCTGAAAGGAAAGCTGGGTGATCTGTACTTACATTGAGTTGCGGTGAGGCGCCCTCTGGTGGATGTTCTCATGAACTGCAGCCTTGGAAAAGTTCCCACGCTCGAGTTCATATGAGTTCATCCAACAGAGGGCGCCTCACCGCGACTCAATGTAAGTACAGATCACCCAGCTTTCCTTTCAGCACCCGGGGTTTTTAATAATGTGTGTGTGTGTTTTTTAACCCTTTCATACAATTGGATTAATAATGGATAGGTGACATAATTGACGCCTCTCCATTATTAATCTGGCTTAATGTCACCTTACAATAGCAAGGTGACATTAACCCTTCATTACCCCATATCCCGCCGCCAATTTTTTCCGCGATTTAACCCTTTATTTTAGCAGCTACAGCACCCAAATTTTGCACATACACACTACTAACATTAGTAGTGTGGAATATGCAAAAAAAAAGGGGATATGAGATGGTTTACTGTATGTAAACCATGTCTCATATCATGTCGGGTTTGTGAAGGAGAAATGAGAAGCCTGCAATTGATTTACCGGCTTTTCACATATATCGCGCTGAATTAAATATAAATACAGAATATATATTTATGTGTCTCAATGACATATATATATATATATATATATATATATATATATATATATATATATATATATACTGTATATATGTTTTACCGAACATTTGAGCACATAAATCCATTAGATGTCGGTTTTGCAAGCCTGCGAGAAAATATCGCAGTACGGATGCCATACGGATTACATACGGAGGATGCCATGCGCAAAATACGCTGACACACCCTGCCTACGGATGACATACGGACCACTATTTTGGGAACATTTCTCCGTATTACGGCCGTAAAAAACGGACCGTATTGTCTTACGCTGAGTGTGACGCCGGCCTTACTTCCTTAGATATGTAGTTTGGTTTGCCCTTTGTTTTTGAAATTTGTTGCATTATCAGGCCGATATCTAAATAGACCACTAGAAAGATGATTATTGATGCATTTGCCTTGACTTTTTCTACTGTCCGAATTAATTTGTACAAGGTGATACACTCGCTACTTGATCCTGAGAAAAATCCTCTAACTTCCAAAAGAGACTATCTTTCAGACTGAAATTTGGACATACCTTGGTTCATGAGAAAATGCAGGTGTTGAAAATTTCCACTATTTGCTTGCTTCCAGGTGAAGATCCAATTTTTTTTTCTGTATTACGCAGGACATCTGGGGTCATAGCATTAATTTCTTGCTATATGTTCTCTCAGAGTGCCTGTAATGTTTGTGGCTTGTTACTCTAAATCTGGCCTTTTAAATGGCTCCAAAAGAAAAAATCTGACAGTGTTAAATCAAGTGATCTTGGTGGCCACAGTCCCTTAGAAATTACCCTGTCAGCAAAAAATGTTTCAATACACGGTTTGTTTCTTTCATTTTCTAATAATTGTGCGAACAGTTGTTGCCTTCTCACCAAGCTGCTTGCCTATTTTCCTGTAGTGCCTGTAGTCAATCCCAGCCTTGTGCAGGTCTACAATTTTGTCACTGGTGTACTTAGACAGCTTTTCTTTGTCTTGGCCATGATTGAGAGGATGGTGTGTGATGGATTGTGTGGACAGGTGTCTTTTATACAGGTAACGAGTTCAAACAGGTGCAATAAATAAAGGTAATGAGTGCAGAGTAGGAGGGCTTCTTAAATAAAAACTAACAGGTATGTGAGAGCTAGAATTCTTGCTGGTTGGTAGGGGATCAAATACTTATTTCATGCAATAAAGTGCAATGTAATTATTAAAGAATCATACAATGCAATTTTCTAGTTTTTATTTTTAGATTCTGTCTCTCACAGTTGAAGTATATCTATGATAGCAATTACAGACCTCTCCATTCTTTGAATGTGGGAAACTTGCATAATCGGTAGCGTATCAAATAAGTTTGGGGTCCATACCAAACACCTAGTGTCCATGAATGGACCCTGAACACAGACTTCTCCAGGAAGTCCATGTTTACGTGCTGGTTTGGCAGCCCAAACATAGGGTGTTTCCAACGCTGTCATCTGTGTAACTGGGAGAAACACTGTCTCTAGCCAGTGGTAAAAAGGTTACCACTGGCCAGAGCACTACAGTTTAGAAGCTGCCATACAGATGATAGCATGTGAACCAGCAGCTGTGACTGGCCTTAAAAAGGTTACCACGGATCACAGGCATTGGCTGATTAGCGTACTACTCTCATAATTATGTGCCTGCTTTCGCTGATAGCAGCAAGAGCAGGAGTACTTCAATCATGAGAGTGTTAAGTGTCGAGTTCCCACCGCTGCGCAGGGGAAATCTCGAATCATGTCATGCGGTCTCTCCAGCCGCAGTGGAACTGCTCAGCGGAGACGTCAGTCCCAGCGCCTGGCTTGGACAGATAATGCACGTTTGGTTACTGCTGCCCTTCCAGGTTCAGCCATTATAACCAGTACACTAGTTAAGGTATTATTCCATGTGTACAGCGCGACTCTGTGAGGCAACAGAGCTCGCTTTCATTTCACACGGGGTGAGGTTTAACCCACGTGTGAGCTCAGTGTCCATCCGCCATTACTTTGCAGCAGGTATCTCTGCACAGTGGACCCCGGGCTGCGAACGCACCTCATATCAATCTCTCTATTACTTGGTGCATTCCACTAGCCTTAACAGTATACTAGCGCCAGGGTCTGGCTAGTAATGGTGGATTATTATTATTATTTATTATTGATGAACAGCAACTGCTGATGTACATCCAGCAGCTGGAGGGCAGGTTGGCGGCTCTCGAGCACACAACCTCAGCTGTGGATGTTACCGCCGTAGCTGTTCAGGCTGCTAGCGTGGCTGCAGCAAGTTTGTCCACTGCCATCCCTGTTCCGACCTTATCTCACCTCCCGCTGCCAGATAAATACTCTGGTGATGGTAAATCTTGTAGGGGTTTCTTGAGCCAGTGCGCAATCCACCTCGAGCTCCTGGCTGCACGTTTTCCCAGAGCGGGAAAGGTGGGATTCATTATATCTCTCCTGTCGGACAGGGCGTTGGAGTGGGCTACGCCGCTGTGAGAGTGTGGTGATCATGTGGTGCAGAGTGCTCCGCTGTTCTTGAGCACTCTGAAACAGGTCTTTTTAGGACCTCGAGACAATAGAGAAACTTGGCACTCAAAAATACTTTAGCGTGGATAGTTATTTATTCAATGTGCATCCATAGAGACAAAAGTTGAAAGTTTTTGGTCCACATCCGGACCTTCACCAGAACAATTATACTGGTATACTGGGAAATACGTATATCCTGTCAAAACTGGTTCCAACAGAGCTTTCAAAGAAGCCTGGATGCGAAGAGGAATCATGAGTGTGTCCGCGCACATGGACCTCTTGTCTGGTGCTGAGCCTCCCCGGGGTCGAGTCTACCCGTTATCTCTCCCGGAGATGGAGGCAATGTCTCAGTACATCCAGGAGAATCTGACAAGAGGATTAATTAGGAAGTCAGTGTCACCTGCAGGGACTGGGTTCTTCTTCGTGAAGAATAAGAACGGAGAATTACGTCCATGCATAGATTACAGGGGTCTTAACGCCATCACCGTTAAGAATAAGTACCCACTGCCCCTGATATCTGAGCTCTTTGATAGGCTTCGGGGAGCAAGGGTATTTACTAAACTAGATCTGCGGGGTGCTTACAACCTGATTCGCATCCGTGAGGGGACGAATGGAATATGGCTTTTAACACCAGGGATGGGCACTATGAATACCTGGTGATGCCCTTCGGGCTCTGTAATGCCTCAGCCGTTTTCCAAGACTTTGTGAATTATATCTTCCGGGATATGCTCTCCACCTCGGTCGTAGTCTATCTGGATGATATTCTCATCTACTCTCCAAATATGGACTCCCACCAGAGACATGTTTGCAAAGTCTTCAACCTCCTATGGGCAAACTCCCTCTATGCCAAGTTGGAGAAGTGTGTGTTTGAGCAGGAGTATTTGCCTTTCCTGGGCTATATCATCTCGGCCCAAGGCGCCAAGCTACAGGCTGTGATAGACTGGCAGTAACCCCATTCTCTCAAAGTGGTGCAGCACTTTATGGGGTTCATCAACTTTTATCGCCAGTTCATTCCTCACTTCTCAACTTTGGTAGCGCCTCTGGTTTCCCTCACCAAGAAAGGAGCAAATCCCAAATTGTGGTCAGAGGAGGTTTCCAAGGCCTTCCTCTCTATTAAGTTCCACTTTACTAGCGCTCCCATTCTACATCGCCCCGATGTAGATAAACTTTTCATAATGGAGGTGGATGCCTCATCTGTCGGTGCTGGAGCAGTCCTATTCCAAAAGGATGCTCAAGGTCAGAAGCATCCTTGATTCTTTTTCTCTAAGACCTTCACACCGTCAGAGAGGAATTATTCCATCGGGGACAGGGAGTTGCTAGCTATGAAGTTGGCCTTCTCGGAGTGGAGACACCTCCTGGAGGGGGCTCATTTTCCCTTCCAAGTCTATACTGACCACAAAAATGTGGTTTACTTGCAGACTGCCCTTCGGCTAAATGCTCACCAGGCTAGATGGTCCTTGTTCTTCTCCCATTTCCACTTCACTCTCCATTATCTTTCCAGGGAGAAGAACATCCGTGCCGACACTCTCTCCCGCTCCATAGTATCATCAGTGGAGGAGGAGGAGCCTCGGTTAATTGTCCCTTCGGAGAGTCTGAGGACCGTGGCCCCAGTTTTGCTAGAGTCTGTGCCTCAGAGAAAGACTTTTGTGCCATCTAATTTACAACCGGAGGTCCTCTCTTGGGCTCACTCATCCAGGGTGGTGGCCATTTTGGGACTAAGAGGACATCTGAGCTTCTGGTGAGGACATACTGGTGGCCACATATGGCCTGAGACATCGGAGACTATATTCGGGCATGTGTCTCTTGCACCAAGAATCGGTCTCCTCGGCAACGGCCTGCTGGGCTACTTTACCCCCTGTCGGTGGCAGACAGGCCCTGGGAGATGGTCAGGATGGACTTCATGGTGGGCTTACCCAAGTCTTGTAGCTGCACCATTATCTGGGTATGTAGAAAAGCTGCGGAGACACCATCACGTGTTTCTCAACGCAAGCAATGAATAGCCAGGTCTTTCACCGGGAAGGAACAACCACGGGATGGTGTCTCCGCGGTGTTGGATGTTTTGATCTCCCCGAGGTCATTCATCCTCATGTTTATAGTCTTTTCACTAGACACTGCTCCTAATAGCCAGTTCCTACTCCACACTGATGAGGGGCAAATACCCCAAAACAGCTGTCTGTGGATGGATACCATGTTTTGGCATAGCTGGTTTTCATTTATTGGATGCTGCCCTTTCCGTGGTTGTTCCTTCCCGGTGAAAGACCTGGCTATTCATTGCTTGCGTTGAGAAACACATGATGGTGTCTCTGCAGCTTTTCTACATGCATTTGCATATTTCCAATAAGGGATGGGGGCAGTGTTCTGGATCACTGCGTTGAGAAACACGTGATGGTGTCTCCGCGGTGTTGGATGTTTTGATCTCCCCGAGGTCATTCATCCTCATGTTTATAGTCTTTTCACTAGGCACTGCTCCTAATAGCCAGTTTCCTACTCCACACTGATGAGGGGCAAATACCCCGAAACAGCTGTCTGTGGATGGATACCATGTTTTGGCATAGGTAGTTTTCCTTTATTGGATGCTGCCCTTCGCTTGGTTGTTCCTTCCCGGTGAAAGACCTGGCTATTCATTGCTTGCGTTGAGAAACACGTGATGGTGTCTCCGCAGCTTTTCTACATGCATTTGCATATTTCCCATAAGGGATGGGGGCAGTGTTCTGGATCACTGCATTGAGAAACACATGATGGTGTCTCCGCGGTGTTGGATGTTTTGATCTCCCCGAGGTCATTCATCCTCATGTTTATAGTCTTTTCACTAGGCACTGCTCCTAATAGCCAGTTTCCTACTCCACACTGATTAGGGGCAAATACCCCGAAACAGCTGTCTGTGGATGGATACCATGTTCTGGCATAGGTGGTTTTCCTTTATTGGATGCTGCCCTTCCCGTGGTTGTTCCTTCCCGGTGAAAGACCTGGCTATTCATTGCTGGCGTTGAGAAACACGTGATGGTGTCTCCGCAGCTTTTCTACATGCATTTGCATATTTCTAATAAGGGATGAGGGCAGTGTTCTGGATCACTGTGTTGAGAAACATGTGATGGTGTCTCCGCGGTGTTGGATGTTTTGATCTCCCCGAGGTCATTCATCCTCATGTTTATAGCCATTATCTGGGTAGTCACCAACCATTTTTCTAAAATGGTGCACTTGGTGCCGCTTCCATGGTTACCTTCTGCACGGGCCTTGGCGGCGTTGTTCATTAAACATATTTTCCATCTACATGGCATGCCTGACAAAATTATCAGTGACCGGGGTCCCCAGTTTGCATCTCCATTTTGGAGAGAGCTCTGTTGTTTACTCAGCATTGAGCTGAATCTCTCTTCTGCGTACTATCCCGAGATGAATGGGCTGGTAGAGAGGGCCAACCAGACTCTGGTCACATACCTGCGACATTTTGTCTCCGCCAGGCAGGATGACTGGGCATCTTTGTTACCTTGGGCGGAATCTGCTTTGAACAACGCCATAGCAGACTTCACTGGGCAGACTCCATTTCTCCTTAATTACGGCCAGCATCCGCTTGTCCCTGTGCATATACCCGTGTCATCCACCGATTCTACGGTGGCAGACTTGACGGTGGAGGCATGGGACATTTGGGACCGCACATAGGATGCCATCCGGGCCCCCAAGGAGAGAATGAGGGTTTCTGCCAATGCACACCGGCGCCCCGCTCCGACCTTTGTTCCTGGCGACTTAGTGTGGCTCTCCGCCCGTAATATCAGGCTGCAAGTTGAGTCCACTAACTTTTTGCCTCGCTACATAGGCCCTTTCAAGGTTCTGGAACAGGTTAACCCTGTGGTCTACCGTTTGGCTATTCCTCCGTGCCTAGGTATCACCGACACTTTTCATGTATCCCTCTTAAAGCCCGTCTATATGTTCTGGTTTTTCGAGTCATCTGCCGGGACGTCGGGTTCATCCACGGATGAGTAAGAGGTGAACGCTATCTTGGGGTGCAAGGTGGTACATGGCAAAAATACTATCTGGTGGATTGGAAGGGCCACGGCCCAGAGGACAGAACCTGTGGAGCACATTCGGGCTCTGCTGCCCATTGCAGCCTTTGAACGTAGCGAGGCCCAAGGAGGGGGGCCCTTGGAGGGGGGTAATGTTAGGTGTCAAGTTCTTGCCGCTGCACAGGGGGAATCTCGAACCATGTCCGCTGCAGTCTCCCATTCTTCTCCAGCCACAGTGGAACCTGCTCAGTGGAGACGTTGGTTCCAGCGCCTGGCTCGGACAGATACTGCATGTTTGGTTACTGCTGCCCTTCCAGGTTCAGCCATTATAACCAGTACTGTTCGGCTGCAAGCAGGCGCTCCTGGGACTAAGTCCTGTTTTTCTCCTTCTGAGCATGTCCAAGGGAGAACCTCTCATTGGAGGTCGGGGGTCACACGCTCAGGTCCTGTAGCAGCTCCTATTGGTCCACTAGGAAGGTCCTGAGAGCTACAACTATAAAAGATTTGCATGGTCACACGGCCATGCGCTATTATCATTTGTGTTTGGCTGTTGCCAGTGGATACTCTACCACTCAGTTCATATGTGGTGTGAGTCTGTTTAGCTTTGGGGCTGTACACTCAGGCAGGCAGCTAGCATCAGTGGGGGCAATTTGCCTTGGCTTAGTATCTGGTGCCTTCATGTGTGCGGTTAGCACCGAAGAGTTCCAGAGCAAGCACAACCCTAGTTAGGGTTGAGGCAACAGAGCTTGCTTTCATTTCACGCGGGGTGAAGTTTAACCCATGTGTGAGCTCAGTGTCCATCCGCCATTACTTTGCAGCAGGTATCTCTGCACGGTGGACCCCGGGCTGCGAACGCACCTCTTATTAATCTCTCTATTACTTGGTGCGTTCCGCTAGCCCTAACAGTGAGTATTCACCAGCTGATGCCTGTGCAATAAATAAATTTTAAAAAATGGTGTGGAGTCCTGTTTATTTTTGACAACCAGCGCAGGCAAAACTGACAGCTGCAGGCTGCAGCTCTCAGCTGTCAGCTTTATCTTGGCTGGATATAAAAAATAGAGGGGTCCCCATGTAAGGGGGTGCATTATGACCTTGCATTTTTCTTGCCCATCCCGGTACCGTATGTTATAATGTATATTTATGTATAATGTTATGTTTTACCTTTGACTACTGCTATTGGATAAGTTTCATAATGTACATATTTATTACTGCTGCTTTGTATAAGGAGATGTTCATTGTTTATCATAGGGAAAGCATAGTACTCTGTTTGGCCCACTAGATGGGGCAAAGCGGACAGAAGAGTATCTGAGTGTGGTGAAGCTAGACAGAGAGGACGCTGTGATGCCGAATGGGATGGGAAGACCAGGGTGCATGCTGAAGGAGGACAGGGAAAGCACAGGAAAAGTGACTGAGGCAAACTCTGTGGTACCCGAAGTGCATGCTGTAATTGATTTGAACGGGCTGAGAACAGACAACAGTAAAGTTACTTGTTTAAAGCTGGAAATGGGCTGTGTCTCTGTTTGTGAACTAGCGTCCAGAGCAAGCCCTGATGAAGCGGAGCATAAAGTAACAGGTATGCTGACAGAGAACTTTGAACTGCATGTGATTGGAGACCGGGGTGCGTTGGAGCCGTTTATCTCAGCCATTTTTGACAACCAGCCAAGCTAAAACAAACAGCTGGATGCTGGTAACCTCAGACTGGTAAGATGCCATAGATGTTGGCTCCTCCAGCCTAAAAATAGCAGCCCTCAGCCACCCAGAAAATGTGCATCTATTCGATGTGCCAATTCTGGTGCTTTGCCCTGCTCTTCCCACTTGCCCTGGTGCGGTGGCAAATGGGCTAATAATTGTGGGGTTGATGTCAGCTTTGTAATGTCAGCTGACATCTAGTCCACAGGTTAGTAATGGACCATATAGTCAGATTCTAATAAACAAACAGCAAGAATGAAGCTCTATATTTGAAATAAACACACAGACTCCTTTATTAGAAATAAAATCTCACCACCCTCTTTTACTCATTTATTACTGCAAAATAAAAAATAGTATAACACCAGGGCAAATGGGAAGAGTGAGTCTAATCAAATGGATGCACCATTTCTGGGGAGTCTGAGACTTGATGTTTTTAGTCTGGGAGGGGCCAATATCCATGGCCCTTTCCTAGGCTATTAATATCAGCCTACAGTGTTTGTTTAGCCTTTTTTTGGTTATTGAATATAGAGGGGACCCCACATAATTTTTTTGGGAGGTATACCCTATAGTAACCATTAAAGGCTAAGCACACAGCTGTAAGCTGCTATTAATAGCCTGGGAAACTTTATGGCTATTGACCCATTCCCAGAATAACATAATCTCCCAGCACTCAGTTTTCCCTCTGCTGTTTATGAAATTTACAGGGGACTGTATGCTGTTTTTTCCATTTATTTTTTAATTTATTCAATAAATAAACAGAATGGGGCACCAGAATGCTAATGTTCGGTGTCTGTATTGGACACCCTGTTGTTCTGAACAGTTAAGCAAGTTGAATATTAATTGATCTCTAAAAGGCTTAAATCTAAATATGACACATTTCCTTTGTATTTTAGGCAAAAATAAAAAAATGTATTTTCATATTTTAAAAATTACAAAAGGAAAATGGGCCGATGCAAGAGTTTGGGCATCCTGCGCGGTTAGTATCTAGTAGCACCATCTTTTGAAAGTATACCAGCCTGTAAAAACTTTTTATAGTCAGACAAGAGTCTTTCAATTCTTGTTGGAAGGATTTTCATCCATTCTTCTTTGGAAAATTCTTCCAGTTCTGTGACATTCCTGGGTCGTCTTGCATACACTGCTAATTTGAGGTGTAGCCACAGATTTTCAGTGATGTTCAGATCAGGGGACTGTGAGGGTCTTTGTAAAACCTTCAGCTTGCGCATTTTGAGGTAGTCTATTGTGGATTTTGATGTGTGTTTAGGATCAGTATACATTTGTTGAAGCCTTCCTCTTGTCTACTTCAGCTTTTTTACAGATTGTGTTATGTTTGCATGAAGAATTTGTTGAAATGCTATTGAATCTATTCTTCTCTCTACCTGTGAAATGTTCCCATTGCCAGTGGCTGCAACACTATTCCAAAGCATGGTTGATCCACCCCCATGTTTTATGGTTGGCGAGATGTTCTTTTCCTGAAATTCTGTTCCTTTTTTTCCTTTACATATACCTTTGATCAATATGGTCAAAGAGTACTATTTTAACCTCATCTGCACACAGGACTGGTTTCAAAAATGCATCAGGCATGTTTAAATGTTCTTTTGCATACTTCTGACCCTGAATTTTATGATGATGACACAGGATAGGTTTTCCTCTGATGATTCTTCCATGAAGGCCATATTTGTGTCTATTGTGTGCAAGTGTCTCTGAACAGTTGAACAAGACACTACATCTCCAGAGTCATATAAATCCTTCTGAAGATCTTTTGCAGTTAAGCAGGGGTTCTGATTTGCCTAACTAGCAATCCTATGAACAGCTCTCACTGAAATTTTGCTTGGTCTTCCACACCTTAACTTGACCAACACTGCTTTGCTATCTTTTTATAGCCTTGTCCTGCATTCCGGGCCTTTACAATTTCCATTTTCAGAGTGCTAGGCAGATGCTTAGAAGATATTTAGCACATAGGTTCCAAATTACATTATAAGGACAAAAGAAGTTCTAATGAAACGTGCATTGGGGCGGCAGGGATATCTCGGTTACTGCCAAGGGCGGGCTGAGCTGGGTGGCAAAGAGGCAAATGCCCCCCGGGCCGCTCCCCCAGCAGCTGCTCAGGGCCATCCACCTGGTGGTGACTACAGCCAGCCGCAATCAAATTGTACGCAGCAGTGTGCTCTGTATTGTGACACTGCCAGCAGCAGACACAGGCGCATCACAGTCAGCGCACATGCCAGGGCCGGGAGCTGTGCACGGCCGTCACCTTGATGGTTGCACAGCTCTCGCTCCCTCCATGTTCTCTCTATACTTCCAGGTCAGGTGTCGGGCAGCACGATGATGTCATGTTGCACGCACCGACATGTCCCGGACCCAGACGCTAGGAGCAGAGAGGCGCTGCAGGGGAGCAACTGGTGAGGTAAGTATGAAAAACTTTTTTGTTTTCTTTATAAAATTAATTAAATGGTGGCCGGGTAACTACAAGTAATGAAGTGGGGGGAGTTAAGGATACTGCACTTGATGAGGGGAGTGGGGGCCGCACATGATGGCATTGGGGGTTAAGGAGACTGCACATGATGAGGGGTGTGGGGGCTGGACATGATGGAATTTGGGGTTAAGGAGGCTGCACATGGTGAAGGGGGGGTGGGGCAGCACATGGTGGAATTTGGGGGTTAAGGAGACTGCACATGATGAGGGGAGTGTGGCAGCACATGATGGAATTTGAGGGTTAAGAAGACTGCACATGATGAAGGGGAGTGGGGCCGCACATGATGGAATTTGGGGGTTAAGGGGACTGCACATGATGAAGGGGAGTAGGGGCTGGAGATGATGGAATTTGGGGGTTAAGGGGACTGCACATGATGAAGGGTAGTGGGGCCACACATGATGGAATTTGGGGGTTAAGTAGACTGCACATGATGAGGGGAGTGGGGCCGCACATGGTAGAATTTGGGGGTTAAGGAGACTGCACATGATGAAGGGGAGTGGGGCCGCACATAAAGGATTTTGGGGGTTAAGGAGACTGCACATGATGAGGGGAGTTGGGCCGCATATGGTTGAATTTGGGGGTTAAGGAGACTGCACATGATGAAGGGGAGCGGGGCTGCACATGATGGAATTTGGGAGTTAATGGAGGCTCCACATGATAAAGGGGGAGTGGGGCTACACATGATGGTTTGGTGGTTAAAGGAGACTGCACATGATGGAGTGAGGGGAGTGGGGCCACACATGATGACGTGGGTGGAAAGGGGGATTGCACATGATGAAATGGGGAGTAAATGGGGCTGCACACAATAAAGGGGGAGTGGGGCTGCATATGATGGAGTTTGGGGGTTAAAGGAGACTGCACATGATGGAGTGAGGGGAGTGGGGCTTCACTTGATGACGTGGTTGGTAAGGGGAATTGCACATGATGGAGTGGGGGGTAAGTGAGGCTGCACATGATGAAGGGGGAGTGGGGCTGCACATGATGGAGTTTGGGGATTAAAGGAGACTGCACATGATGGAGTGGGGCTGTACATGATGGAGTGGGGTTGTACATGATGAAGGGGGAGTGGGCTGCACATGATGGAGTTTGGGTTTTAAAGGAGACTGCACATGATGAAGTGGGGGAGTGGGGCTGTACATGATGGAGTGGGACCGCACATAATGACATGGGGGTAAGAGGGACTGTACATGATGAATGGGGAGTGGGACTGCACATGAAGTTGGGGTTAAGGGGGACTGCACATTATGAAGTGGGGGGTAAGGGGGACTGCACATGATGAAGTGGGAGGTAATGGGGACTGAACATGATGAAGTGGGAGGTAAGGGGGACTACATATGATCAAGTGGTGGGTAAGGGGGACTACACATGATGAAGTGGGGGGAAGGGGACTGCACACGATGAAGTGTGTCTGAGGTGGGACTGCACATGATGAAATGGAAGGTGGATAGGGGGCTGCAAATGATGAAGGGGCGCTGCAGATGAAGTGAGGGGGTGATAAGGGACTGCAATAGATGAAGTAAGGGGTCCTCAAATTAAAGTGGGGGGACTGCAAATGACGAATTCAGTGCGAGGGATGGGGACAGCAATTTAATTAAAGGTGGGGAGGGCAAATGATGATCTAGGGGGAGAACAAATAATAACTTTTGAGGGTGGGGGAGTAAATAATGTATTAAATGTGGGATAGAGCAGTTGATAACGAATAGAGGGTGGGAGAGAAAGACATAACAATGAATTGGGGCAGGAGGGGCATGTAAATATAATGGATCGGGGTTAGGGTTAGAGCGGGAGGTACATAGTGGGGGCGTTGAGGATGAAGTGACTGGTAATGAATTGGGGAACGAGTACAGGTGCTAATTAATTTATATATTAAATGGGGAAGTGGCTATTTATAGTTAGTGGGTGCACAGTGGTGGATTATAATTTATATTTGGAATGGTGGGTTAATAATAATAATTCATAATAATAATTTTATTTCTTTAGCTCCAACATATGCCGCAACACTTTACATTTTAGAGTGGACTTGTACAGACAATGGACATTAAGCATAACAATAAACATAGATCAACAGATACCAAAAGGAATGAGGGCCCTGCTCGCCAGCTTACAATCTATGAGGTTACATAATAACCAATTATATATTGATTGTGGGTGCACCTCTGTATTCAGATGTGTAGTGTAGAAGAAAGTGAAAAAGTGGGGAATGTGCTCTGGAAGCGGTGCTCTAGGTAAATGTGCTATTTTATGCAGAGACGAGTCCTGGCTGGAAGAAGTGACGGTGGTCTGTGCTGGATGAAAAAGAAAAGCAAAAATGAAGGACTTCAGCTAGAGACATCACTGGTGAGTCAGTGTATTACCTATACACAGACACTATACACCGTATACTATATACAGAGCTCCGGTGTATAATGTCACTGGCAGTGGTGATCACTGTTTTACCTGTACACTGGCACTTTATACAGAGCTCCTGTATATAATGTCAATGGTGATCCCTGTATTACCAGTAAACTAACACAATATACAGAGCTCCTGTGTATAATGTCACCAGTAATCACTGTATTACCTGTACACTGACAGTAAATACAAAGTTCCTGTATACAATAGCACTTAGTATTGTGTTGTTTTTTTAAATTAATGATCAGTATTGTAGTATTCAGTCACTAAGTGGTGGTAATATGTGGTCTGGTCATGGCCTGGCAGTATTTGTTCCTTGTATGTGGTATTATTCAGTCACTATGTGATCGTAATATGTTGTCCAACCATGGTGTGGCGGTATTTGTTCCTTGTATGTGGTATTATTTGGTTACTATGTGTTGGTAATATGTGGTCTGGTCATGGTGTGGTGGTATTTGTGTCTTGTATGTGGTATTATTGGTCATCATGTGGTGGTATTTTGTGGTCTGGGCATGGTGCGTTGGTATTTGTTCCTTGTATGTGGTACTATTCAGCCACTGTGGTGGTAATATGTGGTCTGGTCATGGTGTGGTGGTATATGTTCCTTGTATGTGGTATTATTGGTCATCATGTGGTGGTAATATGTAGTCTGGACATGGTGCGTTTGTATTTGTTCCTTGTATGTGGTATTATTCGGTCACTGTGGTGGTAATATGTGGTCTGGTCATGGTGTGACGATATTTGTCCCTTGCATGTGGTATTAATGGCTGTTTAAAAAAATGTAAATGTATGTCACTCATTCCCTTAAAGAAAAATGCATACAAATATATTTATTTTAAATAGTTTAGAACAAAAGCTGCTGGTTATGAATGTGATCTGGTGTTTGATGGGAACTGTTAATATCTTATCGGTGAGGATGTGGTGGAGAAGTTGAGTTTTACCAAGAGTGGGCAGTGGGACAGTGGAGGTGAAGCTGGGGTGGAGCCTGGGCGGAGTCTCAAGGGAAAAATTTTGCCAGTATGGGGCCCTGAAATTCCTAGTGGATACCGTGGTCTGTCTCATAAGCTGCAGACCGCAGCTACCTGAGACTTCAGTGTGCTCACGCAGGCGGCGCGATGACATTGTTGCCTCATGCCGCTCTGCGGACCGGAAGAAAAAAATATGGGGGAACAGGGGCCATCTTACTACATACATGGTGAGAACTGGGGCCATCCTACTTTATATATTGGAGAACTGGGGCTATTATACTATATATATGGGGATAACTGGGGCCGTCATACTATATATATGGGGAGAACTGGGGCCATCATACTATATATATGGCCAACTGGTGCCATCATGCTATATTTATGGTGGGAACTGGGGCCATCGCACTATATATACTATATATGAGGGGCTGTGAGGACCATCATACTATATATGTGGGGCAGTGGGTTACCTTCATTCTATATATATAATATATATATATATATATATATATATATATATATATATATATATATATATATATATATAAATAAATAAAATAAACTGTGGGGACCATCAAAGGGGGCTGTGGGGCCACCATATTCCATATAGGGGGCTGTAGGGACATGATACTATATATAGAGGGGATGCGGGATCATCATACTATGTATAGGAAGCTGTGAAGTACATACTATTGCAATTAGAGAGCTGCAGGGGACCATCATACTATATATAGGGGATTTTAGAGACATACTATTTGTGGGGAGCTATAGTATATATAGAAAACTGTAAAACCTCATACTATATATAGGAGGCAGTTGGGACATCATATTGTACTGTATATAGGGGGCTATGTAGCCATTTTATTACAGAATATATAGGGAGTTTTGGGGTCCTCAATGTATAATAAAGGGGTATTGGGGGCTATAGGACCATCATTCTGTAGATACAGAGCTGTGTGGGTGCTCAGAGGACATTATTTGTTATGAATGGGGACATTATTAGTTTTGAGGGGCACTCAGGTTCCTTTTTTTGGGGGGGACATTGTTACTTTAAGTGAACACTCAAGGGTATTTGTTGCTGGAAGGGAGCACTTGGGATATTATATCCTTCAAAGGGCCATACAGATCTTTGCACAGTAGGGGCATTACTACTTTCTGTGCGGCACTTTAATTTTTTGGGGGTGGGAGTCATCCTAGTAATGACACAATTGATTAAATATTGGGGTCAGTGGTCCACGCTGCAGGTGCACACAGAGTGGGGAGTTTTTGTAGGTTGGGAATAGATGGAGATGGCACTAGAAATGTGAAAAGTCAAATGTACCTTTGTTGTAATCTGTGCAGATGAGTCCTGGCTGGAGAAATTGTCATGTTGGTCTGGGCCAGATAGAAAAATGAATGACCTGAATCAGAAAGAACGTCATGTGTAAGTTACTATATATAACTGCACTGTAATCACTTGTTCTGCGGAACTGGTATCTACCAATATATACGGTTACTGTAAGGTTGTAATATTGCTCTTTTTAGGTAGCTTTTTTTTTACATTTAGTAGCAGCCTAATGTAATTCAGTCATTATAGTAAAAGGTGTATGGTGGTATCATTGGTTTTTGTATAGAATGTATTCATGCAGAGGTACTGGTGATATTATAAAATTATGAATTCGCTGTGTAGTGGTGATAGTAGTATGCACTGTGTAGCCGTCTTGTATGTATGTTTGTAAGTAAGCTCCGTTATGGCACCATATCTAAGCAGTAAGCTTGGTTCTGGTACTGTATCAATGTAGTAATCTAGATTATGGTACTGTATGTATGCCGTAATCTTGGTTCTGCTCCATTTTCTATGTAACAGGCTTGGTTCCATGTGTTAGACTTATTAAGCTTGGTTCTGCTCCCTTATCTCTGTAGCAAGCTTGCTCCTGCTCCCTTATCTCTGTAGTAAGCTTGGTTCTGCTCCCATATCTTTGCAGTAAGCTCAGTTCTGTGCCCATATCTCTGTAGTGAGCTCCGTTCTGCTCCCATATCTCCGGAGTAAGCTCGGTTCTGCTCCCATATCTCTGGAGTAAGCTCAGTTCTGCTCCCATATCTGTGGAGTAAGCTCGGTTCTGCTCCCATATCTCTGGAGTAAGCTTGGTCCTGCTCCCTTTTCTCTGTAGTAAGCTCAGTTCTGCTCCCATGTCTCCGGAGTAAGTTTGGTACTGCTCCCATATCTCTGGAGTAAGCTCGGTTCTGCTCCCATATCTCTGGAGTAAGCTCAATTTTGCTCCCATATCTCTGTAGTGAGCTCGGTTCTGCTCCCATATCTCCGGAGTGAGCTCGGTTCTGCTCCAATATCTCTGGAGTAAGCTCAGTTCTGCTCCCATATCTCTGGATTAAGCTCGGTCCTGCTCCCTTTTCTCTGTAGTAAACTCAGTTCTGCTCCCATATCTCCGGAGTAAGCTTGGTTCTGCTCCCATATCTCTGGAGTAAGCTCGATTCTGCTCCCATATCTCTGGAGTAAGCTTGGTTCTGCTACCATATTTATGCAGCAAGCTCCGTTCTGTTTCCATATCTATGTACCAGCCTGTTTTTAAAGCCTGTTATCTCTGCTACTTTTTTGCAGTGGCCAGAGATAATCAGGGAAAAGGAGGGCCACCGCAACTCAAGGGCTACTGCCTTGTGATTGCCCCCCAGGCTGAAAAGTGCCAGCCAGCCCCTGGTTACCGCATTCATTCCAGTAAGTTATTTACCTTGACTGTGTGCTTGCATTACGGATAGGATTGTCTTTAGCCGCCATTAATTTACAGGAATATATTACTATTTGGGAATACTCTACTAGCACAATGCACTTTCTCATTTAGCTGCTAATACTATATGGTCTTTGTACTGTCACTGACACATTGATCACTTTATTTACTGCATTTAACAGCTTTTCGTATTCACATTTGACTCATCTATGTTATATTCTTGCCTTATGATTATACTGCAGTTAGGCACTTGCTTTTTGTCACCGCCATCATTTTTGCATTGCCACATTCATTCTTTGTATTTGTATATTGCACCTTTTCTGCCATTTGCTGCTAATTTTAAATGTGGCTTTTTGATTTTCAATGTATTAACTTACCTGTTGATTGAATATTCCTCAGCACTTTGCACTTCATTGGTAAACTTGTGCACCTGCATTTTAATGTTCAGCAGCCCTTTATTATCTATATTCAATTTAAGTGTTATATTTAATAAAATAGATTTTTTAAGGATTATACTCCATGGTGGTGGCTTATTGCCCTCCTCCCTCTAGGTGTTCAGCTGCTTAGAAGAGCCTATTGACTGCTATTATTTGGCACAAGGTTAAAAGAGGCTGTGTTCTTATAAAGCTGGAAAATTTGCGTTGCCTGTCCTTTCCTAACAATAATAGTGAACAAACCATAACCCTAACAGGGTAATAAAGGTCTGAAATCTTTGTCAAAGTTATCTGAGCACACAAATCTACAAGAGTGCCCAAACTTTTGCATTGGCCCATTTTCCTTTTTGTAATTGTTAAAATGAAAAAAAAAAATGACAATATATTTTTTTCCCCTAAAATACAAAGGAAATGTGTCATCCTCACCTACTGTATTCTCACCCATCCCTTGTAGCTTGTGAGCCTTCGCGGGCAGAGTCCTCTCTCCTCCTGTACCAGTTATGACTTGTATTGTTTAAGATTATTGTACTTGTTTTTATTATGTATACCCCTCCTCACATGTAAAGCGCCATGGAATAAATGGCGCTATAACAATAAATAATAATAATAATAATAATAATAATAATCTTTTAATGGCCTTTTAGAGATCATTTCATCTTCAACTTGCTTAACTGTTCACAATAACAGTAATTTTGACCAGAGGTGACCAAACTTTTACATGCGACTGTATATCTATCCAAAGAGAGAGTGCAACTGACAATAGTTTCAAGACTTTCTTTTATAGTAAACATATTACTGTGCTGCCAGTGAAATGTGTTTTGCTGATTTTACTGAGCATAAGTCATCTCACATACTTCTAACATGTTTTCGTCAGCCATAAAGTAGCTTGTGTGGCATGGACATTAATATAATGCAGGTGTACACACATAAACAGTTGTCCCTCTGGATATTCTGGAATACATCAAATGTTTCTGTTTTATTGCTGACATATGTCACATATCACTGGGATATTACTAGTATTCGCTAAAAATAAGTGATACATTGAAATATCATCAAATGATTATGTGACTTACAGTGAAAGAATAATTAATGTATATAATAATGCAATAAATTCATACAAAATAAATTATAATATAATCTACTAGGAACTGCAGTAGCAGTGATTAGTACACGTCTCTCTTCATTTACACAAGTTAGTGGGAACTCTTGCTATAACTAGCAATTTTATCATGACACTAAATGTGCTGAAAATTTTATCGGTTCAGTTTGTGGCCGGCACGCATATTGGGTAAAGGGAACCTGTCACCCCCAAAATTGATGATGAGGTAAGCCCACCATCATCAGGGGTATATCTACAGCATTCTGTAATGCTGTAGATAAGCCCCCGATGTTACCTGAAAGAGGAGAAAAAGAGGCTAGATTATACTCACCCAGGGGCGGTCCCGCTGCTGGTCCAGTCCGATGGGTGTCTCAGGTCCGCTCTGGTGCCTCCTATCTTCATTCCATGACGTCCTCTCCTGGTCTTCATGCTGCGGCTCCGGCGCAGGTGTACTTTGTCTACCCTGTTGAGGGCAGAGCAAAGTACTGCAGTGCGCAGGCGCTGGGCCTTTCTGACCTCAACAGGGCAGACAAAGTACGCCTGCGCCGGAGCCGCGGCGTGAAGACCAGGAGAGGACGTCATGGAATGAAGATAGGAGGCGCCGGAATGGACCTGCGACGCCCATCGGAGCGGGACCACCCCTGGGTGAGTATAATCTAATGTCTTTTTCTCCTCTTTCAGGTAACATCGAGGGCTTATCTACAGCATTGCAGAATGCTGTAGATAAGCCCATGATGAAGGTGGGCTTACCTCACCATCGATTTTGGTGGTGACAGGTTCCCTGTAAGCTCTTCCACCCCATTGAGACTGCCAAGGCATGGCATGGCTGGTAGAAAGTCCTTCATTTAAATCCAAGGTCACTCATTCATACAGTATAGACTCGTATTTTCAGTCTCATTCTATGAGACAAGAAATACATATGGCTTTTTTACAGAAAGTTGAAGGAAATATTTGGGCTTGCCAATTTAGGGTAAGAGGGTAGACAACTATCTAATAAGTATGTCAGATATCAGAGGAAAGAAGAATCAGGTATTTTCAATATCAACATATTGGGAGTGCCCCCGACCCCTCGTACACATGACATTTTGGCCATCACTGTGTTTTCATGTGGAGAGGAATAAGCTACTGCCGAATTCAGTGGCTAATCTGCTTGCAGAACAAAAGGATCAAGCAAGATTGGGGAGATTTAGGAGGGTCCTATACATCTTTTCTTTATGATAATACTAAAGCAATGTTTTATAGATATATGTATAAAAAATAGGCTGACAGAATAAAATAACTTTTCAAATAAAGGAAATTTCTTTCAAATTCCATTAGATTTCTGAAACATTTTCTTACATTTTCATCTATAGCTGTATCATGTAGAAAACAGCAAACTTTCCATGCCAGACAGTCTGCCTTTCAGACAGCAATGTAGAAGTAATTTTTACTTCAGCGGGGACTCTAGTGTTAAAGTCAAACTCTTGCTGTGAAGGGCAAATGCCCTGCTTGGGACTACGGAGAAGCTGATTTATGAGACACAGGGCAACATATCCTAGCACTAAATTAAAGTAGCACATATTTTTCCTCTGGCCCGGTCATCTGAGTTAGAGGAAGAGCAATAATTTGCATTTTAATCTAGTCTGATTTTCAGACATTTGTTAACAACAATTATAGAAGAAAAAGTGGATGGAATATTTTTTCACTTCTCACAAAGTTTCAGATATTTTTCTTTTTGTGGCTAAGAAAACCTCCACATCGAAACAAATGACAGCTGTAACGTTTGTGGTTTAGACTTAATTTCAGCATTTACAATTTTTATAAATAGAGATCATGAGTATCAAAGGGTCATTTGGAGTGATGTGAGAGAATACAACAAGCAGGTGATGACATAGCTCCCTTGTCTTATTGTCTCATTCTATGTGAGATGCAGTGGTGATTTTGGAGCTGTTTGGCAAATAGCCATATTACTGTAAGGATAGCTATATGCACATCTTTATATTCATTGACAGCAGATGATAATCCATATATATATATATATATATATATATATACTGTATACATATATATACACAGGGGTTGGACAAAATAATGGAAACACCTAACGTTTTGGCATCATAATCTTCGAACATGTGATAAACATGCAAACCGTGACATATGGTAATGTTTTGTAGTTGATTATTTGTGTTATGTAATATGTGTATGTAAATTAACTGTTTGTTTTGCATAATTGTAAGAACATTGATGAGAACCTGATACCAATGGCAGACCTCTCAGATTTTCAAAGAGGCCAAATTGTTGGTGCTCGTATGGCAGGCGCTAGTGTAACAGAAAGTGCCCGAATGCTTGGCGTGTCAAGAGGTACTGTCTCCAAAGTAATGACTGCATTTGAAAGAGAAGGAAAAATGTCCGCAGCAAAGCACAGGTCCGGCCGAAAGTCAAAGTTGACTGAGAGAGACTGTTGGACTCTAAAGCGAACTGTGAGAGAGGATCGCAAGACCACGGCTCTGAAAATCACTGCTGAGCTCAATGAACACCTACAGAACCCAGTTGCCACGAAAACTGTTCATCGGGAGCTGCACAAATCTGGATTCCACAGAAGAGCTGCAATTAGAAAACTACTGCTCTCAATGACAAATGTTTCCAAGCACTTAGAGTGGTGTAGAAACCTCCAGAATTGGTCCCTCGAGCAGTGGAAACATGTGATATTCTCAGACGAATCATCGTTTACCCTGTTTCCGACCTCCGGCCGAGTGTACGTTTGGAGACAGCCGAAAGAAGCATTCCATCCAGACTGCCTTTTCCCAAACGTAAAACATGGTGGAGGTTCTGTGATGATCTGGGGTGCTATTTCATGGAGATCCACCGGGCCAATGATATCCCTTCATGGAAGAATTAACAGCCGAGATTATTTAGGCATTTTGGGCGACCAAGTGCATCTAATGGTTCAAGCACTGTTCCCGGAGGGGAACGCCATCTTTTAGGATGATAATGCACCAATTCATACAACTAGAATCATTAAAGCATGGCACGAGGAACATTCTAATGAAGTTGAGCATCTCATCTGGCCCCCACAATCCCCAGACCTCAACATTATTGAGCATTTATGATCGATTTTAGAGATTCAAGTTAGACGTCGATTTCTGCCGCCATCGTCGCTCAAAGAACTGGAGGGTGTTTTAACTGCAGAATGGGCTAAAATTCCTTTGGAAACAATTCACACCCTGCATGAATCCATACTTCGGAGAATTGAGGCTGTAATCGCCGCAAAAGGTGGACCTACACGATATTAAACTAACTTTTGTTGATGTTTCCAGGTGTTTCCATTATTTTGTCCAAAACCTGTATATATATATATATATATATATACAGTATACAGTATATCATTTATACTATTTATAAATAGTAATATGCAAACATTTTGGGCAGGTTTGGAGCAACCTCTCTGCCAAGTTCTTTTAAAAAAAAGAAGGGTAGTCACATTAACTATTGGTTTGATTTAGATTTCTCTTTTGATCATTCAATTTTTTAGTTGATAAAAATAAACTGTTAATATTCCAAATGTTAAAGTATTCTTACCTTGAATCATTGTTCCCCACTTGCCTAAAATTTTTGCATTTGAATCTATGATATTTCTACAACCTTTCTTATTTTACAATTAAAGTACTTTCTTGATTTAATCTGTATTCATTCCATACAGTCACTTTTCATTGCTTTGAAACAAAGCTCCAGAAAGTGCAATTTAATTTAAAAACTCTTAGGGCAGAGTGTTATGATGTGCTGGCCACATTGCAGCCAAGCAAAGGAATGAGCACCAGAGTTTGTGATAACTCTGAGGTATTATTAACAAGCATATGCACTCATTTACCCCCACACATGGCTGTGGTTGTAAGTTGCATGAAACTGTCAAATCATGAGTTTTACTTATTTGGATAAAATCACATCTGTATATACACTGCTCAAAAAATAAAGGGAACACTAAAATCCCATATTCTAGATATCACTGACTGAAATACTCCAGTTGTAAATCTTTATTCATTACATAGTGGAATGTGTGGAGAACAATAAAACCTAAAAATGATCAACGTAAATCAAAACTAATATCCCACGGAGGTCTGGTGTTCGAATAATGCTCAAAATCAAAATGGAAATGAAGTTACAGGGTGATCCAACTTCAGTGGAAATGCCTCAAGACAAGGAAATGATGCTCAGTAGCGTGTGTGGTCTGACGTGCCTGTATGAACTCCCTACAATGCCTGGATATGCTCCTGATGAGGCGGCGGATGGGCTCCTGAGAGATCTCCTCCCAGACCTGGACTAAAGCATTCACCAACTCCTGGATAGTCTGTGGTGCAACGTGACATTGGTGGATGGTGCTAGACATGATGTCCCAGATGTGTTCAATTGGATTCAGGTCTGGGAAACGGGCGGGACAGTCCATAGCTTCAATGCCTTCATCTTGTAGGAGCTGCTGACACACTCCAGCCACATGAGGTCTGGCATTGTCCTGCATTAGGAGGAACCCAGGGCCAACCACACCAGCATATGATCTCACAAGGGGTCTGAAGATCTCATCTTGGTACCTAATTGCAGTCACACTACCTCTGGCGAGCACATGGAGGGCTGTGAGGCCCTCCAAAGAAATGCCACCCTACACCATTTCTGACCCACTGCCAAACTGGTCATGCTGAAGGATGTTGCAGGCAGCAGATCGCTCTCCATGGCGTCTCCAAACTCGGTCACGTCTGTCACATGTGTTCAGCGTGAACCTGCTTTCATCTGTGAAGAGCACAGGGCGCCAGTGTTGAATTTGCCAATCCTGGTGTTCTGTGGCAAATGCCAAGCATCCTGCACAGTTTTGGGCTGTGCGCTCAATCGCCATCTGTGGACGTTGGGCACTCAGACCATCCTCATGGAGTTGGTTTCTAACCATTTGTGCAGACACTTGTGGCCTGCTGGAAGTCATTTTGCAGGGCTCTGGCAGTGATCCTCCTATTCCTCCTTGCACGAAGGGTTGTTGCCCTCCTATGGCCCCCTCCACATCTCCTGGTGTACTGACCTGTCTCCTGGTAGCACCTCCGGCCTCTGGACACTATCCAGACAGACACATCAAACCTTCTTGCCACAGCTCGCATTGATGTGCCATCCTGGATGAGCTTCACTACCTGAGCCCCTTGGTTGTAGAGTCCGTCTCATGCTACCTCGAGTGTGAAAGCACAACCAACATTCAAAAGTGACCAAAACATCAGCCAGAAAGCATTGGTACTGAGATGTGGTCTGTGGTCCCCACCTGCAGAACCACTCCTTTATTGAGTGTGTCTTGATTAGGGTTGAGCGAAACGGGTCGTTCATTTTCAAAAGTCGCCGACTTTTGGCAAAGTCGGGTTTCATGAAACCCGATCCGACCCCTGTGCGGGGTCGGCCATGCGGTACGCGACTTTCGCGCCAAAGTCGCGTTTCAATGACGCGAAAAGCGCCATTTCTCAGCCAATGAAGGTGAACGCAGAGTGTGGGCAGCGTGATGACATAGGTCCTGGTCCCCACCATCTTAGAGAAGGGCATTGCAGTGATTGGCTTGCTTTCTGCAGCGTCACAGGGGCTATAAAGGGGCGTTCCCGCCGACCGCCATCTTACTGCTGCTGATCTGAGCGTAGGGAGAGGTTGCTGCCGCTTCTTCAGAAGCAGGGATAGTGATAGGCAGGGTACATAAAGCTGCAAACCGCTTGTGCTGTAGCGATTTCCACTGTCCAACACCACCTTTTGTTTGCAGGGACAGTGGAAGCTACCTTTTTTTTTCCTCAGCGCTGTCGCTCATTGGGCTGCCCTAGAAGGCTCCCTGACCCTGATAGCTGCGTTGCTGTGCCTGTGTGTGTACGACGCTGTGCAAACCAACTGCTTTTTTCAAAGCACAAATCCTCTTGTTCCTTCCTTTCTGCACAGCTATCTTTTTTGTTTGTCCACACTTTTTATTTAATTTGTGCATCAGTCCACTCCTTATTGCTGCCTGCCATACCTGGCTGAGATTACTGCAGTGAGATAGTAATTGTAGGACAGTCCCTGTGTTTTTTTTTTTGTGGGAGATTAAGATTGGCATTTCTGCTAGAGTGCCATCCCTGTGTGTGCCATCTCTCACTCAGTGGGCCATAGAAAGCCTATTAATTTTTTTGCTTGATTTGGGTACTAAAATCTACCTGAAAAAAAATCACTACATCAATCAGTGGGAGAAAAATATTGGCCTCAGGGCTTGTGTGCCACTCCTGACTCCTGTGTGTGCCTTCTCTCACTCAGTGGGCCATAGAAAGCCTATTAATTTTTTTGCTTGATTTGGGTTCTAAAATCTACCTGAAAAAAATCACTACATCAATCAGTGGGAGAAAAATATTGGCCTCAGGGCTTGTGTGCCACTCCTGACTCCTGTGTGTGCCATCTCTCACTCAGTGGGCCATAGAAAGCCTATTAATTTTTTTGCTTGATTTGGGTTCTAAAATCTACCTGAAAAAAAATCACTACATCAATCAGTGGGAGAAAAATATTGGCCTCAGGGCTTGTGTGCCACTCCTGACTCCTGTGTGTGCCTTCTCTCACTCAGTGGGCCATAGAAAGCCTATTAATTTTTTTGCTTGATTTGGGTTCTAAAATCTACCTGAAAAAAATCACTACATCAATCAGTGGGAGAAAAATATTGGCCTCAGGGCTTGTGTGCCACTCCTGACTCCTGTGTGTGCCATCTCTCACTCAGTGGGCCATAGAAAGCCTATTAATTTTTTTGCTTGATTTGGGTTCTAAAATCTACCTGAAAAAAAATCACTACATCAATCAGTGGGAGAAAAATATTGGCCTCAGGGCTTGTGTGCCACTCCTTACTCCTGTGTGTGCCATCTCTCACTCAGTGGGCCATAGAAAGCCTATTAATTTTTTTGCTTGATTTGGGTTCTAAAATCTACCTGAAAAAAAATCACTACATCAATCAGTGGGAGAAAAATATTGGCCTCAGGGCTTGTGTGCCACTCCTGACTCCTGTGTGTGCCATCTCTCACTCAGTGGGCCATAGAAAGCCTATTAATTTTTTTTGCTTGATTTGGGTTCTAAAATCTACCTGAAAAAAAATCACTACATCAATCAGTGGGAGAAAAATATTGGCCTCAGGGCTTGTGTGCCACTCCTGACTCCTGTGTGTGCCATCTCTCACTCAGTGGGCCATAGAAAGCCTTTTTTTATTATTATTTGGTTTCTAAAGTCTCCCTGAAAAAAAAAAAAAAATTCAAGCAGTGGGAGATTAATATTGCCCTTTCTGCTTGTGTGCCAGTCTTGACTCCTGGGAGTGCCATCTCTCTCTCTCAAATTGTGGGCCATAGAAAGCCTATTAATTTTTTTGCTTGATTTGGGTTCTAAAATCTACCTGAAAAAAAATCACTACATCAATCAGTGGGAGAAAAATATTGGCCTCAGGGCTTGTGTGCCACTCCTGACTCCTGTGTGTGCCATCTCTCACTCAGTGGGCCATAGAAAGCCTATTAATTTTTTTGCTTGATTTGGGTTCTAAAATCTACCTGAAAAAAAAAACACTACATCAATCAGTGGGAGAAAAATATTGGCCTCAGGGCTTGTGTGCCACTCCTGACTCCTGTGTGTGCCATCTCTCACTCAGTGGGCCATAGAAAGCCTTTTTTTTATTATTTGGTTTCTAAAGTCTCCCTGAAAAAAAATAAATAATAAAATAGGTGGGAGATTAATATTGACATTTGTGCTTGAGTGACAGTCCTGCGTGTGTGGCATCTCTGTGATTTGGTGCCACAGAAAACAGAGTGTGTAACATTGGGCCTGATTTTCCTTGTGGTCTCACCAACCTGTAAAGGGATATTGAAATCATACTGAAGTTATAGCTCACCGTGTAAGTTGTTTGACAGCAACAAATAAAGTTACTTTGGTTAAGTTTTTAAAACAATGAGGAAGTCTTGTGCAAGAGGTCGTGGCCGTGGGCGTTCATTGTCAGCTGGTAATGATGGTAGTGGTAGTGGAGCATCAGGTGGTCGTGGGGATAAAAATATTCCACCTAAGTCTGGAGCTGTGGAGCCAGGTTCATTGTCTGGCTACACAAGGCCTCGAACGCTCTCTTTTCTGGGAGTAGGAAAACCGCTTTTAAAGCCGGAGCAGCAACAGCAAGTTTTGGCTTACCTTGCAGACTCAGCCTCTAGCTCTTTTGCCTCCTCTTCTGAAACTGGTAAATGTAAAAACAGCGCGTCGCTTGTGGATGTTCACGGTCAGGGACAAGTCGCTTCCTTGTCCTCCTCAGCAAAAACAACAAGAGAGAAGGATGCAGCAGGCGACACAACGGGTTACTCCATGGAGCTCTTTACACATACCGTCCCTGGCTTAGAAAGTGAAACACTTAACAGGCCATGCCCATTACAAGTAGATTCTGACATGGAGTGCACTGATGCACAGCCACAGCCAGAGTACTATGCTGCTCCTTTGACTCAGACCACAACATTGCCCTCTCAGGGTACTGATCCACAATCAGACCCTGATGAGACTATGTTGCCCCGCCACGAACGCTATACCACCGACCGACACGGTGACACAGACGAAGTTGCACACGAGCTCGAAGAGGAGGTAATAGATGACCCAGTTGTTGACCCCAATTGGCAGCCATTGGGGGAACAGGGTGCAGGCGGCAGTAGTTCAGAAGCGGAGGTGGAGGAGGGGCCGCAGCAGGCATCAACATCGCAACAGGTTCCATCTGCCGGTCCCGTATCTGGGCCAAAACGCGTGTCAAAGCCAAAACCTGTTGGAGGACAGCGTGGCCATCCGGTTAAAGCTCAGTCTGCAATCCCTGAAAAGGGATCCGATGCTAGGAAGAGTGCAGTCTGGCATTTTTTTAAACAACATCCAATTGATCAGCGCAAAGTCATCTGTCAAAAATGTTCAACTAGCTTAAGCAGAGGTCAGAATCTGAAAAGTCTCAATACTAGTTGCATGCATAGACACTTAACCACCATGCATTTTCAAGCCTGGAGTAACTACCAAACGTCCCTTAAGGTTGTAGCACCCTCGGCCAATGAAGCTAGTCAGCAACGCAACATCCCTTCCGTCACTGTAAGGCCACCATTTTCCGCACCACCGGCAGTATCTGTGCAGGTTTCTTTGCCAGCCAAAAGCAGTCAGGGTCAGGGAATCACCAGTTTTGTAGGAGGAAATATTGCATATAGGGCACTGGCGGAAACAATACCGTCTCCAACCGTCTCTCAGTCTGCCATGTCCACCGGCACACCCGAAAGTTCCACGATCTCCATCTCTCCAGTCCAGCTCACCCTACATGAGACTCTGGTTAGAAAAAGGAAGTACTTATCCTCGCATCCGCGTACACAGGGTTTTAACGCCCACATAGCTAGACTAATCTCGTTAGAGATGATGCCCTACCGGTTAGTTGAAAGCGAAGCTTTCAAAGCCCTGATGGAGTACGCTGAACCACGATACGAGCTACCCAGTCGACACTTTTTTTCCAGAAAAGCCATCCCAGCCCTGCACCAGCATGTTAAACAGCGCATCATCCATGCACTCAGGCAATCTGTGAGTACAAAGGTGCACCTGACTACAGATGCATTGACCAGTAGGCATGGCCAGGGACGTTATGTGTCCATCACGGCACACTGGGTGAATGTGGTGGATGCAGGGTCCACAGGGGACATCAATTTCGGGACAGTTGTGCCTAGTCCACGGTCTAGGAAACAGTTGGCTGTAGGCGTTCGCACCCCCTCCTCCTCGTCCTCCTGCAGAAGCTACAGCTCTTCCACAGACCGCAGTTGGCCAACCACTCCATCGGCAGATGACACTGTTGCACACCAGTTGTCCCATTATGGGCCAGCTACTGGCAAGCGTCAGCAGGCTGTATTGGCTATGAAGTGTTTGGGCGACAACAGACACACCGCGGAAGTTCTGTCCGAGTTCTTGCAACAAGAAACGCAGTCGTGGCTGGGCACAGTAGATCTTGAGGCAGGCAAGGTAGTGAGTGATAAAGGAAGGAATTTCATGGCTGCCATCTCCCTTTCCCAACTGAAACACATTCCTTGCCTGGCTCACACCTTAAACCTGGTGGTGCAGTGCTTATTAAAAACTTATCCTGGGTTCTCCGACCTGCTCCTCAAAGTGCGTGGACTTTGCTCACATATCCGACGTTCGCCTGTACACTCCAGCCGTATGCAGACCTATCAGCGGTCTTGGAACCTTCCCCAGCATCGCCTAATCATAGACGTTGCAACAAGGTGGAACTCAACACTGCACATGCTTCAGAGACTGTGCCAACAGAGGCGGGCTGTTATGTTTCTGTGGGAGGATACACATACACGGGCAGGCAGTAGGATGGCAGACATGGAGTTGTCAGGTGTGCAGTGGTCGAAGATACAAGACATGTGTCAAGTCCTTCAGTGTTTTGAGGAATGCACACGGCTGGTTAGTGCAGACAACGCCATAATAAGCATGAGCATCCCCCTAATGTGTCTGCTGATGCAAAGTTTGACGCACATAAAGGATCAGGCGTCTGCACCAGAGGAAGAGGAAAGCCTTGATGACAGTCAGCCATTGTCTGGTCAGGGCAGTGTACAGGACGAGGTAGCGGGCAAAGAGGAGGTGGAGGACGAGGAGGATGATGGGGATGAGTATATTTTTAATGCGGAAGCTTTCCCGGGGGCACTGGAAATTGGTTGCGTGGCAAGGACGGGTTCTGGTTTTTTGAGGGACACAAGTGACGTAGATTTGCCTGAAACTGCCCCTCAACCAATCACAACCGTAGATTTGACAACTGGAACTTTGGCCCACATGGTGGATTATGCCTTACGTATCCTAAAAAGGGACACATGCATTACGAAAATGATGAACGATGACGATTACTGGTTGGCCTGCCTCCTTGATCCACGCTATAAAGGCAAATTGCAAAATATTATGCCACATGAGAACTTGGAACTAATATTAGCAACCAAACAATCAACTCTTGTTGACCGTTTGCTTCAGGCATTCCCAGCACACAGCGCACGTGATCGTTCTCACACGAGCTCCAGGGGGCAGCAGACTAGGAGTGTTAGGGGTGCACAGATCAGAAGTGGCATTGGACAGAGGGGTTTTCTGACCAGGTTGTGGAGTGATTTTGCTATGACCGCAGACAGGACAGGTACTGCTGCATCAATTGAAAGTGACAGGAGACAACATTTGTCCAGTATGGTTACTAACTATTTTTCATCACTTATCGATGTTCTCCCTCAACCGTCATTCCCATTTGATTACTGGGCATCAAAATTAGACACCTGGCCAGAATTGGCAGAATATGCATTGCAGGAGCTTGCTTGCCCGGCAGCAAGTGTCCTATCAGAAAGAGTATTCAGTGCTGCAGGTTCAATATTAACCGAAAAAAGGACTCGTCTGGCTACCCAAAATGTTGATGATCTAACATTCATTAAAATGAACCACAACTGGATTTCGAAATCTTTTGCCCTACCTTGCCCGGCCGACACCTAGCTTTCCTATGAAAAGCTCTTGCCTGTGGACTACTGTGAATTACTTTTCTAATGTCTAATTTGCTGCAGCTGATTGTCCAGCATACGACATGTTTACACCTCCCTAAATGGCCAAACTCCCCACACGGGGCCGTGGTATCGCGACTTGGCGCAAGCACCCGTGAGACTGCTGTTTGTCTGAAGAGGTGGGTGTGCTCGCTTTTGGTTGACGGCATTGCTACTGGGTCCCTCATAGTACAATAAAGTGTCTCTGGTGGTGGTGGTGCGCACCCAATGTCAGACACACTGTTGTAACATGAGGGGCCCTGGGCCTGTACCGCCGGCCACAAGAGAGTTCACCCACCCCCAGGTCAAACATTGGTCTACCACTTCCACAGTTATCTCTCACACTTCCACCAATGTTTAGTCTATGCGCTGACATCCTTCCATACCTGCCACTGACAATACCATTGTGTTGACATGTATGATGGTACTTAACATAGTCAGGGGCAGTGTCCTCTATTTACCACAGTAAATACTTTGCGCTAAATTAGTAGGTCTGAAACAACGCAGAGGATCCCACCCCTGAACCTAATGATTGCACCCTTTAGTGTTTTTGTTTTGTTTTAATGCGAGACATTCACATTTATTTGTTGTTTTGGACTACTAACTGGCAGACACTCATTACAATCGGCCTCCGTTGACCAGACCACTGCTGCCCATGTACCCCTGGAACCAATTATAAAGTGCCTACAGCCAGCCCATTTTATTATGTTAGGCCTTGGAAGCCTGTCTGCGGTCCCTCCTTCCACTAGGCCTCCACTCACCTGACCACTGCTGCCCGTGTACCCCTGGAACCAATTATAAAGTGCCTACAGCCAGCCCATTTTAGTATGTTAGGCCTTGGAAGCCTGTCTGCGGTCCCTCCTTCCACTAGGCCTCCACTCACCTGACCACTGCTGCCCATGTACCCCTGGAACCAATTATAAAGTGCCTACAGCCAGCCCATTTTATTATGTTAGGCCTTGGAAGCCTGTCTGCGGTCCCTCCTTCCACTAGGCCTCCACTGACCTGACCACTGCTGCCCGTGTACCCCTGGAACCAATTATAAAGTGCCTACAGCCAGCCCATTTTAGTATGTTAGGCCTTGGAAGCCTGTCTGCGGTCCCTCCTTTCACTAGGCCTCCACTGACCTGACCACTGCTGCCCGTGTACCCCTGGAACCAATTATAAAGTGCCTACAGCCAGCCCATTTTAGTATGTTAGGCCTTGGAAGCCTGTCTGCGGTCCCTCCTTCCACTAGGCCTCCACTCACCTGACCACTGCTGCCCGTGTACCCCTGGAACCAATTATAAAGTGCCTACAGCCAGCCCATTTTATTATGTTAGGCCTTGGAAGCCTGTCTGCGGTCCCTCCTTCCACTAGGCCTCCACTGACCTGACCACTGCTGCCCGTGTACCCCTGGAACCAATTATAAAGTGCCTACAGCCAGCCCATTTTAGTATGTTAGGCCTTGGAAGCCTGTCTGCGGTCCCTCCTTCCACTAAGCCTCCACTGAGCTGACCACTGCTGCCCGTGTACCCCTGGAACCAATTTTACAGTGCATAGAGCCTATTTTTTTATTTTATTTAATATTAATAAAGCCATGATGGACTACGCTGTACCACGCTATGAGCTACCCAGTTGACAATTATTTTGCGAGAAAAGCCATCCCACCCCTCCACCAGCATGTTAAAGACCACATTGTCCTTTCATTCTGTCAATCTGTGAGTCCAAAGGTACACCTGACAACAGACACATGGAGCGGTAGGCATGGCCACGGAAGGTTACGTGTCCTTTGTGGCGCAATGGGTTAATGTATTGGATGCATGGTCCACACAGGGGACAGCCTGGTAAGTCTGTCTGCAGTCCCTAATTCAAGTTGTCCTCAACTGAATACAGCTGTGCTTCAACCTTCTGGCTCTCATTAAGTGCTGTGTTTTTATAAATTGGTGGTTAGGGCCTATTAACGGTGTCTGCCCCTCCCTGGTGTTGTCCTCAACTGAATAAAGCTGAGCTTCTACCTTCTGGATCTCATTAAGTGCTGTTTTTTAAAAGATTGGTGGTTCCGGCCTACTAACGGTGTCTGCCCCTGCCTGGTGTTGTCCTCAACTGAATAAAGCTGAGCTTCTACCTTCTGGCTCTGATTAAGGTTTTTTTTTTTTTTTTTTTTTAATTGCTGGATGGGGCCTAATACCTCTGTTTGCTGCTCCCTGGTGTTTGTCCTCAACTGAATAAAGCTGAGCTTCTACCTTCTGGCTCTCATTAAGTGCTGTTTTTTAAAAGATTGGTGGTTCCGGCCTACTAACGGTGTCTGCCCCTGCCTGGTGTTGTCCTCAACTGAATAAAGCTGAGCTTCTACCTTCTGGCTCTCATTAAGTGCTGTTTTTTAAAAGATTGGTGGTTCCGGCCTACTAACGGTGTCTGCCCCTGCCTGGTGTTGTCCTCAACTGAATAAAGCTGAGCTTCTACCTTCTGGCTCTGATTAAGCTTTTTTTTTTTTTTTAATTGCTGGATGGGGCCTAATACCTCTGTTTGCTGCTCCCTGGTGTTTGTCCTCAACTGAATAAAGCTGAGCTTCTACCTTCTGGCTCTCATTAAGTGCTGTTTTTTAAAAGATTGGTGGTTCCGGCCTACTAACAGTGTCTGCCCCTGTCTGGTGTTGTCCTCAACTGAATAAAGCTGAGCTTCTACCTTCTGGCTCTCATTAGGTGCTGTTTTTTAAAAGATTGGTGGTTCCGGCCTACTAACGGTGTCTGCCCCTGCCTGGTGTTGCCCTCAACTGAATAAAGCTGAGCTTCTACCTTCTGGCTCTGATTAAGCTTTTTTTTTTAAATTGCTGGATGGGGCCTAATACCTCTGTTTGCTGCTCCCTGGTGTTTGTCCTCAACTGAATAAAGCTGAGCTTCTACCTTCTGGCTCTCATTAAGTGCTGTTTTTTAAAAGATTGGTGGTTCCGGCCTACTAACGGTGTCTGCCCCTGCCTGGTGTTGTCCTCAACTGAATAAAGCTGAGCTTCTACCTTCTGGCTCTCATTAAGTGCTGTTTTTTAAAAGATTGGTGGTTCCGGCCTACTAACGGTGTCTGCCCCTGCCTGGTGTTGTCCTCAACTGAATAAAGCTGAGCTTCTACCTTCTGGCTCTCATTAAGTGCTGTTTTTTTAAAAGATTGGTGGTTCCGGCCTACTAACGGTGCCTGCCCCTGCCTGGTGTTGTCCTCAACTGAATAAAGCTGAGCTTCTACCTTCTGGCTCTGATTAAGCTTTTTTTTTTTTTAATTGCTGGATGGGGCCTAATACCTCTGTTTGCTGCTCCCTGGTGTTTGTCCTCAACTGAATAAAGCTGAGCTTCTACCTTCTGGCTCTCATTAAGTGCTGTTTTTTAAAAGATTGGTGGTTCCGGCCTACTAACGGTGTCTGCCCCTGCCTGGTGTTGTCCTCAACTGAATAAAGCTGAGCTTCTACCTTCTGGCTCTCTTTAAGTGCTGTGTTTTTAAAAATTGGTGGTTATGGGCCTACTAACGGTGTCTGCCCCTGCCTGGTGTTGTCCTCAACTGAATAAAGCTGAGCTTCTACCTTCTGGCTCTCATTAAGTGCTGTTTTTTAAAAGATTGGTGGTTCCGGCCTACTAACGGTGTCTGCCCCTGCCTGGTGTTGTCCTCAACTGAATAAAGCTGAGCTTCTACCTTCTGGCTCTCATTAAGTGCTGTTTTTTTAAAAGATTGGTGGTTCCGGCCTACTAACGGTGTCTGCCCCTGCCTGGTGTTGTCCTCAACTGAATAAAGCTGAGCTTCTACCTTCTGGCTCTGATTAAGCTTTTTTTTTTTTTAATTGCTGGATGGGGCCTAATACCTCTGTTTGCTGCTCCCTGGTGTTTGTCCTCAACTGAGTAAAGCTGAGCTTCTACCTTCTGGCTCTCATTAAGTGCTGTTTTTTAAAAGATTGGTGGTTCCGGCCTACTAACGGTGTCTGCCCCTGCCTGGTGTTGTCCTCAACTGAATAAAGCTGAGCTTCTACCTTCTGGCTCTCTTTAAGTGCTGTGTTTTTAAAAATTGGTGGTTATGGGCCTACTAACGGTGTCTGCCCCTGCCTGGTGTTGTCCTCAACTGAATAAAGCTGAGCTTCTACCTTCTGGCTCTCATTAAGTGCTGTTTTTTAAAAGATTGGTGGTTCCGGCCTACTAACGGTGTCTGCCCCTGCCAGGTGTTGTCCTCAACTGAATAAAGCTGAGATTCTACCTTCTGGCTCTCATTAAGTGCTGTTTTTTAAAAGATTGGTGGTTCCGGCCTGCTAACGGTGTCTGCCCCTGCCTGGTGTTGTCCTCAACTGAATAAAGCTGAGCTTCTACCTTCTGGCTCTGATTAAGCTTTTTTTTTTTTTTTTAATTGCTGGATGGGGCCTAATACCTCTGTTTGCTGCTCCCTGGTGTTTGTCCTCAACTGAATAAAGCTGAGCTTCTACCTTCTGGCTCTCTTTAAGTGCTGTTTTTTAAAAGATTGGTGGTTCCGGCCTACTAACGGTGTCTGCCCCTGCCTGGTGTTTGTCCTCAACTGAATACAGCTGTGCTTCAACCTTCTGGCTCTCATTAAGTGCTGTGTTTTTAAAAATTGGTGGTTAGGGCCTACTAACGGTGTCTGCCCCTCCCTGGTGTTGCCCTCAACTGAATACAGCTGAGCTTCTACCTTCTGGCTTTCGGCCTATAGTATCAGATATTAAACTGCATTTGGCCTACTAGTGTGGTTGGGCCCTTAAAACAGTGTCTGCTGCTCTTGGGTTTGCTACTCCACTGAACAAAGCAGTGCCGCCTGTTTAGTCCTGTTACCAATTTTGAACTGCATTTAGCCTACTTTATTCTTTGGCCCTATATCTGTTTCCTCCTCATCCTGCCCATTGCCCAGCCACTGCTAGATGAGTCTGCTGGTACATTGACCCAGACCACTACATTCCCCTTGCACTCTACACAGCCAGAATCTGACCCTGCTGAAAGTAAGGTTCCCCTTCCCACATGTTATACCACCTTACACAGGGACAAAGAGGAAGGTGCAGATGAAAGTGCAGGTTCCTTCATCAGGTGGGGGGGGGCATACTCGTTGGCGACGTCACTGGCACAGGGCCCCTCAGAGTACGCAAAAGTGTCGCTGCTGGTGGGAGGCGCCCCCGCCGTGCAAACACACCGCTGTACTTTGAGGGGCCCTGTGCCAGTGCCAATGCCAACGAGTGGGCCCCCCTGCTTGCTTAGGATCACAGCACTTGCAAACTTGACATACTTACCTCTCACTGCTCCACCGCCGTGACGTAGTCCACGATTCCTGTGCCCACTAAAACCTTGAACCAGCCCTACCCCCCACAACTTTTGCCAAATGACCCCCAATTTCCAATGCCCAACTATTATTATAAAGTTAAGTAAGATTGACAAGCTTCAGAAACAAGAATGGATGTTTTTGGCATTAAAATGGGCACTGTAGGTGTTTTCCTGGCCTCCACTCACTGCCGACTATGCTTCCCCATTGACTTGCATTGGGTTTCGTGTTTCGGTCGATCCCCGACTTTCAGCGATAATCGGCCGACTGCACTCGACTCGACTCTGGACAAAGTCGGGTTTCACAAAACCCGACTCCACCTTAAAAAAATGAAAGTCGCTCAACCCTAGTCTTGATAATTGCCAATAATTTCCATCTGTTTTCTATTCCATTTGCACAACAGCATGAGATATTGATTGTCAAACAGTGTTACTTCCTAAGTGGACAGTTTGATTTCACAGAAGTTTGATTTACTTGGAGTTATATTCTGTTGTTTAAGTGTTCCCTTTATTTTTTGATCAGTGTATAAGTATTGAAAACACATTTAAAGACAAATTATTGAACTGAGGACCCTTTTTTATTTTACATGTTTATTGGACTCATCATCCAAAAATGCTTAAGTCTGTCTTGCTCAGACTAGACAGACTGCTAGATTACTGTTGAGTCCTGCTACACAGTTCATTATACTCTATCGAGAGATAAGAGGAGAGAGGAGCACAGAGAGGAAACAAGCAGTAGGAGGTTGTGCTTTTTAGCAACTTGTTTAATGAAGTTGTCCACTACTTGAACAACTCTTTGTCATACCCCACGTTTGGCCCCGATAAAATAAAGTTTATACTCAGATATTGTGCCGGCGCCGTTCCCAGAGTTTTGGCACTCGCTTTCCCTGAGGTGCTCGTGCTGTTCTTGTGACATGTGAGCCATGCACCCAATCAGCGCTGGCATCACTATCCCCATCTTCTTTCAAATTAACAATGAATAGGAAGTCAGAGAGCAGCCACAGCCCTGACTTCCTCTTCCTGTTCCATTCGACAAAAGGCGGGGACAGTGACACAGCACTGTTTGGATGCCAGTCTCACATGTCACAACTAGTGTTGAGCGATACCTTCCGATACTTGAAAGTATCGGTATCGGATAGTATCGGCCGATACCCGAAAAATATCGGATATCGCCCATACCGATACCCGATACCAATACAAGTCAATGGGACACAAGTATTGGAAGCTATCCTGGATGGTTCCCAAGGTCTGAAGGAGAGGAAACTCTCCTTCAGGCCCTGGGATCCATATTCATGTAAAAAATAAAAAATTAAAATAAAAAATATGGATATACTCACCCGTCCGGCGGCCCCTGGACCTTACCGATTGTAACCGGCAGCCTCCGTTCCTAAGAATGAGGAGTTTAGGACCTGCGATGACGTCGCGGCTTATGATTGGTTGCGTGAGCGGTCACATGAGCGGCACGCGACCACTCACAAGCCGCGACGTCATCGAGGGTCCTAAACTCCTCATTCTTAGGAACGGAGGCTGCCGGTTACAATCGGTAAGGTCCAGGGGCTGCCGGAAGGGTGAGTATATCCATATTTTTTATTTTAATTCTTTATTTTTTACATGAATATGGTTCCCAGGGCCTGAAGGAGAGTCTCCTCTCCTCCAGACCCTGGGAACCATACACTGGGAACTTCCGATTCCGATTTCCGATACCACAAAAATATCGGAACTCGGTATCGAAATTCCGATACCGCAAGTATCGGCCGATACCCGATACTTGCGGTATCGGAATGCTCAACACTAGTCACAACAACTGCATGAGAGACCCAGAAATGTGAGTGCCAACACTTTTATTGGTGTCAAACATTTAGATCAAGAAGGGGTTGTTCTAGTAGTGAACAACCCCTTTAATGCACTACAATGCTGGAATAATGTCACCATCACAGGTTCCGGGATGCATTTTACCATGGGACTGGGCTCACCTAGGATGGGTGTAGCTAAGCGGGTACCTGGCTTTCACTGGAGCTACTGATGGTGGTGTCAGGTTTGAGCTGCATATAACTGAAAGGTACCACTTGTAGGCAGTCCCAAGTACTGCAGCTGCTGACCCCAAAGGGGCAGGTACACTGAAATGGACTGAAGTCAGAGTCACAAACAAGGCTGGATTCAGAGCTTGTTCAGACAGGTACAGCTTCAAGATTCAGAAATCAATACACTCCTTGGACTCCCACATCTTCTGTTTGGGACAATGTTCCCTCAAGTTCACTGGAAAAAAAGATGCATCTCCCACCACTTTCTTGGTTAGAATGCTTCTCACCATCGAGACATTATCAGAGGAGACCGAAGTGGGCATGGAAACAGGAGTCTTAAATTACTGAGTCTCTCTCTGCCTTGCAAGACCAGGAAACTCTTGTCACGGGGATACCAAAAGAGAGATGGGCTAGAAAATTGCGGCATCTGGCTACACGACTGCTTACACTAATTAAAACTACTTCACCTTCCTATGAGCAGTGCAGGTTTCCCTTGCTCTGTTATTGAAAGGGTTAATCAGTTCTTTTTATATCCTGGAGCTTTCCGTCCTCAGATATCTTAGCTGTTCTGTGTTTGCCACTCTCCTCTGGTATATATGCTCACAACTTGCTCTTGGAAGTTGCCAGTGATAGCTTACAACTTCCTGGTTTTGGAGTTGGAGGAGTGTGCTGAGTTTGGAGCAGGTGTTTGGCATTGTATCAGAAGATATTGGCGTGAAGTTGGTTTGTATGTGTGTGTCCATATCCTTATTCCCATTTGGGTTGCCTCCCCTTCGCCATTCATATATTCTACTTGTTTGTGAGTATTTTTGTATGAATGCAGATTTATTTTTTTCCTGTCTGTTTCCCTTCTATGTCTTTACATTAGAGCAGGACTAGCTTTCCTGCTATCCTTCTCTTTAGCCAGTGTGATAATCAGGGTAAGACATAGATAGGAATGTGATTGTCGCACGCAGTGAAAGAATCCGTCTGGGGATACCAGGGGAGCTTATTGTGGTGCAGAGCAAGAAACAAGGGTGCCCCTTGTATCCTTCACTAGTAGCAGAGCTCCTTTTCCCATCTGTCTCACCTTGCATCTACTTGCTTCCATCAGAAGCGAGACACCACCTTTGAAGAATTGAAGACAAAGTGAAGATCTTCCTCTTGGGTTCACTGTGGATGGCTGTCTCAGGAAGCTGGTAAACAAGTGATCTCTGGAAGGATGAAGGTAAACGTGACTGTTTCCTCTCATGCATCATCTATCTGGTCTGCTACTAGAACCTAAGTGTTCGATTGCCAAGGAGATCAAATCATCTAGAGTAGCAGGAATGTCTTGACTAGTCAATTCATCCTTGATCCTTCCGGATAATCTCTCCTTGAAAGGAGGAGTTAGAGGGACTACACAGGGTTGCCAGAATAGCGTTACAATTCACATCTACAGAGATGATTACAGTTGTGTAATTTCCTCCATTCTGCTGTTGGCTTCTTTTAACTAAAAAAAAAAAAGATGAAAAGAAGGTATGTGTGCTGTGCTGTGTGCTGAGATGAGTACAGGAGACATCATAGCAGCTAGTCTCTTTCCACCAGCTCAGAGTGGATTGCAAATTAGAGACAGAGCCACCAGAGGGGAAATCTTGTAAAATTGCAAGACATACAGTGGGTATGGAACGTATTCATACCCCTTTAAATTTTTCACTGTTTGTTTCATTGCAGCCATCTGGTAAATTCAAAAAAGTTCATTTTTTTCTCAATAATGTACTCTGCACCCCATATTAACTGAAAAAACAGAAATGTTGTATTTTTTGCTAATTTATTAAAAAATAAAAACTTAAATATCACATGGTCATAAGTATTGAGACCCTTTGCTCAGTATTGAGTAGAAGCACCCTTTTGAGCTAGTACAGCCATGAGTCTTCTTGGGAATGATGCAACAAATTTTTCAAACCTGGATTTTGGAATCCCCTGCCATTCATCCTTGCAGATCCTCTCCAGTTCCATCAGGCTGGATGGTGAACGTTGATGGACAGCCATTTTCAGGTCTCTCCAGAGATACTCAGTTGGGTTTAGGCCAGGGCTCTGGCTGGGCCAGTCAAGAATGGTCATAGTGTTGTACTGAAGCCACGCCTTTGTTATTTTAGCTGTGTGCTTAGGGTCATTGTCTTGTTGAAAGGTGAACCTTCGGCCAAGTCTGAGGTCCAGAGCACTCTGGAAGAGGTTTTCATCCAGGATATCTCTGTACTTGGCCGCATTCATGTTTCCTTCAATTACAACCAGTCATCTTGTCCCTGCAGCTGAAAAACACCCCCATAGCATTATGCTGCCACCACCTTGTTTCACTGTTGGGATTGTATATTGGGTAGGTGATGAGCAGTGGCAGGTTTTCTCCCCACAAACCACTTAGAATTACCACCAAAAACGTCTATCTTTGTCTCATCAGACCAGATAATCTTATTTCTCATAGTCTGGGAGTCCTTCATGTGTTTTTTTTAGCAAACTCTATGCAGACTTTCATATATTTTGCACAGTGGAGAGGCTTCCATCTGGCCACGCTGCCATAAAGACCAGACTGGTGGAGGGCTGCAGTGATAGTTGACTTTGTGGAACATTCTCCCATCTCTCTACTGCATCTCTGGAGTTCAGCCACAGTGATCTTGGGTTTCTTCTTTACCTCTCTCACCAAGGCTCTTCTCCCACAATTGCTCAGTTTGGCTCAACGGTCAGGTCTAGGAAGACTTCTGGTGGTCCCAAACTTCTTCCATTTCAGGATTATGGAGGCCACTGTGCACTTAGGAACCTTGAGTACTGCAGAAATTTTGTTGTAACCTTGGCCAGATCTTTTTTTTGCAAACTATATGCAGACTTTCATATGTTTTGCACTGTGGAGAGGCTTCCATCAGGCCACTCTGCCATAAAGACCAGACTAGTGGAGGGCTGCAGTGATAGTTGACTTTCTGGAACATTCTCCCATCTCTCTACTGTATCTCTGGAGTTCAGCCACAGTGATCTTGGGGTTCTTATTTACCTCTCTCACCAAGGCTCTTCTCCCACAATTGCTCAGTTTGGCTGGATGGCCAGGTCTAGGAAGACTTCTGGTGGTCCCAAACTTCTTTCATTTAAGGATTATTGAGGCCACTGTGCACTTAGGAACCTTGAGTACTGCAGAAATTCTGTTGTAACCTTGGCCAGATCTGTGCCTTGCTGCATTTCTGTCTCTGAGCTCCTTGGCCAGTTCCTTTGACCTGATGATTCTCATTTGGTCTGACATGCATTGTGAGCTGTGAGGTCTTATATAGACAGGTTTGTGCCTTTCCAAATCAAGTCCAATCAATTTATTTAAACACAGCTGGAATCCAATGAAGGAGTAGATCTCATGGTGGATTGCAAGGAAATGGACAGCATGCAACTTAAATATTAGTGTTTGAGCAAAGGGTCTGAATGCTTTTGACCATGTGATATTTCAGTTTTTTTTTTTTTTTAATTTGCAAAAATTTCTACATTTCTGATTTTTTTCAGTCAAAATGGGGAGCAGAGTGTACATTAATGTGAAAAAAATGAACTTTCTGGAATTTACCAAATGGCTGCAGTGAAACAAAAGGTGAAAAATTTAAAGGGGTCTGACTACCTTTTGTACCTACTGTATAATGGCCAGAAATATTGTTGTTCCTCAAGTACTTAGTCTAGTTTCACACTAGCATTTAGCCGGGCTTCGGAGGGATGCGGACTTCCTCCGTGAAGCCCTGTCCACTGCCGCGCCTCTTCATTCAGCTCCGCCTACGGCTGCATGCGGCGTGCACACCCTATCTTTAACATTGGGTACACAGGCCATGCTGCTGCATGCGGATGCCGCCGCATGCATCGTTTTGATGGTGTGACGACCTGCGCCGAACACAACAAGTTGCAATTTCGTGCAGATGACGCACCGTCAAAACGACACATGCTGCGGCATCCGCATACAGTGGCATGGCCTGCGTACCTAATGTTAAAGATAAGGTGCGCACGGCGCATGCAGCTATAGGTGGAGCTGAATGAAGAGGAGTGGCAGTGGGCGGGGCTTCACGGAGGAAGTCCGCATCCCTCCACAGCCCGGCTAAACGATAGTGTGAAACTAGCCTTACTCAATTTAGGCAGCAACTTGATTTCTTCATGTGAATATGCTCTTAAAAGTTGTCTGTACTTTCACAAATAAATTGTTATATTGTAAGGCTCTGCAATAAAAGCATTTTTAAATTCATTATATAGCAATTTCTGGGCAGAAGCTACATTACAGACCACCTGAAGTCTGTATATGCACTACACTAAGTTATACAGCATTTTGTTTGTCACTCTTAACTATTGTCTTCATTGCAGGAGTGAGCACTGTAAAAGATGAAGGTATCCTAGCATCAGGAAAGAAAAGTTTCCAACATATTTTTGGGTAGTCCACAGCAAGGCCACATACTGCCTTGTAGATATAAGATGCCAATCAGGAGGGATTATCATAGCCTGTAAAAAAGCAAGAGCAGGAAATGTAGAAGACATTTTAAGGTGGATACTGACAGATAGAGGTTGTCACAGTTTAGCCATAAAGATAGGGGGAGAAAGCCATGAAACATTGAAGAAAATATGAGGCTGCATGCCCGTGTTATGACTGCATTGCATTTTTTGGCAAAAAAATGCCACATGGTCAAAAGTGTGAACGCATAGATTGTATGTGTGACAGCACAGCAGTGAAGATTAGTATGTGAGGAAAAACAACAATCACATAAATGTTTTTCAGGGCAATCGGAGTCTTTGGAATACTTTACATGGGCCAATAGTTGGAAAATGTCACGGTGAATCGAAACAGACAGGCAAATAACAGCAGAAGAAACAAAACTTATGTTTATCCGATGTGTTTAATTTTTAAGCAAGCTTACAAATCATCATTGATGGTAGCACATCCTCCTATGCAAACATGAACAGGAGATGTGATGCTGTTAACATAACATTCTATGCACACAGAACAATTGTATTAATTATCCTTCTGTGCGTCATGGTCTGCCTGCCTAAAGGTACCTTCACACGAAACGACTTTACAACGAGAACGACAACGATCCGATCGCTGCAGCGTCGCTGTTTACATCGCTGTAGAGATTTCAAACACAGCAGCTCCAGAACGACGCAGGAGCGATCCTGTGACGTAGTGGTGACGCACTTATCGTTCTCACAGGTCATTAGCTCCATGTTTAACATTGCTGGCATCGTTGCTTTTGCTTTCAAACACGACGATACACGCCGATCTGACGACCAAATAAAGTTCTGAACTTTAATCAACGACCAGCGATATCACAGCAGGATCCAGATCGCTGCTGCGTGTCAAACACAACGATATCGCTATCCAGGACGCTGCAAAGTCACGGATCGTTGTCGTTCTCGTTGTAAAGTCGTTTCGTGTGAAGGTACCTTAAACCTTATGCATGTAACCAATTGGCAAGCATTTAATGGCCTTGATCATGCTATCCAAACCCAGCATAGGGGCTTGCTTTCTCTTCATTATTTGCTTACATTGTAGTCTAATGAAACTTGAGCAAAGAATATGGTAAAACTGTTGTGGTAAGAAAGCATCTGCTGATCTTACGCACTTACCAAAGCAGTAATACAAATCTCACATCCCTTTCTTTTTCGGTTATGTAGCTAGCCTGTTTTTCTCTAACAGTCTTCTGAAAAATTAGCCAGTTAAAATAAAAATTCTGGGTTTTTGTTGCCAAATATTTTTATTGATTTATATTATAATAAGGAAAGATAAGGTTAGAATGAGGCATCATAGAAGAAACAAATTGGGAAATTAGAGGGGAATGAATAAATGGGAAATAATACAGGAAGCAGTATACAAACGTTGGATCAATCAGCATAAGATACATATTTTTCTAACAATCTGATTATACAATTAACATTAAACCAGTTTACTCAGTTTTAATCCATGGACTAATTGATACTTAGTTTGGAGTAAACTTATTAATCAAGTTCAGTCTTAACAAATATCTCTTAGTTTATCCTTTAATTAAAAATTGGATTCAAACGTGTTGTGTATCGAAATTCTATCTATTATTTCTGTTATATTGGGAGGGTTAGGGTCTTTCCATTTGGTTGCGATTAGATATTTATTTGATAGGAGTATGTGACAAATTATGTGTTGAAGTTTGCTTGGTAGATCCTCTATACCTCACAGAAAAAAAGATACAGCCTTACTAACACCAAGTCAGATTGCCAATGCTCTAGCAGGATGCAGCAGACACCCATGATAAAAGGTGGGAGCAGCACAGGTGCAAAATACTGATGCAGACAGCCACTCACAAACCTATCAATTCACAGAGGGGGTTTCTGTGTAGCACAGTGTCTGGCTCTACAGGCTATTGATGGCGCCCAAACCATTAGATCAGGCAGGCTGCCCAGCACTATTTAAGTGCACCCCACAACGACAGGCCCTTTAGTATTGGTTGGGTGTACTGGGATGCCTTTCCTTGTGGACACCAGGTCAGGTTATAGCTCGGGCTCAGTTAGTAATTATATAAGGCCCAGGAGGGCAGTGAAGGGGAATAGTTGATGCCCTAACCTGTAGCAGAACAGATGTGCGCTACAACAAGCTGGCTTGTAGTTGCCATTATGAGAGACCACATTCAAGTAAAAGAGTCGAGGGACCAGATACTAGTAAGGGAGTAGATAATAGTAAATAATAGTAGAGGAGTTGAGAGACCATATCTAAGTAAAGGATTCAAGAGACCAGACCTGAGTGAAGACCCGAGAGAGACCAGACCTGAGTGTAGACCTGAGAGAGACCAAACCTGAGTGAAGACCTGAGAGACACAAGAGTCGGGAAAGCTGAGCATGAGTGAGCAGAATCAGAGCCAAGAGAGAGAGAAAGAGATGAATAGGCCTCATCAAAGGGACATTTGTTCGAGCCATCACTTCCAGTGTAGATGTACAGTACAAAGTGAGGATCAGGGCCATGCATCAGGGAATGAAGGCTGCCAGTGTGATGAGTGGGTCGAGTAACTCCCCAACCTGGGACTTGCGGCCTAGTGAGTAGTATCGTCGACTCTCATTAGAGCCTGTGTAACACTGTGCCTTTCCTAGAGAATGACAACAGTATCGGGCCCAATGGTGACAGTGACATCCTTTGGGTTTGAGTATTAGGATTAAGAAATCACTGAAGATATCAGTTATTTAGTGGTAATAATAGAACAATATTGAGTAAAAAGCATTATGTTAATATCTTGTTCATCTGAATTGCTGTATTCTTCTTGTAACATAACTTGTTTAATTTTTTAACTGTTTGTGCTATATCTCCTGATATTGAGCCAAAGGCACACCTTTAATTGTGTGAATTGAATAAATAGTTGTTGGTTCAAGTAGAATTGTCTCCTCATTGTCTGCGCTGTGACATACGGGTACCTGTTAACATTTCCTTCTGACTTTTGTACAATTTACCTATGTACAGTATGTACTCAAGTATTCTCAGCAGGGGTGGTATCTACAGAAAAATATTTCTGCACACAAAGCCCAGTGGAGCTTTAATGTCTCCATACTAAAGAATCCATACAGGCTATATGTGGTGCCTTGCAAGCTCAATGTAAATGTGTTTTTGCTCTAAGACAAAGGCCTAGCACATCACATTAGATTCTATAAATTATACCATAATCATAGCGCTTATATGATTTGCTATAAACAACAGATCTTTGTTGCTAAAAGTATCTTCAGGTAATGAAATACTTTGGATGGTCTGTGATAACGCAGAACAGTCATATTAACATATCCCACATGTCCTATTAACTTTGACATGTCCAATCTTTGAATCCTTTAAAAATAGGTCATGTTCTTTTCATTTAGAAAGTGGGACTATCTGTGGGGAACCATGACATAAGAGAGCTCCAACCAGATATTATAGTATTTAGTTCTTTAAAGGATCTGCCAACTTCAGGGCCAACAAAATTAGTTCTCTCTGCTGATTGCTGTAAGCCAGGACAGAAGCTTCCTGGGAGAGTGACCAAAGTTTTCAACTGGCACATTGACTCGCTTCATGATTGCCTCTTTCAGATTAATAGGAATGTAACAAATTAATAGTAAAGTAAATGTAAAAAGATTTATCAATATCTTATTACAGGATAGGATTTTGCAACCATTGCAACCACTTATTATATTAGTTGTGTTGACTTACAATATTTACAAAGTTTGTTTATTATTTGTTTATTATAAACAGCAGAAAATTTGTAAATTTTGGTGAAAAGCTTAATTTACAATAGGGGGTTGGAAAATTTTGATTGCAGATATACCTTTATGTCCTGATATGGGCAGCACCATGAAGTCTTACAGTGCTGGGATCCTGAGTTCAACTCCAGCCAAGGACATCTGCAAGGAGTTTGTAAGTTCTCCCCGTGTTTATGTGGGTTTCTCCAGTTTTTTTACACATTCCAAAGACATATTGATAGGGAATTTTGATTGTGAGCCCCAATGGGTACAGAGATGACAATGTCTGTAAAACGCTATAGAATTATGGCGATCTATGGTAAGTAAAATAAATAAAAATAAAATGTGCAGCAACTTAATGCATCAGAATGTATATGGACATCACTCGGATATTTTGATCAAAAGAAGAAAAGGAGCTTTCTGCCTCCGGAGTCCATTCTTTAGGGTTAACACCCATATTGGGTCAGAGCAGAAATTGAAGCAAGAGGAGAAATGTGGAATAAACTGGCGGTATTAATTTGCAAATTCCAGATACCCCTGGATAGCTTTCAGGCCATCAGGATAGCACCATTTCAGGATAGCAGACACTTTCTCGGGATCCAGGAAGAGATTTTTGCTCAAAGATGCACTTCTCAAACTTGGCATACAAATGGTTCTTCCTCAACCTCAACAAGACCTGGCAGAAATATTGGGGAAGAGCACCAATATGTCATTCAGGTAAACAACCACACAAGACTAGAGAAGATCCCAGAAGATATTATTTATAAGTTCTTGGAAGACTGCTGGGGCACTGCAGAGCTAAAACGGTATTACACTTCACTCATATTGGCCATCCCAGGTGTTGAGGGCAATCTTCCATTCGTCCCCCTGGTGCATTTGGATTACGTTATATGCTCCCAGCAGATCAAGTTTAGAAAAGACTATGAAACCACTGAGATGATCAAATATCTCTGAAATGAGGGGCAGAGTAAACCATTCTTCTTTTTAGCAAAGAAGAATCCTGCTCTGGGGAGGTTGACTTCTGGATAAATCCCCTGGCAAAGTTCCTACTAATATATTTGGACATGGCTTGGATCTCTGGGTAAGACAGGGGATAGATAAGGCCATAAAAAAGAGAAGAACAGTCATACATTCTGTGTGGTGGTAGTGTCTCTGCCTCCTCTTATCGAAGAGGTCTGGGCAGAATGAATGGGAAGCAGGCATTTCTCATGACAGTACTGAATCCAATGCAGTATTTTCTCCAGATCTCCCATCTAGGACAGGCTTGTGTGCACGTATTCAAGGCAGGCCCAGGAGCAGAGGATGGGACAGACCTGGTAGCACATAAAAGGAGATTTTCTCCAAGTGCAACATTCCTACCCGAAGATCCACAGTTTCGGAGATGAAGTGAATGGCTTCAGATAGAGATCTCCCATCCACGGATGATATCACAAATGTACTCTGGAGGCGTTGAATAGGGATCTGATACCAATCCATCATAGCCTGTTATCTGAAATTTCCTGCGGAACCAGAGTCCAGATAGGCCAATTCAATGAAACGGGTTTTGGCACAGGAAACAGACCCTGACAGAGTCAGCGAAAGTGAGGAGTAATTCTCTTCCAGGGTAGCCTCTCCTACTGACTCTAGACTCTGGAATTTCCCTTCTTCTCTGGATAGTAGTGAATCAGATTTTCAAAACTACTGCAGTAGAAGCACCTCCCCTCGGAACACTAGACCTCTTGATGATGCTTTGCCAGTTTCACTAAGTCAACTTGCATAAGTTCTGAGGAGATTGTCGAATCTTAGATCTGTGGCATTATAGGCTTTTGGAAGGTAGGAGCAAAGTGCACAGATCTCTCATGGGTCATCTCTTTGGAGAGCTCCTGATACCTGATGATGATCTGAGTAAACAGGGTCACCAGGTCTTCCAACGAGGTAGGAATAACACCACCGGTGAGTTTGTCCTTAATTCTCCCAGCAAGTCCCTCCCACCTTGTTGTTCCAGGCGAGTTCAGTGGACTGGGTATGGAATTGGCTGACGTACAGGCCCACTGTGAGGTTTCCCTGGTGCAATCTGAGGAGGGAGGATACTGGGGAGGAAACACAGCCAGGCTCATCAAAGACCTTGTGGAAGGCCTCTAAGAAAGTCTGGAGGTTGGAGACAAGAAGATCCCCTCTCTCCCATAGGTGACTGAGCCATTATAGAGCTTCACCAGTGAGATGGGTCATGATGAATGCCAATTTGACTGGCTCTGAAGCAAACTGATGTGCCCAGAGTTCAAAGTGCAGCGTGCATTGATTGATGAAACCATGGCATAGAGTAGGATCACCATTATAACATGTTGGAGCAGACAAACGGCATCTGGAACCCGGAGTACAGCTGATCTGAGCTGAACACTGGACCATGGGAAAATTCCAGTACATTTTCCCGTGGTCCAGAGTTCACTGCGGGTCAGGCTGTGAGGGTAGTGTAGCATCAGTGACACCAGCGCTAATCACTGATGCTGCCGCCAGCAGCTTCTCATTCATTCATCGGTGGTTTACAACCAGGGCATTCGCATTAGCACTGCTCCTTGTTGTAAACTATATATCTCCCAGATATGGATTATGGCATGGGACTGAACGTTGGGCAGGTATGGTATATTGTTGTTTTTTTATTTTTTATTTTTTTACAGGAGATCGAGGGCATCACATGGATGAGGAGAACAATAAAGATGGCAAACTGTGTTTATTGTTCTATTTTATTAAAATACTTTTTCTGGCTGTCTTTTTTAACCCATTAACAACTATGGAATTAGTAATTGATAGGTGTCTTATTGACACCTCTCCATTACTAATCCGGCTTGATGTCACCTTACAATACAAACGTGACATTAACCCCCTATTACCCCATATGCTACCGCTATAGGGCAGTGGGAAGAGAGAGGCTAAGTGCTGAAATTGGCACATCCTACAGATGCGCCATTTCTCAGGTGGTTGTGAGCTGTTGTTTTGTAGCCGGGGGAGCAATAACCATGGTCCCTTCCTAGGCTATGAATATCAGCCCTCAGCTGTCTGCATAGCCTTTTCTGGCTATTAATTATAGGGAGACCCCACGTCATTTTTTTGGGGGTGTCCCTCTATTTTAATAGCCAGTAAAGGCTAAATATACAGCTGCGGGCTGAGATTCATAGCCTGGGAAGATCCATGGGTATTTATCCCTTGCTAAGCTATAAACATCTGCCCTCAGTCACTGGCTTTCTTTCTCTGGTGCAAAAAATTGCAATGCAATTGCAATTCATTGGGGAAACTTGTAAATATTTTTAAAACTTAGCTTTTAATTAAGCCATATAAGAAGCTCAATTTAAGAACCAGTAGACTATTAGACAGTACAAAAAAGGAGGTCACAGACCTACGCATTTCGACGTATTGTTTTAATCATGGTCTCCTATTTAAGGGAATGAAAAGTCAAAGTTTGAAAACTGCAATAATTTCAAATTTGGGGGGATTTTTTTCAATAAATTCAGGAATAAGTACAAATTATATTAATTAATATTTACTACTAACATAACTGTGTCATGAAAAAAGAAGTTCAGAATCCCTAGGATACATTGAAGTGTTCCAGAGTTATTACCTCATAAAGTGAGTCATGTCAGATTTTAAAAATGAAGCTTGGTTATTAACATACAAAGTGGATCGGTCCTTAAGGGGTTAATGAGAAATAAAAACGTTATAGATCTCAGAATAAAAAAAGTCTTAAGTAGGGAAACATGGTATCAATGAGAACACTTTATCACACACAAAAAATACCTCCATTAATGGAAAAAATTTAAAACTTATGGCTACCAAAACATGGCGAGACAAAAACAAATTATTTTTTCAGAAAGTATTTATTATACAAAAGCAATAAATTTAAAAATGCAGTTAAGTCCATATATATTTGGACAGAGACAACATTTTTCTAATTTTGGTTATAGACATTACCACAATGAATTTTAAACAAAACAATTCAGATGCAGTTGAAGTTCAGACTTTTAGCTTTCATTTGAGGATATCCACATTAAAATTGGATGAAGGGTTTAGGAGTTTCAGCTCCTTAACATGTGCACCCTGTTTTTAAAGGGACCAAAAGTAATTGGACAATTGTCTCCAAGGCTGTTTCACGGACAGGTGTGGGCAATCCCTTCATTATGTCATTCTCAATTAAGCAGATAAAAGGCCTGGAGTTGATTTGAGGTGTGGTGCTTGCATTTAGAAGATTTTGCTGTGAAGTAAACATGCGGTCAAAGGAGCTCTCCATGCAGGTGAAACAAGCCATCCTTAAGCTGGGAAAACAGAAAAAACCCATCCGAGAAATTGCTACAATATTAGGAGTGGCAAAATATACAGTTTGGTACATCCTGAGAAAGAAAGAAAGCACTGATGAATTTATCAATGCAAAAAGACCTGGGCGCCCACGGAAGACAACAGTGGTGGATGATCGCAGAATAATCTCCATGGTGAAGAATAACCCCTTCACAACAGCCAACCAAGTGAACAACACTCTGCAGGAGGCAGGCGTATCAATATCTAAATCTACCATAAAGAGAAGTCTGCATGAAAGTAAATACAGAAGGTTCACTGCACGGTGCAAACCACTCCTGCGCTGTAAGTTCCTTTTTCGGGCATGTGCAGTTTGCGCTTCCGTTCGACTCACATCACAGGATGGGAACTTACAGCGCAGGCACCGGGGACATCAATGAAGGCACAGGAGGCGGCGCACAGAGGGGCCGAGTGATGGCTGAGAGGCTCTGTGCGCCACCTCCTGTGCCTTCATTAACGTCCCCGGTGCCTGCGCTCTAAGTTCCCATCATGTGATGTGATTCGAAGGGCAGCGCAAATTGTGCATGCCCAAAAAAGGAACTTACAGCGCAGGGCGATGGATGTTAATGAAGGCACAGGAGGCAGAGCCCAACGCACGGAAGGGCTGAGTGATGGCTGGGAGGCGTTTGCGTCCGGGGGAAAAGACATGCTCCCCGGACAGACTACAGGTATGGCGGGCAAATAAAAAAAATGAATATTGCAGCCTTGGAAGGGACCCCAAATAAAAGAGCCACCTTGACAGAATGCAGCATTAGTGCTGCACAAGGTGGATATTTTAGTTAAAAACGCCAGGGAGGGGTGACAGGTTCCCTTTAACTCAAATTCCAAAACTGACTTTAACTGTAAGGGGTTGAATATGGATTAATACTAGTAGGAGGTATCATTTAGGAGTTACCATATTTTTCAGACTTAAAGACACACCAGACCATAACAAGCAACTAGGTTTTAGAGGAGGAAATTAGGAAAAAAAATTGGAGCAAAAAAATGGTCAATTCTGTACTGTTGTATCCCCTATCCTGGTATATATGGTCCCCTCATTCCCATTCTGATACACATGGCCCCTCATCCCTATCCTGGTATGCATGGCCCCCTCATCCCTATCCTGGTATGCATGGCCCCCTCATCCCCATCCTGGTATGCATGGCCCCCTAATCCCTATCCTGGTATACATGGTTCTATATCCCTATCCTGGTATGCATGGCCCCCTCATCCCCATCCTGGTATGCATGGCCCCCTAATCCCTATCCTGGTATACATGGTTCTATATCCCCATCCTGGTATGCATGGCTCCCTCATCCCTATCCTGGTATGCATGGCTCCCTCATCCCTATCCTGGTATACTTGGCCCCCTCATCCCCATCCTGGTATGCATGGCTCCCTCATCCCTGTCCTGGTGTGCATGACCCGATCCTTATCCTGGTATGCATGGCCCGATCCTTATCCTGGTATGATTGGTACCATCCCGGTCCTGGTATGCATGACCCCATCCCAGTCCTGGCATTATTGGCCCCATTACAGTCCTGGTTCGATTGGTCCCATCCTTATTCTGGTATAATTGTTCCCATCCTGTGCCTGGTATGATTGGTCCCATCCTTTTTCTTTTATAATTGGCCCCATCCCATTCCTAATATGCACGGCCCCATCGAAAAGATTTAAAAAAAAAGAAAACATTACATTTACCTACACGGGGCTCCCTCACAGCGTCCTGCTCCTGTGCCAGCAGCTGCTTAATGCTTGCAAGCAGCGCATGGCAGGGACATCGTGCGCTGCTCACAAGCAGAGCACAGCTGCCAGAATACTCACTGGGACCATTCATCGCAGAGAGTGGTGAGTATCCATTCCTCTTCAGTAGCGTGCAGTGTCAGATGCCGGCTTCTCTTAAGTATTGGCGCACGTGACCACCTCCCACAGCAAGAAGCCGTTGGCTGACACTGCACGCTACTGAAGAAGAATGGATACTCACTGCTCTCTGCAATGAACGGTCCCGGTGAGTATTCTGGCAGCTGGGCTCTGCTTGTGAGAAGCGCATGATGTCCCTGCCATGCGCTGCTTGCAAGCATTAAGCAGCTGCTGGTACCAGAGCAGGACGCTGCAAGGGAGCACCGTGTAGGTGAGTGTAATTTTTTTTTAATCTTTCATGATGGGGCCATGCATATCAGGAGCGGGATTGGGCCAATTATAAAAGAAAAAGGATGGGACCAAACATACCAGGAACAGGATGGGGCCATTTATACCAGGATGCCAGAAAAATGAATATGCAGTGCATATTCATTTCTCTTTAGTAGCAGGCACAGGAGTTAGCCAGAGCTGCCGGCTCCAGCCTCCTGTGACCCTATGCTTCGCCGAAACTGCTCCCCCCCACCTCCCCACCACAGTCAAAGCCCATATATCCAGACTATAAGAAGCACCCCCCATTTTCCTCCACATTTTGGGAGGAAAATAGTGCGGCTTATAGACCAAAAAATACGGTAGATTACACTTATCGGTAATTTAAACTCATTGTAAAGGACTTTTTTGTATTGCATTAGAGTCTACATATAGCAACATGCACAAACAGTAATATAGGTTTCCATTTATTCTGGACACTTGTATCAAATCAAGAAACTGACCTACAGTATGTCCTGATGTATCTTGCAGGCTATAAAGTAACTTACTTCAAAAATCCCTATTAAAATTACCTGAATACAGACGGGAAACCTTACCTATACCTTTTTTTTAAATGAAACCCTCAGGGCTTTGTAACGTGTTACAATGTAGTACAGGCCCCTCGGGCAGTGGAATGACTAAATCCTCATAACCAAATGCTGATTTGTAAATCTGCTGCATGCAGTGATCCTTCCCATGTGCAGTCTTCAACTCTGACAAGCAGCCCTGTGGCCATGTGACAAAAGTCAGTATACTTGTTATAAAAATCAGACAGCAAGGAATATCCTCTTATACACCGAGATACTTTAGCATATCTAGGTCAATTTCCTGGGGTGTGATTTGTGTACATTGTTTGCATTACTACTACTTTGCAATAAAAATTGTATTTTAGGTAAGAAAAATATATGGATGATAAAGTTGTTTATATTGTTGGTATTAAATTGTTACAATGCTAATATCTCATCCTATATCCATAAAGAGTCTTTACTTCACCTATATATTTCAGTTCTGTGTGCATCTTTCTTAAATCTTCTTTTTACTTGTGGCCATAAAAGCAGTGAAACTATTCACTTTTATACAGTATAATCAATTATTTTGCAAACTACAAAAGATCATAGAATCATAGAATGTTAGAGTTGGAAGGGATCTCAAGGGTCATCGTGTCCAACCTCCGGCTCAAAGCAGGATTCACTAAACCATCTCAGACAGATGTCTGTCCAGCCTCTATATGAAGACTTCCATTAAAGGAGAACTCACCACCTCTCGTGGCAGCCTGTTCCACACATTGATTACCCTCACTGTCCAAAAGTTTTTTTCTAATATCTAATCTGGATCTTCTTCCTGTCTGTTTCATTCCATTGCTTCTCATGTTTCCAATTGTAAATGAGAATAATGATGATCCCTCTAACTTCCTGTAAATTCATAGGGTATGTTATGGATGGTTATTGGGTTCTTTTGATCTGGACCATGTAAACTAAGGTTTAGAGCTCCATTTTGTGTGGCTCTCTGCTAAGCAGGACTACTGACATCCAATACATATTGATTTAATTGGGAATTTTGTAATGCTTTATCATGCTCAAGATCACCCAAAGGACTGATGCATATTGCCTTATTATGGCATTTATCAGTAGTAGAAATTATAAATGTCCCCTCTTAGAGGTCTACCTAAAGAGACTTTTTGTGAAAGATTCTGTATTCTCCATTGAATGCTGTTTGCTACTCTCCTCCAGAAGCATACAAAATGTAAAACTGGCTTCAGGAGTAACTTAATTGTCAAGTACTATTTTAGATAAGCTATACTTTTCAGTCACATGAGTAATAACACCATTTCTGGCTATAATATGTCTTCCATTCAACATTTTCACCAATTTTTCACTTTGTAGACTTAATTATATAATTTGCATTTGTCTCTGAACTGGTTGGAGGAGACCATGCTCTATGATATCTCCCATGCAGAGAACAACACACAGAGAGATGGTTTTCTGCTCTTCATACCTTTATTCGCACACAGAGGCTGCAGCAGCATGATGGACATTATACAGCAGTACTGAGCTGAGTAGATGTGCCTCCAGCTCTGTTTTGATGTAGGACTTGTTAGAAAACTCTAATTTAAAAGCTCAATCTTTCTATATTTCCCACTGCCTTTTTTCTCACTCTGCTCCTCACTGGTTCTCCCTCTGTAATCTCTGTAGAGTATAATAGGAAGAATAACCTAATACAACACTGGCCCTTTAAACTATATTTTCCAGCTGCAATCATGCAACCAGGCTCTGATTCATTCTGTACTTGGCTTGCCTCTACTTGAGCAGGGAAGGGGGTGAGGCAGTGGATAATGGAAGGTGATATGTGGACAGTGGATAATAAATTGGGAACGGGAAAGCTAAAGTGATTAATGAATTTGGGGGGGCAGGTTGTAATAAAGGTATATTTTAATGATGTAATTGCTTAATTAATTTGGTTGAATTAAATTAAATTAATTTAGTTAATAGACTTATTCACTTATTGGGGGTTGCAAAGGGGAAGAAATATATTTTATTGGTGCAGTGAACATTCATATAGATAGGTGCAGCATAGACATTTTCTATTTATACAGGCGCTTCTCACAAAGTTAGAATATCATCAAAAAGTTAATTTATTTCAGTTCTTCAATACAAAAAGTGAAACCCATATATTATGTAGAGTCATTAAAAACAGAATGATCTATTTCAAGTGTTAATTTCTGTTAATGTTGATGATTGTGGCTTACAGCCAATGAAAACCCAAAAGTCATTATCTCAGTAAATTAGAAAACTTTATACCACCAGCTTGAAAAATGGTTTTAAAATCTGACATGTTGGCCTACTGAAATGCATGTTCAGTAAATGCACTTGAGTCGGGCTCCTTTTGTATCAATTACTGCATCAATGCGGCGTGGCATGAAGGCGATCAGCCTATGGCACTGCTGAGTTGCTATGAAAGCCCAGGTTGCTTTGATAGCAGCCTTCAGCTCGTCTGCATTGTTGGGTCTGGAGTCTCTCATCTTCCTCTTGATCAGGCGAGTTTGCTGGCCAATCAAGCACAGTGATGCTGCTGTTTTTAAACCAGTTATTGATACTTTTGGCAATGTGGACAGGTGCCAAGTCCTGCTGGAGAATCAAATTTCCATCTCCTAAAAGCTTTTTGGCAGAAGAAAGCATGAAGTGCTCTAAAATTTCTTGGTAGATGGCTGCACTGACTTTGGTCTTGATAAAACACAGTGGACCTACACCAGCAGATGACATGGCTCCCCAAACCATTACTGATTGTGGAAACTTCACAATAGACCTCAAGCAGCTTGGATTGTGTGCCTCTCCACTCTTCCTCCAGACTCTGGGACCTTGATTTCCAAATGAAATGCAAAATTTACTTTCACCTGAAAACAACACCTTGGACCACTGAGCAACAGTCCCGTTCTTTATCTTCTTGGCCCAGGTAAGATGCTTCTGGTCAATTGGTCATGAGTGGCTTGACACAAGGAATGTGACACTTGTAGCCCATGTCCTGGATATGCCTGTGTGTGGTAGCTCTTGAAGTAATGACTCCAGCAGCAGACCACTCCTTGTGAATCTCCCCCAAATTTTTGAAAGGCCTTTTCTTAACAATCCTTTCAAGGCTGCGGTTATCCCGGTTGCTGGTGCACCTTTTTCTACCACACTTTTTCCTTCCACTCAACTTTCCATTAATATGCTTGGATACAGCACACTGTGAATAGCCAGCTTCTTTACCAATGACCTTTTGTCGCTTACCCTCCTTGTGGAATGTGTCAATGACTGCCTTCTGTCAAGTCAGCAGTCTTCCCATGATTGTGGAGTCTACTGAAACAGACTAAGGGACCTTTTTAACCGCTTACGAAGCCTTTGCAGATGTTTTTCGTTAATTATCCTAATTTACTGGGATAATGATTTTTGGATTTTCATTGGCTGCAATACATAATCATCAACATAAACAGAAACACACACTTGAAATAGATCACTCTTTTTATAATGACTCTATATAATATATGAGTTTGACTTTTTGTATTGAAGAACTGAAATAATTTATCTTTTTGATGATATTCTAATTTTGTGAGAAGCACCTATATAGTATATTTGTGGTCTTGTTTTATTCAGAGGCATAGCAATCTGCTGAAAAGGTGAAGCCCAGAAGACATGTGTGCGGCAAACTAGAGACAAGTGACAACTAAACGTTAGCATGAAGGTCTGGGGGTCTAGAGAATGTGGAAAACAAATAGAAAAAAAATAGTTTAGATGAGACGTGGTCAGCAAGTCTTTGCTATAAAGTAAATGAATTGGCATAGGCTGGTTTCACATTTGTGTTTTTTGACGCTGCGTTTTAGCGCAAAAAAACGTATGCGTTTTTTTCCTATATTTAACATTAAAAACGCATGCATTTTTTTTGTATGCGTTTTGCCGCGTTTGACGACGCATGCGTCGTTTCTATGCTTGCGTTTGGTTGCAGAAATGCAACATGTAGTAATTTCTAGAGGCGTTTTTTTGCGGCAAAAAAACGTATTGCTGTCTATGTAAACGCATGCATTTTTAAGCACATGCGTTTGGTTGCGTTTTAAACGCATGCGTTTCAATAGAAAAAAACAAGAATACACACTGATAAGCCACCCCCCACCATCCAGGTGATAAAGGGATCCAAACGCTAACCCTAACCCATAAGCCACCCCCCACCATCCAGGTGATAAAGGGATCCAAACCCTAACCCTAACCCTACCCCTAACCCTAACCCTAACCCTAGGGATCCTAACCCTAACCCTAACCCTAACCCTAACCCTAACCCTAGGGATCCTGCCTGTAAGGCTCAAGGTCATATGAGGACATCCAGCAGAGGGCGCATCACCGCGAATGAAGGTAATGTAGGTCAATGACCTGTAGTTACCTTCATTCGCGGTGATGCGTCCCCTGCTGGATGTCCTCATATGACCTCGAGCCTGGTAACTTTTCTGAATATTTTCCCACGTTCGAGGGACATCCAGCAGGGGGCGCATCACCGCGAATGAAGGTAAATACAGGTCATTGACCTACATTACCTTAATTCCCTGGGGTTTTACAGGCACGAGCACAGCTGCATTAGCAGAGCTCCTGCCTGTAAAATATTTTAACTCCTTCAGGCCTCTTTCACACGTCAGTGTCTCCGGTACGTGTAGTGACAGTTTTCTCACGTACCGGAGACACTGACACACGTAGACCCATTTAAATGAATGGGTCTATGCACATGTGCGTGTTTTCACACGGACCGTATGTCCGTGCTGAAAACACGTCGACATGTCCGTTTTCTACCGGCAGCACGGACCACAATACGGACAGTACACGTGCACACGGAGAACAGTGTGCACTCTCCTCCGTGTGCACGTACCGCCCACAGGAGAGACAACGCTACAGTAAGCGCTGTCCCCCCCGCTGTGGTGCTGAAGGTGGCATTCCTCTCTTCTCCCCCGCCGGAGAGAAGAGATGAAAGATCTTTTTTTTTTTTTTTTTTTTTGTGAACAATAAAGTTTTCATGTGCCCCCCGCCTCCCCCCTCAGTGCGCCGCCTGCCCCCTTGCCGCAGAAATACTCACCTAGCTCCCGAGATGTCTCCTCTGTCCTCTCCACGCTGGCAGCTTCTCCTGTGTGAGCGGTCACGTGGTACCGCTCATTACAGTCAGGGAATATTCCACATGACCGCTCACACAGGAGAAGCTGCCGGCGCTGAGAGGACAGAGGAGACATCGCAGGAGCTGGCCGGGTGAGTATTTCTGCGGCAAGGGGGCAGGCGGCGCACTGAGGGGGGGGGGGACGCGGACGCACATGCAAACTTTATTTCCCCCCCCCAAAAAAAAAAAAAAAAAAGATCTTTCATCTCTTCTCTCCAACGAACGCTGGGGGAGAAGAGATGAATTCTGCCTTCAGCACCACATGCGGGGGGACAGCGCTTAGTGTAGCGCTGTCTCTCCTGCACGGTCCATGTGGTCCTCAGGCGGCACACGGGCGGCACACGGATGCCGCACGTATGTGCCACTTGAGCACACGGACATACGGACACGGATATCTCCGGTACCGGTTTTTTCCGGTACCGGAAATATCAGGACGTTTGAAAGAGCCCTCAGATGGATTTACATCGTGGGATGTGACAGATCATCGGAACGTATGTATATTGTTGGTTTATTATTTTTCCTTTGTTACAGAGCGAGGGTCTTCAGGTGGATTGAGAGAGTAATAAAATATTACAACAACCTGTGTGTTTATTTCATTAAAATACTTTTTAATAATGTGTGTGTGTTTTTTTAACCCTTTCATTCAATTGGATTAATAATGGATAGGTGTCATAATTGACGCCTCTCCATTATTAATCTGGCTTAATGTCACCTTACAATAGCAAGGTCACATTAACCCTTCATTACCCCATATCCCACCCCTACACGTGAGTGGGAAGAGAGTAACCAAGTGCCAGAATAGGCACATCTTCCAGATGTGCCTTTTCTGGGGTGGTTGGGGGCAGATGTTTTTAGCCAGGGGGGCCAATAACCGTGGACCCTCTCCAGGCTATTAATATCTGCCCTCAGTCACTGGCTTTACCACTCTGGCGGAGAAAATTGCGCGGGAGCCCACGCAAATTTTTTCTGCGATTTAACCCTTAAATTTAATAGCTACAGCGCCGAAATTTTGCACATACACACTACTAACATTAGTAGTGTGGAATATGCAAAAAAAAGGGGGATATGACATGGTACTGTATGTAAACCATGTCTCATATCATGTCGGGTTTAGGCAGGAGAAATGAAAAGCCGGCAATTGAATTACCGGCTCTTCTGCTGTATCACGCTGAAGTAAATATAAATATATTTAGTTATATATATATATCTGTGTCTCAATGACATATATATATATATATATATATATATATATATATATAAAACATGAAACCCGACTTTGGAGCGAAGACCGCCGACCGCCGACCCAATCCCACAGTGAGATCGGTCGGGTTTCACGAAACCCGACTTTGCAAAAAATCGGCGACTTTTGAAATTGGCCGATCTGTTTCGCTCAACCCTAACCCTATCCCTAACCCTACCCCTAACCCTGACCCTAACCCTACCCCTAAACCCTAACCCTAGGGATCCTAACCCTAACCCTAATCCCAACCCTAGCTATTTCTATTTATAGTGGGTTTTCTTGTTGATTTTGATGATTGGCAGCTGTCACACACTTCTCAGCATGCGTTTCAAAAACGCAAACGCAGGAAAAAACGCATGTAAACGCGGCAAAACGGCGCATTTTTTTACTGCATGCATCTAAAAAACACGGCGTTTTGCCGCGTTTACATGCGTTTTTTTCACCACCTGCGTTTGCATTTTAAACGCTGCATTTTTAAACGCAAATGTGAAACTAGCCATAGATAAGGGCACACATCAGGAAACAATATTGTGCTTCACTTTGTCTTGTTGCCAAAGTACATAGCTTTCATTGTTGCCCAAATGTACAATTGAGCAGATACTGCATATGTTTATCAGATAACCCGCCATGTATTATGTCCCCCCTATTCTCTCCCCATCTACCAGCTATACAGCCCACCCTGTGACATGGTCCTCCAGTGTATACAGACTTTTTTTAATTAAAAAAGTATTCTCATTTTGTCTTCAGGAGCACACCATTTCCATGCCACAAGACTTCCTGTTTGCCAGGGGACAATACTGAATAATGAACAGTTCAGACCAGTGAAATTATTGTTCCTCTGGTCCGTAACTGTGCTGTCTTTGATATTGGCTACAGAGCTACCTTTGCCTCTGCAGCACCATGGGTGTGTAGTGGCAATGAAACTAGCTGAATCCAGCGATCTGGCAAACATTCAGAGCAGCAATTATAATCTCTGTAGAAACGAGCTTGTCAGCGCTGTGCTCCTAGCCTAGGAGGTTGGTCACTGTGGATAGACTAGAGCAATATCCGGTATTCTAGGCAATGATCATTAAACAATAACATAAAAAATATTGAGAACAAAGAGGATTTTGAAAACAAATTGCGAAGCTGCAATACATGATGATGAGATGACCCTTTAATTATTTATCAGTTTCCAGGTTGGACTGTCAGTCTTACATTGTTTTTGGCTCTTTTATACAACCATTAATGTTAAAGGAAATTTGTTCAGTGTAAAAGTTCAGTTGAGTGTCAAAGTATGTAGGTAAGGGTTCATTCACATTTTTTATTTTTCTATAGACGAGAAAAACGGACAGATTATTCTGACCGGACTTTGATCAGCGTGTGATCCGTTTTTCTCAAACATGGAGAAATAAAAACAAAAAGTTTCTCTACTTTCTCCTTTCTGTCATTCCATTAATATCGGACTACACTTGGATATCTTCTGAATGTGGTCCGATATTTTCCCTGACCCATTGGTTTGCATTGCCGATTTTGGACCTAACTGCGGATCAAAATTGGACATGTATGAGTGCTATCCATGAAAAACACAGATAACACTTGTATGTTAAAATCAGAAGTGGGAATGAGCCCTAACATTTAGTTTAGTGCAAACAGGTATTCAGATGTCAGGATGCAAATACTTTTGCAAATGGATGATGTCTGAATTGGACAACTTTGTAAAATAATTAGTATCAAGAATAATTAAATAAAATCCCAAAAAATAAACTAAACAAAATTGGATATGGATATGTCTAATATAAATTTCATTATTGCAACAAATATGCCATTTAAGTGTACACTTAAATGGGGTAAAACTTTCTTACACACTTGTATGTCATAAAATGATGAGTTCTCTGACAATGGAAACAACCAATGAGATTTACAGAACTGTCTAAAAAAACACAATTGGTTGATGTTGCAGCCTAACACAGCTCGGTTTTCATTCCTTACTATTCCTTAAAGTACTGTTGAAAAATTAAAGATGCATGGTTAGTGGTTGTTATGGGCAGAAAAGTAAATTGTTCTTTAAGACAGTTGCTTTCCTGGATCCTGAGCGTGAACAGCACTTTACCTTTCAAAGCATGCCCAAAGGTACATTACTTTGTGTGTTCAAATTAGATGTAAATTGGCTGAAACTATCTGTGTATGACTCGTCTCTCATTGCAAAATTTGGGTGTAAATTTCAACATTCTTGATTGTTCCCACCCATATGAAATGAGTCACTCCCAGAGCAGTCTGGCATTGCTTTTATTACCTTCTCTCCACTGAAAATAGAAGCCTGCTTGGCTCAGTTTACTTTTATATTGAGAAAATTGGAGGAGCAGATATTGGCTAACTGAGCATTCGGCTAACATCTATGTATAATGTGTGCACAATGGACCCACCAGAGATGATGTGCAAGGCCAGATTAGAGGTGTTATGATAAACAAGCTCAGAGAATGAATAAAATATACGCAGACGCATGTAGTGTCCAGCAAGGATTAAACTTTAATGAAATGTGGGGGGGGGGTTTATATACACCCTTAGCCAAAAAGGGCTTGATGCCAACAATCAAGCAGCTGTTTTGTGGGATTCAGTGATAGTTGTGTCTAAGTATCTGGTTTGATTGAGAATCTCAGGGACTTGGAATGTGTAGGGGAAGTTTCTGTGTAAAAGTGCTACGTGACAGATTTAGAGCATAAAATTGGGACTGGGAAGACAAAATGGATCATCAGATGATATTTATCCAAAGTACATAAAATTGGGTTGTGAGGTGAGGAGGAACTATGTCATGTCTTGCAACTTGGGAACCATATGGTATTGTATTAGTATTGTATTGTTGTGTTTCTATGCAATGAGGTTTTGTCTTTTAGTAGTTCATTCTCTTTCTCTTCCGGTCTGCCTTCCTAGTTCTAATGTCAGTAACTCCTCAACACTTATTGTTCATTCTCTCCACATCTACCATCTTAAGAACATTATGTCTTTTATTTGGTTCAAAATAGTCTATTTTATATACTGCGGCTTTTACAGCTACTGCAATTTTGCATAACTGCAAAAATTTAGCTTAAAAAGTCTTCTTAATATCTGCCTCCTGCAGTCGAATCAAGCTATCTGATGACATCTCTTCGTGTGAGCACTGGTACATAGAGACAGCCAATTGCCCTACACTTTAATGCTCTACACTCGCAGGCTAGTTAAGGGATTAGAATAAACAGAGAGCTTGAGATTTTCTAATTTAGTGACTGATAGGGATTGATCTTGAAATGTTTATTATGGGAAACTGTTTTAAAGAAATGATTTGATAATTATTGTAAACCTCTGCGCTGTATGTTTTCAGACATATGTGTTCAAACCTTTATAACTACATGTGGAAAGTGAAATCTCTGCCTCATTTGATTGGATAAAATAAAAATAAAAAAACTAAGCAAGCATAAAATTTAGAAAGAAATCCTAGAATCAGAAATCCTATTGATGGGAAGGGTGGAGGTTTTTATCTTTGGACTTTACCCCCTCTGGCTCTGTTGCATTGTTTCGGACTCTGGAGGGTATTTCAGCTAAGTGATGGAACAAATGTCAGAGCTGGTTTTTGTGCTGCTTCAGGCATGAAGGGCAACTGCGGAGAACATATAAAGCTCTAGCTGTCAAAACAAGAATCAGAACTCTGCCCTTCTTCCTCCGAAACTAGATATCGACCTTTCAATCTGTTTTGCCACGTGTTGCCAAGTCTTAGAAATACCTAGGATGAATGCTTGGATGAAGGCACATAGATATACAGTATTTTAATTAACATTTTTTGTGTGATTCCTAATTTTTTGGCATGCCAATGTAGCAGGATACATCTTCCAAGGACCTAAAGGAGAATAAATATTATCTTTTATATTCGAAACCATGAAGTTTGATGTTACAAATTGTTTATGAGGTTACACAAGTACATTTTATTTGATAGCCCTTTGCACTGAGAGTCAGTAAAACTCTGATAGAAAACAGTTGTTTACAGTGCGCTTTTCTGCACAAAGCTGTTTTAAAGCTCAATTGTGCATTTTGCAGATAAAGTGGGAAAACTAACTGAAGGCTGTATTGTAAGCAGCGGTTGCCTTGGAAACCCCTGTTTCAAGAGCTGGTTCTCCATTACCACTTAATTTAGGCTTCCTAATTGCATTCCACTAAATCGGTAGCGACAATATCTGCAGAGCAAAACTGCATGCCCAGTCTAGCGCAAACCTCTTTGAAACAGGCTTTTTGAAAGCCAGGAGCTATAAAGACTCAGCATGACATGGTGCATGTGAGAAACCTGTAGTTCAAATGTACTGCTGCTCGCTTTCTCATCCCCTGTAAGTTCGCCACGTTCCGTACCAAGCTATCTGCTCAGTGTACCTGAAAGATGATAAAACTCTGCCATGTAGAAAGTCATCTGTCCACCAACATACTGCTGCAAGCACATTTAATTACATCCACAATTATCAGTGCGCGTGCAGTATCTACTGCCATTCTTATGTGTACCGGTGACTATTCTAACCATATTGCAGAATGTTCTTTGATCCAGTGGGTAACTATGGCCATTTTCTTTTGTTTCCTGCTGCCTCTTTGTGCCAGCATCGGAGTCTTGAACAAACAGTCTTTTCAGAACCACTACACATAAAAATCATCCCAATTAGCAGTCGAACAACCCTTACACAGGAAGCAACTAATATGATAGTGTGAGTGATTCTGCCAGCCAGGAGCTCTCTGTCATTGTCAGATTAACACTTGAGTTAAACTCTTGTAAATCAGTCACATTAAGCTGCCGGTGGGGTAACAAACATAGGCCCATTATTCTCTATATCCTGAAGAGCTCTTGATTCATTAATATAAGCTACATTTTAGGTCGCATTTACATATTTAAAAGTTTAAATAATGTAGAAAGAAAAAAACAGCTCGGTTTTGTATTAACACCTTGATTCAATGTGTCTACAAAAAACAGTAGATAAATTTATATAACTATCCAAAAACTGTATTAAATACTATTGTTTTGCTGTAAGATTTTCACTCATAGACTAAATTAGAGCACATATTTTAGTGTATAACCTGCTCACACAATGCAGTTTTTTGTCAATTTTGCAATTTCTTTTTGTTGCATGAATGGAACTAAAAAAGATCAGATGTATATGTGTCACAGTATGACCCGACCCAACGGGTGGTCAATCAATGGATGACACAACTCACAAACAACGGGATGGAAAAGGTGAGAGGAAGGCCCTACCCATAGGGAATTGGGGATGGTCACCACCTGAGCTCAAACCTGAGCCTGTCCTTGCACACCCCTAATGCCCAATGCGGGTCCTTCCTCCCACCGTCATCAGGATACCTCGTCCCTAGTAGTCACCTATTACTGCCCTGGCTAGTGCACTGGCCAGCAAGGAGCACTAGTCTCACCTCTGCAGATAATACACACAGGGGACAGTGACAAATACCATAAGGGACATGGTAACAAAAACACCACACTTAGCTTATGAGCACAGCTGCTAAGCTCTACACCGCAGAAAACAACAGCAACTGGACTCCAATGACCAGACTTGGCTGACACAAGATAGGTGCTCCTGCTTGGCTGGTGTCCAGAAAGAAACTCTATCACCAACAGTCAGCTGATGCATCAGGTGACCTTTTAAAAGATGGTGGAAGTGGTCACCTCCTGCATCAGCTGACCCAGCAGCACTCCATTAACATCAGATTGCCAGCGGGGGAAAGAAACTGACGTTAACCCTCAATGATCCAAAAGGAAAAAAGTTTTAAACTGAGTGGAGCCAAAGCTGCCAGACATCCACGCGACCAATCACAAGCCACGACGTCATCGCAGGTCCTAAACTCCTCATTCTTAGGAACGGAGGCTGCCGGTTACATCGGTAAGGTCCAGGGGCCGCCGGACGGGTGAGTATATCCATATTTTTTATTTTAATTCTTTATTTTTTACAAAAATATGGATCCCAGGGCCTGAAGGAGAGTTTCCTCTCCTCCAGACCCTGGGAACCATACACTGGGAACTTCCGATTCCGATTTCCGATATCACAAAAATATCGGAACTCGGTATCGGAACTCCGATACAGCAAATATCGGCCGATACCCGATACTTGCGGTATCGGAATGCTCAACACTAGTGAGGATGCCTCGATTCACCAGAGTTCACCTCTGACATCACCTGACCCTGAGGTTTTAAGGTGAACGCAGCCTAATGGAGGTGACGATAACGTAGGCTCCGGAGGAGCCACAAATCTCCAGAGCGCTGACCTGTGGAATAAGTTGTGTATGTGCATTACGGGGGTAACTCCAGCGGGAAAGTCCCTGGGCTGAGAATGGCTGACACCCGATACGGCCTGATCACCCTAGCACACTTCCACCAGATGATTTTGGCGGACACCCACATGTACTCGTTCACACACAGGTCCGGACCTGAACGTTTATTTCCACGCATATGTTTGCCACAAGATGGTGAACTCTTTGAGGAACTGACAACAGAGGTGTCTCCCTTTGTCACCACACTCATAATCCCACTATGCACAGAGGGAACCACCACCTTCCCTTGATCCCTCCTCCTAAGAGGACTCCGACACACAGGGTTTACTTGTGGTGAGGGTTGAGTCTAGCTCCTACTCCCTGGAAGCGCCTCTGCTGCCCCCATCAGAGAAGAAGGGGTAGGTTGCAGAAAGACGGCAGAGATCATAGCTCCTGGGCAGCAGTCCTTACACTACTGGTCCCAGATGACTACTTCCCTGGACCGCCAATCTAAGACTGGGTTGTGTTTTTCAACCAACGGAGGCATAAAATGATGGGAGTTGGCATACCCTCCAAGACATAGCACAAAAGGGACTCTTCATGATGAGTCCCAACCACCACTTCAGCAGGTATGGTACACTGAGGCGAGAAGATGGAGGAAATATACACACTCTGGTCGCCTCCCTCCACATGACTAGGAGGACGCGGCTTTTGAGATGGTGTTTTTACTTTGGCGCGAGCTGGGCAGACATTGATAAAGTGACCAGACTGCCCACAGTAAAACATGCCCCTATACCACGGCGAAATGCAGGCAACCCCATTTGAGATGATACTCCTCCCACCTGCATAGGCTCGTCCATCTGCACTGCTGTGTCCTCCTCCCCAGAAATGACCACAGGGGGCAGATTTGGCGTATGTCTCTCCCTGAGGCATCTATCAACCTGGATAGCAAAGGACATGGTGTCTTCCAATGACATAGGAGCAGCATACTGCACCAGAGTATCCAGCAGCCTAGGTGACAGACCCTGACAAAAATGGCTCCTAAGGGCAGGGTCATTCCACTGCATGTCAGTGGCCCACCTCCTGAACTTTGAGCAGTGCTCCTCAGCCGGTCAGCCCCCTGCTTGATTCGAGACTCAGCCATGGAGACGCCATCAGGATCCCCATACACCAGTGCCAATTTCACAAAAAACTCATCCACCGACCATAAAGATGGTGAACCGGTCAGCAGGGAGAAGGCCCAGGATTGGGCATCACCCTTCAGAAGGGAGAATATGATCCCCACATGCTATTCCTCTCTCCCTGAAGAACAAGAGTGAAGCCTGAAATACAGCTTGCAGGTTTCTTGAAATATTATAAACTTATCTCTTCCTCCAGAGAAATGGTCAGGGAGAGATATTTTGGGTTCTGGTTGTGCCTGCAACAGAGCCGAGGCCCAGATCCCTGTCAGTTGCTGAATTTGCTGCGTCACCTGACCCCGTAGCTCCTTAAGCTTATTAGTGAGGCTCTGGATCAGATGGGCAAAGGCCTGCTTTTGTGCCGTGGCTCACCGGAAAAATGTGATGGTTGGTGATAATGTCACGGTGTGACCCGGCCCAACGGGTGGTCAGTCTACGGATGGCGCAACTCACAATCAATGGGATGGAAAAGGTGAGAAGAAAGCCCTACCCGTAGGGAATGGGGGATGGTCACCACCTGAGCTCAAACCTGAGCCTGTCCCTGCACTCCCCTAACACCCTATGCGGGTCCTTCCCCCCACCGCCGTCAGGATACCTCATCCCTAGTAGTCACCTATTACTGCCCTTGCTAGTGCACTGGCCGGCAAGGAGCACTAGCCTCACTTCTGCAGATAATACACACAGGGGAAAGTGACAAACACCAAAAGGGACAAGGTAACAAAAACACCACACTTAGCTTATAATCACTGCTGCTAAGCTCCACACGGCAGTAAACAACAGCAACTGGACTCCAATAACCAGATGTGGCTGACATCAGATAGCTGCTCCTGCTTGGCTGGTCTCTAGAAAGAAATTATCACCAACAGTCAGCTGATGCATCAGGTGACCCTTTAAAGGATGGTCGGAGAGGTCACCTCCTGCATCAGCTGACCCAGCAGCACTGCATTAACATCATATTGCCAGCGGGGGGAAGAAACTGACATTAACCCTCAATGATCCAAAAGGATAAAAGTTTTAAACTGAGTGGAAACAGAGCTGCCACAAATCCAAAAATGGATCGTGACAATATGTTTTTCCTTTGTACCTGTCTTCCTTTTAGTACAGATTAATAACTGCACCAAACAACCCAGTTTCAACCCCTGGACCTAATAGGAAGAAACAAAGCCCGAGGTAGGAGGAAGGACAGAAACAAATACACCAACATATTCTGTGTATCAAGGTTGGTCACTGACTGCTTGGAGTCCCTGTGCAAGAAATATGTCTGGGCCCCCCTCCTTTTACGGTGACAAAGCTACAGATTAGTGATGAGTGAATGTGCTCGCCACTACTCGGTACTCACCCAAGTATCACTAGCCTCGGTGTACTCGGCGAGCGTCGAGTATTTCTGGGATTATTCGGCGGGATCTCGGGTCTCCGCTCTGCAATTTTGGTACTCTTTAGAGCACCAATGACCATGACAGGGATTGTCTGCCATGCACTTTAATGCCGCAGCCATATTTGTTGTGGTATTACAGTTATTACAGTGATTGGCTGGTCACACAGCGTCATCAGGTCTATAAGAGACCTGGCGCCTCCCTGCTCGCCGCATTCTGCTCCGGACTCAGCTAGTGTAAAGAGAGCTGCTGCCGAGATAGGGTCAGATTCATCCTTTAAATAGTTATTGTTGGTCTGCAAGTTTTCAGTCCACATATCCTGAGAAACCAACAGTCCTTTTTAGGGCTAATTCGGGGGTACAGAGATTGCAGCGCTAGGTAGGCAGGGGAGACTATGTGCACATATTCACATCAGTACAAGGCCCGCAGACACTGTATGTGAGTATATAGATCTCACTGCATACATATAAAAGCTCCATTACTGTCTGCTGCTGATTATTTTATATATACCTAGCTGCAGTTATCCGTGGCAATTTTTTTTTTTTTGCTGTTGCAGCTTATAGCTGGTCATGTTATTAGACAGCAATCCATAGCCCCCTTTTTTCTACATTTATTTGCTTGGTCATGATGCAGACTACAGCCAGGTCATTGCAATACAAGAGCGTGAAAATCTAACAATTTAAAAAAAAAAAAAATCCCAGGCATCAGATGTGAGTGCGCAGAAAAATCTGGCCTTTTTTTTTAGTACTATATAATTTAGCGTAGTGTCTTACAACATTTTTGGACACCATTTTGCTGCCCCCAAAATCTGTAGCTGGTTCAAAAATATTTAGCTACAGTTCTTATATTTATCACTGTGATTTGTATGCCACACGCATCACATATCATTGTGCTAAATATCTTACAATTTTAGTACTCCAAATTTTTTGTGTCATAGCCAACTTATTGACACAATTTTGGTGGGGCCAAAAAAATTAAGGCCACATTTTGATCAGTCTGTTATCTCTGGCTGGCACCTGGTGTATCTGTGGTGTCAAAATCCTTGCTTTGCAGGCATACGTTGCATTGTTTTGTCTGCTAGTCTTGGTCTACTCAGTATTTAGTTTTTTCAAAAAATTTTATTTTTTTTCTTTTAAATTATGCAGTCTGTTATCTCCATAAGACGCCTGGTGTATCTGTGGTGTCAAAATCTTCGCTTTGCAGGCATACATTGCATTGCTTTGTCTGCTACCCTTTGGATAATCATTAGTGTTTTCAAACATTTTTTCTTAAAAAAAAGTCCACACATTTAAACGGTCTGTTATTTCCATCAGACGCCTGGTGTATCTGTCGTGACAAAATCTTTGCTTTTCAGGCATATGTTGCATAGTTTTGTCTGCTAGCCTTCAGCTAATCATTAGTTAGTGTTTAGTGTTAGTGCTAGCCTTGGTCTACTCAGTATATAGTGTTTTCAACAAGTAAAAAAAAATTACAATTTTTTATACAGTCTGTTATCTCCGTCAGATGCCTGGTGTATCTGTGGTGTCAAAATCTTCACTTTGCAGGCATACGTTGCAATGTTTTTTCTGCTAGCCTTGGTCTACTCAGTATTTAGTGCTTTCAAAAATTTTAAAAAATAAATACTTTTTTTATACAGTCTGTTATCTCTGTCAGACGCCGGGTGTATCTGTGGTATCAAAATCTTCGCTTTGCAGGCATACGTTGCATTGTTTTGTCTGCTAGCCTTGGTCTACTCATTATTTTGTGGTTAAAAATATTTTTTTTTAAAAACAAACATATTTTAACCCCTTTTTGACATTGGACGTACTATCCCGTCGAGGTGGGGTGGGCCCGTATGACCACCGACGGGATAGTACGTCCAGCGCGATCGGCGGCGCTCACGGGGGGAGCGCGGCCAATCGCGGCCGGATGTCAGCTGATTATCACACCTGACATCCGGCACTATGTGCCAGGAGCGGTCACGGACCGCCCCCGGCACATTAACCCCCGGCACACCGCGATCAAACATGATCGCGGTGTGCCGGCGGTACAGGGAAGCATCGCGCAGGGAGGGGGCTCCATGCGGGCTTCCCTGAGACCCCCGGAGCAACGCGATGTGATCGCATTGCTGCGAGGGTCTCTTACCTCCTCCTCGCTGCAGGTGCCTGGATCCAAGATGGCCACGGCATCCGGGTCCTGCAGGGAGGGAGATGGCTTACCGAGTGCCTGCTCAGAGCAGGCGCTTAATAAGTCTGCAGTGCTGTAAGTCAGATCGGTGATCTGACAGAGTGCTGTGCAAACTGTCAGATCACTGATCTGTGATGTCCCCCCCTGGGACAAAGTAAAAAAGTTTAAAAAAAAACCTTCCACATAAGTAAAAAAAAAAAAAAAAAAAAATAATTCCTAAATAAAGGAAAAAAAAATATATTATCCCCATAAATACATTTCTTTATCTAAATTTAAAAAAAAACAATAAAAGTAGACATATTTAGTATTGCCGCGTCCATAACGACCCCACCTATAAAACTATATCACTAGTTAACCCGTTCAGTGAACACCGTAGGAAAAAAAAAAAAACGAGGCAAAAAACAACGCTTTATTATCATACCGCCGAACAAAAAGTGGAATAACACGCGATCAAAAAGACGGATATAAATAACGATGGTACCGCTGAAAACGTCATCTTGTCCCGCAAAAACGAGCCACCATACAGCATCATCAAAGAAAAAATAAAAAAGTTATAGTCCTCAGAATAAATTGATGCCAAAATAATTATTTATTCTATAAAATAGTTTTTATCGTATAAAAGCGCCAAAACATAAAAAAATGATATAAATGAGGTATCACTGTAATCGTACTGACCCGAAGAATAAAACTGCTTTATCAATTTTACCAAACATGGAACGGTATAAACGCCTCCCCCAAAAGAAATTCATGAATAGCTGTTTTTTGGTCATTCTGCCTCACAAAAATCAAAATAAAAAGCGATCAAAAACTGTCACGTGTCCGAAAATGTTACCAATAAAAACGTCAACTCATCCCGCAAAAAACAAGACCTCACATTACTCTGTGGACCAAAATATGGAAAAATTATAGGTCTCAAAATGTGGAGACGCAAAAACTTTTTTGCTATAAAAAGCGTCTTTTAGTGTGTGACGGCTGCCAATCATAAAAATCCGCTATAAAAAATGCTATAAAAGTAAATCAAACCCCCCTTCATCACCCTCTTAGTTAGGGAAAAATAATAAAATTAAAAAAATGTATTTATTTCCATTTTCCCATTAGGGCTAGAGCTAGGGTTAGGGCTAGGGTTAGGGCTAGGGTTAGGGCTAGGGTTAGGGTTAGGGTTAGGGCTAGGGTTAGGGCTATGGTTAGGGCTAGGGTTAGGGCTGGGGTTAGGGTTGGGGCTAGGGTTGGAGCTAAAGTTAGGGTTAGGGTTGGGGCTAAAGTTAGGGTTAGGGTTTGGATTACATTTACGGTTGGGATTAGGGTTGGGATTAGAGTTAGGGGTGTGTCAGGGTTAGGGGTGTGGTTAGGGTTACCATTGGGATTAGGGTTAGGGGTGTGTTTGGATTAGGGTTTCAGTTAGAATTGGGGAGTTTCCACTATTTAGGCCCATCAGGGGCTCTCCAAATGCGACATGGCGTCCGATCTCAATTCCAGCCAATTCTGCATTGAAAAAATAAAACAGTGCTCCTTCCCTTCCGAGCTTTACCGTGCACCCAAACAGGGGTTTACCCCAACATATGGGGCATCAGCGTACTCAGGACAAATTGGACAACAACTTTTGGGGTCCAAGTTCTCTTCTTACCCTTGGGAAAATATAAATTTGGGGGGCTAAAAATCATTTTTGTGGGAAAAAAAGATTGTTTATTTTCACGGCTCTGCGTTGTAAACTGTAGTGAAACACCTAGGGGTTCAAAGTTCTCACAACACATCTAGATAAGTTCCTTGGGAGGTCTAGTTTCCAATATGGGGTCACTTTGGGGGGTTTCTACTGTTTGGGTACATCAGGGGCTCTGCAAATGCAACGTGATGCCTGCAGACCAATCCACCTAAGTCTGCATTCCAAATGGCGCTCCTTCCCTTCCGAGCTCTGCCATGCACCCAAGCAGTGGTTCCCTCCCACATATGGGGTATCAGCATACTCAGGACAAATTGGACAACAACTTTTGGGGTCCAATTTCTCCTGTTACCCTTGGGAAAATACAAAACTGGGGGCTAAAAAATCATTTTTGTGGAAAAAAAGATTTTTTATTTTCACGGCTCTGCGTTATAAACTGTAGTGAAACACTTGGGTGTTCAAAGTTCTCACAACACATCTAGATAAGTTCCTTGGGAGGTCTAGTTTCCAATATGGGGTCACTTTTGGGGGGTTTCTACTGTTTGGGTACATCAGGGGCTCTGCAAATGCAACGTGAGGCCTGCAAACCAATCCATCTAAGTCTGCATTCCAAATGGCACTCCTTCCCTCCCGAGCTCTGCCATGCCCCCAAACAGTGGTTCCCCCCCACATATGGGGTATCAGAGTACTCAGGACAAATTGGACAACAACTTTTGGTGTCCAATTTCTCCTGTTACCCTTGGGACAATACAAAACTGGGGGCTAAAAAATCATTTTTGTGGAAAAAAAGATTTTTTATTTTCACGGCTCTGCGTTATAAACTGTAGTGAAACACTTGGGGGTTTAAAGTTCTCACAACACATCTAGATAAGTTCCTTGGGAGGTCTAATTTCCAATATGGGGTCACTTGTGGGGGGTTTCTACTGTTTGGGTACATCAAGGGCTCTGCAAATGCAACGTGACGCCTGCAAACCAATCCATCTAAGTCTGCATTCCAAATGGCACTCCTTCCCTCCCGAGCTCTGCCATGCGCCCAAACAGTGGTTCTCCCCACATATGGGGTATCAGCGTACTCAGGACAAATTGGACAACAACTTTTGGGGTCCAATTTATCATGTTACCCTTGGGAAAATAAAAAATTGGGGGTGAAAAGATAATTTTTGTGAAAACATATGATTTTTTATTTTTACGGCTCTGCATTATAAACTTCTGTGAAGCACTTGTTGGGTCAAAGTGCTCACCACACATCTAGATAAGTTCCTTAGGGGGTCTACTTTCCAAAATGGTGTCACTTGTGGGGGGGTTAATGTTTAGGCACATCAGGGGCTTTCCAAACGTGACATGGCGTCCCATCTTAATTCCAGTCAATTTTGCATTGAAAAGTCAAATGGCGCTCCTTCCCTTCCGAGCTCTGCCATGCGCCCAAACAGTTGTTTACCCCCACATATGGGGTATCGGCGTACTCAGGACAAATTGCACAACAACTTTTGTTGTCTAATTTCTTCTCTTACCCTTGGGAAAATAAAAAATTGGGGGCGAAAAGATAATTTTTGTTAAAAAATATGATTTTTTATTTTTACGGCTCTGCATTATAAACTTCTGTGAAGCACTTGTTGGGTCAAAGTGCTCACCATACATCTAGATAAGTTCCTTAGGGGGTCTACTTTCCAAAATGGTGTCACTTGTGGGGGGGTTTAATGTTTAGGCACATCAGGGGCTCTCCAAACACGACATGGCGTCCCATCTTAATTCCAGTCAATTTTGCATTGAAAAGTCAAATGGCGCTCCTTCCCTTCCGAGCTCTGCCATGCGCCCAAACAGTTGTTTACCCCCACATATGGGGTATCGGCGTACTCAGGACAAATTGCACAACAACTTTTGTTGTCTAATTTCTTCTCTTACCCTTGGGAAAATAAAAAATTGGGGGCGAAAATATCATTTTTGTGAAAAAATATGATTTTTTATTTTTACGGCTCTGCATTATAAACTTCTGTGAAGCACTTGTTGGGTAAAAGTGCTCACCACACATCTAGATAAGTTCCTTAAGGGGTCTACTTTCCAAAATGGTGTAATTTGTGGGGGTTTCAATGTTTAGGCACATCAGGGGCTCTCCAAACGCAACATGGCGTTCCATCTCAATTCCAGTCAATTTTGCATTGAAAAGTCACATGGCGCTCCTTCCCTTCCGAGCTCTGCGGTGCGCCCAAACAGTGGTTTACCCCCACATATGGGTTATCGGCGTACTCAGGACAAATTGTACAACAACTTTTGGGGTCCATTTTCTCCTGTTACCCTTGGTAAAATAAAACAAATTGGAGCTGAAATAAATTTTGTGTAAAAAAATTTAAATGTTACTTTTTATTTAAACATTCCAAAAATTCCTGTGAAACACCTGAAGGGTTAATAAATTTCTTGAATGTGGTTTTGAGCACCTTGAGGGGTGCAGTTTTTAGAATGGTGTCACACTTGGTTATTTTCTATCATATAGACCCCTCAAAATGACTTCAAATGAGATGTGGTCCCTAAAAAAAAATGGTGTTGTAAAAATGAGAAATTGCTGGTCAACTTTTAACCCTTATAACTCCCTAACAAAAAAAAATTTTGGTTCCTAAATTGTGCTGATGTAAAGTAGACATGTTGGAAATGTTACCTATTAAGTATTTTGTGTGACATATTTCTGTGATTTAAGGGCATAAAAATTCAAATTTGGAAAATTGCAAAATTTTCAAAATTTTTGCCAAATTTCCATTTTTTTCACAAATAAACGCAAGTTATATCGAAGAATTTTTACCACTATCATGAAGTACAATATATCACGATAAAACAATGTCAGAATCGCCAAGATCTGTTGAAGCGTTCCAGAGTTATAAACTCATAAAAGGACAGTGGTCAGAATTGTAAAAATTGGCCCGTCATTAATGTGCAAACCACCCTTGGGGGTAAAGGGGTTAACTGTCTGTTATCTCCGTCAGACGCTCGATGTATCTGTGGTCTCCAAATACCTGATTTTCAGGCATACTGATCACATATAAGTTTTCCCCAAATTAATCCATTTGTATTGAGCTTTTCAAATATTTCAGTAGTCCATTTAAAATGGGCAAGGGGCAAGGGACGGGGAAGTAGACGTGCTGATGGTGCATGCAGAGGACGAGGCCGTGGCCAAGCTGAAAGTGGGCCACAACAAAAACCCACATCTTCGCGCTCAACCTTCCTATCCCAGTTTCTAGTGGACCGCAGCACACCACTATTGAAGCCAGAGCACTGTGCAGCTGTTGTTGGTTGGATAACGGATAATGCTTCCAGTCACATAGCCACCACCACCATGTCTTCCACATGGTCAAGTCTGAGTATCCGTGAGTGTGGACTGGATATTCCTCAACCTGATCCTCCTTCCTTCCACCATGCCGAGTGCCCTGAGACAACTGATCACACACTTGGACACTCCAAAGAGCTGATCAGTTTTCTCTTTAAAGATTCTGGACTCTCGGCTGGTCAACTTGAAGTGGGGCTATTTGAGATCGCAAGTAGCGATGCACAAAGATTTGAACAGCCACAGTTACACGAAAGCGATGGTGGGAAAGTGTCACAAGAGGTGGACAATGATGAGACACAATTGCCAGAAAGTCAGGAGGAGTAGTAGGGTTCGGATGTGGAAGATGAGGTGGTAGATGACATAGTGACTGACCCAACCTGTCAGGAGGACATGCAGAGCGAGGACAGCAGCACACATGGGGAAGGAGGCATATAACCCCAACAGGCAGGAAGAAGCAGTGTGCTGGCCACAGACAGAAGGCATGCACTTCGTGTATGGACATTGCAAGTCTAGGAGACCTGCTCCTTTACATTGGGCCTAGTTTTTATTGAGGCCTTCATCAATGTCTCATCATTTTCCATCACAAGATCACCAGGGTTAACGTGTTCTGTGCTGCTACAGCCAGTCCAATTTTTGGCAAGGGTGTCTATGATTGCCCTTAAAATATTTTTTTTAAATGTACTCCCCATGGGGAAATGTTTGTCAGCACATGCACTTTGTGTATAGGAATTACAAGTTTAGGACACCCGCTCCTTTACATTGGGCCTAGTTTTTAATGAGGCCTTCATCGATATCTCATCATTCTCCGCCACTAGATTACCAGGGTTAATGTGTTCTGTGTTGCTACAGCCAGTCCAATTTTTGGCAAGGGTGTCTATGATGCCCATAAAATATTTTTAAATAATGTACCCCCCATTAGGAAATGTTTGTTAGCTCATACACTTCGTGTATGGGCATTACAAGTCTAGGAGACCCGCTCCTTTACATTGGGCCTAGTTTTTAATGAGGCCTTCCTCAATGTGTCATCATTCTCAGCCACTAGATCACCAGAGTTAAAGTGTCTAAAAAAAAACTGACGCTGTCCTGCTCGGCTCATTCTGCTCCGGACTCAGTTAGTGTAGGGAGATTATTTGGCGGGAGTTTGGGTCTCCGCCCTGCAATTTTGTACTCTTTAGAGCACCAATGACCATGGCAGGGATTGTCTGCCATGCACTGTAATACCGCAGACATCTTTGTTGTGGTATTATAGTTATTACAGTGATTGGCTGGCTGCACAGCGTCATCAGGTCTATAAGAGACTTGGCGCCTCCCTGCTCGCCACATTCTGCTCCGGACTCAGTTAGTGTATGGAGAGCTGCTGCTGATATAGGGTCAGCTTTGTTCTTTTATTAGTTAGTGTGGGTCTACTAGTGTTCAATCCACAAATCCTGATAAACCAACAGTACTTGTTAGGGCTATTTCAGGGGTATATATATCATTGTGCTAGGTAGGCAGGGGAGTTTATGTGCACATATCCACATCACTGAAAGGCATGCAGGCACTATATGTGAGTCTATAGATCTCCCTGCATACATCAAAAGGCTCCATTACCATCTGCTGCTGCGTATTTTATATATACCTAGCTGCAGGTGTCCGTTGCCATGATTTTTTGGGGAGGGGGGGCACCTTATGCCTGCAAATTTTAGTACAAAGCAATCCAGAGCCCCATTTTTTTCAAAATGTACTTGTTTGGTCACACTGCAGACTACAGCCAAGTAATTTTAATACAAGAGCATTAAAATCGAACAATTTAAAATGGTTGTTTTTGTCACAGGCATCAGGTGTGAGTGGGCATAAAATTCTGGCCTTTTTTGTGTACTATAATTTTTTTTTTGAGTGTCTTACAACTTCTTTGGACAACATTTTGGTGACCAATAAGTCTTTAGCTGGCAAAAAAATATTTAGCTACAATTCTTATATGTAACAATGTGATTTGTACGCCACACGCATCGCATATCATTGCAGTAAATATTGTACAATTTTAGTACTTCACATGTTTTATTTTAGCGTCATAGCCTACTTATTAACACAATTTTGGTGGTCTCAAAAAAAACAAGGCCACAATTTGATCAGTCTGTTATCTCGTCACATGTCTGGTCTATCTGTGTTCTTCAAATCTTTGCTTTTCAGGCATACATTTCAGTTTGTGGTCTACTACCCTTGGTGTATACAGTATTTTGCTGTTTTTTAAATTTAAAAAAATACAGGCCACATATTGAAACAGTCTGTTATCTCAGTTACACATCTGGTCTATCTGTGGTCTTCAAATCTTGGCTTTTCAGGCATACATTCCAGTTTTTGGTCTGCTACCCTTGGTGTGTTCAGTATTTTGTTGTTTTTAAAATTGGGAAAAATGCAGGCCACATATTGAAACAGTCTGTTATCTCAGTCACACCTGTGGACTATCTGTGGTCTTCAAATCTTGGCTTTTCAGCTATACATTCCAGTTTTTGGTCTGCTAGACTGCTACCCTTGGCGTATACAGTATTTTTTTGTGTTTTAAAATTGTGAAAAATGCAGGCCACATATTGAAACAGTCTGTTATCTCAGTCACATGTCTGGTCTACATGTGGTCTGCAAATCTTGGCTTTTCAGGCATACATTCCAGTTTGTTGTCTGCTACCCTTGGTGTATACAGTATTTTGTTGTTTTTAAAATTTTAAAAAATACAGCCCACATATTGAAACAATCTGTTATCTCCGTCCAATGCCCGAGCTATGTGTGGTCTAAAAATAGTTGTTTTTCATGCATACATTCCAATTTTTGGTCTGTCTAATACCCTAGGTCTATGCATTATCTTGGTAAAAAAAATAAAAATAAACATATATTACAGTGTGGAAGTTCCGTCACCCGCCTCATCTATCTTAGGGCTACAAAGTGTGCTTTTGAGGCTTTCATTCTCCTTTTTTTGCAGTGTGTTACCCTAGCTCTAAACACTATTAAGCAGTAAAAAATACATATACAGGCAACATATTGAAGAGTGTGGTATCTCAGTCAAATGCCAGATATATCTGTGGCCTGCAAATTGTGGTATTTCAGGGCTACATTCCACTGTATTTGCTGTCTTTGACCTGATTTCTATACACTATTTTTGGGCCCAAAATAAAAACACAGGCCACATATTTTACAGTGTGGTATCTCCGTGACACTCCTCATGTATCTTTGGTCTACAAAGTGTGCTTTTCAGGCTTCCATTCACCTTTTTTTGCTGTGTGTTATCCTAGCTGTAAACAGTAAACACTATTTTGGGCTGAATTTTTTAAAAATGTTCCCCCCCCCATGGGGAAATGTTTGTCAGCCCATACACTAAGTGTATGGGCATTACGAGTCTAGGAGACCCTCTCCTTTGTAATGGGACATTTTTTTTTATGAGGCCATTCTCCATGTTTCTTCCAAGGGGGGATTGGGGTGCATGCAAATTTGGGTCAAGGTGGCCCTTGCATAAGGAAACTGTATGTCAGGAGCAACTGAAGACCGTGAATTGGGTTTTCCTGTGGCCATCCAGTACCTGGGTTCAACAGCTTATTGGGGTGCATATGACTTGATAGCAGGGCAAAACAATAGAAAGTCAAAACCGCACCCTTTCATATATAAATTGAAAGTCTCAGTGGACACAAGGGCGCACGTTCAAAACCAGGGAGCCCATCCCGGCCAGTATCAAGACCACAAAGAACAAAAAGACAGCGCCACAATGGATGGTGAAAAAATAGGAGCTTACATTTATTCTGCCTCCTGTAGCGACGTTTCGGTCAACACTCAACAGACCTTGATAAAGGTCTTTTTGTTCTTTGTGGTCTTGATAGCAGGGCAGGCTTTGCATTCAATGCAACATTTTTTCAGGAGGCCCTCCTGTACCTCTCGTGAAAGGTCACATACATTGTATATGTATATACAGTGCCTACAAGTAGTATTCAACCCCCTGCAGATTTAGCAGGTTTAATAAGATGCAAATAAGTTAGAGCCTTCAAACTTCAAACAAGAGCAGGATTTATTAACAGATGCATAAATCTTACAAACCAAAAAGTTTTGTTGCTCAGTTAAATTTTTATAAATTTTAAACATAAAAGTGTGGGTCAATTATTATTCAACCCCTAGGTTTAATATTTTGTGGAATAACCTTTGTTTGCAATTACAGCTAATAATCGTCTTTTATAAGACCTGATCAGGCCGGCACAGGTCTCTGGAGTTATCTTGGCCCACTCCTCCATGCAGATCTTCTCCAAGTTATCTAGGTTCTTTGGGTGTCTCATGTGGATTTTAATCTTGAGCTCCTTCCACAAGTTTTCAATTGGGTTAAGGTCAGGAGACTGACTAGGCCACTGCAACACCTTGATTTTTTGCCTCTTGAACCAGGCCTTGGTTTTCTTGGCTGTGTGCTTTGTGTCGTTGTCTTGTTGGAAGATGAAATGACGACCCATCTTAAGATCCTTGATGGAGGAGCGGAGGTTCTTGGCCAAAATCTCCAGGTAGGCCGTGCTATCCATCTTCCCATGGATGCGGACCAGATGGCCAGGCCCCTTGGCTGAGAAACAGCCCCACAGCATGATGCTGCCACCACCATGCTTGACTGTAGGGATGGTATTCTTGGGGTCGTATGCAGTGCCATCCAGTCTCCAAACGTCACGTGTGTGGTTGGCACCAAAGATCTCGATCTTGGTCTCATCAGACCAGAGAACCTTGAACCAGTCAGTCTCAGAGTCCTCCAAGTGATCATGAGCAAACTGTAGACGAGCCTTGACATGACGCTTTGAAAGTAAAGGTACCTTACGGGCTCGTCTGGAACGGAGACCATTGCGGTGGAGTACGTTACTTATGGTATTGACTGAAACCAATGTCCCACTGCCATGAGATCTTCCCGGAGCTCCTTCATTGTTGTCCTTGGGTTAGCCTTGACTCTTCGGACAAGCCTGGCCTCGGCACGGGAGGAAACTTTCAAAGGCTGTCCAGGCCGTGGAAGGCTAACAGTAGTTCCATAAGCCTTCCACTTCCGGATGATGCTCCCAACAGTGGAGACAGGTAGGCCCAACTCCTTGGAAAGGGTTTTGTACCCCTTGCCAGCCTTGTGACCCTCCACGATCTTGTCTCTGATGGCCTTGGAATGCTCCTTTGTCTTTCCCATGTTGACCATGTATGAGTGCTGTTCACAAGTTTGGGGAGGGTCTTAAATAGTCAGAAAAGGCTGGAAAAAGAGATAATTAATCCAAACATGTGAAGCTCATTGTTCTTTGTGCCTGAACTACTTCTTAATACTTTAGGGGAACCAAACAGAATTCTGGTGGGTTGAGGGGTTGAATAATAAATGACCCTCTGAAAAAACTTTTCCCAATTTAAAAAAAAAATAAACAAAGAAATAACATTCTTTTTTGCTGCAGTGCATTTCACACTTCCAGGCTGATCTACAGTCCAAATGTCACAATGCCAAGTTAATTCCAAATGTGTAAACCTGCTAAATCTGCAGGGGGTTGAATACTACTTGTAGGCACTGTATATATATATATATATATATATATATATATATATATATATATATATATGAGTCTCCCCCCTGAATACAGATATGTACCCCACCATTAAAAATAAAAAGTCATAAGCAGCACTGTGTCCACATTATCTATAATCTTTGACTCACAATAATATAAATTATTTAGTCTGTGACTCTCCCAATTAATTGTAAGGCTAAGCACATGGTAAATATGCAAGGTTTTACAGTACAGGAAAAGTGGATGAGATCCCTGAAGTCTCATGCACACGCTTCTTATTTTTTCCTTGCAGATTTGCAGCAGATTAAAATAAGCATAATGTCAATTCTTGCAGAGTATTTCACTAATGGGGGAAAATACGTAAAGCATGGGAAAAATGTGGAAAAAGTAAATGTATTCTATGCAACTTTCTCCCTGCCAACACATTAGGATCTGCAGCAAAATTTTCTCCTGCAAATCCTGAATATGTGCACATAGCCTTAGTCCCTGTCAGATGTCCCCATCATTCATTATATTTCCTTGATAGCATCCCTCTATATTATTTCTAAACACTCTTTTTCAGTGATTACTTTGTATCTCCGTTCATACTGGACCCACACACACAAATGATACACCATTTGAAAGGTGAACTTGCCCCCTTCAGCAAGAAAATAGTCAAACAAACCACACATCCATGATGTGATCACAAGATACAGTTTAAACATTAATTTTCATAAACCTACAGTAAGGAAAAATGACCTGCAGGTGGCACCACACTACCCCAAAGCACACTACCACAAAGCTGCTTACAGACATCACAAACAAATCCTAACATTTGCCTTTTCAGCTTGCCGAACCACTTGCTCAGCCGATTTCAGACACATTGGAGGATTGCACACTTCACTGCAAACACATTTGTAAACATGCACTGCCTATTCAATATGTGTCCACCGACACACACAAATGATACACCATTTCAAAGGTCAAATTACCTGCAGGTGGCATTTGCCTTCGGGTCTTTCCAACTTGCCAAAGTGCTTGCCCAGCCTATTTCAGGCAAATTAGTGGATTGCACACTCCACTGCAGGTGAGTCACATATGCAAACACATTTGTAAACATGCACTGCTTTTTAAGTGATTACTATGACCCACACACACAATTGGTGAGTCACATATGCAAACACATTTGTAAACATGCACTGCTTTTTAAGGGTATTGTCACACAGTGGCACTTTGATCGCTACGACGGTACGATCTGTGACGTTCCAGCGATATCCATACGATATCGCTGTGTCTGACATGCAGCAGCGATCAGGGATCCTGCTGAGAATTGTACGTCGTAGCAGATCGTTTGGAACTTTCTTTCGTCGCTGGATCTCCCGCTGTCATCGCTGGATCGTTGAGTGTGACAGCGATCCAGCGATGCGTTCGCTTGTAACCAGGGTAAACATCGGGTTACTAAGCGCAGGGCCGCGCTTAGTAACCCGATGTTTACCGTGGTTACCAGCGTAAACGTAAAAAAAAAAAAACAGTACATACTCACATTCCGGTGTCTGTCCCCCGGCGTTCTGCTTCTCTGCACTGTGAGCGCCGGCCGGAAAGCGAGCACAGCGGTGTTGTCACCGCTGTGCTTTCCGGCTGGCAGACACAGTGCAGAGAAGCAGAACGCCGGGGGACAGACACCGGAATGTGAGTATGTACTGTTTGTTGTTTTTTTTTACGTTTACACTGGTAACCACGGTAAACATCGGGTTACTAAGTGCGGCCCTGCGCTTAGTAACCCGATGTTTACCCTGGTTACCCGGTGACTTCGGCATCGTTGGTCGCTGGAGAGCTGACTGTGTGACAGCTCCCCAGCAACCACACAACCACTTACCAACGATCACGGCCAGGTCGTATCGCTGGTCGTGATCGTTGGTAAATCGTTTAGTGTGACAGTACCCTTAGTGATTACTTTGACCCACACACACAAATGGTGAGTCACATATGCAAACACATTTGTAAACATGCACTGCTTTTTCATTGATTACTTTGCTCCACACACACAAATAATACAACATTTGAAAGGTAAACTTGCCCCCTTCAGCAAGAAAAGACACAAACAAACCACACATTCATGATTTGATCAATAAAGTTTAAACATTAATTTTCAGAAACCTGCAGAAAAAAACAATAACCTGCAGGTGGCACCACAACCTCAAGACATTTTTTTAGCCTCTACTTATCAAACCAGTTTATTGTATTACCAATCTAAATATATAAATACCTCTCTGTGTTCATCATCTCTTTAAATACAATAACATTTGACCAGCTTTAATTTCCTGAAATTGCCTGCGCCCCGACAACCAATGTGCAAAAATCGCACACGGGCCAACTAGTCATAATGAATTTGGGGGTGGGAGAAGACACTATCAGGTACTGAGCATCCTCCGCCACCTCCCAATTAATTACAAGTCCCTTACAGCATCTTCTCCCTCCTTTCAATTCATTATAAAGGGTCCTATGCCACATACCACCTCTTCTCCCAATAAATTTTAAGTCCCCAATAGCATCACTATGAATTGTGAGATGGAGGAAGACACTATCAGGGGCTTAGCACCTTCCTCTACAGCCCAATTAATTTTACATCCATATCTAACATCTAATGTCCTCCTCCCCCAGTTTGTAGGTCCATTATAAGTCCCTCTTCCTCCCATCCCTATCCCCCACATCCCTCATTGTCCCCCTGCATCCATCATTGTCTGCTCCCCCACGTCCATCATTGCCCTCTCCACCAACCTCATCATTGCCCTCTCCACCACCCCCACTATTTCCCTCACCACCACCCTCATCATTGCCCTCCCCTATTACCTCCATCATTACCTTCTCCCCCTCCTCCATCATTGCCCTCCCCATCACCTCCATCATTGCCTTATCCACCATCCCAATCATTGTTCTCCCTTAGCACCATCATTGTTCTCCTCAACCTCCATCATTGCCCTTTCCACCACCCCAATCATTGTCCTCCACATCACCTCCAACATTGTCCTCTCCACCTCCCAAATCATAGTTCTCCCCACCAACTCCATCATTTCCCTCTCCACACCCCAATCATTGTTCTCCCCACAACCTCCATCATTGCCTTCTCCACCACCCCAGTCATTGTTCTACTCCACCACCTCCATCATTGTCCTATCCCCCACCTTCATCATTACCCTGTCTACCACCCAAATCATTGTTTTCACCAATCACCTCCATCATTCCCCTCTCTACACCTCCATCATTGCTCTCTCCACCACCTCCATCATTATCCTCTCCTTCGCCTCCATCATTGCCTTTTCCACCACCACCATCAACAATGCCTATGCACAAACCCAACTCCATCATTGTCTTCTCCACCACCACCCCCAATATTGCCTTCACACACAACCACCGCCACTGCTCACTGCTCACCTCTCTGCATGCTGCACCATAGGCACAGCATCTTCGTCACTGGAAACTTTCTATCTGACACAGGCATGCGTTGAATACTGATGTAATTTAGCCACGTAGCTGTGTCAGACAGGAAGAGCAGGCAGGAAATGGAGGAGTGATCCCTGCAGCTATGCTCAGCTGTAATTTACTCGTGTAGGCAGCGGAGCTGCATGGCACACATGAGAGCAATCTGGCAAAGGGTCCCGCCGGAACCCCAGGGCTGGAGAAACAGGCCAGATTGCCCTCAGTGTTAGCTGCCTTGCAGGGGCCCCCCAACACCTCCGGGTCCCGATGTAGCTGCATCGTCTGGATATTCGGTATGTCCGCCCCTGTTGGGTATCTATGTGCACACTTTAAGTGTTTAGCGCAAAAATTTCTGCACCATATCAACAATTTTTACATGAATAATGCTATATAAAATAGGAGCCCTTTTTACTTGCATTTTTGTGCAAGTTTTTATCTACTCATTACCTTGAGAGAAATCTGCAAGAAAATCGCTGAAAGAATTGACATGGTGCAGATTTAAATCTGCACCAAATTAGCAAGGAAAAAAAATAAGAACTTCAGGATTCTCAGTCACTTTGCTGGAAGCAAGAAACCCTTCAGTTTTTGTGACAAGTCTGTGCAGAAAAAAACGCAACAAATCTGCAATGCATGCACAGGCCCTACGACTGTAGGTGTAGACTACGTAGACTACATTTGATTTGTTTTCAGTCTATAAAATTAGAGACAAATGTACAAAGGAGTATACTGGTGAATGAGCTGCCGCGAGCATCAGTGACTAGCGGTCAGGTCTCAAGTAGTGATGAGCAAGTATACTCGTTGCTCGGGTGACCTCCGAGTATTTGCTAATGTTCGAAGATTTAGTTTTCATCACCTCAGCTGAATGATTTACAGCTGCTAGACAGCTTGAATAAATGTGGGGATTCCCTAGCAACCAGGCAACCGCCACATGTACTTAAGCTGGCTAGTAGCTGTAAATCATTCAGCTGCGGTGATGAAAACGAAATCTCCGAACACTAACAAATACTCGGAGGTCAACCCGAGCATGCTCGGGAAAACCCGAGCAACGAGTATATTCGCTCATCACTAATCTCAAGGTTACTGCCAGTCACTGAGGCACGCGGCAGCTCATTCCCAGCCGGGCTGAGCTGCGGTGACCTCGATAAGGTCCCCGTTAGCACCTTGAGAAAGTCTCATGGTGCAGAGGCGAGTTCATCAAAGTTCACTGGGAGAATTTAACTGCGGTGAATTTGAACTGCAGTGAACTCACTTCTGCACCCTAAGACTTTCTCACGGTGCTAGTGGGGATCTCACCGAGGTCGCCGCAGTTCAGCCTGGCTGGGACCTTTGACGTTGGATTGCGAGCTTATCCATTTTGGCTAAAATAGTAACCAATACCTCATTTAATGGATATATTATATGTATTAATTTTTTCATCTTTTTCTTGCACTGTTTATCATTTTTTGCAGGATGCAGCTAGGCCCCTTTTTGTTCACTTGGTATTTCTGTGTGGTGCATATATAGTGCTGGACAGCTTGCCTGCTAATACTATGGGCGTGATTAATAGGCTGTTATCCCAACACTTTGCATCACACTTACATGTGTGATTAGTGCCCTCTGCAAGCCCTATCTGTGCACATTTTTGCTACTAGGCAGCCAATACCTCCACTATATAGGTGAGTGGGTGGATGCTCTCATAAGTAGCTTGCACCTGTGATGCTCCAGCCTTTATCAGTGGGGGCCTGCTGCATCCTGCTAGTTGATTTGTCGTTTGACAAGGTTTTGGTGAGCTAGGCCCCTTTATATTGGCTTGGTTTTTGTGTGGTGCATATATAGTGCTGGACAGCCCGCCTGCTAATACTATGGGTGTGATCAATAGGCTGTTATCCAGACACTTTGCATCACACGTACCTGTGTGACTAGCGTCCTGTGCAAGCCCTATCTGTGTGCATTTTTGCTACTAGGCAGCCAACCCCTCTATTATATCGGTGAGTGGGTGGTTATTCTCATCAGTAGCTTGAAACCTGTGCTGCTCCAGCCTTTATCAGTGGGGGTCTGCTGCATCCTGCTAGTGCATTTGTCATTTGACAAGGTTTTGGTGAGGCATTTTTTATGATATGTTTTTTTGAGTCTTTCTATGTTAGCTGAAGTGAAAAAATATAAGCACGCTCATCCCTGCAGCAAAGCATCACGCAGCTAAGCATTGAGACGCCGCAGTTATTTAAACGGCAGGGAATTATCATCCATCTCCTCTCTTCACACAGGTACAATCTCTGCTTGCTGTCATCTGCTGCCTATCATCCTGCAACAATTTCTTTAATGGTACAATCTCTGCTTGCTGTCATCTGCTGCCTATCATCCTGCAACAATTTCTTTAATGGTACAATCTCTGCTTGCTGTCATCTGCTGCCTATCATCCTGCAACAATTTCTTTAATGTGTCTGTTGAATGTTTGCTAAATTCATTTGTTGCACTGTATTAAATACTTACTGCTGTATATCCATGCTGGGGTCATAGGAGATATTATCTTGCGCAAGGTATTAGAGCATATGGTTGTAGTCAGGCCCAGTGCCTTTGATCTTGTAACCTCCCGTGGGGTGTTGGCCAATTGCCAATTTATCCCAAATAAGGTCCCACAATCCCTCTCACCTGATCCTTTACTCAGTCCTATAAATTTAGTAGCATCTTAAGGGGTGCACGCGTGTGGGGTCAGGCACGCGCATCCCTGCAGCAAAGCATCATGCAGCTAAGCATTGAGACGCCGCAGTTATTTCAATGGCAGTTAGTCACGGCAGGAGTCAGGACCCCACTCTATGTATCTTTGTCTTTTGGGTATGTCTGCAGAGTAAGCACTTCTTATTACTTGGATCTAGCTTTTCTATTAACCCATCTTAAGGTACCTTCACACGAAACGACTTTGTAACGATATCGCTAGTGATCCGTGACGTTGCAGCGTCCTGGCTAGCGATATCGTTTAGTTTGACACGCAGCAGCGATCAGGATCCTGCTGTGATGTCGCTGGTCACTGAATAAAGTTCAGTCCGATAGCCGTGTATCGTTGTGTTTGACAGCAAAAGCAACGATACCAGCGATATTTTACACTGGTAACCAGGGTAAACATCGGGTTACTAAGCGCAGGGCCGCGCTTAGTAACCCGATGTTTACCCTGGTTACCAGTGTAAAATGTAAAAAAACCAAACAGCACATACTTACATTCACATCCCCCGCCGTCTGCTTCCCACACTGACTGAGCGCCGCAAAGTGAAAGTGAAAGCACAGCACAGCGGTGACGTCACCGCTGTGCCCTGCTACTGCCGGCGCTCAGTCAGTCAGTCAGTGCAGGAAGCGGACGCTGGGGGACGCGAATGTAAGTATGTACTGTTTGTTTTTTTTACATTTTACGCTGGTAACCAGGGTAAACATCGGGTTACTAAGCGAGGCCCTGCGCTTAGCAACCCGATGTTTACCCTGGTTACCCGGGGACCTCGGCATCGTTGGTCGCTGGAGAGTGGTCTGTGTGACAGCTCTCCAGCGATCAAACAGCGACGCTGCAGTGATCGGCATCGTTGTCGCTATCGCTGCAGCGTCGTTTCGTGTGAAGGTACCTTTACTCTTTCAGCATGTTTACATATGCCCTTACAGTGTTTGCTCCACTAATCCTCACTCTCCTTCGCTATCCACAAACCCCAGCACCCTCTAACCAAATAATCATCTCTCCTTCCCTCTTTCCTCCCCACCTGACCTCCTCTGCTGAGCTGCTCCTCAACCTCAAATCTGTCCTAATAAAACATAAAACAAGCAAGCCACTCTCTTTCTCTCACCTGCTCTCCCTTTCTCTGCTTATCCTCACTGCTGGCGACATATCTCCCAACCCTGGACCCACTTGGCTCATTCCTCCCATTACTACCCTCTCCTACCGCTCCCTACCTAATATGAACTACCGCAATCTTTCCAACATAAAACTCATGTCCCTGACTCCCACCCCCTTGCTCCCTCTCTCTGGAGCACTCTGGAATGCCCGCTCATTCTGCAATAAGCTTCATGTGATTCATGACCTTTTTCTCTCACAATCTTGCCGTCCTCGGCCTCACAGAAACATGGCTAACACCCTCTGACACTGCCTCCCCTGCTGCACTGTGTTACGGCGGCCTCCACTTCATCCACACCCCTCACCCCGGCAACAGACATGGTGGAGGAGGGTGTCTTCTCCTTTCTTCAAACTGCACCTTTAACCCAATCCCACCTCTAACCTCCCTTATCCTCCCCTCTTTTGAAGTCCACTCTGTCAGCATCTACTCTCCCTCCAACCTCCAAGTGGCCGTCATATACCGACCTCTGGGCCCGGCCACTGACTTTATTGACCAGTTCTCCACCTGGCTTTTTCACTCTCTCTGTTGACATTCCCACCATCATCATGGGTGACTTCAACATCCCCACTGATACCCTTCAGTCAACAGCCTTCAAACTTCTGTCCCTTACTTCATCTTTTCGACTTACTCATTGGCCCTCCGCAGGCACCCACACAGATGGACATATATTAGACCTGGTCTTCACCCGTCTCTGCTCTCTATCTAACTTCATCACCTCCCCTCTCCCTCTATCTGACCACCATCTGCTCACCTTCTTATCCCTGTCCTCCTCAACGGTCATCCATGTCCAGCAACATGCGCACCCCCACAGAAACCTTGCACACCTAGACACCCACACACTCTCTGACTCTATCCTACCACTGGCATCCATATCATCACTCCATGACACAGACAGCGCCACTGCTTTCTACAATGCCACTCTCGCATCAACTATTGACATGGTTGCCCCTCTCGTTCATGGCAGAGTGCTATGCATCAATAGACAACCCCAGCACAATAACACCACTAAAATGCTCCAGTAAGTGTCCAGGGTTGCAGAGCAGCATTGGAAGAAAACACATTCGCAAGACAACTTCACTGCATTCAAGCAGGCAACACTCGCTTTTAAATCTGCTCTCACCTCTGCTAAACAGGCCTACTTCACAACCCTCGTATCTTCCCTATCCTACGACCCCAAACAGTTATTCAAAACCTTTAACTCCCTCCTCTGCCCCCACTGCCCCCTCCAACCCCCCTCATCTCTGCTGAGGACTTTGACACACACTTTAAAAATAAGATCGAACAAACAAGGCAAGTCTTCATTGTTTAACCACCACAACCCCTTTGTATACCAGACCAATGCCCAAACCCCATAACCTCCCTGTCCAACATCACTGAAGGGGGCTTAATTGTCTCCTCTCCAAATCGCGCCTCATCACCTGTGTGCTCGACCCCCTCCCATCCCACCTCCTCCCCAACCTCACCACCACTCTTATCCCATCCCTAACCCACCTCTTCAACCTATCACTAACTTCTGGCACCTTCCCTTCTACTTTCAAACATGCAACAATCACGCCTATCCTTAAAAAGCCAACCATCGATCCAACAGCTATGTCCAGTTATCGCCCAATATTGCTGCTCCCATTCGCTTCCAAACTCCTGGAGCAACACGTCCATGTTGAACTTTCCTTCCACCTTTCATCTGACTTGCTCTTTGACAATCTACAATCTGGTTTCCGCCCCATCACTCAACCGAGACAGCACTGACCAAAATCACTAATGACCTACTTACAGCCAAAGCTAACGGACAATACTCTGTACTCCTCCTTCTAGACCTGTCCTCTGCTTTCGACACAGTTGACCACTGCTTTCTACTACAGATCCTCTCCTCCTTTGGTATCAAAGACCTCACCCTATCCTGGATCTCCTCATACCTTTCCAACTGCACATTCAGCGTCTCCCATTCCCACACTACCTCCTCATCCCACCCTCTCTCTGTTGGAGTCCCCCAAGGCTCTGTTCTAGGACCTCTACTCTTCTCAATCTATACACTTGGCCTGGGACAGCTCATAAAGTCTCATGGATTCCAGTACCACCTTTATGCTGATGACACTCAGATCTACGTTTCTGGCCCAGATGTCACCTCTCTGCTGTCCAGAATGCCAGTGTCTATCAGCCATATCCTCCGTCTACTCCTCTCGCTTCCTCAAACTCAATGTGGACAAATTTGAACTCATCATCTTTCCTCCATCTCGTAGATCTTCCTTACCTGACCTATCTATCACAATTAACAACATCACGCTTTCCCCTGTACCTGAAGTCCGCTGCCTCGGAGTAACCCTTGACTCTGCCCTGTCCTTCAAACTGCACATCCAAGCTCTTTCCACCTCCAGTCACCTCCAGCTCAAGCATATCTCCAGAATCCATCCTTTTCTCAACCGTCAATCTACTAAAATGCTTGTGCATGCTCTCATCATCTCCCTCCTTGACTATTTCAGCATCCTTTTCTGTGGTCTCCCAGCTAACACCCTTTCACCTCTCCAGTCCATCCTCAACTCTGCTGCCCGACTAATTAATCTCTCTCCTCGCTACTCCTCTGCTTCCCCCTCTGCAAATCTCTTCACTGGCTCCCATTCCCTCAGCGTATCCAGTTCAAATTACTAATACTAACCTACATAGCCATCCATAGCCTGTCTCCTCCATATATCTATGAACTAATCTCCTGATATCTTCCCTCACGTAATCTACAGTCCTCAAAAGACCTCCTTCTCTCCTCTACACTTATTCGCGCCTCACCGAACCGCCTCCAAGACTTCTCCCGAATATCCCCCATCCTCTGGAATTCTTTGCCCCAACACGTCCGACTATCAACCACATTCGGATCCTTCAGGTGGAACCTGAAAACCCACCTCTTCAGGAAAGCCTACAGCCTGCACTGCCTCCTCACTACTACTGAAGCTACCACCTCACCAACAACGGAGCTCCTGCAACCCTCAACCTATTGTCTCCTTCCCCATCATCCTGTAGAATGTAAGCCCACAAGGGCAGGGTCCTCGCCCCTCTGTATCAGTCTGTAATTGTTAGTTTGTTTACTGTAAGTGTTATCTGTAATGTGTATGTAAAGGTACCTTCACACGAAGCGACGCTGCAGCGATAGTGACAACGATGCCGATCGCTGCAGCGTCGCTGTTTAATCGCTGGGGAGCTGTCACACAGACCGCTCTCCAGCGACCAACGATGCCGAGGTCCCCGGGTAACCAGGGTAAACATCGGGTTGCTAAGCGCAGGGCCGCGCTTAGTAACCCGATGTTTACCCTGGTTACCAGCGTAAAAGTAAAAAAAACAAACAGTACATACTCACCTGCGCGTCCCCCAGCGTCTGCTTCCTGACACTGACTGAGCTCCGGCCCTAACAGCACAGCGGTGACGTCACCGCTGTGCTTTCACTTTCACTTTAGGGCCGGCGCTCAGTAAGTGTCAGGAAGCAGATGCTGGGGACGCGCAGGTGAGCATGTACTGTTTGTTTTTTTTACTTTTACGCTGGTAACCAGGGTAAACATCGGGTTACTAAGCGCGGCCCTGCGCTTGGTAACCCGATGTTTACCCTGGTTACCAGTGTAAAACATCGCTGGTATCGTTGCTTTTGCTTTCAAACACAACGATACACGGCGATCGGACGACCAAATAAAGTTCTGGACTTTATTCAGGGACCAGCGACATCACAGCAGGATCCTGATCGCTGCTGCGTGTCAAACGAAACGATATCGCTAGCGAGGACGCTGCAACGTCACGGATCGCTAGCGATATCGTTACAAAGTCGTTTCGTGTGAAGGTACCTTTACCCCTTCTCATGTACAGCACCATGGAATCAATGGTGCTATATAAGTAAATAATAATAATTGATAAGATCTAATGACTAAAAATTGTCATGTGCATATGTATTCACCCCTTTTGATATGAAGCCCCTCAAAAATTTCTGGTGCAAGTAAATACTTTCATAAGTCATATGGTTAGTGAAATGAAGTTCACCTGTGTGCAATCTCAGTGTCTGTCACATGGTCTACTGGTATATACACATCTTTTTTGAAAGGCAACAGAGGATGCAACACCACTAAGTCAATAAGGAAGAGGCACCACTAATCAAAAAATACCATAAAGACCAAGGAGATCTACAAACAAGTCAGGGACAAATTTGTTGAGAAGTTCAAGGCAGGGTTGAGTCATAAAAAATTATCCCAATCTCTGATGATCCCATGACACACTATCAAAGCCATTATCATCAAATGAAAAGAACAGGGTTCCACAACAACCCTGCCAAGAGAGTGCCACCCATAAATACTCTCAGCCCGGGCAAGGAGGGTATTAATCAGAGAGGCAGCACAGAGACCAAAAGTAACCCTGAAGGAGCTGCAAAGTTCCCAAGCAGAGCCTACAGTATCTGTCCATGCAAGCACTATAAGTAAAATGTAAGGTTCATTTTCAGTTTGCCAAAGGACATGTGGGAGATTCCACAAATGTATGGCGGAAAGTGATGTGGTCAGATTAGACCAAAATTGAACTTTTTGGCCACCAAGCTAAACGCTATATCTGGTGCCAAAACAATACCACTCGTCACCCAAAAAACACCATTCCCACAGTGAAGCATGATGGTGACAGCTTCTTGCAGTGGGAATTATTTTTGGCAACAGGAACACAGAAAATGGTCCTAGTTGAGTGTAAGATGGATGGTGCAAAATAAAGGGATATTATTTTGCAAAACCTGTTTCATTCTGTCAGTGATTTGAGTCTGGAACCGAGGTTCACGTTACAACAAGACAATGACCCAAAGCATACTGCTAAAGCAACACTCAAGTGGTTTATCAGGAAACGTGTAAGGCTGTGTGCACATGTTGCGGATTTTTCACGTTTTTTTGCTATAAAAACGCATGAAAAATGCATCCATCATTTAGAATGCATTCCGCAATTTATGTGCACATGATGCATTTTTTAGGCAAAAAGAACGCATCGCGGTAAAAACACAGCATGTTCATTAATTTTGCGGATTTCCCACTATATCATTGCATTGGGAAATCTCCGGAAAAATCCGCAAAAAATCGCGAAAAAAAAACGCGTGCGGGTTTCTTGCAGAAAATGTCCGGTTTTGCTCAGGAAATTTCTGCAAGAAATCCTGAACGTGTGCACATAGCCTAAATGTTTTCACGTGCCCTGTTAAAAGCCCAGGCCTTAATCAAATTGGGAATTTGTGGTCAGACTTGAACATTGCTGTCTTCCAGAGGAAGCCATCTAACTTGAAGGAGCTGCAGCAGTTTTGCCTTTAGGAATGGGTAAAAATCCCAGTGGCAAGATGTGTAAATTTCATAGAGACTTATCTAAAAGTGACTTGGAGTTGTAATTGCCACAAAAGGGGCCTCTACAAAATACTGATTTTAGGAGTGTGAGTAGTTATGCACACTGAAGTTTTCAGGTATTTTGTCCTATTTATTGTTTGCTTCACAAGAAAAAGAAAACCAAATGTTCACAGACATAGGCATGTTCTTTACATGAATTGATGCAAACCCTCAAAAAACAGTGAAATTTCAGGTTGTAAGGTAGCAAAATGCACAAAAATGCCAAGGGGGTGTATGCTTTTCCAAGTCACTGAACATATTCTGCCCCCAAAAACTGGAATAGCTTTGCTGCAATTTCACTGCAAAGATTTCAGCGCATTGCTCTTAATTAAGCTTAATTATCTATGTCCAAATTAGACTTCTTGAACCCATAGTTCATCACCAGACTTCTGTCATTAGCTTTATCTATTTATTTTTGAAATTTGACATGCTCAATAGATTTTAAGTGAAACATGTTATTCTCGTATTTCACAATCTTTCACGTTATTCTTTGCCCATATTAAGAAATTTCAGTTACGCTACAGGTGCATTTAGAAACTGTTATTTACATGCTACTGTGCACCCTGTTGTATGTGGGCAGGTGGCACATGATTGGATAATTGGCTCAATTATATGTGCCACTTTCACTAAAGCATCGCAAAATCCCAATATCAATTCTTCTTAAATACATCATTGAGGGATTACTTTGGCAGCCTTGGTACCTGTAAACCATAGGCTCACTTTAAAAAAACAAATATACTTTAAAAAACATTACTGTCAGACAAATGGTCCTGTACAGCAGCAAGCTTAATGGATCCTGCTGGGTAAGGATACTGTTGTTTTTTGGTGTTTATTCATGATGACAATACAATCAAGGATAGTATAAGCAGTCTGCACTAATACTTTAAAATGACCTTTATGACAGACAACTGCGGTACTTGGTAGTCAGGACAAAGGATCAGGAAATGGAATATCTAAAAGGAAAAATCTGACACTTAAGAAAGTGTCATATGAAGTGAAGCCACTATTGTCTCTGCTAAAAACTAATTTAAGCGGGGCCATCATAACCTGGGAAATAGACTACGGTCTTTAATCAGAGTAATAGCTAATCTTTTTGAAAGTTAGAAGGAAAAAATTTCACCTCTGTTTATCAAAGTGGAACATCAACACTTGGACAAAGAGTCTAAAGAGTTGCTTAGTTTTTATCTAGCTTAGTTGTTCAGCATGGGTTTGCAATTTTAAAGGTATCAAATATTACAAGCAGTCCAATCTGTGACCAACATGGTATATGTAACGCTGGTGCTTAACATGAAGATTCGTGACCAAGCAACTACCTGGTTATCACTAGAGAGTCTGATGGTGAGGTATTAGTTAATATTATGGCCACAATACATAAGCTCACAACCCACGTCACGGGTCCTCACACTTGCGAGTCCTACCACTAAACATCAAAAAACTCACTGAAAAAAATATATATATATCCTCAAAAATCACTGAAAAAAGGCAGAGATGCTTACCTGCCCAAGGCACAAAACAAAATAAATCAAGATGCAGTGGACCCAAGTAATTATGGCAACAACACAGGTGCAGCAATACCAATAGAACAATCACTCAGCCTACCAAGCCATGGTAAAAAATCTCCAGTCTGTATGCGGCATAATTCACACAAGTAACACAGAGAATCTGGCTTACAGCCTATTACCAACGCCCATACTTTTAGATCAGGTGGGCAGCCCAGTGCCTCCCAAATGCATCCTGTGTGAACAGAGGCAACAATTACAGAGCCATCTGGGCCCAACTACACCCTGAAAAATAGATAAAGTGTACAAAAACATATCAATATATGTAAGGTATTAGTTAATATTATGGCCAAAATAAGTAAGCTCGCAACCCATGTCATGGATCCTCACACTTGCGAGTCCTACCACTAAACATCAAAAAACTTACAAGCTTACGTAAGCTGAGAGTGATTGTTCAATTGGTATTGCTGCACCTGTGTTGTTGCTTGGGACCACTGCATCCTGATAGTGCATTTATTTTGGGCCCTGGGCAGGTAAGCATCTCTGCCTTTTTTTCAGTGATTTTTAAATATAAAGCAAGCATCATATCAATCCATTGTTCTACCAGCCTAGGCCCATTGTATGGATGGAGATAGTAGACCCAGGGGAGCCGTCACCACAGGGGGTCTTACATCAGCCCCAGGAGATGGAATATGCTTTGTTCTGTGAGCTAAAAAAATGTTTAAGGGGGAGGGGAAAAAAGACACATGGGTTGAATCAGGCAGTTGGAGTGACATAGATGTGAGAGGATCCGAGCTGGGATGGATGGATGGACTATGGAGTTTTGGAGATTGATTGTGGGTTGGAGGGGTATCCATGAGCTACAGTCATGATATCCATCATCTGGAGGAACATAGGCTGTGACTGCACACTATACCGGCTAGACATACCAAAAGCTGTGGGCCAACCAAAAGTTGGAAGACAGTGGGTATTGCCTGGTACAGGGCCAGTGGAACTACCAATCTCAGATTGGGAACCTGTGGACTGAGGACATTGTATTTTGGCCACCTACATGGATTTTTTTGTACAACTATGGATGAATGGAATAGAAAATAATTGCATCATTAACCTGTCTAGGTGATTTTTATAACCCACAACCTCAGATCTTCACATTACTGTTTTATCTGCTGCAGATCTAGCAGTTATCTGAATGCTGAGCTCTGTATAGCATCACCACCATCACGGATTGGCAGCTTTCGGTCAACAGAAAGCTGCCAATCACTGGTGGGGGTGGGGTTATACAGAGCTTATGAATATAGAGGACTACCTGGCAGCAGATTTACTAGTCCTCTAGTGATAATCTCCTGTTAATAAAACATTGATTATTATCAAAACTACACTAAGCAGCCCAGTAAATGATAACATTACTGGAATTAAGGGTTCTGTGTCTACATGATGATGCTTGCAGATTAGGTGTCAAAAACCTGGTGACTGATTTCCTTTTGTATATAGTCATTTTCGTATTAAACTTATTTGAGCATTAGGCCATTTCCAAGCCTGGTATTTTGTTTAACCCCACCTATCCTACTGTTAAAGTTTTCTGTTGCTTTAGCCAAAATAGCCATTGGTCAGTAACAGATTGGCACTATTGTGATCACATAAGCCAGTCTGCGTGGTTTTTAAAAGTTTCATTCAGGCTGAAGCATTGCCAACTTCTAGTTGCTCCAATGGGTGGGTACTTTTATGAGCCCTCTACCACTCTTATCTAAGGTTACTTACCCTTGGTCTAGATTTTCTCCATGTTTGGATTGTTTAATACTTACATGTAACTCTATCATTGAGTTCGTTCCATGAAAAATGTATACTTTGTTGGGCAGCATGGTGGCGCAGTGGATAGCACTGCAGCGCTGGAGTCCTGGGTTCAAACCCCACCAAGGACAACATCTGCAAAGAGTTTGTATGTTCTCTCCGTGTTTGCGTGGGTTTCCTCCGGGTACCCCGGTTTCCTCCCACAATCCAAAGACATACGGATAGGGAATTTAGATTGTGAGCCCCGTCGGGGACAGTGATGATAATGTGTGCAAACTGTAAAGCGCTGCGTAATATGTTAGCGCTATATAAAAATAAAGATTATTATTACTTTGAGGTCAATATTCCTTAATGACTTCAGTTGTATTAAATATACATTGTGTTCAGGGTAAATCGCACAAACATACTTTTGCCAGACATTTTCCAAAAAGACAAAATTTTGTCATATATTTGGCCAATGAAATTACAGTATTTCACCATGTCAAATGTTTTCACTTGATGTTTCCCAGCATATACAGCAATCATTCACCTCAAATCGATCAGAGCCTTACAAAATGAAAAAATATTCCGACAGAGCTGAATATATTTATTGCTATAATTTATTTTAAAAAAGCCAATTTGCATGTTCACAAACTATGAAGCATCTTAGTGTATGAAAAGCAAACATGAAATCTGGATAATATGAAAAAAGAGAATCAAAAGAATGTTTCCAATTTTTTGTCTCCTTCTCATTGCACACAGTAATAGTTAGCTTATAAATAATAGAAAAGCAGGACAAAGTCAATTCACCGTGAAGTGATGAAACAGAGATTAATAGGATACTAGAAACCCCTGATCTCATCAGGATCCTTCTGCACACCTGCATTGTGATTATATGCTTCCAGGTTTAATTTGCAGGAAACTTCCCTAAGTTATGTACAGTTTTCAGTGCACAACATCTCTTGATAATTTCTGTTGTGCATATAATTGAAATGTTAAATTAAGTAGGATAGGGAATTATTGGTTTGTTTGAACACGTAAAGATGACAAAGTGTTTGCGCATGTAATAGCAAAGGCAAAAGATACAATGTAGAGACATGATGGAATAAATCTATTTTAATAAATTACCTTTCCATTTTCTATTCACATTATAAGAATAAAATGGAGGCTCTGCACTAGATCCTTTTATGACAATGTTTCAGTAAATATACCAAAGAATAATGACTAAGGTGCCAATATATTATGTTTTTCTTTTATGCTACATTTGTGCTTTTTTGAATAAAATGTCACCTATGCCTTCGAATGATGTAACATATAAGTCTTCTATTGCACAAAATAAAAAATATTATACAGGTTTTGCGCTCCACTAGGGTTCTAGAGTGTAACTAAGCAAACATTTTGAAACATTTGAAAAAGTGTGAAATGATGAATTAGCTGAAAATATCTGCATAATGAAAGCCATACTGACAAATTCGAGTAAAGATAAAAGGATGCAAGGACTGAAAAAATATGTCAAAATGGCGTAAAACCATAATTAATTTGAAGCAAACATAAAAATGCAAAACAAATTTCAACCAAAAGTACACAGCCTAAGTGAGGAAGAAGTCCATTAAGTAAAATCACTAATCTTTATTGAAAATAATATTAAAAACATCAATAAAAATGCTGAAATGCCAGACAGGGGGCGCTGCTAAGTCCCAATATCAAATTACACATAGTACTTCCAATGAATTTTCTAAATTGGAAAATAGGATCCAACATGAATAATATAAAGTCCTATGACCACCCATGGGTATTAAAAAAAGTGCAAATCAGTATAAAGTCAGAATTATATAAGGATGAAATGATCAATGTATTACCTTGGTGTTACATTAGAATAGAAGAAGGGGTCATATTAACATGTGCGACAAGGTGAAAAAACACCATTTGAGGTGCCAAAAATAGAATCTGCCTTAGGAATTCCTAATACTTTTGAAAACTGTAAGGACGGAAACCGGAGGATGGTGTCATTAGAGACCAGCATACCGTCACATGCTTCATCAAGGGATGTTAACACTTTAAAATGCCTAAAAACTAAAGTTTTACTGAAAAAAAATTGAGCAAGAACAAAAATCAATTGGGACTGCAGTATGCAAAAATAGCAACACTTCAAAACTAAATATGAACAAATATGTTTGAGTGGAAGTGAATTCTATAAAAACCTTATGAATCGTAAAGGACCACAAAAGGCTAAAAAATAAAAAATTCTTATACTTACCTTACAGTTCACCTCTCAGCAGCATATTTGACTGAATGTACTTCAGCAAACGAAGAAGCATCAGCTGTAGAGCCATGTTCAGTCGTACCTAAATTGTATTCTTTCTGAGGCAGATACCCTGACCACTGATTCCATGGACTTCTGGGTCAACAGTCTGGCATAGAGGCAAGAACTGATTCAATTTGCTTTGGGTGCACTAAGCAGTAATAGAGAATCTGGCTCTCAAGGTGAGTATGGTGAATAATACATTTAATTCATTGGTTCACAAATTATGTATTTACAAAATGTGATGTTTCAGTCGTATGACCTTTATCAAACAAACACTGAAACAAAATGATAAAAATAGCAAAATATATAAAAAATAAAAAGAGAAAATGATGATAACATAGTAAAATTGAAATCACAATATAGCAGGCCAATTGACAGTACATAGCTTTTAGGGCAAAGATATAATAATAATAATTTTTTTTTATTTATATAGCGCCAACATATTCCGCAGCGCTTTACAAATTATAGAGAGGACTTGTACAGACAATAGACATTACAGCATAACAGAAATCACAGTTCAAAACAGATACCAGTAGGAATGAGGGCCCTGCTCGCAAGCTTACAAACTATGAGGAAAAGGGGAGACACGAGAGGTGGATGGTAACAATTGCTTTAGTTATTTGGACCAGCCATAGTGTAACCAGTTAACTGCCTAAGTATGTAGCAGTACAGACATAGAGTGCTATTAACTGCATAAAGTGTATGAGAACATATCATATGAAATATGCAAGCTGTGACCAAAATGTGAGAAAAAAATCAATCATGAGTATTATACTGGTTTAGTATAATAAAGGAATGTCCATCCAGAAAATATATAAATATTCAGCCATATTGGTAAGGAATGCTCAAAACCTTCGGTCTGACACATTAGGCAGCCGAAAAACATGAAGAGATCCCCCGGAAGAAGCCAATTGCGAAACGCGCATTGGGGTGAGGTGGGACACTGGGCCAGTCACAGGTAGATATGGCGATTGCTTTTGTACATAGTATTTATATATAATGATGTCACTATATGTATGCTTAGGCAACTAAAGTGTAATGTACTTGATTTATATTTAGCGTTGCTTTGTTCTATACTGCAGAATATGCTTTTAGCATGATACATGTGGTAGCCCCCCACTTCTTGTTTAGGTGCTTGTGCACTATGGCACTGGATATGTTTTTCATAAATAAAGCCTTATTTTAATTGTACTCTGGATCTCTTCATGTTTTTCGGCTGCCTAATGTGTCAGACCGAAGGTTTTGAGCATATGTTTGGAAGTGCCAGTTATATAATGGGGACAGTGATTGTTTATATTGGTAAGGAAGCAGAAAATAATAATGGAAAAAAAGATAAAAACAGCAAAAAACAACAAATATGACATGAGGTCTTATGTGATATGTAATATATTCGCTGTAGTGCTTCAGAAAGTTCTGTGAAAGTGCTTAGATTCTAGAAGAGTGAGAGATTTAAATGACTGGGTGTGAAATCACTTGTGGTCTGGATCCAAGATGTGACATCAGAAAATGACAATGGTTGGCATGGATAGGCATGTATTTGGTTGTGATTATTACTTCTGGCAGGATCTACACTCTGCCACCATAGTGGAATACCTTCGAGTTTCTACAAATTCCTTGAAGAATTTAGTGATAATCAGGACTTTAGCAACACCTTTGGGCATATCCTCAACAAGTGTTCTTTCAAGTTGATTACCTTAACGTTGAACCACCTTCACAAGTTCATTCTGTCATCTCGCGAAAAAGTCAGCTCCATCTACAATCAAAGTGCATCTGCCTTCTTGACTAAAGAATTTACTACAGTTAAAAAAAAACTACAGAACACATTTCAGAATCATCATCAGGAATCATAGAAAAAGAAACTCTTCAAATTTAGAGATACGGAGGACTATCTCAATGATAGAGTATACAAATGGCGGGACTCAATATTGCAAGGAAATCCACCAAGATTTTGCCAGTCATCTGTCAATACATCTCTGTCAGACTCAGACAATGGTCAAAGTGGTCACTATGGACAAAAGAAAAATCTCTTTTTTTAGGTCCAAGAAGAAAACCAGGCTGAAGAGGAAACCAAGACGTGTGGGGAAATACTGCAGACATGCCACATACAACAATGACCATGAGATGTTAGGTATTGATAACCCATTCAGTAACCCCATTTCCTCTTGTAATCTCACACCAGACCAAGTTACCCTTTTACAGAAGAGTTTATCTTTTTGTCAAAACTATAAATTTGACTCCTTCCAATTAGAAATGGAACTACATAGATTCTACGGAAATCTTCTTCTCAAGACACACTTTGCCCCACAGACGGATTTACCTGTACCCTCTCTACAATACGCTTAGTTAAGACTTGCTAAGTTCATTCAATGGCATAGTTCTTTGTCTCTAGATTACATAAAGTATATGACATCTTTGATGAATATGACAGACATTCCAACTATAATATAGCTAGAAATTAAATCTTTTTTAAGTGTATATATTGTCATTCGCAAAGCCAGCACAAAATACAGTATTTTAAAAATAAAAGTGAATGAGCAGATCAGAACAAAAAGCGAAGAGAATGCACAATAGAAATATCTAAAGCAAATCCATACATGGTGTAACCACCCCCCAAATTTTTCAAGATACAATTAAACACATTTTAAAAGAAACTGGGCAAAGAGGTTGTTCTGATAAGCTACCAATACCATGGAGAACTCTCTTCAGAATGAGTATCGAAAGTGTTACTATGACCCCCACAGAGCCCTGATCTCAACATCATTGAGTCAGTATGAAATTACATGAAGAGTCAGAAAGATTGGCACAAGCCGACATTCACAGGATATCTGTTGCTAGTTCTCCAAAATGTTTGGAGCAACGTTCCTGCTGAGTACACTCAAAAATTGTGTGCAATTTATACTGTTTTGAAAATAAAGGGGGGGGGGGGGGTCACATCAAAAATTGATTTGATTTAGATTTCTCTCTTGTTCATTCACTTGGCATTTTGCAAATTGACAAAAGTAGTTTAGTTTTCAACACTTTTATTTCTTAAAGAATTCTTACTTTTCAGTATTTGTTCGACACCTACCTAAAACTTTTTGCACAGTGCTTTCACACATTGTTATATCACACAATATCATATCAAAGATTATATTTAAACTAGCTAATATACATTTATATAAGTCTCTACTGGCATGTGTTCATTCTTTGCTTTATGAATCTACAGTTTTAATTATATAATAGTTTTGTTACATAATAAATTAGTCCATTCCTGTGCTTTATTTTTTTATTTGACTGGATTCGGTGGATTTTTCCTTTTGTTCTTCTTTTATGAAATTTTCATTTTTATTGGTTCAGGGAGCTTTTCACTATAACCTTTTGGCAGTGTTGTTGAGCCTTCTTGGGATACCATTGCATCACTTTTCTATCTTCTTCACATTTACTTGACGTTAAGGTCTTGGGTTAATCTTCCCCAATAGAATTCAGTCTTATCATTGCTTTACTGCTGTGACCTCTCAAACTAAAGTCCTTACAAGATGAGCTTAAATAAGAAAAACACTCATTTATCGGTGCAGTTTTCCTGCCTTGTTCTTTATCGCTTCCTTGTGCTCTCTTTTTCTCAGCTGCAGACCACCAAGTGCTATGCTTTAGTTTGTCAATTTATACTGCTGTCATGGTTTCAAATACTGAAACTATTGTGTGCTACATACTCTACTGACCTTTCCGGCAACATTCTGTACTTGTATTGTTAACTCATTAGGTTTTTAGGTGCTAGCTAGGAAGATATTGGACATTTCCCACAAATGTATTCCATGATATTCTTTAAATTCCAACTAATACAAACTAGCACATCAATGTAAAAGTATTTACGTTGGTGTAGGAGTATGAGAAACACAAAATTAGGTGAAGATTAGTGTTGAGCATTCCGATACCGCAAGTATCAGGTATCGGCCGATACTTGCGGGTATCGGAATTCCGATACCGAGATCCGATACTTTTGTGGTATCGGGTATCAGTATCGAAACAACATTAATGTGTAAAATAAAGAATTAAAATAAAAAATATTGCTATACTCACCTCTCCGACGCAGCCTGGACCCCACCGAGGGAACCGGCAGCGTTCTTTGCTTAAAATGCGCGCTTTTCCTTCCTTCCGTGACGTCATGGCTTCTGATTGGTCGCGTGCCGCCCATGTGGCCGCGACGCGACCAATCACAGCAAGGTCCTGATGCCTATTTCTGCATTCAGGACCTGAAATTACGTCACGGCTTGCTGTGATTGGTCGCGTCGCGGTCACATGGGCGGCACGCAACCAATCACAAGCCGTGACGTAATTTTAAAAATGCGCGCGTTTCCTGCCTCCCGTGACGTCACGGCTTGTGATTGGTCGTGTCGCCCATGTGACCGCGACGCGACCAATCACAAAGCCGGAACGTAATTTTAAAATACTGAATGCCTAGAAGGACCTGAAAATTACGTCACGGCTTGCTGTGATTGGTCGCGTCGTGGCCACATGGGCGGCACGCGACCAATCAGAAGCCGTGACGTCACGGAAGGAAGGAAAAGCGCGCATTTTAAGCAAAGAACGCTGCCGGTTCCCTCGGTGAGGTCCAGGCTGCATCGGAGAGGTGAGTATAGCAATATTTTTTATTTTAATTCTTTATTTTACACATTAATATGGTTCCCAGGGCCTGAAGGAGAGTTTCCTCTCCTTCAGACCCTGGGAACCATACAGGATACCGTCCGATACTTGAGTCCCATTGACTTGTATTGGTATCGGGTATCGGTATCGGATTAGATCCGATACTTTGCCGGTATCGGCCGATACTTTCCGATACCGATACTTTCAAGTATCGGACGGTATCGCTCAACACTAGTGAAGATATGAAGTAACAAAAGATGTAAAAAAGTGGAACTTGGGCTCTGTGGTAAAAAATATCATGTACCATCTATATAAAAGTTATGGCACATTGTAGCAAGCCCAGACTGACAATCTGCATTTCCAATTAACTAAAAATGAACAAAAACGCACATAGAGCATTAACCATGTAAAATGAATTTTTTAGACTTTTTTGTGCTCAACTTGTGGTTCTGTGAGATCTGCAGTACTTAGAGAGCTCAAACAACAATGATCCAGCTGCTGCTGGTCTGCTAGTTGGAAAAATCCAACTTCGATAAACTTTAGAAAAGGAATTCAGGTGTGCTGCTGGTGAGGAATTATCAGTATTCAGATGTATAAGAATCAATTTCAGTCTATTCTCAAGGAATTTCCAGGTTGAACTGACCTCTTTCTCAGGAGATGCACAATATAAATTGTATATTTTATATACACTGCTCAAAAAAATAAAGGGAACACTTAACACAATGCAACTCCAAGTTAATCACACGTCTGTGAAATCAATCTGTCCAGCTATAAAGCGACACTAATTGTGAATCAATTTCTCCAACTCGTGTGCAAATGGAACAGACAAGAAGAAGAAATGATAGGCAATTAGCAAGACAACCCCCATAAAGGAGTGGTTCTGCAGGGGATGACCACAGACCATTTCTCTGTTCTCATCCTTTTTGGCTGTTGCTTTGGTCACTTTTGCATTTTGTCATTGCTCTCACTCCTTGAAGTACAGTAGCAAGCAACAAAAGGTGCTCAGGTAGTGAAGCTCATCTAGGAATGCATATTAATGTGAGCTGTGACTAGAACGGTAGCTGTGTCTGTCAGCACAGTGTCCACAGCATGGAGCAGATACCAGGGGACAGGCCAGTGCACCAGTAGACGTGGAGGGGGCCGTTGAAGGGCAACAACCCAACACCAGGACCGCTACCTTCTCCTTTGTCTAACATCCATGTGTCTGCTCAAACTGTTTGAATCAGACTCCATGAGGGTGGTATGAGGGCCTGACATGCACAATTGAGTGTTGTGCTTACAGCCCAACACTATGCAGAGTGATGGGCATTTGCCAGAAAACATCAAGAATGGCAGATTCCACATTGGCATCCTATGCTCTTCGCAAATGAAATCAGGTTTATATTAAGCACATGTGACAGATGTGACAGAGTCTGGAAACGCCATGGATAATGTTCTGCTGCCTGCAACATCCTCCAGCATGACCGTTTTGGCAGCAAGAGGTACCCTGATCACCATTACATACCAGGATGAGATCTTCAGACCCATTGTGAAACCATATGCAGGTGCAGTGGACCCTGGGTTCTTTCTGATGTATGACAATGCTAGACCTCATGTGGCTGAAGTGTGTCAGCAGTTCCTCCATGATGAAGGCATTGATGTTTTGGACTGGCTTGCCCATCCCCCAGACCTGAATACAATAGAGCATATCTTGGACATCATGTCTCATTCCATCCATCAGCACCATGTTGCACCAAACACTGTCCAAGAGTTGACTGAGGCTTTAATCTGTTTCTGGGAGGAGATCCCTCAAGACAACATTCGCCACTTCATCAGGACCATGCCCAGGCATTGCAGGGAGGCTATACAGGCACGTGGAGGCAACACACTACTGAGCATCATTTCCTTTTCTTTACGTGTTTCCATTGAAGTTGGATTAGCCTGTAATTTGATTTTCCACTTTGATTTTGAGTATCACTCCAAATCTAGATTTCCATGGGATATTAATTTAGATTTACATTGATAATTTCTATGTTTTATTGTTCTCAAAGCATTCCACTATGCAATGAATAAAGATTTGCAACTAGAATATTTCATACAGTAATGTCTAGGATTTTTTGTATGCTTTGTGGCCAATGTGAACATGCGTTTATGTGCTGCATGTATACCAACTTAATTCAAGCTCAATTTTTGTGTTTTTTCTTTCTATCTTTGTATTCTGTTCAAGCTGGGGTGAGGCCTCTCTCTCCTGAGCTGGAAATTACATTTAAAGGCTTCCCCAGACTGGTGTCCACAGGTTGCGACCCGATCCTTTTGTCTGCCCTTATTCATAGACTGAGGTCAACTCTGACACATGGTAAGGTTTTTAATATTAGACAGCGTAGGTCCCATCCCTATCAGGGGCACCAGGTTGACGGTGTGATGTCTTTTATGCTATTTTTGAACAAAAACAGTATTACAAAGAACCCTGAGTTATTTAAATGCACTTTTGGTTATCACATTGGGAATGCAAACAGTTTATAAGTAGTGTTGAGCATTCCGATACCGCAAGTATCGGGTATCGGCCGATATTTGCTGTATCGGAATTCCGATACCGAGTTCCGATATTTTTGTGATATCGGAAATCGGAATCGGAAGTTCCCAGTGTATGGTTCCCAGGGTCTGGAGGAGAGGAGACTCTCCTTCAGGCCCTGGGATCCATATTCATGTAAAAAATAAAGAATTAAAATAAAAAATATGGATATACTCACCCGTCCGGCGGCCCCTGGACCTTACCGATGTAACCGGCAGCCTCCGTTCCTAAGAATGAGGAGTTTAGGACCTGCGATGACGTCGCGGCTTGTGATTGGTCACGTGAGCACGTATACCGTTCATTGATCCTAAAACTCTTTCCCATCCGGGGATGGTTAAAGCTATCGCCCTTCAACATGTTGCCACAGCAGGCACAATTGAGACAGGGAAAATTGCCATCCGAGGGGGACATAATGTCCTTTGGATGGCAACCTTGCCTGTGCCAATATCAGACCTCACCAATCTGTCTCTAAGGTTCCGCCCACGTCTATATGATAGAATGGGCCGTGTACAAAAATCTTGAATATGAGGCATACCTTTATTTAGTATCCCCCAGTGCCTGTTCAAAATATTGGCGATGCCATTGCTGGCGGGACAATATGTAGAGACAAATGGTATATGTTTCTGTTTGACCTTCCCTTTATAGGTTTGTAAATCTCCATTGGATAATCGCCCTCTGGTGGCTCACGTGTCTACCCGGCCTGGTGCTTGCGGTGATGCCGCCTGGTGGGGACGATCGGCGCGTGCGCTCTACGCATCTCTGTGGTGGTCATGTGATCATCTGCGGTGTATGTGTGTGCGCAGGCGCCGGCGTTCGCTGCCTTATGGACACCACCGCATAGGTATGTGTGGATTGGCTGACGATAGTTTAAGCGCTTCTTTTTAAGCAGCATGCAATTGGATAGCGGGTTTGTTTACAACATCAACGACCGGGGATTGGTGGCAACAGTACCATGGCAACGGAATAGCAATACTATGATTGGGGCAATGATGTGGTTATGCTGTTGATATGTTCCTTTTTTGCATTTTAAACATACTATTTATATGATGTATATGTAATTGAGAGTCACTGCAATTGTGTTTCACGTTTGATTTGGTATGAGCACATATTGTGTTGTTTTTAACATGTTTAATAAAGGCCGCCCCTTAGTGGTGATTGGTGCCGGTATAGGCTCCACACTATTTAAGGTGGCCATATGTGGTATATTGTATACTTGACAAAGGACATTTTGGCCGAAACGTTGTATCTCTGTGATGGCAGAATAAAGACTTTTGTGAATACCTTTCACCTGGAATGGATGCTGCTCCTTCTTTTTCTTTTGTGAGCTTCAAGAGGTAGTCACTGGAAATGGTTTTCACTTCACAGGTGTGCCCTGTCAGGTTTAATAAGTGGGATTTCTTGCCTAATAAATGGGGTTGGGACCATCAATTGTGTTGACAAGAAGTCTGGTGGATATACAGCTGATAGTCCTACTGAATAGACTTTTAGAATTTGTATTATGGCAAGAAAAAAGCAGCTAAATAAGGAAAAACGACTGGCCATCATTACTTTAAGAAATGAAGGTCAGTCAGTCCGAAAAATTGGGAAAACTTTGAGAGTGTCCCCAAGTGCAGCTGCAAAAACTATCAAGCGCTACAAAGAAACTGGCTCACATGAGGACCGCCCCAGGAAAGGAAGACCAAGAGTCACCTCTGCTTCTGAGGGTAAGTTATCCAAGTCACCAGCCTCAGAAATCGCAGGTTAACAGCAGCTCAGATTAGAGCCCAGGTCAATGCCACACAGAGTTCTAGCAGCAGACACATCTCTACAACAAATTTTAAGAGGAGACTTTGTGCAGCAAGCCTTCATGGTAAAATAGCTGCTAGGAAACCACTGCTAAGGACAGTCAACAAGCAGAAGAGACTTGTTTGGGCTAAAGAACACAAGGAATGGACATTAGACCAGTAGAAATCTGTGCTTTGGTCTGATGAGTCCAAATTTGAGATCTTTGGTTACAACCACCGTGTCTTTGTGCGACACAGAAAAGGAGAACGGATGGACTCTATATGCCTGGTTCCCACCGTGAAGCATGGAGGAGGAGGTGTGATGGTGTGGGGGTGCTTTGCTGGTGACACTGTTGGGGATTTATTCAAAATTGAAGGCTGAACCACCATGGCTACCACAGCATCTTGCAGCAGCATGCTATTCCATCCGGTTTGCGTTTAGCTGGACCATCATTTATTTTTCAACAGGACAATGACCCCAAACACACCTCCAGGCTGTGTAAGGGCTATTTGACCAAGAAGGAGAGTGATGGGGTGCTACGCCGGATGACCTGGCCTCCACAGTCACCAGACCTGAACCCAATCGAGATGGTTTGGGGTTAGCTGGACCGCAGAGTGAAGGCAAAAGGGCCAACAAGTGCTAAGCATCTCTGGAACTCCTTCAAGACTGTTGGAAGACCATTTCTGGTGACTACCTCTTGAAGTTCATCAAGAGAATGCCAAGAGTGTGCAAAGCAGTCATCAAAGCAAAAGGTGGCTACTTTGAACAACCTAGAATATAAGACATACTGTATTTTCACTTGTTTCACACTTTTTTGTTAAGTATATAATTCCACATGTGTTAATTCATAGTTTTGATGCCTTCAATGTGAATTTACAATTTTCATAGTCATGAAAATACAGAAAAATCTTTAAATGAGAAGGTGTGTCCAAACTTTTGGTCTGTACTGTATATATATATATATATATATATATATATATATACCCATTTTTTACATTTTAAACGTTACAAAAAAGAAATTTGGCCAATGGAAAAGTTTGGGCACCCTTGGAGATTTGTGTTCTTGGATAACTTTGACCAAGGTTTCAGACCTTAACTCGCCTTTTAGGCTTATGGTTCATTCACTATCATGGATAGGAAAGGCCAGGTGATGTAAATATCCCAACTTTAAAAAATACAGCCTCCTCTAACCTTGTGCCAAAAAACGGCAGCCATGGATTCTTCTAAGCAGCTGCCTAGCACTCTGAAAATGAAAATGGTGGAGGCACACAAAACAGGAGAAGGCTATAAGAAGAAACAAAAGCATTTTCAATTTGCACTTTCCTCAGTTTGAATGTAATTAATAAATGGCAGTGAAAAGGAACAGTGGCAGTCAAGATAAGGTGTGGAAGACCAAGCAAAATTTCAGAGAGAGCTGCTCATAGAATTGCTAGAAAGGCAAATCAGAACCCACGCTTGAATGCAAAAGACCTTCAAGAAGATTTAGCAGATTTAGCAGACTCTGAAGTTTTGGTACCTCTCTGGCGTCCTCACTAGGGTTGAGCGACTTTCATTTTTTTAAGATCGAGTAGGGTTTTGGGAAACCCGATTTTGTCCAGAGTCGAGTCGAGTGCAGTCGGCCGATTATCGCTAAAAGTCGGGGATCGACCGAAACACGAAACCCAATGCAAGTCAATGGGGAAGCATAGTCGGCAGTGAGTGGAGGCCAGGAAAACACCTACAGTGCCCATTTTAATGCCAAAAACATCCATTCTTGTTTCTGAAGCTTGCCAATCTTAATTAACTGTATAATAATAGTTGGGCATAGGGAATTGGGTGAAAGTTGTGGGGGGAGTAGGGCTGGCTCAAGTTTTTCGTGGGCCCAGGAAATGCGGACTACGTCACGGCGGTGTTGCAGGGAAAGGTAAGTATTTAAAAGTTGCAAGTGCTGTGATCCTGAGCAAGCAGGGGGGGGGCCCACTCGTTCGCATTGCCACTGGCACAGGGCCCCTCAAAGTACGGCGGTGTGTTTGCATGGCGGGGGCGCCTCCCACCAGCAGCGACACTTTTGCGTACTCTGAGGGGCCCTGTGCCAGTGACGTCGCCAACGAGTATGCCCCCCCACCTGATGAAGGAACCTGCACTTTCATCTGCACCTTCCTCTTTGTCCCTGTGTAAGGTGGTATAACATGCGGGAAGGGGAACCTTACTTTCAGCAGGGACAGATTCTGGCTGTGTAGAGTACAAGGGGAATGTAGTGGTCTAGGTCAATGTACCAGCAGACTCATTTAGCAGTGGCTGGGCAATGGGCAGGATGAGGAGGAAACAGATATAGGGCCAAAGAATAAAGTAGGCTACATGCAGTTCAAAATTGGTAACAGGACTAAACAGGCGGCATTGCTTTGTTCAGTGGAGTAGCAAACCCAAGAGCAGCAGACACTGTTTCAAGGGCCTAACCACACTAGTAGGCCAAATGCAGTTTAATATCTGATAGTATAGGGCGAAAGCCAGAATGTGGAAGCTCAGCTTTGTTCAGTTGAGGACAACACCAGGGAGGGGCAGACACCTTTAGTAGGCCGGAAAAGCCTATTGCATTTTTTAAAATGGTAATTTGGAGCAGAAGGTTGAAGCTCAGCTTTATTTACTTGAGGGCAACACCAGGGAGGGGCAGAAGCCGTTAGTAGGCCCTAACCACCATTTTTTTTTTTTAAACCACATAATGAGAGCCGGAAGGTTGAAGCTCAGCTTTATTTAGTTGAGGACAACACCAGGGAGGGGCACACAGACAGACACCTTTAGTAGGCCTGAAAAGCCTATTGCATTTTTCAAAATGGTAATTTGGAGCAGAAGGTTGAAGCTCAGCTTTATTTAGTTGAGGGCAACACCAGGGAGGGGCAGAAGCCGTTAGTAGGCCCTAACCACCATTTTTTTTTTAAAACCACATAATGAGAGCCGGAAGGTTGAAGCTCAGCTTTGTTCAGTTGAGGACAACACCAGGGAGGGGCAGACACCTTTAGTAGGCCGGAAAAGCCTATTGCATTTTTTAAAATGGTAATTTGGAGCAGAAGGTTGAAGCTCAGCTTTATTTAGTTGAGGGCAACACCAGGGAGGGGCAGAAGCCGTTAGTAGGCCCTAACCACCATTTTTTTTTTTTAAACCACATAATGAGAGCCGGAAGGTTGAAGCTCAGCTTTATTTAGTTGAGGACAACACCAGGGAGGGGCACACAGACAGACACCTTTAGTAGGCCTGAAAAGCCTATTGCATTTTTTAAAATGGTAATTTGGAGCAGAAGGTTGAAGCTCAGCTTTATTTAGTTGAGGGCAACACCAGGGAGGGGCAGAAGCCGTTAGTAGGCCCTAACCACCATTTTTTTTTTTAAAACCACATAATGAGAGCCGGAAGGTTGAAGCTCAGCTTTATTTAGTTGAGGACAACACCAGGGAGGGGCACACAGACAGACACCTTTAGTAGGCCTGAAAAGCCTATTGCATTTTTTAAAATGGTAATTTGGAGCAGAAGGTTGAAGCTCAGCTTTATTTAGTTGAGGGCAACACCAGGGAGGGGCACACAGACAGACACCTTTAGTAGGCCTGAAAAGCCTATTGCATTTTTCAAAATGGTAATTTGGAGCAGAAGGTTGAAGCTCAGCTTTATTTAGTTGAGGGCAACACCAGGGAGGGGCAGAAGCCGTTAGTAGGCCCTAACCACCATTTTTTTTTTAAAACCACATAATGAGAGCCGGAAGGTTGAAGCTCAGCTTTATTTAGTTGAGGACAACACCAGGGAGGGGCAGAAGCCGTTAGTAGGCCCTAACCACCATTTTTTTTTTAAAACCACATAATGAGAGCCGGAAGGTTGAAGCTCAGCTTTATTTAGTTGAGGACAACACCAGGGAGGGGCAGAAGCCGTTAGTAGGCCCTAACCACCATTTTTTTTTTTAAAACCACATAATGAGAGCCGGAAGGTTGAAGCTCAGCTTTATTTAGTTGAGGACAACACCAGGGAGGGGCACACAGACAGACACCTTTAGTAGGCCTGAAAAGCCTATTGCATTTTTCAAAATGGTAATTTGGAGCAGAAGGTTGAAGCTCAGCTTTATTTAGTTGAGGGCAACACCAGGGAGGGGCAGAAGCCGTTAGTAGGCCCTAACCACCATTTTTTTTTTAAAACCACATAATGAGAGCCGGAAGGTTGAAGCTCAGCTTTATTTAGTTGAGGACAACACCAGGGAGGGGCAGAAGCCGTTAGTAGGCCCTAACCACCATTTTTTTTTTTAAAACCACATAATGAGAGCCGGAAGGTTGAAGCTCAGCTTTATTTAGTTGAGGACAACACCAGGGAGGGGCACACAGACAGACACCTTTAGTAGGCCTGAAAAGCCTATTGCATTTTTCAAAATGGTAATTTGGAGCAGAAGGTTGAAGCTCAGCTTTATTTAGTTGAGGGCAACACCAGGGAGGGGCAGAAGCCGTTAGTAGGCCCTAACCACCATTTTTTTTTTAAAACCACATAATGAGAGCCGGAAGGTTGAAGCTCAGCTTTATTTAGTTGAGGACAACACCAGGGAGGGGCAGAAGCCGTTAGTAGGCCCTAACCACCTTTTTTTTTTTAAAACCACATAATGAGAGCCGGAAGGTTGAAGCTCAGCTTTATTTAGTTGAGGACAACACCAGGGAGGGGCAGAAGCCGTTAGTAGGCCCTAACCACCATTTTTTTTTTTAAAACCACATAATGAGAGCCGGAAGGTTGAAGCTCAGCTTTATTTAGTTGAGGACAACACCAGGGAGGGGCACACAGACAGACACCTTTTGTAGGCCTGAAAAGCCTATTGCATTTTTCAAAATGGTAATTTGGAGCAGAAGGTTGAAGCTCAGCTTTATTTAGTTGAGGGCAACACCAGGGAGGGGCAGAAGCCGTTAGTAGGCCCTAACCACCATTTTTTTTTTAAAACCACATAATGAGAGCCGGAAGGTTGAAGCTCAGCTTTATTTAGTTGAGGACAACACCAGGGAGGGGCAGAAGCCGTTAGTAGGCCCTAACCACCATTTTTTTTTTTAAAACCACATAATGAGAGCCGGAAGGTTGAAGCTCAGCTTTATTTAGTTGAGGACAACACCAGGGAGGGGCAGAAGCCGTTAGTAGGCCCTAACCACCATTTTTTTTTTTAAAACCACATAATGAGAGCCGGAAGGTTGAAGCTCAGCTTTATTTAGTTGAGGACAACACCAGGGAGGGGCACACAGACAGACACCTTTAGTAGGCCTGAAAAGCCTATTGCATTTTTTAAAATGGTAATTTGGAGCAGAAGGTTGAAGCTCAGCTTTATTTAGTTGAGGGCAACACCAGGGAGGGGCAGAAGCCGTTAGTAGGCCCTAACCACCATTTTTTTTTTTTAAACCACATAATGAGAGCCGGAAGGTTGAAGCTCAGCTTTATTTAGTTGAGGGCAACACCAGGGAGGGGCAGAAGCCGTTAGTAGGCCCTAACCAAAGTTGAAGGCCAAATGCAGTTTAATTTCTGATACTATAGGCCGAAAGCCAGAAGGTGGAAGTTCCGATTTAGACAGTGGAGGACAATTTGAATTAGGGACTGCAGACAGACTTAGTAGGCTGTCCCCTGTGGACCATGCATCCACCACATTAACCCATTGCGCCGTAATGGACACGTAATCTTCCGTGGCCATGCCTACAGGTCCATGCGTCTGTTGTCAGGTGCACCTTTGTACTCACAGATTGCCAGAGTGCATGGACAATGCGGTCTTCTACATGCTGGTGGAGGGTTGGGATGGCTTTTCTCGCAAAAGAAGTGTCGACTGGTTAGCTTGTAGCGTGGTACAGCGTAGTCCATCATGGCCTTATTAATAGTAAATAAAATATATAACTAGGCTCTATGAACTTTTAAATAGGTTCCAGGGGTACACGGGCAGCATTGGTGTGGTCAGTGGAGGAGTATTGCAAGTAGGGGCTGCAGACAGGCTATCAAAGGCCTAAAATAACAAACAGTAGGCAGTCATGGCAGTTTTACATCGGTTACATGGATACACAGGCAGGCACTCCAGGCAGCATTGTGGTCAGTGGAGGAGTATTGCAAGTAGGGGCCGCAGACAGGCTATCAAAGGCCTAAAATAACAAACAATAGGCTCATGGCAGTTTTACAGCGGTTACATGGATACACGGGCAGGCAGCTTGGTGGTCAGTGGAGGAGTATTTAAAGTAGGGACCGCAGACAGGCTTCAAAGGCCTAACATAAGAAAATGGGCTGGCTGTAGGCACTTTATAATTGGTTCCAGGGGTACACGGGCAGCAGTGGTCTGGTCAGTGGAGGAGTATTTAAAGTAGGGACCGCAGACAGGCTATCAAAGGCCTAACATAACAAACAATAGGCTCATGGCAGTTTCACAGCGGTTACATGGATACACGGGCAGGCAGCTTGGTGGTCAGTGGAGGAGTATTGCAAGTAGGGGCTGCAGACAGGCTATCAAAGGCCTAAAATAACAAACAGTAGGCAGTCATGGCAGTTTTACATCGGTTACATGGATACACAGGCAGGCACTCCAGGCAGCATTGTGGTCAGTGGAGGAGTATTGCAAGTAGGGGCCGCAGACAGGCTATCAAAGGCCTAAAATAACAAACAATAGGCTCATGGCAGTTTTACAGCGGTTACATGGATACACGGGCAGGCAGCTTGGTGGTCAGTGGAGGAGTATTTAAAGTAGGGACCGCAGACAGGCTTCAAAGGCCTAACATAAGAAAATGGGCTGGCTGTAGGCACTTTATAATTGGTTCCAGGGGTACACGGGCAGCAGTGGTCTGGTCAGTGGAGGAGTATTTAAAGTAGGGACCGCAGACAGGCTATCAAAGGCCTAACATAACAAACAATAGGCTCATGGCAGTTTCACAGCGGTTACATGGATACACGGGCAGGCAGCTTGGTGGTCAGTGGAGGAGTATTGCAAGTAGGGGCCGCAGACAGGCTATCAAAGGCCTAAAATAACAAACAATAGGCTCATGGCAGTTTTACAGCGGTTACATGGATACACAGGCAGCTTGGTGGTGAGTGGAGGAGTAGTGCAAGGAGTGTCTGTCCCAGTACTCCCAAAATATAAATAGATGTTAATGTCTCGCAAAACAACCAAAACAAAAAAAAAAGGTGGCATACTTAGGTACAGGGGTGGGCTCATCTACTGAGTTTCTGACATAGTAATTTGGCAGTAACTATTTAATGGTGCCAATATAGGACACAGACACAGACTACTTTAAGTTGCATCATAGATGTCTACAAATTTGTATTGTCAGTGCCAGACATTGAATGATGTCAGCGAATAGACTAAAGATTGGTGGAGCTGTGCGACATAATTTTGCACGTGGTAGAGCACATTTTGAGCTGGGGTAGGGGGGAACTCTCTTGAGGCCGGCGGGACCGCCCCAGGGCCCCTCATGTTACAACGGTGTGTCTGACGTTGGGTGCGCACCACCACCGCCAGAGACACTACATTGTACTATGAGGGACCCAGTAGCAATGCCGTCAACCAAAAGCGAGCACACCCACCTCTTCAGACAAACAGCAGTCTCACGGGTGCTTGCGCCAAGTCGCGATACCACGGCCCCGTGTGGGGAGTTTTGCCATTTAGGGAGGTGTAAACATGTCGTATGCTGTACAATCAGCTGCAGCAAATTAGACATTAGAAAAGTAATTCACAGGCAAGAGCTTTTCATAGGAAAGCTAGGTGTCGGCCGGGCAAGGTGGGGCAAAAGATTTCGAAATCCAGTTGTGGTTCATTTTAATGAATGTTAGATCGTCAACATTTTGGGTAGCCAGACGAGTCCTTTTTTCGGTTAATATTGAACCTGCAGCACTGAATACTCTTTCTGATAGGACACTTGCTGCCGGGCAAGCAAGCTCCTGCAATGCATATTCTGCCAATTCTGGCCAGGTGTCTAATTTGGAGGCCCAGTAATCAAATGGGAATGACGGTTGAGGGAGAACATCGATAAGGGATGAAAAATAGTTAGTAACCATACTGGACAAATGTTGTCTCCTGTCACTTTCAATTGATGCAGCAGTACCTGTCCTGTCTGCGGTCATAGCAAAATCACTCCACAACCTGGTCAGAAAACCCCTCTGTCCAATGCCACTTCTGATGTGTGCACCCCTAACACTCCTAGTCTGCTGCCCCCTGGAGCTCGTGTGAGAACGATCACGTGCGCTGTGTGCTGGGAATGCCTGAAGCAAACGGTCAACAAGAGTTGATTGTTTGGTTGCTAATATTAGTTCCAAGTTCTCATGTGGCATAATATTTTGCAATTTGCCTTTATAGCGTGGATCAAGGAGGCAGGCCAACCAGTAATCGTCATCGTTCATCATTTTCGTAATGCGTGTGTCCCTTTTTAGGATACGTAAGGCATAATCCGCCATGTGGGCCAAAGTTCCAGTTGTCAAATCTCCGGTTGTGATTGGTTGAGGGGCAGTTGCAGGCAAATCTACGTCACTTGTGTCCCTCAAAAAACCAGAACCCGGCCGTGACACGCAACCAAATTCCTGTGCCCCCGGGAAAGGTTCGGCATTAAAAATATACTCATCCCCATCATCCTCCTCGTCCTCCACCTCCTCTTCGCCCGCTACCTCGTCCTGTACACTGCCCTGACCAGACAATGGCTGACTGTCATCAAGGCTTTCCTCTTCCTCTGGTGCAGACGCCTGCTCCTTTATGTGCGTCAAACTTTGCATCAGCAGACGCATTAGGGGGATGCTCATGCTTATTACGGCGTTGTCTGCACTAACCAGCCGTGTGCATTCCTCAAAGCACTGAAGGACTTGACACATGTCTTGTATCTTAGACCACTGCACACCTGACAACTCCATGTCTGCCATCCTACTGCCTGCCCGTGTATCCTCCCACAAATAAATAACAGCACGCCTCTGTTCGCACAGTCTCTGAAGCATGTGCAGTGTTGAGTTCCACCTTGTTGCAACGTCTATGATTAGGCGATGCTGGGGAAGGTTCAAAGACCGCTGATAGGTCTGCATACGGCTGGCGTGTACAGGCGAACGTCGGATATGTGAGCAAAGTGCACGCACTTTGAGGAGCAGGTCGGAGAACCCAGGATAAGTTTTCAATAAGCACTGCACCACCAGGTTTAAGGTGTGAGCCAGGCAAGGAATGTGTTTCAGTTGGGAAAGGGAGATGGCAGCCATGAAATTCCTTCCGTTATCACTCACTACCTTGCCTGCCTCAAGATCTACTGTGCCCAGCCACGACTGCGTTTCTTGTTGCAAGAACTCGGACAGAACTTCCGCGGTGTGTCTATTGTCGCCCAAGCACTTCATAGCCAATACAGCCTGCTGACGCTTGGCAGTAGCTGGCCCATAATGGGACAACTGGTGTGCAACAGTGTCATCTGCCGATGGAGTGGTTGGCAGACTGCGTTCTGTGGAAGAGCTGTAGCTTCTGCAGGAGGACGAGGAGGAGGAGGAGGAGGGGGTGCGAACGCCTACAGCCAACTGTTTCCTAGACCGTGGGCTAGGCACAACTGTCCCTAAATTGATGTCGCCTGTGGACCCTGCATCCACCACATTCACCCAGTGTGCCGTGATGGACACATAACGTCCCTGGCCATGCCTACTGGTCCATGCATCTGTAGTCAGGTGCACCTTTGTACTCACAGATTGCCTGAGTGCATGGACGATGCGCTGTTTAACATGCTGGTGCAGGGCTGGGATGGCTTTTCTGGAAAAAAAGTGTCGACTGGGTAGCTCGTATCGTGGTTCAGCGTACTCCATCAGGGCTTTGAAAGCTTCGCTTTCAACTAACCGGTAGGGCATCATCTCTAACGAGATTAGTCTAGCTATGTGGGCGTTAAAACCCTGTGTACGCGGATGCGAGGATAAGTACTTCCTTTTTCTAACCAGAGTCTCATGTAGGGTGAGCTGGACTGGAGAGCTGGAGATCGTGGAACTTTCGGGTGTGCCGGTGTACATGGCAGACTGAGAGACGGTTGGAGACGGTATTGTTTCCGCCGGTGCCCTAGATGCAATATTTCCTCCTACAAAACTGGTGATTCCCTGACCCTGACTGCTTTTGGCTGGCAAAGAAACCTGCACAGATACTGCCTGTGGTGCGGAAAATGGTGGCCTTACAGTGACGGAAGGGATGTTGCGTTGCTGACTAGCTTCATTGGCCGAGGGTGCTACAACCTTGAGGGACGTTTGGTAGTTAGTCCAGGCTTGAAAATGCATGGTGGTTAAGTGTCTATGCATGCAACTAGTATTTAGACTTTTCAGATTCTGACCTCTGCTTAAGCTAGTTGAACATTTTTGACAGATGACTTTGCGCTGATCAGTTGGATGTTGTTTAAAAAAATGCCAGACTGCACTCTTCCTAGACTCGGATCCCTTTTCAGGGATTGCAGACTGAGCTTTAACCGGATGGCAACGCTGTGCTCCAACAGGTTTTGGCTTTGACACGCGTTTTGGGCCAGATACGGGCCCGGCAGATGTAACCTGTTGCGATGTTGATGCCTGCTGCGGCCCCTCCTCCACCTCCGCTTCTGAACTACTGCCGCCTGCACCCTGTTCCCCCAATGGCTGCCAATCGGGGTCAATAACTGGGTCATCTATTACCTCCTCTTCGAGCTCGTGTGCAACTTCGTCTGTGTCACTGTGTCGGTCGGTGGTATAGCGTTCGTGGCGGGGCAACATAGTCTCATCAGGGTCTGATTGTGGATCTGTACCCTGAGAGGGCAATGTGGTGGTCTGAGTCAAAGGAGCAGCATAGTACTCTGGCTGTGGCTGTGCATCAGTGCACTCCATGTCAGAATATACTTGTAATGGGCATGGCCTGTTAAATGTTTCACTTTCTAAGCCAGGGACGGTATGTGTAAAGAGCTCCATGGAGTGACCCGTTGTGTCGCCTGCTGCATCCTTCTCTCTTGTTGTAGTTTTTGCTGAGGAGGACAAGGAAGCGACTTGTCCCTGACCGTGAACATCCACAAGCGACGCGCTGCTTTTACATTTACCAGTTTCGGAAGAGGAGGCAAAAGAGCTAGAGGCTGAGTCTGCAATGTAAGCCAAAACTTGCTGTTGCTGCTCCGCCTTTAAAAGCGGTTTTCCTACTCCCAGAAAAGAGAGCGTTCGAGGCCTTGTGTAGCCTGACGACGAAACTGGCTCCACAGCTCCAGACTTAGGTGGAATATTTTTATCCCCACGACCACCTGATGCTCCTCTACCACTACCATCATTACCAGCTGACAATGAACGCCCACGACGACCTCTTGCACCAGACTTCCTCATTGTTTTAAAATCTTAACCAAAGTAACTTTATTTGTTGCTGTCAAACAACTTACACGGTGAGCTATAACTTCAGTATGATTTCAATATCCCTTAACAGGTTGGTGAGACCACAAGGAAAATCAGGCACAATGTTACACACTCTGTTTTCTGTGGCACAAAATCACAGAGATGACACACACGCAGGACTGTCACTCAAGCACTAATGTCAATATTAATCTCCCACCTAATTTATTTTTTTTTTTTTCTCAGGGAGACTTTAGAAACCAAATAATATTAAAAAAAAAAAAAAAAAAGGCTTTCTATGGCCCACAATTAGAGAGAGAGAGGTGGCACACCCAGGAGTCAAGACTGGCACACAAGCTGAGAGGGCAATATTACTCTCCCACTGTTTTTTTATGTATTTTTTGTTTTTTCAGGGAGACTTTAGAAACCCAATAATATTTAAAAAAAAAAATAAATAGGCTTTCTATGGCCCACTGAATGAGAGGGAGAGAGGTGGCACACCCAGGAGTCAAGACTGGCACACAAGCTGAAAGGGCAATATTACTCTCCCACTGTTTTTTTAGGTTTTTTTTTTTTTTTCAGGGAGACTTTAGAAACCAAATAATATAAAAAAAAAAAAAAAAAATAGGCTTGCTATAGCCCACTGAATGAGAGATAGCACACACAGCAGTGGCACACAAGCCCTGACTGAGGCCAATATTTTTCTCCCACTGATTGATGTAGTGTTTTTGTGTTGAGGTAGAATTTAGAACACAAATCACGGAAAAAATAAATAGGCTTTCTATGGCCCACTGAATGAAAGGGAGAGAGGTGGCACACCCAGGAGTCAAGACTGGCACACAAGCTGAAAGGGCAATATTACTCTCCCACTGTTTTTTTATGTATTTTTTGTTTTTTCAGGGAGACTTTAGAAACCCAATAATATTTTTTAAAAAAAATAAATAGGCTTTCTATGGCCCACTGAATGAGAGGGAGAGAGGTGGCACACCCAGGAGTCAAGACTGGCACACAAGCTGAAAGGGCAATATTACTCTCCCACTGTTTTTTTAGGTTTTTTTTTTTTTTCAGGGAGACTTTAGAAACCAAATAATATTAAAAAAAAAAAAAAAAAATAGGCTTGCTATAGCCCACTGAATGAGAGATAGCACACACAGCAGTGGCACACAAGCCCTGACTGAGGCCAATATTTTTCTCCCACTGATTGATGTAGTGTTTTTGTGTTGAGGTAGATTTTAGAACACAAATCACGGAAAAAATAAATAGGCTTTCTATGGCCCACTCAGTGAGAGATGGCACACACAGGGATGGCACTGTAGCAGAAATGCCAATCTTAATCTCCCACAAAAAAAAAAAAAAAAAAAAAAAAAAACTGTCCTACAATTACTATCTCCCTGCAGTAATGTAAGCCAGGTATGGCAGGCAGCAATAGGAGTGGACTGATGCACAAATTAAATAAAAAGTGTGGACAAACAAAAAAGATAGCTGTGCAGAAAGGAAGGAACAAGAGGATATGTGCTTTGAAAAAAGCAGTTGGTTTCCACAGTGGCGTACACACAGCAATACAGCTATCACGGAGCCTTCTAGGGCAGCCCAATGAGCTACAGCGCTGAGGGGAAAAAAAAAAAAAAATAGCTTCCACAGTCCCTGCACACCGAAGGTGGTGTTGGACAGTGGAAATCGCTGCAGCACAAGCGGTTTGGTGGTTAGTGGACCCTGCCTAACGCTCTCCCTGCTTCTGACGAAGCGGCAGCAACCTCTCCCTAAGCTCAGATCAGCAGCAGTAAGATGGCGGTCGGCGGGAACGCCCCTTTATAGCCCCTGTGACGCCGCAGACAGCAAGCCAATCACTGCAATGCCCTTCTCTAAGATGGTGGGGACCAGGATCTATGTCATCACGCTGCCCACACTCTGCGTTCACCTTCATTGGCTGAGAAATGGCGCTTTTCGCGTCATTGAAACGCGACTTTGGCGCGAAAGTCGCGTACCGCATGGCCGACAAGCACAGGGGTCGGATCGGGTTTCATGAGACGCCGACTTAGCCAAAAGTCGGCGACTTTTGAAAATGATCGACCCGTTTCGCTCAACCCTAGTCCTCACCATAAAATTCAAGGGTCAGTCATACGCAAAAAACATCTAAACAAGCCTGATGCATGTTGGAAAAAAGTCCTGTAGATGTACAGATGAGGTTAAAATAAAAGTCTTTGGCCACAATCAAAGGTATACGAAGAGAAAAAAGGGCACAGAATTACAGGAAAAAAACATCTCACCAACCATTAAGCATATGGGTGGGCCAATAAGGCTTTGGAGTTGTGTTTCAGCCAATAACACTTGGAACATTTCAAGGATAAAGGGAAAAATGGATTCAATGAAATTTCAGCAAATTCTTGATGCAAACATAGCACCATCTGTAAAAAAAAAGCTGATGCTGAAAAGAAGATGGCTTCTACAAATGGATAATGATTCTAAACACACATCAAAATCCACAATAGACTGCCTCAAACGGTGCAAGCTGAAGGTTTTACAATGTCCCTCACAGACTCCTGATCTGATCATCATTGAAAATCTGTAACTAGACCTCAAAATAGCAGTGCATACTGTATAATTTCATCTTCAACTTGCTTAAAGGGAACCTGTCAGCATTTTTGGCTGATATAAGATACGGCCACTGCCTTTCAGGGCTTATCTACAGCATTCTATAATGCTGTAGATAAGCCCCCGGTCTGACCTGAAAGAGAAGAAAAATAAGTTTTATTATACTCAACTGGGGTTGCATTCCAGTGTGGTTCGGTCCGATGGGTATCGCAGGTTTAGGTCTGGTGCCTCCCATCTTTTTGCAATGCTGCCTTCCTGTTGCTTCATTGCTCCCTGCCATTGTGCTGCTGTGCAGGAGTACTTATCTGCCCTGTTGAGGTCAGAGTAAAGTACTGCAGTGCGCAGGCGCTGGACCTCTCTGACCTTTCCTAGCACCTGTGCACTGCAGTACTTTGGTCTGCCCTCAACAGGGCAAATAAGTATGCCTGTGCAGGAGCGCGATGCTGGGGAGCGATGAAGCAACAGGAGGGTGGCATCGCAAGAAGATGGGAGGCGCCGGACCTGAACCTGAGACACACATTAGAGTGGACTGCACCGAAACCCCCAGAAGAGTATATCTTAATAGCTTAGGGTAAAATGGGCATGGTTAGTAAAAAAAAGTGATGTGACTGAAGATGCACTTGCAGTTTCCATCATTTTGGCACAAAAATGGTCTACGAGTGTTAGATGTCAAGTTCCCGACACTGCACAGGGGGAATCTCAAACCATGTCCTCTGTGGTCTCCCATTGTTCCTCGGCCACAGGGGATCCTGCTCAGCAGAGACATCAGTCCCAGCATTTTGCTCAGGCTGATGCTGTGCGTCTGGTTACTGCTGCCATCCCAGGTCCCGCTATTGTAACCAGCATTAGTCAGCGGCGAGCAGACGTTCTTGGGACTGCTTTTTACCTACTGAGCATGCCCGTGAGACATCCACTCATTGGTGGTTGGTTGTCACATGCACAGGTCCTCAAGCAGCTCTTATTGGTCAACTTGCAAGGTCCCGGAGGGCTACGACTATAAAAGGTTTGCATTGCCGCTTGGCCATGCGCTAGTATAATCCGAAATTGTGGGGCGTGTGGATGCGTGTATGATGCTGGTGAAAGCTCCTAATTATCCCCTTCCTGAGCATTGTTGTCTGAGTCTGGGTGTTTGGAGCTAGTACAGCGCCAGTTAGTGCATACCAACACAGTGCACGACTACCAGTGTCAACTAGTGGCGTTCACCAGTGCGATGCCATTCCCCTAGTCAGGGTGATTAGTGGTGTTCGCCAGCACGCACACTCAGTGTGCTAAATTTATTAGTTAGTTTTGTCTAGGCATCGCAGGAGCGACGTCGTGTGGTTAGTGAGTCTAGAGGGACTCTAACCCCGCGTCCTTGGGGCTGGGTCCTGTGACTGTACACAAGCGCTCATTCTGCTGTGCTCTGTAAGGTTTAACAGGGTACGGCATTCATATTCTGCGGCACTGCGGCTCTGTGAGGCTTCAGAGCCCTTCTCAGTACATACCGGGTAATGTTAACCCACATGTGTTCATTACTATACCACCATATAGTGTCCCCTATTACCGAGCAGCAGGTTACATCTCCGCTGCGAATGCACCTTATTACCATCCTTATATTATTTGGTGCATTCCGCCAGCTCTAACAATGAGTAAGTCAACTAAGAGTTCTGCAGACAGTCAAAAGTATCTAAAGAAAAACTAAAATTGCCATTCAACATGATCCATGGTGATAAATTTTGCTCACTTTAAAAGTAGTTTAAAGGGAAGGTTCCTGCAATTTTGTTTTTGTATAAAAAATTATTGTTTATATAAACAATTATTTTTAATACAAAATTATTTTTTTTAACTTTAATATCTTTTTTATTATTAATTATTTTTGCAGCCACTGGGCGCCGCCATTTTGCTTTGCAGGAGTGTAAGAGTCCCAGCACGACACTTACACTCTGCAAATACGGCAGCCCTGGGCATAGGACTCAGCAGTCGGCATCCGACCCCATACCTATCATTGTGCTGCTCCCTGCTGTGTCTGGCCACGCCCCTTGGGCTGTCTCCACATCACAGCAGAGGCAGGAGGTCGGCGCCATCTTTCTTCAGCCCACAGTGTGTCTGTGAGCTCCACTGTGATTTGAGAGCTGCGCTGTTATAGGAGGGACAGCTCCAGCTGCCTCTCCTTTCACACTGTCAGCAGTCGGCCGTTTCCTGTCCTCTGCTATGCTGCCTGGTATGTGGCTGTGATCTCTAGAATCGCTAAAGAGGGTGAAGTGCTGCGGTCTGATGTCCTCTTATGAGGAGCTGCAGAGAGGTAACAGAGGGGGGAGGGGGAGAATCTCTGTGCTTCTCCGACTCTGCCTCTCACTGCAGCTCCTCACAGGACATCAGACCGTGTATCTATCACTATACTGTGCTGAGCCATGTATCTAATCTTCTCCTGTGTGATACTGTCTGCTGAGCCGTGTATCTAATCCTCTCCTGTATGATACTGTCTGCTGTGCCGTGTACCCAATCCTCTCCTGTGTGATACTATGCTGAGCCATGCATCTAATCCTATACTGTGTGATACTGTCTGCTGAGCCATGCATCTAATCCTATACTGTGCGACACTATGCTGAGCCGTGCATCTTATCCTATACTGTGTGATACTGTCTGTTGAGCCATGCATCTAATCCTATACTGTGTGATACTATGCTGAGCCGTGTATCTAATCCTATCCTGTGTGATACTATGCTGAGCCGTGTATCTAATCCTATCCTGTGTGATACTATGCTGAGCCGTGTATCTAATCCTATCCTGTGTGATACTGTCTGCTGAGCCGTGTATCTAATCCTTTCCTGTGTGATACTGTGCTGAGCCATGTATCTAATCCTATACTGTGTGAAACTGTCTGCTGAGCCATGTATCTAATCCTATCCTGTGTGAAACTGTGCTGAGCCGTGTATCTAATCCTCTCCTGTGTGATACTGTCTGCTGAGCCATGTATCTAATCCTATACTGTGTGATATTATGCTGAGCCGTGTATCTAATCCTCTCCTGTGTGATACTGTCTGCTGAGCCGTGTATCTAATCCTATCCTGTGTGATACTGTCTGCTGAGCCGTGTATAATAATAATAATCTTTATTTTTATATAGCTCTAACATATTCCGCAGCGCTTTACAGTTTGCACACATTATCATCGCTGTCCCCGATGGGGCTCAGAATCTAAATCTAATCCTATCCTGTGTGATACTATGCTGAGCCGTGTATCTAATCCTATCCTGTGTGATACTGTCTGCTGAGCCATGTATCTAATCCTATCCTGTGTGATACTGTGCTGAGCCGTGTATCTAATCCTATCCTGTGTGATACTGTGCTGAGCCGTGTATCTAATCCTATCCTGTGTGATACTGTGCTGAGCCATGTATCTAATCCTATCCTGTGTGATACTGTCTGCTGAGACATGTATCTAATAATCCTCTCCTGTGTGATACTGACTGCTGAGGCTACTTTCACACTTCTGTCAGTACGGGGCCGTCGCAAACCGTCGGCCCGACGCACCGACGGACAATGTGCTAAATTTAGCAAAAAGTGGGCAGCGGATGCAGTCTTACGACGCATCTGCTGCCCAGTGTGATGAGCGGGGAGGAGGGGGCGGAGTTCCGGCTGTGCATGCGCGGTCGGAAAAAGCAGAACCGACGGACAAAAAACGTTACATTGAACGTTTTTTTTTGTGCGTCGCGGCCGCCAAAACACGACGCATCCGTTGCAATGTGTCGCTAATATAAGTCTATGGGGAAAAAACGCATCCTGCGGGCAACTTTGCAGGATGCGTTTTTTTCTCCAAAACGACGCATTGTGACGTATCCCTAAAGACGGAAGTGTGAAAGTACCCTGAGCCGTGCATCTAATCCTATCCTGTGTGATACTGTCTGCTGAGCCGTGTATCTAATCCTATCCTGTGTGATACGGTCTGAGCCATGTATCTAATCCTATCCTGTGTGATACTGTCTGGTGAACTGTGTATCTAATCCTCTCCTATGCACTCCTCTCCCCCCTGCATATCTTTCCCCATTGCACACACAACTCAATGCGTGCGATAACAGGAGCTACAGGGGTCGTGCTGTATTATGGCATTATGTGAGATCTATATGACGGTATTATGTGATCTGTATGGTGGTATTATGCTTGATCAGTATTGTGAGAATTATGTGGTGGTATTGTGTGTGATCTATATGGCGGTATTATGTGAGAACTGTATGACAGTATTGTGTGATCTATTTGATAGTATTGTGTGTGATCTATATGGCGGTATTATGTGTGATCTATATGGCGGTATGTGAGAACACTGGTGGTATTATGTGTTCATGCTAAAAACATACAACTCTGCCCTTCACCTCTCCAAACAAACCTATTTCAACACCCTCATCACCTCACTGTCCAATAACCCTAAACGTCTCTTCGACACTTTCCAGTCCCTACTCAACCCAAGAGAGCAGGCCCCAACCACAGATCTCCGCGCTGACGATCTGGCCAATTACTTCAAAGAAAAAATTGACCACATTCGACAGGAAATCATCTCCCAATCTCTTCATACCAGGCACTGTCCTCCCTCCCCCACTGCATCTAGTTCACTCTCTGACTTTGAACCAGTTACTGAAGAAGAAGTAAGCAGGCTCCTTGCATCTTCTCGCCCAACCACTTGCACCAGTGACCCCATTCCGTCACATCTCCTCCAGTCCCTTTCCCCGGCTGTCACCTCTCACATAACAAAAATATTCAACCTTTCCCTCACTTCCGGTATTTTTCCCTCCTCATTTAAGCATGCCATCATACATCCATTACTTAAAAAACCCTCCCTCGACCAAAACTGTGCCGCTAATTATTGACCTGTCTCTAATCTTCCCTTCATCTCTAAACTCCTGGAACGCCTGGTCCACTCCCGTCTTACCCGCTATCTCTCAGATAACTCTCTTCTCGACCCTCTTCAATCTGGCTTCCGCTCTTTACACTCTACTGAAACTGCCCTCACTAAAGTCTCTAATGACCTACTAACAGCTAAATCTAATGGTCACTACTCCATGCTAATTCTATTGGATCTTTCCGCAGCATTCGACACTGTGGATCATCAGCTCCTCCTTACTATGCTCCGCTCCATCGGCATCAAGGACACCGTTCTCTCTTGGTTCTCCTCCTATCTCTCTGACCGATCCTTCACTGTATGTTTTGCTGGTTCCTCCTCCTCTCACCTTCCCCTTACTGTTGGGGTTCCACAAGGATCAGTCCTAGGCCCCCTCCTCTTCTTTTTGTATACTGCCCCTATTGGACAAACAATCAGTAGATTTGGGTTCCAGTACCATCTCTATGCTGATGACACCCAATTATACACCTCTTCTCCTGCTTTCACTCCGACCTTCTTAGAAAACACCAGTGATTGTCTTACCGCTGTCTCTAACATCATGTCCTCCCTCTATCTGAAACTGAACCTGTCAAAAACTGAACTCCTCGTGTTCTCTCCCTCTACTAACCTACCTTTGCCTGACATTGCCATCTCCATGTGCAGTTCAATCATTACTCCAAAGCAACATGCCCGCTGCCTTGGGGTCATCCTTGATTCCGAGCTTTCATTCACCCCCCACATCCGATCACTGGCTCGCTCTTCTTATCTGCATCTCAAAAACATTTCTAGAATTCGCCCTTTTCTTACTTTCGACTCTGCAAAAACTCTTACTGTTTCTCTTATTCATTCCCGTCTGGACTATTGTAACTCTCTACTAATCGGCCTCCCTCTTACCAAACTCTCCCCGCTCCAATCTGTCCTGAATGCTGCTGCCAGGATCATATTCCTCACCAACCGTTACACCGATGCCTCTACCTTGTGCCAGTCATTACACTGGCTACCCATCCACTCCAGAATCCAGTACAAAACTACTACCCTCATCCACAAAGCACTCCATGGCTCAGCACCACCCTACATCTCCTCTCTGGTCTCAGTCTACCACCCTACCCGTGCCCTTCGCTCCGCTAATGACCTCAGGTTAGCATCCTCAATAATCAGAACCTCCCACTCCCGTCTCCAAGACTTTACACGTCCTGCGCCAATTCTTTGGAATGCACTACCTAGGTTAATACGATTAATCCCCAATCCCCACAGTTTTAAGCGTGCCCTAAAAAAGCATTTGGTCAGACTGGCCTACCGCCTCAACGCATTAACCTAACTATCCCTGTGTGGCCTAATAAAAATAGCAAAAAAAACCAAAACACATAATCAGGTTCCTTGCATCGTGTTCTCATACACTTTATGCAGTTAATAGCACTTTATGTCTGTACTGCTACATACTTAGGCAGTTAACTGGTTACACTATGGCTGGTCCAAATAACTAAAGCAATTGTTACCATCCACCTCTCGTGTCTCCCCTTTTCCTCATAGTTTGTAAGCTTGCGAGCAGGGCCCTCATTCCTCCTGGTATCTGTTTTGAACTGTGATTTCTGTTATGCTGTAATGTCTATTGTCTGTACAAGTCCCCTCTATAAGTTGTAAAGCGCTGCAGAATATGTTGGCGCTATATAAATAAAAATTATTATTATTATTATTATTATTGATCTATATGGCGGTATTATGTGAGAACTGTATGACAGTATTGTGTGATCTATTTGATAGTATTGTGTGTGATCTGTATGGCGGTATTATGTGTGATCTATATGGCGGTATTATGTGAGAACACTATGGCAGTTGTAAGAGTCATGTCGGTCTGGTAGTCGGGGGCAGGTATATCTCGCCCAGGTATTTGTCCTATGTGAATTAGACCGCTCAGTATCTTCAGGATACCGAGGGGTTAATAAGTGCAGGAATAAAGGCTGACCAGCTGGAGGTTTCAGGTGTCAGCCTGGGGCACACAGAATGCCTGTCTGTGTGAGACAAACGTGAGTGAGAGCTCTGCTCCTGATCTGTGTAATGTTAGCTGGGAGGGAGAAGCCCCCCCAGTTGTTAGATAGCAACGTATTTGTTTAGTTAGCGCCGGACAGGCTAGGATTTATTTTTATGTTTTGTTTTCTGTATTTTCTTTCACTTTAATAAACCTGACCTGAGGTCAGTTAACTTGGAAACCTGCTGTCGCCTCAGAGTTCAATGCACAAACCACGTGATCTTTGACCCCAGCAAAGGCGATCCCGGAGTGTTTTGTCACACAGTATTATCTTCAGAAAGCGGACCCATTCTATGGTGGTTCTGGCTGAGCACCTGCACGCGGGTCTGGGGTAATAGAGGGGGCAGCATGACCTCCAGTTAGGTGCAGTCAGGGGAAGGCTGGTGAGGCAGCTGAAGAGAGGGGTCTCATTTTTATCGTTACTATATGGCTACATTTCCTTCCCAGCGTCACGCCGTACTTCGCCTGTCGCCTCGCTTTCACACATCGCCAGGACAGGATGGAGAAGACAGGATCTGAGGAGGGGAATGGGGTCTGCATGCAAAGACTGGATCAGAACAGGCCATCAATCCGCAGAAATGTTTCCTGGATTTCTGTGGAGCAGACAAGCAGACGGTCCATCCATGTGTATAAAAGACAGCGCTCTATGTACAATCCCTGGCTGCTCCGCACACAAAAAAAACTCTCAGGAGTTTCTGTCATCACACACAGTTGTGTGAGCACGGCCAAAAGTCCTTTTTCTGACCATAATTTTTTTTTTTTTTAACAGCGGCCAAAGTCAAAACATGTTGGCGTTCGATGAAGGACCGCTTCAACAAGGACCTGCGTCAAGAGAGCCGTGCTCCCAGTGGTTCAGGAGCAAGGATCAGAAGATACAAATACTATTGAGTTCTGGCATTTTTAAGACTTGCCCAGAGAACGTAAGTATTTATCACGTGCATTAGGTTGTATTGTATTGCCATAATCTGTATTTTTCTATTCCACAGGATTTTGCGTCTGGTTAATTTTTGGTATTAATTTTCTTTTTCCATTTTTCACAGCACATGGAGCACAACTGTTGGCCCAGGTTCTGGAGCGGTCCTTCATCCGACAGCCACGGACCCGTCCCTGCCATCCAGCAGCGCTGCAGCAAGTGGGCCTTCCACACTAACTGGAGACCAGAGAGCTGGTCCATCAGGTCTTCCCCTTTTGCAGTCCTCTTCTACTGCCCCTTTTTTGGGGGCTCCTCCCAGCAGCGGCAGAGGGCATCGGACAGGTCACTCATTCCCGAGTTTTTGCACTTGAGCTCGGTTTTACAAGACTCAATCAAAGCTTTGAGTGACTGAATGGATATTTCACATAACCTCATGAATGCACGTATCCAGGAGGTCAGCAAAAGCCTTGACCAAGTAAAAGCCGACCTCCAGAGGCCAGCACATCATTTTTTTAACCAAATTGAGCAGGGCATGTTGGAACACCTTACTCCTGATCTCCAGCTGAGTGTCATGCAGGCCTGCAATGCTGCTTACGTGCAGGCTATGCAGCAGAGTCGGTATTTCCAGCAGACAGTGTCGGCATATCCACCTGTGCCTTCACTGTCATGATTAACCTCAATGCTGACCTCTGCTGCATACCATTGCACGGCCACCTCAATTCCTAGCACTGCCGGACACCACTACTGCACCACCACCATGCCGAGTGCAGTTGGACATCCCACCGCCACCACCATGACAACCGCTGCTCCTGCTTGGACCTCCTCCACTGACACCACGATGCAGCAGTACCCTGGCATGGCCTTCCATACCGCCACCACCATGATGCAGCAGGACCCTGGCATGGCCTTCCGTACCACCACCACCACGATGCAGCAGGACCCTGGCATGGCCTTCCGTACCGCCACCACCACGATGCAGCAGGACCCTGGCATGGCCTTGAGTACCGCCACCACCACGATGCAGCAGGACCCTGGCATGGCCTTATGCTCTACAAGCGCTATGGACTCTGGCATGGCTGCAAGTTCTACGAACACTATGGACTCTGGCATGGCCTTACGCTCTATGAGCACTATGGACTCTGGCATGGCTGCACGCTCTACGAGCACTATGGACTCTGTCATGGTGCAGCCAGACCCTGACAGGTCACCCACCACTACGCCACGCCATATGAGCCCATCAAGGCTTCCCAGAAGCCGGCAAACCCCCCCAAAAAACAAAAAAAAAACAGAGGACTCTTAGTATTCCTCCCCCTTCACCTCCCAATGTGTCTGTAATGTCAGGTTTGTCTCACCCTTCCAGTGCGTCTCAAGCCTCTCATGTGTCAAGCCCCATCTCCGAACTTCCAGACCCTACTAGTTTAATTGCCCCTTCTCCTGCCACCTCTGCGTCGTCCATGGTTATAGAGGCCACAGTGCTTCACACCCCCCGTTTACATCACTCTACCCCAAGCCGGCGCAGTTAAATAAATTTTTTGGTTGTTAAAAAATAAAAAAAAATTGATTTGCCCCAATTATGTTTGGTTATTGTGTCTTCCGCCGCCGGCAACACACACCGTGCGCCAAATAAGAAACTTCACCTCACACTTTATTTTTTGGCCACATCATATCTCCAGTAGTTATAAAAAAAAAGACTGCATTTTTGTGTGTCTTCAGTATAGAGATATGAGGTGGGCCAAAAAATGTATACTTGTATTATCTCCATAATCTCTTCTTTCTGCTTTGTCTGTGACTAGTGTTGCAGTCAGAAGAGAAAATGGCGGACATACAGTGCAGAACTCTACTGAACAGGTCAGGTGTCAAAAAACTCATTAGTTAGGACACCTGACCTGGTGAGTAGAGAACTGCTTTGTATAACCACCATTTTCTCTTCTGTGTACATAATCTATTACACACAAATTGAAGGGACGATGGTGGTCACACACTGCATATCTATGCTCACCTGCACAGGTGTCAGAAATAGTGAATTCATGAAGCTGTTTTATGTGCATCATGAATTCATTATTTCAGACACCTGACTTGATGAGTATAGATCTCTTTAGTGTGACAGTCATTGTCTCTTCAGTCTGTGTCCAATGGGTACAGCAGAACAGAATCAGGACGCAATGACGTCAACTAGCTTACCAATAAAGCAACAGGGCTGCCATAACACTAGCAGTATGTGGCCAGTGTTTTATATCAGTCTTTGTAAGCCAAAACAAAGAGTGGAACAATTAGAGGTAAATTATGATATTAACATAATAACTAGCACCTCTGCCTTTATCACCCACTCCTGGTTTTGGATTACAAATACTAATATTAAATACAGACCAAATACTGCTTGTTTTAGGACAGCCTTGGTTTGTAGAGGATAAACATAGGAGACACGGTCAACACAACCAAAACTAAAGTTTATTAATGAGAAATATTATCATTTCAGAAAATTACTGGTACAGATCGAATTACAACAGGACATTTACACAACATTGTCCTGCCATGACACACATCCAATATCTGAATCAAAAAAGGCAGCAAATTGGCCCCACATGTTACCAACTGCTGCAGTTGTCCGCAGCGGGTGATGCTGGAAATCGGGCAGTGGGTGTGCAACTGGTTCATCCAGTTCAATGTTGGGTTGCTCCTTAGCCATTATATAATTGTGCAGAACCACACAGACTTTGACCACCTCGTTGACTGTTTCCACTTTTAGATTAATGGCTGATGCAAGAATGCGCCATTTAGCGACCAGAATGCCAAAGGTACACTCTACTGTTCTTCGGGCCCTGGTCAGTCTGTAGTTAAAGATCCTTCTAGTGTGGATCAAGTCCCGACTGGAATATGGCTTCAGTAGGTTTTCACACATCTGAAAGGCCTCATCCCCAACCATAACAAATGGCATCGGTGGACCTTGAGTCTTGGGGAGAGGTTGTGGTGGGGGAAAATTGAAATTTTTACCATACACAAGGCGGCCCATATCCGAGTTCTTGAAAGTCTGGGAATCGTTGCCATGGCCAAAAGCTCCAATGTCCACGGCGATGAAGCGACAGTTCGCATCAGCTATTGCCATGAGCACAACAGAAAAATATTTTTTATAGTTGAAATACTCCGATCCTGTTCTGGCAGGTTTGATAATGCAGATGTGCTTTCCATCCACCGCTCCTAAATAGTTGGGGAAATCACACACACTCCAGAATTTTTCCGAAATTTCAAGCCACATGTCGACGGTGGGTAGGGGTATAAACTCATCCCGGAGTACATTCCACAAAGCCCAACAGGTGTCCACAACTATTCCGGACAGGGTGGATATTCCAAGCCGGTATTGGAAGTGGAGGGATGATAAACTCTCCGGTTACCAGAAATCTGTAAGAAAAAGAAACCCCCAAAAAATTACAAACTATTCTATTTATGGAGTGGTTACGCTAAAGAAAGAAAGGAAAATACCCAAACCATACATGTCAGAAAACACAAAATTTGGACTGTCATTGGTTTAGATTTGGAATGTACCTTAATGTAACCAGCAGACGTTCCTCCGGTGGAATCGCCCTACGGAGCTGGGTGTCCTGTCTCCGTATGGCTCCTTGGACACGAGCAAGCAAATCCCAGAATGAGTCTTGCGACATCCTTGTATATTCATGGAATTTCTCTGGGTTGGCATTAAGCTCGCCATACAGCGTGTGATAGGCTCCACGGCTCTCACGTAGTTCGATAATGGGGTGTCTCCAAAAACGCCTACGTTGTCTCCTTCTCCATCTTTCGCGATTTCTGTCTTGCTCCCAAGCAAAAGCACAGGCAAGAAACAGCTTGATGCTTAAATCCAGGTTGAAATAAAAGCTCTCCATGCGAAGATCCATCATGACACAGGATACAGGAGCAAAATCTGAAGATTACAGCTGTTCAGGGGTCCATATAAAGAAATCCCATAATACACGCCCTCTGTAGTCCCATTGGCGGTGTCTGGTTATCTTGATTTTTCTCTTGTGAAATTTCTCATCATGCGCACAAAAACGCAAACGCAGGAAAAACGCATATAAATGCATACAAACGCGGTGTTTTTTTAACCGCATGCGTTACCGCATGCTTCTAAAAAACGGCGCGTTTGTACGCGTTTATATGTGTTTTTTCCACCACTTGCGGATGCGGATTAAACGCTGCGGATTTAAATGCAAATGTGAAACTAGCCTTATACTTTTCCTCTAATTGTTCCACTCCTGGTTTTGGCTTACAAATACTGAGGTAAAATACTGACCAAATACTGATAGTGTGACGACAGCCTTACTCTGCAGTCACCAACAAAATGGCTGCTCACTGGGTTCCTGAATATCATCCTCTCTTATCCCTTAGCAAACACTCAGAAGGGGAGGAGAGGAGTGACATCACGCATGTCAGCAGACTCCGCCCACAATTACTGCAGTGCTGTAATGTGAGCTATTTGTACACTAGGTTTTTCTGAAATTTCAGCAGCTGCTCCTCCTAGTGTTTAAAAGTGGAAATTCCAAAATTTTTCAAATTATTTTTCATATTTTACTAAATTATAAACAAATGATAATATTTTTTAAGAAAATGTAAACATTAATTCTTTACATTTTTACAATTGCTGTAAAAAAAAAAATTTTGATGGCACCTTCCCTTTAAGTTTACACAGTTAAAATGTTGACACTATTAATACTTTTTTAAAATTTTCTGTTAGTTAATGATGTATGTTGGAAAATAAACTAGTTTGAAATGCAAAAAATATGTAAATCTGTTGTTCCCACATCATCATGCTTATCCAATCATCCTTAACAACAATTACATCTACTTTGATACCCAAAAATCACATTGTGGCCAGTCTTATATGAACCATTCATATGTTCTCAATTTGTAAATTACTTTGTTAAGACATGTTCACACACAATAGTTTTAATGTGAAAAGACAAGTCAACAAATTAGATACATAAGTGGACGTTTCTGTAACATGCACTCAAATTTCTGAAAGCCCCACTCAGATGTAAAGAACATCTAAAAATATTTTGATAACCTCTTTAATCTTCTCATTAACTTCATGACTTCAGTCTCATGGTAAGGATCAGTCTCATATTAAGGATGTAATTAGCTCATATGTGTTTCATTTACCTTGTTTTATTATAAAGTCGCTGAACTGTATATAACTCAAGAAAACATTTACGTTTGCATTTGGTGATAAAGTAGTTGGTGATCTGGATTTCTAAAATAAAAGTTGTAATACAGAAATGTGCATGTGTCTGTCATCCTGCTTCAATGATCAGCTTGATAGGCTACTTGGCATTCTGATTCTCATTTATGGTATAGGTCCTGGTGTTTGGACCCTGATCAAGCTAAAATTAATGTCATGTCAAACTGATGCAGCAGTCAAACAGCAACAGAAAAATACATGACACGTATATTTATGTATGTATAGCATAGATCCAATGCTGCCACCCCAATGGTCTCTGCTGGACCAAAATTGATGAAATCCCAACCACAAGTCAACTAATCCTGCAGCCAGTCAGTGACCTCAGCGGTCAACTCACTAAAGATCATGACTTACATCATTGCTTATGGTCTGAAAGACACTGTCAACGTGGCGGAGCTAAATTGAGAGTTGGATTAAGTTTGGCTTTGTTTTTCTTTTTAAGAAGCTTGGCTTTTCCCTGCTAACTTTTAATGAAACGCAGAAAACCCCTTCGAAATTTTGTTCAAACTAACCTTTATTTTAACGAAGACTGTACATTGCAATTAATGATTAGCTTAGATCCATAATGTGTATTTGTAACTGCAAAGGCATGCTGCACAAGAATAGGAAATAGTGATTGTTAAATGCAATCCTGTATGAAACTTTACTTTTCGTTCTTTTTTTTTGCTGATATGGACAAAAAACATAGAAACCGCTCCAGCCTGAAGCATTTCTTGTGTTGCCTCTACAGGTTTCGTAGCCTTCAGCTTGCAGAACTAGAGTAGGATTGGCAGCGGATGGAGCAATTCTTATTTTTGTGTGGGAGCTAGCTCATTTGATATGTCTGCATATGCTGCTCACTGTAATTTAGTCTACCCTTTGCAGCTCTCTTTCCAGGAATCTCCTGGCAGTCCAATAGTAAATCTGTGCTTGATTCAGGGCCCAAACATATTTTGATTGTAAATACAGAGTCTTCTTTTATGAGGATGCTCACATCGCAGCTTGAGCGCTGTAATTTTTATACAGGTCTTGCCGATCAATAAAAAAGCCACAGGAGGAATGATTTATCTTGCCGGTTACAGAGCCTGTCACTGAGAGAAATTGTAAAAGATCAATTTACACAACTCTGTGTGAGAACGTTATTGATATAACACGGCTGATCAGTTCTTAGTCGGCTGGGACGGTTGTTGCAGAGGTGCATTGTGCAGCTTACCGGCTATGGACTTAATAGACTCATTGGTCTGCAAAATGGACATTGAACCTATAAAGTAGGCATTGCTCAGACACAAGGCATGTTAAGTGACTCGAATGGGAAGTCATTGGCCTAGCGGTGATTAGTTAGATGTGCAAGTGTCATACATCCTATTCTTCCCTTCCCCCGACACCCTACTGTGAGAAATGTTCCCGTGGAAGATGGAGCTGCTTTAATTACAATGAGCCCTTTTAACTACAGGTCAAAGAATTTGGCTCACATCACAGGAAACAGGCAAACAAACTATCTTCCTGAAAAAAAAAAAAATCAAACTTCCACTGCTCGAATTAGTTAAATGAAGCTTAGCGAAGAGTTCCTAGCTGATATTTTGATAGTTAATTGCAGTTGGAATTCCCTGAGGCATATTCATTAAAATAAATAATATATACGTATATATATATACTGTATATATATATATATATATATATATATATATATATATAATATATTGTTTATATGTGTATATATTATTTACACATAAACAATTAAGATAATAAAAGAGAAGAATATATATACTTTCATAATTTTGCAACACCACTTCATTCTAAAGAAGGGAGTACATGTAGATATATTCTGTATCAGGGTTTCTTGCTGCAAGTATCTGATATGTTGAGTCATAAATTCTCCCTTATTTAAAATGTGTTATTGCAGAATCTTTATGAAATGGTTGATTACATAGTTAAAAAAGTGTGCTGCACCAGAAATAAAATTACGTATATCAGTTTCATGAAATCATTCTCAGCTGTAGAAGAAAATAATCAAGATTTCTAACTGTATATTTGTCAACATATTTGTGAAGTCCAATCTTGTACATAGAGATGTATTACAAATTCAAGATTCTAATAATAATATTGATGATTCTAAAAGATTCTAATATCTGAGAATATGCCACATAGAATTTAAAGGTGTTATCTGAATATGAAAGCATGTAACTGAAAACATTATTAGAGTATGAAGGAGATAAGTGAGGGTGTCTCCTATTCAGATCATTCATAATAGTAAAAGCAAAGAGCAGCTACAGTTGCAAAAGCCACAGGAGGTGCGTATGACTCCATTTCTTATTTTATGACAACCCTTGCCTTATAAAAAGGCAAAGGCCTTTTAATCCAAAGAAAGATCTTTTGCACTTTTAAAGGGTAACTTCTCAAAATAAGCTATTTCTGGCCCTTATATGTCTTGCATCCCATACTTTCACCGATTTTCTCTGCTGAAGGCTTTATGTCTTAATTTGCAATTGACTCTGAGCTGGTGCAGGAGACTAACAGCTATAATGTCTGCCATATGAAGTACAAAAACAAAAACAACTGACCAGCACCTCCAAACAGAATAAAGCAAGTGTGAACAGATGCAAGCTGTCATGAATGCATAAAATACCAATAAGAGAATACTGCACACTGTAAGCTCTAAGATGTATGCAAATATTGAAAATATAAACTTTGAACTGCACTACTGCTATATAGAATATACTTCTCTTGTACACATGCAAAGTGCAGCAAACAAAGCTATTTCTGCTCTTTATTCTTTAGTTAGCAGACAGATAGAAACAGATAAGGGATGGAGGAAATTACTCAGTAGTAATCCAGCTCTGAAATGAGTTAAAAGACTTGATAGAAAGCTCAACACACTCTTATTCTGCCTCCCACTGCTTTTGCATTTAAATCTACAGGGTGGGCCATTTATATGGATACACCTAGGTGGGCCATTTATAAAGTTGGATCCAAAATGGCTGACTACAAAATGGCCGCCATGGTCACCACCCATCTTGAAAAGTTTGCCCCCTCCCATATACTAATGTGCCACAAACTTAAAGTTAATATCACCATTCATTCCCATTTTATTTAGGTGTATCCATATGCATGGCCTACCCAGGTGTACATAGCCCACCCTGTATAATCTTTTAAATCGTCTCACTCTCTCCTTTTTCATTAGAGTATAATAGGAGGTGTAACCTGGCTCCTCACTGTGTAAGCAGTTTAATTTAAACAGTGTTGTTTTTAACCCCTTCCGACCTGTGACGCCACGTAGGAGTCATGAAAGTCGGTGCCAATCCGACCTGTGATGCCTTTGTGGCGTCATGGAGGGATCGCGTCCCTGCAGATTGGGTGAAAGGGTTAACTGTAATTTCACCTGATCTGTAGGGACAGGGGGAGTGGTACTTCAGCCCAGGGGGGGTAGCTTCACCCCCTCATGGCTACGATCGCTCTGATTGGCTGTTGAATGTGAAACAGCAAATCAGAGCGATTTGTAATATTTCACCTATGAAAATGGTGAAATATTACAATCCAGCCATGGCCGATGCTGCAATATCATCGGCGATGGCTGGAAACCCTGAGCTGCCCCCCCACCGCCACCAATCTCCTCCCCAGTCCTCCATCCTGTGCTCCGCTCCCCTCCGTCTGCATGTCTGCCCCCCATCCTCCTGTCTGCTCCCCCGTGCTCCGATCCCCCCACGCTCCGCTCCCCCCCATGCTCCTATCCCCCCCTCATACTTACTGAGCTTCCCGGTGTCCGTCCGTCTGCTCCATGGGCACCGCCATCTTCCAAAAGATTCGGCCGGCAGATTTGTTCTAGGTACATTTTTATCACTGTGGTTTTATTACAGTGATCAAAATAAAAAAAAAGTAAATTAACCCCCCTTTATCACCCCCATAGGTAGGGACAATAATAAAAATAAAAAATATATATTTACTTTTATTTTTACACTAGGGTTAGGGTTAGAACTAGGGTTAAGGTTAGGGCTAGGGTTAGGGCTAGGGTTAGGGCTAGGGTTAGGGTTAGAATTAGGGTTAGAATTAGGATAAGGGTTAGAATTAGGGTTAGGGTTAGAATTAGGGTATGTGCACACGCTGCGGATTGCGCTGCGGAACCGCAGCGTTTCCGCAGCTGCGGGTCCGCAGCGGTTTCCCATAAGTTTACAGTACAATGTAAACCTATTGGAAACAAAATCCGCAGTGCACATGCTGCGGAAAAAAACGCGTGGAAACGCAGCGGTTTATATTCTGCAGCATGTCAATTCTTTGTGCGGATTCCGCTGCGGGTTTACACCTGCTCCAATAGAAAACTGCAGGTGTAAACCCGCAGCAGAAACCGCACTAGAAACCGCGATAAATCCGCAGTAAAAACCGCAGCGGTTTTCCGCAATGGAATCCGCAGCGTGGGTACATACCCTAAGGCTATGTGCACACGGTGCGGATTTGGCTGTGGATCCATGGCGGATTGGCCGCTGCAGATTCGTAGCAGTTTTCCATCAGGTTTACAGTACCATGTAAACCTATGGAAAACCAAATCTGATGTGCCCATGGTGCGGAAAATACAGCGTGGAAACGCTGCATTGTATTTTCCGCAGCATGTCAATTCTTTGTGCGGATTCCGTGTTTTACACCTGTTCCTCAACAGGAATCCGCAAGTGAAATCCCCATAAAAAAACGCTGGAAATCTGCGGCAAATCCGCAGGTAAAACGCAAGGCATTTTACCTGTGGATTTTTCTAAAAAGGTGCTGAAAAATCTCACACGAATTTGCAACGTGGTCACATAGCCTTAGGGTTAGGGTTGGAATTAGAGTTAGGGTTGGAATTAGGGCTAGGGTTGGAAATAGGTTAAGATTAGGCTTGTGGTTAGGGTTATGGTTAGGGTTAGGGGTGTGTTGTGGTTAGGGTTGTGGTTAGGGTTGGGATTAGGGTTAGGATTAGGGTTGGGATTAGGTTAAGGGTGTGTCGGGGTTAGGGTTGTGGTTAGGGGTGTGTTCGGGTTAGGGTTGTGATTAGGGTTATGGCTAGAGTTGGGATTAGAGTTAGGGGTGTGTTGGGTTAGTGCTGGAGTTAGAATTGAGGTGTTTCCACTGTTTAGGCACATCAGGGGTCTCCAAACGCAACATGGCACCACCATTGATTCCAGCCAATCTTGCGTTCAAAAAGTCAAATGGTGCTCCCTCCCGAGCCCTGACGTGCACCCAAACAGTGGTTTACCCCCACATATGGGGTACCAGCATACTCAGGACAAACTGGGCAACAACTATTGGGGTCCAATTGCTTCTGTTACCCTTGCGAAAATAAAAAATTGCTTGCTAAAACATAATTTTTGAGGAAAGAAAAATGATTTTTTATTTTCATGGCTCTGCGTCATAAACTTCTGTGAAGCACTTGGGGGTTCAAAGTGCTCACCACACATCTGGATAAGTTCCTTGGGGGGTCTAGTTTCCAAAATGGGGTCACTTGTGGGGGGTTTCTACTGTTTAGGCAGATCAGGGGCTCTGCAAACGCAACGTGACGCCCACAGACCATTCCATCAAAGTCTGCATTTCTAAACATCACTACTTCCCTTCCGAGCCCCGACGTGTGCCCAAGCAGTGGTTTACCCCCACATATGGGGTATCAGCATACTCAGGACAAAAAGGGCAACAAATATTGTGGTCAACTTCTCCTGCTACCCTTGTGAAAATAAAAATTACTTACTAAAACATAATTTTTGAGGAAAGAAAAATGTTTTTTTTTAATTTCACGGCTCTGCATTGTAAACTTCTGTGAAGCACTTGGCGGTTCAAAGTGCTCACCACATGTCTAGATAAGTTCCTTTGGGGTCTAGTTTCCAAAATGGGGTCACTTGTGGGGGGTTTCTACTGTTTAGGCACATCAGGGGCTCTGCAAACGCAACGTGACGCCCGCAGACCATTCCATCAAAGTCTGCATTTCAAAACGTCACTACTTCCCTTCTGAGCCCCGACGTGTGCCCAAACAGTGGTTTACCCCCACATGTGGGGTACCAGCATACTCAGGACAAACTGGGCAGCAACTATTGGGGTCTAATTTCTCCTGTTACCCTTGTGAAAATAAAAAATTGCTTGCTGAAACATAATTTTTGAGGAAAGAAAAATGACAGACAACTTTGCCACCCATCCCTGGACCAGCATCTTAGAGTAAATAGGCTTAACACTTAAAAGACCAAGCCACTTTGATGTTTAACCACTTTCCGACATGTGCCGTACTAGTATTACTCTGTGGGAGATGCGGTCCTGCAAACAGCAGTACTAGTACGAAGCACCGATCGTGCGGCCTCATGTTGAGTGCCATGATGATCAGGTGCTGGTGTCAGCTGGATGTGACAGCTGACACCCCACAGCAATGCCCACCGATCGTGGCTAATTAACCCCTCTGATGCCGCTGTCAGTTGTGATGGCGACATAGAGGGGCATCACGCAGGGAGGCCTGCATGCCTTCATCCCTACTTGTCAGATCCTGATCTGATACTCTGCAGGGCAGAGTGTCAGATCAGCGATCTGATATAATATAGTAATGTCCCACCTTGGGACAATGTAAAAAAGTTAAAAAAAATTTAAAAAGTGTAAAAATATATTTTTTAAAATCCCTAAAGAAAAAAAAAGAAAAAAATATGTTTCCAATAAATACATTTATTTATGTAAATAACAAAAAAAGTACAAATACTTGGTATTGCCGCATCCGTAACGACCCGCTCTATAAAACTGTCCCACTAGTTAACCTCTTCAGTGAACACCGTAAAAAGAATAAAAAACAAGGCAAAAAACAAGGCTTTATCATCATACCGCTGAGCAAAAAGTGCAGAAAAATGCGATCAAAAAGACGGATGTAAATAAAAATGGTACACTGAAAACATCATTTGTGGAAATGGTACCACAAAAATCAAGCTGCCATACAGCTCCGTCAGCAGAAAAATAAAAAAGTCATAGCTCTCATAATGAAGCAATGCAAAAATAATTATTTTTTCTATAAAGTAGTTTTTATAGTGTAAAAGCACCAAAGCATAATAAAATTATATAAATGAGGTATCACTGTAATCGTACTGACCTGAAGAACAAAGCTGTGTTACCAATTTTACTACACAAAGAACAGCATAAAACAAAAAAACAAAAAGCAATTCCTGAATTGCTGTTTTTTATTAATTCTGTCTCCGAAAAATTAGATTAGAAAGCGATAAAAAAGTCATGTTCCCTGAAAATGGTGCCAATAAAAACGTAAGTATGACAAAATTATACCTCTCAAATTATGGTGATGCAAAAACTAGATTTTGAAATAAAAAGCATCTTTTAATGCATGACAGCAGCCAAACATAAAAACTCGATATTGATATAAATCTGGTATCGCTGTATTTTCACCGACCTCAAGAATAACATCACCTAATCACTTATACCGCACGAGGAATGGCGTAAAAAATAAATAAAACCAATTCTTCACCTGCTGTTGATTTTTTCATTCAGCCTCCCAAAGATCGCAGTAAGGCTTGGTGCACAGTTATCCTGCGCTCTGCGCTGAGCGCTTACATTGGGGTTTCCGTGCAAATCTCTGAATTATGTGATTCATACAGAACCCCTGGTGGAAAATTCCCTATAATGAGGCAGATGGAGTCACTATGGACACCATAGGACCTTTGATCCGGAGATGTCCTTCTTTTTAGGATTGCATAAAAGTGCCATTGGCCACAGTTTTGTACACTTCTGAAAAGAAAGGCACTGCTGAATAGAGACCAGATGGAGTCTAGAGTAAATCTGCTGCCTCATTATAGTTAATGGATCCTTCAGGGGTTTCATCTGTCACGTCACTCCTAGATTTAGATGGAACCCCCAAAGTAAGTACTCAGCGTAGAGCACCATAAAAATGTGATAAATGTGAAGTAAAATGTTTCCAATAATTGCTAATAGCTTCAACTCAATCCACTAAAAAACAAGCCCTCACTGAGGTCCATCATATGTTAACGGAAATATAGGGGGCTTCCATGTTACTGGCAGCACAAAGGCTCTGGAAAAACTAAATGGCTCCTCACTCTCTAATAGAAATTCCGCAAATTCTCCGCTCTCAAATCCAAATCCCCCCTCCCTTCTGAGCCCCAGTGTGCCTAAACAACATTTAGCACCCACATATTTGGCATTTCTGTAGTGATGAGAGCCCGCCTAATTTACAAGTGCATGTCTCCAGAAGCATGAGCTGGGTATAATGTACTGGTGACTGCAACGTACTGGTGACTATAATATACAGGTCACTACAATGGCAGTTGCAATTTTCTAAATTGTCACTGCACCTGTAGATAAGTTCCCAAAGGGTTATAATTTCCAAAATGTGGTCACTTGAGGGGGGATTCTTCTTTTCTAGCACTTAGGAGCTCTTTATATGGATTCCACAAACTAGTCTAGGAAAATCTGTGCTCCAGGAGACAAATAGTGCTCCGTCCCTCCTAAGTCATTTGGAATGGCAAAGTAGTACTGTGCAGCTACATATGGGGTATTTCTACATTCAGCACAAATTGTGGGACAAATTCTGGTGCCATTTTTCCCCATTTCCCAGTATGAAAATGTAAAACATGGGGCTAACACACAATCTTGGAGGTAAAAAAGTAAATTATTTTTTCTTCACTGCCCATGGTATAAAAGTCTGTGACACACCTGGGGTGCTAATGTAATCACTGCACCCCTAGATTAATTCATTGAGAGGTTTAGTTGGTAAAATGGGGTCACTTATGGGGGTTCTGCTTTCCTGGCACCTCAGGGGCTCTGCCAATGTAACATGGCACCCTCAAACAAGTACAGCAAAATCTGCACTGAGCTTTGAACTGTGCCTCCATATGGGGTATTGGTGAATCCAGGAGAAATTGCACAAAAAACTCTGGGGTCCATTTTCTCCTTTTTCCCTTGTGAAAATTAAAAATTTGTTTTTATTTTCACGGCTTAACGTTATAAACTTCTGCAAAGCACCTGGGGGTTCAAGGTGCTAAATGCACATCTACATAAGGTCCCAAAAGGGTATAATTTATAAAATCGTGTCATTTTGGGGGGGTTTCCACTGTTTAGGCACACCAGGGGCCCTCTAAACGCAACTTGGTAACTGCTAATTATTCCAGCATACCTATGCTGGCTCTCTTCTAGGTGAATAGATGAAAGGCTTTAGTACAGATTTTATTTCTGAATGACTTCTAAATTAAAGAAATTTCCAGCTTTACTCCCAAAGAAAGCCTTTTTTTACAAGGTACATGAATATACACACACACAAATTGTTGTTACCCATCGATTAATGACAGGAAAATCCACAATGGTCATGGAAATAATTTGAAACTGACAAAAGTAATAATAAATAAAAGATCTATGAAAATGAACAAATTAAAGTCAGACATTGCTTTTCAACCATGCTTCTACAGAATAAAAAAAAAAATAAAACTCATGAAATAGGCCTGGACAGAAATGACGGTACCCTTAACTTGCACAACCTTATGAGGCAATTACTGCAATAAAATAGTTCCTGTAACTGTCAATGAGACTTCTGCACCTCTCAACAGGTATTTTGGCCCACTGCTCAAGAGTAAACTGCTCTAGTTGTCTCATGTTTGAAGGTTGCCTTTTCCACACGGCATGTTTCAGCTCTTTCCAAAGATGTTCAATAGGATTTAAGTCAGGGCTCATAGAAAACCACTTCAGTATAGTCTAATGTTTTCCTCTTAGCCATTCTTGGGTGTTTTTAGCTGTGTGTTTTTGGTCATTATCGTGTTGTAAGACCCTTGACCTGCGACTGAGACCAAGCTTTCTGACACTGGGCAGCATATTTTTCTCTAGAATCCCTTGATAGTCTTGAGATTTCATTATACCTGCACAGATTCTAGACACCCTGTGCCTGATGCAGCAAAGCAGCCCCAGAACATAACAGAGCTTCCTCCATGTTTCACAGTAGGCACAGTGTTCTTTTCTTGATATGCTTCATTTTTCTGTGTGTGAATATAGAGCTGATGTGCTTTTCCAAAAAGTTCAATTTTTGTCTCATCTATCAATAGGACATTCTCCCAGAAGCTTTTTGGCTTGTCAACATATAGTTTGGTAAATTCCAGTCTGGCTTTTTTATGATATTTTTTCAACAATGATATCCTTCTTGGTCGTCTCACATGAAGTCCACTTTAGCTTATACAACGATGGATGGTGCGATCTGACACTGATTTTCCTTGAGATTGAAGTTCACCTTTTATCTGTTTAGATGTTTTTCTGGGCTCTTTTGTTACCATTCGTATTATCCATCTCTTTGATTTGTCATCAATTTTCCTCCTGCGGCCACATCCAGGGAGGTTGGCTACAGTCCCATGGATCTTAAATTTCTGAATAATATGTGCAACTGTAGTCACAGGAACATCAAGCTGCTTGGAGATGGTCTTATAACTTTTACCTTTAACATGTTTGTCTATAATTTTCTTTCTATTCTCCTGAGACAACTCTTTCCTTCGCTTCTTCTGGTCCACGTTGAGTGTGATACACATCATGTCACCAAACAGCACAGTGAGTATCTGTAGCCCTATACATAGGCCCATTCACTGATTCCAAGATTGTAGACACCTGTGATTCTAGTTAGTGGACACACCTTGATTTAACATGTCCCTTTTGTCACATTGTTTTCAGGGGTATCATCATTTCTGTCCAGGCCTATTTCATGAGTTTTATTTTTTTTACTTCTGTCGAAGCATGGTTGAAAAGCAATGTCTGACTTTCATTTGTTCATTTTCATAGATCTTTTATTTATTATTACTTTTGTCAGATTCAAGTTATTTCTGTGACCATTGTGGGTTTTTCCTGTCATTAAACGAGGGGTACCAACAATTTTGACCACGTGTATATTTTACATTCAATATGTCAAATGGCGCTCCTTACCTTCCAAGCCCTGCTGTGCACCCAAACAGTTGTTTTCCTCCACATATTGGGTATCTGCACACTCAGGAAAAATTGAACAGCAAACGGTATTGAGCAATTTCTCTTGCTACCATTACGCAAATGCATAATTTGTAGCTAACAAGAGATTTATCTGGGAAATATGTGATTTTTTAATTATCATGGCTTAATGATATAAACTTCTGTGAAGCACCTGGGCATTTAAGGTGGTCAATACACATCTAGATAAGTTCCCTAAGAGGTTTAGTTTCCAAAATGGTGTCATTTGTGGGGGGTATCCACTGTTTAGGCATATCAGGAGCTCTCCAAACATAACAAGGGGTCCGCTAATTATGCCAGCAAATTTAATATTCAAAAAGTAAAATGGAGCTCCTTCCCTTCCGAGCACTGCCATATTCCTAAACAGTAGATTTCCTCCACATATTAGGTATCAATATGTGCAGGAGAAATTGCACAACAAAATGTATGGTCCATTTTCTCTTGTTGCCCTTGTGAAAGTAAAAAAATAAGATCTAAAAGAATTCCTGTGAAGCACCTGAAGGGTTAATAAGCTTCTTGAATGTGGTTTTGAGTACCTTGAGGGGTGCAGTTTTTAGAATGGTGTAATTTTTGGGTATTTTTTGTCATATATGCCCCTAAAAGTCACTTCAAATGTGAGGTGGTACCTAAAATAAATGGTTTTGCAAATTTTGTTGTAAAAATATGAAATCGCTAGTCAACTTTTAACCCTTATATCTTCCTAACAAAAAAAATTGTTTCCAAAATTGTGCTGATGTAAATTAGACATGTGGAAAATGTTATTTGTTAACTATTTTGTGTGATATGACTCTCTGATTTAAGAGCATAAAAATTAAAAGTTTGAAAATTGAAAACTTTTCAAAATTTTCACTAAATTTTCATTTATTTCACAAATAAACGCAAGTCATATCAAATAAATTTTACAACTATCATAAAGTACAATATGTCACAAGAATACATTCTCAGAATCCCCAGGATTTGTTGAAGCATTTCAGAGTTTTGAGCTCATAAAGTGACAGTGGGGTCAATTACGGAGCCTCATTTTTTAAATATGACCAGTGTCATTATACATAGTAATAACTCTGAAACGCTTCAGTGGACCCCAGTGATTCTGAGAAGGATTTATTGTGTCAAATTGTACCTAATAGGAGTGGTAACATTTGTTCGATATGACTTTTGTTTACTTTTGAAAATATCTGAAAGAGAAAATTTAGAAAAAATTCACAATTTTCCAACTTAATTTTTAAGCCCATAAAGCAGAGAGTTATGTCAAATAATTAATAAATAAATTTACCACACGTCTACTTTAAATCAGCACAATTTTTAAACATATTATTTTATTCGGAAGTTAGAAAGGTAAAAGATGATCAGCAATTTCTCATTTTTCTAACAAAATGCACAAAACCATTTATTGGGGGGACCACATCACATTTGAAGTTACTTTGGAGGGCCTATATGACAGAAAATGCCCTAAAGTGAAACCATTCTAAACACTGAACCCCTCAAAGTCCTCAAAATCACATTCAAAAAGTTTATTAACCCTTCAGGTGCTTCACAGGAATTAAGGAAATGTGGAAGGAAAAAAATTAACATTTTTCTTTTTTCACACAAATTTTGATTTAGCCCAAAATGTTTTAATTTTCACAAGGGTAACAGAAAAATTTAACTTCAAAATTTGTTATGCAATTTCTCCTGAGCATGTCGATATTTCATATGTGGGGGGAAACTACTGCTTGGGCTTGATAAGGAAGGTGTACAGTTGGACTTTTTGAACGCAAATATGGCTAGAATTGAGAGCAGATGCCAAGTCGCATTTGGAGAGCCGCTGATGTGCCTACACAGTGGAAACTACCCACAAGTGAATGAATTTAGCAAACTAGACCCCCCAAAGAATGTATCTAGATGTGTGGTGAGCACCTTGAACTCCGAGGTGCTTCACAATAGCTTATAAAGTAGACCTGTGAAAATAAAAATTCACATTTTTACACCAAAAATGTTCTTTTAGCACCAATTTTTTTTATTTTCACAAGGGTAACAGGAGAAAATGCACTGTACAATTGTGCAATTTCTCCTGAGTTTACCGATACCCCATATGTGGTCAAAAACTACTTTTGAGGCACAGTGCAAAGCTCAGAAGGGGAAAAGCCATATTTGAGTTTGATTTAGCTATAAATAATCATTTTACAAACTACACCTCTCAATGAATTAATCTAGGGGTGCAGTTAGGACCTCTTCCCATGCTGCTCAGATGTCACTTACAGCTGATGAAACTGAAGTGCCATTGCATGTTTACAGTTTAAATGCATGACATACATAGCACATCATGATGCGGGAGCTGACACCCACTCATGACGTGCTATATCTACCATTAGTTGTAAATGGGTTAATTGCAATTAAATGCCTTTTTGATCAAAAATTGAGCCTGATGTAGCAGATATATGTGAATAAAGCCTAAATAGTTACATTAATAATTCTGGTGTTATAGCTTATACTAGTCAGTGGTTCTGGTTATAGATGACTATATCGATTAGATGAGAATCAAATTCAAGTAAACTTTTATGAAATGTGCTGGCCCGGTGAACTCGAATAACTTAGGCTGGTTTCACACTTGCGTATTGATCTGCAGCGTTTAGTGTTGAGCATTCCAATACCGCAAGTATCGGCCGATACTTGTGGGTATCGGAATTCCGATACCGAGATCCGATACTTTTGTGGTATCGGGTATCGGTATCGAAACAACATTAATGTGTAAATCAAAGAATTAAAATAAAAAATATTGCTATACTCACCTCTCCGACTCAGCCTGGACCTTACCGAGGGAACCGGGAGCCTTCTTTGCTTAAAATGCGCGCTTTTACTTCCTTCCGCGACGTCACGGCTTCTGATTGGTCGCGTGCCGCCCATGTGGCCGTGACGCGACCAATCACAGCAAGCCGTGACGTAATTTTCAGGTCCTGATGCCTATTTCTGCATTCAGGACCTGAAATTACGTCACGGCTTGCTGTGATTGGTCGCGTCGCGGTCACATGGGCGGCACGCAACCAATCACAAGCTGTGACGTAATTTTAAAAATGCGCGCGTTTCCTGCCTCCCGTGACGTCACGGCTTGTGATTGGTCGCGTCGCCCATGTGACCGCGACGCGACCAATCACAAGCCGGATCGTAATTTTAAAATCCTGAATGCCTAGAATTAGGCATTGAGGACCTGAAAATTACGTCACGGCTTGCTGTGATTGGTCGTGTCGCGGCCACATGGGCGGCACGCGACCAATCAGAAGCCGTGACGTCGCGGAAGGAAGGAAAAGCACGCATTTTAAGCAAAGAAGGCTCCCGGTTCCCTCGGTAAGGTCCAGGCTGCGTCGGAGAGGTGAGTATAGCAATATTTTTTATTTTAATTCTTTATTTTACACATTAATATGGATCCCAGGGCCTGAAGGAGAGTTTCCTCTCCTTCAGACCCTGGGAACCATCAGGGATACCGTCCGATACTTGAGTCCCATTGACTTGTATTAGTATCGGTTATCGGTATCGGATTAGATCCGATACTTTGCCGATATCGGCCGATACTTTCCGATACCGATACTTTCAAGTATCGGACGGTATCGCTCAACACTAGCAGCGTTTTTAAAAAAAAACGCATGTGGAGAAAAAACGCATGTAAACACGGCAAAACGCCGCGTTTTTTAGACGTATGCGTTTTTGCATGCAAAAAAACCGCAGAGTTTTGCCGCATTTACATGCGTTTTTTCCTGTGTTTGCGTTTTTTAAACACATGCTGAGAAGTGTGTGACAGCTGCCAATCATCAAAATCAACTAGAAAACCCACTATAAACAGAAATAGCTAGGGTTAGGGTTAGGATCCCTAGTAACCCTAGAGATCCTAACCCTAACCCTAACCCTAGGGATCCTAACCCTAACCCTAACCCTAGGGATCCTAACCCTAACCCTAACCCAAACCCAAACCCTAACCCTAACCCTAGGGATCCTAACCCTAACCCTAACCCTAAGGGTTAGGATCCTAACCCTAACCCTAAGGGTTAGGGTTAGGATCCCTAGGGTTAGGGTTAGGGTTAGGGTTAGGATCCCTAGGGTTACTAGGGATCCTAACCTTAGGGTCTTAGGGTTAGGGTTAGGGTTAGGATCCCTAGTAACCCTAGGGTTAGGGTTTTCTTGTTTTTTCTTGTGTTTAGGGTTAGGGTTAGGGTTTTCTTGTTTTTCCTTGTGTTTTCTTGTGTTTTTCTATAAAAACGCATGCATTTTTAACGCAAGCAAACGCATGTGCTTAAAAACGCATGCGTTTAGACAGCAATGCATTTTTTTGCCGCGAATAAACGCATGCGTTTTTTGCGGAAAAAAAACGCCGCTAGAAATTGCTACAGGATGCATTTCTGCAACTAAACGTACGTGTCAAAAACGCATGCGTTGCCGAAAATGCGTCAAAACAGATGCTAAAAAAACGCATGCGTTTTTAATGTTAAGTATAGAAAAAAACACGCATGCGTTTTTTAGCGCTAAAACGCTGCAGATCAAAACGCAAGTGTGAAACCAGCCTTACTATTTGATTTGCATAAATCACCAAAAATATGCCCACCTACTTTTCACAAATAGCAGAAAGTGCATCAGCCACAGAAAGCTAACATGATCTCAGGCTCGAACATACGGGCTTCCCCATAATGTCTTGTAGCTATCACATCAAATAGTATGAAGTGGCTGTATTTGAATTACAATAATAGCTTAATGCAGTAGAAAGCAAAAGCAATAGAGCTTTGCTCCACCTGCGATTGTTAGCTGCAGGTTTTAGCTGTAATTCACAGCCATCACCTGCCAGGTGTTGGGTGGTCTTGCTGCTTGAGCCCGCCCCATACATCCACTTCCGACTTGCGCCGTATATATGGCGCAGGTTGTAAAAGAGGAAGTCATTTTTGGCAAGGGTTGAATTATTTGGGTTGAAAAGATTGTCAAAACTTAATTATAGTATTGAACAAAATGCATGGTAAAATAAAATGTGGCAATGGCAGTACAGGGGGTAAAACAAACAAAAAAAAGGCCAAAAATGTGTGAGTGGATAGTAGCAGCAGAAGCACTACTACCATCAATGGCACCTACTATTGAGGCAGTAGTACTACCAAATGCAAGTCACCATTGCCCTCCTTTGACTTTAGCAAGTATATTAGTGGAGAGGAAGTGGATTGCATTATGAAAAATTTGACACGACACTCATCTCAGCAGGATGATGTTACCTCTGTTAGTGACACCATCAATCTGAATCAGTGTTCTCAACAGAATGGTCTGCCTGATCACAAATGACTAAGAAAGATAATTTTTGTACCATTTTTTAAAACAAAAAAACAGTACAAAAAATGAAAAGTCTGTCAGAGCACTGTGCTATTAAATTGTCATTTTTTTTTTTTTTACTACTGGGTTACTATAGTGAAGTGTAGTGTTTGTTTGTGTTAAGAAGATTGAAAGGGGTTGAGTATAGTCCTAAGAGACTTCACAGTGTAAACACATATTTGTATGGAATTAGAGTCCCTGAAATTAGAGATTGTCAAGTTCTATGCATTTTTTTTTAAACTAACGTTAGTAGCAAATTAATTCGGTGCAGATCTAAATTTTTGAAAAAAAGTCAAACTTGACAACTTCTAGTTTCAAATAATTCAATCATTTCTTAGATATTGTAAAGTACAGTAAATACACATATAATATTTAATTACCAATAAGCATAAACTAAAGACATTTGAATGTTGTAAATTAGTAGAAACACCTGGCCTTTTAATGATAGGCAAGTAATAGAAATAAAGTGTTTGCTTCATCATTCAGCCATTCGAGGTACAGGTTATTTCAAAGAAACATGCACAGTAATCAATCTCCCAGACGGCCTGTAACCAATGACCCAAAAATAAACAGCTCAGGGGAAGAAATAAACATTTTGCCAAGCTACCATGTTAATTACTTTGCACTATTTTTCTTATACGCAATCACTAACAAAATACTCATGTTTTACCAGTTCTGTTTTTCACAGTCCAATAGTACAGGCTTGTTCATTTAATTTAAATCTTTCACAATTTTGGATTTGTATCCTTCACACATCTATGAAAACTTCACTTTATCACAAGTATTGTATCACAAGTATTGCTCCTTGATTATTCAATATTTTATTAAACAGAGCTGATCACATTAATAAAATGCATTCTTTTTACCTGTTTGAGGATAGGTTCATAATTCTAATACCAAAAATTGCATTTGCAACATTTTTATTCTACCCCACAAAAAATACTAGAAGAGTGGTTTTGGTAAAATATACACTTCTAAATACACATAATTTGTAAATATAATTTTATATTTATTATTCAAAAGAAAGATAAAGTGTAACTGTACTTTAAAAAAAAAAAATTGGATAAGTAATATAGACATTTCAGATATTTTATTCGGTGGAGTCTATGTGCAAAGACCCCCACCTATCACTAATATAGAGTAATAGAAGCTCTCAGTTGCATTCTGGTTTCTTTTCACACTTGAGTCAGACTCAATAGGAGAATGGTAAGTACAGTGACTTACACAATTTGCAAATTATTCTAAAAGTATAAATCTGAAAATTGTGATGTGCATTTGTATTTATCCCCCTGTGGTCTGATATCCTTTAATAAAATTCTGAGTGACCAATTCCCTCCAGAATTCAATAGCAACAGCCGACAGCACTTCAGATATCAGAATGCACGTTCAAAATCCATAGGACCCAATAGGAAAAATGTATACCAGAAAATCAAGAAGAGCAGCATCCAATCCGGGTGAAAAAACAAAAATACCTCTTTATTTTGCCATAACACGACGTTTTGACCAATGGCAGGTCCTACAATTCGTCAAAACATTGCATTATGGCAAAATAAAGAGGAATTTTTGTGTTTTCACCTGGATTGGATGCTGTTCTTCTTAATTTTCAATTCCCTCCAGAAGTCACATAAGTAGTAAATTGATTCTACCTGTGTGTAATTTATTCTCAGTACAACTACAGCTGTTCTGTTAAGGCCTCACAGGTTTGTTGAAAATATTAGGGATCAAACAGCATCATGAAATCTATGGAACACACCAGAAATGTCAGGAATAAAGATGTGGAGAACAGTAAAGCAGGGTTAGGTTAAAAAAAATAGACCAAGCTCTGAATATCTCATGGAACATTGTTCGATTCATCATCTATAAATGGAAGGAGTATGACACAAATGCAAGCTTACCGAGACATGGCTGTCCACCTAGATATTCCAAGCAAGGAGAGCACTAATAAGAGAAGCAGCCAAGAATCCCAAAGTTACTCTGAAAAGATCCCCAGCTCAGTTGGGAGAAACTGTCCTTGTAAAACTATTAGTCATATACTCCACAAATCTAGCCTTTATGGAAGAGTTGCAAGAAAAAAGCAATTTTTGAAAACAAGTCATAAGTAGTCTCTTTTGCTGTTTGTGAAAAGCCATGTAGGGGACACAGTGAGTATGTGAAAGAAGGTGCTTTGGCGCTACAGTGGAATGGTTTATAACAAAGCATATTCATGTGCCTAAATTGCCCAGTCAAAGTCCAGAGCTAAATCTCATTGAAAATCTATGGTAAGACTTGAAAATTGCTATTCACAGACCTCTCCATCCAATCTCATTGAACTAGAGCTAGTTTACTAAGAAGAATGGGCAAAAATTTCAGCCTCTAGATGTGCAAAGCTGATAGAGAAATGCCCCAAAAGACTTGAAGCTGCAATTGCAGTGAAAGGTGGTCCTACAAAGTATTGGATCAGAGGGTTGAACACAAATGGACGTCACAATTTTAAGATTTACATTTTCCAAATATTTAGAAAACAATGTATCGTTTTCTTTACACTTCACAAATATTTGCTACTTAGTTTGGTATCTCACATAAAATCCAAATAAAATACATTTAAGTATATGGGAGTAAAGTGAAAAAATGTGGAAAAGTTCACGGGGTATAAATACTTTCTCAATGCATAGTATATTTAGTGTCACAGGAGCTATTATTGAGTGTTCCAGCCCCTAAAACCACCCTGATAAAGCATAAATATCTATAAGAAATGCCAAAGTTTTTAAACGTAATGGCATCAGACATATTAAGAGGCGTGCAACCAACTATTCATAATTTAGACACTTTTATTGTAAACTGACGTTAGTAACAGGGCTGGCGTCAGCACCCGGCGCACCTGGGCAAGTGCCGGGGCTCTGAGCAGGCAGGGGGCCCACTCGCCGTCGGGGACACTGGCGTGCTATAGTGCCGGCCCCTGCGAGTGGACCCCCGCCTGCAAGGGGCCCCGGCACTTGTGATACTTACCTCCACCGGTTCCAGCGCTGCAGCGTCTTTTATCCTCTGACTGTGACGTTCAGGTCAGAGGGCGCGATGACGTCGTCAGTGCGCGCCCTCTGCCTGAGCAGTCGCAGCACAGAGTGCAGGAAGACGCTGATGGTGAGGAGTCCAGAGAAGAGCAGCATCAAGCAACAAGAGGTGAGTATTTCATTTTTTTATATTTGGAGCAATATATGGGGACTATCAGAAGGGGCCCATGTATGGAGCATTATATGGGGCTAATTCTATATGGAGCATCTTATGGGGCCAATAATATAGGGAGCATCTTATGTTGCCAATTCTATAGGGAGCATTATATGGGGCCAATTTAATATGGAGCATCTTATGGGGCCAATTCAATATGGAGCAGTATATGGGGCCAATTGCATATGGAGCAGTATATGGGGCCAATAATATATGAAGCATCTTATGGGACTAATTATATATGGAGCATTTTATATGGCCAATTTTATATGAAGCATTATATGGGGCCCATTATACATGGAGAATCTTATGGGGCCAATTATTTTTGGAGCATTATATGGGCCCATTCTGTGTGGAGCATCATATGGGGCCCATTCTGTATGGAGCAATATATGGGACTCAGTATACTGTATGGGGCCGATCATATACTGTATGGAGCATTATATGAGGCCCATTGTATATGGAGCAATAGCTGGGGCCCATCATATACTGTATGGAGAATTATATGTGGCTCACTATACTGTATGGAGCATTATATGGGGTCAATTCCGTATGGAGCAATATATGCGGCTCATTCTGTATGGAGCACTCTGTGGTGCCCATTGTACTGTATGGAGCATTATATGAGGCTCATTATTCTGTTTGGAGCAATATATGGGGCTCATTATTCTGTATAGAGGACTATGTGGTGAAAATTATACTGTATGGAGCACTATATGGGGCCATTATACTGTATGGGGCAATATATGGGGCTCATTATTCTGTTTGGAGCAATATATAGGGGCTCATTATTCTGTATAGAGGACTATACTGTCCGTTTTCTGAGCTAATGTAGAATGTACAATAGATATCACTCATGTAATGTAAGAAGTAAGTGAAATCTTTGGCATTGTACTATACCTTTATTTCTCTGCCGTATCGGTGCATTATGAATTGTGGTATGTGTTAAAGAGGCCCACTGGGACTCTTTCGCCCAGGGCCCATGAAAACCTGGAGCCGGCCCTGGTAAATTTACTAAAAATATCATCTGGCATCTTTCCCTCCTTATTTAAACACGCAAGCATAAATCCATTACTTAAAAAAACACGCCTCAACCAAAGCTATGCTGCTAACTAGATACCTGTCTCTAATATTCCCTTCATCTCGAAACTACTGGAACGCCTGGTCCACTCCCGTCTAATCCGCTATCTCTCAGATCACTCTCTTCTTGACTGCCCTCGCTAAAGTCTCTAATAATCTACTAACAGTTAAGTCTAATTGTCACTACTCCTTGCTGATTCTCCTGGATCTCTCTGCAGCATTCAATACTGTGGATCATCAGCTCCTCCTCACTTTTGCTCCACTCCATCAGCCTCAAGAACACATTTCTCTCCTGTTTATCCTCCTACCTCTCTGACCACTCCTTCACTGTATCTTTTGCTGGCTCCATCTCCTCTACTTTCCCCCTTACGTCAGGGTTCCTCAAGGATCAGTCTACTCCTGACAACACGCTTGCATTATTACAAAACACCAGTGATTGTCATACTGCTGTCTCCAGCATCATGTCCTCCCTCTGTCTGAAACTGAACCCATCAAAAACCAAACTCCTTGTGTTTCAGCCCTCCACTAACCTTCCTATGCTCAACATTTACATTTTTTTGAGATTACATTTTTATTAATACCATTTTGTGGCAGATACAATGTTTTGATTGCCTTTTATTGCATTTTATTGCAATGTTGCAGTAGCCAAAAACAAAAAAAAATCTGGCATTTTGTTTTTTTTCTTGGGGCAAAATATTTGAACTTTTGTGTTTTTTTATTTTTTAAAACTTTTTTCACTGTCTACTGTATTTGTTAGTTCCCTTTGGGGACTTGAAGCTGCAATCTTTCGATCTCTTGTGCTATACATACCAGTTTATCAGCACTGCTATGTATAGCAAAAATTATGATCTCCTATGAATGCTGGCCATGAGCCGGAGTTCACATGAGGATTGTATTGACAGGAATTGGGTCATCATTACAAGGGCATTCTGATGGGCAGACTGAATGATGTGCTTTTGGCCTGTGCGTGTTAAATCCCGCTGTCACTGATTGACAGCAGGATATAACTGGTTAACAGCGCTGGGAAAGATGTGGGCTCAGCATGCCAGCCAGCATCAATGGCAGAGACACGACCTTTGACAAAAATGTACGTCAAAGGTTTGAAGGGGTTAATGGATATGGATTAATAGTCTAGCATGAATTTAGCAGGTGCAAAACCACCTTACACTTTAGTCATCAATGACAATTGAAAGGGTTTTCTGGGATTTTAGAATGTGATTACTTTTGTGCCTAAAAATTACAAAAGTATTATTGGAGTGATACCTTTTTTGGCTAACAAGAAGAAAATATACTTGCAAGCTTTCAGAATACAGGGGCTCCTTCTTCAGGAGGCGGAAATCAAACTAGGGTTTTTGAAATGGAGAGGTGGTGGGAATGTTTCCTTCTTAATCTGGAGTCCGTCTGGTGGAGGTGTGAATTGTATCCATGTAGTGAATCATAAATCCAAGTGTAAATTGGATCCTATTGTCAACAAATTGAACATCCTTATCAGTTTGAATTCCCAAATTATTCACTCTCTGTCATCTTTAAAATTACCTTTTAGTATAAAGACTTTTACATCTGTCATACACTGTCCAGGTCCAGAGAAATGTTTTCCCACAGGTGTGTCCAGTTTACTCTTGATTGTATGTCTGTGTAGATTCATCCTACAGGACTAGGAGTGAACAGTGGAGCAGCAGTGCTTGGATGCAAGATGTTATTGTAGGTAATTAATGGTTAAGGATAATGGTGGTAACGATCACCTCTTCTCTAGGGCAACTTTAAAATCTTGTAAAACCCCTTTAAACTACTAAAATGTTTAAAGGAAACCCATTATGTTAATTACGTTCATCTGACATTCTATTGTATCTTTTACAAAAGTTCTTTGCTCATAAACAGCACCAAAGTGAGCGCTTTATGTCTAAGCAGTGAATGATGCAGACTCTTCTTCAGCGCTGCCGTTTGCAGTCTCTAAATATCCAGAGGACTGATGGAGGTCTTGATGACCAAAACATTTCATTATTTTCAGGGTATTTCACATTTAATAAAATACTCCTGTTGACAGGGCCAGTTTTAGGCAAAGTGGGGCCCCAAATGCTAACATATTGCACATCACAGAGAAGCGTTTCAGTTGTACTTACATGTGCTGATCTCAGGCCTCTAAACGAGTGTGATTGACAATACTGAAGTCGTTGGATGCATGTTTCCCGGCCTCTTTCCACCATCTGAGAAAGAATGATGGGGACAGAATGATCACTGGTAGATCACTAACAGATCACCATACAGTATCATGTTATCAGCAGCACATCTACAGTTTACACCAGCTATGTCCTGCTGAGACCAATGATTTTTATTCTGGCATAAACAATCCAATCACCCAATGAATTTTGCTTGTTATAGTACACCCCATACTTCTCCATATATTATAATGTGCACCACAGTCCTCCATATTGTAAAATGCACACTCCATAGTCCTCCATGTAATATAATGTGCCCCATAGTCCTTCAAATAGTATAGTACACTCCTCATAGTCCTCCATATAGTATTATACACTTCCCATAGTCCTCCATATAGTATAATACACTTCTCATAGTCCTCCATATATTAAAATATACTCCTCAGTCCTCCATATAGCATAATACACTCCTCACAGTGCTCCATATGGTATAATGCACCACCATAGTCATCTTATGACTAAGGGTGCCGTGGTGCACCAGAAACGCGTCAGGCAGAGAGTCTCTCTCTCTCTTTTTTAAAAAAACTGTTCTTTTAAAATGTTCTAATAAACTTGGAAATTTTACCTACACTGATTGGACGTGCTGGAAATTCCCTTCCTCCTTATCTACTTCAGCTGAAATCACCAGCAGGTATGGCACCCACCAGTTACATTCATTTGCAATGGCTCATAAATGCATGTCTCAGCGTGTCAAGCTCCAGCTTTTCCCTTCCCCTCCTCTCTCCATGTAGTACAATTCACTTCCCATAGTATATTGCACCCCATAGTTCTTCATATAGTATAATGTATTCCCCATAGTCCTCGATACAGTATAATTCAGGCCACATATAGTATAATGCAGGCACTACCCCACAGAGTATAATGCAGCCACCCCACAGAGTATAATGCAGCCACCCCACAGAGTATAGTGTAACCTCCCCATAGAATATAATGCAGCCCCCCTCATATAGTATAATGTAGTCCCCTCATAGAGTACGATGCAATCACCCCTCATAGAATATAAATATAATACAGCCCCCCATACAATATAATGTAGCCCCTAACAGGATATAATACAGCCCACCTCCCCATAGAATATAATGTAGCCCCATCAAAAAGTATGATTCAATCATCCCTCATAAAATCAAACAAATCCCCCCACAGAATATAATGCAGCCCCCCATAGTATATAACACAGCCTCCTCCATAGAATATAATGTATAATGTACCCCCCAAATATATAACACAGCCACAGAATATAGCACAGCCCACATAGTAGTATATAGCATAGCCATGTAGTATATAGCACAGCCCACACAGTAGTATATAGCACAGCCCACACAGTAGTATATAGAACAGCCCACACAGTAGTGTATAGAACAGCCCACACAATAGTATACAGCACTGCCCACACAGTAGTATACAGCACAGCCCACACAGTAGTATACAGCACAGCCCGCACAGTAGTATACAGCACAAACTGCACAGTAGTATACAACACAGCCCACATAGTAGTATACAGCACAGCCCGCACAGTAGTATACAGCACAACCTGCACAGTAGTATACAGCACAGCCCACATAGTAGTATACAGCACAGCCCGCACAGTAGTATACAGCACAGCCCACACAGTAGTATACAGCAGTGCCCACACAGTAGTATACAGCACTTCCCACACAGTAGTATACAGCACAGCCCATACAGTAGTATACAGCACTGCTCACACAGTAGTATACAGCACTGCTCACATAGTAGTATACAGCACAGCCCACACAGTGGTATACAGCACTGCCCACACAGTAGTATAAAGCACAGTCCACATCCCCCCTTCAAGCCCCTCCTCTCCCCACCCCTCCCCTCCCGAGAATGGCCCCACAGTCCAGTAAAAAAAACCACAAGCTCCTCACCTCTCCTCATGCCCACGCTGCCTGCTCCCTTCTCTTGTGTCGGCGGCTGCCGCCGCACTGCCTGGCACACGGTAAGTGCGCAACGATGTGCACCCGCAGTATCAGAGGCATGGCGGGGAATGATGGGAGAGGGAGGGTCAGGTGATGCTCTCTCCTCCATCATTGCTTTGAACTGTACCGGCAGATGCCGGTAAAGTTCAATGCGGTGGGGGAGTCAGCGCTGGTGGCAGGCGGGCCCCCCTGCCTCACAGGTCTGCCTGCCCCTAATGCCGGCCCTGCCTGTTGAACGTATTTAATGAGTGCCAAGTATTTTTTTCATACCAATGTAGTTCTAGTCATCTGGTACAATTTGCAGCTGGTAGAAAAGGTGTCAATTCATGGGTGGAATGTGAGTGCTATGGTATTTTTTTTCCATTAGTTTATTACAGGGAAACCTGCAGATCATCCTAAAAAATTTACAGTGTTTGCCAATATAATATACAGGGTGGGACATGTATATGGATACACCTAAATAAAATGGGAATGGTTGGTGATATCAACTTCCTGTCTGTGACACATTAGTATATGGGAGGGGGAAACTTTTCAAGATGGGTGGTGACCATCGCGACCATTTTGAAGTCAGTCATTTTGGATCCAACTATATAAATGGCCCACCCTTTTTTAAAATAATATCACAAGAGACCTTATAGGTTCTTCCTCTTGTTAAGCCATGAAGATCTTACGTGTTTAATATGTCCACATTTTGAAATTTTGCATAAAAAAAGAAATGCTTTGTTTCTTAGTTTAATGCAGCTGTCCACCAAAAAACCTGATATCAGAACTGACCCCATGTTTTTTATGAGGTTGTTCCCAAATTTCAAATATCAAGGTTTAGGATAAATCATTTTTTTGGACAAAGTGCACAACTTTGCATTAGTTGTGTCCAACTCTAACATTAGGCAACTTGCTGCATAAAATTAATTTATGACAACTCAGCCTACATACATATACAATCATCGCAAATTGTTTAACCATACCCCTTACATGCAATAGTCTCGAATGTGGTATTTGTTTCACAGCATATGAATAGCAATGGAGAAAATATTTTATTTTCTAAATAAAATGCACAATATTTGAATCACATGTTTTCTGCATTATTTACCATTTTTGTCCCATTTCTTTTGATATAGTTTTCTCATTGACTCCCAGCTGGAAGGTGAATTGTTTTGTTTTTATCACAATTCTGAGTATGGAAAAAGTAAGATAAGTAGAATTGTCCAAAGACTTTGAAGCGCTTTGAAATGTATGCACAGTAATACAAAGATTTCTTTGTTTAATTCTAACATATCTTGATGTCTAATTCATTGAAGTTTGTTCATGGGTTATATCAAGTTAACATATCTTTTTATGCATTTCTCCAGAGAGCCTGACCCAAATTCAGCAGAAGCACTTGACTAAAGGTTTGTCTCTACCCCTTGTTTTATCCAACATGACTCCCAACTGAGAGTGGGAAAAAAATTAAAAGTTTCTTCACTATAGGGAATTCATGTGAGTTTAATAACTGAAATGCATTTTACTTTATATCACAAGGGTCAGAAGGTTCCCAAATAAACCACATTTATCAATTATTTAGAATTGGTTTCTTTTGAAGTGGAATTTCTAAGATTATTACTTGGTGGATAAATTTAATGTTCTGAAGCTAGAAGCAACATTTATTCATACATTTCTCGTAAACTGAATTTGCTGGGGCAAATTAATTTACACCACCATGTGCTCTGTAGAAACCCAGAGAAGTAGAAAGCCTGAGAAATTCTGCTTACTAAGCTGTCAAATGTTGTGTATGGTAAGTTATTGCTTTGAAAATGCAATAAGCCTCTATAGTCACTATCATACAAAATCCAATGTGTCAGTCGTCTATCTATCTATCTACATTATACTATACTTTACTGATGAGTAGCTTTACTTTGCAATAAAATATTACTATTACAATGCAGCAGCCCATTTGTCAGCAAAGAAATACACAGCGAGGAGCGGGACCCCACAACTGTGTTATTGAGGTATTATTACTGTTGGATAACTAAAGAGTTACATGTAGTGATGAGCGAGTGTGCTCATTACTCGAGTTTCTCCGAGCATGCTCTGGTGGTCTCCGAGTATTTCGGCGTGCTCGTAGATTTAGTTTATGTTGACGTAGCTGCATGATTTGTGGCTGCTAGACAGCTTGAATACATGTGGGGATTGCCTAACAAACATTCATTATTCATTCATCATATAGTGATAAATGTTTATCATGATATTTAAGTATTATGCATGAAGATTATGGTGATATTAAGTAAAATCCATATAAATAAAAATTGGTATTTTCGATATAATAATTACCTTTGTTTGAAATCCATGAATTCAAATATAAGATTTCGACATGGTCTGAATGGTAAATTATTTTGCTGTTATGCCATGCTACTGATTGAATGATTTCATGAATGAATTGATTTTAAATAAAGGAAATTATATTATTGGAACCTCCAGTTTTTCTTCTTATGGAAATGTCTGCCTACTTCAGCCAACAGGCTAGCTGGAGATCCTGTGTTATATGTGATGGAGGAGGAGTTGAACTGGTGAGCTGACCATTTTATTCAGTAATATGTGATCCACATCTAGGAAGATTAGCTTCAGTACTGTTGTAAATTTCTTGATTATTTTGCTCACCGTGGACAAAGGAACATCAAGATCTCAGGAGATGGCCTTGTAATCTTGAGATTGCTCATATTTTTCAACAATTTTGTTTCTTGAATCCTCAGACATTTCTCTTCTCTTTCTGTTCTCCATTTTTAGTGTGGCACACATAGACACACAATGCAAAAGAGTGTGTTGGCTTCTCTTTTTATCTTCTTTCAAGTGTGATTTTCATATTGTACATATCTGTTACTTGCCACAGGTGCGTTTGAACAAACATTTCATGCTTGAAACAAAGTTGTTTACCTACAATTTTGGAAAGGTGCCGAAAAAAATTTCTAACCCATTTTGGGGGTTTTGTGTGAAATTATTTTTAATTTGCCTTTTCATTCTCAGGTTTTTTTGGGCTGTTTCAATACACAGAAAAATATAAACGTATTTAGCAAAACGTGTAATTGCAATAATTTTCAGGGAGAAATATTTCACTTTCTGGCACAATACCAAGGGTGTCAACACATTTGGCCATGACTGTATGCACAGTATGAAATATTTGAAAATAAAAAGTAAAAAAGTAAAGTAAAAATTAAATTATTTAAAAAGCTACTGCCATTCCAAATTGTAGTCACTAGTCCTCCCTTATCCAATATATCAAAATAATTGCTACAGAAATGGGAACAATTTTTAAAATGTATTTTAATGGTCCTTTGTGGTCATAAAAAAATAACAAAGAACTGCAAAAAACGGACACATATTTCCTTTATTTATTTGGTGGAAATTTAATCTGCAGCCAAATCTGTATCCACATATATGAATTTTGCACCTATGTGTCAAAGATTCGGTGCAAGTTTATGACAGCTATGGGGTCTTTAGAAAAACAATATTACCAGTATAACCTTATTGTTTTTTCACACTCGACTTATAAAATTATACTTATATTTATTTACTAAGCCATTATGTGTCAATATATTCTAAATATATTAGAAACTCAAATGTATCTGTGATATTTAACCCCTTAGTGACAGCCAATACGTCTTTTAACTGACCTGAGATATAAGAGAATAGCCTCCCCATACAGGTGACAATCCAGCAGCTGTTGGCTGTACACTATAGCTGACAATTTGCTGTATCAGCCACGATCAGTGTTTGCACCATCCATATCTGTTTAACCCCTTAGATGCTGCTGCCAATAGTGACTACGTCATTATAAATGGTTAACAGAGTGTGGGGGCTTCCTCTTTATCCAAATTGGTGCCCTCAGATCATGATTTTGTGGGCCTGATGTTTGCCATGGCAATTCATGACCAAATAGTGGCCTAAGAATCTAACGGCTGTAGTAATCTATTCAGAAGTTAGAGACATTTAGGTGATAAAAATACACATTTTCATTTCTGTCATGCCACTTTGCATTAATTCCTGTAACGCACCTAAAGAGTTAATAAACTACCTGACTGCAGTTTTCAATATGTCAGGGGGTGCTGATTTAAAAATGGTATCACGTTTGGGGGTTTCCCAATATATAAGACCCCTAAAGTCACTTCAAACATGGATAAGTCTCTAAAAAAATAAATTTTGTAAATTTCCTTGAAAAAATGAAAAATTGCTGCTACATTTTTAATCCTCCTAAAATGCTACCAAAATAAAATAACATTTTATAAATGGTGCTGATGTAAAGCAGACATGTGGGAAATGTTATTTATTAATGGTTTGCTGTGGTATGGCCATCGAGATTAAAGGGATAATCATTAAAATTTAGAAAATTGCAAATTTTTTAACATTTTTCTCAAATTTTTGATATTTTTTATAAATAAACACAAAACATTGACCTAAATTTACTATTATCATAAAGTATAATGTGTCACGAAAAAACTGTCTCAAAATTACTGGGATTTGTTGAAGCGTTGCAGAGTTATTAGCACATAAAGTGACACTGGTCAGATTTCAAAAATTTGGCTCCGTCACTAAGGGGTTAATAATTGTGTAAATAATAACAATTCATTACTCTAAAAACAAGATGTTCTTTTAATATATGTCAGTATGCGTTAGAAAGGGTCTAAGTAGGGGCAGCATCTGTTTGGAGTTTTGCTATATAGGCAATGGCAAATAAATAAATAATAATGCTCCGCACTCTACTGTTCCTAATCGTGAAGCGTGATGTTAGCATTAAAGCAGTTGCTTCATAGTTATGACTTTTAGGAAATAATCTAATACAAGATTCAAAAAGCAAAGCTACAAATCTTGCACACATGGAATATTTAATAAATCCCAAAGCAAATTATGAATGAATCATAACTTGTTTTCTTCTCAAGTAAACAAATACAACGTACCACATCCACCGACGTTCACAGCCATTTATTGCATCACAATGAGCTGCATGCTTATATGCCGGAAGTTTCATGCTATTCACTGGTGCAGAGGATTGCTTCTTTAATAATTAGAAATCTAATTGTAATTTTCCTGCAGGTGGCTGTACATTTTCCTTTCTAGTCAGCCTTTAAACAGGATGCTGGAAAACAACCACTCGGATTACTCATTTTTAGAGAATTGCTAATGCATTGATCCATAAAGACTAGAAATTAACAGATGTTATTTACCATAGTCACAGCATTTATCTGACATGAAATGACTGCAATGGTTCAACCTAGTTGAACTAGAAGCCAAATTAAAGTTACTTTCAATAGATGGCTGAGCACAGAAGGCAGACAGATGTGGCACATGTCCTATATATAGCTGATTCCAAGTATTCCTAATATTATAACTTTTAATGCATACCTAAATCTTTCTTAGAATTTGCTGAAATTCCCCTTAAACAGTATGTGTTTTATTATGAAACAGTTCCTTTACATGTATACTAAGGTAAAATGTAGCAATTTAAGATGATAATAATAATAATAATAATTTTATTTCTATAGCACTAACAAATTAGAGGGGACTTGTACAGACAACAAAAGACATTAAAGAAGAACAATAATCACATAAAACAACCGATACAGGAGGAGTGAGGGCCCTGCTCACAAGCTTAAAATCTATGATAAAAAAGAGTAGACAATACATATCCCTGCATGCAAACCTATGTTCATGAATTTTTAACAGAATTCTTAATGATGGTATTAGATGACACGAGAAAACACAAAAACTTGTGGAGTCAGCATTTTTTTTTACATTTTTCTCTTTCCCTTCCCAGCTCTACAAGCACCAAACCTTTTTATTTTTTTTCATCAGTATAACTGTATGAGCATTTGGTTTTTTGTGGATGAGCTGCATTTTTTTGCTGCGCCATTTAATGTATTACACAATATATTGGAAACTGTAAAAACAAAAATTTGTGTGGTGGAAAAAAATAGACTCAGCTATTCCACTATTGTTTCTTAAATGACTTTCACTGAGCTTTAAAAGTAAGCCACCATTTTACTTCTATGAGTAAGTATGTTTGTGCCAAAAACTTTTTTTTTATTTACTAAATTTAGCCCCTTAAAGCTCCACGATGGATATGAAGACCATGAGTCATGGTTTGTGGAACTGGCACACAAGGCATACAGGTGCTTCTCACAAAATTAGAATATCATCAAAAAGTTAATTTATTTCAATTCTTCAATACAAAAACTGAAACTAATATATTATATAGAGTCATTACAAACAGAGTGATCAGTTTCAAGTGTTTATTTCTGTTAATGTTGATGATTATGGCTTACAGCCAATGAAAACCCAAAAGTCATTATCTCAGTAAATTAGAATATTTAATAACACCAGCTTGAAAATTGATTTTAAAATCTGAAATGTTGGCCTACTGACATGTATATTCAGTAAATGCACTCAATACTTGGTTGGGGCTCCTTTTGCATCAATTACTGCATCAATGTGGTGTGGCATGGAGGTGATCAGCCTGTGGCACTGCTGAGATGTTATGGAGGCCCAGGTTGCTTTGATTGCAGCCTTCAGCTTGTCTGCATTGTTGGGTATGGTGTCTATCATCTTCCTCTTGCCAATACCCCATAGATTCTCATTGGGGTTATGGTCAGGTGAGTTTGCTGGCCACTCAAGCACAGTGATACTGCTGTTTTTAACCCCTTCAAGACCCAGCCTGTTTTCACCTTTCTGACCCGGCCAATTTTTATAATTCTGACCACTGTCCATTTATGAGGTAATAACTCTGGAACACTTCAACAGATCCCACTGATTCTGAGAATGTTTTCTCGTGACATATTGTACTTTATGATAGCAGTAAAATTTCCTCGATATGATTTGTGCTTTTTTGTGAAAAAGCAGAAAATTGGCAAAAATTTTGAAAATTTTGCAATTTTCCAACTTTTAATTTTTATGCCCTTAAATCAGAGAGTTATATCGCACAAAATAGTTAATAAATAACATTTCCCACATGTCTACTTTACATCAGCACACTTTTGGAACCAATTTTTTTTGTTAGGAAGTTATAAGGGTTAAAAATTGCCCAGTGATTTCTCAATTTTTCAACACATTTTACAAAACCAATTTTTTGGGACCACATCACATTTGAAGTCACTTTGAGGGGTCTATATGATAGAAAATAAACAAAAGTGACACCATTCTAAAAACTGCACCCCTCAAGGTGCACAAAACCACATTCAAGAAATGTATTAACCCTTCAGGTGCTTCACAGGAAATTTTGGAATGTTTAAAAAAAAATGAACATTTAACTTTTCTTCACAAAAAATGTACTTCAGATCCAATTTGTTTTATTTTCCCAAGGGTAATAGGAGAAATTGAACCACAAAAGTTGTTGTATAATTTGTCCTAAATACGATGATGCCCCATATGTGGGGGTAAACCACTGTTTGGGTGCATGGCAGAGCTCGGAAGGGAAGGAACACCGTTTGACTATATCAATGTAAAATTGGCTGGAATTGAGATCGAACGCCATGTCATGTTTGGAGAGCCCCTGATGTGCCTAAACAGTGGAAACCCCCCACAAGTGACACCATTTTGGAAAGTAGACCACCTAAGGAACTTATTTAAATGTGTGGTGAACACTTTGAACCCCCAAGTGCTTCACAGAAGTTTATAATATAGAGCCATAAAAGTAAAAAATCTAATCTTTTTAACAAAAATGATTTTTACGCCCCTAATTTTGTATTTTCCCAAGGGTAACAGGAGAAATTGGACAACAATAGATGTTGTGCAATTTGTCCTGAGTACACTGATCTCAACCCTAACCCTAATCCCAACCGTAAATGTAATCCAAACCCTAACCCCAACTCTAGCCCCAACCCTATCCCTAACTTTAGCCCCAACCCTAACCCTAACTTTAGCCCCAACCCTATCCCTAACTTTAGCCCCAACCTATCCCTAACTTTAGTCCCAACCCTAACAGTAACTTTAGCCCCAACCCTAACCCTAACTTTAGCCCTAACCCTAGCCCTAACCCCAACGGAAAAATTGAAATACATTTTCTTTAATTTTATTATTTTTCCCTAACTAAGGGGTTGATAAAGGGGGGTTTGATTTACTATTTTTATGTTTGCAGCTGTCACTCACTAAAAGAGGTCTTGTTTTTTGCGGGACGACTTGACGTTTTTATTGACATAATTTTGTGGCACATGACATTTTTTGATCACTTTTTATTCTGATTTTTGTGAGGCAGAATGAACAAAAACCAGCAATTCATGAATTCATTTATACCATTCCGTGTTTGGTAAAATTGATAAAGCAGTTTTATTCTTCTGGTCAGTACGATTACAGCGATACCTCATTTATATCATTTTTCTATGTTTTGGCGCTTTTATACAATAAAAACTATTTTATAGAAAAAATTATTATTTTTGGATCGCTTTATTCTGAGAGCTATAACTTTTTATTTTTTTGCTGATGATGCTGTGTGATGGCTCATTTTTTGCATGACAAGATGATGTTTTCAGTGGTACCATGTTTATTTATATGTGTCTTTTTGATCGCGTGTTATTCCACGTTTTGTTCGGCGGTATGATGAAAAAGCATTGTTTTTTTGCCTTGTTTTTTTTAATGGTGTTCACTAAAGGGGTTAACTAGTGGGACAGTTTTATAGGTCGAGTCGTTACGGATGTGGAGATACCAAATATGTGTACTTTTATTGGGTTTTTTAATTATTATTTACATAAATAAATGGATTTATTGGTAAAATATTTATTTATTTATTTTATCTATTTATTTATTTGAGGATTTTTTTTAACCCTGCTGTTGAGTACGGGTCATAGTGACCCATAGAGAATTTGTGAGGCCCTGTAGATATTTTTCTATAAGTTTCTAAAACTTGAGGTTACTTGACTTTTCCTTATTTGGGGGGACCTATCAGTATGTTTTTTTTTTTTTATTTACTTCTTGCTACACATCATAGGCTTTGTTTAGCCAATTGTACAGCCACCATGAGTGATTACTGGTAGTTGCATACAGAGTGTGATAATTAACAAGGGCATTTACCTGGCTAAGCATACTTACATTCAGCTCTGGTGTATAGCCATTTAAACTCAGAATAAGCAATTTACCTGCATTGCCATGTATAGGGGTTGAAATTGTTAGGTTTAAGGCTGTTTTCACACTAGCATCGGTACGGGCCCGTCGCAGTGCGTCGGGCCGACGTACCGATGCATGCTGTGAAAGAAAAGCACATCGGGGCAGCGGAAGCAGTCTTACGACGCTTCCGCTACCCCATTGTGAGGTCCGGGGAGGAGGGGGCGGAGTTTCGGCTGCTCATGCGCGGTCAAAAATGGCGGACTAGACGCACAAAAAAAGTTACATGTAACATTTTTTTGTGGCGGTGGTGCACCAAAACACGACGCAACCATCACACGATGGTTGCGACGTGTGGCGATACGTCGCAATGCATCAGTAATGTAAGTCTATGGGGAAAAAAACGCATCCTGCAGACAACTTTGCAGGATGCATTTTTTCTCCTAAACAACGCATTGCGACGTCCGCTGAAAAACGCTAGCATGAAAGTAGCCTTATTCCTCTAAAGAATTTATGTGAATGCTATATGCAATATGATATTTTATCTAAAGTGTTTAAAGGATTCTCTAGCCAAGTGTCTCTCACATCTGAGGTCTTGATTTGTGTGTTTTTTACTTTGCTGAGCTTACTTTTTAAAAAATTTGTAATAAAAGTGTTATTGCTTTTGATTAATATTTAGTGAAATGTGCTTTTTCTGTTCACTTCCCCTAATTTTAGGGAGTATAGGGTAACGGATAGATTTGTTTGAAATTGACACTAGTGTCGATGGCTGTTGTTAAACCTATATATACCGCTGTTTATCATTGACCGCAACATTTAAAGCACCACTCATGCATTATTTTTTTTCAATTTTTCCATTGGAGTGGTCCCATAAATCTAAGTTTCCTGCCCCTAGTATTCTACATACTCGCCACAGTCTTCATCTTTTCCTGGTCAGACTGCACCAGTTTTTGACTTGCCAGATCGCTTCAGTGTTTGCTAGGCGATCCGGAAGTCACAGTTCAATGTATAAAAAAAAAATTTGAATAGCTAATTTTCCCCTTTTTTGTTCTTGTATTTCCCACAGAAAAAAATGCAATAGAAAGTAATCAAAATGTAGCATGTACCCCAAAAAAGGTATAAGTAAAAATGTCAGCTCTTCAAGCAAAAAACAAGTCCTCAAACAGCTTAAATTACCAAAAAATGAAGAAGATGAAGGTCTCTGGAAATTGCAACAGAAACTACATTTAGTTTTGCAAAATTCAGATTTTTTTTTTAAGCCAAATTTTTTTTTAAAAATAGACATGTTTGATATTGTGTAAACATACTGACCTGAATAATCATGATTCCAGGTCATGTTAACTGAACAATTAAAGGAATCTTAGGCCACGTGCACATGTTGAGTATTTTGTCAGTTTTTTACCTCAGTATTTGTAAGACAAAACCAGGAGTGGGGGATAAATGCAGAAGTGGTGACGTGTGTCTATTATATTTTCCCTCTGACTGTTCAAGTCCTGGTTTTGGCTCATAAATCCTGATCTAAAAAATTCACCACGTGCACGTGGCCTTACTGTGTAAGAAGAAATGTCTATAGTAACTGTGTTCTGTATTCCCCATGACCACATGCATGCAATTTGCATACTTAGGCTAGAGTCACACTAGCATATGGCATCCGATACAAGACCAATGGATGCAATATGCTAGTGACCCTTGGCTCCTGCTCTGCTGCGAGCGGGAGCTGAGTGTCATCCTACTGTGCTCCGAGCCTCTCGCACAGAGAGGATCAGAGCACAGCTGCAAATGAAGTGCAGAAATTAATTTTTCCATCTCCTCCACTGCCGGCTTTGGCGTATATTGCACCATGCTTAGATGATATTCAGGAGCTGTGCGTTGTGTCACTCGCACCCATAGACTTATATGGAAGCGAGTGAGCAGAGACTCGGCCAAGTCTTGGTGCCAATCGCAGCATGCTGTGATTATTCTCACATGCCGATTCGACATGAGAAAATATTCGCACAGATGTGATCTGCCCCATAGAATAACACTGGGCTGAGTGTTATCCGATGTTTTATCACATAGCACTCGGCCGTATTGTACGGTAGTGTGACTTCGGCCTTATACTCACATGTTGACTGGTTATATCCGTCTTCTCAAAACTCCCTTCTATTGAATGAAGCCAGATGAGACTAGCAGGCATGTGACCCCAAGTAAGCAAATCACATACAGTATATTCGTATTGCACACGGTCACATAGAGTGACTGAATTGTTTTCTTCTTACTCCAGAAAACACCTTTAATGTTGCAAAATGAAACCATAAAAACAACAGCAGAATTGTGTACTGGAAAACTACAACTTTTCCCACAAAAAAATAAGCTCTCATCTGAATGGAAAAGAAAGTTATTGATTTCTAAAATAGGGGAGGAAAAAATTGTGTTGGAGTTAAAAAATAAAAAAGAGCTTAAAAAAATTGATTTGCCAGCCATATTTTTCAAAACTTTTTTTTTTTTTTTTACAATTAATGTAATTGTGCGAGGGCTTGTTTTTTTAGTAAACAAGCTGTAGTATTTATTGATTTTATTTTCTGAGTACATGTGGATTTTTGACTCTAGCATTTTGATTTTCTTTCTTACAGGATTCACTAGAAGGAATTATTAATATGACATTTTATTAGTTCAAATTTAGACTGGTATGGTTCATACAGGAAATCTAAGATTATTTATTTTTATTTTTTTCCCTATGCAATGGGAAAATGGTGTTATTTGATTTTTTTACGATTGTTTTGAACACTGAAAAATTGTTTTCCGCTGTTGCTGTTTTACTTCTGAAAATAGGAAAATGTGTGCCATTCTGAAAACATTTCTGGAGCATATTGTCACTTTTTTGAAAAGGAGATATCTGAGATTTATTCATTCAGTATAGCATGGACCAACTTGTGAGTTAAAACCATCTAGTATGTATCCTGTACAGAGGATACTTATACTGGACTTTAATTTAAAATGCACAACAGGGCCCTTAACCTATTACATGCCATTTAAAATTATTGACCTGGATTGTGTATGTTACCTCTGCACCCACAGCAAGATACAAACCAATATTTAAGACAATAAGTTGTCAAACCATATCCACATGACGCTTGCTCTAAACTCCTCTATGTTAGATACAGCCTCTAAATTAGATATACTGACGAGCAAAAGTGTAACAATGTTTTGAGCTTTGACTTTCAGGCTTCATATCTCACTATCCACTACATCTTGGAACGTGAGACTACCATCATTTTATAAACAATCATCTCGGCTATCTCATGCATAAATGTAACTTGCAACTATTTAGCATATGATTAGTTATGCAGATTTATGTTATGTCAGTGCATTGTTACTGTTTTGCTCCTAAAATCTGAATTTTAATTTGTATTATTTTGTTAGTATTTTGTATCTCCACCTTTGGCTTTCAACATTGCCCGAATCCTTGTGGGTATGTTCTCTATCAGATTCAACAAGTCTCAACCAAAATCTGATCCCAGGTCTCTTCTACAAGTTCCCAAAGTTGGTGCACACTGGTCGACTCACTTGGGTATGGATGCAGCTTTTTTCAACTCTAGCCACAAGTGTTGAGGACTGGGGACTGTGGGGGCCAATGCACCACCTCTACTTCATTGTCATTGAACCATTTCTTTCTCAATCTTGATGTATTGTTCAGGTTGTTGTCCTGCTGGAACACTCATAGTACTCAAGTGTACAAATTAACTAATCTTGTAGAATGCTCACAAATAGCTCAGCATTGAGTTCATATCGATCCTGGTTAAGTATCCAATGCCTTTGGCAGTGAAATAATCTCATATCATCAGGCATTCTCCACCAATCTTGACACTTCCTTTTTCTTGAACCCTTAGCCCCTTTTTCCCTTGTTTCTTTCCAGACCTATTTATACCCATCAGAGACTAGTCTACTGACTTTCATCCTATTGATCCAAATCACACGTTTCCAATCTTCTGCTGTCCACTTTTCGTACTTTTTTGCAAGCTCGAGCCAATGCTACTTATGACAATATTGTAGTTGAGGCTTCTTCACCTTTTTTCAAACTACCATTTCAGACTTGTGTAACATGCATTGCATGGTGCTTGCACGGACATCTATGATCTAACTATTACGAAGCATATGAGCCACCTCCACTGCTGGCCGTGTTTGTTGCGCCAGAAGTGTTACAGCTTGCGATGAGCTGACTTGTTGACTCCAATATTTTACCTGGATGTACACACCTTGCCTTTTGAATAGATGGACAGACTTCATTTCATATTCTTACAACTGTCATGGCACTCACATGATGCAGTTCGGCATTTTTCTTGGCAGAGAGACTGCTATCGATGAGTTGGATGATGTTGTTTCTCTTTTCTTGGGAAATCTTTCTTCTTCATGGCTGCTCCTCGATTCGAACGAGCGACTTTTCACTTGGGAATCAATCTAATTACACAGTGAGCTATTAGGGAATGTGAGAACAAGTTGTATTTTTAATATACAGGAATATAAAAAAATGTCACCACCAGGAGCAAAACAGTAACCATGCAGTGACATGACAATTGCTAAATAGTTGGAAGTCAAACTTATGTATGAGATAGCCAAGATGATTGTCTATAAAATGATGGTAGTCTCATATTCCAAGCAGTAGGGAATAGTGAGATATGGACACTGAAAGTCAAATGTTCAAAACATTGTTACCATTTTGCTCGTCAGTGTACAGGAGACTCGGCTTAGCTATTGATCATTTGAATGGCTGCAATTTATTATTACACTTCTTCTGATGGGTGAGGAAATCTATGGCAAGTCACGACTTCCAATTGCATTATCAACTGTTAATTGGGAGTTTCAGAAGCAGACCTATAGAGATCACTTGAACTTAGGGTTAGTTTTAATATAACAGAGGGGTTATATTAAAACTAGACAACCCCTTTAAATTACAATACATTAACTTACCTATGGGTTCCTACTGATGAATAACTTTGTTTCTCATTGATGAATTATTAAAGATTATAAATTATTCTGTATGAATGAGAGAATAATAATATTTCCTTGGCTTTGAAGCATAAAAAGAAAAAGCCAATTCTAGGCCTGGAAACATATGGAACATAGACAGGATTGTGAATATATAAACTTAGAGTTTTTAGAACTTTTTTCCACCACCTTGTTTGCCATTGATAGGTTCTGAAAGATACAGTATCTATGAAGTGAAAGAAACAGCCGCATACATAGGAGACTCATGTATTCTACTGGGGTCTTCAGACCATGTAAATACTCAACTTATTAAATATTAACCAAACACCTTTGTACACTAGATTTCTACCTAAAGCTTTCAGTTGCATGCATAAGGCAGAAACCAATACTGAACAGTTCATAAATTCATGTTTGAGCGCCTGTTAAATAAAGCCAACCATCCAGGAGCTGTCATTTTGCCATATTTAAAATTGTTGATTTTCCAAGCTATGAAACAGCTGATTTATTTATGCTAGCAAATATATAAAATCTACTAGCACAAAAATCACACATTTTGGAATTTGTAGACTGATATTCATAAAGAAGAAAAATGTTTAATAGAACATCCACATCTCTGTTCACTTCAGTGTAGGTTTTTCACGGGCTTCCAAGGTAAAACAAATATTACCTTTCTGATGGTGCTCATTACCAGTCACTCCTTTTAGACCCTTTAAATATTCCTTTCAATGCACAAACTAACATGGTCAATACTTTTATTGAGGCGCAAGTAGTGGACCTTGTTGGAAACAAGTATTTTACATTTCTTTTTACAAATTACAGACACTGTAAATAGCTACCAAAGGGGTGGAGGAGCAGTCTATCCTGACATCCCGCTGATAGTCCAGAATTTTTAATATGTACAGCGCTCGTACACAAGTTGCATACAATGGCAGTGCATTCCTTTTAGAATATATACTACATGTCAATTTTATACAACTTTAAGATTAAAACATTGGTTACTCTTCATTTCTTAAATCAAAACTACACCTGAAACTAAGAAGTTTTATAATATATTTTATCAGAGAAATCTGCTTCTTTCTCCTCCAGGACTGACCATTCATTTTCAAAATTCTCAATTCCAGGGTAAAATCTGTATTCAGTGAAGACAGATTTTACATTACTAAGATAGGAGAAGAGAGCTGCTATTGATAAGATTCTATGTAGAACGGAGAGGGAGAGGAGGAAAGAGAAGCCAGAGAGAGAGCTCATACCAGCTTTTTTTTTTTTTTACCTGGGGTCTACATACACTAGAATCTTTTCAATAGCAATAGCCATCTTCTCAGTAATGTAAATATCTGTCTTAGCAGAATACAGATTTTACCTGTGAATTGAGAATTTTGAGAATAAATGCTCATTCCTGGCAGAGAAAGAAGCAGATTTCTCTGATAAAATATATTACAAAGTTTCTTATTTGCATGAGTATTTTGATTTATGAAATGAAGAGTAACCAATGTTGTAATTTTAAAGTATTATAAAATTGAGATGTAGTTTATACACTGCTCAAAAAAATAAAGGGAACATTTAAACAACAGAATATTACTCCGAGTAAATCAGACTGTCTACTTAGGAAGCAACACTTATTTACAATCAATTTCACATGCTGTTGTGAAAATGGAATAGACAACAGATGGAAATTATTGGCAATTATCAAGACACACTCAATAAAGGAGTGGTCCTGCAAGTGGGGACCACAGACCACATCTCAGTACCAATGCTTTCTGGCTGATGTTTTGGTTACTTTTGAATGTTGAAAATTAGTCTTCATGTATGTCTGGGCCCACTGCAACCATTTCTTGTGAACACTGTTTAGGGGTGGCCGAATAGTAGGTTTATGCACCACAGCAAGCCTTTGAAGGATCCTACACCTTGAGGTTCGAGGGACTCCAGAAGCAACAGCAGCTTCAAATAACTGTTTGCTGCTTTGTAATGGTATTTTGGCAGCTTCTCTCTTAATCCAATGAATTGGTCTGGCAGAAACTTTTCTCATTATGCCTTTATCTGCATGAACTCTGTGCTCTGTTTCAGTCACAAATCTCTTCACAGTATGATGTACATGTTAGGTGCCAAGTTCCCGCCGCTGCACAGGGGGAATCTCGAACCATCTCAGCTGTGGTCTCCCATTCTCCTCCAGCTGCAGTGGAGCTTGCTCAGCAGAGACGTCGGTCCCAGCGTCTGGCTCAAGCTGATACTGTACGGCTTGCGAACCCTAACACACACACAAAATCTGAGTGAAACGCAATATCTGTTTATTTTTCAAAACATTAAAAAAAAAAATTGCATGGGCGCCCACGTAATTTTCAGAACCAGTGGAGGGAAAGCCAATGACTGAGACATAATGTTAATATTCTGAGAAGGAGCCAATAGCCATAAAGGTTCCCAGGCTGTTAATAGCAGCTCACAGATGTTTGATAAGCCTTTACTTGCTATTTTACAGGGGAACCCCGGGAAAAATTGACATGGGGTCCCCCTATAAAATCAAACCAGCAAAGGCTAGGCAGACAGCTGCATGCTGATATTAATAGCCTGGGAGGGTTCATGGACTTTGGCCCCCCAGCTAAAAACATCAGCTCTCAGCTGCTCATGAAATGGTGAATTTTATAGATGTGCCAATTCTGGCACTTAGCCTCACTTTTCCAGCTTGCTCTGTAGCTGTGGAAAGTGGGGTAATATTTGTGGAGCTGATGTCACCTTTGTATTGTCCGGTGACATCAAGCCCACTGCTTAGCAATATAGAGGGCTATCCATGACTAATCCTATAGCTTTATGGTCAATGAAGACACAGCCAGAAAAAAATCCTTTATTAATCTTAATTAACCATACTTACTGCATCGCCTAATCCTTGACTTCCTCGATCTCCTGCAACAAAAATAAAATAATAAACCAGCATACGATACTCCCTGTCTGCTGTATTTCATTTACCGAGTGTCCCACAATGATCTCATGTGTAGAACAGTCACATTAGGAGATGTGACTGCTCTACCTGGCCTCCAGTGACACACTGACAGGAGCTAATATCTCCTGCAGTGTATCATGGAGCTGAAGTGAGAGTTCACCGGAGTTCATCACTCCGGTGCTCTCACTTTACAGCAGTACCGCAGTGTGAGAACTTTCCCATGCAGCAGTGCTGTAAGTGACAGCACCGGAGCCGATCAGCTGGTACAATGCAGGGGCGATTAGCACCTGACAGCGTATCACCAGTCGGGTAGGTGTCATGTCGGACACTGTTCAGACCAGGTTGTTCGACAGACAGCGGTAATTCCGCTTTTGACCACTATGCGCTCATTGGCGTCGGCTAGATTTTATCTAGCTGGTCCAGGGTTAAATTACCTGGTGCTCGGATTGCAAGCTGGGCCATGCCCACTGCCTTTAAATAGTTCTCCTGAACATTGGGTGTTGCCGATTATAGCTTCTGTCTTGTGCATGTTATCTCGGTCTGGAGTGGTGAGCTAGTAGTTGGAGTATCGTTGCTGGTGGTGTATTTCCCTTTGTCTTATTTGCTCCTTCTTATATTTGTATTTGTTTTGCCCTTTGCATTTATAGTGTATTCCTGAGTGACTGCGGTGTGGTGCTTATTTTTCCGTTATCCTTGTCTGTGCTAACTGTGGGTATTGGAGTGTGGATTCTTCACTGGGTGGTGGGTTGTGGTTTCAGCCTAGGGTTGAAACAGGAGATAGGGCGAGGGTGGAGGCCCAGACATGCACACCATCAGTGTAAACTCTGGGAGAGGGTCAGTCAGGGTTTCCCTAGTCTGAGGGAAATCGCAGGGCCCAGGTCTTTAGCTCTTGCATACCTAGGTCTCTCGTGACATTATAATCGGCCAACATTATTTCCATGGATCCCATGATTTCCATAACCCGCCAGTTGGAGGCGCTGTCCCTACAGGTCACTGAGTTAAGGGGGGCAGTGCAGCAACAGGGACTAGCAGTGTCTAATGCGCAAGCCGGAGTTACAGGTAAAGTTGCTGAGCCTAAGTTTCCTTTGCCTGAAAAATGTTCTGGGGAACGCAGTAAATTTGTTTCTTTTCGTGAAGCTTGCATACTGTATTTCCGTATGCGCCCGTTCTCCTCCGGTAATGAGGCTCAGCGTGTGGGCCTGGTGTTGTCATTATTAAGCGGGGATCCCCAAGCATGGGCGTTTTCTTTGCCATCTGATTCTGCTGCATTTGACTCTGTGGAGAGTTTTTTTTCCTCTCTTGGAAACATTTACGATGAGCCTGACAGAATGGCTCTAGAAGAATCTAAGATATGCACAATTCGCCAGGGGGAGCGTGTTGCAGAGGATTACTGTTCTGAATTTCGCCGCTGGGCGGTCGACACACAGTGGAATGAGTTTGCGCTGCGGAGTCACTTTATTCATGGAGTTTCTAATAGGGTTAAAAAAGCCCTCCTGATGTACGAGACTCCTGCTTCACTAGATTCCGCTATGAGTCTTGTTGTCCGCATTGATCGCCATTTGTGTCAGGGGGATCATAAGACACTGCCTGTGGGTGAGGGTTTAGGTTCACGTGAGGTTGCTGCAGGTGAGCCCACGGAACCTATGCAAATTGCAGGGGTATCACATGTTAAGAATCAAGCCCCTGCACTCAGGAAGTAGGGAGCCTGTTTTTTTCTGCGGTAAAACTGGTCATTTTATTAATATTTGTCCTCTGCTGTCAAAGAAAGACGCAATGGCGGAAAAACTTTTAAGCTCAGAGGGTGTGGAGGAGTCCAATCTGAGCTTATGTATATCCTCCATGATGGTTTCTCAGTGCATGCTCCCTGCCAAAGTTGTTGTCGCTGGCAGAGAGCTGCCAATCACTGTTTTTGTGGATAGTGGTTCTGCCACAAATCTCATTGATGAGGAGTTTGGGCACACTACTGGTTTTAGGATCGAAAAACTGCCTCATCCTATCCATGTGGTCACCATCAATTCTGCTCCTCTCCCACAGGGGGAGATTACTGAGTTTGTGGCTGAGGTTAAACTCCACATTGGGGTTCTTCATTTCGAGCAGGTTACATGTAAGGTGCTCAAGAGTCTTCCAGCACAATTGGTTCTGGGTTTCCCATGGTTGTCTGCACACAACCCGGTTATTGACTGGAAAACTCAGGACATAATTCAGTGGAGTGATTTGTGTCAGGAGAATTGCTTGGCCACATGTGTTTCTGCTGTGACTCCAAGCGTTCCTGAGTCACTTTTGGATTTTTGTCATGATCTCTGCAGGCAGAGATCATAGCAAGCCTATAGAGGGACAAGCTCTCGGAAGATGGAACTATACTGACCATGAACTAAGCCTGCCGCGCAACTAGAAATAGCCAGGTAGCATTTCCTATTTATTGCTAGATGCCCAGCTCTGGCCTAAGACCTAAATAGCTAGCAGAGGGAAATATAAGACCTGGCTCACCTCTAGAGAAATATTCCAAAGAAGACAGTAGCCCCCCACATATAATGACGGTGAGTTCAGATGAAACAACAAACGCAGCAGGAAAATAGTCTTAGCAAATTTGAGGTCCGCTTACTAGATAGCAGAAGACAGATAGTATACTTTCATGGTCAGCAGAAAAACACTAACAAAACACCATCCAGAGATTACCTTAAACTCTGGCATTAACTCATAACGCCAGAGTAGCAATCCCTGATCAACGAGAGCTTTCCAGACACAGTAACAAAACTTCAGCTGTGAACTGGAACAAATAGGCAAAACGAAACATGGACAAAAGTCCAACTTATCTAGTAGTTGTCAGAAGCAGGAACAAGCACTGAGAGGCATCAGATAACATTGTTGACCGGCAAGAAACCACCAGAGAAATGAGCTTAAATAGCGACACCCACTACTGATGGAACCAGGTGAAACAGGAAAGAGGATGACAAGTCCAATTCCACAAGCGGCCACCGGGGGAGCCCAGAATCCAAATTCACAACAGTACCCCCCCCTCAAGGAGGGGGCACCGAACCCTCACCAGATCCACCAGGGCGACCAGGATGAGCCCTATGGAAGGCACGAACAAGATCAGAAGCATGAACATCAGATGCATTGACCCAAGAATTATCCTCCTGGCCGTAACCCTTCCAGTTGACCAGATACTGGAGTCTCCGTCTGGAAACACGAGAGTCCAAAATTTTCTCCACAACGTACTCCAACTCACCCTCAACCAACACCGGAGCAGGAGGCTCAACTGAAGGTACAACAGGTACCTCATACCTGCGCAATAACGACCGATGAAAAACGTTATGAATGGAAAAGGACGCAGGGAGGTCCAAACGGAAAGAAACAGGATTAAGAATCTCCAATATTCTATAAGGGCCGATGAACCGAGGTTTAAACTTAGGAGAAGAGACCCTCATAGGGACAAAACGAGAAGACAACCACACCAAATCTCCAACACAAAGCCGAGAACCAACACGACGATGACGGTTGGCAAAACGCTGAGTCTTCTCCTGGGACAACTTCAAATTGTCCATAACCTGCCCCCAGATGTGATGCAATCTCTCCACCACCGCATCCACTCCAGGACAATCCGAGGATTCCACCTGACCGGAGGAAAATCGAGGGTGAAACCCCGAATTACAGAAAAACGGGGACACCAAGGTGGAAGAGCTGGCCCGATTATTGAGGGCGAACTCTGCCAATGGCAAAAAAGCAACCCAATCATCCTGATCAGCAGAGACAAAACACCTCAGATATGTCTCCAGGGTCTGATTAGTCCGCTCGGTCTGGCCATTAGTCTGAGGGTGAAAAGCAGATGAAAAAGACAAATCTATGCCCATCCTAGCACAGAATGCCCGCCAAAATCTAGACACAAATTGGGTACCTCTGTCAGAAACAATATTCTCAGGAATACCGTGCAATCGGACAACATTCTGAAAAAACAGAGGAACCAACTCAGAAGAAGAAGGCAACTTGGGCAGAGGAACCAAATGGACCATCTTAGAGAAACGGTCACAGACCACCCAGATGACAGACATCTTCTGGGAAACAGGCAGATCTGAAATAAAATCCATCGAGATGTGTGTCCAAGGCCTCTTAGGAATAGGCAAGGGCAACAGCAGTCCGCTAGCCCGAGAACTACAAGACTTGGCCCGAGCACAAATGTCACATGACTGCACAAAGACTCGCACATCTCGTGACAGGGAAGGCCACCAGAAGGATCTTGCCACCAAATCCCTGGTACCAAAAATTCCGGGATGACCTGCCAATGCAGAAGAATGTACCTCAGAGATGACTCTACTGGTCCAATCATCCGGAACAAACAGTCTATCAGGCGGACAACGATCCGGTCTATCCGCCTGAAACTCTTGCAAGGACCGCCGCAGATCAGGAGAAACGGCCGACAAAATTACTCCCTCCCTAAGGATACCTGTGGGTTCAGCATTACCAGGAGAGTCCGGGTCAAAACTCCTAGAAAGGGCATCTGCCTTAACATTCTTAGAACCCGGTAGGTATGACACCACAAAATTAAAGCGAGAAAAAAATAAAGACCAGCGCGCCTGTCTAGGATTCAGGCGCCTGGCAGTCTCAAGATAAATCAAATTTTTGTGGTCAGTCAATACCACCACCTGATGCTTAGCCCCCTCTAGCCAATGGCGCCACTCCTCAAACGCCCACTTCATGGCCAAAAGCTCCCTATTCCCAACATCATAATTCCGCTCTGCGGGCGAAAATTTGCGAGAAAAGAAGGCACAAGGCCTAATGACGGAGCAGTCGGAACCTTTCTGCGACAACACTGCCCCAGCTCCGATCTCCGAAGCGTCAACCTCAACCTGAAAAGGCAGATTCACATCAGGCTGACGTAACACAGGGGCAGAGGCAAAACGGTGCTTAAGCTCCTGAAAGGCCTCTACAGCATGAGGGGACCAATTAGCAACATCAGCGCCATGTCTGGTCAAATCAGTCAGTGGTTTAACGACATCCGAAAAACCAGCAATAAATCGGCGGTAAAAGTTGGCAAAGCCCAAAAATCTCTGAAGACCCTTAAGAGAGGAGGGCTGAGTCCAGTCACAAATAGCTTGCACCTTGACGGGATCCATCTCAATGGAAGAGGGAGAAAAAATATACCCCAAAAAGGAAATTTTCTGGACCCCAAAAACGCACTTAGACCCCTTCACACATAAAGAATTAGACCGCAGAACCTGAAAAACTCTCCTGACCTGCTGGACATGAGAGTCCCAGTCATCAGAAAAAATCAGAATATCATCCAGATATATTATCATAAATTTATCCAGAAAATCGCGGAAAATATCATGCATAAAAGACTGGAAAACTGAAGGGGCATTAGAAAGACCAAAAGGCATGACCAAATACTCAAAGTGGCCCTCGGGCGTATTAAATGCGGTCTTCCACTCATCCCCCTGCCTGATCCGCACCAAATTATACGCCCCACGAAGATCAATTTTAGAGAACCACTTAGCACCCTCTATACGAGCAAACAAATCAGTAAGCAATGGCAATGGGTATTGGTACTTAACAGTGATCTTATTCAGAAGCCGATAATCAATACATGGTCTCAAAGAGCCGTCCTTTTTTGAGACAAAGAAAAACCCAGCTCCCAAGGGAGAAGAAGATGGACGAATATGTCCCTTTTCCAAAGACTCCTTTATATATTCCCGCATAGCAGCATGTTCCGGCACAGACAGATTAAACAAACGACCCTTTGGATATTTGCAACCCGGTATCAAATCTATGGCACAATCGCACTCACGGTGCGGAGGTAACGACCCAAGCTTGGGTTCGTCAAAGACGTCTTGATAATCAGAGAGGAACTCAGGGACTTCAGAGGGAATGGACGACGAAATAGAAACCAAAGGTAAGTCCCCATGAATACCCTTACATCCCCAGCTCAACACAGACATTGCTCTCCAGTCCAAGACTGGATTGTGAGACTGCAACCATGGCAATCCCAGTACCAAATCGTCATGTAAATTATACAGCACCAGGAAACGAATAATCTCCTGGTGATCCGGATTGATACGCATGGTTACTTGTGTCCAGTATTGTGGTTTATTATTAGCCAATGGGGTGGAGTCAATCCCCTTCAGAGGAATAAGAGTCTCCAAAGGCTCTAAATCAAAACCACAACGATTGGCAAAGGACCAATCCATAAGACTCAGAGCGGCGCCAGAGTCAACATAGGCGTCCGTAGCAATGGATGACAAAGAGCAAATCAGGGTTACAGACAAAATAAACTTAGACTGAATGGTGCCAATGGAAACAGACTTATCAAGCTTCTTTGTACGCCTAGAGCATGCTGATATAACATGAGTAGAATCCCCACAATAGAAGCACAATCCATTCTTCCGTCTAAAATTCTGTCGCTCGCTCCTGGACAGAATTCTATCACACTGCATACTTTCTGGCGTCTTTTCCATAGACACCGCCAGATGGTGCACAGGTTTGCGCTCCCGCAGACGCCTATCAATCTGAATAGCCATTGTCATGGACTCATTCAGACCTGCAGGCACAGGGAACCCCACCATAACATCCTTAACGGCATCAGAGAGACCTTCTCTGAAAGTTGCCGCCAAGGCGCACTCATTCCACTGAGTAAGCACAGACCATTTACGGAATTTTTGGCAGTAAACCTCAGCTTCGTCTTGCCCCTGAGATAGTGCCATCAAAGTTTTTTCTGCCTGAAGTTCCAAATGAGGTTCCTCATAAAGCAAGCCCAAGGCCAGAAAAAACGCATCCACATCGCGCAACGCAGGATCCCCTGCTGGCAATGAGAAGGCCCAATCTTGAGGGTCACCCCTGAGCAAGGAAATCACAATCCTAACCTGCTGAGCAGGGTCTCCAGCTGAACGAGACTTCAGGGACAAATAAAGCTTACAATTATTTCGGAAATTCTGGAAGCTAGCTCTATTCCCTGTGAAGAACTCCGGCAAAGGAATTCTCAGCTCAGATACTGGAGCATGTACCACAAAATCTTGTAAATTTTGTACTTTCGTGATGAGATTATTCAAACCCGCAGTTACACTCTGAAGATCCATTATTGTCAGGTGCACACAGAGCCATACAGAGATTAGGAGGAGAGAGAGAAAAAAAAACTGCAGCAAGGCAAACTGGAGGAAAAAAAAAAAAAAAAAATTCCAGCAGACTTCTTATAACTCTCCTTTCTCAACCTGGGTCTTTAACACTTTATGGGCCGGTCAAACTGTCATGATCTCTGCAGGCAGAGATCATAGCAAGCCTATAGAGGGACAAGCTCTCGGAAGATGGAACTATACTGACCATGAACTAAGCCTGCCGCGCAACTAGAAATAGCCAGGTAGCATTTCCTATTTATTGCTAGATGCCCAGCTCTGGCCTAAGACCTAAATAGCTAGCAGAGGGAAATATAAGACCTGGCTCACCTCTAGAGAAATATTCCAAAGAAGACAGTAGCCCCCCACATATAATGACGGTGAGTTCAGATGAAACAACAAACGCAGCAGGAAAATAGTCTTAGCAAATTTGAGGTCCGCTTACTAGATAGCAGAAGACAGATAGTATACTTTCATGGTCAGCAGAAAAACACTAACAAAACACCATCCAGAGATTACCTTAAACTCTGGCATTAACTCATAACGCCAGAGTAGCAATCCCTGATCAACGAGAGCTTTCCAGACACAGTAACAAAACTTCAGCTGTGAACTGGAACAAATAGGCAAAACGAAACATGGACAAAAGTCCAACTTATCTAGTAGTTGTCAGAAGCAGGAACAAGCACTGAGAGGCATCAGATAACATTGTTGACCGGCAAGAAACCACCAGAGAAATGAGCTTAAATAGCGACACCCACTACTGATGGAACCAGGTGAAACAGGAAAGAGGATGACAAGTCCAATTCCACAAGCGGCCACCGGGGGAGCCCAGAATCCAAATTCACAACAGATTTTGTGGATGTGTTCTCTGAGAAGGGTTGTTCAGAGTTGCCACCACATCGCTCCTATGACTGTTCTATCAGGTTTAAACCAGGGGCCAAGTTGCCTAAAGCAAGGATGTTTAACATCTCCGGTCCGGAGAGACAAGCACTAAAGGATTACATTGCTGAAAGTTTGAGCAAAGGGCACATCAGGCCTTCGTCCTCACCAGTGGCAGCAGGGTTCTTCTTCCTTAAGAAGAAAGATGGTGGACTACGGCCGTGTCTGGATTTCAGGGAGTTGAACCAGATTACGGTTCGTGATCCATACCCCATGCCATTGATACCGGATTTGTTCAACCAGGTGGCAGGTGCTAAGTGGTTTACCAAGCTTGACCTCAGGGGGGCGTACAACCTCATAAGAGTCCATCAAGGTGATGAGTGGAAGACGGCTTTTAATACCCCTGAGGGTCATTTTGAAAATTTGGTGATGCCATTTGGGTTGACAAACGCACCTGCAGTGTTTCAACATTTCCTAAATGATGTGTTCTTGCATGTTTTGGGGAAATTTGTTATTGTGTACCTAGATGACATCCTCATATATTCTTGCAACCGTGATACTCATTTAGATCATGTCAGGCAGGTGTTACAGCTCCTCAGAGAGAATAAGCTGTATGCAAAATTGGAGAAATGTGTATTTTTGGTACAGGAGTTGCCTTTCTTGGGCTATATTGTGTCTGCTTCTGGTTTTAAAATGGACGCCGCCAAGGTGCAAGCGGTGTTGCATTGGGAACGGCCTGATAACCTAAAAGCACTTCAGCGGTTCCTTGGGTTTTCTAACTACTCTAGGAAGTTTATCAAGGATTTTTTGGTCATTGCTAAACTGCTAACTGACATGACTAAAAAGGGTACCAATTTCTCCGTTTGGCCTGAGGCTGCTGTGTGCGCATTTGAATCTCTTAAAAACAGGTTTGTTTCGGCTCCCATTCTGGTGCAACCAGATGTATCGAAACCTTTTGTTGTAGAAGTTGATGCGTATGAGGTTGGTGTGGGGGCGGTGTTGTCACAAGGCTCCTCCTTGAGCGGTTTGCGTCCGTGCGCCTATTTTTCCAAGAAACTGTCGCCCGCCGAACGTAACTACGATATCGGCAACAGAGAGTTGTTGGCAATCAAATTGGCCTTTGAGGAATGGCGACACTTCTTGGAGGGGTCGGTTCATCAGGTTACTGTTATTAACGACCATAAGAATTTGCTTTATTTGGAGTCTGCCAAGCGTCTGTCTCCCAGGCAGGCTCGCTGGGCATTGTTTTTCACGCGGTTCAACTTTGTAGTCACTTACAGACCTGATTCTAAAAACACTAAGGCGGATGCTTTGTCCAGGTGTTTTCCGGGGGGAGAGCCTCGGGAAGATCCAGTACCCATCCTCCAAAAGGGTGTTGTGGTTTCGGCTCTCACTACCGAGGTTGAGGCTGAGATTGCTGAGGCCCAGGAGGAGGTACCATCTGAGCTTCCCGTTAACAAAACGTTTGTACCGCTTCATCTCCGCTTAAAGGTTTTGGCGGAGCATCATGATGCTGTCCTGGCTGGCCATCCAGGGGTTAGGGGTACCTTGGAGTTGGTGTCACGTCGGTTTTGGTGGCCCAAGATCCGACAGGATGTGGTCTCATACGTCTCAGCTTGCACCACGTGCGCTAGGACTAAGACGCCCCGCTCCCGTCCTGTTGGCACACTACTTCCTCTCGAGGTACCTAGTAAGCCATGGACGGAAATCTCCATGGATTTTATCACTGACTTGCCCTCCTCAGCTGGGAACACGGTCATCTTGGTGATTGTTGATTGGTTCTCAAAAATGTCGCACTTTGTGTCTTTTGCCTTCGTTGCCTAACGCTAAGACTCTGGCTCAGGTATTTGTGCAGGAAGTGGTCAGACTTCATGGGGTTCCATCTGACATCGTTTCTGATAGGGGGTCTCAGTTTGTGGCAAAATTTTGGAAAGCATTTTGTTCACGGCTGGGGATCAAGTTGTCTCATTCTTCGGCGTTTCATCCTCAGTCAAATGGTCAGACCGAGCGTATGAATCAAAATTTGGAACAGTACTTACGCTGCTTTGTTTCAGATAACCAGGAGGAGTGGTCGATGTTCCTTCCTTTGGCTGAGTTTGCCATCAATAATCACCGCCAGGAGTCTTCTGCGGAGTCTCCGTTTTTTTTGTGTTTACGGGCTACATCCTCAATTTTGTACTTTGAGTCAGAGGGGCTCTTCCGGCGTTCCGGAGGAAGACCAGTTAGGAGCACAATTGTCATCAGTCTGGAGGAGAGTTAAACAGCGCCTGTTGAGTGTGGGTGCTAGGTACAAACGTGTGGCTGACAGTAGGCGTGTGCCAGGTCCGGACCTGAGTGTGGATGACTGGGTGTGGTTATCCACAAAAAACATAAGACTCAAGATACCATCCCTTAAATTGGGTACACGGTTTATTGGTCCATTTAGGGTCACCGCCGTCATTAACCCAGTAGCGTACTGGTTGGAGCTTCCTACGGTGTATAAGATACACAACGTGTTCCACAGGTCTCTTTTAAAGAAGGTGGTGGGTTGGACGCGGCGCCTATGCCACCTCCAGTCTTGGTGGATGGTAATTTGAAGTCTCCAAGGTGGTTGACTCTCGTGTAGTGCGCCGCACTTTACAGTACTTGGTACACTGGCGTGGTTATGGGCCTGAGGAGAGGTCCTGGGTACCAGCCTCGGACGTTCATGCGGATCGGCTGGTCAGGTTTTTTCACCGCTGCCATCCGGACAAGCCGGGTCCTATAAGCCATGAGGGCCCTGGGGTCCCTCGTAGAAGGCGGGGTACTGTCATGTCGGACGCTGTTCAGACCAGGTTGTTCGACAGACAGCGGTAATTCCGCTTTTGACCACTATGCGCTCATTGGCGTCGGCTAGATTTTATCTAGCTGGTCCAGGGTTAAATTACCTGGTGCTCGGATTGGAAGCTGGGCCATGCCCACTGCCTTTAAATAGTTCTCCTGAACATTGGGTGTCGCCGATTATAGCTTCTGTCTTGTGCATGTTATCTCGGTCTGGAGTAATGAGCTAGTAGTTGGAGTATCGTTGCTGGTGGTGTATTTCCCTTTGTCTTATTTGCTCCTTCCTATATTTGTATTTGTTTTGCCCTTTGCATTTATAGTGTATTCCTGAGTGACTGCGGCTTGGTGCTTATTTTTCCGTTATCCTTGTCTGTGCTAAATGTGGGTATTGGAGTGTGGACTCTTCACTGGGTGGTGGGTTGTGGTTTCAGCCTAGGGTTGAAACAGGAGATAGGGCGAGGGTGGAGGCCCAGACATGCACACCATCAGTGTAAACTCTGGGAGAGGGTCAGACAGGGTTTCCCTAGTCTGAGGGAAATCGCAGGGGCCCGGGTTATTAGCTCTTTCCTGCCTAGGTCTCCCGTGACAGTAGGTTGGTCTCCCGATGTGACCATTCTACACGTGAGATCACTGTGGGACAATCTGAATTTCCTTGGACTATGGTGGACAGGGAGTATATGTTGGTTTATTATTTTACTTTTATTCTAGTAGACAAGGGCATCAGGGATTTGGTGTGTAGTGAGTATAATGTGTTTTTATTTCTATGTGAATATGTATGTATTATTTGAATATGGATGTAATTTTACTTTTTTCTTGTTTTGAACAGTGAGCACAGGCGCAGGCAGATGACACTACTCTCCCATCAGCAGCATCTGTTATAACTGGTATCAGTGACGCCAGACCTAGTCAGATGGGAGCCATAGTCTCATTGGGCCAAGCCTGCTTTACGGCGGCAGCGTTACTGCATGCACAGATACCCACAGACACTCGCACATACCCACACTCAGCTGCACACACATGCAGACACCTTCACACAGCCGCACACACAGACCCAGCATGTGATGAGCATGGCAGCGCCTGGTTTGAAATAGACTTAATGACACTGTGCGGCAAGCCAATCACTGTAATGCCACAGCCAACATGGCTGAGGCATTACAGTTTGTGGCAGGCAAACCTTGCATGTTCATCGCGAGCACTGCGATGCTCGGGCGAGTACTGAATTTTGGCAAGCGTGCTCGCTCATCACTAATTTTAACACTTTTTTTGAGTCTTATATACCAACAAAATGTCTCAGAAAGCACCAAATACTATATGGATGATTAATAGATTACAGAGAAATTTTTAAATGCTTTTTGAAGTTTTAACCCCTTGACGATCACAGGTATTTTTGGTTTTGCATTTTCATTTTTTGCTCCTCTTCTTCCCAAAGCCATAACTTTTATTTTTTGGTCAAAATGGACATGTGAGGGCTTGTTTTTTGCAGGATGAGTTGTACTTTTGAATGACACCATTGGTTTTAACATATCCTGTACTGGAAAACAGGAAATTATGAGTTCATAGACACCAAACATGTATTTAAGTGGTGAAAAAAAATTAAGTTTGTTAAAAAAAAAATTGTGCCATTTTCCGATACCTATAACGTCTCCATTTTTCATGATCTTGGATTGGAGGGATTTTTTTAGCATGCCGATGTTTTTAATGATACTATTTTGGTGCAGATATGATCTTTTGATCACCCGTTATTGCATTTTAAGGCAATGTTGTGGCGACCAAAAAAATGTAATTCTGGCGTTTTGACTTTTTTTTTGTCATTACGCCATACAGCTACTGGGTTAATTATATTTTTTATTGATAGATTTTAGCAATTTTGAACATGACGATACCAAGTATGTGTATGTTTGATTTTTTTTTATTGTTTTAATTGAATGGGGTGAAAGGGGGGTCATCTGAACTTTTATTTTTAAATATTCTTAAAAACATTTTTTTTACTTTTGAAATGCTTCAATAGTCTCCATGGGAGACTAGAAGCTGCCATAATCCGATCGGCTCTGCTTCATACAGGCGATGATCAGATCGCTTATATGTAACAGAATTGCTCACTTGTTATGAGTGCCGACCAATTGGCGTCGCTCACAGCCATCCAGCAGTGACAACCATAGAGATCTGCTGGAGACCTCTGGTTGTCATGCCAACCCATCGGTAATCCATAGTCACATGATGCAGTCACCAATGGGTGGGATATCTGACATGCTTGTCGGAATTGCACATAAAATGACGCTATTAGAGATTGACAGCAGCTTTTAACTAGTTAACAGCCTTGGGTGGATCGAGATTCCACCCGCGGCTGTTAGACGCACATGTCAGCTGTTCAAAACAGCTGACATCCTGGAAAAGATGTGGGCTCAGCACCAGAGCCCACATCAAAGAGAGGGAGTCCGACATTGGCGTAAATACCCCCAAAATGTCTATGGATGACAAAATGAATAGAGACAAATTTTTAAAAATTTTTTTAAAGTCTTAGATACCACAGAAATTTAATAGAAAGCACTTAATACTGTATGGATGATTAATTGAATCTAGACTAATGTTTTAACTTTTTTTGAGTTTTATATACCAACGAAATGTCACAGGAAGCACGAAATACGATGTGGATGACTAATTGAACACAGACACATTTATTTTTAAATGCTTTTTTGGAGTCTCATATAGAACCAAATTTCTAGCAGGGTGAACATCTTGTTTGGGCAAGATGAGTGGAACGTGAGGGTCACGGGAGAGGAAGCAGTACATAAAGTTGGCTATATGTGCCAATCTCCCTGTCTCCAAAATGATGACTACTCTACATCTCCTCCTCTCTCTTCTTCCTCATTCCCATCCTCAGCCCATCCACATAGGAGATACGGGACAAAGGTGGTGAGGGTATTAGCCTCTGCAGTGCTATCCAACAGCTCCTGTTCCTCCTCATCAGACTTAACATCCTCATTGTTACCCAATCCTTGCTGGCCAGATGAGATGAGGCTGGACTGGGTAGTATCTCCCTGTCTCATGTCTTCCTCCATCTCCACCTCGTCCACATGAAAAGCTTCATGTATAATTGTGAGCAAAGACAGTTTAGGAAGGCACAGAAGCAGGATAGTTGCGCTGACTATGGCATCATCACCGCCCACCATTTTTGTGGAGGCATCAAAATCTTAGAGAACTGCACAAATGTCAGCCATCCATTCCCAGCCTTCAGTTGTTATGTGCAGAGGCTGACCAGAATACAGACAAGCGTGTTGGAGCTATTACTCAACAACTGGCCTTTTCTGCTGACAAAGCCTTCCCAGCATGTGCAGTGTGGATTTCCAGCATGTAAGCACATCGCACACCAGTTGGTGAACTGGCACTTGCATGCACTGCTGCAACACTGCCAGAGAGGCGGTAGCTGTATCCGACTTGTGGAAATGTGCACTGATGTGGCTGGCGTACCTTGACCAGAAGGTCTGGGAAATCTGGTTATGTTTTCACAAACCAGAGTGAACTACTAAGTCAGGCACGTGTGCCAAGCATAGTACGTGTGTGAGCTTGTCAAGCTTCACAACTGCCACCAGGTTACACCCATTATCACACATGACCATGCCTTGTTGGATGTTCAATGGCCAGAGCCCAAGATCTGTCTGTTCTTTTATTCCTCTAATCAAATTAGCTTTAGCAGAGCCTGAGGCCGCTTTGTTAAGGCAGTACTGCAGAGCAGCTTCTGGATGATGTAGATGATGTGCACTGAAATAACACACTGGAGATGAAGTAGGATCAGTAGGCGGTTCAGGAACTGATGTATGACATGGAGGAAACCCTGGTAGAAGTAAGGCCAGCAATCCTAGGCATGGGTGTTGTGAACTGTGTTTCTGGGCTCCCTCTGGTGGTCACTAACGGTATTGTGTTAGGTATGTCTTGTTGCAGGCCTGAGCTCCAGCTGTGTTGTTAAGCAGCGGGTGTTTCCTATTTGAGTCTCCTCTGGACTCAGTCTCTTGCCTGGCATCATTGTATCCAGACCTATTTGGTCTCCTCCGGATTCCTTTCAGTCTGCCTCATGCAAGAAAAGCTAAGTCTGTTTTGTACAATTTGGATCGTTTGCATTATTCAGTGTTTTTGTCCAGCTTGCTTTACATTTGATTTTTGACTCGCTGGTAGCTCTAGGGGGCTGATATTCTCCCTCCACACCGTCAGTCGATGTGGGGGTTCTTGAATGTTCAGCGTGGATGTTTTGTAGGGTTTTCTGCTAACCGCATAGTCCACTATCTATTTTCTGCTATCTAGACTATTGGGCCTCACTTTGCTGAATCTAGTTCATCTCTACGTTTGTGTTTTCCTCTTGCCTCACCGTTATTATTTGTTGGGGGCTTTCTATATCTTTGGGGTTCAATTTCTCTGGAGGCAAGCGAGGTCTTATTTTTTCCCTCTAGGGGTAGTCAGTTCTCCGGCTGGCTCGAGACGTCTAGAACCAATGTAGGCACGTTCACCGGCTACTTTTAGTTGTTTGTGTCAGGATCAGGTATGCGGTTAGCCCAGTTTCCACCTCCCTAGAGCAGTATTTATATTTTTGCTATCTTGCCGGAATATCAGAGATCCTCTGCCATTGGGATCATAACAGAATGCCAGGCCAAAAGAAAATGTTTAATGCATCGCAGAAGCGGGATTAAAAAGAAGTTCTGAATTTTTTTTTTTTGTTTTTTTTTGCTGCAGTTTGCCTAGCTTCTTCCATCCCCTTTTTCTCTGAGTGGCTGAAACTGTGCTGCAGATATGAATGTCCAGACTTTGACTTCTAGTGTGGATCAGCTTGCTGCTAGGGTGCAAAGCATTCAGGATTTTGTTATCCATAGCCCTATGTCTGAACCAAAAATACCTATTCCTGAGCCGTTTTTTGGAGATAGATCTAAATTCCTGAATTTTAGGAATAATTGTAAATTGTATCAGTCTCAGAAACCTCGTTCCTCTGGTGATTCCGCTCAGCAAGTTAAGATTGTTATTTCCTTCTTGCGCGGCGACCCTCAGGATTGGGCCTTCTCTCTGGCGCCAGGAGATCCTGCATTGGTGAATGTTGATGCGTTTTTTCTGGCACTTGGCTTGCTTTATGAGGAGCCTAATCTTGAAAATCAGGCTGAAAAAATGTTGCTGGTTATCTCTCAGGGTCAGGACGAAGCTGAGGTGTATTGCCAAAAATTTCGGAAATGGTCCGTGCTTACTCAATGGAATGAGTGTGCACTGGCCGCAAATTTCAGAAATGGTCTTTCTGAAGCCATTAAAGATGTGATGGTGGGGTTTCCTATCCCTACAGGTCTAAATGATTCAATGGCTCTAGCCATTCAAATTGATCGACGTTTGCGGGAGGGCAAATCTGATAATCCTTTGGCGGTGCTGTCTGAACGGTCACCTGATTCTATGCAATGTGACAGAATTCTGACCAGAGTCGAGCGACAAAATCATAGACGTCAAAATGGGTTGTGTTTCTACTGTGGTGATTCAACATATGTTATCTCAGCATGCTCTAAACGTTTAAAGAAAAAAGTTAATCCTGTCGCCATTGGTACTTTTCAGCCTAAGTTTATTTTGTCTGTGACTTTAATTTGTTCATTATCTTCTTACTCAGTTATGGCTTTTGTGGATTCTGGTGCTGCTTTAAGTCTGATGGATTTGTCGTTTGCCAAGCGCTGCGGTTTTGTCCTGGAGCCTTTGGAAAATCCTATTCCTCTTAGAGGAATTGATTCTACGCCATTGGCAGAGAATAAACCTCAGTATTGGACGCAGGTGACCATGTGCATGACTCCTGTACATCAGGAGGTGATTCGTTTTTTGGTACTGCATAAAATGCATGATGTTGTCGTTTTGGGTCTGCCATGGTTACAGGCCCATAATCCAGTTTTAGATTGGAAAGCTATGACTGTGTCTAGTTGGGGGTGTCAGGGGATTCATGGCGATTCTCCATTGGTGTCTATTGCTTCTTCTACTCCTTCTGAGATCCCTGAGTTTTTGTCAGACTTTCAGGATGTATTTAATGAGGCCAGGTCCAGTGCCCTTCCTCCTCATAGGGACTGTGATTGTGCTATAGATTTGATTCCTGGTAGTAAGTTTCCTAAGGGACGACTCTTTAATTTATCTGTGCCAGAGCATGCCGCGATGCGGAGTTATATAAAGGAGTCTTTGGAGAAGGGACATATTCGCCCATCCTCGTCCCCTCTTGGTGCAGGATTCTTTTTTGTGGGCAAGAAAGACGGGTCTCTGAGACCTTGTATTGATTATCGTCTTCTGAATAAGATCACTGTTAAATTTCAGTATCCTTTGCCATTGTTGTCTGATTTGTTTGCTCGGATTAAGGGATCCAGTTGGTTCACCAAGATAGATCTTCGTGGTGCGTATAACCTTGTGCGCATAAAGCAGGGAGATGAATGGAAAATGGCATTTAATACGCCTGAGGGTCATTTTGAGTACCTGGTGATGCCTTTCGGATTATCTAATGCTCCTTCTGTGTTTCAGTCCTTCATGCATTACATCTTCCGGAAATATCTGGATATATTTATGATTATTTATCTGGATGATATTTTGTTTTTTTCTGATGATTGGGAGTCCCATGTGAACCAGGTCAGGATGGTGTTTCAGGTTTTGCGGGAGAATGCTCTATTTGTGAAGGGCTCAAAATGTATCTTTGGGGTACAGAAGGTTTCTTTTTTGGGTTTTATTTTTTCCCCTTCTACTGTGGAGATGGACCCAGTTAAGGTCCGTGCCATTCATGACTGGACTCAGCCCACGTCTGTTAAGAGCCTGCAGAAGTTCTTGGGCTTTGCTAATTTTTACCGTCGTTTTATCGCTAATTTCTCCAGCATGGTTAAACCTTTGACAGATATGACCAAGAAGGGTTCTGATGTTGCGAATTGGTCTCCTGCGGCCGTGGAGGCCTTTCGGGAGCTGAAGCGTCGGTTTACTTCAGCGCCAGTCTTGTGCCAGCCGGATGTCTCTCTTCCCTTCCAGGTTGAAGTTGATGCTTCTGAAATTGGTGCAGGGGCTGTTTTGTCGCAAAAAAGTTCTGCTGGCTCCGTGATGAAGCCATGGGCCTTCTTTTCAAGGAAATTTTCGCCTGCTGAGCGGAACAACGATGTTGGTAATCGGGAGTTGTTGGCCATGAAGTGGGCATTTGAGGAGTGGCAACATTGGCTTGAGGGAGCTAGACATCGTGTGGTGGTCTTGACTGATCATAAAAATCTGATTTACCTCGAGTCTGCCAAGTGCCTGCATCCTAGACAGGCCCGTTGGTCGTTGTTTTTCTCCCGTTTTGACTTTGTGGTCTCGTACCTGCCTGGTTCGAAGAACGTGAAGGCTTATGCACTTTCTAGGAGTTTTGTGCCTGATTCTCCGGGAGTCTCTGAGCCGGCTGGTATTCTCAGAGAGGGAGTAATTTTGTCTGCCATTTCCCCAGATTTGCGACGAGTGCTGCAAAAATTTCAGGCTGATAGGCCTGATCGTTTTCCACCAGAGAGATTGTTTGTCCCTGATGGATGGACCAACAGAGTTATTTCTGAGGTTCATTCTTCGGTGTTGGTGGGACATCCTGGGATTTTTGGTACCAGAGATTTGGTGGCCAGGTCCTTTTGGTGGCCTTCCTTGTCGTGGAATGTGCGTTCTTTTGTGCAGTCCTGTGGGATTTGTGCTCGGGCTAAGCCTTGCTGTTCTCATGCCAGCGGGTTGCTTTTGCCCTTGCCTATCCCAAAGAGGCCTTGGACGCACATTTCCATGGATTTCATTTTGGATCTTCCGGTGTCTCGGAAGATGTCTGTCATCTGGGTGGTGTGCGATCGTTTTTCTAAAATGGTCCATTTGGTGCCCTTGCCTAAGTTGCCTTCCTCCTCTGATTTGGTTCCTTTGTTCTTTTAGAATGTGGTTCGTTTGCATGGCATTCCTGAGAATATTGTATCTGACAGAGGATCCCAGTTTGTGTCCAGATTCTGGCGATCCTTTTGTGATAAGATGGGTATTGATTTGTCTTTTTCGTCGGCTTTTCATCCTCAGACTAATGGCCAGACCGAGTGAACTAATCAGACGTTAGAGACTTATTTGAGATGTTTTGTTTCTGCTGATCAGGACGACTGGGTTACCTTTTTGCCACTGGCCGAGTTTGCCCTTAATAATCGGGCTAGTTATGCCACCTTGGTTTCACCCTTTTTCTGCAACTCTGGTTTTCATCCTCGTTTCTCCTCGGGTCAGGTTGAACCTTCTGACTGTCCTGGGGTTGATTCTGTGGTGGATAGGTTGCAGCGGATTTGGAACCATGTGGTAGACAATTTGAAATTGTCACAAGACAAGGCCCAGCGGTTTGCCAACCGCCGCCGCGGTGTGGGTCCCCGACTTCGTGTTGGGGATTTGGTTTGGTTGTCTTCTCGGCATGTTCCTTTGAAAGTCTCCTCTCCTAAGTTCTAGCCTCGCTTTATCGGTCCTTATAAGATTTTGGAAATCCTTAACCCGGTGTCTTTTCGCTTGGACCTTCCAGCGTCTTTTGCTATTCATAATGTGTTCCATAGGTCCTTGTTGCGGCGGTACGTGGTGCCTATGGTTCCTGCTGTTGAGCCTCCTGCCCCGGTTTTGGTTGAGGGCGAGTTGGAGTACGTGTTGGAGAAGATTATGGATTCTCGTATCTCTAGACGGAAACTCCAGTATTTAGTTAAGTGGAAAGGCTATGGTCAGGAGGATAATTCCTGGGTTGTCGCCTCTGATGTTCATGCGGCTGATTTGGTTCATGCCTTTCACGCTGCTCATCCTGATCGCCCTGGGGATCTTGGTGAGGGTTCGGTGACCCCTCCTCAAGGGGGGGGTACTGTTGTGAACTGTGTTTCTGGGCTCCCTCTGGTGGTCACTAACGGTATTGTGTTAGGTATGTCTTGTTGCAGGCCTGAGCTCCAGCTGTGTCGTTAAGCAGCGGGTGTTTCCTATTTGAGTCTCCTCTGGACTCAGTCTCTTGCCTGGCATCGTTGTATCCAGACCTATTTGGTCTCCTCCGGATTCCTTTCAGTCTGCCTCATGCAAGAAAAGCTAAGTCTGTTTTGTACAATTTGGATCGTTTGCATTATTCATTGTTTTTGTCCAGCTTGCTTTACATTTGATTTTTGACTCGCTGGTAGCTCTAGGGGGCTGATATTCTCCCTCCACACCGTCAGTCGATGTGGGGGTTCTTGAATGTTCAGCGTGGATGTTTTGTAGGGTTTTCTGCTAACCGCATAGTCCACTATCTATTTTCTGCTATCTAGACTATTGGGCCTCACTTTGCTGAATCTAGTTCATCTCTACGTTTGTGTTTTCCTCTTGCCTCACCGTTATTATTTGTTGGGGGCTTTCTATATCTTTGGGGTTCAATTTCTCTGGAGGCAAGCGAGGTCTTATTTTTTCCCTCTAGGGGTAGTCAGTTCTCCGGCTGGCTCGAGACGTCTAGAACCAACGTAGGCACGTTCACCGGCTACTTTTAGTTGTTTGTGTCAGGATCAGTTATGCGGTTAGCCCAGTTTCCACCTCCCTAGAGCAGTATTTATATTTTTGCTATCTTGCCGGAATATCAGAGATCCTCTGCCATTGGGATCATAACACATGGGGAACACTTGTGCCGTGCCAGGGTGGAACTGAACTCCAGCCACCATAATGTTCACTCACTGTGCCATCACTGAAATGTAGCCACCCTGCACACAAGTGCTTGTCCATGTGTCGGTTGTTAAGTGGACAATCCCAGTAATGGCATTTTATAAGGGCATGGGTAATGTCCCTGGACACGTGCTGGTATAATGCTGGGACACCACAATGTGGAGAAAAAGTGACGGCTGGGGACCGAGTACTGAGGGACTGCTGCTGCCATGAGTTGGCAGAAATACTTGATGTCAACAAACCTAAATGGCAAAATATCCTTGCAAGCAGCTTGCAAATGCGCCCCTTTAGCATTTGGACCTGTGGGTGGGTGGCTGGAATATTTCTCTTTAACTCCAATGCCTTGGATAGGGACAGCTGAACACTGCTGTGTAAAGGTTTTGGAAGTGTCAGATTATGGTGCTTCAGAATGTGCAAGGAGAGGTGCAGGGCTGGAGGCATTTGTGGCAGTGTCAAGTACAGGTGACTGGGAAGGGAGGCAGTGGTGTTACCCACTGGCACTGCTGACACCAATAGTGGACCCTGACATTTGGCCCATCAAGTTTCTTGTTTAGGTGACATGTGCCTGATATCACTGGTGGGGGTTAGGCTCTTAGTTGTTAGGCCCCTGCTGATCTTGGCATGACACATGTTGCAAATGACCTTTTTTTGTCTCAGAACTCTCTTTAAAAAAGTCCCAGACTGTGGAATACCTAACTTTTTGACGGAGAAACTCAGGAGTGTTAGTGCTGTGCGGAACAGTTGCTCACTTTGTAACTCTGGTCACACCAGTGCCTCTTCCTGTCTTTTCGTGCTGCCCATCCCTCCCTCTCATCACTGCTGGCCTCACTCTGCCTTCCAGATTTGCATGTTGGGTCAGTGACGTCATCATCCACCACCTCGTCTTCCACCGCCACACCCCGGTTCGCCTGACTTGGTGACTTAACAACACCTTGACTTATCAGCAACTGTGTCTCATCATCATTTTCCCTCTTAGATGAAATTTGCTGTTCCCCACCATCATTTTCTTGTTGCCGTGGCTGCTCTAAGTGCATGACAATATAGTCAATTTTTTTACCCAAAAAATAAAAAATGTGGTCAACTGCCACAGCTATATATTTAGCAATGGACTGCCAAGCTCTAATCCCTGTCTAAAGACTGTATTCAGCCACTCTCTCTCCCTCCCTATGCTAAATGCAGAATGTATCTGATACAAACAGCAAGGCTCAAGAAGGCCTGTTAGTATGTACCAGAGCACTGAGCGTTGTGGCGCCAGTGTTTTTATAATCCCTGATGATGCCATACGGCCAGCCATTTACAGTAATGCCACGACCAAGATGGCTACGGCATTACAGTGACTTGCAGGCAATCCTTGCATCCTTATTGGCTGTTTAACAGACACCAAACATGCGGGGATTCAAGTTTGAAATCACTCTTGTGATATCCATGTATCACTGAGCACATTCACTCATCCCTATTTATGACAAATTCTGCTTGAAATTGAAAAATTTTCAGCAAACCCAGCAGCAGTAGCATCAGAAACTGTGACTACAGCAGAGGATTTACATAAAAATGATCTTCCCTTTTATATCAAAAATAATGGAAACTTATGGATTTTGTTATTTATCTAGGATTGTATGTTTTCTTTGTACAAAAAACACTGGACACTGATTAAACATGCTCTAATTATACAAATATTAGAAAACAAACTTAGGTACATTTGTGTTCAAAAGTACTTGTTTGGGATTTTGTAGCCACTCATATGAAAAACTGAAAGCTTCTGTTAACTTCTTTAATGCAATACTGGGCTGGCTAATTGTGTTTTGCAATCTGATAAAGCAGACATAGGGACAAACCATCATTTAAAGCCACTTTCTTTATTTTGTGGTATTTTCTGATGTTTTTGAACCAAATAAATAAATAAAAATTTTTGGGTGCAAAATAATAAAAATAGTTTCCATTTCTTTAACCAGTTTTTCAGCCTTTTTTTTGCACCAAAAGTTTCAAATTCTTTATAAGGTTGAAAAAAAGTGACAAATTAAAAATTCCTCCAGAAAACTTACGGTACTTGAAGGGTGAACTGGAATGATATGCGCCCAAAAAATGTGATATACGGCTAAAGTTACTTTTTAGAAATCAATCTAAAATATCTAAGCAAAGCTGAAGATGAAAATGTGACATATGGTTAAAGTTGCTTTTTAGGAATCAGTCTAAAATTGGATAAGCAAAGCTGTAGAGGAAGAATTTAAAAAAAGATTAAAAATGACAACTTAAAAGGTGGTGGTGGTGCAAAATGTATAGAAACAGAGATGCAAATACCATATTTTATGGACTATAAGGGTATGTGCACACGTTGCGGATTCCATTGCGGATTTTTCTGTGCAGATTCTGCAGAATCTGCAGGTAAAATGACCTGCGTTTTACCTGCGGATTCCCTGCGGGTTTTTGGCGGATTTTGTGCAGATTTTGTGCGGATTTCACCTACGTTTTTACACCTGCGGATTCCTATAATGGAATAGGTGTAAAACGCTGCAGAACTGCACAAAGAATTGACATGCTGCGGAAAATAAACCGCTGTGTTTCTGCACGGAGTTTTCCACAGCATGGGCACAGCGGATTTGGTTTTCCATAGGTTTACATGGTACTGTACACCGCATGGAAAACTGCTGTGGATCCGCAGGGCCAAATCCGCTGTGGATCCGTAGCCAAATCCGCAACGTGTGCACATACCCTAAGACAGTGGACCAAAAGACGCACCCAAATTGAAAATAGGGGGTTGAAAATAGGAAAAAATATTGGTGATGCAACTTATAGTCCAATTTTTCTGTAGCTTACCAGGGGTGATGGCTGTGTAGGAATGGGATCCAAGGAGGCTGGTGGCAGCAGGATTGGGGCAATGCTGTGGGCCCTGGACTGGGAGTATGGGGTGTTCTGCTATGCAAGGCTGCGGAGGGTCCTGAGCTTTAAGAAAATGTCAGGGGAGTCCACTTCCTGTTGTTTTCAGTGCCTCTTACTCTGTGTATGTGCTGCCTCCGGCCGCCATTTCATTTCTCAACACTGAAAGCAAAAAGTAGAAACCAATTACATTTTCTTACAGCCCAGGGCCCGCCACATCTTCAAAGCTCTGAACACTCACTCGTCCCAGCCCAAGGCCTGCAGCATTGTTCCACATCTGCCGCTGCTACCACTATAGCTTCCTGCAGTAGCGACCCGACCTCCTGGGACCCCACTCCACCACAGCCGCCACCCCACAGTAAGCCACATTTGGATTATAAGATGTTTCCCCATTTTCCCCCAAAATATGGGGGGGAGAGTGTATCTTATAATCCAAAAAATAACATACTAAAACAACTAGAATGCAGAAAATTACCCCAGAAAACTGGAGCAATAATTATGACTTAAGGCTTCGATATGGCTAATCTCATAAAAAATCCAGATGACATTTAGTGAAATGTCCCCTTTGTATTCTTGCTCCCAGGTTTACACCATATAAACAACCCATTTTCATGTGCCCTATTATGGCATATACACATTGAGTTAGAGTTCAATAAATAGTATTACAAAATATCATTTTTAAGATATTCACAATACATACTGTTAGGGTTGGTGGATTGCACTAAATGAAAATAAACTATAAAGTGCAATCACAACCCGTCCACCATGCAGAGATGTAAAACTGCTGCTAGTGTAAATAATGACGGATAAAAAACTAGTGAACGTTCCTCCTTAAACACACTGAGTAAACTCCACCCAGTGTGAATGGAACACAGAAAACTAAACCCAGGTACTACACAGAGTTTTCACAGGGAAAGTAGTGCCTACTCAGCTAACCACTGAGAGGTACAGGAACAGTGGAAGGAAAGTAGCAGTTCAGGTAGCCACCAAGGGGCACAGGGAAAATAGGAAGTTTGCAATACCCTGTTAGAACAACTGCGAAAAAACACGTGGGTTGAACTTGCGCTGTGGTGCAATACCCTGTTTGCCCCACATGGAAGTATAGCATACACACGGGATAGAAACAGATAGCAAAATCTCAGTCAGCAAGAACACGGAGCAAACCTCCTCTCCGAAGGAGCCGGAATTCTATTGGTTTGATGCCAGCCCTGAACTCACATAGCCAATCTACTCTCCGGAGGTGCCGGAATTCTAATGGCACAGGGCCAGTCCTGAACACTTGCTGACACAGATCACTGATGTTCCACTTGTAGCTGATATGGTGCAAAACACAGAAAATGCACAGACAGAGCGGTAGCGTATCCACCCACACACACCAAACACCAGTGACACTAGCACACCCGACGCTTTGCTGAAAGCCCTTTTTGCCCCAGGCTGCACCACAAACACTCACAACCAATCAGACGGGGCATCGCCCATGGGCCAATCCAGAGCTGCCACATCACCAGAGCAGAAAGCATCCAAGCAAGAATGACAAGACGCCACATCACAGACATGCTCAGTAAGGTGATCTCTGGATTTAGACTCCAGAGAGTGGGGCTGCCTCTGTATACCACTCGTTACCATAGAGCCAGCAGTAACCACACGAATAACAGGAGCCTGAGCAAGATGCTGGGACCAACATCTGCACTAAGCAGCAGACCCAGCAGCCGGACCTGCATGGGAAACCAGAGCAACAAACAGTGTCTGCGATACATCACACCCCGGCAGGGAAGTCCCATCCTCTAACACATACACCTCCCTTTCAGTCACTCTCCATTTAAAAGGATGGAGTCAGTTCTACTGGCAATTATTCACTAGTAACACATATGCTACTACAGTACAATTAATAAATCTATTGAATGAAAGTGTAGAAGGTGTCTTGGTAGTGGGGTCTGGCCACTACATCTGGCCAATAGCTGGCATGCCTACAGGTAATTATAATCTGAAAACACCCCCTGTTTCACCATTGGCTCAGATGGCTACTCTGTCCCACCCATGCAGTTCTGCCTCTTCATATTGGCTGATAAAAAAAATACCAGCCTATAACAGCCTCACCATGAAAACAGTGTATGAAGAATTTATTTTCATTGCAGCATGAGCTGAGCTATTATTAAATACAGGTTACCAAAATATGATTGATTATGGGGTCATTGCCACTTATAGACTAAAGTAGATGATGATTAGAAAGGTGGAATTCCTAAAATGTTGCAAAATCGTGCAAAACAATTTGGTGCACATATAATCACTCTAGGAGGAAATTGGAGTAAATTTACGATATATTTATTAACTTTTCAAAAATTTGCCACAGATGAAACAGGCCAAAACAATTGGAAATCCTAAACCCCACCTACAGTGTCAAGCTAGTAAATACCTACATTTAAAATACATTTCTTAATAAAAGATGAAAATGGAAAGATGAACTCAATGAACATATTAATGAAGCCTCAAAACACTTAGAACTTGACAAAAAAATACATGTACAAATGCAGTAAGCAATTGAGCTACATGTTTTAGACAAAAGAGAAAGGGAAAGGACTTGGACCTGAATTGTCATCTCATGTATAGAAACTGCTCCTTCATTTGACATCATGCAGTGGCCAAAGTAAGCCGACAAATGGATGGTGCAAACGTAGACTAGATAGTCTAAAGGTGTAGTCAAAGAAGTCTTTGGCACCATTTAACTGAACAACTGTGAGCAAAGACACTGTGAGTATAGGAATTATGGTGGTGTCGAGCTCGTGAAACAATTTGTCATCCATATTATGTAATAATTAAGCATCACTCACCGTTACTAATTAAAAAATACCCCTTTAGTCCATTCTCTGGGACATGAATGCGGTCAGCAGCAGGTGATGCATGGAAAGTAGTGGACGACGGCTGTTTCAAGTTGGTGTAATGTTTTTACGGGTCGAGGATATTTGACGTAATTTAGTGACTAAAGTAAGCCAACAAATGGATGGTGCAAACTTAGACTAGATAGTCTAAAGGTGTGCCAAATTTTTGAAACAGAATTAGCCACTTTGGTAAATTTGGGGCATTTTAAGACTGTTTAGTTTATGTTTGACAGCTTTAGCAAATCAACCCCTATGTATTTTTGAAAAAGTATATTTCCTGCAATATCTTTGAAGAGTGAAAGGTCTAAAGCAGTGATCCCAACCTTATTTAGATGGTGAGAGGGTCATGGGCCACATCCTGCCCCCTCCTCCACTATAGTATTGAAATCATGCTCCTTCCCCCTTCAAAGTAGCATCAATCACCTCCTCCTCCATCTAAAATCTCCCAAGGCCAGAGTCTGCGCATCCACATCTGCTCTCCTGTGTTGGGCTACTAAAAAAAAGTCACCATGCTCTTTATAGCTGTTTGCTAGTAGCTGCGAGCCACATATCATGGACTCATGAGCCATAGTTTGGTGACCACTGGTCTAAAAGCTCAAAATTACAGGACACCTGAAAACACTTTCTATTTCTGTCTATGAGTGGGCATCATGATAATCACATCCTAAAAAAACAATACTAATTGGTTTGGATAACTTGAACACACTCAGCGACTTCTCTCAGCAGCACTGAATAATTTCTTAGAGGACAGTAGCATCCTTTGCATCTCTGATGAGATATAATGAAAATCTACATATTTCAGCAACCAAGGGGTTAAGCAAAGCAAAAGTGCAGGTTAGGGACATTATATAATCTAAATGATTAATTTGCATGAAACACAACGTAAGATATGTTTTTCCGCAATATGCAAGTGAATGTAGATTACGGTGCACAGAGAGGTCATACTACCATACCTTTCCTATATATGCTAGAGCTACTGTAGGCTGACAGAGTAAAAAAAGGTAAAAAGAAAAAAATGTTTGAATTAATTATTAATTGTAAAAGATTTTCCCTTTCAAAATTTTCACTGGTTGCAAAATAGTTAATTAAGTTTTACGTGCCTGCAAACATCTGAGCGGATGCATTAATTAGGTAAAGTGTGTTAGAGTTGCTGTTTTGCATATAAACAAATATGGACATGTGCAGCTTGGATGATTTAATACGGGGTGAAAGAAGTAGCTTCTTGTAAATCCAGTTAATAGGAAAAATTAATACCCTTCTGCCTTATTCAGCACGTTGTTAAAAAGGTCATATTCATGTCAGTCATATTTCATTGCAGCAATATTAACCCATTCATTGAGGATGTAGGAAAATATAACTTGCAAATTGTAGATATTTTAACTGACTGTTTAGTATATGGAGCATACCTCAAATTATACCGTAGGGCTCTGTAAGGTTAATGAAGTTTCTGGAACTTTACAATTGTATTTTTTAAGGATAGGCCATTAGTATTTAATGGGTGGTGGTTTGTCTTGTTACTTGCCCTTAGATCAGCTGAATGAACAAGCCAAGGTGAAATGTGTTCCCTTTGTTGTTTACTTATGCACAGAGCCATACATATGGTGTGCCTTGTCTTCAGCTCAGTCCCATTCACTTTAAGGAGTTGGTCACAACTTTACTTTCCTGTGAACTAACTGCCATAGATAAGCTCTTCACTAAATACCTTGCTGTGACAAATCCTTCTGTGACCTGATCTGTTACCTAAGATCTCCTGGTCACATGATCTCTGGCTGAGAATCTCCTGCTTCCTTCGATGTCCCGTCAGATTCTCACTCACTTTTGGGCTCTAGAAACTGACAAGTGGGCACAGATGGGTGGGACTTTACACAGAGGTGGGTGTGGTTGGGCACACAAGTGGTCAGGGCTACATTCAGGATGGCTCTGTTCCTGTGAATGATGCCAACTCTCCCTGCAGACTCAGCTCTCTCCACTCTGTTTGTATACAGCAGGGTGTATATTTATGTACTCACACACTACTGCATGCCCTGTGCAATCTACAGTGGCATGTAAAAGTTTGGGCACCCCTGGTCAAAATTACTGTTATTGTGAATAGTTCAGCTAGTTAAAGATGAAATGATCTCTAAAAGGCCTAAAGTTAACCCCTTTTCAACCTTAGACGTAGAGGTATGTCTAAAGTTGCCTCCCCCTATTTGCTGCAGGCTTCAGCACTGAGCCCACAACTTTTCTGGCACATATCAACTGATTTCATTAGTTGAAATGTGCCCCTAACATCCGCGGGTGGAATCTCAATCCACCCACGGCTTTTAACCTGTTAAATGCCACTGTCAAATGCCACTAACACAATCGTACCGGAAGCACGAAACTGATCGCCCCCATTGGCGCCCGTGTCACATGAATGTGGGTTGCAGATGGGTTGGCATGACAACCCGGGGTCTGCAAGAGATCCCTGTCATTGTCATTGCCAGATAGCTATGAGCACCGCCCAGTGGTTGAGGCTAATAGCAAGTGACAATTTTTGCTACACAGAGCAGGGCTGAACACGGAAAAAAAAACTATTGTAGAATTGCACTTTTCTTGAAATTTCACCAAACTTTGATTTTTTTTCCCATTTTCCTGAACACTCTATGGCAAAACCAATGGTGTCGTTCTAAAGTACAAATTGTCCTGCATAAAACAAGCCCTCACATGGCCATATTGATGGAAACATTAAAATGTTATGGTTATGGAGCAAAAAATGGAAACTCAAAAACGGAGAAGCCCAAGGTGGTGAAAGGGTTAAAGATTACACATGTCCTTTGTATTTTAGACAAAAAAAAGTTTAATCTTGTACATTTTAGCTAAAGTTGAGCAAATTTGTTTGGATTCGGTTGCTGAATCTGCATTTGCCATATTTATGATACTGTATATTGGTACCCTAATCGAGCCGAATTTATGTTTGACGATCGGTTCCAAACATATTCGGTAATTTCTACTACCATTGACTCTAATGACGTTCGGCTTTGTTTGACGAATATTGCAAAAAACCCACAATAGTCACAGAAATAACTTGAAACTGACAAAAGTAATAATAAATAAAAGATTTATGAACATGAACAAATGAAAGTCAGACATTGCTTTTCAACCATGCTTCCACAGAATTAAAAAAATAAAACTCATGAAATTGGCCTGGACAGAAATGATGGTACCCCTGAAAATAATGTGACAAAAGGGACATGTTAAATCAACGCGTGTCAACTTACTAGCATTACAGGTGTCTACAATCTTGGAATCAGTGAGTGGGCTTGTATATAGGGCTACAGATTCTCAAGTTTGGTGACATAGTGTGTATCACACTCAATATTGACCAGAGGAAGCGATGGAAAGAGTTGTCTCAGGAGATTAGAAAGAAAATTATAGACAGACATGTTAAAGATAAAAGTTATAAGACCATATCCAAGCAGCTTGATGTTCCTGTGACTACAGTTGCCAGGGCCGGTGTCAGCACCCAGCGCACCCGGGCAAGTGCCGGGGCCCTGGTGAGACTGGGGGGCCCATAACGGTAAGACACAGTAGACACTTATTATGCTGACACTGATGGACAGCGCATCATGCGCTCCTGGGGGGGCCCCCGAAGCCTGACTACATCATCATTCCTGAGTCTCCGACCCTCCCTCCCTGTGCTAGTGTGCTGTGTGCTGCACTGTCTGTGTGACTCCAGCCGGGACTCGGAGTCAGAGGCGGAGCTGGAGCAGTGGAGCCGGAATGCGGATATATGATTCTCAGCAGCAGGAGGTGGGACTCCCTGACTAGAACAGGAATACTCACCAATCACCTCCATGGGGATAGAAGAGTCACTTCCAGGCTGGCGGTCTTCACTTCCGGGTGAGAGTGAGGAGCTCATCATCCTAAGAAGAGCAGCGCAGCGCTGACACACACAGCAGATCGTCACGACATGGTCCGGGACCGGCGTCCACCGTCCAGTAGTTCCAGCGCAGCGAGGAGCAGAAAGAGGAGCAGCAGCATTCGTCAGTGAGTGCATGCATGTGCAGATCCTGTGTCCACAATGGTCGGGGGCGACGGCGATGGCATGGTGGTGGGTGAGTGAGAGTCGACTCGTGACTGGTGACTGAGTGACGTCACGTGACATTAAAGTGAAGCAGTGTGACTGACTGTCTTCCTTTCAAGTTCCTGGTCCCAAGCATTGCGGGGGGAATGGATGCAGCCTGCCTGGGACTTGTAGTCAGAGTCCTACACTACACACACAGACCTCTACAGTATGGCATCTGATGATGCTGGGACAGGACTCGTGGACTACATACTACATGGCTGGCTGTGCTATATTATATACTACGTAGGCTGCCTGTGTTATATACTATGTGTGCTGCCTGTGTTATATACTACGTGGGCTGTCTGTGTTATATACTGCGTGGGCTGTGCTATATACTACATGGCTGTGCTATATACTACGTGGCTGTGCTATATGCTACATGGCTGTGGTATATGCTACGTGGCCTGTGCTATATGCTACGTGGGCTGTGTTATATGCTACGTGGCCTGTGCTATATGCTACGTGGCCTGAGCTATATGCTACATGGCCTGTGCTATATGCTACGTGGCCTGTGCTATATGCTACGTGGCCTGTGCTATATGCTACGTGGCCTGTGCTATATGCTACATGGCCTGTGTTATATGCTACTTGGCTGTGGTATATTTCTCTGCTGTATCTGTGCATCATGAATCGTGGTATGTGTTAAAGAGGGGGCCCACTGAGACTCTTTCACCTGGGGCCCTCACAAACCTGGAGCCGGCCCTGACAGTTGCACATATTATATAGAAATTTAAGATCCATGGGACTGTAACCAACCCCCCTAGACATGGCCGCAGGAGGAAAATTGATGACAAATCAAAGAGACAGATAATATGAATGGTAACAAAAGAGACCAGAAAAACTTCTAAACTGATGAAAGGTGAACTTCAAGCTCAAGGAACATCAGTGTCAGATCGCACCATCCGTCGATGTATGAGCCAAACTAGACTTCATGGGAGATGACCAAGGAGGACACCATTGTTGAAAAAAAATCATAATAAAGCCAGACTGGAATTTGTCAAACTACATGTTGACAAGCCGCCAAGCTTCAGGGAGAATGTTCTATGAACAGAAGAGACAAAAATTGAACTTATTTTCAAGGCACATCAGCGCTATGTTCACAAATGGAAAAATGAAGCACATCAAAAAAAGAACACTGACCCTACTGTGAAACATGGAGGAGGCTCTGTTATGTTCTGGGGCTGCTTTGCTGCAATGGCACAGGGTTTCCAGAATCTGTGCAGGATGCAATGAAATCTCTAGACTATCAAGGGATTCTAGAGAGAAATGTGCTGCCCAGTGTCAGAAAGCTTGATCTCAGTCACAGGTCATGGGTATTGCAACAGGATAATGACCCAAAACTCACAGCTAAAAACACTCAAGAATGGGTAAGAGGAAAAAAATGCACTATTCTGAAGTGGCCTTCTTTGAGCCCTGACCTAAATCCTACTGAGCATCTTTGGAAAGAGCTGAAACATTCTGTCTGGAAAAGGCAACCTTCAAACACGAGACAACTGGAGTTGTTTGCTCTTGAGGAGTGGGGCAAAAATACCTGTGTAGAGGAGCAGGAGTCTCATTGACGGTTACACGAATCGTTTGATTGCAGTGATTGCCTCGAAAGGTTGTGCAACAAAATATTAAGCTAAGGGTACCCTCTTTTCTGTCCAGGCCTATTTCATGAGTTTTATTTTTTTTTTAATTCTGTAGAAGCATGGTTGAAAAGCAATGTCTGACTTTCATTTGTTCATGTTCATAAATCTTTTATTTATTTTTACTTTTGTCATATTCAAGTTATTTCTGTGACCATTGTGGGTTTTCCTGTAATTAAAAGAGGGGTACTAACAATTTTGACCAGGTGTGTATATTCATGTACCTTGTAAAAAAGGCTTTCTTTGCGAGTAAAGCTGGAAATTTCTCCAATTTAGAAGTCATTCAGAAATAAAATCTGTACTAAATCCATTCATCTATTCACATAGAAGACTGCCAGCATAGGGATCAGTTTTGATTGATATTGCTGTGGCATCTATACTTATTTTCTTATGAGATTAGATGCTAAATAGTATCACTATGCTCGGTGTACTCGACGAGCACCGAGTATTTCCGGGATTATTCGGCTGAAGCTCGGGTTTCCTCCTTTTAATTTTAGCGCTTTTAAGAGCGCCAATCAGCATGCAGGGATAGTCTGCCATGCACTGTAATACTGCAGCCATCTTTATTGTGGTATTACAGTGATTGGCTTGCCGTACGGCGTCACCATGTCTGTAAGAGACCTGGCACTGCCCTGCTAAGTTTATTCTTCTCCGGACTCAGCTAGTGTAGGGAGAGTTGCTGCAGAGAGGGCCAGATTTGTTCTTTTAATAGTTAGTGTGGGTCTGCTAGAGTTTTTTTTTTGCAGCTTATACCTGCTCATTATATTACAAAGCAATCTATAGCCCCCTTTTTTCTACATTTATTTGCTTGGTCACGCTGCAGACTACAAACAGGTCATTGCAATACAAGAGCGTGAAAATCTAACAATTTAAAAAAATAATAATAATTTGTCCCAGGCATCAGATGTCAGTGCATAGAAAAATCTGACCTTTTTTCGGTACTATATAATTTTTTGTATCGTCTGTTAGGGGTCGAGTTCCCGCTGCTGCACAGGGGGAATCTTGAACCACCTCCGCTGCGATCTCCCATTCTTCTCCAGCCACAGTGGAGCCTGCTTAGCGGAAACATCAGTCCCAGTGCCTGACTCAGGCAGATACTCTGCGCTTGGTTATTGTTACCCTTCCAGGCTCAGCCATTGTAGCCAGTACTGGTCAGCGGCGAGCAGATCCTTCTGGGACTAAGTCTTGCTTTTCTCCTTCAGAGCATGCACAAGGGAAGACCTCTCATTCGAGGTCGGGGGTCACATGCCCAGGTCCTGTAGCAGTTCCAATTGGTCCACTAGGAAGGTCCTGAAGAAGCTGCAACTATAAAAGGTTCGCATGGCTGCACGGCCATGCGCTAGTATCATATGTTTATGGCTAATGCCAGTGAATGCTCTACGACTCTGGTTACATGTGGTGTGTCTAGATCTGGGACTGTACACTCTGGCAGGCAGCTAGCATCAGTGGGGGCAATTAGCCGCTTGGCTTAGCATCTGGTTTCTTCATGAGTGCAGTTAGCACAGAAGAGTTCCAGAGCAAACACAACCCTAGTTAGGGTATTACTCTCTGAGTAACTTGCGACTCTGTTAAGCAACAGAGCTCACTACCATTTCACATGGGGTGAAGTCGAACCCACATGTGAGTTCAGTGTCCATTCGCCATTTCATAGCAGCAGGTACCATCTCTGCACGGTGGACCCAGGGCTGCGAACGCACCTCATATCTATCCCTTTATTTGGTGCATTTCGCTAGACCTAACAGTATACTAGTGCCAGGGTCTGGCTAGTAATGGCGGACGAACAGCAACTGCTGCGGGACATCAGCAGCTGGAGGGCAGGTTAGCGGCTCGCGAGCGCACAAACTCAGCTGTGGATGTTGCCGCCGTAGCTGTTCAGGCTGCTAGGGTGCCTGCAGCAAGTTAGTCCACTGCCACCCCTGTACCGAACTTATCTCGCCTCCCGCTGCCAGATAAATTATCTGGTGAAAGCCAATCATATAGGGGTTTCGTGAGCCAGTGAGCAATACACCTCGAGCTCCTGGCTGCACGTTTTCCCACAGAGTGGGCAAAGGTGGGATTTATTATATCTCTCCTGTCGGACAGGGCGTTGGAGTGGGCTACGCCGCTGTGGGAGCGTGGAGATGTGGTGCAGAGTGCTCCGCTGTTCCTGAGCACTTTGAAACAGGTCTTTTTAGGATCTCGAGTCACCCATGATACAGCGCTCCAACTGTTGGCATTGACTAAGGGCTCGTCCATGGTCAGCCATTTTGTTGTCCTCTTCTGGACTTTAGCATCTGAGCTGGAGTGGTCAGATAAAAGCCCTCATCCCTGTATTTTGGAGGGGGCTGGCTGACCATGTGAAGGATGCTTTGGCCACTAGGGAGATTCCTGCCACACTGGAGGAGCTAATAGCGGTATCAACTTGCATAGACCTTCGCTTTAACGAGCGAAGGTTGGAGCGAGCCTAGTGTAGGCAGAGGTTTCGGCTGGCTCCCACCTTCACCAAACCTTTGGAGTCTCCGGTCCAGGCACCTGAGTCACAAGAGGCCCTGGAGGTGTCACGAGCGGGATCTAAGTCCCGGACCGCTCGGGCACTCAAGGTCTGTCATGTCTGCCGGCGGTCAGGACATCTTGTCTCCAGATGTTCCCAGTGGTTGGGAAAATGCCAACATCTAGTGGTTGTAGGAGGTTGTACACTAGACACGGCGACATTTTCCTCCAAACTGTCCTTTAAGGGGACAATTACCATAGGCCCATCCACTCATACGGTAGAGCTTTGCGTGGATTCTGGGGCGGAGGGCAATTTTATGTCATCTGCCTTCACCCAATGACACGCAATACCCCTGGTGATGCTCGCCAAACTAGTCACCGTACGAGTGGTGAATGGGTCGACACTGCCCTCACAGATAACACACCAGACCATCCCATTTACTCTTTCTATGTCGCCATCTCATAAGGAGATTATTTCCTTACTCGTTATTCCTGAGGGAATTGATGAGGTCCTGTTAGGGATACCTTGGCTACGGTACCACTCCCCACATATAAAGTGGTCCACAGGCAGAATTTTGGGATGGAGTGAATCTTGTGAGAGTAGATGTCAGAGGGAGTGCGATCATGTTGCTACTACTGAGGTACCCGCAGATCTTTCCTCTCTCCCCAAACACTATTGGCCCTATGTGGACGTGTTCTCCAAAAGGGCTGCGGAGACCCTTCCACCTCACTGCCCCTATGACTGTCCTATTGACCTCTTGCCTGGGGCTGAGCCTCCTCGGGTCGAGTCTATCCGCTATCTCTCCCGGAGATGGAGGCAATGTCTCAGTACATCCAGGAGAATCTGGCAAGAGGATTCATTAGGAAGTCAGTGTCACCTGCAGGGGCGGGGTTCTTCTTCGTGCATACATCCATGCATAGACTATAGGGATCTTAACACCATCACTATTAAGAATAAATACCCTCTGCCCCTGATATCTGAGCTCTTCGATAGCCTTTGGGGAGCAAGGGTATTTACTAAACTAGATCTGCGGGGTGCTTACAACCTGATGGAAAACGGCTTTTAACACCAGGGATGGGCACTATGAATACCTGGTGGTGCCCTTCGGGCTCTGTAATGCCCCAGCCATTTTCCAAGATATTGTGAATGATATCTTCCGGGATATGCTCACCACCTCAGTTGTAGTCTATTTGGATGATATTCTCATCTACTCTCCAGATATTGACTCCCACCAGAGAGATGTTTGCAATGTCTTCAACCTCCTTCAGGCAACCTCCCTCTATGCCAAGTTGGAGAAGTGTGTGTTTGAGCAGGAGTCTTTGCCTTTCCTGGGCTAGATCATCTTGGCCCAGGGATTGGCTATGGATCCTGCCAAGCTACCGGCTGTTATGGACTGGCAGGAACCCCATTCTCTCAAAGCAGTGCAGCGCTTTATGGGGTTCATTAACTATTATCACCAGTTCATTACTCACTTCTCAACTTTGGTAGCTCCCCTGGTTGCCCTCACCAAGAAGCAAGCAAATCCCAAATTGTGGTCGGAGGAGGTCTCCAAGGCCTTCCTCTCTATTACGTCCCATTTTGCTCTCCCATTCTACATCGCCCCGATGTAGATAAGCTGTTTATAATGGAGGTGGATGCCTCATCTGTCGGTGCAGGAGCAGTCCTCTTCCAAAAGGATGCTCATGGTTGGAAGCATTCTTGCTTCTTTTTCTCCAAGACATTTACACCCTCGGAGAGGAATTACTCCATTGGGGACAGGGAGTTGCTAGCTATGAAATTGACCTTCTTGGAGTGGAGACACCTACTGGAGGGGGCTCATTTTCCCTTCCAAGTGTTTACCGACCACAAAAATTTGGTTTATTTGCAGACTGCCCAGCGGCTAAACTTTCGCCAGGCTAGATGTTCCCTGTTCTTCTCCCGGTTCCTCTTTACTCTCCATTATCTTTCCGGGGAGAAGAACATCTGTGCCGATGCTCTCTCTCACTCCGTGGTGTCTTCAGTGTAGGAGGAGGAGGAGCCTCAGCTAATTGTCCCTTCTGAGAGCCTGAGGACCGTGGCCCCGGTTTCGCTAGAGTCTGTGCCCCCCGGGCAAGAATTTTGTGCCATCTAATTTGCGACAGGAGGTTCTCTCTTTGGATCACTCGTCCAGGGTGGGTGGACATTTTGGCACCAAGATGACATCTGAGCTTCTGGCAAGGACATACTGGTGGCTGCATATGGCCTGTGATGTCGTTGATCATAATCAGGCGTGTGTCTCCTGCACCAAGAATCGGTCTCCTCGGCAACGACCCTCAGGGCTACTTTACCCCCTGCTGGTGGCAGACAGGCCCTGGGAGATGGTCGGGATGGACTTCGTGGAGGGCTTACCCAAGTCTCGTAGCTGCACCGTTATCTGGGTAGTCACCGACCATTTTTCCAAAATGGTGCACTTGGTGCCGCTTCCACAGTTACCTTCTGCATGGGTCTTGGCAGCGTTGTTCATTAAACATGTTTTCCGTTGTGAAATCTTCTAGATTAAATCATGACTGGAAAAGCCAGAGGATGTGCACGGCGCCAGTACTCACAACTACTGAAGCCGAGTGTTCCTTTGCCGGATTCTGACAATCCATCACCTACTAATATTGAACTTGTTGGACGAGTACGTCAAAAAGGAGACCCTGCAGTTTCTGGAACAAAAGCTAGATATTTTAATATTTCTGCTGTATTTCAAGAGGTATGAGACTAGTGTTATCTTGTGGATTGATATGAGCCAGAAAGTCCTTCAAAGTGAAACTGTTCTGGATGTAATGTACAATTTGCAATTTAAAATTATAATATGCATTCTATGATGCTTACATACAAGAACTGATTGGCCAGATATGTACGGACTCAGGATAACCTGGCTTATGGTACCTGTGCTGCCCCGGGTCCAGAACTGTCAAGGCTGCGTCCCCTGTTTCCCAGGGGAAGGTATAGGGGAATGGACGGGCCCCATTACCCAGGAAGAGGGGGAGTGTTTAGACAGGGATACTGGCCGGAAGCTGAGGGAAAAAACATGCAAAGCAGGAGAGAGTACCCAGCTGTCAGCGTGTGAGCAGCAAGGGGGGCAGTGCACTACTCACCCGAAGCACCGACGAACTGCAGCTGACAGACCCGGTGACCTAGAGGCAGGAGAGCCAGCTTAAGAGAAAGTGTGCACAACAGCAGAAATTTTTGGCGTGGACAAGCAGCGCATAAGAGGCTGACCAGAATGCTCTGTCCTTAGAGCACTGGCTCCTCAAAGGACTGTTCACGTTTGCTAATGAAAACTGGCAGAGAGAGAGGTGCCGTGTGCCCAGTGACCACTATAGAGTGAGGCGCCGTGTGCTCCATGACCATGAGTACAGCGCACATGTGCAGTAAAAAGAGCCAGTTCATGCCACGTGTTCAGCTTCGATAACCAATAATTATAAGGTACAGAAGAAAGACAGAGGACATTGATATGGTCAGCAACGTACTCCCTCACTCAGCATCTTCAAAATTTTGCAGTCCTTAGGAGAGTCCCCCGCACCTCAGGGCAATGGGAGGATCTGATAAAACTCTCCCAGAACTTTGCAAATGTTCCACTGCCTCTGCAGGATTGGAGTTGTGTCTCTCTCACCTGTACTCATTGCTTAGGCAATGAACTGTGTCTGTGACCTCTGCTGCCAGCGCTTTCAGATGGAAACTTTTTTAATAATTCTGCAAGAAAGGCCCTCTGGTCCTCCGACATTTTAGTACACCTGTCTGCCTGTGAAAAAAGAGATATAAAGTTCTCCTTGTAGTGTGGGTCTAGAAGTGTCACCAATCAGTATTACCTGTGAGTGCAAGACTAAGACAAAACAGTCAATACTTCCTTGTCCTCACCAAGAGGACAACTGACCATGCTCTCCTCCTCCTTGTCTTCAGGCCTCCACAACTTTCGACTAACCTCAGTACTATCATTGTAAATACATCATTGTAAATACACCCCTGTAGTTTTTATCTCCCCCACCTCATTGCAGATTTTAGGTTGTGACGAGCAGGATGTTTTTTTTGTTTAATTTATTGCTATCATTGTTACTTACAGTAGATTGTAAGTTGTGATGAGCAAGGTCATATTATTTGTCTTGAATTATTGTATTAATGTTATCATTGTTACTTAGGACTGTTGTGTTTTAAACTGTTAAACTGTAAATATATTTGTGCTTTATAAATAAATATAAATATTATTATTAGATCACAGACAAGCAGGATGGAGACATTAATTATGACTATTGCAGCCTTCTACTCTCTGGCCTCCCCTCTAGCACTCTTGCACCACTCCAATATATCCTAAACTCTGCTGCCTGAGTAATCCAACTTTCCCTCCTTTATTCCCCAGCCTCTCCTCTATGCCAGGCACTTCACTTCCTTCCTATTGCCCAGAGGCTACAATACAAAACACTAACTATGACATACAAATCCTTCCACAACCTGTCTCCTCTATACATCTGTGACATGGTCTCCCAATGTCCGACAGGATCATGGCTTCCTCTACACTAACTCAGTGTGTTATCATCGAAATGTACCATCCCTGCCCACAAGCACTTGTCCACGTGTCCGTGGTTAGGTGCACTTTCCAAGTAACAGCAATGTTGAGGTGCCGGGTACTGTTGTTGGACACGTGCTTGCTTGCGTAATGCCATGACAGCAGACTGGGAGAAATTGAGGTGGCTAGAGACCGAGTACCTGGTGATAGTCTCTGCCATCAGGTTGCAGAAAGCTTCTGTCTCCATTTTAAGTGCAAGCAGACGAGAAATGTTTGAATTTAGTACTGTGGCCAGTGTGTGACATTGGCTACGTATTTCCGCTTGATTTCCAAGGACTGGGGTATGTACAACTGAACGCTGAGCTGGGACAAGGATGTGGACGTGCTTGATGATGGTGGTAGTTGAGTTTGTGTGCAACTACAGATGCACAGGAGGAGGCATCTTTGCATGCACCATGGACAGGGGATTGGTTTGCATGCACAACAGCGGAAGAAGCAGTGGTATCACCCGCAGACACTGTTCATAGAGCCTGGTGCTCGGCCACAAAGTCAGGTGCTTTGCTGCCATGTTTGCTGGTGGTGCTTAGGCTGGTAGTTTTACTACCCCTACTGATGTGGGCATGGCCGGAGGTGCAAATGACCTTTTTGTGGCTATCGGAAGAGTCTTTAAAAAACAACCAGACTGTTAAGGGGACATTCAGTGTCTTGATCGCACACACCACATCCGGACCTCAAACCCTGTCTTTCGGTGTTCCCCAAGGCTCAGTTCTAGGACCCATACTCTTCTCCATCTACAACTTCGGCCTGGGACAATTCATGTAATGGCACGGGTTGCAATATCATCAGTATGCCGATGACACAAAGATCTACCTATCTGTACATGACATCACCTCCTTACTGACCAAAATCACACGTCTTCCCACTATTTCATCCTTCTTGTCTGCTTGCTTTCAAAAAGTGGACATGGACAAAATGGAATACATCATCTTTCAACCATCTCACGCTAAATAGACATGAGAGCTGTGGATGCATCATTCGGTACCACTTTAGTAAGAGGGAAAGTTTGCCCAAGAGAAAATGATTTGCCAGACATTCACAGCCTTTTATGCACAGTTTTTTCAGTGGTGATCTTCAACTACTTGGTGTGGATGTGGTAAATTTCAAAGTCGTCATCAATACCATCATTGCCCATATCTTGTAAAGAGGAAAACTGGTGTTTCCCAGGGTCGTGGTTATCTATGCTTAGTGGCATTCCTTTAACAGTGTTTGTTACACTAGAACAAATAATTTTTGACTGTGACACTTGGATATTATTGGTAATATATATGGGTGAAAATGAAGAAGCTTGGGCCACGGTTGTGTTTATATTTACAGAGGGTGCACCCCTCCTTAAACTAAGTATTTCACAATCATCCATCAGTTTGTTTGGTTTTACTCCAACACTGATCTGCTTTCTCTAATTCAGCATGTCACGAACATGTTGCACTTTGCCCTTTAGACAGACACTTGTGTCATTGGCACCATATTTTTGACGGGCATTTTTTAGGCCGAGTCACACAAATGCATCTATGACACCGATCTTCTCACGGGAATGAAACACATTCTGGTAATTGGTGGTGGGGTGGCTAAATGACTAATCATTGTAGGCTGTATCCTGGATCTCATACCTCCCATAGCCCCGGCTGTTATTAATCATGTATGTTCCTATTCCTGTCAGCACCCTGGCCCTTTTCCTGATCACTTCATCCAACGATTTGCCTGCCATTTTTTTACTAAAGACCTGCACCTTCCCAGCAGCAACTGTATAGGAAAACAATTGACAGTTTTGCAAGGTGTTTAAACAATTTTTAAATTTTTTTTTACCCCCTATGGGGAAATGTTTGTCAGCCCATACACATAGGTATGAGCATTTCAAGTCTTGGAGACCCGCTCCTTTAAATCATCACTTTTTTTAATGAGGCCTTCCTCCACATCTGATCATCCACCACTAGAGTTGAGCAACTTTTACTTTTTTAGGATCGAGTCGGGTTTCGTGAAACCCGACTTTGTCAAAAGTCGGGTCGGGTGAAATCGGCCGATTATTGCGAAAAGTCGGGGATCCGACTGAAACACGAAACCCAATGCGAGTCAATGGGGAAGCAAAGTCGGTAGTGAGTGGAGGACAGGAAAACACCTACAGTGCCCATTTTAATGCCAAAAACATCAATTATTGTTACTTAAGCTTGTCAATCTTAATTTGCCTTATAATAATAGTTAGGCATTGAAAATTGGGGGTCATTTGGTTAAAGTTGTGGGGGGTAGGGCTGGCTCAAATTTTCCGTGGGCCCAGGAAAAGCGGACTACGTCACGGTGGTGGAGCAGGGAGAGGTAAGTATTTCAACGTTGCAAGTGCTGTGATCCTGAGCAAACAGGGGGGGCACACTCTTTCGCATTGGCACTGGCACAGGGCCCCTCAAAGTATGGCGCTGTGTTGGACGGCAGGGGCGCCTCCCACCGGCAGAGACACTTTTGCGTACTAAGAGGGGCCCTGTGCCAGTGACGTCGCCAACGAGTATGCCCCCCCACCTGATGAAGGAACCTGCACTTTCATCTGCACCTTCCTCTTTGTCCCCGTGTAAGGTGGTATAGTATGCGGGAAGGGGAACCTGACTTTCAGCAGGGTCAGATTCTGGCTGTGTAGAGTGCAAGGGGAATGTAGTGGTCTGGGTCAATGTACCAGCAGACTCATCTAGCAGTGGCTGGGCAATGGGCAGGATGAGAAGGAAACACAGTTAATAGGCCCAAATAATGAAGTAGGCTAAATGCAGTTCAAATGTGGTTACAGGACTAAACAGGTGGCATTGCTTTGTTCAGTGGAAGACAACTGTAATGAGTGGCAGGCACAGTTAGTAGGGCCAAATAATAAAGTGGGCCAAATGCAGTTCAAAATTGGTAACAGGAGTAAACAGGCGGCAGTGCTTTGTTCAGTGGAGGAGAACAACAAGCAGCGCAGACACCGTTAGTAGGCCCAACCAAACAAGTAGGCCAAATGCAGTTTAATATTCGAAACAGGATGAAAATTGCGGCTCAGCATTGTTCAGTGGAGGAGAACCACAAGCAGCAGCAGACACCGTTAGTAGGTCCAACCAAACAAGTAGGCCAAATGCAGTTAAATATCTGATATAGGCTGAAAGCCTGAAAATTGAAGCTCAGCTTTGTTCAGTGGAGGAGAAAAGCAAGGAGCGGCAAACACCGTTAGTAGGCCCAACAAAACAAGTAGGCCAAATGCAGTTTCATATCTGATATAGCCTGAAAATTGAAGCTCAGCTTTGTTCAGTGGAGGAGAACAACAAGCAGCGGCAGACACCTTTAGTAGGCCCAACCAAACATGTAGTCCAAATGCAGTTAAATATCTGATATAGGCTGAAAGCCTGAAAATTGGAGCTCAGCTTTGTTCAGTGGAGGAGAAAAGCAAGGAGCGGCAGACACCGTTAGTAGGCCCAACCAAACAAGTAGGCTAAATGCAGTTTAATATCTGATATAGGCTGAAAGCCTGAAAATTGAAGCTCAGCTTTGTTCAGTGGAGGAGAAAAGCAAGGAGCGGCAGACACCGTTAGTAGGCCCAACCAAACAGGTAGGCCAAATGCAGTTAAATATCTGATATAGGCTGAAAGCCTGAAAATTGAAGCTCAGCTTTGTTCAGTGGAGGAGAAAAGCAAGGAGCGGCAGACACCGTTAGTAGGTCCAACCAAACAAGTAGGCCAAATGCAGTTAAATATCTGATATAGGCTGAAAGCCTGAAAATTGAAGCTCAGCTTTGTTCAGTGGAGGAGAAAAGCAAGGAGCGGCAGACACCGTTAGTAGGCCCAACCAAACAAGTAGGCCAAATGCAGTTTCATATCTGATATAGGCTGAAAGCCTGAAAATTGAAGCTCAGCTTTGTTCAGTGGAGGAGAAAAGCAAGCAGCGGCAGATACCGTTAGTAGGCCCAACCAAACAAGTAGGCCAAATGCAGTTTCATATCTGATATAGGCTGAAAATTGAAGCTCAGCTTTGTTCAGTGGAGGAGAAAAGCAAATAGCGGCAGACAGCGTTAGTAGGCCCAACCAAACAAGTAGGGCAAATGCAGTTTAACCCCTTTCTGCCAGCTGACGGAATAGTACGTCAGCTGGCAGATCCCCTGCTTTAAGGTGGGCTCCGGCGGTGAGCCCACCTTAAAGCCGCGATCAAAACTCCAAAATTACGTTTTTTTGGTTGCCGCGACATTGCATTAAAATGCAATAACGGGCGATCAAAAGAATGTATCTACACCAATATGGTATCAATAAAAAACGCCAGCTTGGCACGCAAAAAATAAGCCCTCACCTGACCCCAGATCATGAAAATTGGAGACGCTACGGGTATCGGAAAATCGCACAATTTTTTTTTTTTTTTTTTTAGCAAACGTTGGAATTTTTTTTCACCACTTAGATAAAAAATAACCTAGACATGTTAGGTGTCTATGAACTTGTAATGACCTGGAGAATCATAATGGCAGGTTAGATTTAGCATTTGGTGAACCTAGCAAAAAAGCCAAACAAAAAACAAGTGTGAAATTGCACTTTTTTAGCAATTTCATCACACTTGGAATTTTTTTCCCATTTTCTGTTACATGGCATGGTAAAACCAATGGTATCGTTCAAAAGTACATCTCGTCCCGCAAAAGATAAGCCCTCACATGGCCATATTGACGGAAAAATAAAAAAGTTATGGCTCTGGGAAGGAGGGGAGCGAAAAATGAAAACGAAAAAACGGAAAAAGCTCCCGGGGTGAAGGGGTTAAAATTGCTTACATGGGTACACAGGCGGGATTGGATAGTTCAGTGGAGGTCAACTGTAAGGAGTGGCGCAGACAGACTTAGTAGGCCTAAAATAAAAAAGTAGGCTCAATGCAGTTTAAAATTGCTTACAGAGTTACACAGGCGGCATTGGATAGTTCAGTGGAGGTCAACTGTAAGGAGTTGCGCAGACAGACTTAGTAGGCCTAAAATAAAAAAGTAGGCTCAATGCAGTTTAAAATTGCTTATAGGGGTACACAGGCGGCATTGGATAGTTCGGTGGAGGTCAACTGTAAGGAGTGGCGCAGACAGACTTAGTAGGCCTAAAATAAAAAAGTAGGCTCAATGCAGTTTAAAATTGCTTACAGGGTTACACAGGCGGCATTGGATAGTTCAGTGGAGGTCAACTGTAAGGAGTGGCGCAGACCGACTTAGTAGGCCTAAAATAAAAAAGTAGGCTCAATGCAGTTTAAAATTGCTAACAGGGGTACACAGGCAGAATTGGATAGTTCAGTGGAGGTCAACTGTAAGGAGTGGCGCAGACAGACTTAGTAGGCCTAAAATAAAAAAGTAGGCTCAATGCAGTTTAAAATTGCTTACAGGGGTACACAGGCGGCATTGGATAGTTCAGTGGAGGTCAACTGTAAGGAGTGTCTGACACAGTTAATAGGCCAAAATAATAAAGTGAGGTAAATGTCTGCCAAAACAATTTTCAAAAATAAACAGGTGGCATAGCTACGTACAGGGGTGGGCTCCTCTGCTGAGTAGCAGACAGTGGTAGTTGGCGCAAAGTATTAAATGGTCTAACTGGAAGCCAGGGCCCCTGTATATTTTAACTATCATCTATCATGTCAACAAATTTGTATTGGCAGTGCCATTGAAGAATTTATCAGCACAGACTACACTGTGGTGGAGCAGGGAGAGGTAAGTATTGCAAGTGGTAGAGCACTGTTCGACCTGGGGGGAACACTCTCTCGTGGGCGGCGGTTCTGGCACAGGGCCCCTCATATTACGACGGTGTGTCTGACATTGGTTGTGCACCACCACCGTCAGAGACACTTCATTGTACTATGAGGGACCCTGTTCCAGTGCCGTCACCCAAGAGTGGGCACACCCACCAGTCCAGGCAAACGGCACTCGCACGGGTGCTTGCGCTAGGTGGTGACCACGGCCCTGTGGGGGGAGTCAGCCCATTTAAGGAGGTATAAAAATTGCCTATGGTGGACATTCAGCAGCTGCAAATGGAGGAATTGGAGCAGTCAGTAAGAGGAGGCCAAAAGCAAGACATTTTTCAGGCAAGCTACGTGTCAGCAGGGGAAGGTGGGGCAAAATAATTAGAAATCCACGATTGGTTCATTTTTATGAAGGTTAGATCATCAACATTTTGGGGAGCCAGACGAGTCCTTTTTTCGGTCAGTATTGAACCAGCAACACTGAACACTCTTTCTGATAGCACACTAGCAGCTGGGCAAGCGAGCTCCTGTAATGCATATTCTGCCAATTCAGGCCAGGTGTCTATTTTAGATGCCCAGTAATCAAAGGGGAATGACGTGTGAGGGAGAACATCGATAAGGGAGGAAAAATAGTTCGTAACCATACTGGACAAATGTTGTCTCCTGTCACTTTGAATTGATGCAGCAGTACCTGTCGTGTCTGCGGTCATTGCGAAATCACTCCACAACCTGGTCATAAAACCCCTCTGTCCAACGCCACTTCTGATTTGTGCACCTCTAACACCTCTGCCATGTTGCCCCCTGCAGCTCGTGTGAGAACTGTCACTGCCGCTGTGTGCTGGGAATGCCTGAACCAAACGGTCTACAAGAGTTGCTTGTTTGGTAGCCAATATTTGTTCAAGGTTCTCATGTGGCATGATATTTTGTAATTTCCCTTTGTAGCGTGGATCCAGGAGGCAGGCCAACCAGTAATCATCATCAGTCATCATTTTTATAATGCGGGGGTCCCTCTTTAGGATACGCAAGGCATAATCAGCCGTGTGGGCCAATGTTCCATGTGTCAATTCACTGCTTGTGCTGGGCTGAGGGGCACTTTCTTGAAAATCAACATCACTTGTCTCCTGCAAAAACCCTGTACCTGACCTTGCAACGCAACCAGTTCTATTACCCCCTGAGAAGCATCCTCCTCCCATAAATATTCATCCCCATCATCCTTCTCCTCCTCCTCTTCGTCTGCCACCTCGTCCAGGAGAGTTCCCTGAGCAGACAATGGCTGACTGTCATCAAGGCTTCCCTCATCCTCGGCTGCAGACGCCTGCTCCTTAATGTGCATCAAACTTTGCATCTGCAGACGCATTAGTGGAATGTTCATGCTTATGATGGCGTCGTCTGCACTTACCAGCCATGTGCATTCCTCAAAACTCTGAAGGACTTGACAGAGGTCTTGTAGCTTCGACCACTGCACACCTGACAACTCCATGTCTGGCATCCAACTTCCTGCCCGTGTATGTGTATCCTCCCACAAATACATTACAGCACGCCTCTGTTCGCACAGCCTCTGAAGCATGTGCAGTGTGGAGTTCCACCTTGTTGCAACGTCGATTATTAGGCGGTGCTGGGGAAGCTTCAGCGATCGCTGATGGTTCAGCATACGGCTGGAGTGTACGGGCGACCGGCGGATGTGCGAGCAAAGTCTTCGCACCTTGAGGAGCAGGGCTGGTAACCCCGGATAACTTTTCAGGAAGCACTGCACCACCAGGTTCAAGGTGTGAGCCAGGCAAGGTATGTGTTTCAGTTCTGAAAGGGCTATGGCAGCCATAAAATTCCTTCCGTTATCAATGACTACCTTGCCTGCCTCAAGATGTACACTGCCCAGCCATGACTGAGTTTCTTGCTGCAAGTACTCTGCCAGTACTTCCACGGTGTGTCTGTTGTCGCCCAAACACTTCATTTCCAACACAGCCTGCTGATGCTTACCACTAGCTGTTCCATAATGGGACACCTCGTGTGCAACACTGGCAGCTGCGGATGGAGTGGTAGGGCGACTGTGCTCTGTGGATGACCTTTTGCTTCTGGAAGAGGAGGAGGAGGGGTGTCGAACGCCTATTGCCAACTGTTTCCTAGACCGTGGGCTAGGCAGAACTGTCCCACTATGGCTGTCCCCTGTGGACCCTGCTTCCACCACATTAACCCAGGGCGCAGAGATGGACACGTAACGTCCCTGGCCATGCCTACTGGTCCATGCTTCTGTTGTGAGGTGCACCTTTCTACTGACTGATTGCCTCAGTGCATGGACAATGTGGTCTTTGACATGCTGGTGTAGGGCTGGGATGGCTTTTCGCGCAAAAAGGTGTCGACTGGGTAGGTCATAGCGTGGTACTGCGTAGGCCATCAGGGCTTTGAAAGCTTTGCTTTCAACCAACCGGTAGGGCATCATTTCTAACGAGATTAGTCTAGCAATGTGGGCGTTCAAACCCTGTGTACGCAGAAGAGAGGATGAGTACTTCCTTTTCCTAAAGAGAGTCTCTTGTAGGGTGAGCTGGACTGGAGAGCTGCATATGGTGGAACTAGCGGGGGTGGTGGTGGACATGGCAGATTGAGAGAGGGTTGGTGATGGTATTCTTGATGTTGGCCAACATGCAGTGTTTCCTCCCAAGAACCTGGTGATTCCCTGACTGCCTTGGCCTTGCGACGAAACCTCCACATTTGCTGCAGGTAGTGTCCTAAACGGTGGGCTTACAGTGAGGGAAGCAATGTAGCATTGCTGACTACCTTCATTCTGAGCGGGTGCACCAACGTTACAGGACGTTTGGTAGTTAGTCCAGGCTTGCAAGTGCATGCTGGTTAAATGTCTACGCATGCACGTTGTATTTAAATTTAGGGGATTCTTCCCTCTGCTAAAGGTCTTTGAGCATTTCTTACAGATAACATTGCATTGATCATTCGGATCTTGGTTAAAAAATTGCCACACTGCACTCTTCCTTCTATCGCATACTTTTTCAGGCATTGCACGCTGTGCTACTTTCAACGGATGGCCACGCTGTCCTAAAACTGTTTTAGTTTTAGACACACGGTTTGGGCCTGATACGGGCCTGCCAGATGAAAGCTGTTGCGATGTTGATTGTTGTGAAATTGGATTCTGGGCTCCCCCGGTGGCCACTTGTGGAATTGAACTTGTGTGCATCATCCCCTCTGTTCACCTGCTCCTATCAGGATGTGGGAGTCGCTATATAACCTTGCTCCTCTGTCAGTTTCTTGCCGGTCAACAATGTAATCAGAAGCCTTCTGTGCTTGTTCCTGCTACTAGACAACTCCCAGCTAAGTTGGACTTTTGTCCTTGTGTGTTTTTGCATTTTGTTCCTGTTCACAGCTGCTGTTTCGTTACTGTGTCTGGAAAGCTCTAGTGATCGGAAATTGCCACTCTGGTGTTATGAGTTAATGCTAGAGTCTTAAAGGAATTTCTGGATGGTGTTTTGATAGAGTTTTCTGCTGACCATGAAAGTGTCCTTTCTGTCTTCCTGCTATCTAGAAAGCGGACCTCGATTTTGCTAAACCTATTTTCATACTACGTTTGTCATTTCATCTAAAATCACCGCCAATATATGTGGGGGCCTCTGTCTGCCTTTTGGGAAAATTTCTCTAGAGGTGAGCCAGGACTGTCTTTTCCTCTGCTAGGATTAGGTAGTTCTCCGGCTGGCGCTGGGCATCTAGGATTAAAAAACGTAGGCATGCTACCCGGCTACTTCTAGTTGTGCGGCAGGTTTAGTTCATGGTCAGTATAGTTTCCATCTTCCAAGAGCTAGTTCTCATATATGCTGGGCTATGTTCTCTCGCCATTGAGAATCATGACAGTTTGACCGGCCCAAAAAAGGGTTAAATTACTGGCTGAGAAAGGAGAGAAAAAAGAAGTCTGCTACTATTTTTTTTTTTTTTCCTCTAGTTCTGAGTGTGCTCTTAATTGAATCACTTGCTAGTCTGCCTATGCTGCAGCCTTCCTCTCTTTCTCTCCTTCTAATCCTTGAATGGCTCTGTGTTCACCTGTTTCAAATGGATCTTCAGAGTGTAGCTGCAGGTTTGAATAATCTCGCCACAAAGGTACAAAATTTGCAAGATTTTGTTGTTCATGCACCTGTGTCTGAGCCTAGAATTCCTTTGCCTGAATTCTTCTCGGGGAATAGATCTCACTTTCAAAATTTTAAAAATAATTGCAAATTGTTTTTGTCCCTGAAGTCTCGCTCTGCCGGAGACCCTGCACAGCAGGTCAGGATTGTAATTTCCTTGCTCCGGGGCGACCCTCAAGACTGGGCTTTTGCATTGGCACCAGGGGATCCTGCGTTGCTCAATGTGGATGCGTTTTTTCTGGCCTTGGGGTTGCTTTATGAGGAACCTCATTTAGAGCTTCAGGCGGAAAAGGCCTTGATGTCCTTGTCTCAGGGGCAAGATGAAGCTGAAATATACTGCCAAAAATTCCGCAAATGGTCTGTGCTTACTCAGTGGAATGAGTGCGCCCTGGCGGCGATTTTCAGAGAAGGTCTCTCTGATGCCATTAAGGATGTTATGGTGGGGTTCCCTGTGCCTGCGAGTCTGAATGAGTCCATGACGATGGCTATTCAGATCGATAGGCGTCTGCGGGAGCGCAAACCTGTGCACCATTTGGCGGTGTCTACTGAGAAAACGCCAGAAAATATGCAATGTGATAGAATTCTGTCCAGAAGCGAGCGGCAGAATTTTAGACGAAAAAATGGGTTGTGCTTCTATTGTGGTGATTCAACTCATGTTATATCAGCATGTTTTAAGCGTACTAAGAAGCCTGACAAGTCTGTTTCAATTAGCACTTTACAGTCTAAGTTTATTCTATCTGTGACCCTGATTTGTTCTTTGTCATCTATTACCGCGGACGCCTATGTCGACTCTGGCGCTGCTTTGAGTCTTATGGATTGGTCCTTTGCCAAACGCTGTGGGTATGATTTGGAGCCACTGGAGGCTCCGATACCTCTGAAAGGGATTGACTCCACCCCATTGGCTAGTAATAAACCACAATACTGGACACAAGTGACTATGCGTGTTAATCCGGATCACCAGGAGGTTATTCGCTTTCTGGTGCTGTATAATCTACATGATGTTTTGGTGCTGGGATTGCCATGGCTGCAATCTCATAACCCAGTCCTCGACTGGACAGCTATGTCTGTGTTAAGCTGGGGATGTAAAGGAACTCATGGGGACGTACCTTTGGTTTCCATTTCATCATCTATTCCCTCTGAGATTCCTGAATTCTTGTCTGACTTTCGTGACGTTTTTGAAGAACCCAAGGTTGGTTCACTACCTCCGCACCGGGAGTGCGATTGTGCCATAGACTTGATTCCGGGTAGTAAATACCCTAAGGGTCGTTTATTTAATCTGTCTGTGCCTGAACACGCTGCTATGCGAGAATATATAAAGGAGTCCTTGGAAAAGGGACATATTCGTCCTTTGTCATCTCCCTTAGGAGCCGGTTTTTTCTTTGTGTCTAAGAAAGACGGCTCTTTGAGGCCGTGTATTGATTATCTACTTTTGAATAAAATCACGGTTAAATATCAATATCCGTTGTCACTGCCTCTGATGTTCATGCCTCCGATCTTGTCCGTGCCTTTCATAGGGCTCATCCTGATCGCCCTGGTGGTTCTGGTGAGGGTTCGGTGCCCCCTCCTTGAGGGGGGGGTACTGTTGTGAAATTGGATTCTGGGCTCCCCCGGTGGCCACTTGTGGAATTGAACTTGTGTGCATCATCCCCTCTGTTCACCTGCTCCTATCAGGATGTGGGAGTCGCTATATAACCTTGCTCCTCTGTCAGTTTCTTGCCGGTCAACAATGTAATCAGAAGCCTTCTGTGCTTGTTCCTGCTACTAGACAACTCCCAGCTAAGTTGGACTTTTGTCCTTGTGTGTTTTTGCATTTTGTTCCTGTTCACAGCTGCTGTTTCGTTACTGTGTCTGGAAAGCTCTAGTGATCGGAAATTGCCACTCTGGTGTTATGAGTTAATGCTAGAGTCTTAAAGGAATTTCTGGATGGTGTTTTGATAGAGTTTTCTGCTGACCATGAAAGTGTCCTTTCTGTCTTCCTGCTATCTAGAAAGCGGACCTCGATTTTGCTAAACCTATTTTCATACTACGTTTGTCATTTCATCTAAAATCACCGCCAATATATGTGGGGGCCTCTGTCTGCCTTTTGGGAAAATTTCTCTAGAGGTGAGCCAGGACTGTCTTTTCCTCTGCTAGGATTAGGTAGTTCTCCGGCTGGCGCTGGGCATCTAGGATTAAAAAACGTAGGCATGCTACCCGGCTACTTCTAGTTGTGCGGCAGGTTTAGTTCATGGTCAGTATAGTTTCCATCTTCCAAGAGCTAGTTCTCATATATGCTGGGCTATGTTCTCTCGCCATTGAGAATCATGACAGTTGATGCCTGCTGCGGATCATCCTCCTCCGCTAAAGCGAATGCCAGCGGCACCCTGTTCCCCCAATGGCTGCCAATCTGGGTCAACAACTGGGTCATCTATCACCTCCTCTTCAATGTCCTGTGCACCGTCCTCTGTGACACCGTGTAAGGTGCTATAGCGTTCGGGACGGGGCACCATAGTCTCATCAGGGTCAGATTCTGGCTCAGTACACTGCGAGGGCAATGTAGTGATCTGAGTCAATGGAACAGCATAATAATCTAGCTGTGGCTGTGCATATTTGTACTCCATGTCCAATTCATCTTGTAATGGGCTGTTAACTATTTCCCTTTCTAACCCTAGCATGGCATGTGTAAAGAGCTCCATGGAGTAAACTGTAGTGTCGTCTGCCGCATCCTTCACTTTTGCTTTGGGTGAAGGACACAAGGAAGCGACTTGTTCCTGACCGGGAGCATCCACTGACGACTCGCTGCTTTTATATTTCGAACTTTCGGAAGAGGAGGCGAAAGAGCTAGAGGCTGAGTCAGCAATGAAAGCCAAAACTTGTTCCTGCTGCTCCGGCTTTAAAAGCGGTTTTCCTACTCCCAGGTAAGGGAGCCTTCGAGGCCTTGTGTAGCCAGACGATGACGCTTTCTGAACAACTCAAGCCTTAGGTGCTATTTTGCTTTTCCCACTACCACCAGATGCTCCAACACCACCACCACCATCATTACCAGCTGGCAATAACCACCAATGGCCTCTTCCACCAGACTTCCTCATTTTTGGGAAAATGTAATCAAACTAACAACCGTTATATGGTACTATAAAATAAGGTAGAAGGTGTATATAAACTTGTTGAGAATTTAAATCTCCCTTTTTTGTGTGGGAGACTGCTGCAAAAACCAGGCCCGCTGTATTACACTACACAATGTAAGTGGCAGAACGTGGCAGGCAGATATACGACAAACAGAACTGACGCAGATCCACTTAGGGGCAATTTAAATCTCCCTTTATTATGTGGGAGACTGCTGGAAAAAACCAGGCCCGCTGTATTATACTACACAATGTAAGTGGCAGAACGTGGCAGGCAGATATACGACAAACAGAACTGACGCAGATCCGCTTAGTGGCAATTTAAATCTCCTTTATTATGTGGGAGACTGCTGGTAAAAACTAGGCCCGCTGTATTATACTACACAATGTAAGTGGCAGAACGTGGCAGGCAGATATACGACAAACAGAACTGACGCAGATCCACTTAGGGGCAATTTAAATCTCCCTTTATTATGTGGGAGACTGCTGGAAAAAACCAGGCCCGCTGTATTATACTACACAATGTAAGTGGCAGAACGTGGCAGGCAGATATACGACAAACAGAACTGACGCAGATCCACTTAGGGGAAATTAAAATCTCCCTTTATTATGTGGGAGACTGCTGGAAAAAACTAGGCCCGCTGTATTATACTACACAATGTAAGTGGCAGAACGTGGCAGGCAGATATACGACAAACAGAACTGACGCAAATCCACTTAGTGGCAATTTAAATCTCCCTTTATTATGTGGGAGACTGCTGGAAAAAAACAGGCCCGCTGTATTATACTACACAATGTAAGTAGCAGAACGTGGCAGGCAGATATATGACAAACAGAACTGACGCAGATCCACTTAGTGGCAATTTAAATCTCCCTTTATTATGTGGGAGACTGCTGGAAAAAAACAGGCCCGCTGTATTATACTACACAATTTAAGTGGCAGAACATGGCAGGGAAATATACGACAAACAGAACTGACGCAGATCCACTTAGGGGCAATTTAAATCTCCCTTTATTATGTGGGAGACTGCTGGAAAAAACCAGGCCCGCTGTATTATACTACACAATGTAAGTGGCAGAACGTGGCAGGCAGATATACGACAAACAGAACTGACGCAGATCCGCTTAGTGGCAATTTAAATCTCCTTTATTATGTGGGAGACTGCTGGTAAAAACTAGGCCCGCTGTATTATACTACACAATGTAAGTGGCAGAACATGGCAGGCAGATATACGACAAACAGAACTGACGCAGATCCACTTAGGGGAAATTAAAATCTCCGTTTATTATGTGGGAGACTGCTGGAAAAAACCAGGCCCGCTGTATTATACTACACAATGTAAGTGGCAGAACGTGGCAGGCAGATATACGACAAACAGAACTGACGCAGATCCACTTAGTGACAATTTAAATCTCCCTTTATTATGTGGGAGACTGCTGGAAAAAACCAGGCCCGCTGTATTATACTACACATTGTAAGTGTATGAATAATTAGATCCAAGCCACATATGAGTCCACAAATGGACACAACAAAAACTCCCCAGCAACACATATAATCCGAAAAAAGGAGTCATAGAGCTGTCATTGAAGGTATAAAAAAGTAACATTATTTATTAACAACCATTATATGATAAAATACTCACAATGAAATACAAAGTCAAAGTCAAAATAGAATAATATTGTGAATCATGGAAACAGGTAACAAAAACCACATCACACACCTCCAATATACGACTTGAGGACCCAAGTTCACTAAACAAAGTGAATGCAAAGCAGTAACATCTTACTGGTCCCACCAAAGACCCATATGTAGTGGAAGTCTATAAAAATATACAGGACCGGGCCTCACCCATGTCAGTCGTGGTCTGTGTCTGTGGTACCGCCAGCCCCTACGCGCGTTTCGCGTAGGCTTCTTCGGGGGGCTTCTTCTGGCAGGCAGATATACGACAAACAGAACTGACCCAGATCCACTTAGGGGCAATTTAAATCTCCCTTTATTATGTGGGAGACTGCTGGAAAAAACCAGGCCCGCTGTATTACACTACACAATGTAAGTGGCAGAACGTGGCAGGCAGATATATATATATATATATATATATATATATATATATATATATATAAAAAAGGGACCGTACTACAATAACAATCTCCCTACAATGATCTCAGGACAAGTATGGCAGCAATAAAAAGGACTGCTGCACACAAAAGTGTGGACAAATAAACAATAGAACTGTGCAGAATGGAGCAACTGGATTTTTGCTTTTAAAAAAGCAGTTGGTTTGCACAGCGCCGTACAAACTGCAATGCAGCTATCAGGGAGCCTTATAAGCTACAGAGCTGAAGCACAAAAATCTAGCCTCCACTGTCCCTGCAAAGAAAAGGTGGTGTTGGAGAGTGGAAATCGCTACAGCACAAGCGGTTTGGGGGTTAATCTTTCCTCCCTAACAATATCCCTGCTTCTGACGAAGCTGCAGCAACCTCTCCCTATGCTCAGATCGGCAGAAGTAAGATGGCGGTCGGCGTGCACGCCCCTTTATAGCCCCTGTGATGCCGCAGAAAGCAAGCCAATCACTGTCATGCCCTTCTCTAAGATGGTGGGGACCGAGACCTATGTCATCACGCTGCCCACACTCTGCGTCCTCCTTCATTGGCTGAGAAATGGCGCTGAACGCGTCATACGAAGCGCGACTTTGGCGCGATGATCGCCGACCGCATGGCCGATCCCACACTAGGATCGGGTCGGGTTTCATGAAACCCGACTTTGCCGAAAGTCGGCGATTTTTGAATTTGTCCGATCCGTTTCGCTCAACCCTATCCACCACCACTAGAACACCAGGGTGAACGTGTTCTATGGTGCTACAGCCAGTCAATTTTTTATGGCAAGGGTATCTATTATCCCCATAAAAAATTGTTTAAAAAATGTACACCCCATGGGGAAATGTTTGTCAGCCCATACACTTAGTGTATGGGCATTACAAGTCTAGGAGACCCGCTCCTTTGTAATGGGAATTTTTTTATGAGGCCCTCCTCCATGTTTCTTCAAAGGGGGTATTGGGGTGCGTGCAAATTTGGGTCAAGGTGGCCCTTGCTTTCAATGCATAAGGAAACTGTATGGCAGGACCAACTGAAGACTGTGAATAGGGTTTTACTGTGGCCATCCAGTACCTGGGTTCAAAGCCTTATTGGGGTGCATATGACTTGATAGCAGGGCAGGCATTCAATGCAACATTTTTTCAGGAAGCCCACCTGCACTTCTCATGAAAGGGGTATTGGAGTGTGTTGTAATTCTTGGCAGCCCAGTCACTCACTGCATAGGCAATAACAGCATAGGAGACCCACTGTTTAATCGCCCTTTAAGAATATTAATGCCGCCTGATGCCTGATTCATTCCTTCATAAATGAAACAAGATGTGTCTCCTTGCCTTATATACAAGTCATTAGCCTGGAAAGGATGTACCTTAACATATTTACCAGCAAAATCTCTTTTGGTTACGTTTTTGTATGTTTGTTGGGGCACCTGTAAAAATGGTGTGAGACTCTGACAACATTCCTTACAGCTGTGACCTAGGAGTCAGAAATGCTTCCAGACCTTAAAAGGACCCCCAGGGGGGATCGCGTTAAAAATACTTGGGTTTCCCATAGACTTACATTTGGCTTGTTGCTTGGGTCGAATACCCAAGTATTCCAATTTGCTTTACCCGAGCAACGAGCACCCAAGCATTTTAGTGCTCGCTCATCACTAATGCTAAACTATTAAATCCGAGCTTGGTGAAACCTTATAGAAGAACCAAAAGGGCAGAGTCCCACTAATTGTGTCTATACATTATTCAGTATAGAAGACAATTTGTTTAAAAATAGGAATAAGTACATTTTTTGAAATTTGAATTTGTTGAATTTGTCGAATTTTCAAAAAAAAATTAGATTCACAGCAAATACATTTTTGCGAATCTCAATACTCGGAAGCTTGCAATTGCTTGGAAAATACATGTATAGGAGATATTGAGAGAGAGAGAGAGAGCGTGATAACCTTCTTGATCCTAAGAGCTTACACTTTTCAGGTGAGAGAAATGATTCAGCTGACTATAAGAGCTTACACTTTAGGGGTGAGAAAGAGAGCGAGAGGGGACACTACTGACTATAAAAGTCTAAACACTAAAGAGAAAGAGTGAACCCTGCTGATCATAAGAGTTTAAATTCTACAGGAGAAAGAGAGAGCGGACAATGCTGGCCATAAAGACTTACACTCTACAGGAGACTGAGAGAGGATGCCGCTAACCATGAAAGCTTACACTCTGCAGGAAATAGAGAAAGCCTGCTGACCATAAGAACCTATACACAACAGAAGAGAGAAGCTTAGCTAACATAGAAAAAAAACTAAAAAAACACATACCATAAGATACAGCTTTCCCAAAACCCTGTCTGATGACAAATGCACATTTAGCAGGATGATAAAAACAGCCACCCCCAGAATAGCCAGACATTGGAGGGGTTGGATGCCTAGTAGAAAAATGCACATTGATATAGCATGCATAGGACACCAGTCACACAGGTAAGTGTGACGCACAGTGTCTGCTTTGCAGCCTATTAATGATGCCCTTGTATAAACAGGCGGGCTGCCCAGCACTATAGTATGCAGCACACATGGATAGACGCCCCAATAAACCAAGCCAACAAAAAGAGGCCTGGTCACATCCTGCAAAAAATGATATGATAAAAATTGCAAAAAATAATGCATATGATAAATACATTAAATGAGGTATTGGTTAATATTTTGACCTGCTGCACAGGGGGAATGTCGAACCATGTCTGCTGCGGTCTCCCAATCTCCTTCAACTGCAGTGGGGCCTGCTCAGCAGAGACGTCGGTCCCAGCTTCTGGCTCAAGCAGATACTGTGTGTTTGGTTACAGCTGCCATTCCAGGCTCAGCCTCTGTAACCAGCATTGATCAGAGGTGAGCAGACGTTCCAGGGACTAAGTCCTGCTTTTCTTCTACTGAGTATGCCCACGGGACAACCTCTCATTGGTGGTCAGGGGTCACATGCTCAGGTCCTGTAGCGGCTCCAATTGGAGCACTAGGAAGGTCCTGGAAGGCTACAGATATAAAAGGTTTGCATGGCCCATCGGCTATGCGCTAGTATAAATCAGTTATTGTGTGTGTGTGGATGTGTGCCTGTTTTGGTGAAAGCTCTGAATCTTTCCCATCCCTAGTGTTGATGAATGCTCGTGAATGTTGTAGCTGTCTAGCGCCAGTTAGTGCCATCCAGCTCCAGACACAATCTATAGCATCTAACAGCAACGTTAGCCAGTGCGGCACCGTGCACAACCAGTGCGCTTACCTGTCCCTAGTTAGGGCGGTTAGTCGTGTTCGCCAGAGCGGCGCTGCACACACTCAGTGTGGTAAATCATTGCTTAGGTTTTTTCCTGGCACCGCAGTTGCTGCGCCGAGCGCTAGTGGTCTAGAGGGACTCTAACCCTGTGTCCTTGGGGCAGAGTCCTGTGACCCAATACTAGCGTTCACTCTGCGGTATTGCGGCCCTGTGACGCAACAGGGTTCGCTTCCATACATACCGTGTGAAGCTAACACGTGTGTTCACATTATACCGCCATATACTGTCCGCTATTACCGAGCAGCAGGTGTCATCTCTGGACGGTGGACCCTGGGCTGCGAACGCACCTTATACCATCCTTATAATTATTTGGTGCATTCCACCAGCCTTAACACTTGCGAGTCCTACCACCATTTTTTCTACTAAGCAGCCAACCCCTCCAATGCCTGGCTAGTGTGAGGGTGGCTGTTTTTATCAGTATTTTGCACCTGTGCTGCCCCTTGCCTTTATCAGTGGAGGCCTGCTGCATCCTGCTAAATGTGCATTTGTCATCAGACAGGGTTTTGGGAAGGCTGTATCTTATGTTATGAGAAGAGAGAAACTTACCAAGTGGCTCTGGAGATGGAAAACGACTCTGCTTCACTGGAAACTGATGATCTCTGATGACACTCGTACTGACCAGGACTGTACAAAGTATGATCATTTGCTAGATGTTGAAGCTGCAAGGGATTATGGGAGGTCTGCGCGGCAACTCAAAATTTCATTAGCCTGCTCTTTCATGCTTCATCAGTGTGGGAAATGATGTATGGCAAATTTTTATTTTTTTGGCATGCCAAAAAATGCAAATTTCAGGAAACTCATCTCAAATTCAGTTCTCTGTGGATCAATCTGCTCATTTCTATTGAAAAGCCATTAGAAAACAGTTATGACATTTGCAAAAAATATAAGAAAAGGCAAACATGATACAGCATACAGGCTCAGATTTCAAATATGATACAATTGACAATCATTATTCTTACACATGTCCAAGACTGGAAAGTTTTCTGTGTGGTCAGCATGTATATCATTGGGATTGTTCCTTTTCATGTTTCTGCACCCATGGGAGCAAGTCAATGGGAACCATTTAACTTTTTCTGTCTTGAATATTGTTTTGAGTCTAAAAGTACTGTAGAGGGGTCCTGAACAGTATTTTATACCCAGTTGAAAAACAAGGATCTGCAGTATCTTTACATTTTGCTTTTGAATTTTATCAGCTTTTGAAAACTAAGGAATAAGAAGCAGTCAGTGTAGCACTGTACATCCCCATTACTTACAGTGAAATAGCAAAAGGTTCTTGTAAGCAAGCCTGCTTTATCAGTTATAAAGTAAATAAGGATTCACTCTTATCTGGCGTGAAAAATGACTTACTGCAATTGTATCACATTTTTCTGTTTTGAGAAAAGGATTAATTAATTTTCTTGGGGGATCCACAGAAGGAACTACATGTTCATTTTGCCACTGTTACTGCATCATGATATTTCATTCTTCCAATAAATTGTATCTCCACATAGCTCTTCTATTAGACGTATACTGCCTGCAACAATTTGTTCTAACAGCTTTTCCAAGATCTCTCAGTGATAATGTGCTCATAATAATAGATTGCACCAGCCTTTTTGTAGTCTGTTCTATAGCAACACAATAAGAGTACAATTCAATGGATTTTTAGCAGATTTTAAGCATGGGCTTTGTTGTATTTCATTTAGCATGCTCATAATTGTAGTATAAATGCTAATATCAATTGTCATAAAGTTCTCACTAAAATTTCCTATGGAGAAGCACTTTAGCACGGATAGTAATAAATATTGACTATTTAACATAGCAAAAAAAGTGGATGGAACAGAAGAAAACTTCATTGTTTTTTAAAGAAGCCCTTCCATTAATTTTTTTCCCACTAAATATGTGTATATGTGCATGTGGTGTAGTGTGAATGTGTTAATATACTCACCTTCACATTCTCCAGTATCCAGCGCCTTCTAAGGCTACGTTCACATTTGCGTTGTGCGCCGCAGCGTCGGCGCCGCAGCGCACAACGCAAACAAAAACGCAGCAAAACGCATGCACAACGCTGCGTTTTGCGCCGCATGCGTCGTTTTTTTCAATGAATTTGGACGCAGCAAAAATGCAACTTGCTGCGTCCTCTGCGCCCCGACGCGGGCGCCGCAGCGACGCATGCGGCGCAAAACGCAAGTGCGCCGCATGTCCATGCGCCCCATGTTAAATATAGGGGCGCATGACGCATGCGGCGCCGCTGCGGCGCCCGACGCTGCGGCGCTGGCCGCAAATGTGAACGTAGCCTAAAAGAAAACAGGCCACATATTTGGCAGTGTGTTATTTCAGTGACAGGCCTCATATATCTGCATGTTCCAAGTTTGGGCATTGTAGGCCAGTTTACCACTTTTTTCTGTCTGTTACTCAACTTACTGTATATACAGCACTAATTTGCATTAAACTAAAAATACAGGCCACATATTTGGCAGTGTGGTATTTCCGCAACAGGCGTCATGTATCTGCGTGATACAAGTTTGGGCATTTTTAGGCCGGTTTACCACTTGTTTTTCTGTCTGTTACTCTAATTTTTTTACAGCACTATTTTGCATATAAAAAAACCAGTATGTGATATTTGCGCTAAGTTCACCTATATGGAGCCATAAATAGTTAAAATAGTTAAAATTACTGGGAAATGTCATAAAACAAGGTTCCCCATACAGGATTAACAAGATGTATTTACCTTAATATCAAAGAAAAGGAGATCTGTGTCCTAGTGCTGACATGCAGAAAGGTCCTTCACTCATGCGCTGAAAGGTTGGTATCTGAAGCCTTCTCTGAATCTCTGTTCCAAAAATATCCAATAATTTGCAGAGCAAAATAGTAGTATAGGAGACGCTGTCCCGGCCGGTGACTAGCGTACTCCCCCAGAGCTTGGTAACTGCCGTGCACAGGCAGTGGCGGCCGCGTGTATAGAGCTGAAGCTGACAAGGTGCAGGACCTTGTGTGACGTCACAGTCACGTGATATGTACACGTGACCAGCTGCAAAACTGCTGAGCTACGGAGCTACGAGTAGCACACAGGACCAACTAATCCAAAAAAACCAGGCCACATATTTGGCAGTGTGATATTTCCGTGACAGGCCTCATATATCTGTGTGCTCATTGTTTGGGCATTGTAGGCCAGTTTTCCACTGTTGTTGCTGTCTCTTACACTACTTATATACAGCATTATTTTGCATTTAAAAAAATACAGTCCACATATTTGGCAGTGTGTTATCGCTGTCAGCCGTCTGATGTATTTGTGGCCTACAAATTGTGGAACTTCAGGCCTACATTCAGCTTTATTTGCTGTCTGTTACCCTAGTTCGGTACACTATTTTAGTTTAAAGAATTTAAAAATACAGGCCACATATCGAACAGTGTGGTATCTCGTTAAAAATACTTCTCTTTCAAGTTGTTATGGCTGCTTCATGATTGTGTTAAATTCTCCAACTACTACTACCACCATCATCATCTTCTGCCTAGAGGCAGTCACTGCGCACATAGAAAGTCTGAGGAGCTGAGTGTGAACGCTTGGGCGGTGTTGTACTCTTTCTCTGTATTACGAAGGCATCTGCTCCCGCCAATAAAAGCGGTACTGCCAGAAAGCGAGGAGCCATGATCACAGTGACTGCCAGAGAGCGAGGCACCGTGCACTCCATGACCGTGAGTACAGCGCATGTTCGCAGTTGAGAGAGAGACAGTTCATGCTCCGTCTTCAGCTTTGCAAAACAATAATGAAAGGGCACAGAGAAATGACAGAGGACGTTGGTACAGTCAGCAAGGTACTCCCTCAGCATTTTCCCAAACAATGCACTCCTTGTGAGAGTCCCGCCTGCCTCAGGGCCAGGGCGATAGGAGGGTCTGAGAAAACTCTCCCCGAACTTTGTCAGTGTTCCACTGCCTCTGCTGGATTGGAGTTTTATCATATGTCCATAAATAGTGTTGTGCACACCTCACGATAGTCATGTCAACCAACAACTCCCCATACAAAAATTCTATAGGAAAAAGAGGCTAAAGGCAAAAAGTTCAAAAGTAATAAAAATATGTCTTTAATAGGAAATCATTAAAAAACACAATAATATAAACATGAATTCCTCTTAATAAAAATACTGGGAACAACATGCAAGCAGTGTTCCACTGCCTCTGCTGGATTGGAGTTTTATCATATGTCCATAAATAGTGTTGTGCACACCTCACGATAGTCATGTCAACCAACAACTCCCCATACAAAAATTCTATAGGAAAAAGAGGCTAAAGGCAAAAAGTTCAAAAGTAATAAAAATATGTCTTTAATAGGAAATCATTAAAAAACACAATAATATAAACATGAATTCCTCTTAATAAAAATACTGGGAACAACATGCAAGCAGGACAAACCTCAATATGATTACCATGTATAATGAGGCACAGCAATCACAATACAGTGAAACTTGCACTAATGCTAAATATATCTAACTCCCAATTAATTCACTATATGGTATAAATAGTGAACAGAATTTTACATGGAAACAAACTTCCTATGACAAAATTCCTACAACCATAATGTGATCTATATAAGCAGATGCTGATAGCCTTCCAATCACCTATTGGGCTGAACTTACATAGTGTACGTACTATAGACAATGAGCCACATTTGCTAGTAGAGCCATATTGCCATGACCACAATGAGGGCTATACATGTGGGTATTCATACCCTTTCTATAAAATGTAGGGCTGAATTAAAGTGTCTCGTGCTATGAGAGTAAACAATGCTAAAGCCGAATGCCTAAATGATGAAACTTACATGAGCGTGTTTCTGACAAGAAGTGTTCCACAGCGACCCCGACAGCGCCGTTTCGCCTGACTGTCTTCCTCAAATAGGGGGCGTGAGTTGTGGATTGGAGTTGTGTCTCTCTCACCTGTACTCCTTGCTTGGCCAATGAACTGTGACCTCTTCTGTCAGCGTTTTCAGATGGGAATTTTTTTAATAATTCAGCAAGAAGGGCCCTATGGTCCTCCAACATTGTAGTACACCTGTCTGCCTCTGGAATAAGAGATATAAAGTTCTCCTTGTAGCGTGGGTCCAGAATTGTCAACAATCAGTATTGCTTGTCACATAAAATTTTGAGAACGCGAGGGTGATGGAAAAGGTAGCGTAACATAAACTCAGCCATGCGTGCAAGACTGCTAACAGTCGATACTTCCATGTCCTCACCAAGAGGACAACTGACCATGGTCTCCTCCTCCTTGTCTTCAGGCCTCCACGACTTTTGACAAACCTCAGTAATATCATTGTAAATACATTCCCCTGTAGTTTTTTCTCCCCCACCTTATTGTAGATTGTAAGTTGTCACGTGCAGGTTTTTTTTTTGGGGGGGGTTTAAATATTGTTATCGTTGTTACTTAGTGTAGATTGTAAGCTGTCACAAGCAGGGTAGTTTGATTTCTATTTAATTATTGTATTGTTATTGTTGTTACTTAGGACTGTTGTGTTTCAAACTGTGAATATATTGACGCTATATAAATAACTATAAATATTAATATTAGAACACAGAGAAGCAGGATGGAGATATTATTTATGGCATCATTGCCGATCACCATCTTGGTGAATTCCTCAAAGTTTTGGACAATGGTGCATATGTCTGACATCCATGTCCATTCCTGAGATCTTATGTGTGAAGTCAGAACTTGTTAATGCTGATAGTCTACAAATGCCTTCTTCTGCTCACAAATCCTTTCCAAAATATGCAGAGTAGAGTTCAAATGCATGGGGAGGACATGACATATCAGTCGGCGAGCCAGAAGCTGTAAGTGCTGCAGAATCACGGCAAGGGCGGATGAAGCTCTAGCTGACTTTCTAAAATGGGTATGCAGAGCCTCATACTTTTCCTAGCAGATCTGGCACCTCTGTGTCGCTTTTCTGAAAGCATTCAACAATGGGGTTAAGCACATGGGCCAGGCATGGCATGTGTGTGAGCTTGCCTCGACACAGAGCGGCCACCAGGTTCCAGCCATTGTCACACATGACCATGCCTGGCTGTAGGTTGAGCGGTGTCAGCAACTGATCTACCCGCTCTTTCAGAGCTGTCCACAACGCTTCATCATTATGCAGCTTGTCACAGCATATTACCTTCAGCACAGCCTGTTGCCGCTTGGCTGAGGGAGTGCTGCAGTGCTTCCAACTTGTGACTGATGTGTTACTTTTGGAGATGGAGCTGAAGAGGACATGAAGGAGGAGGAGGTGCAGAAGCTGTAGACTGTGGGGGCAACCCAGATTGACGTAGGGCCTGCAATACTCGGGGTCTGGAAGACGTGCACCATCCCAAGGTCAGACTGGGTCCCGGCTTCCACTATGTTAATCCAGTGTGCCGTTAGTGAGATGTACTGTCCCTGACCACAAGCACTTGTCCACGTGTCTGTGGTTAGGTGGACTTTCCCAATAACAGGATTGTGGAGGGCACGGGTAATGTTGTCGGACACGTGCTTGCTTGTGTGATGTCGTGACGGCAGACTTGAAAAATTGTGGTGGCTGGGTAACGAGTACCTTGTGATGGTCACCGCCATCAGATTGTGGAAAACTTACATCTCACACGGGCCTAAAATGCAACATTTCCAGCACAAGCAGACGACAAATGTGTGAATTTAGTACTGTGGCGTTGTCTGCGTATTTCGGCTTGCATTCCAAGGACTGGGGTATGGACAATTGAATGCTGCGCTGGGACAAGGACATGGACGTGGTTGTTGATGGTGATATTTCAGTTTGTGTGCAACTGCAGTGCATCTTAAAATGCACCATGGACAGTGGATTGGCTTGCACGCACAACATTGGAAGAAGCAGTGGTATCACCCGCAGACACTGTTCATAGAGCCTTGTGTTCAACCAGCAAAGTCAGTGCTTTGCTGCCATGTGCCTGATCATGCTTGTAGTGGTTAGGATGGGATTTTTGCTACCCCTGCTGCTGCGGGCATGGCCGGTGGGTTTATCAGCACAGTCTTTAAAAAACAACCAGGCTGTTACACGGACAGTCAGTGTCTACCTCTCCCACACCACCTCCTCACTTTGACCACGGTCTTTCGGTATTCCCCAAGGCTCAGTTCTAGGACCCCTACTCTTCTCCATCTGCACCTTCAGCCTGGGACAGCTGATGTAATGGCACGGTTCGCTATATCATCAGTACGCCGATGACACACAGATCTACCTATCTGTACCTAACATCACCTCCTTAGTGACCAAAATCACATGTCTTCATGCTATTTCATCCTTCTTTTCTGCTCGCTTTCAAAAAGTGGACATGGACAAAACAGAATACGTCATCTTTCAACTATCTCACGCTAAATAGACATGAGAGCTTTGTATGCATCATTCGGTACCACTTTAGTAAGAGGGAAAGTTTGCCCAAGAGAAAATGATTTGCCAGACATTCCCAGCCTTTTTTGCACATGTTTTGAAGCTGTGATCTTCATCTTCTTGGTGTGGATTTTGTAAATTTCAAAGTCGTGATCAATACCATCATCGTCCATGTCTTGTAAAGAGGAAACCTGGTGTTTCCCAGGGTAGTGGTCATCTACATTTAGTGGCATTCCTTTAACAGTGTTCGTTACACTATAACAAATAATTTTCAACTGTGACATTTGGATATTATTGGTAATATGTATGGGTGAAGATGAAGAAGCTTGTGCCACGGGTGTGTTTATAGTTACGGACGGTGCACTCCTCTTTAAACTTATTTTTTCACAAGCATCCATCAGTTTGTTTGGTTTTCCTCCAACACTGATCTGCTTTCTCTAATTCAGCATCTCATGAACATGTTGACCTTTAGACCAGAGTTTCTCAACTCCAGTCCTGAAGACCCCACAACAGGTCACGTTTTCAGGATTTCCTTAGTATTGCACAAGTGATAATTTCATCACCTGCTCAAGCATTATTTCCATTGCCTATGCAATACTAAGGAAATCCTGAACACATGACCTGTTGTGGGGTCTTGAGGACTAGAGTTGAGAAACACTGCTTTAGACAGACATGTGCGTCTTTGGCAACATATTTTTGACAGGCATTTTTTAGGCCGAGTCAAACTTGCATCTGTTACACCGATCTTCTGATGTGCATGAAACACATTCTGGTAATTGGTGGTGGATAAACGAATAATCATTGTAGGCTGTATCCTTGATCTCATACCTCCCATAGCCACCGCTGTTATTAATCATGTACGTTCCCATTCCTGTCATCACCATGCCCCTTTTCCTGATCACTTCATCCAACGATTCGTCTGCCATTTTTTTAAACAAAATAATGTGCCTTCCAGCAGCAACTGTGTAGGAAACCACTTTACAATTTTTCAAGGTGTTTATGATGCCCGTAAATAATAATAAAAAAAAGTAAATAACCCCCCATGGGGAAATGTTTGACAGCCCATGCACTTAGTGTATGGGCATTACAAGTCAAGGAGATCTGCTCATTGACATTGGGCCTACTTTTTAATGAGGCATTCCTCCACCTCTCATCATTTTCCACCACTAGATCATCAGGGTTCAAATGTTCTGTGCTGCTGCAGACAGTGATTTTTTTGGCAAGGGTGTCTAGGAGTGATTTTTTTGGCAAGGGTGCCTAGGATAGCCATACTACATTTTTAGTAAATGTATCCCCCTTGGGGAAATGTTTATCAGCCTATAAGCTTACTGTATGGGCATTACAAGTGTAGGAGACACAATCCTTTACATTGGGCCTAGGTTTTAATGAGGCCTTCAGAAATGCCTCCTCATTCTCCACCACTAGATCACCAGGGTTCACGTGTTCTGTGCTGCTACAGACAGTCAATTTTTTGGAAAGGGTTTATATGATCCACATGAAATATTTTTTACAAATGTACCCCCCCATGAGCAAATGCTTGCCAGGCCAGGCACTCCATTACAAGTCACAGAGACTCACACCCCTACATTGGGCCTACTTCTTAACTCTGTCTCCTACAATGTATCTTCTTTACCTGCCACTATATGACCAGGGTAAATGTGCTCTGTACTGTTATAGGCCAGTGAATTTTGGGCAAGGGGGTAGTGAAGGCACTATTTTATTTATTAAAAAAAGGACCCCCGTTGGCCAATTGTTTGTCAGCTCATGCACTCCATTACAAGTCACAGAGACCCCCACCCCTACATTGGGCTACTTCTTAACTGTTTCCTGCAATGTCGCTTCCTTATCTCCAACTACATGACCTGGGTGAACGTGCTCTGTACTGTTATAGGCCGGTGAAATTTGGGCAAGGGGGCTGTCATGGCACTATTTTATTTAGTAAAAAAGGACCCCACATTGGGGAATTGTTTGTCAGGTCCCTACTTCTTAACTCTGTCTCCTGCAATGTGTCCTTTAACTGCCACTAGATCACCAAGGTTAACCTGCTATGTACAGTGAATTTTGGGCAAGGGGGCTGTGATGGCACTATTTTATTTAGTAAAAAAGGACCCCCACATTGGGGAATTGGGCATTACATTACATTGGGCCTACTTCTTAACTCTGTCTCCTGCAAAGTGTCCTTTAACTGCCACTAGATGACCAGGATGAACGTGCTCTGTACGGTGAATTTTGGGCAAGGGTGCTGTGATGGCACTATTTTATTTAGTAAAAAAAGGAGCCCACATTTGGAAATTGTTTGTCAGCTCATGCCCTCTATTACAAGACTCAGAGACCCATACCCTTACATTTGGTCTACTTTTTAACTCTGTTTCCTGCAATGTATCTTCCTTATCTCCGACGACATGACCTGGGTGAATGTTTAGAGGCCACAGAATTTTGAGGAAGGGGGCTGTGATGGCAATAGTATATTTTTTTAAAAAGGTACGCCCATTGGTGAAACCACATCCTTGTTGGCAAAGACTTTATAACATTTGTGTACCTTAAAAAGCTCACTTGAAAAGCTCCTTTTTATGTTGTTTGGTTGCTCACATTGGACACAATGCACTTCATATAAATTTGATAAATTGATGCTGTTAGACTATATTAGTTTCTCTCCTTGAGAGCCATAAGTTTGGCTGCCTCAAATGTACAAATTGCAAATATACAAATGGCGACTTGGAATCTAGATTAAAATACTGTAATGCATTCAGACAGTCACATAGCTGCATTTCTTGTAAATCATTTACAGATGTGACAGACAATGCTCATCGTGACACAATCTTGAGAAATGTTTGTTTTTTCACTTCACAAACACTTCTAAGCTTCTATATGTTTGTCACTGTAAAATATCAAGGTTTACTGAAACTCTGCCTGTGGTGGTTTGATCTAAATCCTTGTAGCTTTTATTTTCTAGGGCTTTATGGCCCCTCGTCTGATGACTCCATGATATCTCAGTTTCATACAACCTTGAAAGCTGGCCACTTGAAGGGCTGGGTGGAACTAGAGTTTCTACACAAAATCACTAAATGAAGTAAATCACTATATAAGACCATCGAAACATGACTAAGACAGATGCCAAAACTGGGGTACTTGTACATGTACAGTGTGCTGATACCTGCATAATTGGGGACACCCATGCAGTGTAGGTAAATTTCCTGGGGAATGACTCTATATTATATATGAGTTTAAATTTTTGTATTAAAGAACTGAAATAAATTACCTTTTTGATGATATTCTAATTTTGTGAGAAGCACCTGTATATATACTGTATATATATATATATATATATATATATACACTCACCGGCCACTTTATTAGGTACACCATGCTAGTAACGGGTTGGACCCCCTTTTGCCTTCAGAACTGCCTCAATTCTTCGTGGCATAGATTCAACAAGGTGCTGGAAGCATTCCTCAGAGATTTTGGTCCATATTGACATGATGGCATCACACAGTTGCCGCAGATTTGTCGGCTGCACATCCCAAAGATGCTCCATACAAGGCAGGATGGATCCATGCTTTCATGTTGTTTACGCCAAATTCTGACCCTACCATCCGAATGTCGCAGCAGAAATCGAGACTCATCAGACCAAGCAACGTTTTTCCAATCTTCTACTGTCCAATTTCGATGAGCTTGTACAAATTGTAGCCTCAGTTTCCTGTTCTTAGCTGAAAGGAGTGGTACCCGGTGTGGTCTTCTGCTGCTGTAGCCCATCTGCCTCAAAGTTCGACACACTGTGCGTTCAGAGATGCTCTTAGGCCTACCTTGGTTGTAACGGGTGGCGATTTGAGTCACTGTTGCCTTTCTATCAGCTCGAACCAGTCTGCCCATTCTCCTCTGACCTCTGGCATCAACAAGGCATTTCCGCCCACAGAACTGCCGCTCACTGGATTTTTTTTCTTTTTCAGACCATTCTCTGTAAACCCTAGAGATGGTTGTGCGTGAAAATCCCAGTAGATCAGCAGTTTCTGAAATACTCAGACCAGCCCTTCTGGCACCAACAACCATGCCACGTTCAAAGGCACTCAAATCACCTTTCTTCCCCATACTGATGCTCGGTTTGAACTGCAGGAGATTGTCTTGACCATGTCTACATGCCTAAATGCACTGAGTTGCCACCATGTGATTGGCTGATTAGAAATTAAGTGTTAACAAGAAGTTGGACAGGTGTACCTAATAAAGTGGCCGGTGAGTGTATATATATATATATATACACACATGTGTGTGTATGTATACAGTGTATACAATGTATATAGCATGTGTGTATATACTTTATATTTCAGCATTTTTCATTATAGATATGTAAGATTATGAACTGTATGTGTACAAAATGAAACACATTTAATAATAGTATAATGGGTTACACACATTAAGCAGGGCTGAGTAATTTATTTAGATTATCTACACGAACAGCGTAAAATATAAAGGTTCATCATCCGATGTCTTCAAATATATGGATTCTGAATATTCAATTTTTTCTAAATTATTGTATGTAATAACACAATAAATATCTAATAAAACTATTTACTATTTATCTATCTATCTATATTATATCCTTTCTCTAGCCTGTTAGAAATCTATATTTCTGTTAAAACTGTGTTTTTCTGCACTATATTGCAAGCCACAGAGCTGTATTATATACCTTTGATTGTGTAAGAAGAAAAATTACAGGTGACCAGCAGCCCATTTTTCTATCAGCTCAGAATGATGTGCTATTCTAGTCACAGGGGAACAGTAAAAATTACACTCCAACAGCAACAGGGCAGAAGCGCAGAAAGTCACAGCAGTACAAGTGGCATAGCCAGGCAGCTCTCTAATAAATCAAGATAATTCTCTGCCTGCCTTGAACTTAGACCCGACTACAATTCACTGCTCCTGCAGAAAAAAGGCCTGCCAGTGGAGCTCGGCTTATACTGGGGAGGGGGCATGATTAGTCACTGGCCAGATTGCGCCTCGATTGCATCTAAATGGTCCACTTTCTGAACCATTTATCTTCTTCTCGGACCATTTTCATTACACCTCAAACTGATGCTGAGCTACCAGCTGTAAGATACGGGCTGGAGAAAATTAATAACCTGTTTTTTTTTTCTCCAAGTCTGCAGGACTCCTGCATATGTGAGCAGGAGCATTTATCCCTGTTTTGTTACTATTTGCATCCCAGCGTCCCTGGCAGTCTTTCAATTTTCTCAAGTCTCTTAGCCTTTGCCCCCTGTTTCTTTTTTGCTACACAAACAATCCATCCTGTGCATTTAAAATTCTCTCAGCGCCCTGACATGAGAATACAGCCGGAGAGCAGGGAGCAGTTTACATTGGAAGAAATAAAGAGCTTTATTAATTCCTCTGTCCTGGTTTTCATATAAAATATGGGGATCTGGAGATTACTGCTGGGTCCCTTAAAGACCATTCTGTGCACTGCAATTTTAAGAAGGAGACCTTTATTAATATCTTCTTAGGTCTCTGAATGCAGGGAGGGCAGGCGAGGTCTGGCTGTGATAGAAGATAGCCTCTTAGCGGAGCTGGATCACATGACTGATTGATGAATAGCGGATCGAGACGCTGCTGAGATATGTGCTGATATGACTAAAATAACACAAAATGAAATTACAAAGTATTAATGAAGCCTAGCTACTGTCAGGAATTAATCAGAATTAGCAGGACTATTTTTCTGCGCAGACATAGTTTTGATAGGGCTGATTAAGGATTTGGCTATCTAGGAAAGCTCATTATCGAATTAATTAGGAAGCAATGAGCACCAAACTGTGTTGTTTTGGCAGATTTCTAAATTGTGCCATGTATTTGGCTTCAGTTATTATTAACGTTCTTTACCTTTGGGCTAGTATTTTAAATACATTGTGTAATCCTTGCTAGAAAAATACTAAAAAAAAAAAAAAAAATTGAAAATAATTGAAATACATTTTAAAGAGATAAATGCATAAACAAGTGCTTTCATTTTTTATGAATTGCACAAGATAAAATCTAAAGCAAGAAAATAAAACTAGGAAATTACAATAGTTAACTAGCCAGTTTCGCACACATCATTTTGTGATTTTGAAGAGTTTTTTGTGTTTCTATTTTTTGGGGGCGGGTTACAGCGTTATGGTCAAATGTGAGTTAGAAGTTTACAGTGAATTATGAGAATGGCTACACGCATACTGTTTTGGTTTGTGATATGTTAATATGGTTTTTGTCATGCGGGACAGTAGTGACTATGAAAACCGAGCGCTGGCATTAAGATGGGAAAATTGGGCAACTCCTCAGGGCCTTCATCCACAATGGGCCACCTAGAATATTTGGGGCTCTGGATTTACCCAATAGACCACTTATTTTGGTCTATATACAGTATGTCCTTAGGATGCCAATACAGTTACAGAAGTGCAGTGACAGAAATCTCTAGTTCAGGAATTTTCAGGCAATGTGTATTACTAATGGGGACATCACTTTCCCTTTGTTGGCTGGTAAAGCGTTTTTTTTTTTTTGCCTGACTCCTTTTATTACTAACAATAGACAGAAAAGTGTTGACTGTAAAACTCTAAACTGTGGCACGCCATGTATTGCTCAGTATTGAGAGGATGTCAGAACGTCCAGAAAATATAGAACATGGGCCAGAACTTGATGATCTGGAACTGAGCTGAGAAGAGAGTGGCCCCTGGCCTTGCCAGTGCTCAACTGTATTTAGTCACCCACAAACTACATTGTTTACTATTAGGGTACTATTTGCTATGAGGGGACTTTTGCAATAATTGGGCACTCTTTCCTATAGGAGTGCACAATATGAAGTGTAGGGCACTATATGCAATGAAGTCAAAATATTTGCAAGGAGGAAAAACTTTTGAGATGAAGGGGTTCTATTTGTTTTTAGGAAGTCACTATTTGCAATAAGCAAGTGCTATCTAGCTATAAGGGGGCACAATTCTGTAATTAAGGGGGCACTATTTGATCTATTTCCCAATAGGGGATACAAAGGTGGTCTTTTGTACTGTGTGAAGGCACAAAGTAGTTTGAAATTACTCTTATGATTTATCAGCAGGAGGTTATCACTACAGGACTAGGTGTCTCATGCCTCTTAGTTAGGCCTCTTTCACAGTTCCGTTTTTTACAATCAGTCACAATCCGTCAAAATGTTGAAAAGATGGATCCTGTGCAGATTGGAAATGCACTGGATGCACTGGATCCGTTTTTTTTTTTAATGGATCCGTAGCATTTTCCAAGCGATCTGTAGCATCGCTTGGAAAACTGATTGACAGGTTGGTCACACTTGTCAAACATAGTGTTTGACAAGTGTGACTAACATTTTACTATTGATGCTGCCAATGCAGCATCAATAGTAAAAAGATATAATGTTAAAAATAATAAAGAAAAAAAAAAAATCTTGACATTCTCACCTACCGGTGTCCCTCGCAGCGTTCCCGATGCTCGTGACTCTCGCGATGCTTCCGTTCCCAGTAATGCCTTGCGAAATGACCCAATGACATAGCGTTCTCGGGAGACCACTATGTCATCACAGGTCATTCTCTCAATGTATTACTGGGAAATGGAGCATCGCGAGCATCACGAGCATCGGGAACACTGCAAGGGACACCGGAAGGTGAGAATATCAAATTTTTTTAATTTTTTTAATTATTTTTTACTTTTTAACATATCTTTTTACTATTGATGCTGCATAGGCAGCATCAATAGTAAAAAGAGAGAGAGAGCGAGAGAGAAATTCCCTGACTAGAAATTCTTCCACGCATGCTCAGTTTCAAAAGACGAAACCCGTCACTGGATTCCTGTTTTTGACACACAGCGACGGATCCTGTGTCCATAGGCTTCCATTATAGCCAATGACAGACGGTGCAGGATCCATCGCTGCACGATTTTCTGACGTGCACAAAAACCTTTCTTCTGTGCATTGTCCCCCCCGACAGACAGCGAAACAGAAGGCCATCTGTCACAATCCGTCCCTAATACAAGTCTATGAGAAAACGACACAGTGACAGAAAAAGAAAGACAGGAGTGTGAAAGAGGCCTTAACTGCTCTGTGTAACCCCAGCACAGGTTCGCAGCTTTCTGTCAATGTACAGTGTACACAGAAAGTTGTCAATCAGTGGTGTGGTAGGGGTTACACAGGGCTCAGCATGGTATGAGAAATTTTGTACATCTTTACAACATTTGCACAGGTAAACATGCTCTTTTCTCATGAAAGAAGCAAAAGATGAAATAGCAAAATGTTGCAAATTATGATAAAATTTTCCATGTTTTTGAAGCTGTAAAACTGGCATCAAATTTTTGTTAAATCCACCCTCCCCCAAAGTAAAATAGTAAACTGTATTAATAATTATGCTTATACCTCATTTGATGCATGTTTTCTTACTGAAAATATCAAAAACTTCTGATAATGGGCCAACCTGTCCAAATTTAATTGCATAGATTATTTATACATTCTGTGTAATTCTACAGTACAATCAAAAAGATTTTACATTTTCAAATTTTATATTCCAAAGACATTCTCTGTTAACAATTTTTTCTTTCAAAATCAGTGTACCTCAGCATCACTGTTCAGCCCGGTGATTGGTTGCAGTGGTCACATGCTGTACTTGTGATATTAGCTATTTTTCTTTATTTTATTTTAACACATGGAATAAAACAAGTTGAAAGAACTAAAGCCCTATAATAAAATGTTTTATAAACCTTATTATTCTCGTCTATGTTCTTTTTGTCACACAGTATATGAGCATCTATATTCAATACACATAGGAATGTTATTTTTGTTATATCATGCAACACAATAAGAATAAAAAGGAAAACTCTCAAGAAGTACTTTTTACTAATTAGTCGTGTTTATTTATGATTTTTATTTTAAAGAAGATTGAATAATGGAAATCTAACATCTATAATTTGATACTTTACCCACCTCAAGCTTTATAGCCTCTGTTTCTGATACCTGCTGCTGGAAACTGAGATTAGTCTCCCCGGACAGACAGTAATTCAACGGTTCAAGTGAAAGTTAGCCATCCTCTCCAGCATTTTAGCACCCTCTCCAGTCATGATTTGATAGATAGACCATAGTGCATGGAAAAGGAAAGTGCTGCACACTACAATTGGTGTCTAAAAGGAAAACATTAATAAAAAGGAAAAACACAGATAAACCTATATGAAATATTTGACAGGTTATGCAAGAGAAAAAATATGCAGTAAATTGGAAATGTAGCAGATTCTACTTCCTTTGACAATATAAAATGCTGGATTCTTATTTGATGTGAAATTTTATGTTCTAAAAAAAGTTTATTGGTTAAGTTACTGGTGAAATGTGAACTGTAATGTTTGACTAAAAAACAACATAGTTTCGGGTTGTTTAGAAAAAAAGGTTTTTTAATTGTTAGTTTCACAATTGCTGTAGAGGACAACAAATAATTAGTAAGAACTAGGGATGAGCGAACATGCTCAATGATACTCGAATATCACTAGAGTATATGGGTGCTCGGATGTGCTTGGAACTTGACGAGCATTGGCTTGTGCTCGGATTTGAATCTCGAATCCCTGCCCCTTGTTTGACATCTGTTACACAGCCAATAAGCATGAGGGAATTGCCTGCCAGTCATTGAAATGCTGTAGCCATCTTGGTACTAGCATTACTGTGATTGGCTGGCCGTATTACCTTATCGAAGGTTATAAAAGGATAGGTGCCGCCACGCTCTGCTTACTGAAGCCATTGCACAGCTCATGGACAGTTCTGATTGGAGAGCGATAGCAGTTAGCCAGGCCTGTGTGTGCACAGTTTAACTAATCGGAGTCCTCTACTGTTGATGCTGGTGCTGATTCTGAACCATCATATTAGCAGTTCTTCTAAAGCCGGGTTCACATTAGCATTTCTGTGCGTAGCGTATGATCCGCATACATCCGCATGCGTCCTTTTGTGGTGTGCGGTGGTGTCTGGTGAACGCAACATGTTGCATTTTTTGAGGTGTCAAATATTGCGCAGTCGTCCGCATGCGGACGATTGGGGTTGATTGCGTAAAAAAATGCATTACTGTCTATGGGAATGCATTGGTACGCAAGAACATGCGTACTCATACGTTCAATAAGCATGCATACTTTAGAATGCACATGTCCAGAAAATGATGTCACCGCCTCCACCATGCGCATAAAAACGCAAACGCATGCCAAAACATATTTAAATGCATGCACAAGCTGCGTTTTTGTTTGCATCATGTGCAAAATGATGCGCAGGCATAAGCATGATTTTGCATGAGTTTTGGCATGCGTTTGCAGATGATACGCTGCGCACAGAAACGTTAATGTGAACCTAGCCTAAGGGCTAATCCTGTGCTTTGCTGTTTGCATCAGATACTGTGAGGGACGAAGAAGACTTTGTTTTGGATTTATTAATTCAGGCCCAATATATTGTCCAGAGATCTCCCTCCACTCCTGAAGTGGCCCCACCTTTGGAGAAATACACAAATCCCCAAAAGAACAGAACTTTTGCTATTTGGTCAGAGAATTAGAGGCCACGTGTTAATGATGACAAGGAGGAGCAGAGCTAGGATCCTTGCTATCTTCTGTGCAAGGCAGCCAACATCAAAGGAAGCACTAGACCAAGCATCAACGACACCTAGAGATGGATTATGAGAGTACCATGAAACCCTAAACACTTGGACACCGATGCCTAGAGATGAATTATGAGAATACCGTGCATCTCACGGTAAAGTCCAATATAGTAACAGCGCCCGGGAGCCCACCACGGCCACCCCTGCATCTCATATTTCTCTAGCTGTCCCGGATTCCGAGCTATTGAGACTGACTCTCCAGAACCACTTAGCCGACCCAAGTTTGGACTCTCCGTATCGGCCCATCCCCAAAGGACCCGTTGAGACATCAGTTGTCCCGTTTGGACCTCCCCCTAGGGAGTTATGATGCATCCTAGATATTGGGAATTATTTCAGCTAGGAGGTCAAGGGAGGAGAATCCAGTCCAACCCAGAGGGACGGTGGTGAATATGGGAGGGGGTGAGCTAGGGGTTAAAAGCTAGCTAAACACATTTAGTCTTGTATTTGTTCTGCCATGGACGTCACGTCACGTCATGCATGGAGATGGACAAGAAACTAAGAAGGTGCCTATGGATATGAGAACATCCCCTCCACACGTAATAATAAACGTGACACATATAGCTAACTGCTATACCCAACCTGTACCCTACTTTTATCTGTACTTCTGGCTGTAACCTCTGTATATTACTCTGTATATATTTGTAGCATCTAGTGGGCCTTTTGGCAATTAAAATAGCACTTATGTTTGGGCTGCTCTTTTATCTCGAAACCCGATCTCCCATGTCCATGAGTTCGGCTAGTACTTATACTCTACCTGGCTTTGGTTTCTGACCCGATAAAAGCTTGTTAACAGACCGGTGTTATATCTGATGAGGAACTGATCGCAGCATTCCTTTCTGGTGTTATTGGGGGATCCTGACAGTGATGGACCGGAGGTTTATATACGGCTCTGGCAAAAATTAATAGACCAACACATCAAAACCCTATCATGGGCAGCCCAATCTCCAGACCTGAACCCCATTGAAAACCTCTGGAATGTAATCAAAAGGATGATGGATAGTCACAAGCCATCAAACAAAGAAGAACTGCTTAAATTTTTGCACCAGAAGCAGTGTCAAAGACTGGTGGAAAGCATGCCAAGACGCATTAAAGTTCAGATTAAAAATCATGGTTATTCCAGAAAATATTGATTTCTGAACTCTTCCTGATTTAAAACATTAGTATTATTGTTTCTAAATGATTATGAACTTGTTTTCTTTGCATTATTGGAGGTCTGAAAGCACTGGTTTTTTTTTCATTTTGACCATTTTTCTTTGTCAGAAAAAAATACAAAATGTATTGCTTGGAAATTCGGAGACATGTTGTCAGAAGTTTATAGAATAAAAGAAAAATTTACATTTTACTCAAAAATATACCTATAAAAAGAAAAATCAGACAAACTGAACATTTTGCAGTGGTCTCTTAATTTTTTTTAGAGCTGTATATATTCCCGGCCTGGGACTGGTGATATACACTCACCGGCCACTTTATTAGGTACACCTGTCCAACTTCTTGTTAACACTTAATTTCTAATAAGCCAATCACATGGCGGCAACTCAGTGCATTTAGGCATGTAGACATGGTCAAGACAATCTCCTGCAGTTCAAACCGAGCATCAGTATGGGGAAGAAAGGTGATTTGAGTGCCTTTGAACGTGGCATGGTTGTTGGTGCCAGAAGGGCTGGTCTGAGTATTTCAGAAACTGCTGATCTACTGGGATTTTCACGCACAACCATCTCTAGGGTTTACAGAGAATGGTCCGAAAAAGAAAAAAAATCCAGTGAGCGGCAGTTCTGTGGGCGGAAATGCCTTGTTGATGCCAGAGGTCAGAGGAGAATGGGCAGACTGGTTCGAGCTGATAGAAAGGCAACAGTGACTCAAATTGCCACCCGTTACAACCAAGGTAGGCCTAAGAGCATCTCTGAACGCACAGTGCGTCGAACTTTGAGGCAGATGGGCTACAGCAGCAGAAGACCACACCGGGTACCACTCCTTTCAGCTAAGAACAGGAAACTGAGGCTACAATTTGTACAAGCTCATCGAAATTGGACAGTAGAAGATTGGAAAAACGTTGCTTGGTCTGATGAGTCTCGATTTCTGCTGCGACATTCGGATGGTAGGGTCAGAATTTGGCGTAAACAACATGAAAGCATGGATCCATCCTGCCTTGTATGGAGCATCTTTGGGATGTGCAGCCGACAAATCTGCGGCAACTGTGTGATGCCATCATGTCAATATGGACCAAAATCTCTGAGGAATGCTTCCAGCACCTTGTTGAATCTATGCCACGAAGAATTGAGGCAGTTCTGAAGGCAAAAGGGGGTCCAACCCGTTACTAGCATGGTGTACCTAATAAAGTGGCCGGTGAGTGTATATACCGCCCTCACTGCAGAGTGCCCCGATAACCAGTACGTGACAGGGCAGCCTCTCTAGTGACTACCTATCCTAGGTGCAGTTCCCTGACTGACCTGAGGGCAAGGAGCGTGCCAGAGAGCTGCAACTGTGTAAGCTCCATCACAGATTGGTGACAGTGGGGTGATATCCGTATCCCCCGGCTCTCTCTCGTCTGTATTTACCTTTCAGATACATTCTGCATTTAGCCTAGGGACAGTTGCAGGAGCAGGGAGAGTTGCAGAATATAGTCTTTAGGCAGGGCTTAGGGCTTTGCAGTCCATTTCTAAATATATAACTGCAGAAGTTGACCAACTTCCTTTTTGGGGGGGGTGTAAAAATTTACTATATTGTCATCCATACAGTTTAATGTGCTTAGTATTACATTACGGTGGTATATAAAACTGCAAAAATATCAACATTTCTTTTTTCTGGATTCAATTAGTCAATAGTGTTGAGCATTCCGATAGCGCAAGTATCGGGTATCGGCCGATATTTGCTGTATCGGAATTCCGATACCGAGATCCGATACTTTTGTGGTATCGGGAATCGGTATCGGGATCGATATTAATGTGTAAAATAAAGAATAAAAATAAAAAATATTGATATACTCACCCTCTGACGTGCCCTGGTTGTAACCGCCAGCCTCCGTTCATAAGAATGAGCGCTTGAAAGTCCTTAGATGACGTCGCGGCCTGTGATTGGTCGCGGAGCGGTCACGTGACCGCAACGCGACCAATCACAAGCCGTGACGTCATCTAAGGTCTTTCAAGCACTTGAAAGACCTTAGATGACGTCGCGGCTTGTGATTGGTCACGTGGTGGTCACGTGACCGCTCCGCGACCAATCACAGGCCGCGACGTCATCTAAGGACTTTCAAGCGCTCATTCTTATGAACGGAGGCTGGCGGTTACAACCAGGGCACGTCAGAGGGTGAGTATATCAATATTTTTTATTTTTATTCTTTATTTTACACATTAATATGGATCCCAGGGCCTGAAGGGGAGTTTCCTCTCCTTCAGACCCTGGGAACCATCAGGATACCTTCCGATACTTGATGTCCCATTGACTTGTATTGGTATCGGGTATCGGTATCGGCGATATCCGATACTTTTCGGGTATCGGCCGATACTATCCGATACCGATACTTTCAAGTATCGGACGGTATCGCTCAACACTATTAGTCAACCATACAGTTTAACGTTCTCTGTGTAAAATCACGGTGGTTTAAAATTTTTAAAAACCATTTGGTCTGCTACAGTTGACCACATTTTTTTGATCATTATAAAAACTTAGTTTCAATTGATAAAAGACACTTGGTTTCCAGAGATCTAGTAATTAGAAAATGCGTAAGGTGCGAGGTAAAGGACGGGAAAGTGCTGATGATAGTGCATGCTTTCTCTGAAGACTTGGAGCAATTGTGACTATGCCTGTTGCTGAATCACTAGAAACACGCCCATCCATGACACATAGCTTTCTGTCCCACTTTGCAAGGGGGCACAGGACACTTCTGAAGCCACATCAGTGCAAACAGGTGATCGGTTGGATAGAAAATAATGCTTCCAGCACAATCCAGTCATACACATAGTCCAGTCTCAAAAGCCAACAGTCTAGATCACTTAATCCTCACCCTGATCCTCCTTCCTCCCACTATGTTGAGTTCCAGGAGACCAGTGATCCCACAGCAGGACACTCTGAGTATCTCTTTACAAAATCATTTCTTGCTTGTGGCCTCTCGCCCAACATGTTCCAAGAGGGACAGGTTGAGATGCTGTGCAGTGATGCACAAAAATTAGAGCAGCCACGGTCATAAGATTACTGTGGGAAAGGGAAATTTTGTCTAAGGAGGTAGATAATGAGACACAGTTGCCGATAATTCAAGTTGTTAAGTCACCAAGTTAGGAAGACCAAGGTGCAGCGGTGGAAGATGAAATGGTGGATGACAGTCACCAACCCAACTTGGAAAGCTGGCATGCAGAGTGAGGGCAGCAGAGCTGAGGGGGAGAGGTTAGCAGCACTGAAAGAGGTGGAAAGAGGCAGTGGGGTGACCAGAGGAGTTGCTTGCAGAGCACTGACAGTCCTGAATATCTGTCAAAGTGTTAGATATTCCTCAGTCTGGGACTTTTTTGAAGAGAGTTATAATGCAAAAAAATGGTAATTTGCAAGACTTTGAGGATCACACAAAGATGGTGAGTGGCGATGAACCCATAACCAGCACAATAATTTCGCTTCTATGTCTACTTAAATAGTTGCTGCTCACAACAAAATCTGAAGCTTTGCATGATTATTAGATGGAGCTGGAGGAAAACTTGAGACAGGTACATGCTACCTAGCCCAGCCTCTTCTCAACTTATCAGCTTGGATTGGATAACAATGAGGAAGTGGAGGCTGAGGAGGAGGAACAGGAGCTGATTGCTAGCACAACAGAGGCTAATACCGACACAAACTTCATCCGTCTCTCCTATGTGGATGGGCTGAGGAGGGGAATGAGGAGGAAGAGATGGATTAGAAGGAGGAGATAGAGAGTAGTCATAATGGTAAGACAGGGAAGTGTTGGCTGTATGGAGCTTGGTACATATGGCTTAATGTATGTACTACTGCTTTCCCCGTGACCCTTGCATTACATTCATCTTCACCAAAAAAGAGTACTGGTTGTTCACCCTGCTAGATCCATGCTACAAGGAAAACCTTGCATCGGTTCACTCAGATAAAAATGCCACGACTTTCCTACACCACCAGATGACCGCAGCACATAAAGTGTTTTTGATCTTTAATATTTGAATGATGCCAGCCAGTCCTTGCTTTCAATGGTCTATGGATGACTGGATGACCTTTTTTATATTTTTTTTCCTGGCTTTGCAAATTGTGCAAAACCTTTATTAGTGTAGGAGTACATCATCTACACTTTCAAAATATTTGAATGAGGCCCACCAGTTTTTGCCTTCAAGGGTCTATGGATGTCTGTATTACTCTCATCATCATTTTTTTGGCTTTGCACTTTGTGCAAAGCCTTTATGAGTGTAGGTGTACACCAACTCCACTTTGAAAATATTTTAATGAGGCATGCAAGTTGTTACCTTCAAGGGTCAAAGGATGCTTGGATGAACCTCCTTATATTTTTTTCCTGGCATTGCACTGTGTGCAATCCTGTATGAGTGTAGAAGTTCAACAACTACACTTTCTTAAATTTTTTATGAGGCTCTCCAGTTGGTGTCCTACCTCAAGAGTCTATAGGTGAGCTTCCATATTTTTTTCCTTGCTTTGCACTGTGTGCAAAGCTTTTATGAGTGTAAAAGTGGCACAACTACACTTTCTTAAATTTTTTTATGAGGCATTCCAGCTGATGCATTCAAGGGTGTATGGGTGACCCTGCTTATAATTTGTTTTTCTGGATTTTCAGTATGTGCAGAGCCTTTATGAGTGTAGGAGTACCACAACAACATATTTTTAATATTTGAATGAGACACTTCATTTCGTGCCTTGAAGAGTGTATGGATGAACCAGCTTGTAGTTTATAGCAGGTTTTAAACTTTTGCAGAGCTTTTATGAGTGTAGGAGTACACCAACTATACTTTGTTCACAATAGTTGAATGAGGCACTACAGTTGGTGCCTTCAAGGATGTATGGATGACTTTGCTTGTCATGTTTGGCAGTCTTTGCATTGTGTACAGACCTTTTATGAGTGTGGGAGTACCACAACTACACTTTGTACACAATAGTTGAATAAGATACTTCAGTTTATGCCTTGAAGGGTGTATGGATGACTCTGTAATTTCCAGCAGACTTTGTATTGTGTTCAGAGTTTTTATGAAATTTCCAATTTTTTAATAAAGATTTTAATTTTGCTTCACTTAAATTATTATTTTTTAAATCCTTTTTAAATTTTGCCTTATATGCAAGTCACTATACAATAAAGAAAGGTTCTTAAAGTGGATATCCGAGACTTTATACAAAACAAAAAATGTACCTTAGCACTAACAGGCAGGTAATTGCAACTTACCTGCCTGTTGTGTACGGCGCCATTTTTCCCCAGAACAGAGCAGTCACTTACTTCTGCTGGGGATTCAGCAGTCTCTGCTAACGTGACTGGGCGTGGCTCCTACGTCATTCTAACTGACAGCCACCTCCCCGAGTTAAATAGTGGGGATCCAGCTGTGAATCAAATTGAAGCTGGAAGTCCAACCCCAATTTGACAGAGCGGAGTGTGAAAAAAGCCTCTGCTCTGTAGACGTGACATCAGCGGAGGCTTCTAAAGAACGACAAAGTGCACAATAGGCAGGCAAGTTGCAAGTACCTGCTTGTTAGTGCATAGGTACATTTTTTGTTTTTATAAAGTCCTGGAAACCCTCTTTAACATTTTTTTCCATGTAAACTCTAATTTCTCATTGACTTTAAATATTTTATTGTCACTTTTAAAGTAGAGAAAAAGTGTGACACCAATGTTCTCAGTAGCGATATGGGAGTCAGAGATGCTTCCAGGGGTCTTCCCCATGCTGTTTTCCTTCCATTCAGCACTTTTTCTATCCATTTAAACATTTTCACTGCCCTCCAGACCTCCTTGTAGCCCTGCCAGAAAAATCCTCGGATTTCCCATTGACTCCCATTATATTCATTACTCGAAATGAGCATCAGAGCATTAAGAATTTCTTGGTTCAAGTAACGAGCATCCGAGCATTTTATTGCTCACTCATCTCTAGTAAGAAACCATTATTATTTAGTGCAAAAGAACCTTATTTATAGGTCTTGATCTATTGGTGAAGTTTAGATATCCACTTATCATTTCTGTTTTTTTTTTCTATTTAGGTTATTTGCCATGGTGGGTTTTTGATGAGTTTTTGATGCTGTGTATTTTCGCTGCCCCAAGAACACTGCATCTTATAATGACAGCAAATCAGATGGCATTTATAGAAATTTCATGACAACTGTGCTTTCTTTATTTGCTCAGTGTAAACTGACCTGTGATGTGTGATTCAAATACACAACATATCAATTACAAGTTGGCTGTGTTTTTTGTGCAGATTCTCCCCACAGGCTATGTGCACACGCTGAGTACTTGCAGCAGATTTTTCTATAGCAAAAGCCAGAGTGCAAATGAAGTGATTTAGCATGTTTTTTATGAGTTTTTATTTAGGTTTTTTGCTTTTTCATTTGAAAACAGTGCCAAAATGAGCAGCATGTGTATATGATATCGTAATCTCATTTACTTTGCTGTTACAGATATATTCTGTATGTTTGTTCATAAGCCGAATATGCATGTAAGTTGGGTCAAACTAATAATCACCTTACTGCTGACCACTCTCGTCATCATTCTACTTGCCGTCAGCCATCCGTTCCTCTTTCCATGATCATATGCTGCATCTCTGGCTTCTTCTGGAAATTTTGGAGATGCAGTGCATGACGGCGGAGAGAAGAGCACTTGTTGAAAGCAGTGACGTGGCTTGAGAGGTGAGTATAATTTTATTTATCCAATACACACCTCTCTGACCATCCCACTATTCACTGTTGGGTCCTCTTCTATTCATTGTCACATGCTGCATCTTTGTCCTCTTTATCTGGAAGTCTTTGTAATGATACAAAGATCAGCAGCTACTGTGTAGAGATTAGCTGAGTTACGTATTATCACATACCCTTTCAGGTCTGGTCTCATGACAGACAATGTGGGAGGGAGGAGTGATAGCTGACAGCACTGTGAGATGAGATGTGGAATGATTGTAATAATATACAGTATATCTCATCTCAATGTTATGACTGAGCCCTAACACTAGCATAAACCAGGGGAGATATTCATCCTGCACACCACAGGGTCCTGTACAGACTAGGCAAATCTCTAAGTTGATCCTTATTAGCGTGATTTGGCACCCTAAAATTGCGCCATGGTGCCCTCACTCAATGTCGGCTGAAACTGAGTGTCCTTAACGGCACCCTCAACATTACACAGAGTGTAGTCCAAAACAACAACAGAACGTGGTGCACATAGACAGAGGGTGAGGCACAATGCTAAGGACGTTTTCACACAGTCATACATGAAAGATGGAAGAAAAATAAAAGAACCAAAAAATGCTTTCGGTATACGTGGAAATCACCAGACCCCAAATATAACATAATGGGAAGAGTTTGGGGAAGGGGATCATGCAAACCAACTGCAGGAGAATCAATAGAGAAACCTTAGCAAGATAATCCTTAACTGGGAATTGGGACTTCAAATATCCATCTAACTTGGAATATAGCCAGCAAAGACTACATGTGCCAGGAGAGGATATATAGCCCCTTCCAAGATGTGATAGGACAAACCAAAAGAGGAAGAGAAAAAAAACAACACAGAAGCAAAACAGCAAAGGAAAAGAAAGAGAAGAGCATTATCAGCAGTTGGACAGAGACAACACAGGCTGTGGTTCAACAGTGAGGGAAACTGACTACACAGACAGAGGTCAATGATTCAAGCCCTGTAGTCAAGCAACAACACTCAGCTATATTTCTACACAGTAGCTAAACAATTATGTGTCATTAGAAACAGTTCCAGATCTCATCTCACAGTGCTGTCAGCTGTCACTTTCCCCCCACACTCACTGCTGTGAAATGAATCTCTACACAGTAGCTGCATGAAATCAGTGAGGAAAGGAGGACTTTTATTTTTTTTTCCTTAATATGACATCTTTCGCTTATGATTGGGTAATGTCATGCGGAAAAAATAAGTGCCGCCAGGGAAGAATCTCTTGCAATGCTTGGTTGAGTTTATCAATTATAACCTAAATTTTACAAGCTAATACCTCTGTAACCAAGAGGAGAAATTAAAAAATAAAAACTTTGCAACCACTATTCTATAAAGTGGCTAGCTTAACATGCTTAAACTGGTAAAAGATCCTCTTTAACTAACATAACACACAAAATGTAGTAACTAAAATTCGATAAAATTAAATGTTTGTATTTCTATAGCTCCTGCATGTTTTTGATTAGTAAATGTTGCTAATTTTTCAAAAGGAGTCTGTAACCCTTAAAATGTATTTTAAATGGGCTATACGGTATTTTTTACTGAAATTAGCCCCTTAAAAACCAGGCTATCTCTGTTCCTGTTACTAGTACAGTGCCTGAGAAATTAACTTTTAATTCATATGCTAATTAGGAAACTTCTGTGTACCCTTCGCCTCGCCAAGATTTTGGTGCACAGCTACGCCTACAAAACTTGCATTTTGGGGTCTTTGCTTCTAACAGTGCTTGCTTCCCATAGTGAGCAGTTAGAATGTTGCAGGCATGTGTGTGACCACATGCATTCTCCTCCCTGTCTCTTTTTTTCTGACACTACTCACAGCACTTGTGTATTAGTGCGCCGTCAGAAGCAAGGAGGAAAATACTCACTGCCATATGTACGCCGGCAGCATTCAGAAGCAAGCACTGTCAATCAGAAGAGGAGGAAGAGTCCCAATGTGCAAATTAGGAGGTGTGACGGTGTACAAATCACTTGGTCATGCCAGTGGTGCACCAAAACTTCCAAATTTGCATATGAATTAAAAGTAATTTTCTCAAGTGCTGTACCAGTATTAGGAACAGTGCTAGTTTGGTTGTTATAGGGACAAATACCCTACAATACTCTTTAAAATGCATTTTGGGGGTGACAGACTTCCTTTAACTGTTTTCTGTGGGGAGGTACTCTGGATATTATTTTATTAGTATTCTAAGACTCTTTCTAGCATAATACATTCAATCTGAGGGCATCCATTTAAATTCATGAAAGCTAAATTATTGCTTTGATGTCCGAGGCCAGAATGACTACCCATCTTTGCTACTGTACCCCCAAACATCAACATAAGCTTGTTCTTCTTCTGAAGAGGAAATAGTTGTATATATTCTCCCACACCTTCCTGCTGGTTTTTCCAAAGTAGGGTACATTTGCTATATAAAACTAAAATTAATACAATTAATAATTTTAATAGGAGTACTATAAAATTTAAAATGTAAGTTGGAAACCAACGTACAACAACAAAGGTATTAAACATGACCTAGTTCTGGAAGATTATTTTGTAACGATAGAAAGCAATCAGTCCATTTCTTGCACTTACATTTTGCAGAGCAGATTCCAACTGTAACTGTTAAATAAAACATATTTCAGATCATTTAGGTAAAATACTTTTGCACAATCTGTAGAACTAGATGAGTTTTCATTTACAATAATTCTTGTTGGTTTTTTTACTATCATGATTGAAGCTGAACAAAGTTAGAACGTCACAAAGGCACAAAGGAAACAAGCTTTTCACACATTTCTGTCTACAATATGCTTGTAATAGCATGCACATCTGTCACCTAAGACTGTGTAATCTATTGTGTTACCAGGAGTGGAGGGGCTGTTGTTAGGAACATCTACTATTCTACAATGTTATAACCATGGGCAGATGGGACAAAATATAAGAACTAAGCTACTATGTTAAAAATATTTTCCACCTCTTGATGAAGCAAGAACATCACTGAGCAGCAGCTGCCTGAAAACTTCTGCAGATAAGATAACTTCCATAATTATCGAAGCTTCGAGTCCGGTTTTGGGAATGAGCCTGTTCTCAATCGTTGCTATTGTCCAGAGGTCAGTATATGTATATTAAAGATTTTTTTCCTAGTAAAAAAAAATGAATCTGTTCATTCTGAAATACTTAATTTAAAAACAAATTGTATTGTGGTTTAAAAGGCGCTGGCTGCAAGAAGCTTCAGTAATTCAGCACATTGAGTTTTTTGGGACTGAATAGAAAGTTTTCCTCTCTGCACCTCCACTGCTTGCTGAAAGCCGCATACAATAAAGATTAGGCACAAAGTGTTGGCCTATAGTGGCTTCTGTAGAAAAGTCTCAATTGACTGATTTAACGCCATCTCTGTCTTTAATTCATTTCATTGTTATATATTTCTCATGTTCTACTCTGTGAGAATGTTAATCAACAAAGTTACCTTTTAATACATTTTCAGTACTACTTTTGGTGCTTGCCTACATTACAACTGAATTCTTGTTATAGAAAATGTTCCTGTGTGCTCATTTATATGTCTATACACTATAAAATAATGATTTAAAAAGTACTTGGATTGGATATAAATTGTAACTAGGCATGGTAACCATCTCAAGCAAGGACTGATTGTCTTTCCCATATTTCCCAACATCTGCCATAGATCTCTTGCATGTCACAATTTAGGGTTAGGACGTGGACATAGGCTGCATTGTATTGATCTGAAATTAGATCATCATAGGGTTCCAAATGTTTCATAATAAAAGTAGAAGTAATATAACAATACCTATGAAAGATCTCTCATATAAACACAAGTCCGTCTAAAGGGATTTTATCATCTTCTATTATCTTGCAAAATATCTCACAGTAACACATTACATGGTCACTGTTATATCAGTGACCATGTAACATCTTAATATATACTTACCTTGTAATGTCTTCACATCCTGTCCTGCCAGATGTGTCCGGATTCCAGAATTCCAAGTGGCGGAAGTTCACCGACCTCCATATTGGGACACCCAAGTGATGGGTGTCTCAATATGGAAAATGCTGGTGGTACCAGCCTCTTGCGTGGCACCACCAGAGGAACACCATCGCACCACACACACACACACACACACACACACACACACACACACACACACACACACACACACACACTGTACACGCCATATGCACCACACACACATCCAAACACACTGTATATGCCGTACGCACCACACACACACACTGTGTATGATGTATGCACCACACACACACACACTGTATACACCGTACGCAACCTCTTGCACGGTACCACCAGCAGAACACCGTCGTGAACACACCGCTGCCGGGATCAGCTGAATTATTCACTGACCACCATCATCTTTGTACAAGAGGACCACATGCACAGTTTTAATGTGACCACGTGATCTATCTGCACAAAGATGGCAGCGGTCTGATTTAACGCACCTGCTCGAATTCGGCACAGGTGCAGTAAATCATTCGGCTGATCCTGGCAGCAGATGTGCGATGTGTCTACTGGCAGAAGAAGCCAGTCACATTAAAGGGGTTTTCCCACGAACGAAAGTTAATTTTAAAAATTGTCTGTGTCTGACTGTGTACGGAGCATATCTCATCTCCTGGGCAGGGGAGGAGGCAAAAGACAACACTGACATTACAGCAGTATCTACCAGGCAGGATGATTGGTGCGATGCTTTGCCTTTGGCTGAGTTTACTTTCAACAGTCATGTGAGTCAGTCCACTGGTATGTCTCCCTTCCTTGTTAACTATGGGTTTAATCCGCATTTTGGGGAGTTCTCACGCTTGGACTCTGGTTGTCCTGGGGCTGAAGGGACTAAGCAGCGTTTGAAGGGTCTGTGGGCTGAGGTCCGTCAAAACATCTCTAAGGCTCAGGGGAGGTATAAGTTTTTTTGCAGGCAAGAGAAGGGTCTCAGCTCCTACGTTTCAGGTTGAGGAGAAGGTCTGATTATCCACACGTAACATAAGGCTCAAGGTTCCATCTGCCAAGTTGGCTCCAAAGTTCATTGGTCCGTACAAAATTGTGGAGATTATTAATTCGGTAGCCTGTAGGTTACATCTCCCAGCTTCATTCAAAATTGCTAGGAGTTTGGGACCTAGCTCCGCCCCCAGTCACTGCCCCAGTGGTCATGTGTTGCAGGTCATGTTCCTTCTGCAGCACACTTTCAGCCGTGTTCACATTCCACTGCAAAAGCTCCTCGGGGTTCCCCAGCACATCTTTGGACACACCTACAGTCTCTGGTGGTGAGTCTGATACGGTGTCCATCACACTATAGTTTTAAATGTCCTGTCATTATGTTTTTTGTTTCAATTTATGTGTTATTCAATAAAGTACATTGTTTTAATGTATCTTTGCTTATTTGTTCCTCACTGGCTTTTTTTGTAGGAGGTTTTCTTGCTATAGGACGAAGGAGGGGTGTTTGTAGCATGTCCATCCAGTTTAAATAAAAAATATTTTTTATTAGAACATTTAAAAAAACATTTTTAAAATTGAGTGAGAGACTCTCTGCCTGATGCATTTCTGGCGCTCCACGGCGCCCTTAGTCATAGGATTTAAATCAAGACAAATAGACAAGTATCTACAGTTATAAAAAGTTTGGGCACCCCTATTAATCTTAAGCTTAATGTTTTATAAAAATAGTTTTTTTTGCAACAGCTATTTCAGCTTCATATATCTAATAACTGTTGGACACAGTAATGTTTCTGCCTTGAAATGAGGTTTATTGTACTAACAGAAAATGTGCAATCTGCATTCAAACAAAATTTGACAGGTGCATAAGTATGGGCACTTCACCAGAAAAGTGACATTAATATTTAGTAGATCCTCCTGTTGCAAAAATAACAGCCTCTAGTCGCTTCCTGTAGCTTTCAATGAGTTCCTGGATACTGGATGAAGGTATTTTTGACCATTCCTCTTTACAAAACAATTCCGGTTCAGTTAAGTTTGATGGTCGCCTAGCATGGACAGCCCTCTTCAAATGATCCCACAGATGTTCAATGATATTCAGGTCTGGGGACTGGGATGGCCATTCCAGAACAGTGTAATTGTTCCTCTGCATGAATGCCTGAGTTGATTTGGAGCGGTGTTTTGGATCATTGTCTTGCTGAAAGATCCATCCCCTGCGTAATTTCAACTTTGTCACTGAATCATGAACATTATTGTCAAGAATCTGCTGATACTGAGAGGAATCCATGCGTCCCTCAACTTTAACAAGATTCCCAGTGCCGGCATTGGCCACACAGCCCCAAAGCATGATGGAACCTCCACCAAATTTTACTGTGGGTAGCAAGTGTTTTTCTTGGAATGCTGTGTTTTTTTGCGGCCATGCATAACGCCTTTTTGTATGACCAAACAACTCAATCTTGGTTTCATCAGTCCACAGGACCTTCTTCCAAAAAGAAATTGGCTTCTCCAAATGTGCTTTTGCATACCTCAGCCGACTTTGTTTGTGGCTTGCTTGCAGAAACGGCTTCTTTCGCATCACTCTCCCATACAGCTTCTCCTTGTGCAAAGTGCGTTGTATAGTTGACCGATGCACAGTGACACCATCTGCAGCAAGTTGATGCTAAAGCTCTCTGGAAGTGGTCTGAGAATTGTCCTTGACTGATCTCACCATTCTTCTTCTCTGCCTTTCTGATGTTTTTCTTGGCCTGCCACTTCTGGCCTTAACAAGAACTGTACCTGTGTTCTTCCATTTCCTTACTATGTTCCTCACAGTGGAAATTGACAGGTTAAATCTCTGAGACAGCTTTTTGTATCCTTCCCCTGAACAACTATGTTGAATAATCTTTGTTTTCAGATCATTTGACAGTTGTTTTGAGGAGCCCATGATGCCACTCTTCAGAGGAGATTCAAGCAGGAGAACAACTTGCAAGTGGCCACTTTAAGTAGCTTTTCTCATGATTGCATACACCTGGCTATGAAGTTCAAAGCTCAATGAGGTTACAAAACAAAAAAAGTGCTTTAGTAAGTCAGTAAAAAGTAGGTAGCAGTATTTAAAACAAGAAAATGATAAGGGTGCCCATACTTATGCACCTGTCAAATTTTGTTTGAATGCAGATTGCACATTTTCTGTTAGTACAATAAACCTCATTTCAAGGCAGAAACATTACTGTGTCCAACAGTTATTAGATATATGAAACTGAAATAGCTGTTGCAAAAAAAACAAGTTTTATAAAACATTAAGCTTAAGATTAATAGGGGTGCCCAAACTTTTTCATATAACTGTATATAGCAAGGAACCAATCACAACCATAGCAATTAATTACATTTTTCTTGCTATAAGTGGTTGTCAGAGGTTAAGAGATAGGTTATCTGCTCTACTGTCATTGTTGAGTAATATCTGCAGCTCAGACTTGAGATCAATGCAACCAGTTAGTAATTCAGACCAGTTAATAATGCATTCCATGAGCAAAATCAAAGTAGTATGGATGCATGGGTGTGCCTTCTGCCTATACTCATAAAACTACATCAATTGTCAATGACTTGATCTCCCTGCCCTTATATGTACACCAGGGGTAAAGTGAAGCACCTAGAATGCAGTGCTGTAGATTGAACTACAGCTATAAGTCTGTATAAATGACTGAGCATGGTGGACTTGCTTAATGCACTGCTGTCATCCCACATAATGGTATAGTGCATATATTTATATGTTTCAGTCCATAATACAGTATAAGAAATATGCATTTTTTTTCTTTTACTATTTATAGTAGCATTTTATTGCTTCAGGCGTATGATATTATAGAGACCGAGCTCCTGATTTATAATGATAAGAGCCCAAATATTTCCTGCTGCCAGAGGCGAAAATTAAAATTGCGCCCATTGCTGCAGTGCAATGTAAACTTACAGTAAATAAATTCAACGGCATTTTCCATATGGATAAAATAATTTTATGTTTTGATAATTTTAATAACTTTATTTTAAAGTGAACCTATGACTAGGTTTGTCCCATGTGAGATAAGACCAGTACCTTTCAGCCCTGATATATAGCATTACAGTGTATACAGTGCCTTGCGAAAGTATTCGGCTCCCTGGAACTTTTCAACCTTTTCCCACATATCATGCTTCAAACATAAAGATACCAAATGTAAATTTTTGGTGAAGAATCAACAACAAGTGGAACACAATTGTGAAGTTGAATGAAATTTATTGGTTACTTAAAATTTTTGTGGAAATTAAAAACTGAAAAGTGGGGCGTGCAATATTATTCGGGCCCTTTAACTTAATACTTTGTTGCGCCACCTTTTGCTGCGATTATAGCTGCAAGTCGCTTGGGGTATGTCTCTATCAGTTTTGTACATTGAGAGACTGAAATTCTTGCCCATTCTTCCTTGGCAAACAGCTCGAGCTCAGTGAGGTTTGATGGAGATCGTTTGTGAACAGCAGTTTTCAGCTCTTTCCACAGATTCTCGATTGGATTGAGGTCTGGACTTTGACTTGGCCATTCTAACACCAGGATATGATTATTTGTGAACCATTCCATTGTAGATTTTGCTTTATGTTTGGGATCATTGTCTTGTTGGAAGACAAATCTCAATCCCAGTCTCAGGTCTTTTGCAGACTCCAACAGATTTTCTTCAAGAATGGTCATGTATTTGGCTCCATCCATCTTCCCATCAATTTTAGCCATCTTCCCTGTCCCTGCTGATGAAAAGCAGGCTTAAATCATGATGCTGCCACCACCATGTTTGACAGTGGGAATGGTGTGTTCAGGGTGATGAGCTTTGTTGCCTTTACGCAAAACATATCATTTGGCATTGTTGCCAAAAAGTTCGATTTTGGTTTCATCTGACCAGAGCACCTTCTTCCACATGTTTGGTGTGTCTCCCAAGTGGCTTGTTGCAAACTTTAACCCCTTCATGACCCAGCCTATTTTGGCCTTAATGACCTTGCCGTTTTTTGAAATTCTGACCAGTGTCCCTTTATGAGGTAATAACTCAGGAACGCTTCAACGGATCCTAGCGATTCTGAGATTGTTTTTTCGTGACATATTGGGCTTCATGGTAGTGGTAAATTTAGGTCGATAATTTCTGAGTTTATTTGTGAAAAAAACGGAAATTTGGCAAAAAATTTGAAAATTTCGCAATTTTCACATTTTGAATTTTTATTCTGTTAAACCAGAGAGTTATGTGACACAAAATAGTTAATAAATAACGTTTCCCACATGTCTACTTTACATCAGCACAATTTTGGAAACAATTTTTTTTTTTGCTAGGAAGTTATAAGGGTTAAAATTTGACCAGTGATTTCTCATTTTTACAACAAAATTTACAAAACCATTTTTTTTAGGGACCACCTCACATTTGAAGTCATTTTGAGGGTTCTATATGGCTGAAAATACCCAAAAGTGACACCATTCTAAAAACTGCACCCCTCAAGGTGCTCAAAACCACATTCAAGAAGTTTATTAACCCTTCAGGTGTTTCACAGCAGCAGAAGCAACATGGAAGTAAAAAATGAACATTTAACTTTTTAGTCACAAAAATGATCTTTTAGCAACAATTTTTTTATTTTCCCAGCGGTAAAAGGAGAAACTGGACCACGAACGTTGTTGTCCAATTTGTCCTGAGTACGCTGATACCTCATATGTGGGGGTAAACCACTGTTTGGGCGCACGGCAGGGCTTGGAAGGGAAGGAGCGCCATTTGACTTTTTGAATGAAAAATTGGCTCCAATCTTTAGCGGACACCATGTCATGTTTGGAGAGCCCCCGTGTGCCTAAACATTGGAGCTCCCCCACAAGTGACCCCATTTTGGAAACTAGACCCCCCAAGGAACTTATCTAGAAGCATAGTGAGCACTTTAAACCCCCAGGTGCTTCACAAATTGATCCGTAAAAATGAAAAAGTACTTTTTTTTCACAAAAAAATTATTTTAGCCTCAATTTTTTCATTTTCACATGGGCAACAGGATAAAATGGATCCTAAATTTTGTTGGGCAATTTCTCCTGAGTACACAAATACCTCACATGTGGGGGTAAACCACTGTTTGGGCACATGGTAAGGCTCGGAAGGGAAGGAGCGCCATTTGACTTTTTGAATGAAAAATTATCTCCATCGTTAGCGGACACCATGTCGCGTTTGGAAAGCCCCTGTGTGCCTAAACATTGGAGCTCCTCCACAAGTGACCCCATTTTGGAAACTAGACCCCCCAAGGAACTCATCTAGAGGCATAGTGAGCACTTTAAACCCCCAGGTGCTTCACAAATTGATCCGCAAAAATGAAAAAGTACTTTTTTTTCACACAAAATTTCTTTTAGCCTCAATTCTTTTATTTTCACATGGGCAACAGGATAAAATGGATCCTAAAATTTGTTGGGCAATTTCTCCTGAGTATGCCGATACCTCATATGTGGGGGTAAACCACTGTTTGGGTGCATGGCAAGGCTCGGAAGGGGAGGCGTGCCATTTGACTTTTTGAATGGAAAATTAGCTCCAATCGTTAGCGGACACCATGTCGCGTTTGGAGAGCCCCTGTGTGCCTAAACATTGGAGCTCCCCTACAAGTGACCCCATTTTGGAAACTAGACCCCCCAAGGAACTTATCTAGATGCATAGTGAGCACTTAGAACCCCCAGGTGCTTCACAGAAGTTTATAACGCAGAGCCGTGAAAATAAAAAAATAATTTTTCTTTCCTCAAAAATGATTTTTAGCCCAGAATTTTTTATTTTCCCAAGGGTAATAGGAGAAATTGGACCCCAAATTTTGTTGTCCAGTTTGTCCTGAGTACGGTGATACCCCATATGTGGGGGTAAACCACTGTTTGGGCGCACGGCAGGGCTCGGAAGGGAAGGCACGCCATTTGGCTTTTTGAATGGAAAATTAGCTCCAATCATTAGCGGACACCATGTCGCGTTTGGAGAGCCCCTGTGTGCCTAAACATTGGAGCTCCCGCACAAGTGACCCCATTTTGGAAACTAGACCTCCCAAGGAACTAATCTAGATGTGTGGTGAGCACTTTGAACCCCCAAGTGCTTCACAGAAGTTTATAACGCAGAGCCGTGAAAATAAAAAATGTGTTTCCTTTCCTCAAAAATATTTTTTAGCCCAGAATTTTTTTATTTTTGCAAGAGTAACAGGAGAAATTGGACCCCAAAAGTTGTTGACCAGTTTCTCCTGAGTACGCTGATACCCCATATGTGGGGGTAAACCACTGTTTTGGCACACGTCGGGGTTCGGAAGGGAAGTAGTGACGTTTTGAAATGCAGACTTTGATGGAATGCTCTGCGGGCATCAGGTTGCGTTTGCAGAGCCCCTGATGTGCCTAAACAGTAGGAACTCCCCACAAGTGACTCCATTTTGGAAACTAGACCCCCAAGGGAACTTATCTAGATGTGTGGTGAGCACTTTGAACCCCCAAATGCTTCACAGAAGTTTATAACGCAGAGCCGTGAAAATAATAAATGTGTTTCCTTTCCTCAAAAATATTTTTTTAGCCCAGAATTTTTTATTTTTGCAAGACTAACAGGAGAAATTGGACCCCAAAAGTTGTTGTCCAGTTTCTCCTGAGTACGCTGATACCCCATATGTGGGGGTAAACCACTGTTTGGGCACATGCCGGGGCTCGGAAGGGAAGTAGTGACGTTTTGGAATGCAGACTTTGATGGAATGGTCTGCGGGCATCATGTTACGTTTGCAGAGCCCCTGATATGCCTAAACAGTAGAAACCCCCCACAAGTGACCCCATTTTGGAAACTAGACGCCCCAAGGAACTTATCTAGATGTGTGGTGAGCACGTTCAACCCCCAAGTGCTTCACAGAAGTTTACAACGCAGAGCCGTGAAAATAAAAAATCATTTTTCTTTCCTCAAAAAAGATGTTTTAGCAAGCAATTTTTTATTTTCACAAGGGTAACAGGAGAATTTGGACCCCAATATTTGTTGCCCAGTTTGTTGTGAGTATGCTGATACCCCATATGTGGGGGTAAACCACTGTTTGGGCGCACGTCAGGGCTCGGAAGGGAAGTAGTGACATTTGAAATGCAGACTTTGATGGAATGGTCTGCGGGCGTCACATTGCATTTGCAGAGCCCCTGATGTGCCTAAACAGTAGAAACACCCCACAAGTGACCCCATTTTGGAAACTAGACCCCCGAAGGAACTTATCTAGATGTGTGGTGAGCACGTTCAACCCCCAAGTGCTTCACAGAAGTTTACAACGCAGAGCCGTGAAAATAAAAAATCATTTTTCTTTCCTCAAAAAAGATGTTTTAGCAAGCAATTTTTTATTTTCACAAGGGTAACAGGAGAATTTGGACCCCAATATTTGTTGCCCAGTTTGTTGTGAGTATGCTGATACCCCATATGTGGGGGTAAACCACTGTTTGGGCGCACGTCAGGGCTCGGAAGGGAAGTAGTGACATTTGAAATGCAGACTTTGATGGAATGGTCTGCGGGCGTCACATTGCATTTGCAGAGCCCCTGATGTGCCTAAACAGTAGAAACACCCCACAAGTGACCCCATTTTGGAAACTAGACCCCCGAAGGAACTTATCTAGATGTGTGGTGAGCACTTTCAACCCCCAAGTGCTTCACAGAAGTTTATAACGCAGAGCCGTGAAAATAAAAAATAATTGTTCTTTCCTCAAAAATTATGTTTTAGCAAGTAATTTTTTATTTTTGCAAGGGTAACAGGAGAAATTGGACCCCAACAGTTGTTGCCCAGTTTGTCCTGAGTACGCTGGTACCCCAAATGTGGGGGTAAACCACTGTTTGGGCGCACGTCGGGGCTTGGAAGGGAGGGAGCACCATTTGACTTTTTGAATGCAAGATTGGCTGGAATCAATGGTGGCGCCATGTTGCGTTTGGAGACCCCTGATGTGCCTAAACAGTGGAAACCCCTCAATTCTAACTTCAACACTAACCCCAACACACCCCTAATCCTAATCCCAACTGTAGCCATAACCCTAATCACAAACCTAACCCCAACACACCCCTAACCACAACCCTAACCGCAACACACCCGTAACCCTAATTCCAACCCTAATCCTAACCCTAATCCCAACCGTAGCCCTAATCCCAACCCTAACCACAACTGTAACCCCAACACACCCCTAACCCTATCCGTAACCCTAACCACAAGCCTAATCTTAACCCTATTTCAAACCCTAGCCCTAATTCCAACCCTAACTCTAATTCCAACCCTAACCCTAAGGCTATGTGCCCACGTTGCGAATTCGTGTGAGATTTTTCCGCACGATTTTTGAAAAATCTGCAGGTAAAAGGCACTGCGTTTTACCTGCGGATTTACAGCAGATTTCCAGTGTTTTTTTGTGCGGATTTCACCTGCGGATTCCTATTGAGGAACAGGTGTAAAACGTTGCGGAATCCGCGCAAAGAATTGACATGCTGCGGAAAATACAACGCAGCGTTTCTGCACGGAATTTTCCGCACCATGGGCACAGCGGATTCGGTTTTCCTTAGGTGTACATGGTACTGTAAACCTGATGGAAAACTGCTTCGAATTCGCAGCGGCCAATCCGCTGCGGATCCGCGGCCAATCCGCTGCGGATCCGCTGCGAATCCGCTGCGGATCCGCTGCCAATCTGCTGCGGATCCGCTGCCGATCCGCGGCCCATCCGCTGCGGATCCGCTGCCAATCTGCTGCGGATCCGCTGCCGATCCGCTGCGGATCCGCTGCCGATCCGCTGCGGATCCGCGGCCGATCCGCTGCGGATCCGCTGCCAATCCGCTGCCGATCCGCTGCGGATCCGCGGCCGATCCGCTGCAGATCCGCTGCCAATCCGCTGCCGATCCGCTGCGGATCCGCGGCCGATCCGCTGCGGATCCGCTGCCAATCCGCTGCGGATCCGCTGCCGATCCGCGGCCCATCCGCTGCGGATCCGCTGCCAATCCGCTGCGGATCCGCGGCCGATCCGCTGCGGATCCGCGTCCGATCCGCGTCCGATCCGCTGCCGATCCGCTGCCGATCCGCGGCCGATCCGCTGCGGATCCACGGCCGATCCGCTCTGTGTGCACATGCCATAACCCTACCCCTAATTACCCTACCCGTAACCCTAACCCTACCCCTAACCCTACCCCTAGTTCTAACCCTAGTTCTAATCCTAACCCTAGAGGAAAAAAAAAAAAAAAAAAATTCTTTATTTTATTATTGTCCCTATGGGGGTGATAAAGGGGGGGGGGGTTATTTATTATTTTTTTATTTTGATCGCTGTGATAGAACCTACCACAGCGATCAAAATGTACCTGTAAGGAATCTGCCGACTGGCAGATTCGGCGGGCGCACTGAGCATGCGCCCGCCATTTTCCAACATGGCGGCGCCCAGCGAGGAGACGGACGGACACCGGGAGGATCGGTAAGTATGAAGGGGTGGTGGGGGGGTGGATCGGAGCACGGGGGGGGGGAACGGAGCACAGGGGGGGTGGGTCTGGGCAAGGAGGGAGCGGACAGGAGGACGGGGGAGCCGGCAGGCGGACGGAGGGGACCGGACCCCATAACAGAGGACGGGGGGGGCGATCGGTGGGCGTGGGGGGGGGTACTTCAGTATTTCCAGCCATGGCCGATGATATTGCAGCATCGGCCATGGCTGGATTGTAATATTTCACCATTTTTTTAGGTGAAATATTACAAATCGCTCTGATTGGCAGTTTCACTTTCAACAGCCAATCAGAGCGATCGTAGCCACGGGGGGGTGAAGCCACCCCCCCTGGGCTGAAGTACCACTCCCCCTCTCCCTGCAGATCGGGTAAAATAGGAGTTAACCCCTTCACCCGATCTGCAGGGACGCGATCATTCCATGACGCCACATAGGCGTCATGGGTCGGGAAGGGGTTAAATGACACTTTTTATGAATATCTTTGAGAAATGGCTTTCTTCTTGCCACTCTTCCATAAAGGCCAGATTTGTGCAGTGAACGACTGATTGTTCTCATATGGACAGACTGTCCCACCTTAGCTGTAGATCTCTTCAGTTCTCCAGAGTGATCATGGGCCTCTTGGCTGCATCTCTGATCAGTCTTCTCCTTGTTTGAGATGAAAGTTTAGAGGGACAGCCGGGTCTTGGTAGATTTGCAGTGCAGTGGTATAATACTCCTTCCATTTCAATAGGATCGCTTGCACAGTGCTCCTTGGGATGTTTAAAGTTGTGGAAATCATTTTGTATCCAAATCCAGCTTTAAACTTCTCCTCAACAGTATCACGGACCTTCCTGTTGTGTTCCTTGGTCTTCATGATGCTCTCTGTGCTTTAAACAGAACCCTGAGTCTATCACAGAGCAGGTGCATTTATACGGAGACTTGATTACACACAGGTGGATTATATTTATCATCATTAGGCATTTAGGACAACATTGGATCATTCAGAGATTCACAATGAACTTCTGGAGTTAGTTTGCTGCACTGAAAGTAAAGGGGCCGAATAATATTGCACGCCCCACTTTTCAGTTATTGAATTTCCACAAAAATTTAAAATAACCAAGAAATTTCATTCAACTTCACAATTGTGTTCAACTTGTTGTTGATTATTCACCAAAAATTTACATTTGGTATCTTTATGTTTGAAGCATGATATGTTGGAAAAGGTTGAAAAGTTCCAGGGAGCCAAATACTTTCGCAAGGCACTGCATATGCATTCAATCCAGCCTGTAAGACAAGAAAAACACCTTTTATAATACTCCCCTACAGGACGGTCGGGTTCGAAGGGCATCACTATCTTGGTCTGGTGCCTCCTCTCTTCTTGTGATGCCGTCATCCTTCTTGCTTCGTGTGGATGACATGTCCCTACGTTATCCACATAGTGTCTATGCAGGTGTACTTTATATCTGCTCTATCAAGGGCAGAGCAAAGTACTGCAGTGCATAGATGCCGGGAAAGGTAAAGAGCCCTTTCACATGCTGTACTTTACCATGTCCTGGTCAGGGCAGAAAAGTACGCCTGGGCAGGAGCACGATGCCAGGGACACTGTGTGGATGATGTAGGCTGTGTCATCCACACAAAGCACAGAAGGAAGATGGCATAAAAAGAAAAAGGGAGGCACTGGACCTAGACCAGCGACACCCATCGGACCTGACTGCCCTGTAGCTGAGGTGTTTTTCTTGTCTTTCTTGCAGACTGGATTGGGGGCATATATACAGCATATTAGAATGCTGCATATCAGGGCTGAATGGTTGTGCCTTATCTCATATGGGACAAATCTTGTGACAGGTTCATTTTAACAGAAAAAAAGGGGAGTGACTTAATTTTTTTAAAATTATTTACAAAACTTATTTTTTAATATTTTCTCTATTTTTTGCGCTTTCTCTCCAATCACAACTGTCACTGAGTTATGCAATAGCGTCAGTATGCCGAGTGTGGCGGTGCCTGTCCATTTATATACCTCTAAGGAGGTAATGCTACCAGCCAATCGCAGTAATTCTACTGCCAACATGGCTATGGCATTACAGTGACTGGCAGGCAATCCCCATATGCTTATTGGCTGTGTAAAAGGCGCCAAACATACGGGGTGGGGATTTGAGCCTCAAACCTGAGCACCAGCCAATGCTCCTTGAGTGCTGAGCACATCTGAGCACCCAGATACTCAAGTGATATCCGAGCACGTTTGCTCATCCCTAATGCCAGCAACTATTAGATGAGGAGCAGGCTCAGTGCTTGAGCCATCTCCACACACCAACCCACTCTGAGGCATTTTGCTGCCCTATTAGAGACACCTCAGGAAACTGCCTAAAGTGAAATACTCGTCAAGCCTCACAGAATATGTAACCAAGCGTAAATGAACTAGTTTCTTAGTTTTCAGTCATATTTAATTTGAATGTGGTTGCACTAGCAATCCAGGGGATTCAGAAAGTCACATTTTTTGGAAGTGCATCTGAACAGCAAGGTGGATTGCTGTTGAGGGGAGATAGAGAGAAAAAAAAAAAAAAAAATCTATAAATCTTCAGCACAGCGAGTGTGAGCGAGCTGAGTGTGACCTGAGCGTAAGTGTGAACGGCGGTAAGTGTGTGACTTGTGATTCAGTGACTTTGGAATCAGGGAGTTTCCAAGGGAGGAATTGCTTCTGTTTTTTTTTTGGTTTAATTAATACTTTGTATTTATTTTTAATTAACGTTTCTGTGTGGTGCAATCCCCATTAGGAAATGTGCTCCACAATTGTTAATGCCATCCAGTGTACATCTTGCCACATGTATGCAGTCCTTGACCAGCCGATCGAGGGTGCATACTGCTGTGCGAGATGTGAGCACATTGTGCATTTGGAAACCCAGATACTGGATCTAAATGTGCAGCTGGCAACACTGAGATCCATAGACAATATGGAGAGGAGTCTTCTGCTCACAGAGCAGACGCTCAATGGGATAGATGAGGAGGGGGATGGTAGGATGGAGCTGCAGGACAGTGTGGCAGTTAGCTGGGTGACAGATAGAAGGCGGGGTAGAGGGAAGAGTGCCAGGGAGGCTAGTCCTGATCTGGCACACCCCAATAAGTTTGCTAAGTTGGCAGATGAGGGGGGTGCCAGTACAGGGGTAGCACTGCTGCAGCCAGGCATGTCCTCTGAAAGCCGGAGGAGTGACTGCTCCAGTAAGGAGGGAAAAAGGAGAGCAGGGCAGGCCAGACAGGTGCTGGTAGTGGGGGACTCAATTCTTAGGGGAACAGATAGGGCAATCTGTCACAAAGACAGGGATCGTCGGACGATGTGCTGCCTACCTGGCGCTCGAGTCCGACACATCGCTGATCGGGTGGACAGATTACTGGGAGGGGCTGGTGAGGACCCAGCGGTCATGGTGCACATTGGCACAAATGACAAAGTTAGAGGTAGGTGGAAGGTCCTTAAAGATGATTTCAGGGAATTAGGCTGCAAGCTGAAAGCAAGGACCTCCAACGTGGTATTTTCCGAAATACTGCCTGTACCACGTGCCACGCCAGAGAGGCAACGGGAGATTAGGGAGGTTAATAAGTGGCTCAAGAATTGGTGTAGGAAGGAGGGGTTTGGGTTCCTGCAGAACTGGGCCGACTTCTCAGTTGGCTACAGGCTCTACGCTAGGGACGGGCTGCACCTCAATGGGGAAGGTGCAGCTGTGCTGGGGGAGAAAATGGTTAGAAGGTTGGAGGAGTGTTTAAACTAGGGATTGGGGGGGAGGGTATTCATTTTATAGGAGGGGAAGATAGTGCAGATAGAGACCTGGGCACAAATAAGGAAGTTGGGGGTGGCGGTGGCATGGGGGGTGGGGTTAGAATAGTTAGTAATTTAAGAAAGAATAGAGGTACAGAGAGTAACATCAAGTGCATGTATACTAATGCCAGAAGCCTCGCCAACAAAATGGATGAATTAGAACTAATGTTGTTGGAGCATAATTATGACATGGTGGGGATATCTGAGACGTGGCTGGATGAGAGCCATGACTGGGCTGTTAACTTGCAGGGCTATAGCCTTTTCAGAAATGACCGTACAGATAAGCGAGGGGGTGGGGTGTGTCTGTATGTAAAATCGACCTTAAAACCCATCCTGCGTGATAATATAGGTGAATCTAATGAAAATGTAGAGTCTCTGTGGGTGGAGATAAGGGGAGGGGGAAAAAATAATAAATTACTGATAGGGGTTTGTTATAAATCTCCAAAACTAATGGAAGCAATGGAGAATATCCTCGTAAAGCAAATAGATGAAGCTGCGACTCAAGGAGAAGTCATTATTATGGGGGACTTCAACTACCCTGAAATAGATTGGGGAACAGAAACCTGCAGTTCCAGCAAAGGTAATCGGTTTTTGACAACTATGAGAGACAATTACCTTTCACAACTGGTTCAGGACCCAACAAGGAGGGGGGCACTGCTAGACCTAATATTAACCAACAGGCCAGACCGCATATCAAATATAAGGGTTGGGGGTCACTTGGGGAATAGTGATCACAAAATAATAAGTTTTCATGTAACCTTTAATAAGATGGGTAGTAGGGGGGTTACAAGGACACTAAACTTCAGGAGGGCAAATTTCCAACGGATGAGAGAGGATCTTGGTGCAATTAACTGGGACGATATCCTGAGACACAAAAATACACAAAGAAAATGGGAGACATTTATTAGCATCCTGGATAGGACCTGTGCACAGTATATACCGTATGGGAATAAACATACTAGAAATAGGAGGAAACCAATATGGCTAAATAGAGCTGTAAGGGGCGCAATAAGGGACAAAAAGAAAGCATTTAGAGAATTAAAGGAAGTAGGTAGTGAGGAGGCATTAAATAAATACAGAAAATTAAATACATTCTGTAAAAAGCAAATCGAGGCAGCAAAGATTGAGACAGAGAGACTCATTGCCAGAGAGAGTAAAAATAATCCCAAAATATTCTTTAACTATATAAATAGTAAGAAACTAAAAAATGACAGTGTTGGCCCCCTTAAAAATAGTCTGGGTGAAATGGTGGATGAGGATGAGGAAAAAGCCAATATGCTAAATGACTTTTTTTCATCAGTATTTACAAAAGAAAATCCCATGGCAGACAAAATGACTAGTGATAAAAATTCCCCATTAGATGTCACCTGCTTAACCCAGCAGGAAGTACAGCGGCGTCTAAAAATAACTAAAATTGATAAATCTCCGGGCCCGGATGGGATACACCCCCGAGTACTGCAGGAACTAAGTACAGTCATTGATAGACCATTATTTTTAATCTTTAAAGACTCAATAATAACAGGGTCTGTACCACAGGACTGGCGTATAGCAAATGTGGTGCCAATATTCAAAAAAGGGGCAAAAACTGAACTCGGTAATTATAGGCCAGTAAGTTTAACCTCTACTGTGGGTAAAATCCTGGAGGGCATTCTAAGGGATGCTATGCTGGAGTATCTGAAGAGGAATAACCTCATGACCCAGTATCAGCACGGGTTTACTAGGGACCGTTCATGTCAGACTAATTTGATCAGCTTCTATGAAGAGGTAAGTTCAGGACTGGACCAAGGGAACCCAGTGGACGTAGTATATATGGACTTTTCCAAAGCTTTTGATACGGTGCCACACAAAAGGTTGTTACATAAAATGAGAGTAATGGGGATAGGGGAAAATATGTGTAAGTGGGTTGAGAGCTGGCTCAGGGATAGGAAACAAAGGGTGGTTATTAATGGAGCACACTCGGACTGGGTCACGGTTAGCAGTGGGGTACCACAGGGGTCAGTATTGGGCCCTCTTCTTTTTAACATATTTATTAATGACCTTGTAGGGGGCATTCAGAGTAGAATTTCAATATTTGCAGATGACACTAAACTCTGCAGGGTAATCAATACAGGGGAGGACAATTTTATATTACAG